>NW_026622764.1:52245832-53495832 GCF_023065955.2 Ursus arctos | reverse complement strand
ATTATTAAAAAGATATGGAGGAGATTGACCTTAAAGAAGCATAAAGGACGATGGAAATGTTTTATATCTTCATCATGGTGGTAGTTACACTTGTTAAAACTCATCAAGCGATATACTTAAAATGAGTACATTTTATTGTGCATATATTACAATATACCGGTTTTTTAAAAAACCTAAAGAGAGATACAAAGATACAAATTTAGCCGAGATGACTTTTTTTTTTTTCAAATAGTCCAAATAAGTTCATTGACACAGCACAAGACTATCTTCTATAATTCTCAAGTGGGATTTGAAGTCAAGGGTGTGCTTCGTTCTCCCAAGATACAAGGCTTGCCAAGTACCTTAGCTATCATTTACTAACATTGACTGTGTGCCTGCCTTACACTATATGCATTATCTTATGTAATTTTCAGAAAAATCCCATGAGATGGGTATACAATCATGCTTGTTTTACAAATTAGAAAACTAAAAGCCTAAGATAGTAAGTAATTTGCCTAAACTCACAAAGGTGGTAAGTAATGGAGGTGATTTTCAGATCCAGGCTGGCCTAACTCAAAATGTGGAGCTCTATTTCACTTTGCAGCACTGCCTCTTGACTTACTACATATGCAATTCAGCATACTTGCTTTTTGTTTTACTCGGTAAACGCCTAGGCTTTGATTTTTACAGGGTAGAAAGAAGAGACGGGGGAAGTGGCAGAAGAAGCTGCTATATATTTAGTTTTGTAATTAGGAATAAATAAAAATCAAGGGAAGATTACAAATATAAATTACTGAAAAATAACTATAAGGATTCATCTGAAGAGAATACTTAGGTTCTTAAAAAAAATTACATAGCAGCAAGCAGAGATGTGTGTGTGCGCGTGCGCAAGTATGTGCGCGCGCACACACACACACGCATGCTGGGTGGGTGACACATTAACATAAACATACACTGGGGGAAGTCAAAAGTGCATGAAATATTAAAACCCTAATGACTAGCTACCAACATCCAACTTGGAATATCATATCTTTATCTGTATTTCAAGTATAATTGGGTAATAGGTTAATTTAAAACACTTACAAAACAGCCACAGCTAACACAAAATCAAGTTGTTCTAGAAAGATCTGATGTTAACTAGAGTTTCAAATGTTCAGAACTTTTAATTAGGACATTTTTATTACCCTGTCTTGAGATATTTAGAGTAATCAAATATCCTTAGAAACAACACTGCCATTCACCTGCTGTGCAGTTTCAATTCTTTCTTCTTCCATTTCTAAGGAAGTGAAACCCTTCGAAAGAATGTCTTCTGTAGATTCGGGTACTACTGAAGTCTGTGCAATGGGCAGCGACTGGGATGTTATACTACACAAATCTTCAAGTGGAAGCTTCAAAAAAAAAAGCCATAAAAATATTTAAATAACTTGAAAATTCTCTAAAATCAAGACTATTATTCCATCTCACTGTTCTGAAAGAGAAAGGAATGTTTTCTATTAAATCATTTGAGGTTAATAAATGCCATATAATAATACAACTAGGCTCTTTCTACTAAATGTTAGTCTCAAAATACGAATGTCATACTGGTATTATTTTTGAGTTACCTTTCTAATACTGGCTGTGAATCTGTGCTCATCAACACACATTTTCTTACTTGAACTTCTTGTGAACTGGCACCACAGGCAAAAACCTGTATGCTGTTGAAAGTAGCTTGCCTTTCCCAGGATCTAACAAAAAAGCCTGGCCTGATTAATGTGCACCAATAGAAAATAAATCACACCCAAGAATTAACTATCAACACTTATCAATTATCAATAACTATCAATTATCTCCTTCTGCCATTTCTACCACTGGCACACTTCACGCACACCTTCTTGGTGACAAATTTTGAAATTACAACTGGGTAGAAAGAATTTCAGAGTTTCCCATCAGTTTCAGAAGAGCCCCACCTACAAGGCCTCACTTTGACGCCATCAGACCTACAATAGTTTCTAGTTCTCTACTACTAAAGATAGTCCATGTGTTAATTTACCTATAGTCACACAAACATCCTATTTTTAGACCTACAATAAACGGAGTGTGGCTGTAGGGTAAGTTAAAAAGGGCCTGTTTCATTTCAGTTCCAGTTTTTAGTCCTTAGGACATAACATTTAAGGCCCACCTATATAAAATCTTGACCCAGGGCCTTAGGAAATTGCCCCCATCTGTTTTCTTAGATAATAAACTTTCATCTGAAGATAGTATTTGATCTTCAAAACTAAAAAAAAAAAAAAAAAAAAAAAAGCTAGATGCACAATGCGCCCTCACTAATTTAGAAATACAACCCTTTAAAAATAGGCGTTTTTATACCTGAGTTCAAGTTCATACCTTCTGGTATGGTAAAGCACCTTATAGCGCAGCCTGCTTTGAACCCTGCTCCTGCTCACGTATAAGCAGTGTGACCATGGGCAAATTACTTAATACTTCTAATCCTCAATTTCTTTTCTATAAAATAAGAATTACAGTATCTGGGGTGCGTGGGTTGGTCAGGTCATGATCTCAGGATCCTGGGATCAAGCCCCACATGGGGCTCCCTGCTCAGTGATGAGTCTGCTTCTCCTTCTCCCTCTCCCCCTCCCCCATCATGCGCTGGCGAGCTCATGCTCTCTCTCTCGCTCTCGCTCTCGCTCTCGCATAAATAAAATCTTAAAAAAAAAAAAAAAGAATTCCAGTATCTGTATCATGAAGCCATTGTGGGGGGGGGGACACAGGTGTGGGAAAACAGCCTTCTTAAACTGCTAGGAAGCTGCAGACCCAAAATAAAAAACAAACAAAACAAAACAAAACAACTGCTCAGGAAGGTCCTTGATCTGTCTTCTCGCCACAGATGGGTCTAACTCAAGAGACACGAGGTCGTAGGTATATGTAAATACATCTTATTAGGGCATCACTTATGCATGTAAATTCTTCCTGAATGGTGGTGACATAACACCTCAGTATAAAAGGACACAGTAAGAACGAAGTTTCTCAAATCCGGTGAGAATCTACCTTGAGTCTTAAGTATCACCAGCAACTGTGTGCTGCCACCAAGGGTTCTGAAGGTAAAAGGGCCTGTTTCATTTCAATTCCAGTTTTGAGTCCGGAGGCAGAGAAGCTGTGCAGAGTCCCACGGCTCCTGCTCTGTGGAAGCTGCCCAATTACCAACAACAAGCAGGCTCCTTGGAGAGGGGGAGATAACCCACCAGAGACAATACTACGTGCACTTAGCATAATGCCTGCCAGACAGTAAACACAATAAATCTGAGCTACTGCTATTTACCATATTATTACTACTTCTTTTTATGAGCAACAAAGTAAGTAAATCTATAAATCAGAATCTAGAATGCTTCTTGGGAACAGAACAGTCCATAAGCTACTTCTATAAAATTATATCTCATTAGGAATAATACGTAGTTCTTTATGAACAGACTGTGACAAAATTCAAACATATGGGACACCTGAGTGGCTCAATGGGTTGGCTGTCTGCCTTCAGCTTGTGTCCTGATCCCACGGTCCTGGGATCGAGTTCCACATCAGGCTCCTTGCTCGGTAGGGAGCCTCATCTCCCTCTGCCTGCTCTGCCTGTCACTCCCCTGCTTGTGCTCTGCCTCTGACAAATAAATAAATAAAATATTGAAAAAAAATTCAAACATAAAATTCTATCATCAATGTTTACACAATACCTAAAAGGGAAAAGGGGAGGGAGATGTGGATCAGGCTCAGATTTGAAGAATATACCAGAAAGAACAGGGATATTCGGCTAAGGTAAAAGAAAGCCGGGGAGGGGGCTGCTGCAATGGATTCATCAGTGCACTCAACACAGCTAAAGAATCAGTGATTGAAGACAGTCAATATAATCACCCAACAGCAAACACACACAGGGAAGCAGAGTGGGGAAAATACAAACTGAACACACTCTCCAAGAACAGTCGGATGGTATCAAATCATCTATTATATGTATAATATGGATCCCAAAAGGAGAGAGAATAGGGCAGAAAAAATATTTTAGTTGAGAATTTTCCAAAAATAATAAAAGTCACCAAACTACAGTTCTGAGAAGCTCAGAGAATCCCAAACGGAATACACACACACACACACACACACACACACACACACACACACACACAAATGCACATCTAGACACATGATATTCAAACTTCCGAAAAACAAAATTAAAAAGAAAATCTTGTCAGACAAAGGAGAAAAGATTTTACATGCAGAAGAATAAAGATAAGAATTATAGCAGACTTCTCTTCAGAAAGTTTGCAAATCTTTTAAGGGATAAAAGGAAAAAACTGTCAATCCAGAGTTCTTTATCTAGAAAGCTTTTTTAAAAGAAAGGGAAATATAAACTGTTCAAACAAAGCTGAGAGAATGCATTTCTAGCAGACTTGTACTACAAGAAATGTTAAAGGCAGTTCTTCAAAAGCAGATAGAACATAAATACCAGATGGGAACCTCGATCTTAAAAACAAAACAAAACAAAGCAAAAAACTAAAGAGCTCCAGACATGGCTAAAAGAAAGGTACATATGACAATTTTTAAAATTTTTTAATCACTCAGAAAGATAAAGGTCAAAAGCGAACACAGTATCGATGTATCATGGGTTTAAAACATATGTAAAAACAAAATACATGACAACAATAGCACAAAAAAGAGAAAGGAAGAACTGGGAGCATACTATGTGAGGTTCTTATTCACACATGAAGTAATTTAATATTTAAAGGTAGACTGTGACTAACTAAAGAAATATGTTGTAAACACTACGGCATTCATTTGAAATATTGAAAACGCAGAGAGGACCTAGCAAAATTCAGTCCTTCGATACCACCAAGACCTATATCTATCCTTAATTCAATCCCCTTGAGAAAAAAGATCTTAAATGTATCTTTAAAAGTCATGTAAATCAATGTCAAAACTCTGGTTGTGATACCACATACATGGTTTTGCAAAATGAAAACATAATAATCATACTCTCCTATCAGAATTTATGAGGTAGGTCTTAAACCACATAATTCTGATACCACTTGGCAATATATCACAAATTACAGATAAAAAGTAAAATTCCTGGGGCGCCTGGGTGGCACAGCGGTTGGGCGTCTGCCTTTGGCTCAGGGCGTGATCCCGGTGTTATGGGATCGGGCCCCACGTCAGGCTCCTCCGCTATGAGCCTGCTTCTTCCTCTCCCACTCCCCCTGCTTGTGTTCCCTCTCTCGCTGCCTGTCTCTATCTCTGTCGAATAAATAAATAAAATCTTTAAAAAAAAAAAAAAAAGTAAAATTCCTCTTCTTCCAGAATCATTTATAATATACTCAGCAGTCCTTTTAAACACAGTTACTTGAAAATATCATAAATTCACATGTTACAAAATTTAACGGACATTCAGTGAAAGCCCCCTTTCCCTGGACCATTCTCCAAGCATCCAGTTCCTCCCTCAGAAGCTATTAGTTACTAGTTTCCCATGACTCCTTCCTTCGATAGCCTATGTATATACAAGGGAAGTGTACTTTTTTAACCTAATAGTATGCTATACACATTTTGCCTTTTACATTTAATATGCATCATTTTCAATTGTCTCTCAACAGAGTATGGATTTTACTCTCTCACTTTAAATTCGTAACTGTCTGTCATTAAACTATAACAGGCCCATTATTTTAGAAGTCCAGGAGTACAGAATGATTATTTAAGTAAAAACCAAGTCTTCCTCCTCCTCCATCCTTCCAACTGTTCTTCTCTAAGGCAACACCAGTGTTTATAATTGAGAAATTCTTCTAAGGAATTTGAGGGCAGAATGAAGAACTTAAGAAGGAATGAAAGAGATAATTTGCAATTTTTATTAATCTTCCCTTATAGAAATTATTCAAAACACATGAACATAATTTTATTCTAAAGAGAGTTGTAACGGAAAAGTAAAATCCTTCCCCCAATCTCCACTTTTAGCCAATTTAACCATTTTCGATATTTTTGATGGTTACCCCATAACTCTAAAACACAGATTTTTTTTAAAGCTCCCAATTTTTTTTTAAAGATTTTATTTATTTATTTGACAGAGGGAGACAGCCAGCGAGAGAGGGAACACAAGCAGGGGGAGTGGGAGAGGAAGAAGCAGGCTCCCAGCAGAGGAGCCTGATGTGGGTCTCGATCCCAGAACGCTGGGATCACGCCCTGAGCTGAAGGCAGACGCTTAACGACTGCGCTACCCAGGCGCCCCTCTAAAACACAGATTTATAGCAGTGTCTTCACTCAATTCATCAATTTGAGGTCCCCACTAAGTAAAATGAAGAAATGAGTATCCCTAATATTTTCCTCTACATTTAATCTCAAATCCTGTCATTTAACCATCTCTTTTTTAGACCTTCAAAATTAGTAATATTTATACTTTGTTCTATAATTAAGTCTTAAGATTTTTAAAATGGTAGTACTTACTTCCTAACTTCCATAAATTTACCAAAACTACAGGTTCACTGATACTGTCTTTTCGGAGTGCCACACAAATATCACTATCGTGTCAAAAGGACCAAGGGTGTCATACACATGTGCTCAGTCTGTCATCTTGAACCAAAAAATATCTATCGTCTAATTTACTTTAGAAAACAAAACTATAGGAAAACTCTAGATACTGGAGAAGGTAGATACTCCAGATATAGTCTATAGTCTAAATGTTGTGAGTAAACATGATAATTTGAATATATGACAAAGCATTCTATTTGATTACTTTATGTACAAATACTACTTTTCAAGCATAAGGACTTTTATTTTATTTTTAAAGATTTTATTTATTTATTTGACAGAGAGAGAGAGCACAACAGGGTGAGTGGCAGGGAGAGGGAGAGGGAGAAGCAGGCTCCCCGCTGAGCAGGGAGCCCCATGTGGGGCTCGGTCCCAGGACCCTGAGATCATGACCTGAGCCAAAGGCAGCCGCTTAGCCAACTGAGCCACCCAGGTGCCCTGCATAAAGACTTTTAAATATCAGAAGCAGGAGTCTTCCTGTCCTATTCCCTTGATCTCACTAATACAAAACCATTTCCTCTCAAACCAAACAAGAGAGAAGCTACACTGAACATTTTTAAGAAGTAATTTTTTAGAGAAACAAAACAAGTTGCTTTTTAAAAGAGTATGAGAAAATGCCCCCATTAGGTACATTTGCTCAGCTATCTTCTTTTCTCAAAGCACCTGGAATAGAAAGAAAAATCAAGAAGAGGTGTGGTGGTGTCACAAACTTTCCTGTTCTGACCTCTCATTCACTCCTGGCTCTCCTGGGTGGCTCAGTTGGTAGAGCATGCAACTCTTGATCTGGGAGTCATGAGTTCGAGTTCCACACTGGGTGTAGAAATTACTTAAAAAAAATAAATACATAAACCAGCTCTCATTCACTCATTCACGCCTGAGTCCTCTGGCTCACTCACACTGTTCCAGATGGAGCAGATATTTACCACTAGAGAGAGAAGAGAACAGATTTAGGTTCCTAATTGGCAGGACTAGAGAGCTACTATACAGTTTATGCAAATGGTACATTAACATCTTAAATAATAATTACAATAAACTATCAACCTTACCTGACCAGCTAAGCAGGTCCAGGAAAAAAACCAAATACACCTTTCTTTCCCAAACTTTACTTCTTGCACAGTTCTGGGTTAGAGAATATCACTTTCATAATCTAAGCAATTCATTCCCAAAATGAAACTTGATGTTACTTTCTCTCTTTGGAGCAAATTATTGAAGAGGTATAAATGGAATCCCAGAACCTTCCTCAAGGTATTTAACCTCTTCTTTTTCTAGCCTTTGGTCTGAGTGACACCTATACCCGCTCAGGATCACAAAATTCTAATCTATTCTCACGTTATTAGTCATTTGGGGGGAAAAACCATATACTACTACCAGGCTGCTTGCCATGTGCACTTCACATACGTGATTCCATTGACTTTTCACAACTCCCCATCAAACAGGTAAGTACTATTATGAAGAAGAAAACAGGCCCAAAGAAGTTAAATATATAAAGAACACACCGCCTTTAGGAAAACAACTGTCACAGTACATTTCAGGTAAATTTCATGATCAATTATTGTAGCATTTATCAAGAACTACTAAGTTCAGCAGAAAGAAAAAGGCCCTCACTACTAAAAAATTTGCCCTGGCTACAAGAAACCAGTCTACCTAATATTCTACTGCAAATTCTTTTATCTCACACACACACACACACACACACACACACACAAAGATATAACTTCTTTCAAGATAAGACCAGTTCCCCTTCATAAAACAGAAAACTATTTTCCAAAGAAGTTAACAGCTTTATAATATTTACTGAAGCATTAGCTGGCCTTTTGCTATTCAACTAACCTGCTCGGTTCCAGTTGTTCAGGAAGTAATTAATCTTGTGAAAATTGTGAAACACTACAGAAAACCCTTTACAGATACACTAGACAAAATAAAAATTGAGGCGTTCTTTTTCAGCACCAATGGTAACAGTGGTAACAAAGAATTCATTTCCAATGTTCCCACCAGTCATATAAATACTTCGGTAAAGGGAAAGGAAGGCTATAGACAGCTGAAAAACAACGATCCCTCTGAAAGATCCCAGACAGGTAAATAAAAGTAATTTCATTCTTGTAGGAATCCAATACCTAGGCTGCCTATACTAGAATACCCTCACTGAACGCCTGAACTTGTCAAGCTCATTTCCCACCCATGACTTTCCACTGTTTTTTCCTCCACCTGGAAGGTTATTTCTCTAGTCTTTGCAAGGCTGGCATTTTGTTTTCCACCATGAGTTCTCACCTCAGACTGTCACTTTCTTAAGCTTCCTTCCTTGTCCAGAGCACACCTCATTCCTTTGTGTCACACTATCTTGTTTTATTTTCTTTATATCGTGGATCACTGTCTGAACTTACCTTGTTCTTTTTTACAAGTTCATAATCACAATTATGTCAGCTCCATGAGACTAGGGATCTTAATTTTCTTATCCTTCTATCCTCAATTCCTAGCCCAGGGAAGGCACATAATATATGCTAAATGACTGCATAAGGTTAATGTGGGCATTATACTGCATAAATATGGGAGAAAAATGGGGTGAAAATGAAAGATTCCATTTACTTCCTCCAAACCCTTTCATGTTTATTGAGAATAATAATAGTTTATAAGCTAAGATAATAAGAACAAATTGGGTTACTTTTCTTGTGGACTGTTTCCCACAGGTGCTTCGATGTCCAAGCATCCTGCTTCCCTAACAGGCACCAAATCAATTATAAACAGACTGGAACATTTACAGAGCAAACAACTTCATTTATCCAGAGCATAAAAGACATTGAGAGCCAAGCCAAAGAAATTTCCACCTGTTTCCTTCTTTATTTCAGCGTAGCATCCTACAGGTCAACAGAGAAACCCAAGAAAGAACATCTGCACTTTATGGCAGAGCACCTAACAGTGAAAGTGAACTTTCAAATCAAAGTTCTCAACCTCTAAAATTTGAGGGTAGAAAAAAGAACTTTAAGTCTCTAAAAACAATCTGCCTTTGGACACAATTCCAAATCGTGTACAAGGAGTGCTTCCAGCATAAAAAAATAACCATCATTAATAAAATAATAACCCTAAACCTGGCCCTCAAAATCAGAAAAAAGTTTGTCAAACATAGGACAATTCATAAGATGTACTTCTTGGTATTGTAACGCTTGAACTGAATCACACAAACGGTAACATACATAATATTTTAATAAAGATTAAAAACGTCGACACTAACACCGAAAACCAGCGTTACCTAATTATGTACTGACCCAGCTTTCAAAGAAAATTCACTTTTATGGCTCTGTTATAGGTCAGATAAATCGATCTCCCATAACCTGCACTTGATAGAGAGCTGATTGCTCAAAGTGCGATGAATGAAACCGCCACTCAGGATCAAGTTTTGTCTCTCCAAGTGCCACCATGGAAAAAGGAACCTGGGTTATTCATTAAGGTGGTAAACGAATACCAATAGGAAGAAGGTTGTCCTGAAGCAAAGCTCTTCGGGTTCGGTGCCCTCTCCTGGGAGATAGTGGGCAGCAGGAATAAGCCTCAGCTGATAGCAGGGACACCCGGGGCAAGACGCTCAGAGCAAGGCTCCCAGCCAACCGTCCCACGCCGCAGGCGGAGGGCTGCGTGCCAGCCAACACCAGCCACTGGACGCCCCCGGAGCCGTCCCCGCGAGAGTAGAGTCGGCGGCCACCGGCAGTGCAAGGCCTGACAGCCCGGGAAGGTGAGGGAGCCTCTACCACCCGAGCCGCCACCGTGACCGGGGAGGAGGGAGGAGAGCGCCCCGGCAGGAGTCTGCAAGGCCGGGGTCCGCGGGCGCGCCCGAGAAGCATCCCAGCCCCGCCTCCTTGCCGCCCCAGCCCGGTTCCAGCAGGTCACCTCACCTCGGCCGGAACGGGCAGGTTCTCTGCCGCCGCCTTCAGCTCCAGCACCGAGTCCATCTGCCTGTCGGTCAGCGGCGCCGTCGTGTCGGGTCTCCGATCCCAAAGAGCCAGCTTTTCCCGAGCGTCCCGCTCTGCCGCCGCCTCAGGCGGCAGCAGGAGCGCAGCTTCTGCCATTGCCGCCGCCCCTGTGGGCCTCGGCAGCAGCGGGGTGGTGGGGAACCCGACGGAGAGGCCCGGGCCACTTCCGGGGGAGCCAGGGCTTCCAGCAAGGCACCAGCGGCGGGGCGGAGCGGAATAACCTGACCCCGGAAAGGCTTCAGCAGTGTATGTGGGCGGGACCGAGGCCAGGATAGACGTGGCTCTAAACGGGGTACAAATATTTCCGGTTGGGATATACAAGAAGCGGGCGAAGAATATAGGCCCCCGAAGGAAATAGAAATGCCCCTACCGGAAGTCTCTTTCTCAACTTCAACAACTTTATTGTTACGTGTTCTTCAGGTTATTGACAATTGAGCTACCTGACCCTGCCGGCAGAGGTCCCCCTGAGCTCCAGATCTCCTGCCTCAGCTCACAGCTGACTAGTTTGGGTGGAGTGCGTGGACCATGTGATTTCTGTGTAGACATGTTGACAGTTTCCACTGCCGAGATCACAACCACCAGTATAAATTTTTCCAACATCCAATAGTTCTGCTGTTAGAAAACAAGTTATGAAAATACATAAAAATTCAAAGATTTCTGTGTATCAAAAATCCTTCATAGTATCAAATAACTGAAAGAACCTAAACGTCCAACATCGAAGAATTGGATTAATTCATGGCACATACATATAATTGAAATACTATTCTGTCAGGCGCGCCTAGGTGGCTCAGTCGGTTAAACCCCAGAAAGCCCCGGACTCTTGAATTCGGCTGGGGTCATGCACACACATCCTGGAGTCCGCTTGGGATTCTCTCGCTCCCTCTCCCTCTACCCCTCCCCCTTGCTCTCATGCACTCTCTCTCTCTCTCAAATACTCAAATATTTTTTTAAAAAATACTATTCTGTCTTTTAAATCATGTCGTAGTTTTGACAAATAATTAAAAACAATTATTGTATTGGATAATTTGTAGAATAAAAGTTCTATATTCTATAACTTATAGAATAAATATCTGTGAGTCCATACTGATATAAATAAATGATTGAATAAGTAAATGGGGGAGAAGGGATAATTCTACAGAGGAATTCCAATCAATAAATATAGAACGAGGAAAACAGTAATAGACAAAATCTAAGAATGGATTCTAAAATTAGTGAGTGAAAGTTTGAGGAGAAACAAATTCGCATTGTATCAAATGATCTCCCCCAAGGTATATATTAATAACAAGGAGGGGGGCGGATATTAACTTTACAGTGGAGAAACCTAACAAGTAGCAGCTTAACCAAGCCACAGAGGTCCACGTCATCATCATGAAACTCCTGACATGGTAACTCGAGAAGGACACAGTATCACTTCTGTGGAATTCCTGCCAAAAATGCAAAACTACATTCTAATTATGAGAAAACATCAGACAAACTCAAATTGAGGGACACCCTGTAAAGCAACTGACCGGTATTCTTCAAAAGTGTTAAGATCATAAAGGACGAGAAAACCCATGGAATTGTTACATAAGGAGATGAGGGAGGCACGATAGCTAGATGTAGTTTAGGAATCAGGATTAGATCCGGGGACAGAAAAAGGGAAAACTCTAGAATAAAATACAGATATTTGAATAAGGTCTGCAGTTTAGATTACAAGATTGTACCAATGTTAATTTCGCAGCTTTGACTATTGTACATAGTTTTGTAAGAGGATAACATTGGGGGAAGCTGTATGAAGGGCACGCCTGAAATCTGTATTACTTCTGCAACTTTTCTGAGGTCTAAAATTACCTCAAAGTCAAGAGTTAAAACTCTTATGTTGTAGAAAACATTTATCTACATAAACGTAGGTTGTTGGGATTACTAATTATGTGGGTTTTTTTTTTTCTTTTCATCATTCAACCCAGCTTCAGAGCGTTGTTTCCCCATCACACCACTCCCCATTTCCTAAAGGAAGTCATCTTGTGGACACATAGACACACGTGGATCTACTTGTCAAAGTACCTAAAACACACCTTCTCTTCTTGCCAGACTGAGCTCTAGTTCCGAAAATCTCAGAAATAAAATTAATTCTGTTGAGTTTTGTGATGTCAATTCTTCACCAAACATCATCCTTTTATATTCATTCATCCAAATATAAGCATTTTTTTCTCCCAAATGTGTTTCTATTGCAGATTTTCCTAAATCCATGATCAGTCTACTTTCTTCTAAATATTATATTTAATTCCTTAAAATATGTTTAGTAACTGGTGATTCGTGATGCTCAAGTGTTGGAGGAGGTCATCAAGAAGACATGACCGCCAGTTGACCTGAGAGCTGGACTTGGGCCATCAAAGGCTCCTCGCCTCTTTCCCTGTCCTTGGAATATAACTTTTGCCCACCGCTCCCACAGTGGGGGCTGTTTTCAAGGATGCAGCCTTGAGAGAGCAATATGTTTTTGAGACCATCTGGACTGAATACATGACTGAACCCAGTGAAGGCCCCTACATAAACTTTTAAGATTCTGGCAGGCTGGTGCAGAGATCTACTCATGTCACAGCTGCCTAAGACAAGCCTCATATGTAAGTTCCCTTGCTTATTGAGACGGCCACCTACCGACCCGGAGTGGCCCGCCACCCTCTTCGGGCTCTCATTACCCTCCAGGTGTGGGTGCCAGTTTCTAATTTCACCTGCGGAATTTCTTAGGCTTCAAACCGACATAAAGGGATGTAATGCATGGAAAAATTTGGGGCAAGGCTGAATGTTTAATCAGCTGCCGTGAGATCAAATGAGGGGAGAGGAAAATAGATTTGCAACACAATAATGCCTGGTGTATTCCTGAATCAAAGAACTGAGAGAGCTAAGGAAGCAGTGACTGGAAGACCCAGCAGTCACCAGCTGGCCCTGCAAGGGTGGGAGGGAGACAAGAGCAAGGAAACAGAGTAACAGTAGTTTGCACAGGGTGTTTTAATTTTGCAGAGCACTAGCATAGAAATATACACATGTAAACAATGCAGTGGTTACTCAAACTATACTAGAAATGTGGTATACAATATTCTGAATTCTTCTGCTTCAAGCGATAGTGTTCTTTTCTGTATGGACAAATATTGTCTAGTCCCCCACCCCCAAAAAGTATAAATTTCCTAAAATGAATCCACTTTTATACTCTGTATTACAAGTCATTTCCTGTTTTCAGCTGGTGATTAGCTTATTCCCAGAAGCACAAGAGGCCATGACAAATACAATCACAGTTTTAATTTTCTATTACAATTCTTACAATGTATTTAATTCAAGAATTGCTAATTGTTCCTGTAAAATCATTCAAATTGATATAGTGAATGCTCATAGTGCATATACCTGTACCTATGTACCTATAAGATACACATATGTATTCATAGTGTGTGTGTGTGTGTGTGTGTGTGTGTGTGTGTGCAAGAAAAAAGAAGAAGACAGGATTACATAGGCTTTCTTGGGAAAAGGACAAAGATGAGGTCAGACGAGTTTTACACCCAAAGGATCAAGATCCCATATCACAGATGACATTATGTGTTATTCAGATTTCACTTTTGATCTCTTGATCGAAATCCTATGGATAAGGCAGCATAGGAGTTATTCTCCTTCATTCAGAGATAAGCAAGAGAAACACAAGATGGTGAAGAAAGTTGTCAAAGACATTTGGGAGGGTGAAGGGAAAAGGCCACTTTTATATGTTCTTTCTGGAGGGAGATTTGCCAACCACTATCAAAACAGAGGCTGGAGAAATAGAAAGAGAGAGAGAGAAGAGAGCTCTTATTTTTTTTTAAATTTATTTATTTATTTGAGAGAGAGAGAGCGAGCATGCAGGTGAGCATAGGTGCCTGTGAGTGGGGGAAGGGGCAGAGGGAGAGACCCTCCAAGCAGACTCCCCACTGAATGTGGAGCCCCATGCAGGGCTAACCCCACAACCCATGGGATCATGACCTGAGCTGAAATCAAGAGTTGGACCTTAACCGACTGAGCCACCCAGGTGCCCCAAGATAGCTCTTTGATCTAGCAATTCTATCTCTGAGAATCCATCCTGGAGAAATTCTTACATATGAAAAAAAAAAGTACATATAGAGGATAGTTGCTAGTGGAGAAAAAATGGACACAACCTAAATATTTTTCAATAAAGGAGTAGTTTTGTTCCTGTTATCTATTGCTACCTAGCAGACTAAATTTTAAAAAAATCATGCCCTAAAAAAACCCAACATTTTGTTACCTTTCATAAGTGTATGCATCAGAAATGTCTACAGGGCACATCAGAAAAGACCTATCTCTGCTCACCATGTCTGGAGCCATAGCTGGGGTGACTCGAATGGCTACAGGCTAGACCGCTGGGGACTGGCTCCATGTCGCTACATCCTCATGTGTCTCTCCACAGGCCCTCTCCAGCATGAAGAGTATTTGGACTTCTTACAGCAGCTTGAAGCTTAGAGAGACAGTTCCCAGAGACTTCTGGCCTCACCTTAGAAGTCACAGGTCACTTCTGCTGCACACTGTGTCAGGAGAGCCTCGATGGGCAGGCCAGAGTTTAGGAGGCAAATGGACTCCCGCTTCTCAATGGAAGGAGTAGCAAAGAACAGACAGCATTTTTTAATCTACCACACGGGTCCAAATTTGGTAACCATTAAAAGGAATGAAATGTTTTATCAATTCTGCTTCTATGCAACCTATGGATTACCTAGGCGCATGAGGAAGCTTCTGAAAGTGATGAAAATGTCCTGGTTTAACCAAACATTATCTTGTTATCTATTGTTAAATGTTTCATCTCTGTTGTGGTCGTGGTCTCACAACTGTATACATATGTCAGAATGGGTCAAACTGCACCGTTTAAACATGTATTCTATACATATGCACATGCAATGTATTCATTACGCGTCAATAAAATTGGGGCAAGGGGGAATGGAGCAGATGTGTAAGTAATGACACAGAAGAAGATTCAGCATATATTGTTGAATTAAGAAAGCAAGCTGCTGGGACACCTGGGTGGCTCAGTCGATTAAGCTTCTGACTCTGAATTTCAGCTCAGGCCATGATCTCAAGGTTGTGAGATGGAGCCCCATGTTAGGCTCCACCCTGGGCATGGAGTCTGCTTAAGATTCTCTCTCTCTCTCCCTCTGCCCCTCCCCCCCCACTCTCTCTCTCCCTCTCTAAGAAAGAAAGAAAGAAAGAAGATGAACAATATAAATATAATCCCACATTTAATTAAAAAAATCACACACACACACACACACACACACACACAAAAGGTCTGAAAAGATATGTAGCAAATTCTTAGTAGTAGTCATCCCCTATGAGCTGGATTGGCAGAGCAGATAGAAGGGTATAGAACAAGGGCTTCATTATTTTAAGATTGTTTTTTAAAGATTTTATTTATTTGAGAGAGAGATCACAGAGGCAGAGGGAGAGAGAGAGGCAGACTCACCGCTGAGCAGAGAGCGCAGTGCGGGGCTTGATCCCAGGACTCTGAGATCATGACCTGAGCCAAAGGCAGGTGCTTAACCAACCTAGCCACCCAGGTGCCCCTTTAAGATTGTTTTTTGAAAAAGAGTTGTTACAGAATGAACATAGGCTGGGATGAGACGAAGTGAATTCTAGTCTGAGCTCTGCCGCTAACTAGCTCTGAGGCCATATCTTAATTTCCTAGAACAACACGTACTTGTTTATAGCAATAGTCCATCAAGTTCCTATGCACACCGGCCCAAATCACAACTACTCCTCATGCCTGCAGTCACCGAGCCGGTGAGAGGAGGGCAGCTCTGGGCCAGAGAGCACAAGCAGTCACCCGCAGCTGGCCAGCTTTGAGCTGCTCCAGCCTGACGCAAGCACGCTAGGCGACGTGTGTTTTCCTACTCTGCTGCGGCCGCTTTTTCGGCTACCTCATTTGCATTCCGGGGGATTGTTTTCATCCCTAATGTTCTACAAAATGTGTGCCACTATTATCGCAAAACTATCATAAAGAAACTGAAAGGGTTCACTTGCTGGCTATTAAAAAATGTATTTTTTAGTGGTTTGAGGAGCCTTTCAGAAAAGGGTGGAGGAAAAGAGATTTACGACTACCCTCTGACATGAAGGACATTGGCAAAGACATCACAGCAGCCTGGGAACCGAGGGACAGCTGGGGAGCTGGAGGGGAAAGATAGGAACTGCAGGCATGTTAGGCCTTCAGGGGATTGACCGAGTGCTGGAAACCCATCTCCAGTAGGCCTCTTGCTCCTGTTAATTCCGTACACAGTACTCCCTCAGCTTGCATTTCCACCGCCAGGGAGCCGAGCGGCTATTATAGGTGCAAAATCTGTAAAAGTTGTTAATGTGCACCCATGGTAAACCTAAGATAAATGAGTCCGGGTCCAAGGTCTGACATGGGCACCCTCCTCCCCCAACACACACCAAAGCAGGTTCCCTCCTTGCAGGGGGTAGTGGGGAGGGGAGGTCTTAGTGATCTGTGAAGGATTCCTGTGGGTGGAGACAGGGTTTGGAGTGAGAAACTAACAGCCTGATATGTGAACTTTTCTGTGTGTGAATAAAAACAAAACAACAAAAAAAGCAAAAACATATGTGGTCTTTTTCGAATTCAAGAACTTTCATGATTACAGCATGACATAACATGCAGATACTCAACCAGCCTCATCTATATCCTGCATTTTTACATTTTCGTCTGCAAATCTCATTACGTGTGGCGGGCATTTGTTGTATACAACCAACAACCCTAAGCAGGGAAAGGAGGAGAAAAACATTTTTTAAACTCTTTACGTATTTATTTTGACCGCCTTACTGGGATGTGAGCTTGCTGAAGCACAACTGTGGCCATCGGGGCCAGAGATGCGGCGGTTTCTGCGCTGCTGGGTCCTGGCTTCCCTTCCCCCGCCCGCTCCTAAGCCCTGATTCCGCGCTCTTGGGGTTCGTGGTCCGGGCAGAGACGGTGGCCGCTGCGCTCAGGGGCGCCCCCAGGTGGCGGCTGCTGGTCCGCGGGCGCCCGTGCTTGCGCGCCCCGGCCCGGGGGCGGTTCCACTCGCGGCAGCCGACGAGAAGAGCCGCGCTCTCCCCGCACCGGGTATGCGACTCCCGCCCAGGGCAACCCCGCCAACTCTGGGCGAGGAGCGCCGAGACAGCCCTTGCACATCAGAAATGGGCTGCTTGGGGACAGGTCTGTCCTCTCCTGGCGGATTCCAGGCAGCCACGGCTCAGCTCCCTGCCGGAGAACGCAGGCCTAGGGGCTCTTTATTCCACAGCTGTAGCTGGAGCCCTACCATCCAGAGCTGCCAGCCTACCCCAGGATCTGTGGTCCAGGGTGTTGGTCAGCTTTTGCCTGTCCTTGCCCCTGTGCCCACCCCGCGCTCCGCAGCCCAGCCACCAACGGGTGTAGCCGGATCTCTTGTACACATGAACATGGGCAACTTGAAACTCTGCACCTCAGTGTCCTGGTAGGAAGATGTGCACTAAATAAAATAATAGAAGTACCTGCTGCATAGGGCGTGTGGTGAGGATAAAACGAGCCTTAGAATCAAACATGGGAGGTGCACAGTAAGGTTTAGCTCTTGAAGAAGGGAGGGGAGAGGTGAAGGAAGAAGGAAGGAGAAGGAAGAAGAAAGTGGGGAGGAGGAGAGGAGGGAGACGAAACTTTCAAGTTGTTTAGATTTTAATCCCTCTGGAATTCCCCAGGCTGACCTTCCAAAGCCTCCAGGACTTGGTCACAGCTCTACCACTGCCTGTGAGCATCTTCCAGAAATGCACCGAGCACATTCCAAGGATAAATTCCTCAGCTGCTTTCTAGCCGTTTTTCTGTGCCACACCCCAGAGAGGTCTGATGCAGTCCCAACAGCAAAAGAAGGGGTCTCTTTCAACCTGGTTCTCAAGTGGGGTGGGGCTCCAGACAGGGAAGCTCACCGGATTGAAAAGCCCTGATTTCGATGACCACTACTCACCCCTCCCCACAAGTAATCATCGTCATAAACACGGGTGATCCAAGGTGTGTGCCTTGCACCTGAGTCAGCAACAGTCACGGAGGCCTCTTCTTTCCTCCATGGGGGTCGGGGCAGCCAGAAGCAGCCTCCTGGCGGTCTTGACAGTTTCTGGCTAAATGCACAGCGACTTCAGCCTGCATTCTCAGAGTACAAATAGCACCAGCCAGTACTTGGCCGCATTCCTGAATGAGGGGTTTGACCTCTTAAAGAATAGAATATAGAGCCGGAAGAGAGTCTAAAGATCATATCATCAAACCCCTCCATTCCACAGAGGAGCAAACTGAGGCGTACGGAGGAGAGAAGAGCAGCCCAAAGTCCTCCAGGTGATTAACATCAAAGCCCAACTAGAACTTAGATAACCTGACTTCTGTGGATGATGCTCTCCATTCTACCTCAGAGCTTCTCCAAGGTGAGCGATGTGCAGAGCCCTTTAAAAAAATTAGATTCCTAACGTTGACATAAATATTTGTATGATGTTTCTTAAGTATGTAGAAGAAGAAAACATGACATGAGCTCTGTATGTTTACATCAAAAGAGACAAGTTTCTTTAAAAAAAAAAAAAGATTTCATTTATTTATTGGACAGAGAGAGGCACAGCGAGAGAGGGAACACCAGCAGGGGAAGTGGGAGAGGGAGAAGCAGGCTCCCCTCTGAGCAGGGAGCCTGATGCGGGGCTCAATCCCAGGATCCTGGGATCATGACCTGAGCTGAAGGCAGACACTTAACGACTGAGCCACCCAGGCACCCTGACTTACAAGTTTCATATCAATAAAAGTATAAAACCAGTAACAGTCCAAGTAACAACACTAATGAGATGGATGCTATTGTCTTGCTGGGAAACTAAGTTGCCACTGGCAACATGAAGACGGTGTCGACCGCTGCCACACAGCTGTTTTGGGGTTCCCTGTGCTTACGTCATACCAGCAACATGCTCCATTCCCCTGCCATTTGAATCACCAAGAAGCCTTCAGTCAGGCTAGATTCCTAATATGTTGCTGTTAACTGGCTTATACCTACCATGTGCATATGAAATCAATCCCTGTTCTTTTTTAGTTTTTTAAAGATTTTATTTATTTGAGAGAGAGAGAGCGTGCGCGCGCACAGAGGGAGAGTGAGAGGGTGAAGCTGAGGAGAGATCCCAACATGGTGCTCTATCCCAGGACCCCGAGATCATGACCTGAGCTGAAGGCAGCCGCTTAACCCACTGAGCCACCCGAGTCCCCCCTTTCTTAGTAGCTCAAATGTAATAGTCTATATATACACAAACAAGGAGGGTGCAAGCTGAAATCATGTGGCAACACTAAGCTATACAATAGTCACGATGATGACCCAGAATATGTACATATTTGTTTAAATATATGAAACAAAAACATGCATTTTAAACCTTTGTTCACAGGCTCTAGTTTGAGAAACGCTGCACCATGTCCTGCTGCCCTAAAGGCATAGACAGTGATGAAACTTCCCTGCCACCTGCTCCAAGAATCTGAAACTCCAGACTCCAGAGCCATGCCTTTGCTTCTTAAGGCTTTTCATCAATTAGTGTTTTAGAATGGGCCAATGGTAATGGAAAAACGTCTAAGGGACAAGCGGCAGGGTTGTTCCAAGTCAGGGAAGGGGTGAGAAAGCAGAAGAGGTGGACATAGGGATTCAAAAACCTCCTTAAAGCGGGTACTGTGAAGATTCACCTTGGTCAACTCCACTCAATTACTGAAATCTGAACACTGAAAAGGACCCCTGCTCATAATGCAACATTGCAAAATCAGCCCATGTTCTAGTTACAAAGTACCTCTCATCTGCTCTCACTTCAACTCCAGGAGAAAGTTGGTGGATGTCATCTCCAATGAATGAATGGAGAACGGAACCCCAGGGAGGTTTGTGACCTACTAAGCTAATGACTGGTAGAGGGCGGACCTATCACTGCAGCCAGGACACCCGACAAGACCTTCTCTCTCCCCTCTACACGAACAGTATGAAAGTGAGTGACACGCGGACATGCATTTGAACTAGTTAGCCCTTTCCTGTAATGGGACATTTTAGCAAGGATGAGTCTTAAGCGTGAGCATTACAAGTTCGAAGAAACGCCTGCAAGAGGAAGAGGCTTGAAGCCCTGGTATGTTCTGTTCTATCTACTACGAGGCAGGACTAGTTCAAGTGCCCAAACACGAGATCATGGCATTGAGGAGGAGGAAGGATAAAACACCAGGCTTCTCAGATCACGCTCCAGTTGACTTCTTCACTTACAATAAAGTTGCAAAGTGGAATCATTTAAAATAAAATAGTCTTATCACACCGGCAACTCCTTCCTGAATTTTCAGAGCACGTTAATTTGGAATTTCTCCATGTGTAATCCTCCAGCCTATTAGAACCACTTCTCTTGGGATGGTATTTATAGCCTTATCAAGTGTTTGAAGATCTGTTTGCTTTTGCAAGTTATTTCCTTGCTTACTTACCTAATCAATTTCTCATTCACACATCAGTGAACTGTAGAAATCACCTCAAACTCTGACAATTTATTTAAACAGTAGCTAAGGCTTTATTTCATGTTAAAAGAAGAATTGCTGTCCTAGACCAGACGAACAATCCCCCAGCTTAGAATTTAGAATCAATATTTAGAGTCAAGTCATATTTGAAGACAGACATAATTGCCTTCCAATATTTCAACCATGAAAACCTATGAGCTGCAACTTTGCTAGTCATAAAATTAAAACAAGTGCAATAAAATCATTATCACATGCTGGTGAGGAGAATAAACATTGGTAAAACATCTTTGAAAATATCTATCAGTGGTCTTTAAATTTTTTTAAACTACTTCTTCTGGGCTTTTTTTTTTTTTTTTAAGATTTTATGTATTTATTTGCCAGAGAGAGGGACTGCACGAGCAGGGGGAGTGGCACGCAGAGGGAGAAGCAGGCTCCCCACCAAGCAGGGAGCCCGATGTGGGACTCGATCCCAGGACCCCAGGATCACAGCCCCAGACGAAGGCAGACACCCAGCCAACTAGCCACCCAGGTGTCCCTCTTCTGGGCTTTTTAAAAAATTGGTAGTCTTAAATACTAAAAAAAAAAAAAAATCTTTATGTACAAAGATGTTCATCATAGATACCAACAAACATTTGGAAGTAATTTAAGTCTAGAACCATGGTAAACTTGTTTGATGGCCTATTAGATAGTCATTTTAAATTGTTTCCATTTTACTTGTATTTTCTGTTTTTTAATATTTTTAAATGAGCGTATATTATTTGTCACAGTGTGCATATATTAATTACTCCTATGTACTTTTGTTATATATGTGTGTTGTGTGTGTGAGTGTGTGTGTGTGTGTGTTATAGTATTAGGGATCTCAAAACATAGCCAATTCATTCATGAACTCATCCACTCATTAAACATTCAGTGTGCACCTACTGTGTGTCAGGTGTTGTGCTAGCGAGTCTGAGTAGTCAATACTAAGTAAGAACATTCCTGCCTTCAAGGACCCTACAATCTAGTGAGAGAGACAGAGAAGGACTGGAAAGTACAATACAATACATGACTGTATAGACCATACATTATTCCAATATATCACTGAAGCAAGATTGAGATGATATTACATAAAGCACAGAAGAAAAGCATCTAATCCATTCTTGGAAGATAAGGTTTATTTCCTGGAAGAAAGAACATCTAAGCACTGTTCTTGGCATACAGTAGATGCTCAATACATGTGTTTTGAATGAACTGGTATCAGAAGGGCAATGGGGCAAATAGAGAAGGAGAAACCCTTTCAAGACAAAGGAAACATCATGTGCTCATGCCTAGAAGCCAGAATATAGAACACTTTCAGAAGTCAAAAATTGTCCAATATGGCTGGAATTTAGAGGTGAGTTTAGAAAAGTGACAAGAGATGAAGCCCAAGAAGGGTGTAGAGACAAATCTATGAAACCCTGGGTGCCACACTAAGGAGTTTGGCCTGTACGCTGAAGAGAATGAGCAGGGAGGACATCGCCAGATGGGCCATGTAGAAAGGCCCTGGACAGAAGGACACATGCAATGACAGGAGGCCAGTCGGGAGGTGGGGACGCAGCAGAGAGAAGAGAATGCCTGGAGGAGACAATAGGATAAAATCCACAGGGCTTGAGGTTTAACCGTGAGACGTAAAATGGACAGGAGGAGGCGGGCGCCTGGCAGTGGAACGGGGTACATGGGAGTGCTGTGGTTTACACAGGATCAAGCGCAGGCCCTTGCTGGAGGCATGAGGGGGTGGCTCAGACGCCCATGCCATGGAGCTCTGCTGCACGGCTGCCTTGCCCTCAAGCCACACCTGCGGCATCGCTGGGATTTCCCTGTGGCCAGAGGACGAAAAGCCCTGGGCCTGTTTATAGATGGTTTTGGGCAATACGTAGGCACCGGCTAGAAGTGAACAGCTGCAGTGTGACGGTCCCAGTCAGGAGTGGCCCTGGAAAAGAACTGGGCAAGAAACTCTTCTGAGCGCTCAGACTTCCAACAGCACCCTCGTACTGCCGGGGCGGCAGGACTTGAATCCACGAGCGCAGCCAAGGTGGTTCGTCTTCACTTGTGCTTCGTTTGTCCCCCGGATGTTCTCCATTCCTTGTCTCATGCTGTATTTGAAGAAATGTCTTTAAATCTGGTTTCCAGTAGACTAGTTCTCTCTTCAACTGTTTGCCTTCTATTTTAATTCCAATAACATTTTTTTCCATTTTAAGGATTCTATTTTTAAAGATTTATTTTTATTCATTTATTTGAGAGAGAGCATGCACACATGAGCGGGGGTGGGGCACAGGGAGAGGGAGAGAGGATTCTCAAGCAGACTCCGCACTGAGCTCAGAGCCCAATGTAGGGCTTGATCCCCTGACCCCAAGATCATGACCTGAGCCAGCTGGACTTCACCCAGGGCGCGGAGAAGCCCTCCCGGGGAAAGACGTCATAGCTGAGCACTGAGGGGCACCCTGTCACTTGGAGCTGTATCCAAACTGCCAGACCCTCTCCAGGCCCAACTGTAGCTCCACGGCATCTTCCACCACCGTCGGATACAGAACATCTAATTGCCCCCCGCCCCCGCCCCCGGAGTCGCTGTGAGGAGTAGAAGCTGCCTCCAGGACTTCACAGCTCTTTCTACCCTGCTGTCTAACATTAATAGGGCTTGGGGGTACTCTACAATTGTTCCATTTTCTCCCACCATACTCAAAAAATGAGAGATTGCTTTCCTCTGTTCTCAGAACTTTCAGGAGCCATCCTCAGCCCTGCCGCTTCCTGATGGGCAGCGCAAGCAACATGACCAAACGTTCAGTTTCTGGGGCGCCTGGCTGGCTAGTCGGTGAAGCGCCTGCCTTCGGCTCAGATCACAATCCCAGGGTCCTGGGGTCGAGCTCCGCATCGGGCTCCCTGCTCAGTGGGAAGCCCGCTTCTCCCTCTACTGCTCTCCCTGCTCATGCTCTGTCAAATAAATAAATAAAATCTTTAAAGAAAAAAAACCAAAACTTGCAGTTTCTGTCAGAGACCAGTAAAACTCAAGAGCTGTTTCACAAAGAAAAAAATAGTTATTTGCAAGAAAGGGTATGGCTTTGCCCCCAAACTCCAGGGGTGTGCACTGCAGTTCTCCTACTGGGGTTTCCTGAAGTCTCCACACAGCACCCCGTCTGCGCCAGACAATCAGGTGTGTCCATGTGACACAGGAGCACGTACTCAAGCCCGGACTTGCCGCAGACCTTCTCCTGCTCCGGGCCTCGCTCCAGACTGGCAGCCTTACAAGTTCTTTCCTAAATAGGTCAGAGCAGTAAACTCAAATATGCTGGATGTTGCCTCCAAAGAAGCCCATGGTAATGGCCATAGGTCTCTCGGGGTTTGAGGAAAGATTTCGAGTATATGCTTGGAGCAGTGTCAAAGGGTTCCAGGGCTGAAAACCAGCTCAGACCTTGGAACTGGGTGAGAGGCCATGACTCTACGACTGTGACCCAAATTAGATCTCTGCTTACCTGGCAAGTTCCAATTATGTAAATCAAATTACGTTTTTAGCAGGCTGACCATCTATTTCATTCCTAGGGACTCCATCCCTAGACGATCCTCACGAGTCAAAGCGTTCTATTTGCCACTGTGGGCCCACCGCCAATTGCAGTGACCATGTCTAGTGTCTCTTGGCCTCTGAGATCAGAAGTTCGCTTCAGTGGCAGCATGGCTCATCGCCATTCTCAGCCTGCAGCGGACACGCACCGCGAAGTTTCTGAAGGAAGCGGCTGCTCCCATCAGCACATTTCAGAATACCGCACTGAAGGGAGTATCTTCTGGGCCCTCCTCGGGGGACACAGTCAGGGGAAGTGTTTTTGACAGTCTTGGTGTGGAGGCCCACATAGGATTCAAGAGAACGAGAAGGGCCGCAGTAGACTGCGTGAGAATCTCTTAAGCATTCCAGTTTCCTTGCCTACACTGGCCTTGTTTGGATGTTCCTGCCCCGGAAGGATAACACATGCTCATCCTGTTGAACTCAAGAGTGGCTGTGTGACTTGCTTTGGCCAATAAAATGTGAGAAACCATGTGTATCACTTCCAGGGAGACACCGTGAGCCAGTATGTGCTTCACTATGACCTCTTTTCTCTGGGCCACAGATCAACCATATACCAAAAATAAGGTCCATCAGCTTGGGTCCAAGGGAAGGCACTACAGAGCAGAGCTGTAGTTGATCTCTGATGTGCATGCGGTGTGTATAAGATCTAAATCTTTGTTACAAGCCACTGAGACGTTGGGGCGACTCCTTACCACAGCATCACCTCGTCTATCCTGACCGATACAACTGCAAACACTTACATGGAGTTTTTCCTATGTGCTCTACCACTTTACATACGTTAACTCTTTTAATTTTCACGAGGACTCTATGAGTTAAGACCTATTACTACCCAGTTTCCCAGATGAGGAGATTGAGCACAGAGAGACTGAACAACTTGCCCAGAAACATGCAGCTAGTAAGTGGCAGCACTAAGATTTCAATCTGAGCAGTTGAGCTCCACAATCCATGTTCTTAATCTACTACATCACAAAAACAGGGGCCCCTGGGGGGCTCAGTTGGTGAAGCGTCTGCCTTTGGCTCAAGTCATGATCTCAGAGTCCTGAGATAGAGCCCCAAGTTGGGCTCCTTGCTTGATGGGGAGTCTGCTTCTCCCTCTGCCCCTCACCCCACTCATGCACTCACTGTCTCTCTCTCTCTCTCTCAAATAAATAAATAAAGCTTTTAAAAAAATTAACTTGTATTTAATCCTTCTTTCTTATTCTCCAGATAAAAATATTGATTTCTAGCTGTGGAGAGTATGGTATATGGCATTCAACTATAACATCACATTAATTGTCCTCCAAGTGAGGAATAATTGAAGATATTCCCAGATAAACAAAAACTGAGGGAGCCATGACCACTAGATCTGCCCTGCAAGAAATGCTCAAGAGAGTCCTACAAGGTGAAATGAAAGGACACTAAACAGTAATTCAAAACCATATGGGAAAATAAAGATCTCAATAAAGCTAAATACAGGAACAATAAAAAGTCAAATGTTATTCCTTAAAGAAAAATTTTAAATTATTAGTGTAAGAGCTAGTATTACTGTAACTTTCGTTTATAACTCCATATCATGTTTTACAAATGATTTAAGAAACTAAGGAATTTTTTAAAAGCTTTAGTTTGGGATGCCTGGGTGGCTCAGTCGGTTAAGCATCTGCTTTTGGCTCAGGTCCTGGGATCAAGTCCTACATCGGGCTCCTTGCTCAGCAGGGAACCTGCTTCTCCCTCTGCTTCTGCTCTTTCTCTCCCTCTCTGACAAATAAATAAAATCTTTTTAAAAAATAGATTTAAAAAAAAGCTTTAGTTTGTTCTGGACACACAATGTATAAAGTAATTTGTAACATTAATGACCAAAAGGCTGGGGACAGAGTTGTAAGGAAGCATATTTTTGTACATTATTGAAGTTAAGCTGGTACAAATTCAAATTAAAGTGTTTTAATTTTAGAATGTTAAATGTAATCCCCATGGTAACCACAAAGAAAATTTCTATATACATAAAAGGAAATGAGAAAAGAATTTGAACATACTTCTACAAAAAGTCAAGTAAACACAAACGAAGACAGTAAGGTGAGAAATGAGGGACAGAAAATTATAGGCATAAAGAAAACAAGTAACATAATGACAGAAGTCCTTCCTTATTAATAATTGCTTTAAATGTAAATGGATCAAACTCTCTACTCAAAAGACAAAGATTGGAGAATGGATTAAAAACAAAAGATCTGGGATGCCTGTGTGGTTAAGCATCTGCTTTTGGCTGAGGTCATGATCCCAGGGTCCTGGGATCCAGCCCTGAATCAGGCTCCCAAGAAGCCTACTTCTCCCTCTGCCGCTCCCCCTGCTTGTACTCTTTCTCTGTCAAATAAATAAATAAAATCTTAAAAAATAAAAATAAAAACACAAGATCCAAATATATGATGTATATAAGGGATTCATTCGATATCCAAAGACCAAACAAGCTGAAAATAAAAGGAAGAAGATATTCCATAGGAATAGTAACCAAAAGAGAGCAAGAATGGCTATATTAACATCAGACAAAATAGACTTAAGTCAAAAGAGCTTACAAAAGAGAAAGAACATTAAATATTAATAAAAGGTTCAATACAGCAAGATGATATATAACAATTACAAACATTTACACACCTAATGACAAACCATCAAAATTTTTGAAGCAAAAACTGACAGAACTAAAGGGAGAGAGAAACAGTTCTACCCCACTCACAATAATGGATAAAACAACTAAACAGAAGATAAATAAGGAAATAAAGGACTTAACACAAAAAAGCAACTAGATCTAACAGGCATATACAGAACATTCTACCCAACAATAACAGAATACACATTCTATTTAAGTGCACATGAAACATTTTCCAAGAAAACCATGTGTTAGTTCACAAATTAAGTCTCAATAGATTAAAAAAAATAAATGTCACACAAAGTATCTTCTCTAGCCACACTGGGTTGAAACTAGAAACCAATCACAAGGGGTGCCTGGTTGGCTCAGTCAGTAGAGTGTGTGACGCTTGATGTCATGGTTGTGAGTTCAAGCCCCAGGTTGGGTGTAGAGATTACTTAAAAATAAAATCTTAAAAAAAAAAAGAAAGGAAAACAGAAAAATCCACAAAATTATAGAAATTAAGCAACATATTTTTAAGCAACCAATGGATCAAAGAAATCAGAAGGGAAATTAGAAATACTTAGAGACAAATGAGGGGCTCAGTCGGTTAAGCAACTGACTCTTGACTTCCGCTCAGGTCATAATCTCAAGGTTGGGATCTAGCCCCGTGTAGGGCTCCATGCTGAGGGGGAAGCCTGCTTGGGATTCTCTCTCCCCCTCTCCCACTCCCTCTGCTCCTCTCCCCCTGCTTGTGCACACATTTACTCTCTTTCTCTCAAAAGGAAGGGAGGGACGGAAGGAGGGAGGGAAGGAGGGAGGGAAGGACTTAGAGATAAATGAAAGTGAAAACACAACTTGCCAAAACATATGGGATGCAGTGAAAGCAGTACAAAGGGAGAAATTTATAGCTATAAACACATTCAAAAGCAAGAAAAGTCTCAATCAACAACCTAACTTTATAACTTAGAGAACTAGAAAAAGAAAGAACTAAACTCAAAGCTAGCAGAATGAAGGAAATAATGAAGACTACAACAGAGATAAATGAAATTGAAACTAGGAAATGGGGCACCTGCCTGGCTCAGTTGTTGGAGCGTGCGACTCTTGATCTCAAGGTTGTGAGTTTGAGCTCCACAGTGGGTGTAGAGATCGCTTAAAAATAAAATTAAAAAAAATTAATTCAAAATGGACCAAGGGCCTAAATCTAACACAATAAAGACTAAAACAATAAGACTCTTTTTTTAAAAATAGTACAAAATCTTAACCACACTGGATTCAGAAACGATTTCTTAGATGGGAGAGAAAAGGCACAGGTAACAACAATAAAAATAGCCAAATTGGATTTCATGAAAATAGAAAAATTTTGTGTATCAGAAGACACTAGCAACAGAGCAAAAAGGCAACTCACAGAATGGGAGAAAATATTTGCAAATCATATATCTGATAAGAGATTAATATCCAGAGTATATAAAGAACTCCTAAAACTCAACAACAAAAAACAAACAACCTAATTCATAAATGGGTAAAGGACTTGAATAAACATTTCTCCAAAGAGGATATACAAATAGCCAGGAGGCCATGAAAAGAAATTCAATGTCACTAATCAGCAGGGAAATGCACATCACAACCACAATGAGATATCTCCTCATACCCAGTAGGATGGCTTCTCTCAAAAAACACAAAAAATAACAAGTGTTAGCCAGGATGTGGAGAAATTAGGACCCTGGTGCACTACTGGTGGGAATGTAAAATGGTACAGTCACCACAGAAAACAATACGCAGTTCCTCCAAAAAAACCCAAAATAGAATTACTATATGATCCAGCAATGACTGTTTTTAAAAATTTTATTAATTTATTTGAGAGAAAGTGAGAGAAAGAGAGAGCGCACGAGAGGGGGGAGGGTCAGAGGGAGAAGCAGACTCCCCGCTGAGCCCTGATGTGGGACTCTATCCTGGGACTCCTGGATCATGACCCAAGCCAAAGGCAGACACTTAACGGACTGAGCCACCCAGGCGCCCTACTACAGCAATTCCACATCTGGGTGTATACCCAAAAGAATTGAAAGCAGGGCCTCAAAGGGATATTTGTACACTCACGTTCATAGCCTTATCCACAACAGCTAAAACATGGAAGTAACCCATGTGTTCACTGACAGATGAAAAGATAAACCAAACTGTGGTCTACACACACAATGGAATATTATTCAGCCATTAAAAGGAAGGAAATTCTGCAATATGCTACGATGTCGATGAAACGTGAAGACATTATGCTAATAAGTCGGTCATAGAAAAACAAATACTGGGGCGCAGGCGTGGGGCAGTTGGTTAAGCAACTGACTCTTGGTTTCGGCTCAGGTCTCGATCTCAGGGCCATGAGATGGAGCCTCGCATCGTCATTGGGCTCTGAGCACGGAGTCTGCTTAAGACTCTCTTTCCCTCTCCCTTTTCCCTCCATGCACAGTCTCTCTCTCAAATAAATAAATTAATCTTCAAAAAAAAGTTGTATAATTTCACTTATATCAGGTGCTTAGAGTAGTCAAAATCACAAAAACAAAAGATAACGGTGTTTGCTGGGGGCATGGGAGGAGAGGAGAATGAGGAGTTTTATTTAATGGGTATAGAGTGTCAGTTCTTCGAGATGAAAAGAGTTCTGGAGACGGAAGGTGGTGATGGTTGCATGGCAGTGCAAACGTACTTCATGACACACAGTATACACTTCTATGAGAAATTCACTTTATGTGTATTTTACTATAATTTTTAAATATTAATCTCAGTCACCACATAAGAATCCCAGAAGTAATAAGCAAATTTTAGAAGGTTGCTTCCGTGTAACACAACAAGTTTTATCACATTATCTACCATATGCAAATTATCAGGTTAAAAAGGCACAAAGTGGTACAGCAAATGAAAGCAGGGATATAATCAAGGATGCAGTCTGCCAGTGGCCTTAGCAGTCCTTGGATGTTTGTAACTCTGGCTCTAACTGTAAGATGTGGATTCCTTTTAAGTCTAGAGTAACTCACACACACACGGCAGTAACATATTCATTCGGCTTCCCTTTCCATTAAGAACAGTGGAATGTTGGGGCGCCCTGGTGGCTTAGTCAGCTGAGCGACTGACTTCTGGCTTGAGCTCAGGTCATCATCTCAGGGTCCAGGGATGAAGGCCCCAGTGGGGCTCAGCGGGGAGTCTCCTTGAGATTTTCTCTCTCCCTCTGCCCCTCCCCCAACTCACACTCACACACACTCTCTCCCCCAAATAAAATAAATAGGGGAGCCTGGGTGATGCACGCAGTTAAGCGGCCAACCCTTGGTTTCCACTCAGGTCATGATCTTGGGGTCATGGGATCCAGCCCTGTGTTGGGCTCTGCACCCAGCATACGGTCTATTCAAGTTTCTCCCTATTCCTCTGCCCCTTCCCACCTCTAAAATGAATAGATATTTTTAAAAACAAAATAAATAAATAAAATCTTTTTTAAAAAAAGAATTGTAGAAATATATTTGCAAGGTTTCAATTAATGAAGCAAAACCTCTTAATGTAGCTGTCTCTACCATATAATGCAATGAAACAGTGTAACTTGAAATTTAGTATGGTCAGAGAAAGACTAAGAATTATGTAAAATAACCCAGGAGTTTAGAGGTTAAGCTCACAGCCCACATGATACACACTTTATACAGGTGTTTCCCCACTGTAAAAAAAAAAGGCTAAATTATTTTTTAATCATACAGGTATTAAGTATGTTGAATAAAAAGCAAGTAGTTAAAAACTGAAATAAATAGCAAAGTTTCCCATTGTCCTTGTTAGTTCAATTTTAAGTTTTACAGACTTAATATACTTCTAGAAACATTCTATACTTAAAATATATATCAAATATTACATACACTGCAACTCCCACTTCGCCCCACTTACCATAAATAGAACATCTGTATCCCAAGCTAGTCCTTTTTGCATTTTGGGTTAAGATCTTGTTTTAAATTACAAAATACAGACTTTTGAGAAACCAAAAATTATAACTATGTATAAGGAAAATATTTCTAATTCTTTCTACCCTATGACGGTCAAATTTTGTGTCAACTTGGCTAGGCTATGTTGTCATTGTATGGCAAACACTAGATGTCGCTGTGAAGGTATTTTGTAGGTGTGAGTACCATCCATAATCAGTTAACTTTAAGATAACACCTGATGATATGGTGGGCCCCATCTAATCAGTTGAAGGCTTCAAGAGGTAACAATTGAGGTTTCCTGAAGGAATTCTACTTCAATACTGTAACAGAAATCCTGCCTGAGTTTTCAGTCTGCTGGCCTGCCCTCCTGATTTCAGACTTGCCAACCCCCCAAAGTCATACGAGACTATCTCTTAAAATAAATCATGCATGTATACACACAGACACACACACACACACACACACCCTGCCAGTTCTGTTTCTCTGGAGAACTCTAGTACATACCCCTAAAATCCATTCCATCCATACGTAAGTTTGCTTTCTCCCTAAGAAATGAGTTCATGGCCTATACAGGAGCCTACATCTTAAATTTCCTACTTAATAACGTATCATGGACATCTTTCCAAGTCAGCAGGCTGAGATCTAACTCATTCTTCTCAAGAGCAACATAGTAAACCATTGTATGGATCATTAAAGCAGGGGACATACAGACATATAGGTAGTTTCTAGGGTTTTTTTTTTTTTCTCTTCATTCCATTATTTGCATCAAGCTTTCAAGAAACCTCCTTATACACACTGTCCTTGTCTTGTTTTTTTTTTTTTTTAAGATTTTATTGATTTATTCATTCGACAGAGACAGAGACAGCCAGCAAGAGAGGGAACACAAGCAGGGGGAGTGAGAGAGGAAGAAGCAGGCTCATAGTGGAAGAGCCTGATGTGGGGCTCGATCCCATAACGCCGGGATCACGCCCTGAGCCGAAGGCAGACGCTTAACCGCTGTGCCACCCAGGCGCCCCCTTGTCTTGTATTCCTATGTTTCGCTTCAGAATGGATCTGGTTATAATCTACCAAGAAATTTAGGGTCTTATTTTCCCAACTGCCAGTTTAGAAATAAATAGCCTGGATTAAAAGCCAAATGTGTCTTAACAAGTACCATAATGCACATGAGGGTTGTACTGTCCACAGGCCTTTGAGAAACACCAGCAGCCAGTGGTTCTCACTAACCTTCATATGAAGTCAATCATGTACGTCATTTAATCTCTCAGGTGAGAGAACTGAGAAAGCGCCCCTTTTCCCCTGACTCTATTTTTTTCAATAAACTATCATGTTTAATTCAAATGTTAATAAGACGGGCACCTAGAAAAAAAATACACATATGTTTTTTATAATCTTATGGATGAGGTTTTTTTAAATTTATTTTTTAATTTTTGTTTTTGAGTGAGCTTTATGCCCAACATGGGGCCTGAACTCACAACCCCGAGATCAAGTCGCATACTCCGACTGAACCAGCCAGGCACCCCCAAAATATTTTTAAGTGAAAAAAATTAATGACCTAAATTTGCATTTCATGCCAACCAGGGGTGCCTGTCCCTGATTCACAATTAACCAAATATCCCAGCCCCTGTCTCCAGCCAACACCACACTGGAATGACTGAAGGAACCTGAAGGTGCAAGGCACCGAAGTCATCACGCTGGTGTCCTGCAACTCCAAGGGACCTTGCCAAGCCAGTCCATGAATCAAAGTCACTGGCCTCTACCGGGCTGCAGAGGATTTCGTATGGTGGGAGGTCACACAAGTGTCCAGGCAATTAAGAAGATGATCCTGGGGTGCCTGCCTGGCCCGGGTGGTAGAGCATGTAACTCTTGATCTCAGGTTGTAAGTTCGAGCCCCAAGTTGGGTGTAGAGATTAATTAAAAATAAAAAATAAATAAAAAGATGACCCCAACAACTTCTCCATGAGGAGAAATGACTGTAGCCACTTTCACAAGTGCCATTTATTTCTACTCCAACCTTCTGGACTCTTTGGAGCTTGTCTTTGTGTAAAGGTTTCTATTTCTTGAAAATAACCACAAATCATTTGGATTATTATGTATTATTCCAGTTTATTAAACAATGAAACAAGGTTTATGCCACATATTCCAACAATGCTTAAATAAAGAGCTTGAAATATAAAGGTTTATGAAAAATGTATCGTTTTTATTTAATACGTGCTATTTCTAGCTCATGAATAAATATGGAGAACAGGAGCCATTTTTATATCACAGATCAGCAACATTCAGCATCGATGATTACATAAATCCACAAGCAAACAAAAAAATCCATTATCTTCGTTTTAGTTATAAAAGCTGAAAATCCATTTGCCACATTTAAGCAATATCCAAGGGGGTTGGGGGACTTGTAGTCACACCCCTGAAAATAAGGGGACTGAGTCTCCAAGTCCGTAAGTTCTTTCTTGGTGAGAAGCTTAACGATTGCGTGAACTCCTTCAGGAAGCAGAAAACCCAGAACAGGTTAAGATCCTGTTCTATATAACATGTTGGATAAATCTACACTGGAGAAGTACTCCATTTTTGTCTTAAAAACGTGCTCAAGTTTTATAGTGAGGCTTGAGTTTCTTTTCATCCTGGTATGAACATGTACATAATTTGAATAAATTGACACAATGAACGTTGCAGGACGTTGACTCTTTACATGGTCTTCAAAATGAACTTGCTTCTACTGTTTTAGGAATTATATGTACACTTAAAAAATATAATGTTTTCTTCATTAAAAAAAAAAAAAGTGGTTCTTAAAAAGTAATCCTTTAAACTCAAGGAACTCAAAAGTGAAAGCCTGTCTGGGAAAGCCCTTACCAGGTCAATGGAATGTTTTGGTAAGAAGAAAAAAATCTCTGTCTAAAGATACGGTTCAGTACCAGGAGCGGGCCAAGTGAGCTCAGCTCTGCAGTCACGTCCCGAGTGGGCCGGGGGATCCGGACTTTCCACTAAGGCTTTAACCAATGAGCACCTACACGCCACTCCACCACTTCTTCCTTTCTCTTCTTAATGACTTTGTCTCTCATTGGGAAATAACAATTCTGCCTCACGAAATCTTTTCGAAGTAAACATTAATAAAGAAGGCAACGTGAAAGTGGTTGGCAGGAAAACAGCCCGATCCCCAAGAGAAACCTACATGCCGTCCATTCCGGGATCAAGGGAGGTGGTGACCCAGGGCGGGACAAACTGGGAACCTGCCCGCAAATACTGCAGAAGGGTCCGCCCCAGGGCCCCCGTCAGTGTGTATTCAATGTTCTCGAATGGTAGAACTGAAGGTATCCAAGTAAATATGTCCCCTTCCCTGGGCTGTCTTCTAGAAGTGTCAAGTTCGGGTTCTCAGAGTCACTTTTTATTTTGAAAAGAACAAGATGAAGGCAAGAAAGAAGAGGGAGAAAGATTTTTGTTGTCTTTAGAGAAAGAAAGGAGGATACTATATACCTCTTTCAGAAACTGGAAAACAGGTGCAGCACTAAAGAGAGAGTTTTTAAAATGTCAAGCAAGTGTTTTCCATCCAAACCAAACAGGAAGTCCGAGACAGGACATATCTCAATAAACATAACCTGAACTAAAGTAAAAACAGAAATGTGGAAAAATCAACTCTTCGATTCACTCACCACATCTTGCTAAGGAAACCATAATAAAACTGTAACTTAGACTGTGTTCTCTCTTTTCACAAGGCCTTTGGGGAGGGGCTTTGCTGGGGATTCCAGTGAGAACCCCGTCATGAAACCGCTCTCTTCTTTACACCAGCCTGTGGATGCCGGGGTTCCGGCGGGACGACAGCACGGCTGAGGTACACCGCCTACCCTCCAGGCAGGTACTAGCAGCTACCCTTGTCTTCATCGGACCCCCAACACCAATACAGGTTATCACCCCCATTTTACAGATTGGAAAATAATAAAAATCGGAGCAAACTGCTAACATCACCTAAGACCAAACCCCAGCTGCCTCAAAGATCTTCCATCAACGTGGACCCTGCCATGTTCAAAGCCAACTTCTCACACCATCATGGGTTTAGAGATTAATACTTTGTAACAATTCCTCACAAAGGTCAAGCCTTCAAAGGCTGAAAATCACTTATTGTAAGTGAAGGATCCTGCCGAAATAGGAAATCATAAAGCAGTGCGAAATCCCAGGGATCTGTTTCCTGCCCTGTTTACAGCTGGAGTTGAAAGGGCCAGGTCTCCACGTGTGAAATTTCTTCAGCTGACGAGAAGCGACAGTCCCCACACGCTCAGGAACAATAACTCCCCCTTGGAGGCTCTATTCCATGGTTCCGATGAGCTTCTCTAGAGCAGGCTGGCCTGCTCAGCTGCGAGCGGAGACACAGCAGGTGCTCCTCTGGCCTGAAGAAAACGACGCACGGTTCCTGATCTTCCCGCAAGTTTTCTTTAGCAAGAAACATGCGTTCTACATGCGGTCGTTGATGTCGAAGGGCACTTGCATGGTAAGGCCTCGTGCTTGGAGGTTAGTGTCTAGCAGGAAACACTGGAGCGCGGCGCCCACCGCCAACACACAGCAACCTGAACGAAGCCCGTCTTCACCTGCTGCTCGCGCCTCAGAGTCAGTGATGAACCAAGCAGTGAGAAGCAGCGTGACGCGCGGGAAGCTGTACTGTCTCGGAAGGGAGCGCTTTCAGAGCGCGGGCTCAGGCAGCCTTGACTTGTCACAAATCCAATTTCTTCAACTGCTCATATGTCACGAAGAACTGCGGTTACTGGTTAAGGCTGACGAAGAAGCTGCCCACTTAACAACCCGGACATATTAAACACAGACTCACAGACATCACCTTCAGCAGACACGTCTGGGCAGGCCACATGCCATGGACAGGATTGAACATGAGGGGCTCCATCCTTACCCACCCCAAAAGATCTTCCCGGTAGACTTCCCAGGGTTAGCCTGGGACACAGCCACCTCAGCGGAGATATCTAAATCCCCTAGCACCAGCTCCCAGAGCCTCTTCGAAGATGACATCCACCCTGACTAGCTCTGGTGACCGCTGTGCTGGGCAGACTTTCCAGAACAGTGAATTCCATGGCAGACAGAAAGACAGCAAAGCCCTGGGAAGCGCTCCTCAAGGGTCACGGCAAGGCAGGCTTTCAGCAGGAGGCAGGCGCCAATCAAGAGAAACAGGGGATGGGGAAAACCACCTTCCCTTCTTTATAATACTGCCCTTCCTTGTCTACCGAACCGCCACTTCTTTCCTGCCTCCCACATCGGCATACGGGAAATTGTGCTAATCGGCCAAATAATTCAGGAGCTAATTCCTGTTTATCCGCAGGCACTCTCTAAAATAAGCATTCTAGAACACTGCTGCCAAACCACATCCCTCCCAAGGGTGGCTAGGGATATAAAATCAATCCCTGTCTCTCTCTGTACTCATAAATATTCTCAGCTTCTAAAACAGAGTCTGAATAGAAATTTGTATTGATGTCATTCCCTTTTAACAACACCAGCACTAAACCAAGATTCATATAGCCCAGCCCAGAGATTTTATACCTGCTCAGCTAGAAATTGAATCATTATTTCTTAGAATCAGAGGAACTCAAACGAGTAAGAAGCCACTTCTAAATTATCATTAATAACATGACAGTTTATACAATCTTCTTTTCGCTACATCTTTCTTCAGATGTACTGTGACAGAAAAGGATACAATGATATTCCAAGGACCAAGTCTCAACCAATTTGGCCAAAACCCTTTGTAGAGCGCAAAAAACCCTTCATTCTTCCATGTCTGTTACAAGGGCGGGGGGGAATCAAGTTAACTTCCAACTTTCCAATTATGTCAAATGCGATAATAACTCATTAGTAGCCAGACTGAATGATCCATTTATCTTAAAAATAAAATCATGCTTGAAAAGACTGTCTAAAATCTCAGTGCCCTCGGCCTCTTTTTGTTTTCAAAGGCTTCTGCATCGGAGAAGACGACGGCTCCGTGTTGAACCGGCCCACGCCCAGGCAGGCAATCGGCAGCTGAAGCAGCAAGAAAGGAGACTGAATCCTAACTGGGTCTCTTGCCTCCCAGCCACATGGGCTCGCAAGCAGGTGGGGAATAAAGAAGCGAAACAACGGTGGCAAAGACCTAATTCAGACCACCGCTACCTCACGGCTGGCGTCAGGTGGATGAAAACAAGCATCTCGGCTTCGTTGAGCAGTACTTGGAAATCGAGGGTGTGCCAGCACCACGCCAGAGGGCAGGAACAGCAGCGCGGGCCCTGATCCCCAGCCGCTGGCAAGCTAGTCGGGGAGACAGCTGCGAACTTGCGTCCCCTCGTGAACGGGAGGCCCCACTGTTTAAACTGAAAATTACAGTGAGAGCGATGTGCTCTTTTGAGAGATGTCTGAATGAAGGATATTCATTCCAGTAGGACTCGAGAGGAGGGCGATACACTTTGGAAGGAGATACAGTTCTCCTGTGATGGCAGAAAATCTGATGATTTTCTCTCCCTTTACAATAGCGCAGCGGTATAAAGGAAATGAACTTCCATTTCTAAATATTCATCTAGATTTTGTATTTATAAAAGTTTGCCGCACTGTGGCCCAAACTGGGTACCATCTCAGGGCTTTAGAGCATCATTCGTGTTAGTTATAATAGCCCTCAAAATTCAGTTACTTCTTCAGTTAAATATATGTATACAAATAAGTGGGTGTGTGAATATGTATGTCTACATTCACACACACGCATATTTTGGGGGCAGTTTCAATGATTGAAACAAACCACTAGAATATTGAAGATTAAGTAAAATAAACTTGCTTATTTCCTAAGTGTCCCTTATTATTATTAATTATACTAACAAGGCTTATCACACATGAATCCAGGCACTATGCTGTTTTGTAGGCATCATCTCGATGATTTTTACAGTAACTCTATGACATACGTGCTATTATTCTCCCATTTCACTTACGAGGAAACTGAGGTATAGAGTCTGTACCTTGACCAAAGTCACACAATCACAAGTGACAAATCCACGGGTTTGTCTTGCTCTAACCCTTGTGTTTTTCATTGTGATAAGAAAACTCTTCAGAGGGGAACAAGGAAGCTAATGAGCTGTGAAAGGACTTCACCACCCTGCCCAAGAGCACATCCACTCTCACCTGTAACAAGCAGTCCAGGGTTCCTGTGTAGCCAGAGCACCTGCCATCCCGAAGGACTCTCTGATTCATCATACGTGTTCTCACAACATCGACAGGGTTGGAGGCCAGGGCCCCAGCCAGACCACAGGTGAAGCTTGAGCTATGAAAAAAGATACCAATGGAAAAACAAAAAGTTTACCACCACTGAGCTGCAACCACTATCAGAGGAAGGAAACAGTTTCCTCCCAAACGACACCAAAGTGACACGTAAGAAGAGAAAAGGTTTCCAGGAGGAGGTCCGTCACTAGAGCGCTGCACGAACTTCTTAAATACAGCACTGATTATAGTGGCTTATAAATTCCGTCCCTGACTAAGAATACCTTTGAGGTTCTGAAATGTCAAAGAATCACAGAAACATGAAGGAATGTCCTCCAACGATTATCTGTCGCATCTATTTGATAATAAGCAGGCATCAGAGTAATCTTAGCCCTATCATAACTACACCGTTCTGGGAGAACAGAGAAAACGATGTCCTCACTGTAATGCCCCCCAGAGGTCTCCGGGTCTACGAAACTTTCGGTCTCACAAGACTAAGACCATACTTGGTATCGACTAACTCAGGACAGGGTTTCTCAACCTCCACACTGCTAACATTTTGGGACCAGGCAAGTCTCTGTTGTAGGGGGCTGTCCTGTGCACTGTAAGCCGGTGAGCAGCTCCCTGGCCTCTACCCAGCAGGTGCCAACAGGACTCCCCAGTCCTAACAATCAGAACCGTCTCCAGAAACTGCCAAAGGTCCCTCGAGAGGCAAAATCAGCCTTCAGTGGCTGAAACCATGATACATCCATCCTAACCTGCAGCTATTAAAAATTCATGAAGTTTGTTTGTACTGACATGGAAAGATATTTGGAGTATATTATTAAATTTAAAAAAGTAAGAACAGCAAATACTGCATGGTACCACTTATATGTGGAATCTATAAACAAAAAACAAAGAACCCATGTTGCAAGGGGCAAAGGATGGGGGAAATAGGGAGAGGTTGGTAAAGGGGCATAAATTTTCGCTATAAAATGAACAAGGTCTGAGGATCTAATACGTAGCTGATATACTATGTAGTTGATATGGTTGATATATTGAAACTATAGTCGATAACACTATCATATAACTGAAATTTGCTAAGAGAGTAAAAGTTAAGTGTCTTCACACACACAAAGCCACAAAGGATAAATATGTGAGGTGATGGATGTGTTAATGAACCCCGGGGGCAGATGCTTTCACATTCTGTACGCGTATCAAATCATGTCATACACTTTAAATAGCTCACAAGTTTGTCAATTACACCTCAATAAAGCTAAACAATTAAAATAATAAAAATAAAAAGCAAGTAAGAGAATGCTAAGTGTGATCCTGCTTATGTAATAAATACACATAATATACTTTTATAGACATATTTGCACGTGCCTAAAAACCAAGCTGTTGACCGTGGTAACCTATGTAAACAGATAAGGACTTTTACTTTTTCTTGATTCTTTCCTGAATTGTAATTTTTCAAATATGAGAATATAATACTTTTATAATAAACCTTCTTTTAAATTTCTATAAATTTATAGCAAATTGCCACCCTGAACTCATGCATCCCTAAAATATCATTTTTTTAAAATCTCTAAACATACAGGAAGTGGGTATACACAGTGTCTCCCATTAGACCCGAGAGAATCAGATGCTTCTTGGTGAGGTCATAGACTGGTAGCTCCACGCCGACCACAATGGCAGCCCTCTGGGCCGTAAGGGACACGCCCTGGGTAAAAATACGAACAACCAAGATTCAGACAGCTCTCCACGGAACAGGCCTTTAAAAATCTATAGAGTGACAGAGTAGAAAAGACCAGAGGGTACAGAAGTCAGCAGCTCCCACGTCCGGGACTGATTCTGGCGCTAACTGTATGACCTTGGCCAGACCCTGGCCAGGCCAAGTCGCCTCACAGAGGCTCCGGTTTCCTAGTACGTACTGAGAGGACTCTACTGGATGACATTTAAGGTCAATTCTGTGAACTGATGGGTCCCTAGAATACCAGGGACCAGCACCCCATAGCAGTGCTTGCCTATTAATGGTCTTCATTTAAGGACCAGGAAACCACACAGATCAAAAAATTCAACGTAACTATAAGCTATAAAACCCTTCTCCATAAGAATTTTTTTAAGTAAACAAACAAAAAAGTGCTCAATTTCTTATACATGAATTATTCAAAAGGTACTTTAAAACTATGACATATTCCTCGTATTCCCATTTTACAGGTAATGAAATTAAGAAAGAAACTAACTTCGAGGGCAGACGTCACTCTTCTTCCCGTATGCCATTTTGCCATTTGGATTAAATAAGAGGATGGAAATAGGAAAAATAAATTCAAAGAAGGGAAACAGGGAAGAACTAAGTAAGGAAGTCGGCTTTGTTTTGCAGACTTACCTTCCACAGTCCTCGTGCTCCCTCCTGCTGGTAAATGTTAATGAAGTTGCCTATCATTCCGCCTTGAATGGTGCTGCTTTGTGCCTGCATCCGTATCTAGAGATTATCGTAAAGACGTACATGAGAAGGAAAGTCTCCCCGAATGCAGACTTCTGAAAATCATTCAATCTGTTGCTTACTAACCATTAAAAGAACTGGGGGATAAATAGGATTATAATACTAGTTTAAAACGCCCTTTGTAGGATTTATAGGGATTTTTAATTATAAGGATTTAACATTCATAAGGATTGGTTCTGAGGCACTTTGGAATCAACAAAATGCATCTAGTAGAGTCCAGAGCTCATTAAGTGTCCAAAAAATGGATTTTTAAAAAGTCTTTTGAAAAGGAAAGAAAATGACATATTTCCTTATAAGTTACTGAACAGAAAGGGAATGTGATGGTATGCGAAGATTTCACATAATTGATAATTGAGTAACCAGCATACTTGGCAGCACTAAGCATGGGCAAGCATATTTCTTAAATTAGTTACTTCAAGCCACTACCATTTCCAACCAGCTGAACCAAAAGGTATGCAGGCCAGCTGAGCACAAGATGACCACATGATGCCCGTCACACTCTGTTACACTTGAACTTACAAATAAACTTGACAACGGCCGTGGGTGGAATTCATATGACCAAGATTCCAACATAAAAATAAGGTTTGATGTAGCTCTCTACATTTTTTAAAATTAAAAGGGATTTCTCACTAAAAATTTGTACTTTACTTTTGTTTACGAAGCAATTATCTCTAACTTCTAAAGGAAAGTGTTACTGCCATGCTAACATGGGAAAATACAGCAAAATACAGGAACTGCCTTTCTATAAGCCCCGACATATGTTTAAGAGATTAAGAGGAATATGGTTATTTCTCTTCACTTTTCCCCAACAAAATCCTGGCAAAAGCACCCTCCCACGTGCTGCACCTTCACCTGCTGCATAAAACGCTGATGTGTGCCAGAATCTCCTATTAGAGTGAAGGATCTGAGGGCAGGGTCCTTCTCTTACTCAGTTTCGGATTCTAAGCACACAGTACATCAGCTGGTAGAGGGGAGAAGCACAGTGAACACTGGTTAACTAATAGGAACAAAAAAGAAGACAGAGAGACAGAGACGCCTGGGTGGCACAGCGGTTAAGCGTCTGCCTTCAGCTCAGGGCGTGATCCTGGCGTTATGGGATCGAGCCCCACATCAGGCTCCTCCGCTATGAGCCTGCTTCTTCCTTTCCCACTCTCCCTGCTTATGTTCCCTCTCTCGCTGGCTATCTCTATCTCTGTCGAATAAATAAATAAAATTAAAAAAAAAACAAAACCTAAACTTTAAAAAAAAAAAAAAAAAGAAGAAGACTGAGAGACAGAGCCAAACATCCTGAGAGCATTAAAAAAGTAAGTCCTGGGCGCTTGGGTGGCTCAAGTCAATCAAACATCTGCCTTCGGCTCAGGTCATGATCCCAGGGTCCAGCGATTGAGTCCCGCATCAGGCTCCCTGCTCAGCGGGGAGTCTGCTTCTCCCTCTCCCCACTGCTCATGTTATCGCTCGCTCTCTCTCTCTCTCTCTTTCTCTCAAACAAAAATCTCAGAAAAAAAACAAGAAAGAAAAAGTAAGTCCTGCCTAATTTTTATTTTGTTTAATTAATTTATTTCCTTGTCTTATTCCAGGAAGGATCTAGGGGCTGTATCCCTGGTATTGTCAACAAGGTCATCCAATGCATGAGGTCTAACTGTGGTAAGGATGTTTTTCCATTCGTATTTCCTGAAATCAAGTTAACGCATAACATCACATGTCAGAAATGGTCATTAGTGAGCACACTTGTGTAGAACTTGCAGTTCATCCATTTTTAATGAACCAATAAAACCTGGAAGATTTTCAATGAAAAATGAAATTCAAACATATCCAAGCTCAAATTTTTTTTCTGCTTAATCACAAAAAACCTTGTCTCTACAATGAGCTCTACTTTGGAGTTCCTCCATATCAGTGAGAAATCCACCCAGTGGATGTGATGTTTCCAAGTTCGAGTCTTCATGGCGCTCAAATTATAAACAAGTTCATACATACAGTATATGTTATAGTCACAGCTTTTCATTATCTGAATGTTGTTCTCAGTAAAACGTGGGGTGTGCCTTGTAAGACACGGATCGCACTGCTTACTTTCAAAACATCAGTTGGGTTAGCGATGGTTGAGGATACGACTCCAGAGAGAATGCCACACACCACATTTACCAGTAGAGTTTCATCTATAAACGAACACAAATTATTCAACTTTTCGTATGCACAAAGCTCTTCGTATCACTCACCCAAGTATAGGTGTAACTCACTTACACACCACTTATACCTCTCCAGAGAAGAGTGAACTTTCTGCTTTAGGAATAAAACAATTTTTTTAAGTCGTTTTTTTTTTTTTTTTTAAATAATCTCTATACCCAATGTGGGTCTTGAACTTACAACCCTAAGGTCAAGAGTCCCATGTTCCACTGACTGAGCCCAGCCAGGTGCCCCTGAATCAAGCAATTTTTAAAATAGTAGGAATTTTGCTAGCTTAATGGGATTTTGCCTAGCAAAATGACTTGATATCCAAAAAGGAATGTGAATTATCATGCAAAGTGAACAATCATGTACCAATTCACTCTTGTGTGTAAATGAAGACCACTGTAGTAATTAAGATGATGTATATTTCATAGGAGAATAAAAAAAGATACACTCCTGGGGGCCCTGGGGGCTGGTCGGTTAAGCATCCAACTCTTGATTTCAGCTCAGGTCATGATCTCAGGTTCCTGGGATCAAGCCCCGAGTCAGGCTCCCGCTCACGGGAGAGTCCGCTTGAGATTTTCTCTCCCTCTCCCTCTCCCTCTACCCCCACTTGTGCATGTATGTGCTCTCTCAAATAAATAAATAAATCTTAAAAAAAAAAAAAAAGATACACTCCTAGGAGATCCCAAGAAAATAAAGTTTTAAAGCACACTGTATATATTCAATGTGAAGTACACTGAAGTGCTGAAGCATCTTAGCTCCTGTTGACCACTCTCATGTAACAGCTGACTAGCGCTCGTCCCATTGTAGGAAAAAAAGATAAAGTTATATGGATTAAAGCAAAGTCACAGAGTCAACCCACAATAGAGTATTGGAATTCAGGGTTTTTTTTTTTTAAAGATTTTATTTATTCGACAGAGATAGAGACAGCCAGCAAGAGAGGGAACACAAGCAGGGGGAGTGGGAGAGGAAGAAGCAGGCTCATAGCGGAGGAGCCTGATGTGGGGCTCGATCCCATAACGCCGGGATCACGCCCTGAGCCGAAGGCAGATGCTTAACCGCTGTGCCACCCAGGCGCCCCTGGAATTCAGTTTTTAATACTAAGAAGGGTACTGACCGCTTTCCTGAAAAATAGTAGATAATTCCTGATTTAAAAAATTTTTAAGTTGGCTAAAACTAACACACACCTTCTAGTCTGGGTGTTTTGGAGATAAGGATAAGTAAAAATTTGTTAAGATTGCTCCTCTTAATGGTCACTCCCCTAAGTTCAGCTAGAACGGACTTGCTTTAAGCACTGTTCATTCAGACTTTATATCCAGAGTTCTCCTCAGCAGTAGTAAAGTCACAGTTAGGCTCAAGAAAATCTGATCTCGCCTTGACTGAAAAGACACACAACCCACCCAGCTCCTATGCACAAGTGGAAAAAAGATTCCCCACTCACCTTCCGGGTGTTCAACAAACAGTCGCTTCAAGCTCTGGTAAGTGCCTATCTTGATGGTGCCGTAGGAAGCCTGGCGTAACATCGCAGGGGCAATCCTGTCAAACCAACGTACAAAAGGACAAAGAAATCCTAAAAATCACTTTAAATCCTCTAGAAGACACAGACACACACATGCAACAACGTGTTTGCCTTCCACAAACTACACTAAACCAGATTTCTCACAATTCAAAATCCAATAAAAATATAGTTGGGTTCAGTTAAATTTGTGCAAATACTAGTTCACTAAGTGAAAGCCCCTTGTAGTTATCCTTTATGAAAAGGCAAGTGAACGTGGAGTTCTATTTGCTCACCTTTCTCAGGACAAAGCACCTGGTGAGGTCTGCCCTCTGCAAGCATCTAGCATTCTTCCACTGCTGCTCTGGAGCCCATCTCCCACCTTGTTGGAGGCCCTATTCCAGTTCTTTCCTTTCCCTCTCTTAGCCTTCTGGACCCCAGAACCACCCTGGGGCAGTTATCGGCCCCAGCTGTTCCTGCACTTCCCACCTCCTTCTCGAAATGCAGTCTGCCTTCCCTCTGCCGCTCCATCAAAACTGCCCTCACCGAGGTGACCAGCTGACATCTCTGTCACTAAATTAAATGATGTGTTCCACTTAGTACCTTACATAACCTCTCTGCAGTATTTGCTACTGTCCACCCTGTCCTCCGTGCAGCTCTCTCCTCCCTGCACTCCGTAACATCCCCCTCTCCCATTTATCTCCTTTTCTCAACAGCTTCCTACTTCTGTCCTCTGCAGGATTCCCAGAATTCCGTCCTGTGCTTTCTCCTCTCCCCGCTCTACACACCCCCCCGGGTGAACCCATCTACTCCCATGCTTCTGCCACTGTCAGAGACTCAGGACGCCTAATTCCTGCTTCTAACACTGATCCAATGACGCAATTCCAATGACGCATTTCCAACTGCTTCGTAGATTTCTCAGTGTGCATGTCCTACCCCAAGCCCACCTCTGGGGTCCAGAGTTCCACATGGAACTCATCATCCTCCTGCTCCAACCAATCAGCTCTCCTCTGTTTCCCAGACCAGGGAACAGAAGCTCCATCTACACTTTGGCCCAAAGCAGAAATCAAGACATTAGCCTTGTCCCCTACTTCCTCCACACCTCTTCATATATTAGGTCCCATAATATGTCACCTACACCCTAAACAGCCTATCTTCTTTCTCTCTGCCCCCAGGACAACACCTCTGTTCAGATCCTGCTTCTGGCATGACAGCCTGCTTCCAGTGTGGTCAGTCTCTCGTTCTTTCTCCCCAAGGCAGGCCGGCTTCTTTTCACCATGGCAATCCTGTCCTGTCAGTCCCCTACTTAAGCCCCCCAGCAGCTTCTGTCCACCACGGGTGGGGCAAACTCAAGTGCTTACCGGTGCCAGGCAGATGCCGTAAGTAAATGACGCAGGCTGGGTCTAACTGCACACACATACACTGTGTGAGAGCGGAGGTTTCAGCAAACCAGAGAAGGCATCCTTGACACCTGCTCCTATTATCCCACGTAAATGAGTGTGGGCACAGACGCTGACTTTTTGCAAGAAAATGGAATCCCAGGTTTCTATGTGCAACTTTTTATAGTTGAAATATCGGCTCAAGTGAAAAACAAAAACGTTTGGTGACAGGTGGGTGGGAGGGCTGTGAGGCACTGATTTGGGACCTATGGTGTCCCAGATGAAGTCAGGATGCTTAGCCTGTCCTGAGGCCATCCATGTCCTGACCCCTTATTATGGTTCCAACTCCAGCTCTTGCTACTCACCAACTCCCACACTATACCCATGCTGAATTACTTGCAGTTCCTAGAATGTACCAGGCTTTCTTGCACATTCCACTGGCTCTGTATAAATACAGTTCCCTTCTGACTTCACCCGGTTCACTCACTCTTCTTGATCCTTCCAGCTTAGACCAGGCACTGCCTGGATCAAGCAGCCTTCCTGAAACACACCCTCTTCCCTGTCCTCATAGTCTGGGCTTGACGCCCTGCCTCGGCCAGACTCTAGTACTCATTATCAGACTCCCATCGTATCCCGTTTACACATCTGCAGCCCCAACTACATGACAGCTCCTTCATGCTGCTGCTGATCCCCATCTGTCCTCCCAGGCCCAGTCTCAGCCTTCTCTGTGATACTCTGTGCCCTGAGAGGGTGGTGCCCACGGATTATGTCCTTCAGGCTCCCCTGCCAACTGACTTCCAGGTGGATTCCACCAGCAGACAACGGGATGGAGGGAGGGAGGAAGAAGAGGGATTCTCCTCTCCCTGGGCACTACCGACGCATCCCTCCCCAACTACTGTTTGCTCCCTCAAGGCCCCAGTCCTAACACGCTCTGTTATCACCATTCCTGTCCTTGTCCTTTTGGTCCTAGGGTTGGTAACAACTTCTCACTTTGATAGTTTCTAGGTACCTCAATATCCTTCCTTTGTTCCCTTAGCCCTTAAGTAGCCCCTTCATTGAGGTCTCCTCACTGAAACCACGCAAGTCATTCTGTTTTCTGCAGGGACCCGGGCAACATAGGCACCGGTCTTACTCACTTTCCTATCCCGCGCCTTCAGCACACTGTTCACTAAATGTTGGATTAAAGAAAAGTTGTTCACAACCCTTGTGCACAGAGGATACTCTTATCAGTTTCCTTATAGCAAAAACCTTGGTAATTCAGAATAGCCAAGGGGAAGGGCTTTTTCCAGAGTGAAACACTGAATTCGGAATGTTTTTTGAAACAAACGTAATTTTTGCATTATTATCTGTATTTGAACATAATAAAAACATACTTTCACCACAACATTCACTACATAAAAGATATACAGAAAATAAAGTTGAGATGAAAAATGAAAAATCTGCCAAACTTGCTCTTTTCAAATACACCTCAAATTTCTACTTTTTCCTCTATGACATCTTAGTTTTCAGTCTATTCATTTGGAAGGTCAATAGTCAAGTATAAATGCACAACAGTCTACTTACCCTGAGTACAGGGCTTTCAGCCCTTCTTCTCTGCCTATCCGCACTAATGCATGCAACATTCCTCGATACCGGATTTCTTTAAAGTTTGCATCATTTGTCTGGCCTTGAATCTGGAGCCGTGTCTTGGTTAAGTCAATTGGAAAAGTACCTTAAAATTTTTTAAAAAGAAATATTTCACTTGATAAAAAGAAATTCCACTAAATAAAGGATACATGGTGATCTATTACTGAGGAAACATTTCGACTATAATGTAAACTAAGAAACGAAATTAAGAAATAGCAGATACTTTGCAATCTTTTCTCTATTTAAAAAAAATTAGGAACCAAATGATTAAAAAGACCCCAAAGATGCATAAATGTATTTTCCTCTCTTTACATTTTTATGTAGTTCCCATCTTACTGTACATAGCATTTGAGAAGCCACACTGCTGTGAAAGATAGGTACGTGGAATGATCTACACAAACAAGAATTTTAAAATATGTTACTGTTTTTTGCATGTGGGTAAGCTAAAATCGGGTTCAATACGAACGAAGAGAGAGAAGTTCATTTTCTTTTTTTTTTTTTTTAAAGATTTTATTTATTTATGTGACAGAGAGACAGCCAGCGAGAGAGGGAACACAGGCAGGGGGAGTGGGAGAGGAAGAAGCAGGCTCCCAGCGGAGGAGCCCGATGTGGGACTCGATCCTGGAACACCGGGATCACGCCCTGAGCCGAAGGCAGACGCTTAACGACTGCGCCACCCAGGCGCCCCAGAAGTTCATTTTCTAAAGGAGTGTCTCACTTTGTGTTCTGTCGTCTGAAAGCAATCTATTTACGCAGGTAAAAATGTTTAATCCGGTGCCCCACGGAGAGTCCACCCAACTACGTAACACTCATTCTCAGCAAACTTGATCCATCGTGGCAATGGGAGAGCCCACCCACACAGGCAACCCAGTGGGTGGGTGGTCCATGCACCTTCACCCTCAGCCCTGGTCCTCACTGGCTCCTCAGGGGCAGCCCCTGTTAAAGGACAGCAGGGGCCGAGCCCTGGAAACAAACGACAGTCCAGCACCTGGCACTCGGCAGCCGCTCAATCAGCATTTGTGGAGTGAATCATGCCAGGAAACAGACGAAGAGAACCGGGATCTGATGTGCAGCTCCACTGAGGAGGACGACACAAACACCACCCGGCTACTGGGCACGACTAGCACGTGCCTGCATAATGGCGGGCAATCAAACCCGCCCGGGGGGACACCTGCCAGCTCCTTAACACTGTCCCCAGCCCCAGGCGCTAACAGTGGCAAAGTGGGGAAAAGGACAAGGAACACGGAGGGATGTAATCTAAAAATGACTGATAAAACTTCTGTTTGATTAACAGGTTCCACTTTCTCCACACTAAACTTTGAACTCTAAACGGCTGGCAGCCAAATGACCAGGTGACGGAAAAACGTAACCAAAAGAAGGCAATTTTGAAATCTGAGATTAATGTCTCATACTCTGTCATGCTGTGTTCGAACTACAGTCACATCAAGCACCAAACAGCAACCCTAACTTTTCTTCGACATCCCGTGTAGCAAGCAAGCGATGTAGGTCATTCCCTTGGGCTCCTTACCGCACTCCGCCGTAATGGAGGCCAGGCCTCCGTACACGAAGGGCTTCCAGTTGAGGGCCGCCATCTTCCCCGCAGTCCCTTCTTTGATCAGAGAAACATAGCCAACGACAGGGCTTTTCCTGGACACAAAAGGAAGGCATGTCAAAGTTATAACTCCGCACACAAGCAGCTTCTTCTTTAAACTGGTGTTCCATTTGGAGAATGCCATCAGATGCGCTCCGTGAACAACGCCCCCCAGCCCACACCCCAATTCCCCAGGGGAGCCTCGCCTTCATAAAGCAAATCTCACTTTATCCGTTGCCTTAAATCTCATTCAGGCCTTAAGTGATGCAATATGCTGGTCCGGTGATATGGTGAATGTATGTAGTGGAGCACAACGGAGGCTATTTTCTGGGTAGTCTATTTTATCTAAAATCCATTCATTTTCACTCAACAAATATTTGCCACTTGTGTGTCACTGTCTTAGTGAGTCTCTCGGGTGCACTAGAGCAAAAACTGTGGCTACCCCATGTCCTAAGGTAAAATGACAATTACTGAAAAAGTACCAAAATGTACTTCTAGTTCACACTCTATAAATATTAGTTTTCTTTTCTTATCCATATCGCGTTAAGAGCTGGGAGGTAGCTTGGTGTGAAGGAAAGAGGTGGACTCTGGGGTCAGAGCCACACCGCATCCTTCCTAGGGAAGTTCCTGTTAACCTCTAGGCTTCTTCTTTATTAGCATCATCACCATGGAAGCAGCCAACACAACCAGTTAGGGGTGGAGCCCATACTTTCACTGGCTAAGTTAAATAAAATCCCTAGACTTCCATCCTCCTTTCACCTAAAAGGTGCTCACACGCTGTGACGTGTATTCACACACCTGCCATGCCGGGTCCCTCACATTCATTACACCTTCTGCAGTTTTATGCACTTTCTGTTGGTAAATCTGGCCTCTGTCCATTAGCAGGAGAAACATGCAAATTAACATACGTTTGTATATATACTATCAACCATAATTATTGTTGGTTTAAAATAAAGTTTCTAACTAATTTTAGTCATTATTGGTGAGCAATACGCCCAGGGTTTTTACTCTGCCATGTTTTAGGAGTTTCCCAGGACTACATTTCTCAGGAAAGGCCTGCCACAAGCCACTGTCGCCAAAAATGTCAGTTTGTAACAAGGCCAAAGGGCTGGCTTAAACTAAGAAAAAACACAAGGAACCCAAAGGAGATTCTAAATACATCCACCAGTAGCTATTCTCATTTACAGACATTAACCGAATTCAGACTGGTTACAAATGACAATAAGATAAAGGGCTCTATAGGCATGGAACCTGAAAAATCATCATTTGCTTTAATGTGTTTCAGGACCAAGAACAAGCCCTGCCCCAAAAAACTCATCTCAGCTCCCTATCATCCTTGAAAACATTTAGTAATATCTGTGCATAACTAATTCTTAGCCTTATGAAATTCATAATATAATGATTAATACTATAAGTTCTATAGAACGTCAGAACACATTAATAATAAATCCAATAATTAACTGTCCACTAGTACCTTCCTTAATCCATTCTTAGATTCTGCTGAATTCAAGTTAAAAAAAACAAAGCAATAACTACATAACAGTGACGAGTGGAAGTACTATAATTTGCCATTAGAAAAGTCTCTGATACAAATGATTTCAGTGGATCCCCCAACAAGTTTGGGATAGAAGGACAGAAGAACAGACTAGAAAACTGAGTCTCAGCAAAGCGCCCTGCCCAAGGCCACACAGCTGACAGGGCAAAATAGGGCCTCCAACCCCAGTGTCCTGATTCCAAATACAGTGTTCTTTCTACTACCACCTGAGGCTATATGCAATCATAAAGGAGCGATGGCGTTTTAATTAAGGAGGAAATACTGCTAAGCAGCTTCAAAAAGGTAGTACTGATATGCTGCATCTTATAAACAACAAAAATATGCTTAATTTAAGAGAAAAGTCTTAAGACAGAATATAATATCCAGCAGGTAGACAGTCAATCTAAACAGCAATAATTTATTTTACCAACACAGTATATAAAGATAGTGTTCAAATAAATTTTTAGAGTTGTTCACAGTGGTGAAATTCACAGATTATAAAGAAGCCATTTTAGTGAACAATTCAGTGGCACTTCGCACATTCAGGATGTTGTACCACCACCACCTCTACCTAGTTCCAAAATATCTCATCACCAGGAAAGAAAACCATTACCCAGTTGATCCCCACTCCTCCCTCCCTGCGGCTTCCACCTGGTTCTTATTTTCTTGGCTGTGATACTACGGACGCGTTAAGCACCTGTGTGGCACATAGGACTCCTTATTAGTAGTTCCTAACCTGACTACAGAGCTTCTGAAAAGGATAGACATTAGGGCCCCATCTACAGAATGAGACTCTCAGGGACATCCCAAGCATCTGTGTTGTTACTGAAAATCAGTGCGTTAAATATGTGGTGGCCAATTCACACCTTGGAATACTTACCACTTAAATTCCCATTTTAGGTAGTTAATTCTCAGTGATGATGTTATAGCTGATCCTTCTTCTTTTCTTATTTAGTAGTGACTTTTTTTTTTTCTATACATACGTATGTGTGTGTCTATATATATTGAAATATGTATGTATCTACATGTATAAAGACACACACACAAGCTATCTTGCAAAATGTCAGCAAAACTTTATGGGAAATGTAATAATATCTGATCTCTAATTTAAAAACAAAACAAAATATTTTTTTTAAAAAGACACTATTGCCATATGGCCTCATGCCATCTCACTGATTAACTTTCTGGTTTCCTGCCACTACTTATTTGTTTTACTAGCTTAGTTTTTTTTTTTTTTTTAAGATTTTATTTATTTATTCGACAGAGATAGAGACAGCCAGCGAGGAGGGAACACAAGCAGGGGGAGTGGGAGAGGAAGAAGCAGGCTCATAGCGGAGGAGCCTGATGTGGGACTCGATCCCACAACGCCAGGATCACGCCCTGAGCCGAAGGCAGACGCTTAACCGCTGTGCCACCCAGGTGCCCCTACTAGCTTAGTTTTAATGGCTACTTTTGGTGACTTTGTCTTCTGTCAGTTTTGGGGTTTTTTTTTTTAAGATTTTATTTGAAAGTGAGAGGGAGTGAGAGCGCACAAGTTGGGGGGGGGGGCAGAGGGAGGAGAAGGAGAAGCAGGCGCCCCGCTGAGCAAATGCCAGGCCAGGACCCTGGGATCATGACCTGAGCAAAACCAGACGCTTAACCAACTAAGCCACCCAGGCGCCCTCTCGTCAGTTTTGATATTAACTTCTCGGTTAGAGCAAAATGCAAAAGCTCTGGGTTCAAATGCAAACACTCAACTAGAGCTTAAAACTGCTATGGAACCGCCTCCCCACGGTTTTGGATCAAGTGAACAGAGCACACACCCATTTGTCCCTATTCAAACGTACCACTGCCATAAACTCATCTTCCACAAATGAGTGTCCATTCCTGCATCCCTACTAAACTGTAAGAAAGTTCTTTCTATTCAATTACAGGTTTTAAAAGTTAGCTAGGAATAGGGTAAAAATTACCTTCGGGCTCTTCTCTTCTCCTTTCCCAACACTAGGACTAGATTATTGAGCAGTTAAGCCTACTGCCCCCCTTCCCAGGTTAATGTTTGCTGTGTCAAAGAAAGAATTCTTTAGGGACGCCTGGGTGGCTCAGTCTGTAAGCATCTGCCTTCCGCTCAGGTCATGATCTCAGCGTCCTGGGATCAAGTCCTGCATAGGACTCCTTGCTTAGGGGGAAGCCTGCTTCTCCCTCTGCCTGCTGCTTCCCCTGCTTGTGCTCTCTCAAATAAATAAATGAACTCTTAGAAAAAGAAAGAAAAGAAAGAAAGGGAACTTTAGCTAACAACCAGAGAGTATCAGTAGTTGGTCCAACATCCCAACAAGGAAAGGTTCTAGCTAAGGCTGGAACAGGAGACATTATGTCCAGTACGCTGTGCCGGCCACAGCAGGCTGAAACAGGGCTCCAGCTATCTCAAGCTGAAATCTCAGTAAACTGAACCATTTCTTTGTTGTGGAGCGCTCTTTGGAGGGGTTTTTCTCCCACATATTGCTGAACTTCCTAGCACAATTTTTTGGGAAAATCCCAACTCTACTCAAGTCTCAAGACTGACAGGCCAACACACTCAGGGAGACTGGTGTCCTTAGCAGTCACTAGGGTCTGGACGACATCTCAGCCTGAGATCCAGGGAAGGGCTTACAACTTTGCAAAAACTCCAGTGTCAGGCATAGCAGTGCCTGTGGATCACTTCCCACTTTGCACTCCTCTTTAATCCATACCCTTTAGCCAGACTAAACCTAGGGACCACTTCTCTGCTGCATTATAAACACAATGCTAATAACAACAGCCATCATTACCGAATATCTTATATATCAGGCATTGCTATACATTTTCCACATAAATAATTTTATTTAACCCTTACAACTCTATGAACGATCATTAGCCACATTTCACAATTGAGGAAAGAAAGCCTCAGAGAGGAAAAGTGATTTTTCCTAGTCACGTGGCTACAAAGTATACAAACTAAAGTCTCCCTGAAGGAACAAATGATCTTTCCTCTATGTACTACAAAACCAGACACTATTTTCCAAAGGCTGTTAAAAAATATTAGCAGGCGGTAGTGTAGAAATTCTGCACATTCGGAATAAAAGTATGATTTTCCTGCAAAGGAAATACAAATTTTCCACCTATTTTTTAAGCGTTTTCTGAGTGGAAATGTCTATACAAATTAAGGATTCCAAAGGATTCTTCCAACACTTAAGATATGTACTAAGTTACCATATCCTCTCTCCTACATTTTCTCTTACTTAGCACTTATTTTCTCCTTACCTCCTTTGCACAGCTGCAAAGAGAGGTAAAATATAGTACAGTAATTGCTTCTGGAACTTCTGAAAGCTTTCCAAGTCCCTGTTATATAATTGAGTCTGGATAAGTTCTCTCGAATTTACTTGAGTTTCCTTTTCAGTCTGCAGCCTTAAACGGGAATCACAGTCTCTAAATTTCTGTGCCCTCTTAAATCTTTGTTCCCCATATGTTAGCCTTTCACAGACTCCTCTTATTTCCTCTTCTCTCTAAAGGTACAGTATGGAAAATAAGCTCATCACAGACTTATGAAACGTGGAATTTAAAAGGAATCTCAGAAGTCATACCTCATTTCATATGAATTAATCGAGCCCACGATCTCAAAACTTCACAGCGGCAAAGCCAAGACCAGAATTCACGCCCTTCACCTTTTTTCACTCCCTGAGGAAGACGAATCTAGAATCTGTAGGACAGTCCCAACACTGTTCTGGTATTCTTGCTCAGGAGTAACAATGCTGAACACTGCAAACGCTTTACATGAACTTACACCGAGAAAGACGCTAAAATCCAGAAGCTACATCAATCTTCCAAGCAAATGAAGTGCACCCGTACCTACGAATGGGAGCCAACTTGGCGTGTCCCAGGAGCAATTCAAAGTACAGTGTGCCCTCTCCCAGAGTAGGAAGCTCGCGGGCGCCCGGGCTGCACAGAACCGCGAGTGGGAAGGATGCAGAGGCAGGAGAAACACACCGTGGGGGCCCGGGCGCACACGCTGAGATGCCACACGGCCTCACACTTGGGACCTGTGACGCTGGGACAGAAGTCACCCCACGCCCCCAAGTGATGAGGCCCCGGAGCCGGCGCCCCTGCCGGAAGAAGCGCGGGCCAGCCCCGGAACCTCGCACCCCAGGGAGCCGGGTTCCGCACCCGAATCGGGAGCGGCGGCAGCCCCTGAGCACGCCCGGCCGCGTCGGCGCTCTCCCGGGCCGCAATCCGACCGCAGTCCCAGAACCGGCCAAGGCCGACCGAGGGGGCAGCACCGGCCGAGCAGGGAGTTCCCACGTCGACCGGTTCCGGGCGCCGGGGCGAAAGGGGGTCGGGCCAGTGGAGGGGCGACCCGGAGCAGGCACGGAGCGGCCAGCGCAACCGCGGCCCAGTGGTCAGACACTTACCGGGCGGCGGCGGGTCCGCCAGTCCTGTTACTTGAGCCCAACTGCGCCCGGAGGCAGCCGGCACCAGAGCTGGAAAAAAAGCCGCGCAGCTGCGGGGGCGGCTCAGAAGCCGGCACGCGGCCCCGCCCACTCACGTCGTGCGGCCACGCCCTCCGCCGTGGCTTCCATTGGCCGCTCCGGCCGCGGCCACGCCCATGGCAGCCGGCGACTGGCTGGCCGCGGAGGGACCCGGCCACTGAGTAGCCCGCTTCCCGCTGACAAGGGTGGGAGCCTTGGGAACTCGGTGACGCCTCCCACGGCCTCGGGTCTAGACTTCGCAGTGAAAGAGAAACTTTGGGGAAAGCACCGAGAGCCTCGGAACTGGAGGCTTCTCAGAGGGCTGGTTTCCTATGGCCACGTGAACCTCCGCAGTCAGAGAAAGGAAACTCGCACTTCTTTTTTTTTTTAAACCCAGATTTTTAGTTTGAAAATGTACGAACCGACTGAATAGTTGCAAGAAGAGTACTATAAACAGCATATACCCTTCACTCGGTGCTATCATCACATTTGCGTCCTCTCCCAATATGTAGGTTGCCCCCAACGCTGCTTCACCGCTAAATATCTCACTATTATCACATGCAAGAAATTTAATACCATTTCTGTCACATCATTCAACATACTGTCTATATTTAAATTTCCGTTATTGTCTCAAAATGTCATACAATTGCACACGAGCACACACACGTCTTTGAAAATTCAGGATCTCCCCAAGATTCACCCGTTCGGTTTAACACCGTGCCTCTTTAGAAACTCCTTTTATCTACTAGAACTTCCACTTTTTCAAAATCTTTCATGACTTTGACATATTTGAAAAGTCCAGGCCAATTGTCTTGTAGACTGTATCGATTTGGAATTATCAAATGTTTCCTCATGACTAGATTCAAGTTAAACATTTTAGTAGGAAAAGTGGGAGGTGATGTGTATTTCCATGAGAAGGCACAGTGTTTCCCATTATCCGTGCGGCCAGGTTGGATCATTTGGTCAAGGCATGGGCTGGCTGATCTCTCCACAAAGATACTGTTGGAAGCTCAGAAATGTTAGAAGTTTAACCAATCAATCACCAAACCAGTCATCAGTAAAATTTGATGTGCACACATCAGAAAGACAGTTTGCAAACTGGGAGCACTCAAACCAAAACACAGAATAAGTCTTAGGAGTATGTTATAAAGCAGCTTACATATCGAGAAAGCAGTGACTGTTCACCTCGATTGGTTATAATATTAGAATTTTCTTAAATGACAGGGAATTGGTCAGTGGTTACCTCATATCAACCTTAAGAAACAGTTCAAGCTTTGCTTATGATTTCCAGAGGCATAAACAAGAAATTACCCAGGGCCAAGTTGGTCTTGCAAATGAAGCTTTGTATATTAAACTGGTTTTTTGTCCGTTCAGAGAATTTTCAAGGCTGATCTCCGTTTTGATTTTTTTTTTTTTTTTTTTAACAATACCTCTCTCCCACGGCAGCAGAGGCGATCTGCAGTGATAGGCTGAACCGGGTGCATACTTTTGCCCAGGAGGCACACACTGATGAACGCTTACCGAATTTGTTGTAAAATGGTGCTTTTCCAATGCTGTCATTCCTTCTACCTGTCTAATTTTTTTCTCCTTTTCTCTTCCCCCCACCCCCGCCCCGCTTCTCATTCTTCTTCCCTTCCCTGCTCCCCTCCCCCACCTTCCCCTTTTTGAATAACAGTGTGGACTCCAGCATTTTTTAAATTCAATTTAATTCAGTTACTATAAACAAATACCGTTATTACTTTTGGTGCACAAATTGCCCATACTTGGCAGTGGAAGCCCCCTCATCTGGCTCCTTTATTCTTATATATAAAATATGCTATCAATCTGAGCACTTCCTTGTTCTCTGACCCAAGACCTGCTAACACTTCATTGAATCTTCTCTGCCCTAGGCAGGAAAACCCTAGTTTCTTTTAGGAGGAAATGGCACTTAGAAAATTAGATCTGAGTACTTGTGCTCATTGCTACTGGGATGTCATTCTTCCAGGCCCTTACAGTGGACAAAGCATATATATATTTATGGAGATATAGATGTAATGCAGTAAACAGTATACCCTTTACCCAGACATAGTTTTAAATCACGAATTCATACCTCCAAGTCAAAATCCAACACCATAGGATTCATTTTAGTCTTCCTCTTTCCATTTTATATCTTCCTTCTCCCTCAATGAAAACCCCAGTTCACGACAGCATCAATATATCTGCTCATTTATTCTACGATATACAGAAACTAGTTGAGACTCACATACCAGTACTACCACCAGCAATAAACCTTCTAAGCTCAAGATTTCTTGGCAGTTCCTTGTATCTTTATAATACATCCTTCTAAATATATCCTTTATAATACATCCTTCGAACACTGTGTTCGAAGTTTACTTGAATTAATTGCTTTTTGCTATGGTTATGTTCTCTATTTGATCTATTGTTAGGTTTGTTATTTGCATCAATTTTAGAGTTTGCATTTTTCATCTTTTTTATTCAATTTCATTTTTTGAATGTATAAAGCATCCACATGGTTCAAAATAAAGGCTTACAAAGCTTAAACTCCCTCCCAATTCCCTGCACTCCAGTCCCACTCACCTCCTAGCAGTAACCACTTTCCTTAGTTTCTAGTTTATTCTTCCACCATCCCCAAGTTAAAAATATCTAGAACTATATGTAAGTATATTTGTTAGTTATCTATTGCTGTATAACTAAGCTTACCAGCTTAACACAACAAACATGTATTAGCTCACAATTTTGGTGGGTCAAAACACCAGAAGGGCTCTGGTAGGCACCTATAGCTCCAGGCCCCCCAAGAATGCAGTCAGGGTGGCACCTGGGGCTGCAGGCACATCAGGGCTTGAGTTGGGGAGAACCTGCTCTCGAGTGCACTCAGCCTGGCTGTTGGCAGGCCTTAGGAGATCCTCTTTCAAGCTCACTCACATGGCTATTGGCAGGCCTCAGGTCTCCACTGGCCACTGGCCAGTGTATTCGTTTCCTGGGGCTTCCATAACGAATGACCACAAACTGGATCGCTTTGAGAAATAAGAATTCATTCTTTCCCAGTTCTCAAGGCTAGAAGTCCAAAATCGAAATGAAGGCAGGGCCGTGTTCTCTCTGCAGTCTCTAAGGGAGAGTCCTTGCTTTCCTCTCTGCTAGCTCTGAGCCATTGCCAGCCACCCTTGGCATTCCCTGGCTTGCAACTGCATGACTTCAATTTCTGCGTCTGCCTTTACATGGTGTTCTTCCACCGGTGTATGTGTCTCTGTGTCCCAGTTTCCCTCTTATACTGACGCAAGTCATGAGTAGGGCCCACCCGAATCCAGCATGACCTCATCTTACCTTGATCATATCTGCAAAGACCCTATTTCCAATATAATCATATTCATAGGTACCAGTTGGGTCAGAACTTCAACATATCTTTCTGGTGGACACAAGTCAACCCACAAGAGCCAGAATTATGTTTCTTGCATTGTTGCCCCTCCATGTAAGTACTCACAACATGGCAGCTTGCTTTGCCCTGGAGAGAGAGAGAGCGGGGAGAGACAGGGAAATTGATTCCAAGATGGAAGCCAATCATCTCTTTGTAACCTAATTTAACGCTTCTGTTAGATTCTGTGTACCAGAACCAGTTGATAAGTCCAGCTCAGACTCAAAGGGAAAGGATTCCATAAGATTACATGGAAGAGGCAAGGATCATTGGGGACCCTCTTCAAGGCTGCCTGCCATAATATATGTATTTTTTCTTACTTCCCCTTCTTCCTTACATGAAAGGTAGGACACTTTATTCCACCTTGCTTTTTTCATGAAGAGTGTATAATGCATCCTGGAAATCATGCCAGAGCAGTTCATGGAGGCCTCTCTCATGCTTCTTACTACACCATCATTCTTCGTCAAGTGGATAGACACAGCGTATATATTCAGCTTCCTATGTGTGATGGGCAGGGTCCTAAGACGGGCTCCAGGATTCTTGGCCACTGGTGCACACACACCTTCTCCCAGCCATTCAATCAAACGCTCATCTAGGTATGGCAGTGAAAGGATTTTGCATACACGTAATAAAGTCCCAAGTCAGTTGCTCCCATGATAGCGAGATTGTCCAGTAGGCTAACCTAATCACACAGGCCCTTTAAGAGCAGAGTTTCCTCTAGCTGCTCTCAGAAGGGAAGTCAGAGCTTCACATCACAAGGATTGGATGCACTGGTTTGAAGGTGAAGAGGTGCACGGCAAAGAATGCAGGTAGCCTCGAGGAGCTGAGAGCGGCCCCCGCTGACACCCAGCAAGGAAACAGGACCCTCGGTCCTGCCACACCAGACACACCTTGATTTCACCCTGTGATACCCTGAGCAGAGAACTCAGCCACCACGTCAGACTTCTGATGGACAGGCTACGAGCTAATAAGTAGGTGTGGCTTTCAGCTACACGTGTAGTAATGTATTAGGCAGCAATAGAAAACTAATACATACGGCATGCAGGCTGTTTGTAATACTTGGCTATGGCAAATAATGGCATAGTGAATAAACTTTTGCATGTATTGTTTTTATTGGAGGAGATATCACTTCCAGGTAAACTTCTGGGAGAATCGTTGGGTCAAAGAGTAAACACGTATGTACAGAAACTACATCTATTGCTGCAAAGAGCCACGGCAGCGATCTTTACATTCGTGGGTTTATTTGGGCCAAAGAGGTGTCACTTCCATTTACAGATGAGGGAATGAGATTCCCGGAGGCAACCGGACTATGCCAGGGCCCAGGGCGACCTCTCTCTCATTCCCTTCTCCTGTTTCTCCAGCAGCCCTGGGCTTGGGCTTACACAGTCTTTTCTTTACTCTCCAACTTGAACTCTAAATGAATCCTTGGAGTTTTGTTCACACACTGTTTTGTTATTGATACAGTTTGGACATGCTTCGGGTATCACCTGAATCCTGACATAAAATCAAACACAGTCCCCAGCTTGTGGAGGAAAGTCATTGAAATGCCTCCTTTCCTAAGGCAGAGAAAGAAGTACACAACGTTTGCTACCCCGACGCTCATCTCACCATGTCTAGTCCTTCTAGACTCATAGCTGTATGGCATCTGAATACAAAGTTACTGAATTTCCCCCTTCCTATCGATCTTTACACACCCAAACTCCACTGTTACCTTATGCCCCACCAACCTCTGCTAATATAGTAACACACACATAATATCTGCTAACTTATATTTAGTGTTTAGTGTTTAGTGTTTAGTGATACACAATTCCCAGCCTTTCAAATAAAAGGATCCCTTTGTAATGTAAACTAAATTTTTAAAAACTTTGGAGTCCCTATAAAATAGATGGTAGTATTTTCAGCTTACATCAAGAAAATGCACACTGAACCCTTAGGACTCTCTGAATAATCATGGGTCCCCCAAAGGGTCTTGATCCCCAGGTTGGAAATCACTGCTCTGGGGAATAGTAACTTGGTTACATCATCATAGTTAATTTAGAAACAAGTATATGGTGTTGACAATACCGATTCCATCTTTGGCCCTCCATCTTGTTCATGTCCGTGCGACGACCTCCCTTGGGGCTTCATGTTCTAGACCCCTTGGAGGTTAATGTATGCCCTGACCAGAATGTGGGAAGTCTTGTTCTGGTCTTCCCTAAAGTTGTTTAGATAACTAATAGAGATGATATATTTCACCCACTCACCCCCACCCCATGCACAGATAATACCATGAGGTCTGTCAAATGTTAATTATCAATTACGAGTATGCAGACCCTTTGACCTCATCACAATGCCCTCTGTACATCCCCTCGCCCTGTACAATCTGTAGATAAAGGTCTGGACTTAGTGGAGAATATCTGCATAGCGTCTGGATTGTCATGCGCCTGATTTCCCCAACAGTAAGTTACCCTGAATAAAACTCTATGTAAACCGTATGGAGTCGCCTGCTTTGTTATTCAATCTCAAAATGCCTTCTCAATTTGGAGGATACTTTACCGTCCCTCCTCCACCATCTAAAAACAAGAACAGCAAAAAAAGAAGGGGTAAGCCTCGAAAAAAATCTACTAACTACTCAGTGCCAATCCATGCTGGGCACAACTGACTTTTCTTCTATTCTTTGCCCTCCCTTTCCCTTACCAGCTCTTCACGTATGGTGTTTCTCTCTCTACAGTAAACACACCCAGATGGCAGGGCGGAAGTGAAGACCTAGGTTCTACCCACTCTTGGCCACAACTTTATCAGCTGTCTGACCTTGATTAATTAGTAATGTCCCTAAGTCTTCATTTGCCAAATGGAAACAATACCTACCTTACAGAACGTTAAATGAAGCGACGTGTTCACAAATGCACGTTGTGAAATGTAAGTACTCTAGAAATATACTCTAAATTCATCTGGCGATGTCACTTAGCAGCTTACAACTTTTCATGGGCTTCCCAGAGTCTTCAGGATTAAGGACAAACCCTCAGTCTGGCACAGAAGTCCCTCACTGTGCGGTCCTCACTGCTCCCCAGTCCAGGAATCTGGTTCCCCATCCTCCTCACCTATTCGCCTGCCTCTCGACCAGTCATCTTAAGTAGCTGGACTTCTATCCTGATTTCCAGTTAGGACTTTTATTAGCACACCGGCTTTGTCACTGTTCAGAGCAGTAAGGTGCTCAGAGCCGCAAGCCACGAGGGGACTATCCCAGTCCACATGAAGAGCCGGGCAGGAGGGTCCATCCCCCACCCACGTCGTGTTTCTCATCATCTCGGTGATTGGGTTTGCACTGTGTCCTAATGAGGAATAAATGCTGTGGAATCAGCTAGAATTTAACAAATGTGTGTGTGACAACATTGAATGACAAGAACGATGCTGATACATTGTTCTGTGGCCCTAGATCTTGTCAGGAAAGAGTCTCTTGGGTTCTTCTGTACGCTCGGTGCCATGCAGAATGAAAGGCCTGAATCAAACCATTTTTAGGGATAGACTTCAGTGGTTGGTGGGGGGAGGAGGAGGAGGAGGAGGAGGAGGAGGAGGAGGAGGAGGAGGAGGAGGAGGAGGAAGGTTGTACCTGAGACATCTTGTTACCTCCCCACCCCCCTGGGCAAAGAGAAGCAGTAAGGAGCCATAGCTCCTCCTAACAAGAACACCTGGATAGGCACGCATTCCCAGCCGGGATACTGGGAATGAGCCAGTACAATTCGTTACCACTATATCTTATACCAGTGGTTCTCAACCAGATTTTACCAAGGGGACACCTGGCAATGGCTGGAGACATTTTTGGTTGTTACAACTCCACGGTTGCTACTGGCATCTAGCCTATAGGGACCAGGGATGCTGCCAAACTTCCTACAATGCCCAGGAAAGGTCTCCAGCAACAAAGAAGGATCGAGACGGCAACAGTGCTAAAGTTGGAGAAATTCTGTTTTCTGGGACTGTGGCTTTTTCTTGGTCACAGGTGCTTTTCTGAGAACACATCTTTGGGGTTGACTTACACGGGACTGTTTGTATGAGACCTTTGCAGCTCCCCAAACACGCCAGGGCTCCCTTTCACCTCTGGGGCCTTGTGCGAGCTAAACTCTTCCCCTTGCTAATGCCCTCTCCTCCTTCGGGCCTCAGTTTGGAGGTCATCTCCTCCAGGAAGTCTCTCCTAATCTGTCCTTTCTCCAAGAGGACACTGTGGTAGGCAGAACAATGACCCCCAAAAAGGCCTATGTCCTAATCCCTGGAATCTGTGAATGTGTTAGGTTACATGGCAGAGGGGAATTAGATTACAGGTGGAAATAAGGTTGCTGACCAGCTGACTTGTAGGTGGGGGGTTATCTTGGATTATCCAGAAGGCCCAATGTAATCACTGGAGTCCTTACGATGGAAAAAGGAGGCAGGAAAGTCAGAGAAGGAGATAGGACTGTGGAGACAGTTCAGAGGGATTTGATGTAAGAACTCAACCCTCCATTGTTGGCTTTGGAGATGGAAGGAGCCATAAGCCAAGGAATGCAGGCAGCCTCTAGAAGCCAAGAAAGACACAGAAACGGATTCTCTCCTAGAGCCTCCAGAAAGGAGCACAGCCCTGCCCAACACCTCATTTTGGCACAGCAAGTCCCATCTCAGACTTCCGACCTCTAGGGCTACCAGCTAATAAATGTGTGCTGCGTTATGCCACGGAGTCCGTGGTCATGTGTTCCAGCAGCGATAGGACACGATGCACCCCCCTGACTCCCTTGCGGCCCCATCTCTCTGCCATCCTGAGTCTGCACCGAATCTTCACTCACACAAGCCCCCTGTTCTCCCCTCGCAGATCCACATCTCAGGCAGGCCCACTCCTGGGTCTTCCGCAGCATTCTCCTGGGAACCTGACCTTCACTTCACCTGTTCTCCCTGTAAACAGGAGCGGTTGAGTTTTCACCCCCTGTGGTTTTTGACCCTGATGAGCTGATGGGCAGCACGGTCACCCTGGAGGGGAAACGAAAACGTACAAACCCCTACACCCCCCCCCCCCGGGAAAGTGGCTGACAGGGCTCCTCCTGGTGAACTCCTCTGCCTCCACGGAGAGTCAGCCTGAGGGTCGGGCATCTTACTAGTGAGAACTGAAAAAGTCCTGTATCTTCCTTATAATTCTCAGTGTACTTAAAAGTCAAATCAATGTCATACTTTCTTCAGAGTGTTTCGTAGTAATTAAAGGAAATAAAGGAAATAATGAATATGGTGCCCTGCGTAAAATAAACATTGCTGTCACCACTGTCCTTAGCGTCATCACAATCGTCATTAGTCTGAACACCCCCTTCAGCTTGTACACAAAAGGCCCACTGCCTTTAGGTAAAACCAGTATTGCTAGATAGTTAAGAGCCTAAAAGTCAAGTCTTTAACATTTATTTATTTTTTTAAAAGATTTTATTTATTTATTTGACAGAGATAGAGACAGGCAGCAAGAGAGGGAACACAAGCAGGAGGAGTGGGAGAGGAAGAAGCAGGCTCATAGCAGAGGAGCCTGATGTGGGGCTTGATCCCAGAACGCCGGGATCACGCCCTGGGCCGAAGGCAGACGCCCAACTGCTGTGCCACCCAGGCGCCCAAGTCTTTAACATTTCTTAGTGGTTTTGTCCTGAGGTTTCTACTCAGTACTTTCGATGAACTTTTCTTGAGTAATAGTTTCAAAAGTGCAATGGGAACATGGGACGACCGGCTGGCTCAGTTGGAAGAGCAGAAGACTCTTAGTCTCAGGATCATGGGTTTAAACCCTACGTGGGACAGAGAGATGACTTTAAAAAAAAATTAAAAACACAATAGGAACAGAAACCAAAATGGCTACTTACTTGCTATAATGACTATTTATATCTATGGACACTAAGAGAATTAACCAATTCAACATGTAAAAAAAAAAAAATTCAAGCTGAGCTTTGATCGGAATTGTCTGCATTTTTTTTTATAGTCATTCATTTGACTAAATATTTTACCTCTAATTATCTGGGTTGCCTTCATGTAGACACTGCCTAAGAAAATGACGAGATTTAAGTTTATCAGAAGCAAAATAAAAAAGGCAAATTACAATCTTCAACAAATGGAAGCACACCTGGGTGGCACAGTCAGTTAAATGTCTGACTCTTGGTTTCGGCTCAGGGTCATGATCTCAGAGTCCTGAGATCGAGTTCCGCGTCATGCTCTGCACTCAGCATGGGTTCCTCTCTCCCTCTCCCTCTGCCCCTCCCTCCCACTCTCTCTCTAAAATCAATCAATCAGTCTTTAAAAGCACCAAACTCCAGGGGCGCCTGGGTGGCTCAGTCGTTAAGCATCTGCCTTCAGCTCAGGGCGGGATCCCGGCATTCTGGGATCGAGCCCCACATCAGGTTCCTCCACTGGAAGCCTGCTTCTTCCTCTCCCACTCCCCCTGCTTGTGTTCCCTCTCTCACTGGCTGTCTCTCTCTCTGTCAAATAAATAAATAAAATCTTAAAAAAAAAAACAAAACCACCGAACTCCAACAGATGGAATAATGGCTTTTTCCATGAAAAAGAATTTGGGACAAGTGATCTGGGACACCTAATGCTGAGAGGCACAAGTATAAAAGGAACTAAACAGGTGGCTTCTGTGGGATAATTTTAGCCAGAGCGCTCTGCAGCATGCTTCTTAGGAGTGTAAGGGAGGTCAGTACCCTGGCCTGTGGCTCTAGAAATGCCCTAGAATGTTCAAGTACATTCACACAGTAACCGGGGACAGCAAAGCCAGGACCGACCCTCTTTTTACAGTAGAAAAGTTATACAACCCTCCGAGGGCTGTGTTCTCAGTTCTTGGAACTTGCTTCCGTGCGGGCTGTCATGCTCCATTTTTGCCTCTGATAGAGTGCACACGAACCTAGCACAAGGACTCTGAACACCCCCATTATCATCCTGGTATTTGAAGGGTCAGGGCGGCAGGCGAGGCCTGAGGCTGGTCATGTCCAAATCTGAGCAGATCTGACGGGATCATAGTCAGTGGTGTCCGTAGCTTTCAAACTTGTTAAACTATAACCTACATTAGGAAACACATTTTACTTCACGACCCAGTACACACACACACACACACACACACACACACACACATACACACTACTGAAGCAAACACTCCAGGAGAAAAGACTTACAATGAGCACAGTGTACTCTGACATTTACTGCTCTGTTCTCTCTCATTTGCTCTTCACACTGTTCACAGCCCCCAAAATTGAAAAACATCAGTTTAAAAAACACTGGTGTTAGAAGTCAAATCCAAGCACACTCCTTTGGAGCTATTCTGTAATTGGAGGGGCCTGCGCAGCTCTCCCCTGTGTCCTTGTAGAGTTAGAGGGGTGGGTGGTCAGGAGAGAGGCAGGCAATGCCCTCAGAGTCTCTGGCCTCACACGATGACCACACCTGCCCTGCCTCCTTCATGGGCCTGTTGTGCGGATCCACGGAGCTGATTCTGAGGCAGCGCCAAGGAAGGGGAAAGGGCTGCGCCGTAGGACTTGTTGCTGAGGTTGAATAGTGGCCTGGCCCTCTGGTAATTCATTCTGAGGCCTTACTTCGGAAAATTCCTTTCCCAGTGAGTGAATGGGAGGAGAGACGCTATTTTCATGTCAGAACCAAGCCACCCACAGCCTGGTACCTGACTCAGTTTGGTCATCATTTGTTTGCTTTTGTGTGAATTTAACTGCTATCTAAGCCACCATAAAATGATTAAACAATAAATCCTCTGCCAACAAACAGTGTCTCACTGTGTCTTCTGCAGCTGGGGGACATCTGAGAGAGGGCAGGCCGGTTTCCGAGAACCCGGAGAGCTGCCTGGTAACACTGGTCAGGAGGGTACCTTCTGATGTGAAGTCTATAAAGAAGTGTAGGTCCATAAACACATAACTCCTGCAGTCAGTCTGTCTTTCCAGCACGGAGGACCAGGTCATCCTGACACTCACACACACTTGTTCAAAAATATATCATTTGGGTCTGGACAGAGGCATAGTTGACACAGCGTCGTAAGCGCACGACGTCTACTTTACAATGGTCGGCGTACTCATGCGCTAAAGACAACTTCAGATGACTTGGTCTTAGGTGAATCTTACCTCAATTTCTAAAAAACAAAACCAAAACCAACAAACAAAAAACAAAAACCCAATATACTGGAACACATTCCACCAGAACAATGAAAGTGTAGGGTGGTTTTGTTTTTCTTTTTTACGCTAGCTTTTGGCTCTCTGGATAGTGAAAGCAAAAGACTTTTAGGGCTTTAACTTTGAGCAAATGAGAGAGAACACTTGATAAAGAGTCAAACAGCGGCAATCCCCCCAAAATGGCCAGTTTGACACAGCGCAGCAGATAGCCTAGAACGAGGGGTTCAGGCTGGACACTGTTTCATTACCTCCTCTGCCGCCTCAGGGACCCTCCCTCACCCGCTCTCCCGCCCTTCTGAGTGTGCTCAAGGTGACCAAGAGCGGGAGTCCATGACCCACCACCCCGCTCACACTAATAAGCCACGAAAGCCACGGCTCGGCCAGCCAGAGACCGGGGTGGCTGTGAGCTGCCGCCGCACCCCACAGGGGCACCTCCGGTCGACAGAGAAGGCTGTGCAACAGATGCTCTCCCAGGACATGTGCCGTAAGACGCAAGGTAAAGGTGGGAGCAGTGGGTTTAGATCTGAGTCACGGGATCCACAAGTGCCCGATTCTGAAGAGCCACCGACCAGATACTGTTGTGATGGTGTCCCCAAAGCTGGAGCACTGACCACAGTCCAGACTGTCCCACATGGCCTGACCACAAAGGTCGGACCATGTGGCCTGAGACAACCTCCTGCCTCCTTTATTTCCTTCTGTAGCCTCATATCAGCCCTCCTAATAGTGGAAGAACCAGAGAGGGTGTCTGCATCAGGAAACCCAGAGGAATCTAATTCGCGTATAAGCACCACAAAAGGAAGCCATCAGATGGATTCTGACCACTCCTTGCTTCCCTAAAGGACGACTGGTAGCTACTCTTCTGTTATCGGTAGGGTGGCTTATTCCCAATTCTCCTCTGCTTTGCCGGCCTCCACTACGGAAGCTGAGCAAGCCGGATACTCCTTGGCCTGTCCCTCTGCAGTGAAGCACGACCCCATGACAGGTCCTGGCCAATGAGACAAAGGGGCAACTCTTGGGGGGCAGGAGGGGTACCGTCTGGGGAAGCTTTTACTTCTGTGTAAAAGGACCAGGTCCAGGAGTAGTGGCCACTGGCCCTGCCCCTTTCCGTCCTCATACCTACAGTACAGACGGGGTACCCGGAGCTGGGACAGCCATGTCACCATCACAAATGGGCCAGCCTGATAAGGAAAGCCCTGCATGCTAAGAAGGGAGGGACCAAAAGGCAAAGACAGAAAGGGTCCTTAAGGCATAGTGGGGCAGCTAAACCAAGGCCAGCAGCTCCCCGCCCTAGACTTCTTCTTCTTCTTCTTTTTTTTAAGATTGTATGTATTTATTTGAGAGAGAGAGAGAGAGAACGGGCCTGGGAAGAGGGGAGAGTGAGGGGCAGAGGGAGAAGCAGGCTCCCCGCTGAGCAGGGAGCCCAACTCCGGTCTTGATCCCAGGACTCTGGGATTGTGACCTGAGCTGAAGGCAGACACTTAACCAACTGAGCCACCCAGGCGCCCCTAGACTTCATGTTCTATGAAAAAAATACCACTTGACTGAGTATTGTTATTGCAGTTTTCCTAACTGATAACCCCATGTAAATGGGCCACAAAATAAGGCTTACAGATCTACCATTTCCCTGAGTAAACTTGCCAGCAAGCCTCACAGTATTCATTCCACAGTAGAATCCTGTCGTTCCAACTACTCATAAAATCTCCAGTTTAAAAAAATCACTTTGGGTTTTGTTAAGGAGAGAAACTTGAGCGACCCAACCTCCACAGGGGTCAGTGCCCGGCCCTGCGGCAGCACCTGAAAGAAAAGGGTTCATACTGCAGTGTGGCTCCTCCGCTCACACAGACACTGCTGCTGAACGCGGTTTCATGCACGAAGAACGGGAAAACTGAATTACACCCACAATTAAGCGTCCTTCATCACTGTTTCTGGGAAAGCTATTAGAGAACCGATGCGGCCCTACACAAAATAATCAGGGCATGGTTCTTGGAGAAATACACCGCCATACACATAGTAAACGTTTTCCCCAAATGCTCAATAAATTCTCGAGCTAAGGAGCACATGCTTAGCTAACTCACGTAACACCAGCTTCTAATCGACACTCAACGAATACGGGTTAACGAATTCCTTGGCAGAAGGGAAAACAAGTGGCAGCCATATTTCAGCCCCGTGCTTTTGTTGGAACTGGTAACAACGTCCCGACGGGTTTCTTTTATCACCACTGTCCTTCTCCTCAGGTCAAGGCCAGTTCTCACTTAATGGCTTGAGTCACATGAACACGCATTCCTCTCGGAGGGGAAAAATGCCAACCTCGTTCTACTGACACCACAGAAGGGTTTTAAACTGACAGAGGTCTCTATATGACCAGGAGCCCTGTCCTTAATCTGGATTTTCCAGCACCCTGGGAAAAATGCTGCAGCCAGAGTTATAAGGACACGCACTACCACCATCACCCTTTCACCTACTTACCTAAAAAGGGATAACTAGACTTTGCCTGGGGCATATTGATCTATTCAAGAGAATGCCCCCCCCACTGGGACACGGTATCTCTCCCAAATTAAGAAAAAAAGTCCTGCACAAACAAACAGGATGACCCTTTCCCCAAATATGTTTCCTTTAATCAGAGTTCACAGAAAAATTAAAACTTAAGATAATTTGACAAATTGGTTTGCATGTGGTATTCATTATCCTCTTTCCATTTAGGCTATAAAGAAAAAAGTCTTGATGGGATGGCCAGATGGCTCTTCCCGTTGTGAATATATCATACACCCATGACGTGAGTGCTTAATAAGTGTTAGGTAATATTTTTTAATTGAAGTGCAATTGACAGGCAATTATATTAGTTTCAGGTGTACAGCATAATGATTCTAATGTATATATATTGTGAAATGATCACCACAATAAGTCTAGTTACCATCTGTCACCCTATGAAGTTACAAAAAAAATTTTATGTTAGGTAAATTATAATCAGTGAATACAATCTGGAAATTTATAAGATTAGGCTGAGAATTATTCCCTGTCCCTCATTTTCTGTGAGAATGCCATGATGAATGTCTCCAAGTTTGCACTTCATTACTTGCTCTTCACCTGCTAACACCACTTTGCCTGAAAATGAACTACAACAGCTGACTCTCCAGCAAAGAACAGAGGGGAGATAACGTGTCTAATTGCGGTGTTTCCACAGCCAGCCACCGGCGGGTTGTAAGGTAACTCCCATGCAGGACAATGGAATTTCCAATGGCTAATTTTGTCTGACTGTAGTTTATAAATTTAACTTCCTTTGAAGACGCTTTTTCACTTAATTTTCTGGTCCAGGAAACCAGATTGAATTTCCAGTCACTAGTGTGTATCTTGAGTCTTGTTTCTTTTTGTGTTTAGTAGAGAGTGAAACAGAACAAGAGAAAATATGCCTAGAAAAAAACCTGATAAAATCTGTGGAGCGTGGTAGGTTAAATGGGAACACCCATATTTGACCGTGAATCCCGCATGTGGAAAATAAATATTATTACTTCACTTCATTCATTTGTATATTTATGCATTCATGCTATTAACAGTCACTGATTAAGTGCCATGCTGGGTACAAGGAGGGGAGAGTGTCTTTGCCTTTAGAGATTTATGGTCTGATGGAAGAGGGAAAAAAAAAAAGATAACCCATCAATTACATAATAGTCTGAACAGACTTTTGGAAGGCTTCCTGGGGGAGAGGACACTTGAGCTGAACAAGTCTTGAAGCATGAGTGTAGGTTCTCAGGTGAAGAGCTAAATTGAGACGGCGATAGAGGGAGTGGGGAGAGTAGAGTCAAGAGAGACGAAGGCGGTAGAATCCAGAGCACCTGACTGACCTGCCGTGGAGGTAGAGGTCAAGTGGTTGAGGCAGACATCTGGGTTCCCAGGCTTATACCAAGAGATGTCTGATGGTGCCACTCACGGCACAGAGACTATTGGAAAGGGAGTGAGTTAGACATTAAGGTGGTAACTCTGAGATATGCTGGTTTAAAGTGTCTGAGAGCCTTCACATGCAAGTGTCTAAGAGTCCATTTGTTACGTGGGTCTAGAGCCCTGGAAATAGGGAGGCACTGGAAATGAATGCAGAATCATTGAAGTTACATGAGCAGTAGGCGGGTCCATAGATCTGGCTGAGGTCTCTGGGGGCAGGGAGGGGAGCAGCACCTAAGGACCCACCTCAGGATTTGCCAGCTGGAAGGCAGGAGCCAGAGAGCAGGACAGGGGGTGGTGGCCGAAACGTCACTTGCCAAAGGGACAAATGAGATAAACTTAGGGGTGGGGGATACTACCTTTTCTTCTGTGAAAGAAGTGAAGGACCAAACGAGGCATGATTTGAAGAGGAGGAAAAAGGCAAATTATCGTGTCAGTGACACATGGAAGTTGAGATCACCTAGAACTGTCCATAGGATACACTAGCTTAGAGTTAAACAGCATCACATTTCCACAAAAGGCAAAAAGTGTGGTAGAGACCTGGGCTGGCTCTGTCACTAATAAGCCAGGTGATCTTGTGTGTTCCACCACCTTTTAGCAAAGAGGTGAACCTGGGTAGCCCCTAAGTTTCCTTCTTCCTCGAGGATGGGCTCCCTTAACTCAAATAGTGCCAGGCCCTCTCTCTAGTCCCTTCTCAAAAGCTCCTTAAGCCCCAGGAATGGAATCATACCAGGTATGGTGGGGGATGCAACGAGTCTATTCACAGGGGTCTCCCACCCCTAAGGAGAGCTGGAGCTCCTGGCATCCTGGTTAGAACAGGATGTGCCAGGACGCCTGGGTGGCTCAGTTGGTTAAGCATCTGCCTCTGGCTCAGGTCATGATCCCAGAATCCTGGGATCGAGTCCCACATCGGGCTCCTTGTTCAGCAGGGAGCCTCTTCTCCCTCTGCCTGCTGTTCCCTTGCTTGTGCTCTCCCTCTCTCTGACAAATAAATAAATAAAATCTTTATTAAAAAAAAAGAAAGAAAGAAAAACAGGAAGTGCCAGCTCAGCAGGGCCATCGCGGCTTTGGAGCCTGACACAGGTCCCATGCCTGTGGGTCTGCAAAGCTGCAGAGGGGCCTCGTTCAAGCAGAGGCACATCCGTTCCCACAGTCCTCTCGGCTTTTCATAACTGTGCCCCAAGTTGTCCCAGACCTTTATCCCCTATGCCGTGCCAGGTTCCAGCACCACAGGGGCCTTTCCGACCAGAAAGTGAAAGTGACAGACCTCATTTTGGAGAGCTCAGCACTGCTCTATCAAAAATGAAGCCTCAGGGTGCCTGTGTGGCTCAGTCAGTTGACTCTTGATTCCGGCTCAAGTCAGGATCTCAGAGCCTCTCGTGGGTCTCCGCGCTCAGTAGGGAGTCTGCTTGAGATTCTCTCCCTCGCCCTCGCCCTCCACCCCTCCCCCCACTTTCTCTCTTTCTCCAATAGATAAATAAATCTTTAAAAAAGTAAGCCTCTTAACAATTTCACGTCAGCTACTGAAGAGACCCAGGTCCAGCTGATCGCTTTGGAAGAAACAATTCCAATGATTTCCTCACGGCCCCACAAATCTCTCCTGGATTTTGGTCCCTGTTCACACCATCATTTCGTCTTTCCTCTCTTAAGTTAGAATCGAAAGCCAGGTCCTCTAAGAAGCCTAAGTGACTTGTTCACTGCTACATCCCAGTGGCCTGGGCCATGCACCTTATGAATGAATGACTCTGACTTCATAAAAGGTTCTGTTGATACTATGACTTCACTCATTAACAGCATCCACAATCAACCTATCCTGGTATTTCTCTTGTGGTATGCAACTTTTCACAAGTTTATAGCTGATCTCCCAAATCTAGTGTTAACACCGTGTCTTTACGCTTCTCGTTGGCATCAGCGTGCAGGGTTCAGTAGTCGTTTGACAGTCTAGAATTTCCCCACAGGGCTTCCTTCCCCTCGACTCCCCCCAGGCTCCTCCTTACTCTGCACCTGTTTATCCTCTGACTTTACACACTGCCCTCTAGTACAATTTCTCCTTTCCAGAAAAACCCAGAACAGTCAAGAGAAAACAGCAAGATTCACGGAGGGCAATTAAATGGAGTTAAGTTCCCTGGGAAAACATTCCGTTTGACTGAAAAAAACATGCTGAGAATAATTCTTCCAAGCTGAGAAAGTCCTGAGGCCCAATAACTGCTTTGTACTATGAACTGAATCATGAGGCTCTATTAATTGGGAGGTGACCTTGACGTGGGACATAGTTAGAGCTGACAACGGCAGTAAAATGCAAAAGCTACAGTGGGATTCATGTAATCAAGCTATTCTGTTATTTCTTTTAAAGATCTTATTTATTTATTCAGGAGAGACAGAGAGAGAGAGGCAGAGGCAGAGGGAGAAGCAGGCTCCCCGTGGAGCAGGGAGCCTGACACAGGACACGATCCCGAGACCCTGAGATCATGACCTGAGCCAAAGGCAGACGCTTAACCCACCACTGAGCCACCCAGGTGTCCCAGAACATGCATTTTTAAAGGCTGGAGACCGAGAATACAAACACTACACCAAGTAAAAATATCCCTCGGAGGAGGATTTTCCAGGACAGCTTTGATTGACAGCATTTACCATCCTGCGTTTTAGGTGTGACCTTTGTTAGCCACTTCAGAGTTCACCTGGGTAAGTGTCTTGGTCAGTGTGGGCCGCTATCACAAAACACCGCAGACTGGGGGGCTTACAACAGAAATTCGTTTCTCACAGTTCTGGAGGCTGGAAGACCAAGACCAGGGTGCTGGTAAAGCCGTCTTTTCGCGGGGTCCTCACATGGCAGAGAGAGGCAAACAGCTCTGCGGGGTCCCTTTTAGAAGGGCACTCATCTTCTTCACGAGGGTTCCATCTTCATGCCCTGATCACCTCCCGAAGGCCTGCCCAGGTGACCTCATCTATCCTCCGTATCCCAGTCAGTAGGGCTTTCAAAACGGAAAGCCTGCCCATCTCCCTCTCCTGTGGCTGCCTGCTGCCTTCGGAACAAAATCCAAACGACTGGGTTTGGCACCAAAGCCCTTCTTGATCCGGCTGTTGGCTTCAGTCCCTCTCTTCCACGCCAAGGCATACTGAGCTTGGGCTCTGGTGAAGGAGAAGAGGTTTGCCATTGTGCAGGACTTATGCCACCCCGTCTTGGTGCTCATGGGTGCTCAGTGCTCCTTCTGCTTTGTCCTGCTAATGACCTGTGGTAGATTATTTGCAAAAACTGTCCCAATCATTCCCCTCTCAACATCCATTTTCCCTGCAAGATACCCCTACAGCATCTCTTATCAAGAGATAGCATCTATTTCCACAACCACTGAAGCTGAACTGGCCTGTGACTTGCTTTGACCATCCGAATGTTCTGGAAGTACGCTGTGTGGCTTCTGAGCCTGAACCTCAAGAGGCCTCCAGCTTGTGTTCACTCTCTTGGATCCCTACTCAACCACTGTGTGAACCTGAACTTCATTTTTGGTTTTAAATGAAACAACACAAACCAACTCTTTGGGGTATGATTTCCTAAGCCGCCTCTGAGGAACTGGATGGAACAAACCAGAAGTTCAGGGCATTAACCCCCCACCCTGGATGAACCTCAACTAGTTGGAAATGAGAAACAGGACGGAGCCAGATGGGTACATCCTCCCTCCTTTCTCTCTCCGTGGAGTACTCTGAAGTAGGGCCCCTCTTTGCAACCCTCTACCTGAGCGATGTGCCATGGAGGAGTGTCTTCACAGCTCACTGCAACAGCCTATCTCAGAGCAAATCTATGCACCTTTCCTTGCTTGGTGTCCCTTTTCTTTCACCCTCCTTGCCCCAGGCTTGCGTACCTAAAGAAGGAGTGAGCATCCTAACCTTTGTCTCAGGTTCTGTTTTCTGAAAGATAAGGCTGAGGCAGCTGCCAAGGTGCCCATGTCAGAGCGGCAAGAAGCTATGAATTCCCAGAAAGCACAGGTCGTCATTTCCAGTTGCTGCTCTAATAGGTCATCACCAACTCAGTGGCTTAGAGCAACACAAATTTTTTCTCAAATGTTCTCTAGGTCATAAGTCTGAAAGCAGTTTCACTGAGCCGAAATCGAGTTGTTTGCAGGGCTGGTTCCTTTTGGAGGCTCGGAGAGCTGAATCTGCTTCCCTGCCTTTTTCAGCTTCTAGAGGTGGCCTCTGTTCTTCGGCCCACAGCCCCTCCTCCATCTTCAAAGCCCTTCACTCTCATCTCTGCTTCTATGGTCACGTCACCTTCAAATCTCCCTCAGCCTCCCTCTTACGAGGACCCTGTGATTACATCGAGGGCCCATACAGATAATCCAGGATAACTGTCCATCTCAGGATCTTTAATCATACTTGTAAAGTCTCTTTTGCCATGTAAGTTAACATTACAAGTTAAGTTCTGGGGACTCGGACCGGGATATCAACCTAGCACCGCACATAGAGTCCCTCTGCCCCCATACATTCACCCCCAAGTGTGACAAAGCAGTTACCTCTCAGAGTCCTCAGGAGTTGGTTTCTACCACAGTTCCAGGCCCTTATTTCATTTTTAAATGTAAGGCCAGGTTTATAACATAATTCATCATTAATTTGGACAGATATTCTATCCCATTTTCTCACTGCTTAAATAAATGATGCCTTTGAGAGTTTAATTGCATTTGGTTGTCACAACATGAAACAGACACTTGGCAAATACCTAAATAATTTGGCCAGTTTGGATGTCGGATGCCCCCTAATTTCATCTGGATAGGTGCTCAATCTCGACTTCCCTTTGTGCAGGCTAGACCCAACTGGTTCTGAAGCAATAACTTCCCATGGTTTCTCATGAGAAATTGGAGCTTAATCCATCAACTGATATCATACTTAATCTCGTTCACGGCCTGTATCCAGGACTTATAGGAAATTGACTAGGCACCAAGACAAGAAATGGATGCGGGTGAGTAGATCACCCAATTGTCCAGGCCTCATTTCCTTCATGCTTTATTCCCATAAAACCTTATTCTTGGTTTAAACCAATTTAGATATGTAGAATGGGGAAAAACTGTGATGACAGCCTACTTTTAAGACGTTCATTTGGCTGTGTTTTAAAAAGTATATTCTTTCAGACAGATGATGTGTTTGTCCATTCTGCCAATAAAGACTAATTTCATTGATATGCCAGATGCCGTACTGGGCACAGCGCTTGCAGCCAGGAGCAAATCAGAGTCCCCATCCTCTTAGACCTTGCACTATGCTTAGAGGGGGCAGATAATCAACACACATACAAGTACACAATGTCAAGTGAGATGTCTTACAAAGAAAAACAAAGCAGGGCAAAGAGAAAGAGAGTGTCGGGTGCCATGTCAGATGGGTGGCCACGTCTGAGAGACTTAATGACACGAGGCCACAAGCTTGCACACATCTGACATAAATGCAGAGGGAACAATGCATGTAGGAATTTGAGACATGAGCAGGAGGAAAGGCAGCGGTCCTGAGGCCAGTGCAACCAGCTTCTTTGAGGAACAGCATGGGCTCTGGGGTGGCTGGAAATGGAATCTTGGCGGATGTTTTAATGTTTGTGTCCCCTAAATTCGTATGTTGAAATCTCATCCCCAGTGTGATGGTATTAGGAGATAGGGCCTTTGGGAGGCTCTATGAATGGGACAAGAAAGGAAAAGAAACCCTAGACAAATGTAACATCGTGTGTCAAGCATACGCAAATAAAAAAATTCAATGAAAAAGAAAAAAGAAAGAAAAGAAAAGAACACCAGAAAGTTCCCTCGCCCCTTCTGCTATGTTAAGACACAGTAAGAAGACATCTGTGAACCAGGACGTGGGCTCTCCGCAGACACGGAGTCTGCCAGGGCCTTGTCTGAGACTCCCCAGCCTCCAGAACTGTAAGCAGTGAGTTTCTGTGGTTTATAAGCCTCCCAGTCTGCGCTCTTCTTCACAGCAGCTCCAAGGGACTAAGCCTGGAGGCAAGATCAGATAGATAAGCTCGGGGAAGAGCAGGGAGGCATTTATCTCCTAGCCTAATACCATCCCGCGCCCTCTGGTTTTAAATTATTTTACTTTGCTAAGACTTCCTTGATCACACTTCACAGGTTCAAGAGCAGGAAATGTGTAGGGACCGTGGTTGGTCACTGGTCACCATATGGCTCGGAGAAGCGTCGGCCCTACCGTCATTATCACGCGTCTCACTGTTTTCTGCGTGCGCTCCGGGTGTGCGCATGTGCAGCACCTCTGCTCAGCTGGCCCTGCTCAGCTGGCCAGGCCTGGGGGGCTCCTGCAGGCGGGGCCACGTCTGCTCAGGTGCGTATCCTCCCCATCCCGCACCACACCTGCCCACGTCAAGCCTCCATAAAACTGGTCTACTAAACGGAGAAAGAGAATGCTCCGTTTCTCCGGGCTGTGTGTCTCCACGAACCAAATGGCAACTCAGAAATTGTAGGTCTTGTGGCCTGAGGGCAGTGCAGGGCACACTTCTCCCATCAGGCCCTTAACTGGGGAGGGGGGCTGCTGTAAGGGGTGCAGAAGGGGTCTCTTCAGAAGGTGCTTCCAGCAGCCTCTGCCTAGGATATGTTCAGAAGGTCTGGTCCACCAGAAAAGTCCAGTGTGATGGTTAATTTTGTGTGTCAATCTGACAGAGCTAAGGGATGCCCAGATAGCTGGTAGAACGTTATTCCTGGGTGTCTGTGGAAGGTGTTTCTGGAAGAGAGTAGTACTTGAATCAGTTTGCTCAGTAAAGAAGTTCGCCCTCACCAGTGTGGATGGGCATCGTCTAATCCACTCCGGGCCTGAATAGAACAAAAAGGCAGAGGGAGGGTGAATTTGCCCTCTTGCATGAGCTGAGACATCCATCTCTTCTGCTCTCAGACGTTGGTGTTCCTGGTTCTCTGGCCTTCAGACTGGGACTGAATTACAGTGGCTTTCTTGGTTCTCCAGCTTATAGAAGACAGACTGTAGATCTCCTCAACCTCCATAATCATGTGAGCCAATTCCTATAATCAATCTCCTCCTATATATATCTACATATATATCCTGTTGGTTCTGCTTCTCTGGAGAACCCTGACTAATGCATCCATATATGACTCAGGCTACCTTGATCTTCTAGACTCCTTTCCATCTGACTGCCTCTAATCTAATAGTAGGCTTCGAGGATCCTCTCTGGCCTTTTGGTCTCTGGATGGGAAATTATATCCTTGATCCTAAATTACTACTTTCAGAGACCAATAACCAGAATTAAGTGTTGCGCACATGTCTGGCTACAGAAAATAACATAGAATTCACTTTGGATCCCACAATTTAAGGGCTGAACTTGAGTTGGGTTTTTACATTATTAGAAAGCCATGACTGAATAGGTAGCTTTTGTATATTCACATTGAAGGGGGAAAAAAGAAGTTAGAACTGAATTTCTGAGCCTTATTTATCACTTTTAAATTTACCTCACATTGCACGTTGAGTGGATCAAGAGGAACATTCTATCAAATATATTTGCCATGGCTATTTCAGAGATACTCCAACATGCAACTGTGAGTCTCCCAACGTGAGAAGACACAACTCAAGTTTAGCTCTGCCAGAAGGGAAAGGGAGGGCCCGTACAATGAGCATTGCACCCATGTCCTCCTTCCTGGGCACATGTGGCTTGGTCAGTCCAATCTCCCTGAGTTGGCAGGTGCCAGAGCTGTCTTTGGATCATTGCTTCTCTGTGACAGTCTCTGCTGGCCTGCAGCTTTTCTTCCAGATTGATTCCTGGCCATTCTGGTGGTGGCAATCTGGGCCCAGTGTGAGCCTCCTGGGCATGGGATCCCCAAGGTCAGAGGAACAGAAGGAGAGCTTTAGGCAAGGGGTTGGGTTCCTCAGCTGCCACAAGTTAAAAGTATCACTTCTATTTTTGTTTGGTATTTTTGTGAAACTGGATTTGTGACAACGGCTGATAACAAAAAATAACTGAACAATTAAATCATCCGTATCGATTGTCATATATAGACTCCCAAACTGACAAATGTGCAGTGAGAGAACAAATACAGCCAACGTAAGAGCAAACTATAAAACACAGTATGTCCCTGGAAGATGTCTGCTGTCCTGCTGTGACTGAATGTTTGCGTCCCCCCACAATCCACATGTCGAAGCTCTAATCTCCAATGCGATGGTATTTGGGGGTGGGGCCTTTGGGAGGTAACTAGGTCATGAGAGTAGTGCCCTCTTTAAAATTTTTAAAGGGCCCAAACAGACAGCCTGTGCGTTTCAGTCAATAGTGAAGCAGTTTTTGTTGTTCTCATTTGGGGATGAATAAAGCCGTTATTTTTCATCTCCTTGTCCAATTTCCACCCCAGGGCTTGGCACAAGTATCCAGAAAGTAGGCTGGGGGTTCAGGGTCCAGGGATCAATATAGGAACAGGATTGCTACACACTCAAAATGGTGTCTTCCTCTGACCTCCATCCAGGGTCTGGTCCGTTCCAGTGCACCCAAGTCTCTACCCCTCGGGATGAGCTTCCTGCCCATGCAGAGGACTGCCGAGGACGCTTTCCTCACCCACACATTCACCAAGCTGCATGCTCTTCATGTCTTCCTGAGGATCCAAGCTCCTGTCTGGCATCATCTTCCTTCAGCCTGAAAAACTTCCATTAGCCCGTCTTGGAGTGCAAGCCTGCTGGTGAGAGTATCTCTCCATTTTCTTTTCTCTGAAAATGTCTTTATTTCACTTTTATTCTGAAAAGTTAGTTTCTCTGGATATAAAATTCTGGGTTGACAGGGGTTTTTTTCTTCTTCTTTTTTTTTTTTTCTCTTAGCACTTTAAAGATGTTCTACTGCTTTCTGGTCTCTGTGGTTTCAATGAGAAGTCAGAGAACTTTGGAATTATTGTTTTTCTGTATGTAAAGTGACATTTTTGGTCTGGCTGCTTTCAGATTTTTTGAGTTTGGTTCTTCGCAGTCTGGACGCCATGTGCCTAGGCATGGTTTGCTTTCTATTTATTCTCTTTCACTGATCTTCTGGTATCAATAAATGGCTTTCACCAAATGTGGGAAAACTTCGACCATAATTTCAAATATTTTTTTCTTATTCTTTTTTTTTTTAAGATTTTATTTATTTATTTGACAGAGATAGAGACAGCCAGCGAGAGAGGGAACACAGCAGGGGGAGTGGGAGAGGAAGAAGCAGGCTCCCAGCAGAGGAGCCTGATGCAGGGCTCAATCCCAGAACCCCGGGATCACGCCCTGAGCCGAAGGCAAGATGCTTAACGACTAAGCCACCCAGGCACCCCTCAAATATTTTTTTCTGTCCCGTTTTCTCTGCTCTTCTTCTGGGATTCCTACCTATTACCATATGTAGCCAATGTCCTCATGATAGGAGCCCTAAAAACAGGAAACTCCCCCTAGTGCCAATCCCTCCTTCCGAGTATTGACTTCTACAGAATCTTCCTGCTTTTGACCACACTCAGCTCCCCAGGGTTCGTGGTTGTTGTCTATGGGAGGGACAGTCCTTGGCTATTCCCAGAAGTGGATCCTGTTCAGGATGTTTAGAAAAAGTCACTTGATAGCCCATGTTCACTCCCCCTCTCGCCCTTCTGACCTCCTGGGAAGTTCATCCTGTCAGTGTGAAAACAAAACTTCTCCAGTCCCAACCCCCGCAGTGGTCATCCAGAAATGGACTCCTTCTGTTATTCTCATGCAAACATGATTTTAAAAATTAATGGAACAGTTTCTAAGATAGCCCAGTCCTGAATTCATCCATTCTAAGTCAAAAGGATTATGATTCCAGAGGAATAAATACCGAGAGAAAAGGCTTAGGTGAGGCCCAGTTCTTCCAGGCCCCAGGTGTGTGACCTTGACAGGTGACTTGCCTTCTCTCAGCCAGTTACATACCAGAAGACCATAGTACCGGCCCCACCCCAGCCTCAGAGGCTGCTTCTAGAGATCGAATGAGGTAACACATGGGAACAATATAACAGACTATGTCTGACATGGTTACTCTACTGTGACGCCCTGATGTTCCAAGACTGACTTCTAATCCCTGGGCGGCAGCCCACAGAGGGGCTTGTGGAAATGTGCGAACAAATGGTGTAGGTCTGATCACATTCTTCCGCAGGCAGTGTCTAGAGAGCAAGGCGAGGGAAATGACCCCTCAACCAAGTCCCAAGGAGAGGAGGGCCAACTTTCCTTCTTTCGAAAACACAAAGCTGAGGTCATTTATTTGTAAACTCCAGATGAAATACAATCCTAATGGACTAGTGTTACTAGCTAGGCTGCTGAGGATGCCCCCTGCCCCTCCCGCAGCCCCTTGGGAAGCAGGAGCCCAGAGACCACTAGCCAGGAAACTGGATGGTGTCACTTAATCAACAGGAAAGAGAAAGGGACTCTGCCTACACTATGAGAGCCGTTCACATGAAAGGAAACTTTTAATTTTGATCGGAATAGGGACCTGAGAATTAGGGATGATACGAGAGCCCCATTGCGAGGCCAGCACTGAGCTAGGAGAGGTGGTGGGGCCGGATGGATGACACCCAAGGAAGGCGGAGTTGGACTGGGGGGAAGGTAAGCCACAGGTGTAAATAAAGGCAGGAAAACTAGAGGCATGGTCTGGAAGGAAGTGAGACCCAAGCCACCATTCAGTTTCCCCTGGCTCAGTGCCTCATATATGCAATGAGTGAATTATACCCACCCCTTAAAGTTATACAACTGTTTTCCAAAAGTCTCCCCCATTCTCCTCCCCAAAGGCCTCCCTGCCTCCATGACATTTTGCCCAAGAGAAGGGAAAATGTAAGCGGCAGGGTAGGAGCCGAAAGCGCACACTGGCCAAGCCCGGAGCTGCCTTCTCCACCTTCCCCAGATGCATGCCTTCCAGCTGCTGCCACCGTCTGTTCCTGCTCACCTGCCTCCTTCCAGGTCTTTGAACACACGGAACTCACTCTGGGCAGCTCTCCACACCTGGCTCTGTGGTTGGCTCTTTGTCATTGCCCAGGTCTCTGCTCAAATGTCACCTCCTGGGAGACGCCTTTCTGGACTCCAGGCCTCAGGTCCTTTGTGGGCCAGTCACTTCCTATCAACTGCGTCTTGTTTTTCTCAAAACCCTGGAAGCTATCTGAAATGATCTTGTTGACTTGCGTGATTAGCAGTCTGCCATTCTCAGCAGAATGCAGGCGGCATGGGAGCAGGGGCCTGTTTGCCCATTGCAGCATCCATGGTGCCCGGAATCCTTTGAAGTCTTGACAAATATTTGATGAATGAATGAACAGGATAAGTTGAGGATTACACACAGTAATGTGCCTAAGCATTTGGAGAATGCCCACCAGCTTCACGATGGAATTACCATTTTTTCCTCTTTTGTTGCAAATATGTTTTGTTGGATAAGGCAGTAATAATGACCCCAGCATGGGAGTGCAGCAAGCACTGAGTTTTCAAGAGAACCACCCTTCTTTTTTCTGGAAGAAAGGGGAAGACCAAAAGAGATTCACCACTAACCTTCCAGAGGCGACACTGAGCGCTGGGGACAGCACAGGCCCATGGCTTTGTGCTAATCAGCTGTGTGACCTTGGGTAAGCTTCAACCTCTCTGAACCTGTTTCCCCATCTGAGAAATAAAGGGATTGACCAGACGCCGCCTACGATCCCTTCTCACTAGAACCCTCCCTCATCTCCTTATACTGTTCTTTAGTGCCTACCGGAAGAAAAGTGAATGAACTAAAGACAGGCAGAGATTCTAGAACTAAATACTGTAGTCAATTCTCAAATGGTTGGAGCGGACCGCCTCCTTTCTAGGGAGAGAGAGGAGGAGACCCAGGAGAGATCTCAGAACACCTCCTCCACCTCTGATTCAGCTTAGAGGCTACCTTGTGTTGAACACTTACTATTAGCTGCTTTACTAACCTGGATGTCCTTTGAGCTTTAAAACAATCTTACAAGATAGGCATCACAGTTCCATTCTACAAGGGGAGTGGATGTTCCCAAAGGTCACACAGCTAAAAAGCAACAAGCTTGGGGGTGAGAACCAGGTTTGTCTTCTCACTCTTTGGGCTCCCCGAGTTGGTGGGTGTTGCCACCAACGGGTCCCAAAGCTCTTGGTCATCAAAATCAGCGGGGAACATCTTCAAGGGGGTCGTACTAGACCAGAAACTTCAGGGGTGCTGCCGAGAAATCTGTATTTTTCAAAAGCTCTCCATGTCCCAGTGATACAACCAGACTAGGAAACCACTGCGTTATATGGGGCTATGAAGCCACCTAGCAGTTGGAAATTGTCCCGGGAATGGGCTAATACTTCTCGCCACTGCCACTTAAAACGTCGTTCTACTCTCCGCGCCCCTCCCTTGCGGAGCTGCGCCTGCGCCTGCGGCAGCTATGTCTGCGCAGCGCCCTCTGCTGGACACGTAGTCACGTCTTAACTGCAACCAACTTTCTCCGCGGGGAGCTATAGGGGGCGTCAGGCAGAGCTCCCCAACCCCTTCGTAGTATCAAAACGTGTAATACAGTAGCCCACCGTACTGTGAAGGTGAGTACTACTAATACCTGCTGACTGAGAAAATAATTAAAAATTAGAACAGTGCTGGCTGCACACACTGGGGCGGGAGGAGCATATGGTTTATTCAGTTTGGGGCACAGTAGGTAAAGAGTTGCTTCCCTAGCAGTTACCCAGACTTTCTTTATCCATGTACTCTTTCATTTCTTTCCAACAAGTATTCATTGAATAATAAATACTACCAAACACCAAGCATTCTTCGAGCACAGAACAAGGCAAAACGCCCTCTCCTCAACCATGGAGACAGGAATTAAATAAATAGATAAATACCTACTTACACATGGTGATGAATCCTGTGAAAGAAAAGAACTAGGTTTGGACGCCAGGCTGGCTCGGTCCGTGGAGTCTGCGACTCTTGATCTGGGGGTTGAGTCCAAGCCCCAGGTTGGGTGTAGAGATTACTTCAAATAAAATCTCTAAAAAAAACAAAAACAAGGTTTTGAGAGCCCTATTTTAGGAAGGAAGGTCAAGGAAGGCCTCTCTGGAGCTGACTTGAAGCTGAGATCTGACATTTGAGATAGAATGAGCCAAGCAAAGCAGGGGGAGGATTCCAAGTGGTGTAAGGAGTTCTCACTTAAGGCGCTCGAAGGAAGCAGGAGTACTGAGTGAGGGGCTTGTGAAGTGACGTGAGGCTAGGGTCTGGTTAACAATAAGCACCTACTAGGTGACAGCACTGTTTCACTTTGCTTTCCACGCGTTGTCCCATTTGATCCCCACCAGTCTTAAGAAGTAAATAACAGTCTCATCTTTTGAATTTTGTAGATGAGAAAATTGAGGCACAGAGAGATGAAGTACTTTGCCCCAAGTCTTGTAGATAGTAGGGAGCAAAACTAGGATTGAAACCCATGCATTTCGGCTTCAGCCCCCAGATTCGACACTCGTCCATCACCCTACACTGCCCTCTAGGCATCGCTAAGGAGTTTGTGGTTTTATTCGAAGTGCTGTGAGACACGTCCATCAGCTTTTAAGCAGGGGCTCTGAGCGATCTCTCTTAGAACAAAACTGTGCTAAATGGATAACAGATCATAGGAGGGCAAGAGTAGAGGGACAAGGCGGAAGGCAGGTGCAGAGGCCCAGGCAAGGAATGACGGTGGCTCAGACAAGGTGGGGCGCAGTGGAGATGGGGGAGAAGAGGATACATTTAATACAGAAGCGACAGGACTGGGGCACCTGGGTGGCACAGCGGTTAAGCGTCTGCCTTCGGCTCAGGGCGTGATCCCAGCGTTCTGGGATCGAGCCCCACATCAGGCTCCTCTGTTATGAGCCTGCTTCTTCCTCTCCCACTTCCCCTGCTTGTGTTCCCTCTCTCACTAGCTGTCTCTCTGTCAAATAAATAAATAAAATCTTAAAAAAAAAAAAAAAAGAAGCGACAGGACTGGGGACAGATCAGGTGTGGGGCGCGCGAGAGGAAGCTGTGAAAGATGGCACCGGGCTCAGGAAACTGGATATGGACCACTGACGGGGATGGAAGTGGGAGCAAATGTAGGACAGTGAATACAGTTCAGTTTTGCACGCATTCGGTTTGAGATACCAGTGCTATATCTAAGTGAAAAATCAAGTGGCCTGTCGGAGACTCGCAGGCATCTCAACCGTTGTGTGTGTAAAGGTAAACTCGTCATTTACCTCATTCTGAAATTCAGAGGAGACATCTAGGTTAGAAATGGAAATGTGTTGTTCTTAGCATAATAGGTGCTATTTAGAAATAGTGCTGTCTAAGGAGAGGAGAGTTCCAAGGACCAAGCCCTCTGGAACTCATGCATTTGGAGGTTGGGTCTGGGAAGAGGAGGTGGAAGGAGGGAGATAAGTCCGTGATTGAGGAGAGCCAAAAGGAAGGAAGAAATGACAAAAGCAGCCTAAGGCTGCCCTCATAATGTCCTCTGAAAAAGAAAGAGTCACCTCCTTTCTGTTTCCTTACACGTGGGGAAGATTTGACCCACACCCAGAGACAGTCAGCGTCCGAGTGTAGGCCAGCCTGTAGGGAGCCCATATGCTGGGGTAAGTCCAGGCATCAGTCTACACTAGGAAGCAGTAGGCACACCCCGAAATAGAACCAGTGTCACTTTCCCCGTAACCCCTCAGTCTCCCGTTGGGCTCACGGGGCCACACAGAGCAATGGACAGGGTGTCAGCTCAGGGGCAGATGCCCACAGACCACTGGGATTGGGATTCCACCTTGAGGATGGGCAGGACTCGGGCGTTCTTAGTCATATTCCCGTTGTCATTTCCTGTGGTGGTTTGCTTTTTTTTTTTTTATCTTTCCCTGCCACTGCCCCAGATTTCACCCACTTCTCTTTCTACTTTATTATCTTCACCCAGAAAGCATTATAATTTTAGAATCATTTTATCCCCATAATCCCATGATCATAATTTCATCATTAATCAATACGGTGATTAAAGTTTTCTTTTTTATATCCCTTTTGGGTGCTGAGAATTGCTTCCATACGTGTTTAAAAGGTCCTTGTCTCTAGTAGGAAGAAAGGCAAGATCAATCTTCACCCTGAGGCCTCACCCTGTACAGGAAACACAATTCTACACCGAGCGCTCTCCAGAGTCTAGCCTGACAGCCCAGAAACAGGGGAACTAAGAGCCATTGCGGAAGCTCTACCATTTTTTTTTTAAACCTGTCATTTTCTTAATTACAGGAGTATATTTTACCTGTACAACTGGGCTTCTCAAACTTTAAAGAGCCTCTGAATCACCTGGGGACCTTGCTAGATGGCAGCTTCCGGTTTGGGAGGTCTGGTGGGACGGAGCTGCTACTTTTCTAACAAGCTCCACGGGACACTGAGTGCTGGCAGATGGACCACATGGAGTAGCCAGGATTTGCCAAATAAACAACCAGAAAATAGGAAAGCACAAATGAACTGTGAATGTGTCTCCTTGGATGAGACATTCTGCTTCCCATTCATGCCCCTCCCCCCCCCAGTGCTGAAATAGTGCAGGGCCCCCGGCTCCCTCCCCAACATCACCCTGGGAACCTAGAGAGGGGACAGATCAAGAGGAGGCCAGGAGCCCCTGGGGAGGCAGGAGGCTGTTTGGAAGGCGGCTACAGGGTGGGGGGAGGGTGGCCGGGAAGGAGTCTAGTCCTGCCATGGCCGGAGAGGACTGATGGCTTGGCCTCCTCGCCAGCTGAGTCAGATGCTGGGATCCTTAGCTTCAAGAGGAAAGTCGGTGAAGGGCACAAAGCTGGGTAAACAGGTGGGACCGACCACACCCAGGGACTGTTTCCCACCTCCTCTCCCAGGCCCCAGTGAGGCTGGAGGACTCGATTCTGAGGGAGGCCGCCCCTAAGACTGTCAGCACTCGGGGCGGGGGTGGGGGGGGACGCTGGGGAGAGCCTTCCTTGATCCTGACTCAGCAGTGAGAAACCCTGGTCCTTAGGGCCTGGGATTTTCCACTCCAGGGCATATGTGCTCTCACTTATCTCCTCACCCCCCACCCCGCTCAAAACCCCCAACAAAAACGAAAAAGCACACCAAAGATTCAAGTGGAGAGGTTAGAATGAAACGTAGTGCCAGAAAGAAGAGAATCATGGGATCCGGGGAAAAACTGCTACAGCCGAGAACAGAATGGGTGAAAATGAAAGGCCAGCTTGCGAATGTGCTGCAGAAGGAAAAAGGAAAGGAGGAAGATCTTGAAAATACTGAAGAAAAGTTAGGTACGATGGAGGACAGAAATAGAAGTCTCAGGAAATAGGAGGCTTACAAAGAAAAAGTCTGGAGAGGAGGTGATGTTTGACGAAACCACGGAGATGATTTTTGCACAGTTAGAGTTGTGGGACCTCAGACTGAGAGGCCCACACAGGCCAAAGGGGAGAGAAGGAACACCCGACACCTGGGCATATTCCACGGAATTCTAGAATATCAAACACAAGGAGAAATTCCTAAAAGTTTTCAGACAGAGCAGACCACTGGCAAAGAGCCACTCTCAAAGCAAGCATAATGGAGTATCTTACACACGTATGTGCGTGTACGTGCACGCACGTGCACACACACGTGGCCTTCGGGAGCCAACAGATCCTAGATTACAGCAGGAGAAGGACCACATCCTTACACACCAGGAACTCTTTTTCTTAGTCACTCTTAAGGTTAGCCTCCTGGGAGGGGTTGGTGCTCAGCTCCTTGAACTTGGAGAGCATCAGTCCAGAGATCTCGGGTGTCAGATGCTCAGACAAGGGCCCCACTGATGGGTTCCCACAGCTGGGAGCTGGTTCTCAGCTGTTCGGGGTAGTGCCCCGAGAGAGGAGCTGCCTCTGGCAACTGGCACCCATGGGGAGGGCTTAAGACTGAGCCCCCCCCGGGAGAGCCCCAGCCACTGGTGGCCAGGAGACACATTTGTCCCTCCCCTGCCTCCCAGCCACTGCTAACTGGGGTGGGGGTGGGGAGGATGAAAACGGAGTAAGTAAGGCAGCTTCCCTCCGGAAGGTGGGAGGGTTAAGCTAGTTGACTGCTTTGAGCTCAGCTCACAGTCCTATAGAGATGGGACAAGCTGAGAGCAAATCAAGGGCTAAGAGGAAACCATTAGACGGAGAGAGAGTTGAGCAGATGCATGGCGGGGAAATCAGTACGGGAAGAGTTGGTACAGCTCTGTGGGGCAGGCGGCAGGAGCGCCCCCAGCTTCTGGCTCGTTCATTCATCAGGAAGGAGGTTTCCCTATCACATCAGGATGCCAGGTGCCATTCTAGGCTCTGGAAACGCAGTGCAAGACCAGGTAGTCAGTGACTCTGTCCTCTTGGAGCTCCCCTTCCAGGGGAGCCAGAGAAGTGAACACACAAGCAAACCGGTGAGGTCACGACAGGCTGTCTTAACAGGCCAGGGAGCAGCCTCAGTGCACGGGGTGGAGAGGCAGGCCACTCAGAACAGGGAGCGTAAGCACTGTGGGCTGGTGGTGAGAGGAAGCCCAGGGAAGGAGGCTGCAGACAGAAGGTCCAGTGGATGCCATGGTCTGGGGGGAATAAGAATGTTGTGTGTTTGGCAAACAGATAGGAAGCAATGAGGCAGGGAGAGGAGCAGCTGGAGGAGAAATGAGGAAAAACACTCACTTATATAAGTGATTCAAGAAGCTCCAAGACCAAGAGGGGCTTGGAGAGAAAGAGCAGCTCACTGACACAGAGGTAATGTTGGAGAGGTTGACCAGGGCGCCATCAGAAGGGACCTGTGAGGCCACGTAAGGAAGCTGGCTCTTACTGTAAATGCCGTGTGAGCCTTTGAAGAAATTTATTTAAGTTTACATTCAATTCTCAATTCAGTGGGAAGTCGCTTGGAAAGCTGTGAGTAGAGAAGTGACTTGGTCACACTCTGATTTACTGAACAAGCAGCAGCTACCATGCAACGCCTGACATGGGCAGCAGGGAGGGACCGTGGAGCGGCAGCGAGCAGGAGCTGGCCGCGATCGATTGGTGACGCTGGGCTCCAGGGAGCAGCGGGGACCTCACCTGGGGCGGAAGGCAGTGTGCGGACAGAAGAGGATGGCCTTCCGATATGCATCCCTCCGAGGCACAAGCAGTAGGACATAGTGAAGCTCGGATGTGGAGGCAAGAAGCAGCGCCCGACCAAGGACGACTCCTCATTTAGGGCCGGTGCAACAGGGGGACTGTGATGCCACTGACTGAGATGGGTTAGTTTGGGGGTCCCGGTTTGGGGCCATTCTGTGCTGCTTGTTGGTGGTATCGTTTCTCATCAAGCGGCAGTTATCTCCTGGACTGCACGCTGGGCTCCTTGCTATGCCATTAGACTTCCAGCCACGCTCCTTGGAGAATTTATAAAGAAAAACTTGGCCGACAAAAAGCATTGTTTGCGGGCACCTAGGTGGCTCAGTCAGTTAAGCGTCTGCCTTTGGCTCAGGTCATGATCCCTGGGTCCTGGGATCAAGCCCTGCATTGGGCTCCTTGCTCAGCAGGGAGTCTGCTTCTCCCTCTGCCTGCTGCTTTCAAATAAATAAATAAATAAATAAATAAATAAATAAATAAATAAATAAAATCTTTTTTAAAAAAAGATTATTTGCTGTTGTAATTGTAGACTTACTCATCCCTTTGAGTCTTTTTTTAAATTAATAGCCCTCCAATAAGAAAACTTCAAAAAAACATAAAGTGAAGCAAGTTTATTTCAGAAACTAGCATTTTAGCGTGTCCTGCCGAACACTGGAAGCCAGGTGCCTCCTTCTGATGTGCTTGTGGGATGGCTTAGCTGTTTACTCATCAGGAGACTCACAGCAAAGATGGGCGGGGAGGCTCCTAGGACACAGCTTCCGGCTTGCACCTCAAACCTGCTGATGCGCACCTGACCTTGGACTTACATCTTCCGTGACTTACAGTGAGCCTTTGTGTGCCTCTTTCCACCTCCATGGGACTTAGCCGTGGAAATGCCAAGGCCACAAAGTGGATGAAGAGGACTTTGGTTCCTTTTAACGACTGAATCTGGAAAGTGCCAGGCAGGGAAAGCCGGAGGAGAAGCAGGCTACCTCCACGTGTCAGCAGCCAGAACTGTGGGGCTCTTTGAGCAGAGCGTTCCACTCCCACCACGGCCCAGAGCCTGGCAGGACGTCAAGCCCGTGTACCCACAGTTGTCAGCTTGGCCTGCCGTGGGAACAAACGGCACCTCCCTGCACTGTGATTCAGCGCTCCGCGTTTAGCGAGACTCTGGGAGACTTGATAGCACTCCGAGAGAGGGCACCTCACTTGCTCTCTCTTGTGAGCACCCCACCAATCAGAGGAAGGCATGTGCTTTCGACAAATGTGTCAGCACAGGAATTCTAAACATAGGAGTGAGTCATGGTTAAGATAGTCCGTAAACATTTCATGTTATGTGCAAAATGTGTGGGTATGTGCACTTTTCTGGGGGAAAAGATCTATATCTTGAATCAGATTCTCACAGTGGGCCAGGATCCAAAATTTCATGAACCATGAAAGGAACATGTCCTGGTGTACTTGGCTGCTCCAAGAAAAATCCCGAAGACCAGGGGGCTTACACAACATTTCTTTCTGACAGTTCTACTGTCTGGGAAGTCTAAGATCAAAGCATTGTCAGGTTTAGGGTCTGGTCATAGTCGACTTTCTGGTTCACAGATGGCCTTCTTCTGGCTGTGTCCTCACCTGGCAAAAGGGCCAAGGGAGCTCTCTGGGGTCTCCTTCATGAGGACACTAGTCCCATTCACCCTTGTGACCTAATCATTTCCCAAAGACCCCACCTCCTAATACCATCACATTGGGGGTTAGGATTTCAACATATGAATTTTCAACACAAACATTTAGTCTATGACAGAATCAATTCCTGAAGAGTATGACACAGGGGCTCATTTAACTGAACATCATGCATTTCCTGAGTGAGTAGATTCTCTTCTACCTGCACCTTAATTGAGCCCCTGTTCCCCAAAAGCACATCATTTTAGGAGGATACTTGGTCACTAATTCAGGAGTCGAGACCATGTACCATGTGTTTAAAGTTTGCGCATTAAGCCTCGCTCACCAGCCCTGAGGACCCAAACACTTGCACAGCACACCAAAGCAGAGGTCCTCTCCAGACTGCCCCTGGACACCTGGGGGAGGGCCCCAGAGTGTTAAGTCAGGACATTTTGATAATAAGATACGTCGTAGACATCACTGGTAGAGAAAACCAAATGAGATTCTGAGAAATTATTTTTTTTACAATTTTTTAAAAAGATTTTATTTATTTATTTGAGAGACAAAGAATGAGCAATGGAGACAGGTAGAGGGAGAGAGGAGAGAGAGAAGCAGGTTCCCTCCTAAGCAGAAAGCCTGATGATGCGGGTCTCGATCCCAAGATCTGGGGATCATGACCTGAGCTGAAGGCAGACGCTTAACTGACTGAGCCGCCCAGGTGCCCCCTACTCTGAGAAATTAAAGCCTATACCTTAGAGTTAACCAAGTAAACCACATAAACCGAAAAAGCCTTTGATATACCCATGTGTGTGTGTGTGAGAGAGAGTGTGTACGTGTGAGTACGTGTGTGTATCCCCTTTGTTAAAGTCAATAAGGAGGATTCTGGGAAAATGGCAGCGGGGGTGGGGTAGTTTTTTAATCTCTCTGAATCCCCAAGTGAAAAAATAGAGCAAATATAACAAAACCAAAATCGTATAAATGACACAGCAAAATTAGGAATAAGAAATCTTCAAGACGATCAAAATAGAGGCAGATAAGAGCAAACCTTGGCAAGCCATCAGACGGCATGGTTTTGACATCTGGGCAGGATAAGGCAGAGGGTGCCAACGGGTGTCTGACAGACCGGGGAACAGTGAGCGACAAGTACTCACGGGGAAGCAGGGAACTGGAGAGGCTCTGCCCCGCTAATGGTGAGGGAATGCAAGAAGTCTGCAGTAAGCTTGAAGACGCTGGACAGCCTAGCTCCTGTGAACCCTAGGAATCAGGAACAAAAGAAATAGGAAGGCCACAGAAAAGTGGGGGAGGGGAGGGGCACCTGGGTGGCTCAGTGGGTTAAGTGTCTGCCTTCAGCTCGGGTTATGATCCCAGGGTCCTTGGATCCCAGGGTCGTTGGATTGAGCCACAGGTCAGGTCCCCTGCTCAGCGGGGAGCCTGCTTCTGCCCCGCCCCCTGCTTGTGTGTGTGTGTGTGTGTGTGTGTGTGTGTACACATGCACGCGCGCTCTCTCTCTCTGTCAAATAAATAAGTAAAATATTTTTAAAAAGTAGGGGAGGGGAACAGAGCCAGGAAACCCCAGAGAGGAAGTTACCATGTATCTGAACCCTATCCAAAGATACCAGGCGAGGGAACTCTGTGACGACAGACAAGGCACTCTAGAGCACCCTTTGTTCCAAAGGCTCAGGGAAACGAACTTTCACATAATAATAGACAATAGCAAAGCACCGAGGTAAGATTCAATACGTTATTTGATGATATCAAAAAATATAGAAATTTTAAAAAGAGCAAAGGCCAGACAGTATGGGCCCCCTGATGAGAGAATTCAACCCCACTATGGTCTCGCCAAAGGGACTGAGTCTTCTTAAGCCCCTGAATCTAGCAAGACAACTTTGCGGGAAGTACAGAGGCCAGAGGAACATGAACCACACAAAATCCAGACCATGAGAAACAGGTCAAATGATGTGAATTCTCCAACAGATGAAATTGAGGGAAAGAACTGAGAGGAACCATGTGGACTAAAAATAAACTTAGAAGACCAATCAAATTCTTCAAGAAGGCAACACTAAACTCTTATGTCTAAGGATGCTATTTGGCTGATAAAGCTATATAAAAAAAAAAGTAAGGAAGTGATCAGTATAAAATCAGGAGAATATTTACTTTGAGATGGCATGGGATTCGTGTGAGGGCTACAAAATGGCTCTACTCTAATTATACCATTCCTTTTTTTTTTTTATAGTGCTAAAATATACATAGATAAGAATTAACCATTTTAACCATTTTTAAGTGCATAATTCAGTAGCATTAAGCACATTCACAATGCTGTACAACCATCACCACTCTCCACCTCCAGAATTTTTGTATCATCCCAAACAGAAACCCTGTTATTGACCACTTCTTTTTAAAAATGTATTTTTACATTTCTAAAAAGATGCTTTCCTGCATCTATGATTTGGTTACCCAGGGCTAGGGTTCAGATGGAAAGGCAGGAAAAAGGCTTGATGGGGATGGGGCACAAGGGGCAGCTTCTGGGGTGGCCCCAGCCTGTTCTGTTTGTTGTCCTGGGACGTGATGACAAGTGTGTTTGCAGGGCACTGAGATCACTATATAAGTCAGGGGAGGAGGAGAGGGAGATGGGAGAGCCAGGCAAAAGGAGGGAAATTTTCTGCTACCACAAAAAAGTACATACAATATGATAACATTTATGCATTTCCTCAAATGAATTATGTGTGGTTCTGTACACCTAGAAATAAATAAAATAAAAAGGAGAGTATCCATCTATTGGGTGGATGAAGGTATAAGCCTACTTATGGGCAGACGGATGTATAAAATAACTTCTTAGAGGCCATTCTGGGAGCAAAAGAGGCCTCTGGGGTGCTGGCCACGACCTGATTATAGGTCTGGATGTGGCTGCACATGTGTGATCAGTTTGTGGAAAATTATTGGGCTGTACACTCACAATACGCACATTTTTCAGTATGTGTATTTTCATAAAACCTTTTCAAAAACAAAACAAAACAAAACAAAAACCTTTTCTTATAGTCCTAAGATTCTACTTTAGGGAAATAGCCAATCTTTATTTAGGTTGTTAGAATTAAAATTACACATTCTGATGTGTAGAACTGGAATTGTAGTCCTTTCTACTCATTAATTATCCACAAAAATGAAATTAGACCTGACCCATCAGCCTGCTTGTTCTTGACTGACGGAGGAAGTCTACACCTCTGGTCACTAGGCCTAGGAGTGGCTTGGCAGCCCCCGCATCTTGGTCTACCACATAGGACCCATGGCTGCTGATGGCTGAGTCTAAGGCCAATGAATGGGTCCAAGATGGGAGTTGAAAAATATCTCACCACTGGCAGACTCTGAGAAGAAATGGAGGGAGGCCGAGGAGGGGAGAATGAAGAGAATCTAAATAAAAGTGTTTCTACCTCATGCCTACTGTAATAACGATCTTTGAGCTATAGGCTATGATATTCCTATGAAGCATAGATCACCCTGTGTTTTATACCTGATGGAAATGAAAACGAGCGCTTGAATGGGATTTCCTCTTAAATTCTCTGGTCCCATTAGTTCTGAGATTCCAGATTCTCTTGAAGAAATGCTTACCTAATGGGATTTGCTGTAACTACCATCCTTGATTTCTAAAGACTAGGAAGACTGCCTGGAAGGAAATGGTGATTCTTGTTACCTGAGAACATTGATTGGTACAGTCATTTGAGCTCCTTGGCCAGAAAGTACTTTGGAAATACCAAGTGTCTTAAACAAATGACTTGTAAGAAGATGATGTCCCCTTACTGTGAAAACCCAACTGCTGTTTTTCTACAACTATGAAGTATTATTCTACCACAAAGCTCTAGACACAATGTTCTGGGAAATCATTCTGCTATAGGAGAGGACAGTATTGGCAATTTAAAGGGAGAAAGACATAAAAATGTACAGGACCCAAGGCACCTCAGAGCTTGTCATTTTACAAATGAGCTTCACAGAAGTTCCTTTGGGATGACATGCACTTTTCTGTACGTATATTAGTCCATAAAGCAAAACTGTGGATGATCCCAGATGTAAACTCACTCACAAAAGCAGGGAGGGAGCCGGCATCTGATGAGTACACAGAATAAGTCACGCAGTGTGGTAGTTGCTGGGGTTTTTTGTTTGTTTGTTTTACTTTGGTAAAGTATACATATCAGAAAAATCACCACTCACCACCACCCATCTCCAGAACTCTGCGTCTTCCCCAACTGAAATTCCATACCCATTAAACAAGAACGAGGCAGAATGTGTGCCTTAGAGCCGCCGGCAGGGTCACAGAGGTAAGTATTAGCAATTTTAGGTCCCTGCTAAAAGGACAGTTATTGAAGGTGGTCTACAAGTTATAACACTTGCTTTGGGTATTATCTGCAGAAACTTGCGCCATCCTTTAAGGAAATGAACTGATGTTTTGATTGACTTATCTGAGTTATAGGTGCTACCTACGGCATTCCGAGCTTCCCCTGGGTGAGGCTTATCGCTGTATTGCAATTTGCATGTTTAATCTCACATCTGTTCCACTTTCCTTCCGGGGAAGGGCTCCGTCCTGCTCCTGAGGACATCTAGCAGCCGCTGGTGTGCCTGGCGCATATTAATTGTTCCATACACATGTGCTGAATGAATGAATACAAAATTAATACTACCTCATTCTTACCAAAAGCTCAGGTGCAAATAAAATTTTTTTCCCTTTTGGGAAAGAACTGCCTTTGGGAAAATAATAAATCACCTTGTCATAGAAGTGAGAGACGCTGAAGGCAAGAAAAAGAGATGGTTAAGCTGCTTCTGTAGGACAAAACGAGGGATTTGTCATTTTTTTTCTCCCAATGGGGAAGGCGGGGAGCAGATCCAGGAAGGGAGAAAAGAGAGGAGCCAGCAAGTGGATGAGAGATGGGGGATCATGCAAAGTCATGGTGGGTGGTTAAAGGGACTTTAAGAACAGGGACACCCAGACTTCACTCCGAAAAGTTGCACTGCTGTGATGTAATACGCTCTCTTCCTTCCCATGTATTGTCAGTGACTAAAACAAACATCAACAGAAATCTTGGAGAGGGTTTGGCATTTCCTCAGAAGGTATGTGCCAACCTCATCTGGATTTCATGGGGACAGGACAGCCCAGCAGACACCGGTGTTACAGAAACAATACTTGTGCTACATTGCTGGAAGAGTGTTCTAGCCATTCCAGATCACAAGAAAATAATTTTATCTTTGGATTGCTCCTGGCCTCGGAAAAGGCAGGATCCCTTTGTTCTGCCGAGTACTAGAATAATTTTTACTGAGTTGAATTTGAAGACTAGGCCTACACGGAAGGAGATCACACAAAACAAGCCACAGGAGGCCCATTATTGACTTTACTGTGGGGTATTTGCTGATGAGGGCTTGTGTGTCTCATTATCAGACTCTAGAAAAAAAAAAAACAACAAGAAAATGTTTTCTCTAGGAAAAACACAGAAACGATGGCGAATCTTAGAACTAATTATATTCTCCCTTCTCTTTGATTGTGAAAAGCTCCTGACCAATTTGGGGCCCACCTCTAGGGACTGTGCAGGACTCGACACACCCAGGTTGAGACCATCCCGACCCCTGGCTTCATAGTCTTATTCTCATTTTCAGTTTGTATCTATTGCCTCATTAATTTTTGAGGGTGAGATGAAGACCTTCATAAGTTGCTACCAATAATTTTTTAAGCAAGGCAAAGGGGAAAGAAAGGAAATTAATATACTCTCCAAATTATATTCTGTCTAGTTCCCACCCCATCGTGCATCGGCACTTGAAAGAGTGGAAAGCAGAAGATAAGCTATCTTTCTGCTGCAGGCTGATGGCAGGCTTAGCCCATCCCTCTCCATTCCTCCCTTGAAAGTACTGGCTGCCATTTCTAGCAAAATTATTTATGGGTCAGTTTTTTGCATCAAAATTATGCTCTTTCGCTCTCTTACTCTCTCTCTCTCACACACATGCCCTGTGCCTATTAAGTGACCAGAAAACTCACTGCCTCCCAGGCACATAATCTAGAGATAGAACTCCCTTAGCTCTCCTCAGGTGTAATATGCTTCTTATTTCTTTAGGGCATTTTCCTTATAAATTGTCTACATACGACAGAAATATTCCCCCCATACTTAACTTGTGTCACTATAATACAATGTTAGGTATCTATGAGAAAAAGAGCTTTAGAACCTAAATGTGAAATTGCATGTGAAACATCATTAGGGGGACACCTGGGTGGCTCAGTCACTCAAGGGTCTGCCTTCGGCTCAGGCTCTTCCGCTGGGAGCCTGCTTCTTCCTCTCCCACTCCCCCTGCTTGTGTTCCCTCTCTCACTGGCTGTCTCTCTCTGTCAAATAAATAAATAAAATCTTTAAAAAAATAAAGAAAGAAAAGGAAAAGAAATAATGTGTTGGTTGCTGATAAGTGCCACAGAGAAAAATTAGGGAGAAAGAAAAGAATAGGGATTTCCAAGAGGAGACCAGTGACTGTGATTTTAAACATGGTGGCCGTGGAGGGCCTATGGAGAAGGTAACAATCTGAGCCAAATTATACCTTTAATTTGTGCAGACAGGAGCTTCTTTTTCAGAGAGAGAGAAAAGACCTAAAGAGGCATTTTCAGCAATATCTTTCCCATCATTCAGCCCTCCCACAGCTGGCTCACCTTCTAAAACTTGACTATTGAGCAATGCCCTTCTAAGAGGGGTCAGGAAGATGACACTTCTGTCAGCCTACAGGCAGCACACCAGAAAACAACGTGGCTGTTTTCTCTTTCTGGCTTCCTTTATCAGGCACCTGCACTTTTAAAAGGTATCAAATTGCAGGGCACCTGGCTGACTCAGTCCTTGGAGCCTGCAACTCTTGATCTCCAGGTCATGAATCGGGCCCCATGTTGAATGTACAGATTACTTAAACAAAATGTTTAAAAGGCATCAAATTGCTTCTCTCAGCTACTATTTTGGAAAATCCTCTTCTTGTTAATCCCTTAAAACAGAGATTCTCGGGGCGTCTCGTGGCTCAGTCGATTGAGCGTTCCACTCTTGGTTTCAGCTCCCGTCATGGTCTCAGGGTTATGGGATTGAGCCCGGATGTGGCTCTGTGCTCAGCAGGGAGTCTGCTTGAGATTCTTGCCCTCTACCCCTCCCCCCAGTCCCACATGCGCTCTCTCTCCCAAATAAATAAATTAATTAAAAAAAAAAAGAGAGAGAGAGAGAGAGAGATTCTCAATCTTGACTGCATATTGGCATGACCTGGAAAGCTTTAACAATTTCTGCTGCCTGTGTCCCACCCAAGAGGTCCTAATTTCTTTGATAAGGAGTATGCCTGAGCATCAGGATTTTTAAATAGTTTTCCAAGTAATTGTAATGTACTGCTAGGGATGAGAACCACTGTCTTACAGGCCACTAGCCCTAGTGATAACGTGTTCAACAAATGACCACAGGTTTCCAACTGAAGTCCAGTTCAGCCAGAAACGAAGACCGGGAGATCCTGTCATTAGCCAGACGTTGCTACTACCAATTAATTACTCCTTACTTCCCTATACATAACTGCACACTTTTGCAAAGAGTTTTCCAATATATTATCTTTTTTGGAATACGCGTTGTCATCCTTAGCTCCTAAGATCTTTGCAATTTCTTGAGCGAGACGAGCATCTGGCACAGAGCTCTGAAATCCCTTAGAATTTCCTGGGTGAGGCGCCTGGGTGGCTTAGTAGGTTAATCGACCAACTCTTGGTTTCAGCTCAGGTCATGATCTTCAGGTTGTGGGTTCAAGCTCCAAGTTAGGCTCCCAACTCAGTACAGAGTCTGTTTCAGAGTCTCTCTTCCTCCCCCCCTCTCTCCCCCACTCTTGCACTCATGTGCTCTCTCTCCAAAATAAATAAGTAAAAAAAAAAAAATTTAAAAAAAACCAAAAACCAAAAACAGGGGTGGGGGGCGGTGCCCCTGGGTGGCTCAGTAGGTTAAGCATCTGCCTTTGGCTCAGGTCATGATCCCAGGGTCCTGGGATCGAGCCCCGCGTCAGGCTCCCTGCTCAGTGGGGAGTCTGCTTCTCTCTCCCTCTGCTGCTACCCCTGCTTGCACGGTCTCTCTCTCTCTGACAATAAGTAAATAAAATCTTAAAAGAAAAAGAGAAAGAAAAAAAGAATTTCTTGGGTGATTAGGAACGTCTTCTGAGCTAGAGGCAGCTCTTGGTGGGCTGCTGGAGAGCTTCAGCATGGAGGCTGGTCATCAGAAAGCCCGAGCTGTGATAAACCGTGGAGCTTTCAGCCCCACACCTCATCCCCCAGGAAGAAAAGCGGTAGAGACTGAGTTAATAATCGATCATGCCTCCATGATGAGGCCTCCATAAAATTCTCCGAAGTACAAGGGTTTGGGAGCTTCTGAGTAAGCGAATGTATTTATGATGTGCTGCAAATGCACAGGGACAGAAGCGCCTGCGCGGGGCCCTTCCGGGTCTTCATCTTATGGATCTCTTCATCTGGCGGCTCATTTGAATCCTTTACAATAAATCAGTAATAGCAAGTGAACTGTTTTCCTGGGTTCTATGAGCTGTTCCAGCAAATGATTAAATGTGAGGAGGGGGTTGTAAGAACCTCCAGTTTACAGCCAAGTCAGACGGAAGGGGGGGTAACCTGGGGACCTACTACTTCCAGGTGGCTTCTAAAGGTTTGGGGGGGTTAGGTTGTGGGACAGAGCTCTTAACCTGCGGGATGTGAGTAGTTAGTATCAGAACTGACTGAATTGTAGGCCATGCCGCTGGTGTTGGAGCATTGCCTTGCTGTGTGGGGAATCTGGTGTCAGAAGTATTGTGAGAGTAAATGAAAACACAGTCCGTTTTTCCCTAGGCACCTTCACAGAACTATGAAGAGCAAGGTTACTTGGAAGTATATTTCCTTATCAACATAGAAGTATTTGTTTCAAATCTAATTCTCATCATATGGACAGTTTTTGAAAATGGTAGCAACCTCTATACCTATAGTATAAGTAATATACAATACAGGGCAGGACAAAAGTGGGCCAATCAAAAAATGTTTCCATGTTCATATATATTCCTATAAATATATTTATATTACATATATGATGTGTATAGGAGTATACATGATATATTTATATTTTATTTTTATATTTCACATATTTATATATTTTAGATTATATATATAATATATATAAAATATATATATATATTATATATATATTTAAAGATTTTATTTATTTGACAGAGAGGGACAGACAGCCAGCGAGAGAGGGAACACAAGCAGGGGGAGTGGGAGAGGCAGAAGCAGGCTCCCAGGGGAGCAGGGAGCCCAATGCAGGGCTCAATGCCAGGATCCTGGGATCACGCCCTGAGCCGAAGGCAGACGTTTAAGGACTGAGCCACCCAGGCGCCCCTCAGATTATATTTTTAAATATATTTTATATTTATATTGACACCATATATACTCCTATATCCCTTTCTATAATTTTATTTTATTTTTTTAAGATTTATATTTTTATTTTAGGGGCACCTGAGTGGCTCAGTTGATGAACGTGTCTGCCTTCGGCTCTGGTGATGATCCCAGGGTCCTGGGATCGAGCCCCGCCTCAGGCTCCCTGCTCTGCCGGAAGCCTGTTTCTCCTTCTCGCATTCCCCCTGCTTGTGTTCCCTCTCTCACTGTCCCTCTCTCTGTGTCAAATAAATGAATAAAATCTTAAAAAAAAAAAGATTTATTTATTTTAGAGAGAGAGCAAGAGAGCAGGAGCAGGGGAAGGGGCAGAGGGAGAGGAGAGAATCTCAAGCAAACACCCTCCCCCCACCCCGCCCCACCCCCATGGAACGCAGAGGCCAACTTGGGCTTGATGCCAGGACTCTGAGATCATGACCTGAGTGGAAATCAAGAGTGGGTTGTTCAACCCACTAAGCCATTCAGGCGCCCCTCCATTTCTATAATTTGGTTCTTGCACTTGTGAACAAATGTTTACACATCTGACGTTTCAAATAGAATTAAAACTTTGCTCCAAAAGCACTAACAAGTTACTGTGCACTAGTGTGCCCCATGAGATCTGAGAAAAAATTACTTCCTTTTCTAGTTAACATTCCAGTGACCCCTGCTAAGGCAACCCTGAAAAATAACTGTTGCCATACCAACAGCTTAATGAAGAAGTCTGCCATTGTTTTCTTCCCTGTTTGTCCTCAACTATGTGATAAATTTCAAAGATGAATTAGAGCAATTAAATTCTGCCTCCAAAGAGTACTACTGGTTTTAAAACTAAAACCATGAATCTTTCTAATTCCTATCTCCACATTAACCCCAATCACTATTCCCACAGTAATCACTGTGAATAATTCATGAAACTTGAAAAATTTTTATACAGACACAAACAGATGTATATTCTTTTCCTAAAAGGAATACTGATTCTATCTACATGACTCTACTTGCTCTGTTCTCATAACAAAATTTAACTATCCTCAGGCTTTACATTTCAAATTCTAAATTTTCTTTGATATTCTGAAATTGCATTCAGTTTCTACGATAAGCTAATTTCCACGACTGTTATGGGGAATGGTCGGCAGCCAGGCAAGATGCACCAGGAAAGGAGAAGTCACGGAGAAAAGGAGTAAGCCAACCTAGAAGTTAGTAATCTGGAAGGGAGATAAAAATAAGTATGGAAATAAACTCTAATATTTATTTATTCATTTGCTCACTTATTCATTCATTCATCCATGATGATGAAGTATTTATACATCCAATAATAATTCCATAGGCAAGATGGAGAAACCGAGGCTAAAGTCAGTCCCTACTTCACAGCCATTCAATTTTCTTCCGACTCAATTCTGTGCTTTCTCTCCTCCCCTTTGCCACAGAGCCTGGAAGTACTAGTATAGCTGTGACTGAGACTGCTCACTCTTCCAACTCCCTATCCATCTGCCACCCTGAATAAAGAATATACTTCCCAGCCACCCTCGGAGCTAAAGGCTCTCTGATTAGGTTCTGGCAATAAGATACAAGAAGTGATAGGCATGACTGCTAGTGCCTGCCCTCCAATTTCTGCTTATTCTTTCCTTACTGGAATGTGGACATGGGTGGTGCGGTTACCTGAGTGGGTGCTGGGGAGGGTGGATGGACCTCTGGATGTCCATAAAGGAGGATAAAGTAGACCTCAATGTGATCAGTCATATTTTTTCATTCATGAAAAAAAAAAAAGCTTGAAGCAAGTATGCAAATATTAGCAGTTATTTATTGTGATTGGTGGGTACCTAAATATTTTAAAAATGTTTGTGTGTCTCTGTATTTTCCAATGTTTTGGATCTATGATTTAAAAATAAATTCCAACATTCATCAGTTGGAATATTTATAATAATTTTTTTTTTAAAAGAAGGTTCCATGCCCAATGGGGGGCTTGCACTCATGACCCTGAGATCAAGAGTTGCGTGCTTTACTGACTGAGCCAGCCAGGCATCCTGGAATATTTATAGTAATTTATTTATTTATTTATTTATTTATTTATTTATTTATTTATTTATTTATTTATCAGAGAGAGAGAGCACAAGTGGGGGGGAGCAGCAGGCAGGGGAGAAGCAGGCTCCCCGCTGAGCAAGATGCCCAGGACCCCGGGATCATGACCTGAGCCAAAGGCAGACACTTACCTGACTGAGCCACCCAGGGGTCCCTATTTATAATAATTTTAAATGACATTTTAGATGAATGGTTAATGACACGGGAAAATATTCATAATAAAGGAAAAAATACTTGAACAATTTTCTGAGATTAAGAACTGGAGAGCTGGAGTTGCCCACCTAGCTGACTGATTAGTCTAATAATCTTGTACTCATTTTTAAAAATACAGTCTAAAAGTGATTAAAAGTAGTTCCAACCAAGAAATCTTCTAATTGGCTTGTTCATAGATCTTTTAGAGCAGGCTTAAAATAAAAGAGTAACCTATTGCTTTAAAGTCATCTGATGGAGAAGTCACTTAAACATTAGGATTCCTTCCACTCCGTTTTTTTGTTTTTTAATATAGGTAATGCATTTATTTATTATTTTTTTTTAAAGTAAGCCCTATACCCAATGTGGGGCTTGAACTCAAGACCTAGAGATCAAGAGTTATATGCTTTACTGACTGAGCCAGCCAGGCACCCCTCCCTCGACCCTGCTTTTTAAAAAATTTACAAACATTGATGGGGAGAACATTAACGCCAAGACTAGTTATCTGTGGTTTTCTCTATGGTTTATAAATGCTCTATTATGTGCATTATGATTTTTTAAATCAGAAAAAAGCCCTATTTTTCAAAGTTAAAAGAAATATTCAAATATCTTAAAACATCTTAGATTCTAACGATCATTTTACATTCATCAAAGACACTCCTGGAAGTTATATCAGTTATGTTGCTTGGTTTCACTTTGGAGAAAGGGAAAACGTACTCTCAGCTAGACCTAGATATTGCCAACAACTGGCCTGGCACCCCCAGCTAGGCCTTGGTAGTCTGTTGAGCATAAGCAAACTCATAGGACATTAACACCAGAGAAGACTACTCTATGACAAAAACATGAACCTCATCCAGAAGGGCTACAGAGTCAAAAGCAGATACTGACCAAATCTTGGGGCACATTAAAAAAAAAAAATTGTCCACTGAAATCAACCGGTTCATGCTGCCAAGAAATATTATTTGAAGAGAAAACTTGCCTCAGTCAATGGCTTTCAAACCTTTTTGACCTAAATCCACATGAAGAAATATGTCTTATATTGGGATCCAGTACATATAAACGTGTGTAAATTTAAAACATAAGTTTCATGGAACAATATTCACTTTTACTACATGTGATTCTATTTTCTTTTTATTCTGTTTCATTTTTAATTAAGTTGGTCACTATTCTCTAAGCTATTTCTCAGCTCTCAGTTTGAAAAGCACTGTTAACCAGGTCTTGAGTATGTGCTGAATCCTATTAACTGAGATGGGATTTGACTTAATTAAGAGAAATGTGAACTTTTTTCATCCATTCATTTATCAACAATTATTGAGTCAGGCCCTGTTCTGACCCCTGAGGACCAGCAATGAACAAAACAAAGTCCCCCACTCATAGAGTTTACATTATCGGGCTCTGCTGTCCAATAAAGTTACTAGCCATGGGTATTTAAATTTAAATTAAAAAGAAGTACATACTCAGTTCCATTTCCATTGCCACACTAGCCACATTTCAGGTACTCAGTAGCTGCTTGTGGCCTAGTGGCTACCGTACTGGAGCAGATACGGAATATTCCCATTAACAAAGTAAGCTCTTTGGAACAGCTCTGCTCTAAAGGAAAGAATTTGCCTTGTAACTTGACTAAAGTGATGATTTGTCAGCAGAGTATGCAAAGTCTGGGTAAAAGGACCAAGAGGATTCATTAACAGATGCTTATTCTCAGAATGAGGGGATTCAGACCACGCACCGGGAATAGTCCAGCTGGACTGGTTCATTTCTTTTCTTTTAAAGATTTTATTTATTTATTTGACAGAGAGAGACAGCAAGAAAGGGAACACAAGCAAGGGGAGTGTGAGAGGGAGAAGCAGGCTTCCTGCTGAGCAAGGAGCCCAATGGGGGGCTCGATCCCAGGACCCTGGGATCATGACCTGAGCCAAAGGCAGACGCTTAATGGATGAGCCACCCAGGCGCCCCGGAACTGGTTCATTTCTAAATAACCTTCTGTCAACGATCATAAAACTGCATTCTAACCTCCCTGCCCAATTCCCTCTTAACTACATTTTCTGCAATTTGACTGTCTACACTATATGTAACCAACCAGGAATTTCTCATTCTACATTAATGGTATTCTCGTTTTACAATCAATCTGAGTTTGGTAAATACTAATCCATTTCCCCGAACCTGACCCCCAGTGAGTAAAAGTGAAAAAAGTTTAAACTGAGAACCAGACCCTTTGCACTGTGAGTACAAGGACTACTAGCTGCCTCCATTCTTAAGAACAAAATGCTGATTTTATTTCGGGCGGCAATGAACCAGGGTCCATGAGCTGGAAGACTAGTTTCTGGCCTTCACTGCAACTAGATGCATCCATATAATTGTTCAGTGGCATTGTAGCCAGGGGTAAAGAGCACCTGGCTCTGGGGGTTCCAAACAGTCCAGGTTCAGCCATTCACCGCTGACAAAATCCGAAGGCAGAGAAATGAATGGTGGTGAAACAAGGAGTTTATTTCAGTGAGGCCAACATGGGGAAGACAAAGGACTAGGGTCTCAAAGACAGTCTCCAAAGTGGTGAAAATACTTCCAGATATATATATATATATATATATGGAAATGTGGGGCAAAGGTGGGTGGGTAAGTGCAGGTGCGCAGTGAAGGTCAAATCCATCGTCTTGGAGTCAATTAAGGGCGGTGTCTTGCTGGCTCAGGGCAGTCCTTATTGCTTGAGGGGGTAGTTGTGATTCCCATCAGGGGATGCTTTGCCTTCAGGCTCTTCCACCTGAGCCCAGACAAGGGGGGGAGGGAAGGCAACTAGAGAAGTTTGAGGTAAAAATGGAGGCCAACTAAGTCCTCTTTTAGGACTTACAGAATTGCTCCTTAGGAGGAAACACACAGCTGGAATGTACCTCTTTTGTCCTTCCCGCCCTTTCTTTTTTTTAAGATTTTTAATTTATTTGACCCAGAGAGACACAGCGAGAGAGGGAACACAAGTAGGGGAGTGGGAGAGGGAAAAGCAGGCTTCCCGCGGAGCAGGGAGCCTGATGCGATGTGGGGCTCAATCCCAGGACCCAGGCATCGTGGCCTGAACCAAAGGCAGACGCTTAACGACTGAGCCACCCAGGCACCCCTCCTTCCCCTTTTCTTGCAGTCTGCAAGGTGGATGTGATGGTTGGAGTTCTAGCATCTATTGCAGACCGTATAGGTGGTGGAGGAGAAAGGAAAATCCTAAGCCCCTGATGCCCATGAAGCCACCACAGGAGTGTGGACTGCATATCCCTGAATTTCATTTATGTGAGAGAATGAATAAACCCATGTGTGTTTAAGCTATTGTAGTCAATCCCTAAGTGATATAAGGGGGAACTCTTCTGAGGTGCTTTTCTCAAGTGAGGACTTGTGTGAAGAGGCCAGAAGACATTGTCTTTGCGATCGTTTTAATTGCAAGAGATACCAAGTCATATTCAGTTGTAAAATTAGGACAATCTTAGACTTTGTTAGCAATCACTGAATAAATCATTGTAAGAAATAAACTGTTATAAAAAAAATTTTCAGGGGCACCTTGGTGACTCAGTTGGTTAAGCATCTGACTTTTGATCTCAGCTCAGGTGTTAATCTCAGGGTTATGAGTTCAAGCCCCGCATTGGGCTCCACCCTGGGCGTGGAGCCAACTTAAAAAAAAATTCAAATGATGCCAAAGTAAAAGATAATTAGCTGAAGACCAAATCCTTCCAATTTTGTCAGTGGCTTACAATTAGTGAATAATTTTCCCTATTTGCATTACTGGTGTTCTAAGTAGGTATTTTCAAGATATGGCACACATTTTTTAGCTGTCTGGCAGGGTGAAGCTTACAAAATATCCTGAAGTTCAAATCAGATTTTCCTAAGATTTTTTTTTAGGATTTCTGGTTTATGAATTACCATGGGTTATCAAACATGAACCTGAGATAGAAATCTTATGACACAAGTTGAATTCTTTCAGTGAACAATTAGTGTTATGATTAAATAGAACGTCTTTAATACAACACATATCCACTAAATCCCTAAAAATTTCCAAATAACATAATTAGAGGATTAATGAAGTTTCAGGAATGTTTTGTAAAGTAATAAAATTTGAGGGGAAAAAAGTAGTAAGATTTGAAAAGAATTATGCATCCAAATTCAACCATAATTTATTAACAACCTATTGAGGACACCGGGCATTTTTTCATTGCCTTATTTAATATCCCCAAAACCTTTCAACTCACAAAAATTCGATTTCATGCTTAGGCTTCGGGAGGCTGGCTTTCCCAAGGTTGTAGGACTAGTAACAAAGCCAAGATTTCAATGTAAGTACTTTGACTCTAACTTAAGTACTCTTTTTTCACTGTGGCTTTTATAAAACTTGAAAAAATGTTTTTAATTGAACATAAAGCTGAAGGGGAGTGGAGAGAGCAGTTTAGGGGTACAGTATCAGTAAATGGTAGTATTTCTTATAAATTTGAAAATGTGAAAGCTAAGGAAAATAATTGAAGATCTGCCTGGGAGAGTCTGTTCCACTCATACATCCCAGAAATAATCAAGGTTTGAGAGATCCTTCACAGATGTTCTGTCAGAAGATGTCCATTTGTTTTCCAATTCCTTTCATGCCACTTTTTAGCTTCCTCCCAGTTACCTGGGGTCGTCTGTGGTGTCCAGTGCAGCCCCCGACCACAACTTTTTGGGAGGGTACTATCTCCTGGCCCTTTTCCATTTTGACTTCTCCATCATCTCAATTCAGCTTTGTGCTCTGCTCTTCCCCAAGTTGCTTTTACTGTGCAGAATGCTTCATTATTGGAGTTAGGGGAAAAAATATTGGATGTATTATAATTGCCTGATTCTTTGATTTACTAGAACAAAATTTCTGTGAGGACAGGACTGGGTTTTAACTTGTTCACGGTTGGGAGATTCGTGCAATACCCGGTGCTAGGGACCCCGCAGAGCATAAAAATATTTGTAGAATGTCACAAGCTCTCCGGTTTCACACAGAAAGGGAAATTGCTTCCTTGAGTGTTTGTTTTGGACCTAATAACTGGGTCTAAAGTCCACATAACATTTGGGCAAATGGGAAGCTCCCTACTTTTAACTCTCTAGCACTTAGCATGTAATTCCTATGTCATTTTTAAAGTGACAATATATCCCTTTTGTCAGAGGACGTAATTCAAGACCAAATGCAAAACAAAGTTCCTCAGCTGTTTGCCTGAGGAACCCGCAAGCTTTCAAATATGGAACCCGACTGGGAGATGGGAAAGCTGTGCAAACTCCAGGGACACCTTACCTCCTCCCCACGGACCCTGCGCCCCCACAACTAATCCCAGAGGGCGGCGGGACGACCTGTAGCCCGTCCCCGGACTCGGCTCTGCTCCACGAAGGCATCCGAAAACTACAGCTGAGGCAGCGTCTGGGCCAAACGCTAGAAGTTCTCCGAGGCCTCCCGAGAACCTAGAGCGAAGCCAAAAGCCCAGCCCCCTACCCCCATCCTTGCGGACAGCCTCACGGTTCCCCCCGACCCCGACACTCCGTCAACGCGAAGTCCTCTACAGCAGTTGACATTTTTGTTCCCAGAAAGGGGTGGGAGCTGCGCGGGGCAAGGCGTAGGGCGGAAGCCTGAAGAGATTTCATCTAAGCCCCACCCACGCCCAGCACCTCCCAGGGCGGCCGGGCAGGGTAGGGACGGGGCAGGGAGGCTGCCCCGCTTCCCTCACGCTCCCCACTAGGGGCCCGGGAATCCCGTCCTTCGCCTCTCCCAGCTACCGCCCCACCGCTACCACCGCGGAACGCAGCATTGTGTCCCCGGCCCAAGTCCCCGGATGCTCGCCTCCCCTCACCGGCCCGCGCCGTGCCTCCACCCCTCGCGCGGCTCTGCGTGCCACGTCACCGCTTGCGGCGCTTCCGGAGGCGCAGCGGGCGATGACGTAGGGGGACGTGCCCTCTATATGAGGTTGGGGAGCGGCTGAGTCGGCCTTTTCCGCCCGCTCCCCCCTCCCCCCGAGTGCCGCTCCGGCTGCACCGCGCTCGCTCAGAGCTCCCGGCTCCTGCTAAGGTAGTGCCGCCGTCGTCTCTCTCCAGCCGTCGTCATGATCATCTACCGGGACCTCATCAGCCGTGAGTCGTGACTGCACTACCCCTACTGCCGCGCGCAGGGGACAGGGGTGCGGGTGGGGGCGGGGAAGAAGGACGCCGCCGCTGTCGTGGGCCTAGGGGACGCCGGCGGCCTTTCCGGGAGCGAGGAGGGGTCGGTGCCTGGGGCACACCTCGGGGTCTCTAGCGCCCGGGGAGGCGCGGGGGCCGCGTGCGCCTGGCCCGCGCGGGAAATGGCGGCGCCGGTTCCACACCTCCGGGCGCAGCGTGACGGGCGGGTCTGTGTCCCCGAGCAGATGATGAGATGTTCTCCGACATCTACAAGATCCGGGAGATCGCGGACGGGCTGTGCCTGGAGGTGGAGGGGAAGGTGAGTCGGTCGGGCCGCGCGGCGCGGGGGAGGCAAGGCCGGGCAGGCTCGGGTTTCCGCCGCTCCCCCGCCCGAAGTTGTGCAATCCTCTCCGCTGCCTCCTGGCGGAGGAGACGCTCTTTCCGGGCTCGGGTTTTTCTAGAAATGTGGAGGCGGAGCTGAGCCTGGAAATAGGTCCGCCGCCTTGGCGCCCATCCTCCTCCCGGGCTGTCCGGGACAGGTAGCCTCCGGTTAGGGAGCTCCAAGCCTTTCAACGTTTGCTCTACACGTACTTGTTCATCAGCCCAAAAGCCCACACAGAACTTCTACTTGGTTGTAAATGACCCCGCTTTCCTTCCGGTCAACATAGAATTCTTACTGAGTTACGATGTTCCAGGAATTTCAGACGGCTTCAGTTTTTTTCTCCATAACAATGTTTTAGTGGTTTTTGGCAAGAGTCAAAAGTGGTGGGAGAATGATGGATATGTGAACTGACACACAAAATTCGGGGGATGCTTTTAGCTAAAGTCAGAAACGTCTGAAACCAAACTTTTTTTTTCTTAATACAGATGGTCAGTAGGACAGAGGGTAACATTGATGATTCGCTCATTGGTGGAAATGCCTCCGCTGAAGGCCCGGAGGGCGAAGGTACCGAAAGCACAGTAATCACTGGTGTTGATATTGTCATGAACCATCACTTGCAGGAAACCAGCTTCACAAAAGAAGCCTACAAGAAGTACATCAAAGATTACATGAAATCGTAAGTGCTCCTGGCGCAGCCCACCTACTGTCTGGAATCCCGTAGGACTCAAGGATAAGCTGACTTGGAGGTTCTTTAGCAGCAGACATACTTGTGAAAAAGGCCTTAACCTTTCTGTTGCGAGCTCCCAAGGATAGTTGGCTTTTCTATAAATAAACTAATGTGAACACACTGGAGCATGCAGTGTCGTTCTAGCTTTTTAGAAGTGTACTTTGGCAATAACATGAAGTCCAAAATTGTGAACAGTCTGGAAACTTCATTCTGTGAGCTCCTGGTTTCTTGATGGTGCCATGTTAATTGGGCGCAGTGATAACAAGCCGCCCTTTTCAGTGCTTGTCTTAGTTTGGATCTTTTTTTTCCCCCCCCTGAGAACTGAGTACTTTAACCTATTAATAAAATACTGTTTTAGAATCAAAGGCAAACTTGAAGAACAGAGGCCAGAAAGAGTAAAGCCTTTTATGACAGGGGCTGCAGAACAAATCAAGCACATCCTCGCTAATTTCAAAAACTACCAGGTAAATACCATAAATGTTTGTGTCAAAGAGTTGTGCCATTTTAGCTGCCAAAGGAGCAAATTACTTGATGAATAGTGGATGTAACCTGGCGGTCTTCTGGGTCTTTTGAGCAGTTTAAATAACTTCATAGATGGAATTCCAGTAGTCCAGGCTGTGGAAAGTAGCCTTCCCTGCTCCCAAGTGTGTTTCTAGATCTTGTCTGCTTGATTCCAGAATTTGGTCCCTACTCACTTCCCAGAGGACATTTTTCATTTCTGCCTGTCTAGAATTGCTTGTTAACCTCCTGAGTGGTCTTCCAATCTTTTTATTTCCAGCTTCAGTGTCTCATTGCCACTAGAGTTCTTTCTACACTTGTTCTGTTGGGAAACTCAGTGACTTCCCCTTATAAGGAGTAAGGAAAAAACTCATTACAGCCTGGCTCTTTGATTTTCCAGCTTTCACATGTCCTCTGGCCATAAGATAACTTTATCCCTATAATGTGCTTCTCTCATTGTATGTTCCTTAATGCTTGATGACTGTAAACGGGCTTTTGCAGAGTTTGGCATTGTATATGTGGGGCTGAGAGAGTGTGTTTCCAGAAAGTATGAAGTGTTCTGGATTGCTGCGTACTTTGGTCAATTGTTAGTGTTTTCATTTGGTGAACAGAAATTTGGTTCCTATTTCTTTTTTTCTCCTGGTGAAAGTCTCTTAAATTGTGGTGATTTGAATCCTCCTTTGATTGTTTTATTGTAGTTTGTTTTGATATGATCTGTATATAATGGTCTAATTCTGGGTATTTGTTGTTTGCTTCCTAAGTTCTTTATTGGTGAAAACATGAATCCAGATGGCATGGTTGCTCTGCTGGACTACCGTGAGGATGGTGTGACCCCATATATGATTTTCTTTAAGGATGGTTTAGAAATGGAGAAATGTGTAAGTATAAGGAAGTGGGTTTAAATCAGTAATGTAAAAATGGAGACATCTTTGGTGTGATTCCTTGTTTCTTGCCCCCGGGATAGTTAGAATGGGTTTTACAGCAGTCTTTGTAAAATGTAGGTCTAGCTCTTGTTTCTTTTTGGGAGTCTAATAGAGTTGTGTTTCACATGTAAAAGATTTCTATATACAGAAAGCTTGTCTTGTAGGTGGCTTAAATCACTAAGCTGGAGATCAGAAACAGCACCTTGGGTTGATCTTACCCCATAGAAACGGCCCTTCATATTTTGCCACGCATGCGTGAGTGGCATGCATGGTGTGAAACCTTTTTCACTTTGGTTTACTGGTAATTGGCAGCTGGTCATTAAAAACCTTGATGTTAACTAGCTTTTAGTAAATAAAGTTAGAGCTGACTGCTTACCCAATATGCAAAATCCTTTAGTAAAATTAAATGAATGTCTACTATGCATGGCATTGCTGGAGGCAGCATAGAAATGAAAGCATTCATTATCCTAGCTTTCGGAGGCTTCCATATAAATTAGGGACAAGATCAATTTTAGGCTACCCTAAATAATATGAGAGGCAACAGTGGACCAAAAAAAATGTCTTAGGATGGGACAGATGATTTGCTAAGGGGATTATTCCAGGAATAACTGCGGTTTTTGTTGGTAGAACTAAAAGTGTGTGTACATGAATGGGACTTGCTTTAAAATGAGATTTCTAGAAAATGTGCTACCCCTGCTTTGGTAAGGATGATTCTGCATCCACTGATAGACCTTGAACAGTTGGCTGTTGTTCTTTTGGTTTGCACTAGGATGCGAGAGAAAAAAAATCCCTGCGCTTTCTGTCTGTCTCTGTGGCAGCCCAGATTGAAGAGGGGAATACATCTGCAGCGTAGAAATGTTAAATGTTTTCATACTGGATAAAAGTGTTAATACAGTCGTTTTTGTTTTCACAGTAACGAATTTGGCCATTACTTTGGATGTATCAACTGTCGTCATAACTGGCTGCTGCTCTTCATCCACACAACACCAGGACTTAGACAAATGGGACTGAGGTCATCTTGAGCTCTTCATTTATTTTGACCCTGATTTATTTGGAGCGGAGGCATTGTTTTTAAGAAAAAAACATGTCATGTAGGTTGTCTAAAAATAAAATGCATTTAAACTCATTTGAGAGAATGCCTCTTAGTTTACGTATTAAATCCATCCTGTGTAGTGTCCTGGAGAAGCTAGAGCCTGGTTGTAGACTACTGCTAGGAAGCATAAGACTGCCTGCAGATCACTTCTACAGTGAAAACTACTTCTGGGACTGGAATATAAAAAACAAGAACCAAAAGTCTTAATTCTGAGTTCAAGTAAAGGGAAAGACCATGCTCCTAGGTGGGCCAACATTTGAAGTGGATTCCTTACACATTTCATCACCTACAAATGGAATTAGTTAACTCTGGAGGAGAGTACCAAAAGAATAAAAAGAGACTAATAACAGTTGGAAGCAAAGTATTGTGTGATCTTATTTATCATAAGTAGAGCCAAGTTCTAGAGAAATCTAGATGTCTCCTGGAATGTTTATGTCAAACTCTGTGGAATGGGGTTGGCAAACTGGCTTGCCCTGCCACCTATTTTTGGGACTTCAAGGAGGTGTTTACATTTTTAAATGGTTGGGAGAAAATACGTGGTGGGATGTGAAAAATATGAAACCTAAAATTTGTGAAAATTTTGGTTTTTTGAGCACTGCCGTGCTCATTTGTTTATGTACTGAGTGGCTCTTAACTGTTAAGAGCAGAGTATGAGGGAGACCTTAAGGCCTACAAATCGTAAAACAACCATGTGACCCCTCACAAGAAAGGTTTGCCAGCCCCTGCTTTAAAAGATGGTCTAGATGGAATGTGGGCTAGGTGGTGGGCTGAGGAAAATACTGCTGTTATGTCCTATTGTACCCGAAAGGGCTGTGGGTGGCAGAAGGAGAATAAGGAAAATGCATCCATTTGACAGACCTGGAGCAGTTCCTGTCTGCTGCTAAGGTTTCCACTAGAGATGCAAGAAAAAAGGGTCCTCGCGCTTTCTGTCTGTCTCATTGTGGCAGTCAAGATTGAATGGGGGAGTACAGGGCGGGGGAAATGGAGAATTAATGTAACTCAGAAGTAAACCTTAACGAAGATCCTGTTTTACTCCAAAGTATCGAAAATTTGAGTTTACGAGAAGTATTGGAAAAGGATTTCCCAGACTTGCCTTTTGACTAATTCCGCTTTTAAAAGATTAAAGGTTAAAACTAAATTGAAGGCAAGCCCGTGACTCATCTGGTCCTGTGACACATGAACCCAGGGCGAATCCAGTGATTTAGCCGTCTGGAATTTGCCCTAGAGATTTCAGAGTTCAAAATGTGGTTCAGAACCTGAGACGGGTTTAGGTTGATAGTGCCCCCTGGTGATGAGTGGAAGCAAACCCAAATACTAGAAACTAGTCAAGCTGGTGGCAATTTTAAGCATTCTGATCTAACGTTAAAGTAGAAAAAGTGCCAGTTGCTGATCTAGGAAGCCCTCTGCAACATAAGTGGGGAAAAGATTTTGGGGCAGCGGTTAGTGCTATGAACGTAACCACCTGGTTGTGTGAAAGGTTTTGTACCATCTAACCTGAAACCTGATGTAGTGAGTGACCCATGGAAAAGACTGGAAGAAAAGGAGATGCAGAGGCTTTCTAGGAAGTGAAGAGTCCAGATGAGTCCAGCCTTAGGAATGCTTACTTTCAGTTTCTGGTTACTCCCAGTTAAGTTTAAGATACTTTGTACAAGAGTAACAGGTGATGTGTACTTTTGTCAGCATGTCATTTTATGTCCTTATTGGTATTAAGCTTGATAAAGTCATGTTCCTAGTGTTCTTTAAGTCCTAGGCTTTGTTACACGTTTGGAGACAAATTGTAAAAGGATTTAGTAGTATTGTCCAGGAAGGCCTTTGTAAAGTGATTTGAATAGGAAAGCAAATAAATAGGCATGTGGATATCTGCGGGCAGAACAGTCCAGGCAAAGAATTGCAAATTCAGAGTCTGAAGTGGAGTGTATAGACATGTTCTGGGGACAAGGTGGCCAGTCTGCTGGACCCCCAGTGACAAGAGAAAGGGTTAAGGCATAGAAGAGAGTATCCAGGAAAAGAGGAAACCAAGTCACGTGGGAAGGCCAGAGGGTTTTGAGCAGAAGAGTGATACGATCTGACCTAATGAACTGGGTAAGCAGTGGAGTATTTTACCTGGGAGGAGAGGTCTAAAGATTTAAAGAGCTACTGGAAAATCTCAGTGCATGACATTCGAAGCAAAAACACTGGGTGAGAAAACCTAGAAAGGATAGACTCAGCTCTCCAACTTCGAGCTTGAGATGGTCAGCATGATGAACTGGCAAAGTGATTCAGAGGAACTGTCCCTGAGGTAGGAAAGTCACGGGAGTGGCCTGGAGGTCAAGTGGACAGTGTTTCAGGGTTAGTCAAGATGAGGTCCAAGAAGGAAACATCACAAGTCTGAATAGTGGGGGAAGAAAGCCTGATTAAAATGGGCAGCATATTGCCTGTGAAATGTCAGTCCAGTTGACCCTCAAACCATGTGGCTTTGAACTGCACAGGTCCCCTTACACGTGGATCTTTCACAGTACTGTAAGTGTATTATGATTTTTCTCTAGCTTTACAGTAAGCCTACAGTATACAACATACAGAATATGTTAATATGCTGTCCATTGCCTTCTGGCCAACAGGCTATTAAAGTGGGGAGCGGAAAGGTAAGTGCAGATTTTTTACTGTAGGGAGTTTGCAGATAAAGTTAAAAATCATAGTGATGGTAGTTTATAGCTGTCCCACTGAATTCCTCCAAATCCATCCCTTTGTGCGGCAGTGGTATGTCTGATCGTAATGCTTGTTGGCAGGCTAAAGCAGATTTTTATTAATTTTTTTTACTATTGTGGGGGCATGTTTTAACTACTGGAATATTCTAGTATACTTTCTGAGAGTGTGTAGATTGTGGATTTGTACTATTTGTACATGGTTTCCTATAACAGCCTGGTATTGGCATATAAGATTCCTCCGTACACTGGGCGATGAGAACCTCAAGTGGATGTGGTTTTAACAGTCCACACAATTCAGTAGAACAATGCCAGTTATGAGCCTAGGGGAGGATTCTTTCCAAAGTAATGACTTGTTCCATGAGGTTTCCTTCAATTACTGACGCCTCTCAATCCTCCCCCTCCAGGATACACTTGACCTCTCCCTTTGTTCATAGATACATAGTACTCTCCTGAGCTAGTGTAAAGCAGGAAGCGTGGAGATGGGGGGATACCTTATGGAGTGCTTTTGCATGAATGCACCACAGTTGAAGGTGAAGAAATGAGAATTCAGGCCTCAGGTGACTCACTAGAGGGGTCCTCTGTGGGGAGGGGGGGCACAGACCACAATTGGCTGGCCGGGAGTAGAATACTTATCTAGTATCGTACAGCTATTAGACACTCAGTCCGGAGTTTCTAACAGTTTGGGCTAGAAATCTAGTCTCGTATTTGGTGATTTTCTTCATATGTAAAGACAGCAGATAAGTTCTTGTTTACTCTCAATGCTACTTGCACATGACCTCACCCAGAGCACAGGACAATAAAATCACTACCCAGAGTATTACCTACCTACCATTCCCTAAGCAGCTGGTAGAGAGCTCGGAAATCCCATAGAAAGTTTGAGGACAAGTATTCAAAACAGCTATACATGTAATTTCCTTTTTACTAATACATTAATTTGGAAGTCTCCCTCAAGAACTGCCAATTTGTCCCGTAAGTCAAAGAGCCAAACTCCTAGCAACCTGGGGGGGGGGGGGGAGATTGGCGGGTGAAAGGAGGAAGATTACTACACATGAAATTAAGAACATGAACCTGTCGTTTTGACTACCTTACTGAGGTGGAATAATGCCTATCAACAGATGGCCAGTATAAAACTGGAAGCTGAACACCCCTCCGTGGGCTGCAATCAGTGTTTCTGCCCATCACTTTCCTAGGGTTCCATCCTTCCGAAGTATCCCCCCGTTGAATCAATGTGAGGGCGATCCACATTGACGGATTTTGTCAGGTGGAACATGGGCTGGTGTCACTACCCTCAGTGACTGCCATCATACTGGCAGGGCAGTAAATACCAACTGCTGGCACCTATTAAAAGCTCAAGTGACTAAGCCTTTGAAAACTGGTTAAGTAATGTGCAAACTGCCCCACTCTGCTCTACAGACAAAGGAGGAGGGCTGGGTGTGAATGTGAGAGCAGCTGATTTTTAGCATCCCAAGAGCAATGTGGAGGCTTCCTTTTCTAAGGCAGCTACTAAACCCTCTGGTTTATGGGGTGTGAGAGTTGTGCAAAACTCCCAACTACAGCTTAGCTTCCCTATCACTAGCCTGTGGTCGTTTTGCAGAATGTTTTCTAACCCCTCGGGGTGTCTGCATCTGAAGCCCCTTCCTACACCTGCCTTTCACCCGGCAGCCCTAACCACGCAAGCTTCTGCTTCACAGCCTTCGCTCTGGCTGTTTGCTAGGCCCAACTGCTTTTCCCAGACAGCCATGTGGCTCGCTCTCACGACCAAGCCTGCTCAAAGGCCATGTCAAAATCAGGGAGGCTTTTTCTGACCATGCCATTGAAAACACCACCCAGCCCCCTTCTGTGCTTCTTCTCTCCATGGTACTTCTCACCATCTAACATACTATGTATTTATCTGTCTCCACTCCACACAGGCTGCAAAAGGCTTTGAAGCTCAGTGCTGTACCCTGATGTTCAGAATGAGGCCTGGCGCTTGGCACATACGTGCTCGAGGTGTGCTGCCATGGGATTAACGGAAGGGTGGGACGCACTACACACACACCGCTGAGTTTGACCTGGATGTGCTGCTTTTAAAAAAGTATTTCATATCCTAGTCTGAACCGCTGAGTTTAGTGCTTACAGCAAGCTCCTCGGTCCCTTGCCCTACCTCATTCCTGCCAGGCTTTCTTTACTCTTCCAAAACACATTCTGCGTATTTGCTCTTTCTTTTTTTAAATCCTTATTTCTAAATAACTTGCTTCAACTATTATTTTTTTAAATATTTTATTTATTTATTTGACAGAGATAGAGACAGCCAGCGAGAGAGGGAACACAAGCAGGGGGAGTGGGAGAGGAAGAAGCAGGCTCATAGCAGAGGAGCCTGATGTGGGGCTCGATCCCATAACGGCAGGATCACGCCCTGAGCCAAAGGCAGACGCTTAACCGCTGTGCCACCCAGGCGCCCCTCAACTATTATTTCTTGTTTTTTCAGTTTCAGAGTTTAGAAATTACCTTCTGACTTTCTCTATGGAAGACGAAGATTATGCTTTCTTGGCGCTGGTAACTCCCCCCAGCCCTGTCACTTCTCTTTCCCCATCCTCCCATATATTATCTCCCAATTTAAGTTAATAATTATGGTATGTCTACGTATTTTTTCCAAATTGAGCCAAATAGTACGATTTCTATTCCTTGACTGTTTTACATTTTGCTGGAGTTAGTTCATTCCCCACTGCTTAGTTTTCTGGGTACTCATTAACCCCTAAACTCTGTAGAAAATGTAACAATTCTCCTAATTCCAATGAGTGGAAGTTTCCCCCACACCAAGCAGCTGGTTGTATTACAATTTAACTCGGTTCTGACACTGTCGGGAGACAGCATCAGATTGCGCAGGTGAAGGAATCCGCCCTCCTGGACTGCCCCCTCCTCCCCACTTCAGACGCCATTCACAAGTCCAGGTTACCTGTGCTTCTAGAAATTGGAAATTCCCACACCCTTTCCTCAGGTTGGATTAATTTGCTAGAGCGGCTCACGGACCTCAGGAAAACATTTTACTTACTAGCTGACCAGTCTGCCATGAAAGGCTAGGACTCAGGACCAGCCAGATGGAAGAGGTGCACAGGGCAAGGTCTGGGGAGGGGGTACGGAGCTTCCGGACCCTCTCCAAGCTCGTCAGCCTCCCAGCAGGTAGATGTGTTCCCAACCTAGCAGCTCTCTGGACCCTGTCCTGAATTTTTACAGAGGCTTCAATTCCTAGGCTTGATTAAATCATTGGCCATTGGTGATTGGTTGGATTCAATCTCCAGCCCCTCCCCTCCAGGGAGGGGTGGAGTAAGACTGAAAGTTCCAACCCTTAAACACACCTTTGGCTCCACTGGCAATCAGCCTCCATCCTTTGGAGCTTTCCAAAAATCACCTCAAAACAAAAGCCACCTTTATTGCTCTCATCACAGGAAATCCCAAAGGTTTAGAACCTCTGCCAGAAACAGGGACAAAGACCAAATATATATGTCTTATTATAAATCACAACACTGCAAAATGTAAATTTTTTTTTCAAAACTTGAAGTGTTCCAGGAATCTATTGGACCAACTTTATGTTTTCTTGAAGAGCTTCCTCACGGAGGCCTTTGCCATCTTGCTGCCCTGTGGCACATGGAGCTTCTCTCCCCCTTAGTCTGGGATTCCCTTCACCACTTACCTAAATCCCAAATTTCCTTTCTGTCTTGGTGAAGCAGCTCTCTAATTGCTTATTGAGAAGTTAAATGTTTTTTTGGGCAGGGGGGACTTGGCTTATATAAAATATCCTTATTCTCCTTTTATACATGACTGATAATTTGGCTAAGTATGGACTTCTAGATTAGGAATAATATGTCAAATTTAGACATTGTCCAAAACCCATTCTCTTCTGGCTTCCGTGCTACTATTGAGAAGTTTGCTATTCTAATCGTCAGTTCTTTGTATGGTGACATGCTTTTTTTTTTTTTTTTCCCTTTCTGGAAGTTTTTAGAATCTTCTTTGTTCCTGAGATTCTGATAGTTCATAATGCTAGTATTTGGTATTGTGTCTTTAAACATTTCCTGTGAGACACTTGGTGAGTCATTTCAAACATGGTTTTCATTTCTTGGAAATTTTCTTGAAATGTGTGTATACACATACACACACTTAAGTGTTTTCCTTCCATCTTCACAGTTCTTTCTGGATTTCCTGTTAGTCAGATGTTGGGTCTCCGGGGCCTGCTTCTCGAGGGTGATCTTCAGTGTAATCTGGGCACCACGCAGCTATTCCTTGGCCACCAAGGAGGCCAGTTCATGCACAAGGCATCAGGAGGCAAGACTGCAGCTCAGGTCAGTTCCTCTCTGCTTCATTTCAGGACTTGAAGGTGAAGAGCCCACCTTGTTAGCATGTGACTGTGTGTTGAGAGCCTGCCAGGAACACCGGAGAAGAGTCGTGGAAAAAGTACACATAGCAGCTTCTCAGGTTAGGGAAAATCAGAATACTTTCCTCATATTTGTACCATGTTTTATAGATTGAAACATATTTTTGTATAATTTGTTTCATTTAACGTGGGTCCCAATCTTAGGAGTTTCCTTGGCTGTCCCCATGGAGTAGTGAGCCTAGGCCCTGGCAAACTGGAGACCTGAGTCCTCAGCATGAGTCCCCAAGTAGGTAACCTGCTCCCTACATTTAAAAGACCATTTTCGGTTTGTTTTTACTGATAGCCTTTTTGCCTTCAAGATATGTCTGTACTCCTATTTCTCGATGTGTTCGCCCTGACACAGTAGGCTGTGTACTGCTGTGTCAGGCGGGGAGGCCCGGAAGGAGGCGGTACGTTATTCTCTAACAGCATGGTGCATTGTTAGGCACGAAGCCCAAATCTGTCACCCACCCCATATGGGAGTTATTACACAGTGACATTTCCCTGCAGTGTCTTGTAACATTAGACTTTTCCTTTTCTTTCTTAGATTTCTTTATAACACTTCCCTTATGTAAAAATAACGTCTTTTAAAAATGTGAAAGTAGCTATAAGCTCCCAGGTTATAGGAGGTTAGCATAAGAAGAAAGCTTCCATTTCCCTCTGCACCCCCCCATCATTTTGTTCTCCATTTATTTAATAGCCGCCTAGACTGAAATCTAAATATAGTACAAGGTTCTGGGAGCACTCTAGAAGTCTGAAACCAATAGTGCTGTCGTTAAATTGCCACTAAATCCTGCCGGCCGTGGCAGCTCACACTGCTTCCACACTTCCGTGCCTGGGCAAACCACAAGTTCCTTAATAGCCAACTTTTAATAGTGCGCGCGTAATCTAACTGAACCTGTCAGAAAAATCTTGCCTCGTATTGTTCTGACTCTACTGCAGTTCTGCCCAAACCACCCGTAGCAAAGGGATGATTTTCTTTAAATTGCACTCTGTTGTGGACTGGCAACTTTCGTAAACTACAATAAACATGAATTTCTAGAAAAGGGAGCTAGGAAATCTAAAGGAAAAACACTCCCTGTGTCACTCTATATACGCTTCACTTCTGACACCCCACACGTCTTAGTTTCTCCAATCACCAAGCAATTCTGTGACACCAGTTGCGTGTCCCACAATTTAACTCCATTCTGACACTGTCTGGAGACAGCATCAGATTGCGCAGCTGAAGGAATCCGCCCTCCTGGACTGCCCCGTCCTCCCCACTTCAGACGCCAATCACAAGTCCAGGTTACCTGTGCTTCTAGAAATTGGAAATTCCCACACCCTTTCCTCAGGCTGGATTAATTTGCTAGAGCGGCTCACGGACCTCAGGAAAACATTTTACTTACTAGCTGACCGGTTTGCCATGAAAGGCTAGGACTCAGGACCAGCCAGATGGAAGAGGTGCACAGGGCAAGGTCTGGGGAGGGGGTACGGAGCTTCCGGACCCTCTCCAAGCTCGTCAGCCTCCCAGCAGGTAGATGTGTTCCCAACCTAGCAGCTCTCCGAAACTGGAGACTTGACTAAATCATTAAGCTTTGGTAACTGAACTCAACTTCCAGCCCCTCGCCCCTCCCAGGGGGTATGGAACATGAAAGTTCCAACCCTTTAATCACGTGATTGGTTCCCCTGGCAACCTGCGCCTATACTGCGGGGACTTTCCAAAAGTCACTCTATTAACATAAATCAGTTGCGGTTGAAAGGAACTTGTTAGGAATACAAAAAAACACACATTTCACTTTTATCTTCTGGAGCTATTTCAGGAGCTGGGAACAAAAGAAGCCCTTATAGTGCTTATCACTTAGGAAATTATAAAGGTTTAAAGTGCTAAGTGCTGGAAACCCAGGATAAAGACAAAAATATCTTTTTTTAAGTTTTATTTATTTATGTAATCTCTACGACCCAGGGGCGCCTGGGTGGCTCAGTCTTTAAGCGTCTGCCTTCGGCTCAGGTCATGATCCCAGGGTCCTGGGATCGAGCCCTGCATCGGGCTAACTGCTCAGTGGGAAGCCTGCTTCTCCCTCTCCCACTCCCCCTGCTTGTGTTCCCTCTCTGTGTCAAATAAATAAATCTTTAAAAAAAAAGAGTAATCTCTACACCCAACATGGGGCTCAAACAAGAGTCAAGAGATCAAGAGTCACAAGCTCTTCTGACCGAGCCAGCTAGGCGCACCCCCCTTTTTAAAAAATACCTATTTCTTATTATGAACCACAGTATCACAGGAAAAAAATATACACACTACAGTTCTAAACTCCTGTTTACTAGATTTTTAGATTATATTTGTATACACAACAAACAAAATTATTCTGTTAAATCACCTTTAAATGTTTCTAAGTCCTTTTAAGTTAACTAAACAATGAGGCCAGTAGACCGGGTGGCTCTAACACCTTAGCAGCCGGTAGAAGCGAAGCGAAACCTACCACCTGTCAATGCCTCAAGGCTAGCAAATCAAAACCTAAGGCCACCCAATCACACACAACCACTTAGGCTTTCCCAGAGCACGCAACCCTTGACACTAGAGCCAATCAAATAATGTCCTTGCTCCGTTTCCGCCTGTCCAGACAGAAGCCTCTCCCCGAGCGCCTGTTGGTGGAATGCTGCCACCGCTTCTGGCGTGGCAGGGCCCAACTCAAGTCGTTTCTTGCTCAACTAGACTCTAAATTTTGTTAAATATGCCTCAGTTTATCTTTTATTAACTCTCAGTTTCTGCCCCACGCTTGAGCAGTACTGGCCTGAACTTGACCTGGTTTTGAATTCAGAACACTGCAATCCAAGCGTTTCACCCTTTCTTTTCAAAATCTTGCAACACTCTTCAGCCTGTCTTTCAAAAACCTCCATGGTGTGTCCCAAACGTACTTCTAAAACACCAAATTTTATTGAGGTATAATTTATACACAAGCAACGGTATCTTCTCGGGTGTACAATCTGATGAATTGTGATAGATGTGTGTACCCTTGAAACCACCACCACACTCATGACACAAAGCGTCTCTGTTACCTCAGAGAGATTCCTGTGTCCCTCTGTAGTCCATTTGGCCCCAGTTCTAGGGCCACTGCTTCTGTCACTAGAGTTTCGTTTTGCATTTTCCTTTCATTCGTTGTAATGATTTGGAAATTTGTCCACGCTGTGGACATATCAGTAATTTTTTCCTTTATATGGCAGTGTGGTGCCCCACTTGGATCCTACTGGTGTCTCTAGTTTGGGGTTACTGTCAATAAGGCTAATGTGAACATCTGTGTATTAGCCTGTGAGTGGACATATGTTTCATTTCTCTTGGGTAAATACCTAGCATGGAGTGGCCGGGCTGTATGATAGGTCAGTGTTGAACTCCACACCCATTTTTCTCACTATTTCAATTTTCTACCATTCCTCCTAGCCACCCTGGAGCCAAAATGACTATTTTCTCTTTCTCAGATGTGTCCTAAGATCTCCTGCCTCCACACCTTTCTTCAGGTTAATCCTATGGCCTCCAACGGCCCTTTCCAGATCATTCCATCTACCTTAGCTGGGTTCAACCACTAACGCCACAAAGGTCTCTTTCTTCCTCTCGGTTAGAGGTAACTGCTCCCCCTTGGAAAGCCCACAGAACTATACCATTCTTTTCATCTTAGAGCTTGTCTCCTCTACTGGATCTGAAGTGTCCTTGATGGCAGGGTCCAGTTTGGAGGCTTCCCACCCTCAGGGCCTATTCAGTTCTTCGCATAGGGTAGGCACTCAGTAACCATCTGTTAAATTAAGGAACGTAATTTTTAAGGCAGGGAAGGCGAGTGTATATGGTGGTTGAGAGAAGGGAATAGGTAAATTACTTGGAGAGAAGAAAGCTAATGGTGGTTACAGCAGCTCCTTTGCAGTAACCTTATTTGAAAACAGACTAAGAACTTGTCTACCTTATGTGATATGAGGTGTTATTCAAAGGGTGGCAAGATATCTTGGTTCTCTGTACCCCAAAACTGCCCTCCTCCAATTGACCTGCTTGCATATCTGAAATTCCACCATTAAATATCCACTCCTATCTAGGAATTGAGTATCAACAATTGGTAATATCACAAAAAAAGAGACAATCGGGCATTAAGTGCCTCCTGACGGAAGGACACAATACCACCTACAAAATGGTTTTGTGAAAACGATCAAACCTGAATCTAGTTGGCAAGCAACTACCAAAGTACCACCACTCCAGGGACAGAGGATGTATTAAACTCCATTACGGTGATGCCATCACCAAATCCTGACTGGTGGTGGTGGTGGTGGTGGTGGTGGTGGTGGAGAGGGGGACAGAACAAATAATTTTTTTTTTAAACAAATAAATTGACAGAAAAAAGAAAGGCAAACTATAGATTAAGAGACTAAAAAGATCAGCTCATTGCAATTTATGGACCTTTTTTGGGTCCTGATTGAAATAAATTGTAAAAAAAAAATGATGACATTGATGATATTATGGGATTTATTTTTTTTTTTTTTGTGAGTCTTAATCTTTTAGAAATATTACAGAGCAAGAGAGAAGTGGATGGTGACATAGATGAAACCAGATTGGTAAAGAGTTGATAATTCTTAAGGTTGGATGATGGGTACATGAAGATTCATTATATTATTGAAATTTCCATAAAAAAAAAAAGACTGCCTTTGGGTCAAATTTGGGGGGCTCAAAAAGGCCTTTTTCAAAATGTAAGCCTTGGGACACCTGGGTGGCTCAGTCAGTTGAGCGTCTGCCTTCGGCTCAGGTCATGATCTCGGGGTCCTGGGATTGAGTCCCTCATTGGGCTCCTTGCTCCGCAGGGAGTCTGCTTTTCCCTCTCCCTCTGCCCCTCCCCCTGCTTGTGCTTGCTCTCTCTCTCTCTCTCTGACAAATAAATGAATAAAATCTTAAAAAGAAAAAGAATATGGATTTTAAAAAAATGTAAGCCTTCCCAGTAGGTTACCACATAAACAAATGATACATCATTAACATTTTAGCCCTTAATGGTTTCCAGTAGCTGACATGAAATGTTCACCTTCCTCAACCCAGCCTTTTAGCACCTCGGCCCCCACCTTCTCTAGCTTCCCCCTCACTAAACCCCAGCCAGCACCCCCCCACACACACATACCCTCCACTTTCCTGCATCTGTCCCCTTCTGTTTGTCTCCTGGAATGCTTCCTCTTCTATCCTCTACTTGGCCAACATCCCCCCCCAGCCATCTTGAAAGACCCAGATCAACGTCGCTTTCCCAGAGTGCCTCTCATCCTCCTCAGTCAGAACATATCACTGCACCCCTTGATGCACAACCAAGAGCTTTGACGAAACTGCCATTTCCAAACACTCTGCACATTGTGTTCAATTGTAATGGAGAATTCTGAGTTCTTCCCCAGTTCACATCAAGATAGATGTTTTTGGTGGATTAACTATTTTGGTTCATCTCTTCTACCAATTCTAATCCTAGTCAGGGCTGGACAACCTTCACTGAGAGGCCCCCTTAAGGCCTGTCCTTTCCCAGAGGTAAGCAGGCCGTACTCAGGTGTGATGCTGGGCACAGCAGCAAATTCACACAGCTGCAGGTACTGACAGGTCAGAGGTCTGAAGGGAGCAGGCTGCGGAGAGACTCTGGCAAAATGGAGGGCGCGTGCCTGGTTGAAACGTGTTTTTACCGCCTACCTCCAATGGACTGTGGTCCCCAGGGCATGAGGGCCCAATATTATCAGGTCTTCTGATTTGTCAAGAAAATCTAGTAATCTTCTCTTGCATAGGCTCCTTCCACGGCCCACATGTTTTTGTTTGTTGGGTTTTTTTAAAAAAGATTTTATTTTTAAGTTATCTCTGTAACCAACATGGGGCTTGAACTTACAACCCTGAGATTGAGTCGCATGTTCTACCAATTGAGCCAGCCAGGCACCCCCCAAGGTCCCACTGTTTTTATAAAATTTGCAAAAATAAGACATTGTATCTGTAATCAGTTAGGACTGCTGTCTCTTTCCACTTCGATTTCCTTTCTGTCACTCTCCTAAAATTGGGTGGCACTGGAGCGACTATAGACATTTTTGGAATCCAAGTCCAGTAGAGGGACGCTGACTCGGCGCTATATACGGTGTGTGTTTAGTGGGATGCTGGCATAGGAATAACTTCCAGAAATTCTTCTACCGTCCACTGGACAATTCACCTGGAATCATGATGTGTGACTTAAAGATGGAAAGTCAGAGGTGATATGCTATAACCTCTGAGGGACCAACATTAGAATACATAGGTGGTGGAAAAGAAACAAGGTGTCAAATGAATAGAGCCAGAAGCTCGTTTAAGGAAAAGTCATCCACTCCTTAGATGAATAAAACTTTTTATAAAATTATGTTATAAAGCCATTTTGTGCCAATAGTGGGATGAGAGTCCAGCACTGACAGATCTTTTCCTTTTTTTCAAGAGTAATCAGATGGCCCATATATTTTTGTAAATCATCTGCAGAATGAAGAGGTGGCCAATAAATAATATATTTTGTTGCAATATATACATATGTATTGCAAAAAGCATACCGGGAAAATACTGAAATTGATAGGCAATTAATAAAAATATGTTATTTTTCTGAATATCTGTCAGCTTTTTAATTTTTTTATTTTTTAAAAGATGTTATTTATTTATTTATTTAGAGAGCGTTCATGAGAGTGGCGAGAGCGCACAGGGAGAGGGAGAGAGAGAATCTCAAGCAGCCTCTGCTGAGACCAGAGTCCGAGGCAGGGCTCGATCCCACAACCCCGAGATCATGACCTGAGTCAGATGCTTAACTGACTGAGCCACCCAGGCACCCCTGTCAGCTTTTAAAAATTAGAAAGTTTTAAATTTATTTTTTCATTCTAAATCATGGTTTTTTAGCCTTTTTTTTCTATGGCCCTCTGTAGCAGTCTGGTAAAGCCTATGAACCTCTTCTCAAAATAATGTTTTTAAATGTATAAAATAAAGTACATATGATTACAAAGGACACCACTGAAATACAGTTATCACAATATTAAAGAAAAAAATTTATAATATAGTCATATTTGCTTCTTAGTGCGTTGAATAAGATTCACTGGCAGGCCTAATAACTACCAAAACATTAAAGTAATGCTGAGTGTAAAGGCTATTCTGAGCTATCTGTACAACTGCATTTTATATGTAACTTCTATTAGTAACAAAGTCATGGGTATTGCTCTTACCACTGTGGTGTGCTGCTTGCATTTATAATTGAAAAAAATACTAATTTTCAGTTAGAGGTTAATGAAAATAAAGATGTATTTTTTTTTTTCTACCCAAGTAGATTTTATCCAAAGGAGGTGGGAAGGGGTGTTCATGGACCCCAGAGTCATAATTTTATATTTATTTCCTTAAATAGGGCCTCCGCAATTATATCAGCTTTAGGCCCTATAAAACTTGGATCTTTCTTCCAAATATACTCAGGCAATGATCACTTGTCACCATCATCACAGTGAACACGGGGGTGGGCGGGGGGCAAGCCACTGCCGTCTTCCACCTGTCACTCTCCACCGGCTGGTGGAGGGCTCAGCCCTGGGCCGGGTCTGTTCTGTGCTCAACCTGCTCGAGCCTTAACCACCTCAGGCCCTGCACGTCACTCCTCTGTCACCCCCTCCCACAGCTTCCCCTCTCCCCGGAAGAGGCCCCATGTGATGTGGTCCCCTCCCCTGTGATTTCATCTCCAGCACCCCTCTCACTCACACGTCCTACACATACTCCTGGCTTTCTGCCTGCTCCTCCCCTGGATTTCCACGTGCGTTACACTCATTTCTTCAGGTCTCCCCTCTCCTGTCACAGAGGAAGGCCCTTCCTAACCAGCGCCTAACCGAGGAACCCTGCTAGACTTAGTATCACCTCCTGACAGGTTATACATTTACCTGCTGCTGTTTAACTCCCTCCGTGTGCCCATTAGAATGGCAGTTCCATGAAAACAGGGACATGTATTTTTTTCCCCAGTTTTAGTGGTTTTTTTTTTTTAAGATTTTATTTATTTATTTGACAGAGAGAGAGAGACAGCCAGCGAGAGAGGGAACACAAGCAGGGGGAGTGGGAGAGGAAGAAGCAGGCTCACAGCGGAGGAGCCTGATGTGGGGCTCGATCCCATAACGCCAGGATCACACCCTGAGCCGAAGGCAGACGCTTAACCGCTGTGCCACCCAGGCGCCCCTAGTTTTAGTGTTCTACTCTCCAGTGGGCACTTCATAAATATTTGCTGAATAAACCACAAAACAGGAACTCAGATCAGAAAAGACGGGCTTAACATCTAACAAGAGTGTTGACATTAAGCAAAATTTTGTCTGGAAGGAAGGAACGCCAGGAAAAGACCTAAAATTCCCATTTCTGTAAAGCAGATGTTCTCCCCCAGTCTCCGACCTTTGAAACAGAGCAAAAGGCCCCAAGGACCATTTGCTTACCCATGGGTGCTTGCCCCTGGGAGGGACACATTTCAAGACCTTTGTGGGGAAAATAACCATCATTATGGTGATATGTAAAGGTGTTTACCTGTCTGCTTTTGGTGCAGTGCCAAATCTTCTGGACACGTTCAGTGGACACATAGACTTTTCAGAGTGACTCGAGGTTTGGACCCCCCTGGAGATCATCCTAAGGAAAGATCAAAGACCACTGTTCAGAAGCACAGCTCCAGCCCTAGAGAGGACAGACTCATGTGTGCCTCAGTGCCCCAGCCAGCTCCCCACGACCCGCGCCCCCCCAGCCTCTGTCGCGGCCCGGGGACTCCAGGAGTCCCCCAGAACGCCGCCGCCCTGCCTGCCCCGGGACCCCCGCCCGTGTCCCCTCTGCCCACTGCGGGGAGCACAGGGACCGGCTCCGGGAGCAGGGGCCCGGAGGGATCGGGCTTTGCCCGGGAGATGAGACGGCTCGGCTCCGGGCTCGCCTCGCCCTGAAAGGCCGGGAGCGCGAGGCCGCCGGGGACGGGGACGCGGCAGGAATCCCGGGGGACAGCCGCTCGGGAGGCGCCTGCATCTCTTCAGCCTCTTCCGATCTGCCTTTTCCTAGCAAAATGCACTCGAACTTGCCCAAATTAAACAACAACGAACCGCGGCCACTCAGCGGCTGACCCATCTCCTCCCCCTCAGTCCCGTTTTCCGGGGACGGTGGCGAGAAGCGGCATTTCCTGGTGACACAGTGCGGGCCTCGCGGTTGCAGCGATTGGGGGAGCCGAGCGGCTCTCGCCTTAGCTCGGGAGAGTGAGAGCGGAGCCTAACAGACTGCTCTTTGGCTGCACAGCCCAAGGGCCTTGCCTCCGGCCTCTCGGCGCGACCACGAGAGGGAGATGTCGCCGGGAGGGGGCGCCTGCTGCGCGGCTGGGACTCCGCGTGGTGAAGTGTCAGCGTGCCCACACTGGGAGCGGGCCAAGCAAAGAAACAGCGGGTCAGGAGAACCCATGAAGAGTGTCTCTTTGCTATGGTGAGCTTCCCTTCGGAACCAGGACTAAGCAAACATCTCTATAGCCTCGTGGAGAAGAGCCCAGACTCGGCTCATTGCTTAGCAACATAAAGTGCTACTAAAAATGCAGAATAAAAGGCAGGTGGTACAAAAGTACATGGATACTGTTGAAATCTTGATGGCTAAGGGGGGGGTTGCTTCTTGATATGTCTTTGCAGAAAGGTACTAAACATCCCCTTGGGAATGAATGGAAATGATGCTGTTGGTATATTAAGTTCAGTCTAATTTTGTTATTAATTAATGCTGTGGGCATTCTAAGATGGCCGAAATGGTTAGCCTGAGCTTTTATGAATTTATTCTTTCCGAAGATAGTTAAGTACTACTGTGCAAAGTGCATGTGCGTCACCATGGAGTTCGATTTACAGAAAGCTCTTCATACACACATCTGCTATCACACTTTTGCATCTTTTTGTGACTATTTTGTCATCTCTATTCCTGCCTTTTCCTAACCCAAAGAAAGGCAAAGGCAGGTAAAATGATGACATGGTGGGGGTGCAGAGTGGGAAGGGTAAACAAACTGATAGTTAATATCTGAAATCTTGCCCCAGGGTCTTCTGGAACCAACAACAATTAAAATATAAGAGCAGCTGTCAGTCAGTGTTATTCTAGCTCTCAAAAAAATTTAACACACTTTGCAAGCACTTCTCCAAGACTTGCCAGCGGAGTTAGACTGGGCGGTGAGATTGCTACGATTTTATCAAAATTTGTATAACCAATAACCATAACTCATTAGTTGCACCACTAATGTATAGATAAAGCAGAGAATGAAAAATATCTGCAACAGGTTAAAAAAAAGTATGTAGGTAAAGTTTTTCTTTTTGGAAATCACACTGCCCAGCCGCTGCATCCATAGTATATGTATAGAAAAGGGACTTCGCAAGTAATGAATCATGGAACTTTACATAAAAAACTAGGGATGTACTGTATGGTGACTAACATAATATAATAAAAAATTATTATAAAAAAAATGAAAGAAAAGATACTTCACTAAATTGAACTCCTATATGGCCAATGTACTTAAAGAGCCCTGATGTTTGGGCGGTGTAATTCCTCGGAAAGCCACCCGAGGGCGCCCACGTTTGCTTCCAACAAAACTCCCGAGTTGCAGTTCACAAGCGTGAGACAGCCCTATTGTTTCAACATCGCCTTCCTGGAAAGTGGTGTGGGATGCAGGGCTGGTAACCCTAGACCCACTGGTGTGAACTGGAAGATGTCTGGGCTAATGCCCGCTGTTGGATTAGAAAGTCTTGGACCTTGTTTTCTGTTGTGGTTTGCTGCAGAGGAGGAGGAAGTTCCTTCTCCCCTCTCTCTCAACTTGTCCACTTCCAAGGGCTCTTACAATGCTGGTGATCAGCAGTGGTCCCTGGAACAGTGTAATTACAGCCTAATGACTAGGTAGGTGTGAATGGCAGGGAACTGTACATCCACAAACAAGTGAAATAAGCTCTGCATAATCAAAAGAACTTTGTCATATGCTCTAAAAGTTAAAAGTTCTGAATAAATACTGAGATTCTTTTATTTTCAAAAACCTCTCTGAATCTCTTTAGCCTTATTTACTGTGACTCACTGTATTTAATATTTACTGCTGTGTTACAAATAACACCCAAACGTAGTGCTTTAGAACAACAATAAACACTTATTATCTTGCAGCTTCTATAGGTTAAGAATTGGGGGGGGGTGACTCTTGGGGCCTCTCTCATGAAGTTATCAAAATGTTAGCTGGGTCTGCAATCATCTGAGTCTGGCTGCGCTGGAGGATCCACTTCCAAGAAGCTCATTCACATGGCTGTTGGTAGGAAGCCTCAATTCCTCACCCCATGGACTTCATCATAGGGCTGTTTGAGTGTCCCCATGATAGGCAGCTGGTTTTCCCCAGAGTGAGAGATCCAACAGACAGTAAAGTAGAAACCACAATATCTTTTATGACCCAGCTTTGGAAGTCACACACCATCATTCTCTCAACATCCTAATGGTTACGCAGGTCAGCCATATTGAATATGGGAGGGGACAGACAACCCAAGGGTGTGAATACCAGGAGGGAGGGATCATCCAAGACCCCCTTGGAAGGTGTCTATCACTTGCCTTGTTTTCAGGATGCACTTTTAAGGGGCACCTGGGTGGCTCAGTTGGTTAAGCATCTGCCTTCAGCTCAGGTCATGATCTCAGGGTCCTGGGATGAGCCCCGGGTCGGGCTCCCTGCTCCTCCCCTCTTGCTCTGTGCCACCCCAAAACCACTCGTGCTCTCTCTCTCAATAAAATATTTTTTAAAAAGTGCACATTTAAATATCTTTTCAAACGTACACTTTACCTTGTTTAATGTTACTGAAAATGTATACTTGAACCACTTTTTAAATGTATACCAGAAAGTTTATTTTCCTATAAGTACAAAGCCTTCCCTCTTCCACAGGTCAGAAAACAATTTCTGAAGAGGTGTGAGCTGGGGATGTGTGTGTCCCATCTTAAATAATATATAATATATGCTATCTCACAACTACAAAAACTGATGTGTTAGGGAGAAGTTGTCTGCTTTCTGGTTGGGAACGTTCTCATTTTTTCTACATTCAGACTTTCTAGCAAATGACAAGTTATACTAATAAAATTCAATTCAAGTCATTCAGGGAGTTACTGGATCACTTTGCTTCATAAATAACAATCCCAAGACTTTCTTTGTATGACCTGACACTAGCTATTCCTGAATGGTACCTGGAATGATTCTTATATTCTCTTCTCCAAAAATAAGGGCTCTGAAGCAGAGAGGTTTCAAGCAACCTCAGAATTGGGAGAATGGCTGAGAACTTACAGCTTCAATTCACAGTGAGCCTGGATGCCATTAAAAAGTCAAGAGGAGAAAGACACTCAGCAGAGAGCCTCCATATCTGCCAACAGCAGAGGCTGTGCCCAGGCAACAAATAGCTCTGTCACCGATCCTCACACAATGTGGACGCTGCAACAGCTCCGACAGAGCGTCGCTTGGCTTCAGAAACACACCTGTGTGCAATGCCCCTTGCAACGACCTTTAGTGGGAAAGGGCCTGAAAGGGGAATCCAAGAGCTTTTATGTGTGTCAGGAAAATCAAGCTTAACAAACATCCAGGGAATCTGGTTGTTTCTTCTGAGAACAAAGAATAGGGCTGAATAAAAGCTAAAAGCAAAGGACCTTCTCAATACTAGGTCCCTAGACTTTCTATACAGGAGTGTCTGGCTGGCTCAGTCAGTAGAGCACGTGACTCTTCATCTTGGGGTTTGTGAGTTCAAGCCCCAAGTTGGGAGTAGAGTTTACTTAAAAAAAAAAAAAAAAAAAGACTAGTAACAAAGATCCTTCTGTGGGGGTTGGGGGAAGCCTTTGTACCCATTTTACTGGATTATCCAGGACAGTTTATCATAGTGGTTAGGAGCATATGGCTTTTGCAGTTGGAGAGACCTGAGTTTAAATTCTCCTGTCACTTTTCACTGGCTGCGTGACCTAGGGCACTTTATTTAGTAGATGGTTCAATTCATTCCTCTGGAATACGGAGATAATTGTATTTACCTTCCTGGGTAGTTGAGAGGTGACCGATTGATTGGTCAATTGATCTATCTAAAACATAACATGACATTACATAGGATTTTTCTCTTTAAAAAACGGAATAAACTCTGGGGGAAAATCAGACCAGTGAGAATATGTGATGTCCCAAATTTAGGTCCTCCACATGCTGGCATTTCAGGATCCCCAGAACCATGGCCAGGTTTCCACCTGCTCACCACAAAGCAAAGTCTGTTAGTTGACAAGTCCTGCCCACGCATAGAGCTCCTAATCAAACATCCAATTCCCTCATGTAAAAAATGTGAATAGGCAAGAATCATCAAGAAAGCCTTCAGCACAAAAGAGAGATAATTCACAACAAACAGAAACCAGAAATAATTCAGGGGACAGAAAAGAACAACAAAAAACAATACCCTCTAATTAGTATCCTCAGAGAAGAGAAATTCACACAGGTAGAGCATCTATGAAGGATGCCATGAAATAAAAAATCAAAGAGCAGAGCTTTTGGAGATGGAATAATTTTAATTCCAAATCTTAATTGGGGGTGGCTGGCTAGCTCAGTTGGTAGAGCATGTGACTCTTGATCTCAGGATTGTGAATTCAAGCCCCATGTTGGGCCTACAGCTTATTAAAACAAATTTTTTTTAATCTTCTTAATTGAAGGATTGGAAAATAAAAATGGGGCCATTTTTTGGAACAAATTCTATTATAAGGCAAAATGAAAAATTGAAAGAAAAGATTAGACACTTAAAGAATCGGCTAGGAACTAACCTCTTGAGCAATAGTAGCTCAAAAGATTTGAAAGACATATAACAAAGAATTTCCCTGAGACGAAGGGACAGACGTCTTTAGACTGAATGCCATATTGAGTGTTAAGCCCAGGAAATGTAAAAAGCCCCACTCTTGGACACGTCAGGTATTTCACTATTACACATCAGATATGACGACGTGACCTAGCACGGGTCACAGTAAAACGTCAGAACGCTGAAGAAAAATGAAAAGCTTCAATGAAGAAAAATATTAATATCAGTCCCAGGAAGTATACATTATGTAACAGGAATCCTTTGAAGCTCTATTCTATTAAATTATGGAATCATTAACCACAGCCCTGTGAGGAGGTGCTATCATCATTCCTACTTCACAGACAAGGAAACGGAAGTCACAGAGCCAGCAAATAGCAATAGACCCAGGCTGGAAACTCGGGCAGTCTGTGGGTAGAGCCTGCACCGTTACCCATGACCCACACTGTCTCGAAACACTTCACCCACGAGGGAGGAGGTGCGGCCTTCTCCCGCAATACTGGAAGCTGAAACAAAATGGCTCACTGCCTCAGTATTTCTGAGGAAAATGATTTCAACCTGGAATTCTATCCCCAGCCAAATTATCAATGAAATATGAGGCAGAAAAAAAGATTATCTTCAGGCATTTTAGAGGGGAAACACTTACTTCCTATATATCCTTTCTTAGGAAGTTATTTGAGGGCGCCTGGGTGGCTCAGTCGGCTAAGCATGTGCCTTTGCCTCAGGTCATGATCTCAGGTTCCTGGGAACACGCCCCACATTGGGCTCCCTGCTCAGCGGGGAGTCTGCTTCTCCCTCTCCCTCTGCCCCTACCCCTTGCTTCTGCTCCCACTCTCTCAAATAAATAAAATCTGAGGATATAATCCTCAAAAATAAAAAGAGTAGTAAGAGAACTCCCAGAATGACAGACACGTAATCCAGTTTAAAGCAAGAAGACTGAAGTTTCCAGAGGGGAAACAGGAACTCTATAGAATTGCTAGCATTATTGAGAACTTCAGAAAACTTGAGTGTATGTATGGACAGCTATGGACAGCCGGCAAATATAGGTATGCCTAGATAAATGTATAAATAAGTGTATGGATACATAAAGACACAGAGGGGAAGAAAAAGGTATATTTAAACAGGAGGGACATCTGGCTGGCTTAGTCAGTGAAGTGTGTGACTCTTGATCTGGGGGTTGTGATTTTGAGCACCATACTGGGTGTAGATTAAAGATTTTTTAAAAATCTTAAAAAAAAAAAGCTCCAGGAAAACAAAAAGTACTATAAGAGAGTCATGGTCTAGATGAAAAGAGACTGGAAAGGAGGAGGTGGACATGGCATAGGTACTGTTTTTGCTTTTCCTCCAAAGTCCTCTGTGCTGGTTGTTCTGTTAGCCACAGACATGGCGCTTTGATGTCAATACTTATATCTATATGTAGGTATAAGCTTTTAAAGGAGTTCAGCGTTCATAGTTGCGTGGGTTGAAATAGGGAGAGGCTGATTTCTTCATGCAGGAATTGATTCTACAGCAAGATCCTGAAGCAAAACAGAAACAGGCAACCAAGAACAGGAAGACTTTGAGCACATTTAAACTCTGAGAAGAATACTTACAAAGTAGAAATCTGACCTTGAATGGGCAGAAATAAACCCGTTATCAGAAAAAAAAATCTTTAAAGCCAGAGGAAGTTCACTGCATGTGTATTTGAAACAAAGGTGGGCACACAGGAGGTAGAGGGGCTGATGACCCCTCGTGTTTCTGGAAGGCTGGCTCCTCATGGGTTTTCATGGATTTGCCCACTGTATACACACCAGCTCCCGAAGTACTAGTGGAACCAAGGTGGACATCAGGCCTGGACACACCGTGACTGCTACCGCCTGACACTCATGAAGACGCCGGCCCCTCCCTCAAGGCCAGGGCCCCCTAACCAGGTGTGGCCGCACAGAGCACAGGGATCTACGGGCAAGGATGCTCAGGACAGCACTGTGTATAAAGTACAGAAGAAGAAAACAAAATCCAAGGGAACGCCCTGAAGGTATGTCAGCAGTGGAACATTCCAGTAAAATGATGGTACATCCACATCGTAAGTCCTCTGAAGCTGTTAAAAGGAGGAGCCTGGGCAGTATCAGCTTATTCACTTAACAAATATTTATTGAACGTCCCTTGTATGCCAAGCGCTGTGCTAGCTAAAGAGTCAAACACAAATCCCAAATTCCAACTTGGCAGGAGGAGCGGCAGACACGCGGCCTTCCCACGTGCCAGCATGCTGTCTCCGCCACCAGCTCCCCGCCTCCCGCACCGCCGCTGCCCAGCCAGGCCAGGCAGTCTGAGCTTCGCGAGCAGTTCCCACCGCACACTTGCTCCCCAGGCTCTGGGAGCTCCAACAGTGCCACACTGCGTAATCTTCACGTTCCCCATGAATGGTTACTCCAGCACCTTTCTTCAAAGAGGAAACGCACAATATCAGCAAGAAGGACTCTCACAAGTCCCCTTAAAGCCTGTTTGCTGGCAGACTGACACCACTGGACACAGGGGTCCTGGAGCACGGAGACTGGAGAAAGGCAACAAAAGGGACACAATCGTCACCGAGTCTGCAGGTTCCGTAAACTCAAGACTTGGACGGAGTCGGTCTCAGAACGTGGTGTTCTGCAGAGCCTGAGCTTAGTTCCTGGCTGGTAAGCCTCAATAAATCCTAACATCGTGGAATGAGTGCTCAAGAAATGGGCCTCTAAGCCACATCGTCACACCACTGCACTCTTACCCCTTGTATTCGGGTCCACGGGGCAGATTCATTCAATTTTTTGCCTTGGCCAGGCTGAGTTTCTGTCACTTGCAACTCCAAGGGCCCACAGTAATAAAATAACATTTGCATATTATTTTACGGATTATTAAGTAGTGTTTTACCTTTACAATAAACAATGCAAGGCAGGCACTTTGGTCTTACCCTCTATCAGGAAGAAGAAATGAAATTGCAAAGAAACAGAGGCTGTCCCCAAACAGCTGACGTGTGAGCCCATGTCACGGTCACAGAACCTATGCTCGTTCCAGTCAAACTCCCTTCCTCCACACGGGAAGCGTTCAGTGATCCCGAACGGTCTGAGAACGTGTGTGGTTCACGTTGTTTATACGTGATACAAGGAAGTACTGTGATTAGGAGTTATGTTTTCAGCAATCATTAATTTGAATACTTCCATTGTCCGATTTCTTTCGGTCCTTCTAACTTCTTTCACATTCTAGACCACGGGGCCTGAAGAAATTTTGCAAGACCTCAGCCTTCTCTTCACGTGAGTGGTCAAAAGCCTTAAGGTAATGGCTAACTTCTCAGCTCGGCACATCCCTTCCTCCCTCCTTTCCTTCCTCCCTCCCCACTCTAAGGAATGAGCTGTTTCTTCACCCATTATCAAGTCTCTCTGCAGCCAAGGGAGGGGACAGTGCCAGGAGAACTAGCTGACATTCCCGCAGGTCTGACTGACAGAACTCCTAAATTTCCTTTGTCAGGTCCTTGAAAAATACGCTTAAAAAGACAGCCCCCAGGCTGACCCCACTGCTTGCTTTCAACTGTATAAAGCTATTTTTCACCAACCGAGCTCTGAGGTCAGTCCCAGTGTGCTCAGCCAGCATGCCCTTGGTGCTATTCAGCCGGGTTTAAATGAACTTGGCAAGGGAGCCTCCGTGAGCTGTGGCATCACCACCCTCTGCGAGCCCAAAGTAGATCTCGTGTAGGTGTAGTCTCCACTTTGATAAATGACAGAGTGCTGCACTCATTTTATCTGAGGATGGAAGGCGGTGAATAGTTGTTTTCAAAATAAGGTTTATTCATCATTTAAAGAAATCTGGAACAAGTTCTCCTATCAAGCTGGCTCAAGGTCTGAGAAACCAACTGTTGCACCAAGACAAAAATGTGCTCAGACTCCTCGTTACCCAACAGGGTGAGGGTCTCACTGGCTCAGAGAGGTCTACATCTCGTGTGTCATGAACGCGAATTAAGGCACAAACCCAGGCAGAACTCTGAGCGTCACACGCCCTTTCACTTTACAGCACTCTGTACCCCAGAGCATGTAGGTAGGACTTAAAGATGTGATTGGGAGGGGCTGCCTTCCGGGGAGTGACCATGAAGAGGCATTTTCTCCATCCATTCTTAGCGCTCTTACCTCCTCAGATGCAGGAGCCAGACCTCTCAGGGCAAGGAAATCAGGAGTAGACACTGTAAGAGAAGAAACCATGGGGCCTAAAGTCCCAACTGACACACACTGGGGTAACAACTGCTTGCGTCCTCCCCTCATTGTTTACACCAGGACACTCACCCCAAGGATTGAACCTCATCAGGAAAACTGACAGGAAGTGAGGGGATCTAGGGCTGGTGGGCGGGGGGTGGACAGCACTGCTTGCCAGCTCCGGTGACCCTGGGGGTGAGAGACCTGGTCGTGGGTCTGATCCCCCAGCTCTAAAACAGTTCTAGGACCAGCCGATATTTACCTTTGTTTTTTCCCAAACTGGAGTTACTATTTGGTCTATTTGATAAAAACAACTGCCATTATTCAATACCAGTTTTCCTCTGTCTCAGCTTTTCATCCCTGTTAACAGCTTTGGCCCTTTCCCGTGAAATGGCTAGCAATGAAAGGCGAGAAAGGCAGGCTGCTTTTTTCAGTCAGCGACAGCAGCTCTGGAAACAGTCAACAAGAAGCGTTTATTGAACATGTACTATGTGGCAGGCACGGAGCCGCTTTACAAACGCTTCTCACTTAACCCTCCAGGCCCTGTTGGGAACGCGTGTCCTCATCTTCAGGCTTCAGGGCACGCAGGGAGGCCTCACCAGGTGTCCGGTCACACTGTCAGCGTGGACTCATTCTCGGGTTCTCCGGGTAGGCTGTGGGGTGCGATGCGGGATAGGTAGATACCACTGTGTATCAGGAAAAGCCTGAAACCTTCCTACACGCTCTTCATGGCTAGGAAAACACCATCACTCTTCTTAATTGCTTTTGTGGCTGAAAATTTTGACGAGTGCAATTGTTTCCAGACCTGGTTGATCATCAGAAATACCTTGGAGCTTTAGAGGCGCCTGAGGGGTTCAGTCGGTTAAGCACCTCTTTTTTTTTTTTTTTAAATGATTTTTTATTATATTATGTTAGTCACCATACAGTACATCCCCGGTTTCCGATGTAAGGCTTGATGATTCATTAGTTGTGTATAACACCCAGTGCACCATGCAATACGTGCCCTCCTTACTACCCATCACCGGTCTATCCCATTCCCCCACCCCCCTCCCCTCTGAAGTCCTCAGTTTGTTTCTCATAGTCCATAGTCTCTCATGTTTCATTCCCCCTTCTGATTACCCCCCCTTTCTTTATCCCTTTCTTCCCCTACCGATCAACCTAGTTCTTATGTTCCATAGATGAGAGAAATCATATGATAGTTGTCTTTCTCTGCTTGACTTATTTCACTTAGCATTATCTCCTCCAGTGCTGTCCATGTTGTAGCAAATGTTGAGAACTCGTTCTTTCTGATAGCTGAGTAATATTCCATTGTATATATGGACCACAACTTCTTAATCCAGTCATCTGTTGAAGGGCATCTCGGCTCCTTCCACGATTTAGCTATTGTGGACATTAAGCACCTGACTCTTGATTTTGGCTCAAGTCATGATCTTGGATCATGGGATCAAGCCCCACGCCAGGCTGCTCGCTCAGCAGGGAGTCTGCTGGAGATGCCTTCTCCCTCTGCCCCCCTCCCCCATGTGTTCTCTAATAAATACAGCTTTAAAGGGGGGGCACCTGAGTGGGTCAGTTGGTTAATTGTCTGCCCTTGGCTCAGGTCATGATCTCAGGGTCCTGAGATCGAGCCCTGCTTCAGGCTCCCTGCTCCCTGGTTGTGGGTCAGGGAGCCTACTTCTCCCTCTCCCTCTGCCTGCTGCTTCCCCTGCTTACGCTATCAAATAAATAACATCTTAAAAAAAATAACTTGGAGCTTTATAGAGCTAGGGCTCACTCCCAAGGGCTATGCTTCAGTTTTCCCAAGTAGTGCCTAGCAATCTGCTTTTTACCATGTCTGCCTGCGCCCCCCCCCATCCCCTTGACTCTGATGACTAGGTGGGTTTGAGAATCCTGAGAAGCCCAGGGCTGGAGAGAGGGTGTGGCCCTGGCAATGAGTGCACACTGGCCCCAGCTCGGCCACTATCAGGCCGTGTGGTGTGAACGTTTCCCTTTCTGTGCCTTTGTTTCTGTGTAGAATGGGAACAGAAATTGCTGTTGAATTCTTGGAGATGCTAAAGTGCTTTTTCAGTGCTCACTAGCAACATGGAAGCATAAGCACCACGTCAACTTTCTCGGAACTGGAGATCGAAGCTCTCTAAACTGTTGCTGATGGTTTGTGTAAAATGGTGGCTCACGCTGCTCCCACTGCGGTGTAGGTTCTCTCCCGTCACGCACCCGACAGAGGAGTCCTTCATACAGCTGGGTTTGTGCAGATGGACGCTGTTCTTTTCTCCTACAGGCGCAGTATTCTATCTTTCCATGGGAATCCTAGGAATGTTAGAACTGGAAGGGCCTTTTCCTCCTAATTTTCACCATTACCTTGAAATCCTTTGGTGGGGCTTTTCCCCGGTGCTCTATTTCTTTAGTTGTGGAACTCAAGGCACAGAATCTTACAGAAACAATGAAACAATGGCCTCAGGATCTTATATTCCCAGATGTGCATTCATGAGTAACTGACCCAGTTGGAGGGTACTGTGGCTGCTTTCTGGAGTGCTCAGCTGAACATCAGCGCTTCCATTGGAACCTACCTGTCCCTGCAACTATGGCCGCCATTCATGCTTCTCCGCACTGATCAGATTAGGAGTGGACGCCGGACCAAAAGGCAACCATCAGATTTTCTGGGAAATCTGGAGATTTCCAGAATTAGAGTCAGTCAACTGTGAGAAGCTGAGGTGGAAAGTCATGTCAAATTGACGCCAGAGCTGGCACTGTGTTAAGACAGAGCAAAACACATGCTGAAGTTCTAGGGGAACATGACCTTGTGAAGCCAGGGAAGCCAATCTGCAGAGAAGAGGGTGGGGTAGAGCCACAGAGGCAGGCCAACAGCAGAGACCATGTGGCTTCTGAGAGAGGAAGGGAAGAAGCGCCAGTCCGTGGGAGCGCTGTCCTTTCTGCCTTTGAGCAGACTTAAGTGGCTTTCTCCTTCCTACCACTGGAAGAGCCTTTAGTAGGAGGGAGCCGGGTAAGAACTGGGTGACAGACAAGTATTTCCAGGTGTGGGCAAGAGCGTGTGTAGAAGAAGGTGGGCCTGCAGCAGGGGCCAGGTGATGCTGGGAAGCCAAGCAGTGAATGGTCTTTCCCCAGAACACACACGCCTGTCTAGTGCCTGCTGGCCTGTCCACAGCGGATGCTTCTGCGTACAACTCAGCGTGTGCGCTGTAGCTGGGGCTGTGCCAGGTGCAGAAGTTCCAAGTAAGAATTTTTTTTTTTTTAAGATTTTTATTTATTTGACAGAGAGAGAGCAAGCCAGCGAGAGAGGGAACACAAGCAGGGGGAGTGGGAGAGGAAGAAGCAGGCTCCCAGCGGAAGAGCCCGACGTGGGGCTCAATCCCAGAACGCTGGGATCACGCCCTGAGCCGAAGGCAGACCCTTAATGACTGAGCCACCCAGGCGCCCCCCAAGTGAGAATTAAAGCACACCTCTCTCCAGTCTTGGGATATGGGCAAGACGGACAGGCAAGCCTACCCAGGCCCCCGGCTTAGAATTATAGAATCTTAAAACCAGAATGGACATCAGGGTTCATCCTTGCCAACCTCTCACCTAGTGCAGATACTCTCTTTTCTGCTGACCAGCTTCTCTGCAGCCATCACCCCTACACCGCAACAAATTTCTCCACCCTAGATTACTGGTGACAACAACTGCTCACAAAGATCTGGCAAAACCAAGTATTAGGTGTACTGGAGAATGTGGAACCCAGTTCTAACATGCTGACTCGTATTTTTCTAACACATGTGATGCCCTTGCTGATCGACATACTCAAATTGTTTTCACGAGGAAATCAACCAGCCTGGCCCAACTGAAGGTTTATCTATTTTATTTATTAAGTAATCTCTACCCCCAACGCAGGGCTCAAACTCACGACCCCAAGATCAAGAGTTGCACACTCTTCTGAGCCAGCCAGGCATCCCAACTGATGGTGGTTTTGTTTTAATGTGATTTGAAATAATCCTGTTTTTCTTTTCTGTCCTCTCTCAGTTGATTACCTGGTATCCACCTGCAACCGCATGCAACTTGACATCCACAGGCCGAGGTCCTTTCATTTCATCGCACTAAGCTCGCAGGCTAAGGTCTGTGGGCTTACAGGCGAGTCTCTGTGTAGGTGGTTGTCAGAATGTGACCTCAGAGTGGACTGATGCGTTGAGGTCTCACTTGACAGTCTGTCTGAAGGTGATTAAGAATTTTATTTTCTAAGAGGATATAAAGGCTTGGTGAATAATAACTCCCTACATACAGAAGCTTCCACTGAAGGTCCCGAGTTCAGCACAGCACACAGCACAGGAAAGGCACACCTGCTCTCCCCTCTGATCTCGGCTCCATGAGGAATAAGACTCCTCATCCAAGGGCAGGAGAGTGAGACAAGAAACGTTGTGGGGCTAGCGACATTAGCAAAAGCTGTAGCTTAGGCTGACTTGAGTTGTAGCCACAGTTCCACTGAGACAGTTAAGAACTTACCTTGGTTTTCGCTGCTTTAAAAAATAGATCTCTTACCTCCCCTACTACAGTAGGAAATCATTATTCAAACTTGCTTTCTCAAACATTTAGCAAATCAGTGGTGGGTTTCTCACTCCTCAGGGATACTCATTTCCCAAGTTTGTTGTTGTGGGCATATAAATGATTCAGTCCATTGTTGGCTTTTTGGGGCCCTTCTGCCAATGGACTTAATTCAAGGCCTCCAATGCTTGTATATACCAGGAATTTTCTTCCTTTTCGGAGATGGAATTTACGTCTGTTAATGCTTGGAGAATTCGTCAGGGCAACAGAGCAGGCCTCTAGCACTGTCGGCAGGCCCTGATCACATCCCCACCTTTCCCCGATGGGAGCAAGCTGCGGACTCCTTGGCTGTGTGGTGCAGGCAGCCCGTCTTCCCTGGCAACCGGACCCCGGTGCCTAGGGTGCTGCCCCGGATGCAGCGGGGTGACATTCATTACAGCCCGATGCAGTCTATCCTCTCCTACACGGCGTCCTCTAGGGAGAGGCTCTTCCTTGACAGCGGGACTGAAGGCGTTTCCTAACACTAGTGCCCAGGGAGTAGAACTAGAGTATTACGTATCTTTGGAGTGGCCTTAAGTTTTAACTTCATAAAAGGCACAGTCTCCCTTTAGGCTTGATTTTCATATATATATATATATATATATATATATGATGTGTGTATATATATATATCATAAAAATTCGATATATAAATGTATATATAAACATTTATAATATATAAACATTTGAAACATTAACATACTGCCATTGTAAAAATACACACATAAGGAGACATCCCCCCTTGCCTTGCCTTCCTAACCTGGTCTCCTCCCCAGAGGCAGCACTATTACAAGACTGGTGTTTCCTGATGTTTCCTGTGTGTTTATCGATGCATGTGCTCATGTAGAAATATGTATTTTGTGGGGCGCCCAGCTGCCTCAGTCAGTAGAGCATACAACTTTTGATCTCAAGGTTGTGAGTTCAAGCCCCACACTGGGCATGGAACCTACTTAAAAATGTACTTTGTTTCATTAATATAAATAGGACCTTATTAAGTTTTGAAACTTGCTTTTTATACTTAATGAAACCTTTCCAGTCAATATATTCATGTAATTTTTTAACTGTTGCAGACATTCCATAATACAGATGAGTCATAATTTACCTTTCCCTGTTGGACATTTATTTCCAGTACTCATTCTATTTATTTTTTAAGCTAGGCTTATTGATGTATACTTTGTATGCAGAAGTCATTTTTTTTTTTAAAGATTTTATTTATATGAGATAGCGAGTTCGTGCTGGAAGGAGAGAGGGGGGAGAATTCTCAAGCAGACACCCTGCTGAGTGTGAAGCCTGACTCGGGCTCAATCTCATGATTGTGAGATCATGACCTGAAATCAAGAGTCGGCTGCTTAACCGTCTGAGTCACCCAGGTGCCCCGAAGGCAACTTTTTATTTTATTATTATTTTTTAAAGATTTTATTTATTTATTTGACAGAGAGAGAGACAGCCAGCAAGAGAGGGAACACAAGTAGGGGGAGTGGGAGAGGAAGAAGCAGGCTCCCAGTGGAGGAGCCTGGTGCAGGCCCGATCCCAGAACGCTGGGATCACGCCCTGAGCCGAAGACAGATGCTTAACGACTGAGCCACCCAGGCGCCCCCCGAAGGCAACTTTTTAAATGTGCAAGTTTCAACACACACACACACACACACACACACACACACACACACACACAGCTGTAACCACCACCACAGTCAGGACTGCCATCACCCAAAATGTTCCCTTGTGTCTATAGTCAATCCCTCCACACACCCTCAACCCCAGGCAAGTATTGACCTGTATTTTTAATCCTCTAGTTTTGCCATTTCTGTAATGTCCTGTAGATGGAAGCATATGGTATGGAGCCCCAGGAGTCTGGCTTCTTTCACTTGGCATAGTGCAGAGGCCGTTCATCCAAATGGCCGCAGCAGCAGGCCCTCCATTCTCATGGCTGAGGAGCATTCCAGCGCAGGACTGCACCACTGGTTATCTGCTCACAAGCTGGTGGACATGGCAGGGTGGCAGGGGGCGTGTCCAGTTTTGGGCTGTAAGGATTAAAGCTACTACAGACCTCTGTGTACAGGTTTTTGTGTGCACATAGGATTTTCATTTCTCTGGGGGGAAATAGGAGTGGGATTCCTGGGTTGTACGGTGGTAGAAGTTTACAAAACACGGCCCAGCTGGTTTGCAAGGTACCTGTATGATTCTGCATTCCCGTGAGCAACGTGAGAGAGTTCTGGTTTTTCTGCCTGCTCACCAGCACTTGGGACTGTCAGGCCTCAGAAACCGTAGCCATCCTGATAGGTATGTAACATTATCTGTGGCTTTACTTGCATTTCCCTCAAGCAGTGATGCTGAGTAGCTTTTCCCGAGCTTATGTGACCATCCGTATCTTCCTGATGAGGTGCATGTGTACATTTACTGCCCATTTTTAAACTGGCTTGTTCTGTTATTGAACTTTGAGAGATCTTTATACAGTCTAGATACAAGTCCTTCGTACGTGTTTTATAAATATTTTCTCTTCTGTAGGATTTTTTTTTTTTTTTTTAAGATTCTATTTGACAGAGAGATAGACAGCACAAGTAGGCAGAGCAGCAGGTAGAAGCAGGCTCTCCACTGAGCAGGGAGCCCGACATGGGGCTAGATCCCAGGATCCCGGGATCATGACCTGAGCTGAAAGCAGATGCTTAACCGACTGAGCCACCCAGGCGCCCCTTCTGTAGAATTTTTAAAGGCTCCTTTTCAACATCACTGATGATCGTTATTTCTGAAGTGCTATCAGTAGTTTCATGCTACCCTGGTATCTCTGGAGATCCACATTTGACTATTTATTTATAGCTAACATCCTGTTAATTTAGGTATACAACATGTTGATTTGATACATTTATATAAGGTGAGATGACTGTCATTGTAGGAACAGCACCTCTTACATCACAGAATTATTTTTTGTGGTTGGATTATGATTTAGAGTCTTAGCAAATGTGATGATTATAATACTGTTGTCTACATTCACTACTCTACGCGTTAACTCTAGGACTTATTTACTACTACATGCAAGTTTGTACCCTTAAACGTCTCTTCTACCCCCCCATTGCCCCCAGTCTCAGGGACCACCATTTGACTCTCTGCTTTTATGAATATGACTTTTTTGATTCCACATAAAAGTGAATGCCAAATTTAAGACTATTTGTCTTTCTCTGACTTATCTCAGCCTAACACCTTCAAGGTCCATACGTGGCAGGATTTTCTTCTTTTTCCTGGCTCAATAACATTCCTGAAGATATTTTTCATATATATATATGTATATATATATGCATATATATTTCACATCTTCTTCATCCATTTATCTGTTGATAGGTATTCGGGTTGTTTCCATATCTTAGCTATTGTAAATAATGCTGCAATAAAATGGGCATGCATATACCTCTTTGATACCCTGTTTTCATTTCCTTTGGGTACACACCCATAAGCGGAATAAGTAGATCTATTTTTAATTTTTTGAGGAAACTCCGTATTGTTTTCCATAGTGACTAAAGCAATTACATTCCACCAATAGTGTACGAAGGCTCCCTTTTCTCCATAGCCTTGCCAACGCTTATTATCTCGTCTTCTTGAGCTTGGCCATTCTAACAGGTGTGAGGTGGTATCTCATCGTCATTTTGATTTGCATTTCCCTGATGATTAGTGATATTTAGTATCTTTTATGTACCTGCTGGCCATTTGGATGTCTTCTTCCAGCTGTTCCAGATTTTTCACCTGCAAATGGTAAGTCAGGCCAACTGCCTACCAGTGGACAGCCAGTCAACACCAACCGAGGAGAAGGATAAGGAACTCTCTCTTCAGCCTCAGCTCTTAGCTAAGTCCTCTAGTCCAGGTAGGAGTTACTAGGCCTCCATTAGTAAAGTGCATCTGACCTCATTTAGCTCCTGCTCCCTATTTATCTTTATTAATTAGTTTGCTGTGGTGGAAGGATAAAGGATTGGGACTTCAAACCTCTAACATGTAATTCACTAAGATTGGTTTCCACTGTCACTTCAGTTGGACTATATTAAAGAAATGTGTTCACAGATGAATCGAAGTGGGAAAGGAGGCTGCAAATAAGGGAACGATTAGGTTATCTGCATCATTTTGACCTTGTGTGTACGACTGAAGGAGGCTAGTCCTGCCTAGCTGCTCATCCATTCCACCTGGTCCCAGGCAGTGATGACTTGCCCTCCACATGCTTCCATCAGACCGAGACTGGACGCGACATGTCGGGCCACACTCCTATACCACGCCAAGCTGCATCTGTGAGCACACTGAAGGTGTGTGCGGGCTCTCACGCCAACCACCCTGTCAAATAATACCCATGCGTTTGTTCTTTCTGTACTTCTTGCCCCCTGAATCTTGCTGAACTCTTAGACCCTGTTCAAAATCCACTTCAGGGGCTCGAGGAACGCTTTCCTGACTCCCCAAAGATGTAACTGATCATTTCATTCCCTGTGCTACTTCTATATTTCACATATTTTGTATACGATTAAGAACTTTCGACATGTCACACAGTGTTCTAAGTGCCTTACATACATTGACTTTTAAAACAATATACATATAGTTATGATCCTTAACCCCATACAGCACCAGCAGAATGGCACAAAGTCAGCTGTGCAACAGAAAGAGCCAGCGATTCCTCTGCACTACAGCATCGCCAAGAAAATTCCCCTCCACAGGTCTAAATACAGTGCTGACATACCGACTCATTGACCTTTCACTACAGTTCTGTGAAGCAGATACTTTTATCTATTTCACAGATGAGGAAACTAAGAGGCACACAAAGCAAACAGCCTGCTCTAAGTGACCTGCTTTGAATCCAGTAGCTCTTAAAACATTCTGCCGTGTATTTCTACCACTGCACTTCATACACCATGTTGGCTGGCTGTTTGCTTCCAAGTCCTCTTCAATACCGCGAGTGTCTGAAAGCAAGGACCTGTTCGTACTGAGCCCTGTATCCGTATGCCTTCGCAGTCCCAAACCGATCGGCTTCCGATCCGTTGTGCTTACAAGGCAGAGACCCTCAACTGTGACCAGCCAAATCACCAACTTTCTCATAAGCCTGGGTGATCTAGAAGGTAAGTAAATCAAGTACATTGGCCATCTGCAGTCATTCCTGGGCAATAATCTTATCTGAATCTAGAGCCAAAAAAACCACAAAGGAACATCATTCCGTAAGAAACTCCAGAACCTCAACAAAAATCGGAAACTAACCTCTAAGGGCAATGCAACTCAGGTAGAATCCAGAATTAACTCTCTGCGGATTCAAGAACGATAACTCGAGACTTTGCTACCCATTAGTAAGAAGTCAAATACAAAAGAGTTATAGTTAATAATGTTAATAACAACAACATACAAACAACAAAAATCCAAACGGGAGACTCTGGGCAGGTGAACTGCAGCTAAGAGCAACCAGCAGCATGGGACCCATAAAAGCACACTTAATACACATAATAGTAACTAAGAGCCTGCGCTGCCCAGTGCTATTCTGGGATTTGAATCTGGCTCTGCCCCTGACTACCTTGGTTATGACCCTGGCTAGGTTCTTCAACCTTTCAGTACCTGATGTTCCACATCTATAAAATAAAGGCAAAAAGAGACCCATGTTTTAGTGTTGTTGTGAGGATTAAATGAGTAATAGGAGTCAAATGCTTAGCGCAGTGCCTGACATACAGCAAGGGTCCAATAAACAAAAGCTATTGTTCTTCCCGCTTATTTAGTAACACAGGCAGAGAACTGTTGGCATGTAAGGCACGTTATTACAAACACCCATCAACCTTTGCTCATGGTGCCTGGCACACAGGGGGCATTTAGTGGGCTTTCGCGGAATGCATGAATGAATGTTCAAAGTGCTTCCCAGGCTTTTGTTCAAGGAGAGAAACTAGAATGGCAATCAGAAATAAGGCTTACATGTCACAAGGATTAGCCCAGTGAGTCCTTCAATTTAGCATTCTGTTAACGAGATCGATGTATTACAGACAACCACTGTATGTGTTCATAATAATAATCCTTAGGCATTGTATAAATCCTCTTGTGTTTTAGGAATTTTCAATGGTTAAATTATATTCAAAGAATTATAATTAAGTATATATTACTGCATTCAAATGCTTTAAAAATTGGAAATCCATGTAGAGCATAAATGGCAACAATGAATTAACTGGAATATTCTGATTGATTGCAGCACTCAGTTCACACTTCTCTACCCACACAGTGTTGTATCTGTCTACATTCTCTATTTCCCACTAGACTGTGAACGCCTCTTATGTCTAGCACTTTAGTATCCACAGTGCCTGGGATATAATCATGGTCAGTAAATACTTGCACAGTTCTCTGTGCTCCATGACCACACCACACTACGGTGTTTAGTCCAGCAACCTATTCTTTTGGTGTACTTACATTTTCACAAGACAAAAATCTTAAGATTTTTAAATACATTTCCATTTTAAATACATTTCCACAAGACAAAAATCTTAAGATTTTTAAATACCAATTTCAACATTTAAAAAAAAGGTACACTTTAAGAAAATCATTCTTTAAAACCGTAAAATTTAAGACGAACTGATCTGACAGAATCTAGTTTAAACTGGAAGCTAAAGCATCTAAAATGTCCTTGTAAATTTAGATGATTTCTAACAAAGTCAGATAAAAGCTGTTGATTTTCTTATAATAAACTATTAGGGGCTTATACTGCCGTCTGTTAGATTTACATGGTACTACTGTACTATGGATGGTTGTACTTGCTCAAAGACCAGGAAGTAGGAAGAAGAAAAAATGGAAGTATGTAAAGAAAAGGAAGATTAAAAAGCAATCTCTGATTCCTATTCTTACACATGGAAATATTAGGCTCAGGAACCTGTTCTCGACTCACGTTAAAAAGAAAACTGAGTTGAAAAGAAAACCAACTTATCACCTCCTGGACTCTGACACAAATGCTAGGGAAAATGGCCAATGTACTGGGATGAGAGGTGGGTGCCCAGCCCAGCAAGTGCCCCTTCAGCCCAGTGCCCCAGCCTCCTATCACATTTCACAAGGGTCCTTAACTCCTAAAGAGGTCAAAAAAAGGCCACTGTAAAGCTGTGCACCTTACCTGGGTACTTGAAGTGTAGCAGGGATGAACATTTTAGCAAGAAGATCTTGACTTTAAAGAAGGGAGCTCAGTTTTCATCCTCTCAATAGGGAGGTTTGGGTGTTTGTATTAGAGATGCCAAAGACAAACTCCCTCACTCTCACAACTTCTTCTGGGGTCTGCACCACTTTCCTGGAGGGGAGGATTGGTGTGTGAGTGGGGGGGAAGGTTTCTGGAAAAGTACACTCTGGTATACACTTTGGCCCAAAGGTAGAATTCCCCCCAAAGAGGGATCGGGTCTCATGACAGTGTGTTGGGCAGGAAATGGTTCTCTAAAATGGTCATTATCTACCTCTTCGAGCTATTTCTGAGGATTAAAAGAGATATTTTAGAGCATTTAACACACTGCAAGGCACATAAGGGCCTGATAAGTGTTTACTCTTATTTCACTGATTAAGTACCAACAACGATGAAAATAAGCTCCAAAGAAAATTTGTTCAGAGACCATTAGGAACAACTGCAACTCTGCTGAACTCCTTAAGGGCTGCTTATGATACAACAGAGCAAAAACCGTTTTCTTTTTTAAGATCTATCATTTTAGAAGTTACTGTGGCAACATGTAATTTCAAATCTTCCCAATGCCCAGCAACCATAATATATTTATTACAGTTTATTGGTCAAAACGTCCCTTAAGTGTGTGTAACTAGCGGAGTTTAACTAAATCACCTACGAAGCATGGCCCTCCTGTGCTCTTATGATGTGACATCTTACCAGATGTGTATGTCTCTTACTAGCTTTCCTGTCTCTCAAAGCACAGTGGCTATGAGGGCTTAGGACTCCTACTTCCTGATAGCTGGATGTGGAAAGAAAGCATGTTTACAGAGCAAGAGAGTGCTGAAATAAAAGAATAAAGGAACCTGGAAAGAGTCTCCTTCATTACCAGTTGCCGTATTTTAGTATTAAGTAAGAAAGCAATTTCAAAACATCTAATCAGGAATGGTACCGGCCTACCGCCTAGATTAGCTCTGCCACTGAACTGGTCACCCATGTTTAAGAGACTCGAGCAGATACTGTCAGGTGTGATGAGGTAAAAGAGAATGAAAATAAGCTGCAGAAAGCAGATCTGCAGAAAGACCAGAGCAGAGCTTCAGACGAGACACTATTCTGCCCTGGAAGCGCTGCCAGCGGCTACACAGTTCAATCTGGCAGGCGCTGTCACCATAAAAACTAAAGACAGAAGTAGAGGACACAGAGGTCTGTTTCAGAGCAGGACCAAACATCAAAAAAAGACAAGGTCTGGGGGGAGATCTATGCTGTGAACCAAGCACATGACAGGTACCCAGAATTCTCAATTCTGTACAGATTTGTCACACCATTACCCATCTGTTTCCTGACACTGAGTCTCCGCCAGAAACTGAAAGGTAAGGGGGATACATTTGGTTCCTGCACCAGAACAGAGTAAGACCACCCTCCCTCATCAGAATTTTATTTTACAGTGGGAATGCAAAGATAAACATTTTCCCAATGCAGTAGTACTCAACCTCAATGCTGAAAATCAAATCATACAGAAAAATATTTATCTCAATGGATGGGTTTCTCCTTGATTGGCTTTAATTATATAACATTTTCCTAAATTTTTAGCATTTGCTACTTCTTGGTTGCAAGCACACAGAAGCAGCTGACAAAACGAACAAATAAAAAGCAACTTTTTCTTGTGTTTCATTTGTTAAAGCTTCTTGGGTTTGGTGGTCTTGTTTGTGGGGATGTTTGTTTTTGCGACTGCCTAACACATATCAGCCTCACCCCTACAACCCTCCATTAGTTTGTCAACATCATTTGTCAGGTGATAGTTGGTACCTGCCAGATGAATATGCAGCAAAATTCTGGAGTGAAGTCAGTTTCTGAGAAGCTTATAATCTGGACGGGGAAGATATATCTTGAATTATTGGAAAAACACTTAATTTCTAATTCTTTTATAAGCAAAATAAAAGAGGGGCACCAGGTTGGCTCAGTCGGTAGACCACGCGACTCTTGATTGTGGGGTCATGGGTTCGAGTCCCATATTGGGCATAGAGATTACTTAAACAAAAAAATCTTAAAAAAAAAAAAGGCAAATAAAAGAAATATCTATTCGACAAAATTTTTTCCATTTCTCATGTCACTAACACTAGGGTAATATGCAAGCTAATGATGAAAACTATCCTAGGTACAAACATAAATGCTCTCTTCTTTATTAGTGGGTGTGGATGTGAAACATGATCACCTGTAAAAATAAATAAATAAAGACAGCTTTGTTCTTGGACAATTTCAGAATAAGGAACTTTGGCTTTTTATTCCTTTTAAGACTTTCTGTAGTTGACTATTTTTTTCTTGCTTTGCCATTCACTTCGGACTTGTATCACCTCAGATCCTCAGAGATAAAACAAGGACAGAGAGTCCTCATTTAGAAAACATTTCCTAATTTTACATTTTAAAAGTCAATATTTAAAAAGAAAAACCTTCTTAACTCCCCCAGCCCCTCACCCCATTCTGAATAATCTAGTTTAATACAAGCCTATAAATAAATTTTTTTCCTCAAAAAAACACTTAAGTAACTTTACAAGAATTATTGTTTAAAAAATTTACCTAGGGAAATTAAAGTTCCAGTCCTTTTACCCCTACAACAGACGGTACTCAAGTATTCGAGTATCAGTGGTGTTTCCTCAGCGCATCACCCTTTAGTTGTTCTGTTAGCATGCTGGGTAAGTCTTCTTAATCACTCTTTTCTTCTCCTTGATAATGTCTATACTCTGGCTTCAGCTCCCATGTGTTTTTGTGGGTCCCTTTTACATTCTGAACGCCAATTTCTTTCAATATTTCCTTTAGGTACCCCTAAAAACAAAAACAACCCAAGATGAGACTATGAAGGCAGGAAACAAAATTTAAAATAAAACCGTACACCAAACCATGCTCATAAGTAATACAAATTATGATCTTGAAAGCTCAACAAGATTTCTCTATAAAGATGTTCGATAAACTGCGTCTTGGTTCTACACATGCAGTACATGATAACTGTGTTAAATATACACTCATTTGCATTAAAGGGATTGGAAGTCTGGCATGCCAATGACCTGAGAGCTTTAAAAAAAAAAAAGTCTAGATGAAAATACACTAGAAAGTTACTGGTGTTCACTGTTTACTAAGATGACACAGTATACCACGTGTAATCTTCCCTTGAGTTCAGTGGCCTCACTCAGTTCACAGTTGGGTAGGGTTATTCTTGGATTGGAGCCAGTCGTTTCAGAAGCAGGAGCATATATAAAAAAAATAACAAATATTTTTGGGATGATAATATTCTAGAAAGCAAGCACAGGACAGGCATCCAGAATAATCAATCCTAAGGTGACTTTTCAAATTTGCTATCAGGCCACTTGTTTTTCCTGTGTAATAAGGAAAGTTATTACTCATCTTTAGTATTATTTGATCTTGGCCAAGCTTGCCAAGACAGGGTAAGGAATAAGAAGTGATAATAAGACATGCTAAAAGCCATGGGGCCTGCAGTTTTCTCATGCTTGGCTACTCCAGAGGAAGGAGGTGAGCAATGACTTAGGGCAGAACTGTTTTATGTTATTTTAGGTCCCTCAAAATTCAATACACATTAACCAAATGATTACTGTATTCGGGGAAGTGATGGCTGTGATAAATATAATACCAAATCCTACCTTTACTTGCCAATGCCCAACGCCAAAAAGCATTCCACTGTACATTGACCAATTAAATTATACTACTTCCTTCTTGGCAACAGAGAGAAAAGTTAATTATTTATAAGTGTTTTCTGGGGAGCCTGGGTGGCTCAGTCAGTTAAGTGTCTGCCTTCAGCTCAGGTCATGATCTTGGGGTCCTGGGATCGAACCCCACATCCTTGTGCTTGGGAATCTCTGCTCAGCGGGGAGTCTGCTTCTTTCTCTCCATCTGCCCCTGCCCCTGCTTATGCCCTCCCTCTCTCCCTCTCTCTCGTGCACTCTTTCTCAAATGAATAAATAAAATCTTTTTAAAAAAGTTTTTTTTCCTCTGCAGAACCAATCCAGTAATATTTTGTGTATATGCTTCAAAGAACCAGTTACAGTACTAGTGACTCACCCTGTTGATAGAAGATGTAATTTTTTTTATTTATTGAAATGAGGCACTGATTAGAAAAATGGTTGAGAAGCTCTTCCAGAGATAATGTTTAAGGCAGTGCCCTTCCTGGGGCTTGACTGCCTCAGAACCTCATGGGAAACTTGTTAAATAAACCTCTCAAATCAGGCCTAGTTAATCATAATCTCTGGGGACAGGCCTGGGAATCTGCATTTTCACAAGCCTCTAGGAGACTCTGATTTAGCTACACTAAAGCTCCAAGGCATCTGCTTTAAGGGTTCGTCCAGCTCTAATACTCTAGGATCTTGAGTCCTTGAAGTTTGCTTAGTTCTCTCAGCCTCACAATTTCTGGGGATTGTGTGACAACAAACACAATCGAATACCACTTTACACTGATGTATAATGCTCTACTGTTTAGATCCTTTCATTTAGGAGTGGGTTGTCACCTAGAAACAATAGCTGATTAACACCGGAACTACATGGCCCTGGATGGCTTAGCTGGACTACTGGTGTGGCCTTCCCATTCCAGCAGCCAGGGCCCAGCAGGTGGCAGCAATGAATCAAATGAGGCCTGGGTTTCCCCCAGGAAGAAGCCTGCTTGCTCCCACACTTTCTGCAGTTGCTTTCACTAAGGGATCTGTGCCAATGAGTAAGCATAAAGGCTTGAAACATCCAGGTAATAAGCACATCTGCTCTGCTATCTGCCACTTCAAATCACATTTTTAAAACGGGACACTGTTCATAAGCTACTTTCTAATTAAACAGTATTCATAAAGGGAAAATGCTGTGCTGGACATAAAGGATTTTCAGTTTAGATGCCAAGAATGACATCTTTGTAAAATTCCAAAGGATGATTTATTGTGAGGCTGGCTACAAACTTGGACACAAACAATCAAACAACTGGCTGCACTGCTCTGGGTCAAAACTGTAAAGAGCAACCGCTGGGGGCGCTGTGATTGTGAGACAGCAGCTCTCTGGACTTCAAGACTAGCGTGCCCATTCAGAAGCCAGATACAGGACACAAAAAGCCTCAAATGGGTTAAACACAAGATAGTAGAGTCTCAAGTGTACAAATTCAGTTGCTTTCATGTATAGTCCACACTCATTTTGTTAAATTAGTATAAGGTTATGGAGTATTTTGTTTTCTTAATGAAAAGTCACTCATTATTTCCTTTTCAACAATAAGAACAGAATGAGATATTCAGTCTGTCAATTTGTCAGGTAACAAGATGAGATTAGGATCACAATATCTAGCCACGGTAAGAGTTCTTTTTTTTTGGTGGAAGGTGGGGAAGGAGACATTTCTGGAGTTTTAGAATGTTCCAAACTGCAACCTAAAGCCATTTTACTCTAACCAAATGAATTAATTTGGCACAACTCATTAGTAGAGAAAGTAATAGTAATGATAGAAAAACACAGGTCACAAAGGTCCCTGAAGGAAAGACCCAGGTAGGTAACACTGAGATCATGTCATTCCTCTGTTGAAAAAAAATTTTTTTAAATACTTATTTATTTGAGAGAGAGAGCACACGCATGCAAGTGGGGTAAGGGCAGAGGGAGAGTGAGAAGCAGACTCCCCGCTGAACAGAGAGCCCGACATGGGGCTCGTTCCCACGACCTTGGGATCGTGACCTAAGCCAAAGGCAGATGCTTAACCGACTGAGCCACCCAGGCACCCCCGCTGAAAACTTTTTAATGACTTCCCCACTATGGCCTACAGGTTAAATTCCATACTCCTTCACAGACATCCATTCAGGCCTGCCTTTTCCCTTTGGCCTCATCTTCTAAGAATTCCCTGAATACATACTGTCATTTCTGTGTCTACATGCTTCTAGTTTTCTCCATATGCTATTCCCTTTCCCTGTCATACTTATCCCCCTCCCTTAAATCTGAACTCCTCATCCTTGAAGACTCTGCACAAAGGTCACTCTCTCAGACCAACTTTCCCTAACAGTCCCATCTCTTAGATTTTCATTTCACACTCTATGTACTTCAGTGATAGCCCTCATACTACACTATAACCCTTGACTCGCATGCCTCTTTCCCATCAAGCCATGTGCTCCTATTACAGTGGCTGCCTGCCTATCACAGAGGCTCAGGACACTTACACTGAATAAGTAGGGTATGCTTAAGAGTAAACAAGGGAACTAAGAGGATTTAGTGGGGGAGGTGTTTGAGGTAAGATCACTTAGATGGTCCATAGGACTAAACTATGCTAACTCTAGTTCTTCTCGTTTTTAGAACTCAGGCTCTAATTAACTTATAGGGCAATGAGAAATACAAGTTGACTAACTGTATCACCTGAATCTGGATGACATTTATCACTAAAAATCTGTATTAGAGTAGTAAAATATTGTTGGGGACAAAGCCATCTGAGGGGGAAATTTTAAAGATTCTAACAGGATTGAAGATCAATGGGCAATCTAACTTTCCTTTTATAAAAATTCATATATTCATACAAATCTTTTTTTTAGAAGCTACTATGGGCCAGACAGAGTGGCAACACAGTCTTCATCCTCAAGAGTTTACGGTTTAAGAGTAGGGTGTGTGAGTGGGGAGGCTAAAGGCATAGAAGCAGGCCATCACAAACTAAAGTGCAGAAATAAGGACACATATATATACAGGATATTGTGGGAGCACTGAGAAGGGGCCCTTAACCCAGCTGGAGTCACGATCTTAGGTTTTGAGGATGTGTATTTGATCCTTTGAATTGAATGGCAATTCTGTGCGGAGATCAGGATATACTAGTTCTTCTCCTCTCATATTCAACAATGACTTTCCAATTTAATCTTCTGCCTGACCACCTGCATTTTAAACAAAGAATTCTAGAACTCAGTAGATCGCCTTTATGTGACACAGGACTGGAGAGATTTCTCATTACTGCTATGTGCAGTGCTGTAGAACAAGATCTGAAATAATAAACTGGCTCAGGTCCAGCAACCCTTCATCAAAGGGACGTGTGGGAGAGTATTTACAGCAAGTCTGAATTGCAGAGAAAGAAGGGATAGAACAGGATAGCTTCCTTGGAAGGAAAAGGCAAAGCAAATACTGGACCAAAGAGGTCAAGTGATTAGGATGTGATTTGCATATTTGTGGGTCAAGATAACACTGTGGTGAGGGGCGCCTGGGTGGCTTAGTCGTTAAGCGTCTGCCTTAGGCTCAGGGCATGATCCCAGCGTTCTGGAATGGAGCCCCACATCAGGCTTCTCTGCTAGGAGCCTGCCTCGTCCTCTCCCACTCCCCCTGTTTGTGTTCCCTCTCTCGCTGGCTGTCTCTCTCTGTCAAATAAATAAATAAAATCTTAAAAAAAAAAAAAAAAGATAACACTGTGGTGGCCCAAAAGCCAGAAATCAACAGATCATATTCCTATCCCCCCACCCCCAATCACGACAAACCTATGTAGAGTAACAAGGCACAGGAGCCGACTACTGCAGTCTTTCTCTTTCTCCTCCCATCCCTCCCTCCCTCCACCCCCACCATTTCTCATATCATCTTTTCCTCTACTGCTCTGCCAACCAATTCCCAAACCAGAAATTTCAGTGAAGTGTAATGTATATATAATAATAAACTAATTGTATCTAAATTCCTAGAAATTGGTCAAAAACATGTATCTCTGACAAACAGCTGATCACCAACTATTAATGCTTTAGGCGAACAAATAATATGACCCTATTAGATGTCTCGTCACAAAATCTCCGCAGAAAGGTTGGACTGAAGAGACAATATGCAATCTATACCAAAGACAGCACAGGTTAATGCCAGTCACTAAAGGGCAGTCATTATATGCTTTTTATAAAATGATCCAACAACGCAAGAGGGGCATGATCAGTTCTGTATAATTTCAAAGTATCATTTCAAATGAGTTGTGTGATTAAAACAGAGGACTTATTGATAAAGATGTTAGTGGCTCCAAGGCACAAAATTCTTTCATTAAAAAAACAAACTACACATTAGGCATAAGCTATTAACAAAGGCAACATATGTTTTCACTCCTCTAGATAGAGAAAACCGCAAACAGGATAGGGAAGGGAACACTGAGGATTCTCTGGGACATGGGCCATGTTGGTATTTTTATCCTCTTTTCCTTCTGGTTTCACCTCCACTTTCCTACTAGACCTCACCGCCCCCCATCTTCCTCTCAGCTCACACAGGCCGCATTCCTCCCTCTGTAAAACTCTGAGAAGTAGAGATGATGGGTAATGAAGTGGTCAAGGCACAAGCCCTATCTTATGGCTTAATCCAAATTCTGGAAAAGCATAGCACTGGCAAATGATTCACATGTTCGCACATATCAGATGAACAAAGTTTACCTCCTTTGGGCCAAAACTTTCAATTTAACTATTTGTTTAAAGATGTTTCCTAAACTGTATTTTTTTTTTTTTTTAAGGGTGCCCGGGTGGCTCATTTGGTTAAGCATCTGCCTTCAGCTCAGGTCATGATCCCAGGACCCTGGGAATGAGTCCCACATGGGGCACCTGCTCAGCAGACAGTCTGGGCTCCCTCTACCCCTTCCCCCTGCTCATGATCTCTCTCTCCCTCACTCTCTCTCAAATAAGCACATAAAATCTCAAAAAAAAAAACCCACCCAAAAAACCCTGTATTTGTTTATTTGTATGCTAAACATAAGTTAACCTTGGAATACTGCAAGATATTCCAAGGCTGAGATATGATGGCTTTCAACTGGGAAAAGTGTATACATATATAGCTAATGTTGAAACTGTTATAATTAGGAAAATACAACCAGAAATATCCAAAATGTAACAAAGTAGCAAAAACTAAAATTCCTTTTGAAATTTAAATATGTGGAATTTAAGAAACAAAACAGATGAACATAGGGGATGGGAAGGAAAATGAAATAAGATGAAAACAGAGAGGGAGGCAAATCATAAGAGACTCTTAATTACAGGGAACAAACAGGGTTGCTGGAGGGGAGGTGGAGGGTGGATGGGGTAACTGGGTGATGGGCATTAAGGAAGGCCCTTGAAGTAATGAGCACTGGGTGTTGTATGCAACTGACGAATCACTGAACTCTATCTCTGAAACTAATAATACACTATATGTTAAATTGCATTTAAATAAAAAATAAAATAGAAAAGGCAAAAAAAAAAAGGAAATTTAAATATGAATTCGTGCATTTAGAACCATGGCAACTATCTATTAGTGTCTTTGTTAAGTATAGTTCCAAACGTACAAAAAAATAAGAAGATATTAATTGGCATAGTTATTATTAGTCTATTTGAAAATATTGCTAGAAATTAAATGACAAGCAAAGAGACTATAGGTATATATTTTACCAATAGAGAGTCTTCTGTAAATTAGCTAGCACTCCCAATGCTGAAGTATTATCTATCCTTAAAATATCTGGAATAGAGAGTGAAGTTTTACCTTAGGGCAATAGTAGATAAAAAAGTTTTTGATGGCTAAGGATTAAAAAAGGATTGCTGACAACCTGGCAGTTAGTTCCTCAGGTTAAACAGAGTTATAAAGTGACTCAGCAATTCCACTCCCAAGAGAAAAAAACAAAAAACAACCAAAAACCTATGTTCACATAAAAAACTTGTACATGAATGTTTACCGCAGCTTTCTTGATAATAGCCAAAAAGCAGAAACAACTCAAATGTCTATCCATGAGTGAACGGATAAACAAAATGTTGTATCTCTCTCTATAATAGTATATTAGTTGGCAACAAAAAACAACGAAATATTGATACACGCCAAAATGTGGATGACATCTGAAAATGTTATGCCTAGATGAAAGAAGTCAGTTATAAGAGACACATATTATATGATTCCATGTATATGAAATGTCCAGAGTAGGCAAATCTCCACGGATAGAAAATAAATTAGTATTCACCTAGGGTAGGGGTGGGAGAAAGGGGAGTGACAGCTAACAAGTATGGGGTTCTTTTTGAGGTGAAGAAAATGTTCTAAAATTGATGTGGTGATGGTCATACATCTCCGTGAATATACTAAAATCCTGTGAACTATAATTTAAAAAAAGATTTTATTTATTTGAGCTTAACTGAACTGAGCCACCCAGGTGCCCCTGAAAATAAAGATTTTTAAATTGGTGGTGGTGGGGGAGGAGACCTATCTAGCTCATTACAACAAATTAAGATAATACCATTTTAAGTCAATCAGAGAAAGACAATTATCCTATGATCTCGCTGATATGTGGAATTTGAGAAACAAGGCAGAGGAATAGAGGGGAAGAGAGGAAAAAATGAAACAAGACAAAAACAGAGAGGCAGACAAACCATAAGAGACACTTAATCTCAGGAAACAGACGGTTGCTGGAGCAGAAAGGGGTGAGGGGATGGGGTGGCTGGGTGATGGACACTGGGGAGGATATGTGTTGTGGTGTGCGCTGTGTATTGTGTAAGACTGATGGATCATAGACCTGTACCCCTGAAACAAATAATACATTACATGTTAATAATTTTAAAAAAAAGGTTTTTGGAAAACTGGAAAGCAAACTAAATTCCATAATAAAGTCTGTATAGAATATGACATTAAAAAAAAAACGTCATTTTTTATTACCAAGTTATGATGGTTAATATTTCCAATAAACAGTGGCTAGCTGTGTGTATCAGTCCAAATGCACTGGAAAATATGATGGAATTAGAATATCTTTATCTTGGGACATTCTAGAAGGAATGTCTCTATAAAGCTGCAGTACAGAACTGACACAAGGTTTTCTGCCAACAGGCATATCCTCTGGTATCTCAATTCTCCTGTGAGATAGAGAAACTGGGAAGCTGTGAACACTTATCTTAATCCACAGAGTCATGCTTTCTCTAGTGCTGAGACCAATGCAAAGAAATTTATCTCTTTCCTGAGATAATTTCCATAAGGGTGGCAAGCCTAAAAACAAGTCCTTCTAACTTGTTCAAGGACTGAATAAAGAAATCAGAAGGTGGTTAATAAGCTTAAAACTTACTTTAACCTTTCTTCAGATGATGCTAGAAGGGTAGGGAAGAAGATTTTATAACTAATGACATTTTTCAGATTAAATATAATTTTGTGGCCGACTGCTTAATTAAAAATTCTGGGGTTCCTGGGTGTCTCAGTCAGTTAAGTATCTGATTTCCAACTCAGGTCATGATCACAGGGTCCTGGGACTGGGCCACTTAAGGCTCTGCGCTTAGCAGGGAGTCTATTTCTCTCTCTCCCTCTCTGCCCCTCCCCTGCTTGTGTTCTCTCTCTCTCTCTCTCAAATAAAAAAATAAAATCTTAAAGAATAAATTCTATGTAAACTTTGTATATAAATAAATGCCCAACTTTCTCTACTGGGTGCTTATGTTAAATATTGCTTTCATCTACATAGTATTTCTGTAAAATCTGGACCCAATTGGTTATGTTAGTAAATTCACATCAAATTTTACCACATTCAGAAATATGGTAAAAAAAGGGCGAAAAAAAAGGTGAAACATAACATGTAAGTTAAAGGAGGAAATGTTATTATAATAAACTCAATAGATCTATTATTAAAATCTTCTACAAGTACGTATTAAATTTTCATGTGTTTAAATTTCATCCATTTACATTCAATACAATTCAAATAGTTAATTTATTTTAGTATGACATTTCATATTCTAAAGCTTAACAATAAATCAGGTTCTACATCATTAATTAGCAAATAATTATTTTTTAAAACAGAAGTCTCACAAAAGGCTGTCATTAATATGCTCTGTGAGAAATTGGTGGGTTTTTTTTTTACTAGCATCATTCAAAAATGATACAAAAATAAGATGATACAAAAATAAAAACTTCCATTTATAGGAAAAATGAACTAAAAGGGATATGTTAACAGAAAGGAAATAATAAAGATTTCAGAAAAAAAAAGTAAAAAAAGAAGGAAAATGTATGTCAGAACAAAACATTATATTAAAAACCCGACTTATTAAGTAGTAAATTAAGGAATAAGTTTCAAACATTAAAAATGCCTATTTTTACTTTGGATTAGGAACTGAATGAGCTAAGATAAAGCTTAGATCCCATTCTCTATGTACCTGGCTTAGATCAATGATGATGATTTTTTTTTTTTAATTTAAAGATTTTATTTATTTATTTATTTATTTATTTATTTATTTGAGAGAGAGAGACAGAGAGCGAGCAAGCATGAGCAGGGGGAGGGGCAGATGGAGAGGGAGAGGGAAAATCTCAAGCAGATTCTGCATTGAGCGCAGAGCCCAACCTGGGGCTCGATCTCAAGACCCTGAGATCATAACTTGAGCAGAAATCAAGAGTCAGATGCTTAATGGACTGTGCCACCCAGGGGCCCCAATGATAATTCTTAAGGAGAAAGCCTGCTGAGAGAGACAGTTTTTTGTTTTTTCCTATTAAAAAGTGGTTCCTACTGTCAGAAAAATATTTTCCTTGCTTGCCTATATACACATGCACATGTGTGAATACAGAAGAGGCAATGCGGTAAGAGAGATTCCTAGACTGCAGTCAGCACAAGTGGGGTCAAGTTACTGGGCAACTCCTTCTCTGGGTTTACAAGTATCCTGAGTCAGATATACTCACGCACACACACAGATATATGTATATAATTTATATGATATATACGTATCATAATTTATAATATATATGTCATGAAGAGGAAACAGGAACACAGTTGTCTGGCTGTAACAATTTAGGGAATGATGGTGTCACTTACTGAAATGGGGAAGTCTGGGAAGTCTTTGGAAGGGAAGAGAAATCAGAGTTCTGTTCTGAACATACAAAATTTGAGATAACAATAAAATGACTAATACTGACTAGATGCTAACTCCATACCAGGCGACATGGCACAAAGGTGGGAAAGGCAGTAGGCCCTGCCTGGCAGAGTACCCCTAACCCCAACTTCTTGGTTCAGGAATGGGCATACCAACCCCTACCAGCTCAATTAAAAATCTTCCCTAGGGATTTTATCAGGACAAATATTCACTTTATGCTTAGGGGTTGCTAGCTGTGAGGTGTCTGAGGAGGTCATTTCGGCTACCACATGGCAAGATCCAGCCTAAGAGTAAAGACAACACACACACACACACACACACACACACACACACACAAAAAAAAAAACAATGAGGAGAGATGCGGAAAGATGGGAAGAGACAGGTCTAACTAAATATTAGTTAGCTGGATCTAGTCATGGCTAAAGCTAGATGCATTCCTGAACTTCCTGCTACATGAGCCAGCCAATAAATTCTATTTTTTTTTTTTTTTAAGAGACAGAGTGGGGGGGCGCCTGGGTAGCGCAGTCGTTATCGAGTCCCACATCGGGCTCCTCTGCTGGAAGCCTGCTTCTTCCTCTCCCACTCCCCTGCTGTGTTCCCTCTCTTGCTGGCTGTCTCTCTGTCACATTTAAAAAAAAATCTTAAAAAAAAAAAAAGAGACAGAGTGGGGAGGGAGGGAGAGAGGGAAGGAGGGAGGGAGGGAGAGGGGGAGGGGGGAGAGAGAGAGAATATGAGAATCTCAAGTGGGCTCCACATTCAGCACAGAGCCCGATATGGGGCTCAATCTTATAACCCTGAGATCATGACCTGACCAAAGTCAAGAGTCGGACACCATCCAGGCGCCCCACAATAAACTTTATTTTTGTTTAAGCTAGTTTGAATTAAATTTCTATTCTCTGCAACTGAAAGAGTCTCAACGAATTCACAGATCTGTAATAGCACAAACTTTGCGTATTTTTTAAGTAAGTTCTATGCCCAACATAGGGCTTAAACTCACGACCCCAAGATCAAGAGTCACATGCTCCACCAAATGAGCCAGCCAGACACCCCTATAACATCATAAACTTATCAATAAAATTTTGTTTTTTGACAGGAGAAACATTCAGTAGGTCAAATTGTCTAGCCATTTTATCCTTCAAAAAAGCCTATCTTCTTGTACCTTATTGAAGTCAAATTTTGCTTAAATTACTTCTATTCATGCCTTTATTTAAGTGTATCCAGAAACAAATCCTCAGCATTAGGTTAATACTGCCTTATTGCTGCAATGGCTTTGTTTACTGAAAGACCACTATGTGCAAATAAAACTACCTATTGAGCATTATTTAGTGCTGAGGAACTTGAAGTATGGGCACTAATTGCTTCAAAGTCAAAGCCATCTGAGTCTTTGCCCAGTTTTTCCTGTTAATTTGAACTTACTTTAATAAAAAACATGCAAGTTGCTTGATGACATATTTGAATTAAGCAATGGTCTCCGGGACTCACATGACTGGGGACTGTTGATTTAGAAGGGATCATCAATAATTAAATATAAACTTCCCTGGATCGTGCCAGGAAATTGGGTGGATACAGCACAAGGAGATTAGGGGTTCACTTATAATTGGGGCTAATTTTCAATGATACTTTTAGCAGAAAGATGTGGTTCAAGGAACACTGGAAATGGCTGCTATGCTAGAGAACAGGGTGTCAGGGCTCAAAGTGGTCTTGGCAGTTTGGTGTTTCAAAGGGAGCAATTAGATAAAGTTTCAAAGGATTTAAATTTTGAAGGAAATGCTGTGTAAGCTTCTATTTTAAAGATATAATAAAATATAAAGACTACACATAACAAATTCAAGGTGAAAGATCAAAGACTGCGGGGGAAAAATAATGGGCTTCTTCTAGTATTTCACATTAAGGAGGGCTTAAAAGCCCAATTTTAAACCATATAAAAACACCCCTTTTAATGGGTACCAGGTTTCTGACTTCACATTAGTTATCAGAGCTTGGCCTTTTAAAATTGGCTTATTTGCCCTTAATGAGTAACTTTAACTCCTTGATTGTTAATGCAAGTCACATACTGACCAATGAGAGAAAAAGTCTGCCCATAAGGACAGTTTCTCTGATCAGTAATTTTGCTTACAGCAGTGAAGGCTTTTAGAAAGAATACAGAGAGGAAAGAATTGCAAAAACAAGAATAATACCACAGGTTCATTCAGAATGTGCCAAAAATGACACTCTAGGGGCGCCTGGGTGCCTCAGTCGGTTAAGCGTCTGCCTTCGGCTTGGGTCATGATCCCAGGATCCTGGGATCCAGACCCTCATTGGGCTCCTTGCCAGTGGGGAGTCTGCTTCTCCATCTCCCTCCTTCTCCTGCTCATGCTCTCACTCTTGCTCTAATAAATAAAATCTTTTTAAAAAAATGACATTCTAAAGGTCAGAAAGCAGATGGTAACTTAAGAGTATAGTAGTCATGTTAATGACAAAGAGAATGTGTTAAAGTGATAGACTTCATGGTTAGAAATCTATTATCAAAGGGGGCACTGGGGACCACCAGAAAATGAGAGAAAGTCATTAAATGCATATACTAAAGAAGTGTTTAATACAAACAAGATCTTTCTTTTACAAGGGGGCTCAAAAATTTGTTTGTATTAAACATTAAATGTATTTAAATACTCTGTCCAGAACTATTTGTCTAAATGGCAGGGCTGGGACTTGAACGGAGATCCCATTACTCCAAAACCACTGCTCTTTCCATCTTTCCAGGAAAGCCCTTTTCCTGGATCACTGATCTTCATGCTCTACTCTCCTTCATTCTCCTGGGATTGCTCAGATTAAAATCAGATTAGTAAGGGTGTACTAATGACCATGAGTGCAGACTCACTTATGTACTGTGAATGTTTTAAAGGGGATAGTTACCTACATGGAGGAGAGCTGGCCTTGGGCTACTTTCTAGGTGAGGTCTGTCAATTCAATTCAAATACAAGAGGGAGGTGGAGAGGAGATAAAATAGGGGAGGGAGAGAATCACAGATTTAGGGTTGGAAAGGAGCACAACAATCGTCCAGTCCAATTCCCTCAATTTTAGGAATGGAAGGAACTTTCTCAGATCCCAATGGGGTAGGTAAATGGCAGAACTGAACCCATGCAGACCACTTCTTGCCCCCTCCTCTAGGGGGAGATAACCGTAACCCTGTCATTCCACACTTCCTTGAGACTGTCCCCCTCTCCTGCCATAAATGACATGAGGCCCGTTGTTGAATCCATCGGAGTAAAACATGGTAGTCCTTGGATACTGAAGATGGGGCCATTTCCTTTTTTTCAAATCAATTCCTCTAATATTTACTGAATTTCTACTATGTTTATGTTGTAGAGTGTATAAATATTTAAGGATATGACTAATACACAACCCTGTCTTCAAGAACCTTATGTTTGCTGAGACAATTTAGTCTCTAAATAATAAGACTATTATAAAATAATTTAGTTTGTGGATTAGTGGTTCACAAGCTCCTTGAGGTTCCCAGGCCCTCTATGAGAATCTGATATTAACTATGGATCTGCTCCCCAGAAAAACCCACATATTTTTGCACATATTCAGGAGATTACTGGATCTCATAAAACGCATCTACTGACCATGAGTTAAGAAGTTCTATTTTGGGAGATTCACTGAGTACCTCTACATAAAAATTATCTGAAAAACCAAAGCTGAGAGAAATACTAGTTATCCCTTTCCTTTGATGTAAAATGAGTAAACTTTAAAAACAATGTTGTTCCAAGTTAAGGAACTGGAAAGCAAAGAAATTGCTTTCTCTAATATCATCTGAATGTCCTTTCTACAAATACTTATTTTCCCGTATCTAATTTTTGTGTGTATTTTATTCCGTAAGAATATATTGCTTGCATTCAGTTTCCAGAGGGCCTTTTCTCATATATGTATTTCTCATATACATAATATATATGAAGTTTACATTCACAAGGATAAACTTCATTAAAAGCAGAAAAAACATGGCTTACCTAATGAATTATTCTATTTCTTTCTCTTTTTTTTGGTTATAGTTTGAAATGCTGTTTTTAAGGCTTTGATACTGAAGAGAGTAAGTCATTAAGAGGAGCTGATAATACTGCAGCATGAGCACTTGGCTCTTCTCTACTAAAAAAAAGTATTTAGATCTTTTGGAATTTAATTTCTTAATTAAAAAGTATAACAGTAAAGAAATTCCTGCAGAAGTGGGAAACTGTACAATCAATACTGAGGTCTCATAAATCATTTCCTAAAGCTTTGAATAAATCAGAAAAAAACATACAGCAAACTCTTTAATACACTGTTACTTGGTTATGTTAAAATGTTTTTTAAAACTGGCTATCATGTTACATATTCTTAAGGAAATAAATGGAGGAGTTAGAACTGACAATATTCCTGAATATACTAGCAAGGTGGAAAAATGATAATGAAAACTAGATAAAAGGACAGAAAATAAAAGAAATCCCATTTAATTTTTTAAAACCCTGTAAATAAATACTGTCATAATTCAGTTCGCTGCTTTGCTAATGTTAAGAAAGTTAAATGGAAGGAAATGCATTGGAGAAAAGGGATGTGGATTCCTTATTTGTTACCAGTATTTTAAACGGATTAGAAATAACAAATTGTTAGCAAATAGGCACAAAAGTCTGGAGCAGGGACAAAAATTATCTATAGAACAAACATAAATTTTCTAAAACACTGATTTATTAAATTTTTCCTTAAAAATGGAGAAAAGGCCAACCCAACCACAATCTCAACAAGCACTGTGGGGCAGTCCAGCTCAAGTTAAACAGGACCTAATGCTAGTGCTAGGTAAATTCTGATTAAAAAAAAAAAAATCCATTAGAGAATAGCCCACCAGACAGGGATAAACACCCTCATCATGACAGATCAGTATGACTCCTAAAAGAATATGGTTCTTTTAGGGGGCACATTTTCAAATAAACAAAAGAAGTTGAATGTTTTTTGGAGGGAGCTGGGGGAATAAAGACTAGAAATGATATAAACAAAGACTTCAGGCTTAATGTCAATGATCAATAGTAAGACATCTTTTCTGAGTGTTGAAAATAAACCCTGACATTAGCATAGGTGTGTGTGAACTACTTCATATATGATACCCTTCTCTTCGGTAACATCATCTAAATGAAGCAGGATATATTTAAAGGATCAATGTGAGCAAATACATACCACAGGCTGTTTTGTGATGTCCACCAAGTCCTTAAGATTATAATATTGATGTTTCTCAAATGCCGAAAATAGCATGTCTAAAACATGTTGTTTATCAGCTCGAGCTCGTTTTCCATCTTCTTTCTTTTTCCTTTCATATTCAATCTAGGTGCAAACAGCAAAAGTAATAAAGGCATCAATCCAACATGCTCACTCTAAAATACAGGCATTCTCTTTTTAGTCACCCCCAAAAATGATTAATTTCAAGTTGCAAGGCAGCAGATTAAAGAGCAGTGGGTTGAGAACCTGGGTCTTCACTGCTCCCAGGGTTCCTCAGACCTTGAAGGATCTACGAAGGTATTAAAGCCTGCCCATAAACTGCCTTCATTCTTTTCTAAGGCTTTATACAATGTCTCCATTTGCCCCCAAATAGCCTTCGTTTGCCAAATTAGAACAATTCAGTGTGGCTACTGATTAGGTCATGTTGATCAGAAAGTCCAACTTGCAGTTTTTGTTTTTGATTACCCCAAATACGTAAAATAGTTTCTTTAACAGATGCAGTTTGGTAGGTGACATCTTTCAAAATTGAGGTTCTTCCGGATAGGCACGGAATTAAAAGGCGGGCAAATTACAGAGGAGGTTCTATAGGAAATGCAAAGTTTGAGAAGCACTGGTAAAAGGAAAAGAACGTGGGTAGTGAAGCATTTTCTTCTCCTGACCCTGTGTGACCTTGAGCTTGTTTCTTCTCCCATAACATGAAGTAAGCTTACTAACAGAAAAGGGTAAATACATACTTAGTACTCAGGTACAAGCAAACTGTTTTTCCAAAATCCCCATTTTATCTTAAAATTCATGTGAACTCTAAATTCACCTGCATAATACACCTTTATTTGTAATACAAAAATAAAATATCTCTCATTCAAATAAAAATGACACTCTAGGAGCAAGTGGTATGTTTGTCCTGTAGTTTTGTGTGCCTTTATGCACCCCAGTTTGAAAGCAGTGGCACTAAAAGAGAGATTTGATCCAGAGATTTGACCATTTGGAAAAAAAAAATTACATTTTATTAGGCAACCTACTGAATGGGAGAAGATATCTGCAAATTATATCCAATAAGGAGTTAGTATCCAAAATATATAAAGAATTTTTTCATCTTAACACCAAAAAACCCCCACCCCAATCTCATTTAAAAAAATGGGAAGGGGACAGGAGTAGACATTATTCCAAAAACAAACACATGGCCAACAAACACGAGAAAAGATTCTCAACATCACTAATCATCAGCGAAATACAAACTAAAACCACAATGAGATATCACCTTATACTAAATGTCAGAATGGCTAAAATAAAAAAGGCAAGAAATAACAACTGTTGGCAAGCATGTGGAGAAAAGGGAACTCTCATGCATTGCTGGTGGGAATGTAAATTAGTACGCTATGAAAAACAGCATGGAAGTTCCTCAAAATTAAAAACAGAAATACCATATGATCCAATAATTCCACTACTGGTTATTTATCCAAAGAAAATGAAAACACCAAATCAAAAAAAAATATGCATCTCTATGTTTATTGCAGCATTATTTACAATAGCCAAGATATGGGTCAACTTAAGAGTCCATCAATAGAAAAATGGTTAAGAAAAATGTGGTGTGTGTGTGTGCGCACACATTTTAAATACAGCAACAGCAGAGCACAGAGTCACCTTTGGACAAGTTGATGCTGAGAAAGGTGAAAATGCATGGCAAAGGGCTATGTTGTTGGGGAGGAATGTGGCCAGACTCAAGACTCTCGGGGTGGCAAGAGCATGACAGAAACAACTATGGACAGCGACAGGGGATTTATTAGAGAAGACCAGAGTGAGTAGAAGAGCTAGAAGCAAGACTGGAGAGGTGACAGACCAGAGCAGCCCATGACCAAGGAGAAAATCCAAGTCTTCCCAATGTGGGGAAGATGGAAAAACAGACGAAAACATGCATTTAAGTACAAAGGCAAAAGTAGAGTGGCTATTCCAATTCAGTGAGAAAGGAGGCTGAAGAGATAGCAAAGACTAAAAGGGATGGACCTGAGGTACATTCAAGAATTTTCTCTCTTTAGGGTCAAAAGAAGGATAGAAGTGGGGTGCCTGGCTGGCTCAGTTGGTAGTGTGTATGACCCTAGATCTCGGGGTCATCAGTTCAAGCCCCATGTTAGCAGTGGAACTTACTTAAAAAAAGAAAGGAAGGAAGGAAGGAAGGAAGGAAGGAAGGAAGGAAGGAAGGAAGGAAGGAAGGAGGGAAGGAAGGGAGGGAGGGAGGGAGGGAAAGAAAAAGAAGGAGAGAAGAGAACAGCTACATCAGGGAGAAAGCAAGCATGATAGGGCAGGACAAGACCCACAAATCCAAGCAGGAGGGTGTTTGGATTAAATAGAGAAATATCATGCAATGCCTTAAAGGATTAATATTTTAAACTCTGCTTTACTGACCAATATCTAATATATATATATTTGCTGTTTACAACTGCACTTAGTTTGCATCCTGAAACTTCTTTCCACTGTTGCAACTCATTTGAATAGTTTCATGTTTTGCATTAAGATGAACAATCCAGAAAAGGTGACTGCTAAAAAAGAGAGAAAGAGAGAACAGCTTGGACCAGATGAAGTTACTGTAATCCTTTTCTCTAGTCTGGTGTGGCATAAGAAAAACTTAACCTGGATCTAGAAAAATAAAGGGAGACAGAATCAGATTAAGGAAGGGTGAGGAAAGCCTACAGCCTTCCCACACGCTTAAGTGCAATGTGGGCTAGAGGCCACAGGTCCTCAAGAAAAATAATACAAAGGAAGTGAGGACATCGCAAAGGTCCAGTATTAGGCTTTTGTACTCTGCATGAAGCCACAGTTGTATGATACTTTGCGTGTCCTCCCGTTCCAGCTTTACTTTATGCTGAGAGAAGGAGGAAGAGTTAAATTCAGGAAACAGTAAAGAGAACCGATGGTATATTCAGCTTCCACCCTTTGTAGACTCTTCCTTGTGTGAAATGCTTGGAGAAGCTAGGAAGATTAATAGGAAAAATGTTTTCAAATACAGAGGATCCCTAACTTCCAATGGTTCGATTTAGGATTTTTCAGCTTTATGATGGTGCGAAAGCAATATGCATGCAATAGAAACCATAATTTGATTTTTGAATCTGGATCCTTTCCCGGGCTAGCAATATGCTGTACAATCCTCTCTCGCGGTGCTGCACGGCGGCAGCCAGCTGGAGCTCCCCGGTCAGCCATGCTATCACCAAACTTAAAACTATTCTGTTTTACTACTTTCACAACAGTACTCAGTACATTACATGAGATCTTCAACACTTCACTATGGAAGGGGCTTGGCGTTCAATGATTTTGCCCAAATGCAGGCTGATGTAAATATTCTTAACCACATTTCAGGTAGACTAGTCTAAGCTATGGTGTTCTGGTAGGTTAGGTGTATTAAATGCATTTTGACTTAAGATATTGTCAATTTTGACGGAAACCCCACCAAAAATTGAGGGAGATCTATAAAGAAATCTGCTGGTAAAGCCAGATGGCCCACTTCAGAGAGGGCATACACTCTAATTGGTAGTGGAAAGAAAAGCCTTCTAAGTGTTACCAAGTTGTCCCAATCCCAGAGCCACATGCCAGATCCAAGAGGGCCTGAATCAAAAGTAAGAATTTAGAATGAGTTGGAAAGGAACTTTACTTCAATCTCAAAATTACTGTATTCAACATTGGTGCTTTCCTACTTTAGATCTGGGGGAAAGCAGACTAGAAATGTTCTGTGTTAACTGTGTCTGTTGATGGCTCAATACCTGGGGGCAGTGCAATCTAACTTTACTTTTGATTAGTGGAATAAAAACACTTAAAAGTATAATCTGAAAACCCAGGCATATAAAATAATAAGAGCAACAACAAATTGGCAATATGATCCCTTATTAAAGAAACTAAAGTACTAGAAATTTAATTCTACACTTATTTAAAAACAAAAGGCAAATGGCAAAATTTAATGTCCTCAGGGCCCATACTGCAGGATAACCCATAGAAAAGACTGTTTTAAAACAAAATTTTTTACAGTATAGCATTAAATCTTTTTTGATAATGTTCAAGGCAGACTCATACTCTAAATTCTGCTCTGTAGTAGCAAGTAGTTCCAATGGATATATGTATAATTAAAATTAAACACACACACATATGCATAAATGCATAATTATGTAAACTTGGTCATTAAATTACTAATGACTAACCTTATACTCAGGACAAAACTAAAGTTCTGAGGTAGCTTTTCTTTTTTAAAACTAAACAGCATAGAAATGGCCATCTTAATATTGTACTTACAATATTGCACTACTGATAAAATTAATTCTACAAATAAACTACAAATGCTATGAACTAGTCTATTAAGGAGAAGACTACAGTGTTGCGATAATGCTATCTCTTCTCTCTTTAGCTCTTCTGCCTTTGGCATTTTGTTTTGTAGTGGCGCACCAGCGTGGTAAGAAAACGATGCTACCCAAAACAGTCACGTACCTCACTTGTTAGCAGCCACCACAAAATATTAGTGGGACAGTTACTGGACTAGAAATGGCTATTATGGGAAGTTTAATTACCGCTATTATATCTGCCCCAGTGACCATAGATCAACTGCATAATCAGCTGGATAGAAATAATTGTCAATTCAGAAAGGACTTTAAATTTAGTCTCCAATTAAAAATTTTACAATCCAAAAAAAATCTATCATACACAATTAATTTTTCTTTTACAACAGAAAACAAATTATTCAAGACTAAAATGCAACTAGATGTTGAAAATCCATTGTGGGGTGGTATAGAGATATTCAACCATCATTACTGAAACCTTAATCACAGACTAAAATTATAAAAGCCACCCACCGCCAATTAAAATATTGTAATACAGATGTCTGTAAATTTCTAGATTGTTGTTTGCAGAAATACTTTGACTGCGTTGTCAAGGCAGTCCTTGTGGAAGCTTTTAACTTTTGAAGGGAGCATGACAGCCTTGAATATCATGGTTTGCATTTAAATTCTTACAAAAGATCCTCCTCACCCCTAATGCTTCTATTTCTGCCTAGGGTGTTGTTATCTTTTGGGAGGAAATTAATTCTTTAGAGTCACTGAGTTCTTGGTGTAAATTCAAATGAACAAATTGGACAAAACTGGACAAACGGACAGAACTAATACTAGGCAAATACTGCTGAAAAGCCTTTATGATATAGTCCTGTAGGCATCTATTATCCAGTGAGCAAAATTCTAAATTTATACGTGTAACTAAAAAACCAAAACCAAAACCACAACAACAAAAACAAACCCAACAACCTTCATTCTGAACACCAAAGTTGGTTGCCACACTGGAGGAAACAGTGTGCATAAAAACAGTTAACCTCAAGATTTTATGTAATCATCTGACTTCCTCCAACAATAATTTTCTAATTAAGCTCCTCGAATTCTCTATCACTTTCTGACCAAGAGTTCTTGCCAGGAAAAAGAAGGGGAAGAGAAATCTTTTTTAAAGCTAGGGGAAAGAGAGGATGATAAAGACAATAAAAGACGAGTTCTTTTTAAAAACCTTAGGTTTCATGGAAAGAGACTTCTTGGTCTCCTCTCGGGTATCATTTTTGCCCCTACCCCCAACAAGATGGCAGACAGAACTATGAAGTTCCCATCTCTGAGTCAGTGGCTGCATGTTACAACTACCCAGGGAACTTGAAAAATTTTAAGATAGCTGGCTTCCACAGTAGATCAATTAAAATCAATCTCTGGAGGTTATTTTTCTTTTTAAAAAGCTTCCCAGGGTATTCTAGAGTATAGCTAACATTGACAAACACTATCTAGATAATAGAAGACAGAATTCCTTACGAGAAAAGTCCTACGAGGGTAGGCTACACATGAGAATGCTGTAGATGCTAGATGATGATGTAGGCTACACATGAGAATGCTGTAGATGCTAGATGATGATGTCCACAAAGCCAAAAAACCACATACAGAAGAACCTTTACTTGCAATCAGAAATGGAGGGAGCTGGAAGCAATCTCACATACCAGCTAACTCAATGTGTATCAATTGGTAAACTGTCAAAAGGTACTTCTGTATTAATATGCATGGATATTTTAAAGCACACACACAAAAAGTTAAGGAGATGAAATTAAAACATTATTTTAAGGGTAAGTTTTAATTTGTCAAAATTACAAAATACGTTTTGGTTTTGTTCTCAAAATACAGCAATCTGCTTCACATTCTGGATGCTTAGTTTTTAAGTGAATTGCAAACTGTAGTAACTCTGTACCAGCAATAGCTAATATGACTTAAGGTCCAACACACACGAAGGTTAAGGGTCATTATGTCAGTTATCTTCAATAAGCCTTCAGCTCCAGGCCTTGGTGATGCCAGCAGCAGGGGACCTACAGGCTACATTTCTAAGACTCCCTTCCTAGCTGGTTTCCAGCTGGGGTTCTGCCAATGGGAGAATGAAAGTAGAAGGAAGGGAGATTTTTTTTCTTTTTGTGTGCGTTCTGTACACCTCCAGCAGCAGCAGCTTCCTTATCTCTGGTAACCAATCTCCCTCTCCAGCCCTTCCATTTTGTATTCGTAAAGCATTTGTAACCAATTCCCTACATTAAATCCCTTTCTGCTTGAAAATCTAGAGTTGTTTTGTTTCCACGATAGACGCTAACTGAATCATCACTAAAGACAGGGGATGACAAGCCACATTTAAAATGATTGCTAATTTCCTTTTTGGAAGGGCCAAGAGTACTTGTCACATCGGATTACATCATCACTGTTTCTATCTCACACTATGACTGATAAAGAGGTCATTTTTAAAATAGAAGTGTCAGTTTTTCCACTTTCTTGTTCACATATATTTGCTTTACTAATATATTATCTTTATGGTTTCTTTGCAGGAACCTTTAAAACCATTTGTTCACTTTTTTTAAGATTGGATTTAGCTAATAATAGGTACTATAATCTATAAACCTCTGAATTTAGCACCATACCTAAAAAGCTGAAGGCAAATGAAAACGTGAAGTACCAAACGTTGGAAGTACCAATGTCAATCCATCCGTGCTGCAAAATTTCTACTCTTCTGCTGAAAATGGCTGACTAGCACAGGGACTGCATAGGGTGGTAAGGTAATCCTCACAATATTTCTAAAGCTCAATTTCTTTCTTTTATTATGTGAAAAACAAGGTAAATACAAGTTCCAATATTCCCCACCCCATGGGGCCTCCTATAAATCCTAGTTTGACAACCAATTATTTCCCAAAGTTTGCTTTTACTACTCCAAAGGATGGGGGAAGGGGAATTTAATGTTCAAACGTTTGCAAAATATAGGATTAAACAATTTTCAAGGTCCCCAATTTCAATATAGTAAAGTGTCCATTTTGAAGAGGATACAATCAGAACCGACAAGTTCTTTTAACACATAATCTTTTCACATAACTTCTTTTTTCAAGAAGACTCTCACAAGATTGGTGTTTCTTTTTCTTTTTTAAAAAGATTTTACTTATTTGAGAGAGAGCAAGAAAGAGAGAGCGAGCATGAACACAAGCAGGGGGAGGCAGAGGGAGAAGCATACTTCCCACTAAGCAGGGAGCCCAGAACCCCAGGATCATGACCTGAGCTGAAGGCAGATGCTTAACTGACTGAGCCAACCAGGTGCCCCAAGATTAGTGTTTCAAAACTTGCTTTGGAAAATGCTGACCTATATGAACCAGTAGTTTCAGAAATGTAATGAAGATTTAAGGAAGAAGAAAACCACTTACAGAGAAACCTAACAGGTCATATCCGATAGGTAAGGCAAGAATTTTCAGGGCCAAGCTTTCATGGAAGGAGCATTCTAAAAAAATGCTTTCTGAATGGCAAGTATGGTAGGTATTACATCCCAGATAGTCTGTGACCTAAAGAGATAAATCTGAATTTAATGCTTAGAAGAGCTCCATGTACAAAGTGGGAGTTCAGATATCAAGAGATGATTACATATGTATTTTACATACAGTTGACCCTTGAACAACAAAGGTTTGCACTGTGTGGATTTTTTCAGTTTATTGCCCCAGGGTGGATTTTTTTTTTTTCAATAAACGCAATACAATGTTGTAAATGTATTTCCTCTTCCTTGTAGAATTATTTTTGTAACAGCATTTTCTTTTCTCTAGCTTACTTTATTGTAAGAATATAGTATATAATACATATAACATTTAAAATATGTGTTAATTGATTGTTTATATTACCAGAAAGGCTTCCAATCAAGTTAAGTTTTGGGGGGAGTCAAAAGTTATACATGGATTGGACTGTGTGTGTGTGTGTGTGTGTGTGTGTAAGGGGACGGGAAGTCAGTGACCCTAACCCCCGCATTGTTCAAGGGTCAACTGTATATGTAAATTTATTTATGTGCCATAGGTGGGTGGAAAAGGCTTTGGGGGTAAATGCAAGGTGGGTTCTCTCTTCCTTCCTTCCTCCCTCCCTCCCTCCCTCCCTCCCTCCCTCCCTCCCTCCCTCTCTCTTTCTTTCTTTCTTTCTTTTTAAAGATTTTATTTATTTATGTGACAGAGAGACAGCCAGCGAGAGAGGGAACACAGCAGGCGAGTGACAGAGGAAGAAGCAGGCGCCCAGCGGAGGAGCCCGATGTGGGGCTCGATCCCAGAACGCCGGGATCACACCCTGAGCCGAAGGCAGACGCTTTAACCACTGCGCTACCCAGGCGCCCCAAGGTGGGTTCTTTCTGATCAAATGCAGGGATATAGTTTTACAAATACATATATGCCATTTTCTACCCCCTCTTTCAATTTTTGTAGAAAATCTTTCCTTACATTTATCCTAAAAATTGTATTCAAGGAATCTCAACTGTTACAGTGAAATACCAGGCTTATGTTTATATATTTCACCAGGTAAAACTTTGAAAACATTTCAACATTATATTGGATTTAAAATTTTTATAGACCGTCTTGATTATGTAACCTCTTAGGCATTCTCATTGAATGTTATGTTTCTCAATCTTTTAAAAAATTTAAAGCCTCCTTCTGATAAAAATAACAAAAGCTTTATACTCTTTCTATAGCTGATATTATACTATATTATTGAATATGTTTTTTAAAAACTATGCAGGTGCCTCCATTCAGTCTGATACACTCCCATGGTGGAAAAAATTCACGAAACATTCAAATAATGTAATATGATAGATTATAGTCAATCTTTACTTTTATGAAAACAAAATCTTTCCAAAGATTACTATATGGCTCATTGCTAATAACTACATTTTATAATGACTCACTGATGCAATGACCACCTTATCAAAGGTTGATACCATGAACTGCCACTTAATGTTAAAAAAATCTTTAAAGTGGATGGTATAGCAGTACATCCTAACACAGAGTTCAGCATACAACGTATTCAAACTTGCTTTAGTAGTAAAAAGAAAAAATATATAAAAACACCCTAAAAATATGAAATTTGGAATCTATCTTCTATACCCACCAACTGGATATAGTGCCAATATTACTAAGAATATGAACTTTGATACTAGCAAAGTGCCAGCTTCGCTTGACCCAAGATAGATTTTCCTTTTGCCTCATCAATGGTGGTAGGAGCTCATCACGGCCCAGTACTCACACTCTTTCCTAGCTTTCTTACTTTTCTTATTCTAACAAAAAAGCTTCACTGCCCACTGTAACCATTCAAAAATACATACTCACTATGATGATTCCAACAATTCAAAAGGCTTTATAAAGAAGAAAATTAAGATAAAATCATTCCAGCTCCTATCATCCAAAAATAATGACCGTTAAAGTATTTAACCTTAATTTTGGACATTTGTTTCCAATCTTTGCCTGTTTTAAACAACAGAGAAACACTACTGCATATCTACCTTTGAGCCCTTATCTTTCTGTGACACGTTCTTAGATACAAGACTGTTGAGTCAAGGATATATTATTTATAGTGCTTTTGACACAAATTACCAAACCTCTCCAGAAAGGTTGTATCTCTTTATAGTTTATGGAAGTATGGTCTTTCTTGTCCTTACTGTGATAAAGAAGAAGCCAAAAAGGTAGACTTTTATCTATGTGTCTCAATCAACAGACAACATATAAATACCCCTCTTGTATTATCTGACACTTATTCAGCCTGTCCTCTTCTATAGTTTACGTTTCCCCGAAAGCATAACCAGAGGCTGTAAAATGAAAATATGGCTGGATGCAAATGAACTTTGATTTGCTTTATTTAAATACACAGCAATTTTAAAAATCTGAATGTTTTTAAGAAGGGGCATGTGCACTCCAGTTCATCATAGTTTCTTCCATTTTACCTTTTTAAATTTCAGCACTCTGCTCACCAAAGATGCCTGCTTGGCTCTGTAGGCATTTGCTACTTTTCTTGTTAAATAACCATAAGAAACTCAAATAGTGTAAAGTAGTGGTTTGACAAATACTAATCTGTGACACCTAAATCTGGATACTCAAGGCCAGTCTTAAAAAGGGATTATTTCTTCCTAAACATTGTATCAAGAGGAATAATAAGCAACAAAGTAGGACACAAGATATCAACTGTTAATTGTTACTTGACTTAATTCAGGTTTCGCTGTATTTCCAGAAAATCATCACATTTTTCCTTACATTACAGGTATTTCAAGACCCAAAATCCTCAGCTCTTTCAGTATTTCTAATGACCTGCAGCAACATAGCACAGTGGTTAATTAAGAGCATGGCTCCAAAACCAGACTACCTGGGCTCAACAGTTGGACTGGTTAATTACTGGCTCTCTGACCTCAAGTAAGCTAACCTCTCGGTATCTTAGTTACCTCATCTGTAAAATGAGATTAATAGTAGTAGCTACTTCATAGGGTAGGTATGAAGACTAAATGCATCATATGAAGCACTCAGAACAGTGCCTGGCACATAATATGTATATAATATATGTGTGTATTGTATATTTTAATATATTTAGTATATGTAAGATGTACTTCAATAAAAATGGTTTAAACATATACAGGCAGTCCTCACTTTGCATGGTGAGACCATAAAAATGCCCATGGAAGTTGAAACTATGCAAAGCAATCTTAATAATCAATGGGAAAAATTACTGTTGTTCCAGACTTACAAAATTTCTAGCCAATACATTAAAAATTCACAGTTATAAAGGTATGGAAAAATGAAAAAATATTAAAACTAATATTTATTAAGGACATTGTAATTTAAAACATTAAAAACATTGAAAAATGAAGTGTTTTATTTCTTTGAAAAATTTATCCAGAGTAGTCTGAACAGTGGTTGCCTTCTTCTCGTTGTTTAACTTAGGATACAGAGTGAACATCTTCTCCACGCTTGGTAAATCATCATATTCCTTACTGAGTCTAGATAACTCAAGCACTTAATAGCAGGTGTGTGACTAAGGTCCTTTTAAAACTTAAGAGTCAACGATATAGAAAAGAATAAAGACATAAGAGAGTGAATAAAGACATGAAGACTTACATTGTACTGATGATTAGCAACGGGTTTATAATTGGTTGTCACAACTTTGTCCAGTTGTTGTGATAGCCTTACAGGTTTGGAAGATTCTTCTATTTGCAATCTGAAAAATAGAAGGCATTATTAACAAACTTACTTATTAGAGTGAAACCTGAAAAGTTATTCCTATAATTCTTAATACTTAACAAATAAAAAGTAACCTCAAAAGCTATACCAACCTTAATACTTCAAAAACACACTGAGTAACATAAGCTAAACATATAAATTATCTCATTATAATTCTACAACTTCTTTCTAATCCTAGCTTGTATAGTCAAGTCTCAATTACTAAAACCAAAGAAGCTAATCAGCTTTAAATTTCTGGAAAAAAAATCTGCATGTAAAAATGAACTACCTTAAATTATACAGTATAAAATTAATCAAGTTATATATTCAAAATTCCTTTCACCTGATAAGAGATAAAGATAAAGATAGTATGCTGACACTTAGGTCTAATGGTTGCTTTATTGGACGACACAGATACAGAACATTTCCATCATCAAATAAACTTCTGTTGGACAGCACTGGTATAGAACTATTGCAGACCTCCATCTAAATTAAAATATAACTCAAAATACCACCGCTAGGGAAAAGCCTAAAACATATTACTTTAAGTTCTCTTGTTCAATAGGACAGGAACTAAAAATAATTTTCATTTAAAATTCCTTTGAAAAGCCCAACTTGCAGTATAAAAAGTACCTTTAAAAAATTTTTTTTTACTTATTCATGAGAGAGAGAGAGAGAGAGAAAGCTTCTGTGAGGGCAGGAGCAGGGGGGATGGTCACTGAGAGAGGGAGGAGACTCCCTGCTGAGCAGGGAGCCCTAAGCGGGGCTGGATCCCAGAACCCTGGGGCAGACATTTGACTGAGTCACCCAGGCACCCCAAAAAGTACCTGTTTTTATAACATTCTAATTATTTTATTCCTTGCATGAAGCTAATTATCTATTTGCCTATTTTTAGGTATGCAACACCAAATTACTCCGAAGAATTTAGGTATATAGCAACTGCTTTTTAATTTTTATTTATTTATTTTTAAATCTTTTATTTTTTTATTTGACAGAGAAAGAGAGAAAGAGAGAGAGAGAGAAACAGGAGCGTGCACACACAAGCAGGGGGAGCGGCAGGCAAAGGGAGAGGGAGAAACAGGCTCCCCACTGAGCAGGAAGCCTAATGCGGGGCTCAATCCCAGGGCCCTGAGATCATGACCTGAGCCGAAGGCAGCCACCCAACTGACTAAGCCACCCTGGCCGCCCGCAACTGTTTTTTTAAATGTAAAAGTTATAAATACTATAGGTTTTGGTTTTACTGTGATCCCCAAATTCAGTATAACCATTCCTGTATTGAAACATAAATATTTAAATTCTTCTAATGATTTATAAATCCATATCTATCATTTCAACACATATTATTTTAAAAAGCTAAGAAAAGTACTCTAGAATTCTCTTTAGAAACTTACTGTATATGTAACCATAAATCATTCAATGTTACTTTGCTTTTCATGAGCCAAATAAACTTTCTGTGAACCACAAAGAAAGTACCAGCAAGAGGTCTAGAAGGGGGATGTCCAAAGATGGACTTGGACTTAAACTCCTTCAGTGGCCTCTTAACTGTTCTTGGATGAAGCGCAAGCTCCTTCATGACTTCATATCCCTTTGGGATCTAGTCCCTGCTTATCTCCCCGGCTTTATCCACCATTCTCCCACATCTGCTTCAGACTGCAGCTGTGCCATGACCACGTTTTAGAAGCCTCTTGCTGGCAATCATCCAGCAAGTGTTTACTGAGTGCCTATCTCTGCCAGGCACCGGGTCAGAGGTTGGGAATGCAGCAATAAAGAAAAGACTTGTTTTAGTGGAAGACAAACATTAAACAAATGCTTATCTATAACTAATAAACTGCAGAACTAAAAAGGAGCAGGGGGCTGGTATTCTGACAACGGACTGCATGCTGCTATGAAGTAAACATTAACCCTGGTGTGTGCGGTTCAGGGTAAGCTGGAGCAGGACTGCTCATGCTTTTAAGGGGTGGGGCGAAAAGACCAGGTGGAAATGACTACTCCAGGCTGAGAAGACATCTCAAAGTGACTAAGAAAGAATCAAGTGCGTGAAGACAGGTGTAGGAATGTTTACAAAAGGTTATAACTAAGCACGTATAACTCCCTGAGGGGGGAAAAAAATCTAGGGGCAGCCTGTTTCTGACCACCTCTTTGTGTTCTAATCTTAGCCCTATCCCCTACCAGAATCAGTTCTCAGGGATTTGGCCTCTCTAAATGGTAATGTATCTGTTATGCTTCCACTAAATTATCTTCCCTGTTCAATCATTGCACTCCATAATTTGATCTTATGAGACATTCAAGGAGGGAGGCATGTACTAGGCTCCTTCCTCCCACATTAAATGATTGTTCCCATTACTTCACAATTTGAAAATTCCTTGGGGTTTCAGTTTGTTTAGGTAAGTGCGTCTTTATAAGTGGTAACTTATTCTTGTCATACTCTTACACTTGAATTTATTTGCGGGCATTGCATCCTGATTCAGGTTCAGGTGGCATACTTTCATTTCCTTTCCATTCTAGTGCAACAGATCTAAAAGCCAATGCTGTCATCCATAGTGTGATGCCATTTTTATCCTCAAAGTATCTCATCTTTTAAATTTAGAAAGGAAAACACTGAATTAACTTTTTAAAAATAAAGAGCTCATATAAAAACCTTTGTATTATGTATTTAAAACATCAATTTCAAGGGTTTTGTTTTTAACTAAAAGAGGGTATCTTATGATTCAAAACTCAAAAGGTTAACCTAGGGGCTGAAACTTATGACATTTTTTTTTTTTTTTAAGATTTTATTTATTTATTTGACAGAGATAGAGACAGCCAGCGAGAGAGGGAACACAAGCAGGGGGAGTGGGAGAGGAAGAAGCAGGCTCATAGCAGAGGAGCCTGATGTGGGGCTCGATCCCGTAACGCCGGGATCACGCCCTGAGCCGAAGGCAGGCGCTTAACCGCTGTGCCACCCAGGCGCCCTTAAAGAACTAAATCTTAAAATACTTTAATAAACCTCGAATAGTTTAAAATAGGCTCGTAGGGATCTTTATTTAACACAAATTCATTCAGCATAATCTCACAAAGTGTCAGAACAATTTGCAACTCCACTTCACCACTGAACAATGTACTTAATTAAACATCACTGACCTCAACATGCTTTCAAAGTCAAAGTAAGGTTTATCTGGGTTTGCACAAAATAATAAAATTTGGAAATATTTGGTTTGTAAAGCTGACCAGCAAAGTATATATAGAAGTTGTAGGCTGGGCTGAGAGCAAACGGAAAGTTTCACTGTCCTGACCACTTAAAAGAAGGGGTCATAACTTTTTCAGAAAAAATTTTAAATATGGTGTTATTTTCAAGAAACTGTAACACAAAAATCATATCCTGTGATTACTTAGGTGCAGCCAGACCTTGTTTTACCTTTGTTTTATAAACCATTAAAAAAAAATAACTAAGGGATGCCTGGGTGGCTCAGTCAGTTAAGCGTCTGCCTTTGGCTCAGGTCATGATCCCAGGGTCCTGGGATCGAGCCCCACATAGGGCTCCCTGCTCAGTAGGGAGCCTGCTTCTTCCCCTGGTTGTGCTCTCTCTGACAAATAAATAAATAAAATCTTTAAAAAAAATACTTAGTGCTAATTATTACCATCACTTCTGGACAATTCAGAATATACTTCCATCTTAGGAAGCTAGAACAATTACTGGTCTTTCTGGAATTATTATCTAAAGAGCCAATTTTATCTCTTATTTCTTCCCATCAAAGAAAAAGCTCAAAGGCTACATGACCTAAGAGCTGAAATACTAACAAAACAATAACTATAATGAATTTCTACAGACATTTAAAGAGCACTTACTATGTGCTGGAAACTGTTAAAAGCTTTATCTACATTATCTCAATCTCACTTTTTCCTTATAGTAAGCAAAAAGAGAACTGGAACTCAGATTTTTTTTTCTTTTACCCCAAGTTTCAAACAATTAACCTATAAAGTTCCTAACAGCATACAGTCTCTTCTATACAGTCTCCGAAAAGGCCATATAGCAGAATAAAACCTCTAATTAAAATATTATTGCTATAAAAAATTTTAAAAAAAACTTCATTGAGTTTAGTTCAAAATAAGTAATTCTCCTTAACACTCATCAACCTGCCTACAACTAGCCCAATTACAGACATACATACAGAAGGGCACATTTTCCTTTTCAACACTGAAGAAAAAAAGATTCCTATTAAGTTAATGTCACGAGTAATTAGGCTACAATCATGGTCCATAATCACTCTTATCAAAATCACTTAAAGATCTTCTTCATTATACTTTATTAAGATTTATGGGAATTCCATTTTTAAATTATTTAGGATATTTCAGAAATATAAAATCCATGTAAAAAAAAAAGAGTAGCATAAGCATCTCCAAAATACTTTAAAGGATGAAAAAGTCAAATTCTCTTGCTCTAAAGATATTGGCAGATTGCAGAAGAGAAGTCTACAAATTTTAGTCACTAGATCCTCCATTTACCTTCTTGGTAAGTGTAGTGCACCCCATGTAAAAATAATTCAATAAATATTTGTTAAGCAAATGAACAAATGATACCACTATTGGACAATTAAATCACAAAGGAAAAGGGCAAAACCCGTATTAAGAAATCCCACATTAATGCCTGATTTTATACATGCAGGCTATTTGCTTTAAGCAGAAAACCCTAAGACACACTGCCTCGACTACTTTGGTTATCAACTATAGAATTAAACAACTACAAAAAAAAAACACACTGAACAACAAATGTTTCCACCAGCAACTGCCAATGTAGGAGTCATTTCTGTTAGAGCTGCATTTGATTGCAATTTACGCTATTCTTAAAATGACAGGTTTCACAAAAGAATGTGTATTTTCTTAAGATTTTGATTTCATTTTTAAAGGGAAAAGTAAAGCAGTGAAAGAGGTAAATAGTGCCTCCAAGGGGAAGAAGGAGGCTGACATTTTGCAGGATGAGAGAAAGAAAGGTCTCAAGGCAAGGAGAAGCAGGAGTAGCAGTGGAGCAACGGAACTGCCTATGAGCGAGAGCACGTATACTTGGCCCAAAGTCTGGTAACAAAAGAGAAGTTTCAGAGGAAAGCCTAGCTTGGGAGCAGGCAGATAGAAGGCTGGGGAAAAAGGCCAGGTGTGGTAATAACAAGGTGCCTGTGGGACTGATTAACTAATATGAAAGGTTCTGGTAACATCTAGTTTTAACACAGTCCACTTATAAAGAAGTTTCAATATTCTGAGAATAGGACAAAGAGAGCTTCTTAGAGGAAATGTAATAGTAGTATAAGTTAATCTATTAGAACGTGGATCTGAGCGGCAATGAAGAAATTTTACAGATTGCAATTGACCAGTAACTGAATTATATCCTTATCTGGCAGGGCTATTGGAAGGATTAAAGATAGCAAATACGAAATTAAGTAATTTAGGTGTCTCCTACAAATATTTATTATTTGTAAGCTTCATGAAAATAGGAACCTTGCTCACATCTCCAGGGCCTAGAATAGGCATGCAGTATAAATGTGTTGAATAAAGGAGAAAATAAAAGATGAGAAGAATAGTTTTAGGCTGCATTCAATGGGAGATGGCAATCTGGTTGTCAAATCGTAAGATTTGCAGCAATATACGCTAACATTTAGATCTGGCATTTGAGAGAAGAGACTGTAAAATATATTAAGGATTAATTTGCACTCTGTAGGAAACAGACTCTCCATATCTACTTGCACTGCCTAATACGGTAGGCACTAGCAATATGCAATTATTTAAATTAATTTCAATTAAATTAAAACTTAGCTCCTCAGGCACACCAACCACACTTTAAGTGCACATTAGGCACATGTGGCTAATGCCAACATATTGGACAACACAGATAAAGAACACTTCTATCACTGCAGGAAGTTCGACTGGAGAATGACAAACCCAAATACCTACAGGAGCTTGTCAAGTAAAGTTGGAAGTGCCAGTGAGAGATGGGGGCCGTGGTGAACTGGAAATAGAGCACGTGCTCCATCCCAAGCGGGCAGTAAGTCCTTAGCACTTACTTGACTGTTAGTCTGTAGGAATACAAGCACAGTATTACCAGATCTTCCAATTACTCAAGAAAATGCAGAGTCATATTTTTGTGTGAAAGCATTTATTTAAACACTGCCAACTAATTCAATTTTTATAAAGGGCAAACCTCCACCCCCACCCTCCCCCCCGGGGGCAAAACAAAAATAACCCCTCAGTACCAAAAAACATATACTAGCGATACTAGGTCACTAGTTTGCAGCCCTCTGAACTCTAGGCCCCAGGGGTTTTGTTTGCTTTTGTTTTAAGCAAAGCAACAGCAAAGAATTAAGAATTATTACTAGAAGCAGGAAAGTCATGACACAAATGTGTAATAACCACTTGAATCAAGACTCTAGTTTTGTTAAAGGACCAGCAATTCCCTCCAACTACAATCCCATGCTCCTATCCTAAGGAGAATCCCTGAGCTGGCTGATAGGCTCTCCTAGATTGTTCTTAGGGGAGTGCATTCCAGCCAGTAATCAAACTAACAATCAAAAAATATCTCCTAAACCATACAGAAATTAGATAGTTTTTGGCTCTTTATAAAACTAGCAATTTCATATGATTCAACCTAACAGCTCCCACTAAATGAAAGACTTAACTCTGAGCTGAATTCTTCTACATGAGAATAGAACTCAAATTGCTAATTAAGTCCTAGCATAAAGGTGACTTGCCCATGATCACACAGCTTGTCAGAAGCAGGGGGAGGGAGGGAGATTCAAGATTCCTTGGCCAGTGCTCTTCACTTATACCATAATTACATCTTAAATATAATGAAACAATCCAGATGTCTCAAGTTGGTAAGTATATATTTACTATCCCAATTAAAAATATTTATAGCTATTTGAGAAAATATACTATGTCCCAAAATATGTCCATTACATTTGCTAGCAAGGTATTCAGAAGGGGCCTACACTCAGCAAGTGAATGACTCACACCTGGACTCTGCTTTCTCCTAGATTCTTGATAGAAACAACAGCCACCAATAAGTTTTGGGTATGGGTTGAGTAAGGTAAAATAAATGACACTTAGTGTAATGAAGACATTTGGTAAGGGTCTTATTCTTGTTTTTTTTAATTACTGCCTAATTTCTATTTTTCCCTGAAACACTGTTAAGACTGTCAATCTATTACCAAATTTTCACTTCTCCAGGAAGAGTGTGTCACCAGCATTTCAGAGAGTATCTATCTCTGCTAGCTAACCAACACAAAATCCCCACTCAACAGTCCAAAATATAAATCTTGGTTCCTGCCAAAACATCATCATTATCTTACATAGTTTTTTACATATCTTACAGAAGGCTTTGTTCAAAGAATTATCAATTCTGGTCACCTGCAACTTATCCATTATAATTTTTTTCCCTTAGTCCAAGTCAGGTACGCTTTTTTATACCATCTCATGAAAGCAAATTTCTTTTCACCTTTGAAAGCTTGGATTCCAATTTAAGTGTGTGTGTGATGGAGAAGGGGAAGAAGGAGAGGGGCAGGCAGAAAGAGGGGGCAGAAGGAAGAGATGGCATTTATTGAAAGAAACCCTTTGCTGCTTAACTTTTCCTGTTAATCAGATACTCTAGTCACTATTTTAGTATAGGCATAAAGTAGAAATACATGAACGGAAAAAAGGTTACCTAATCAGGGACTGTTTATTACTTCTTAATAACATGACCAGCTAGCTATTTTTCCTATGCTAGAGATGAAATTATCCTAAACTCCAATGGATGATGAGTGACAAAAATACTTAAATTTCATTCTCTAAGAAGTTTTCATTTTATTTCCCTTCTCCAAATTCCAATCAAAATAAAAAGCCTAAATAACTTGGTATAGTTCCCAGGGGTGTGGGCGAAAGCTTATCTATCAAAAGGACCACTAATATTTATAACTCAATATTCAAAAGAGCAACAAAGAACTATGTTTTGTATTCAGATTCATGCCAATATTTTGCATTAAAAAATCAGAGATTAAAAGCAAACCTATGGCATACTGCAAGACCTTACTTAGTCGAGAAAGAATGTACCATACCATGCATGATATGGCAGGGTCCAAAACCAGACTGATTTTAAGTTCCAGTCCTACCACCGTGTATGACCTCGGACAAGTTAGTCAACCTCCTTAACACCCTGGTGCCCTCATGGGAAAAACTGAGGATTATAACAACAGAAATAAGGGAGATGATCTTTATAAAACATTGTCCATTAATGTATATTCAGTACACTGTAGCTATTATTATAATTATTGTTATTACTCAAGTAGCCACACTGAACAAAACTGTATGGGAGTTATTTGAAAACAACTTTTAATAATTATCTGGTTTACCAATTGGATTTTAAAATCAAGACTTCTGGAATCTGTGTTTACCCTTTATTTATTCTGTTAGGTGATATCTGGCTACATCAGATTAAAAGCACTTTCTCTGATCTCCTCTGATGTTTTCAAGGATAAGAAAATTTCCTCTTAAATGCCATTCAACAGCAGGTAAAACATGTAATGCTCACAGAAGTGCTAATTATAACTAATTATAGATTTTTGTTTCCTAAAGGATTCTTTGCCCAACACTTACCTACACTGACCCTCATGAACTTTTGCGTATGCAGTGGGTTAACTTAGCACTTAGAAATATTCTTGACACCACCATTTTACTCAAGCAACTCAGGCTTCACCATCCATTTCTTTTCCCAGATTACTTTCATAAATGGAAAGTGAGTTTTGCCTAAGTACTAATTCCAGAGGCTCGTGCCGCTTAAACTTTCCCACCCAGCCAAGTAATGGGCTCCAGCCTTCTGCTTCCTTGCGGATTCCCCACATAGGAGAGTCCACAGACTCCCACGATGACGTATGACTCAGAGGAATGACTGGATGAGAGAACTGCAGACCAAGCAGTCACTGTGGCAGTTCAATGTGATCTACTGGGGCTGGCAAGCCCTTGAATATTCTCGAATCACATCATACACATCTTGATTGAAAATACTTAAAAATATTTAATCAGTAGGATATGAAAGCTTTCTTTTCCCATCAAAGAGTGAAATGTATTCATTAATTTAAGGCTGCAATTTGATTTTAAGAGATTCAAGTCTCACACAGGTTTTACCTTTGTGGATAAAATTCTTTAAAGACTAAAAGAGAAATTGCTAGAAATTACCATCAATATAATAACTCAGTTTCACAACAGAAACACTAATGCTTATATGTTCACCATTTTGAGAAAGTGCTGAGAATAATTATTACACTAAGATTTCCTATTTTCACAATTTTATCTGCTCATGTTGCCAGCCCTCTCAATAGACATTCAACTTCAACTACTTTTTTGGAAGCTCCCAAAACTGTTTATCCACTGACTGATAAATAGGTTTTGGATCTGCTATTATTTGGTGGGGAATTATACAACACTGACATAAAGTTACCTGGCCATCATGCAAACTTTCTTTTACATAAAGCCTATGGACAGATTTATTAAGAAATGAATATATCATTTTGAAAAAATACAAATTCTTTTTCTTGCTATTAGCAGAGGGAAGAAAGCATTATAGAAATGTTTTAATTTGGGTTTTCTAAATATATAAAATACTATCTGGTTCAACTTAAACCTAGGATTTTCAACAGCTGGTCTCAGTACAAAGACAACAAACCTGGCATACAGGGAAAGGGTTTCTAAACAACATGGGGGTGAAAATAGTCCTGATGCTTTACGGATTTAGACTCTGTATGTTATTTTATTTGCACTGGTAGCTCTACTTGAAAGCAGCTTCATCTTTTAGTCATTCATTTTATAGCCTATAATTCCTACAAAATGTTAGGGTTATCAGACTATTCTTCATGGAGCTCCAGTCAGTCACAGAATGACTACTACTATGGGCCCAAAAGAAATGTATCAAAATGATTTCTATACCATCAACACGCATGGATGGTACAAATTATTAGATAGGCTACTTGGCCATGATGCATATTTGAAAGTGATGGACAAAATTCACTTCATTTTGCTAAGCTTTTGATATGATAATCTGGGTCATTTATTTTTCTTAAATGTCACTTTGGTAGACATCTCTGATGAGGCCAAACACCAGTAAGATGATGATGAGGATGAATACCAGTAAGAAAGCATTAACTCCGTTATTTTTTCCAGTTGTGATAATGGTTTTATATGAAGCTCTTTTCCCCAGTTCCCTCTAGTATTGCTAGCTGAAAGCTAGCTGTGTCCATGGAACAGTCCAAGGTAACACACTCAAATGGCAATGGACCCTACGACTTTGGTCTTGTAGCACTATCCATTCAACAACTGTGCAAAAAATGAAAAAATAGGTACGTATGTATGTATGTATATGTACATATATATTTGGATGAGAACATTCTAAAACACACCCATGTTATGTTCCTCCCAGTTCAATATTTAGAGCCAAGAAAGAAATTAATAGGATTTGAGCTTGCTGTATTTTTATACAGATCAAAATGAGAATATAGATGACTAAAGGGAAGTAGGCGTCTGTGGGTTTAATTCATACACGAGGTGGGGGTTAAAGTATGGAGTATGTTTGATAAAAGCACTTTAGATGTGAAGTGAACTTGGTGGTTTAAATGAGCCTTTACATATTTTATAACAGATGGTACAGCAACAATCTTTATATCATTTAAGATTAGATCCGATTCTTGAAACTGTGAACTCTATCACCACGAACAGGCTATGCTATCTTCTCCAAATAAAGTATTTTATACAATGTGTATTTTCTGTAAGGTACATGTAGTTCACATTATGTGAAATCTGAGACACATTTTAAAAATGAAAATAAATTAGTGTAACTGTTACTTTAAGTAGTGACTAAAGGAACTTAAAGTGAGTGTGAAGAAGGGGAAATGAATGAGGTAATGTAGTTCAAAGAGGCTGACCTAACAGAAATTAGACAATAAAGACTGGAAAAATGACTGTGACAAGAAGTACTTTCCAATTTTCATATTTATTATACTATAAATTGAAGGCTCATAACCAGAATTCTTTAAAATAGTTTAAAGCTAAGCACCCAAGATTATCAAGCAGCCCCAACTGCTAACCTTCTGATCAATTTCTTTGACTCCTAAAAATATTTAGGCTAGGGATTAAATAAGCTGCTTATGGTGACAGAAGCAATGTTTCGCTAGCCAGCCACTGTGATATATACTGCAAGTATGAATCATTCTTCCAAATTAAAATTTCTATGATCCTATGACTACGTGATGGGTGCCAACAGAATACACCAGTGGGATCAAACAACTTCTATTCAGCAAATTTAAAAATTCCATTCTGCAAAATTCCAGTTGCCTCTGAGTAGAAATCAGAATTATTAGCAGCATATCATGTCAAACTGTAGGAAGCTACCCAGGCGTACACTAACCACGACACTGTTGCTATGGTGACTAAGCAAATATAGCAAATGGCTACTTCATTAGTGACTCCATGAAAGTATAAATGCTGGAATAATGGATGGGAAATGTCTGACGGTGTGTGGCCACCAATGTGTGCTGAGATTCAGAGAGAATTTTTGAAAAGATAAGGTGAATTTCAATATGCTGTTTAGCAACCTTTGAAAAATTAAGGAGAGAGATTCTGGTGCTAATTAAAACCAAATCAAGCCCGAAGGAAAAAAATTACAGAAAGAGTGGTAAAGGCTCAAGGGAGCGTGCTCCATTTTAGAGCAGCTGCTGTGATACTGATATTGATATTAGAGACTGCAAGTCATTTAGACTGTCCTAAAGGACAGCAAAGAGAGAAGGAAGGGCTCCCTATTGATTCACCGCTTCACTCTCCACTGTGAATGGGGTTTCAGGCCATATGGTCTCCCTTTCTCTACATCAAGAAGATGAATAGAGGGGTTGAAAGAAGAATTCTGCACATGCTTCAACTCTGAAGAATTCAAACTTCATGTTCAAGAATGACAATGAAAGCTGGATATAAACTTCAGTGGTACAGTGACGAAAGATCGATGCTAGAATCAGACTTCTCTCAAAGAAGTTAACTTTATCTAACAATCCATATAACTCTTGCTCCAACCTCATAAAAACAAAGGCTAGAAAGTAAAAAAACCCCAAACGTAGTCTTTTTCTCATACATTTACACTGTCACTAAGAACTTGTAGCTGACACAAACTATATAGGAACTAACCAAAGATATGCTCATATTTTAGTATCGACTTAATATTATTATTTATATATTATGTTAATATTGTTAGTTATAAAAATGTCAGTTATGTTCTTATTATGTTAGTTATATAAATGATGCTAGTTACATTATGACCTTTTGATGACACATTGCCCAACAATAAAGTCCTAGCTCAAAGTAAGGTATTATAGTTCCAGGACACGTAGCTAGTTAGGTACAGCATACTGCTATGGAACACTACAGCAGTTCAAGATGCACAGGTACACTGGCAATACTGGCTCCACCTGGTTGTTTCTTGTGGGGTTTTTTGGTCGGCAAAACTACCATTATAAGAAAAAAGACTAGCAATATACAAAACTGTCTGACTTCTATTAAATATTAAATCTATGCTTGTTTTTGTCCTTGTTTTGATCAGTATAAACACCAGAGTGTTAAAAGCCATACTTACTAAGCACCTCAATTTATCCTCCCAAATTTCTGTTGGGATCTTCTAATCCTTGTGACTTGGGTGCACTGCGCCACAACAGACTCTTACTTCCTATCTGAATGGCTTGCTCATCAGTATTGCTGAAGACATACAAATTCTTACTGGAATTACCTCTCCTACCGTACTCAAGCACCCAACCACAAACACATTGCCATTATTAAACGTTTTATTCCAATTTCTTATGTATCTCTCTTACCTTGCTTGTCAAACTGAAAGTTGTTTGTTGGGGGGGGGAGGGCGTGGACTGTGTCCCACACACCTTTCTTTGTACGGTTCAGAACAGTACCTAACTAGGTGTTCTATTTCTAAAATAAAGTGATGACCAAAAAATTCCATACATCACCATGTTTGCCCTTCTGACCAGGTTCCCTTCCACCAACCACTCTCAAACATCTTCTCACCTTCAACATTCTGATGTGAACACAAAATCTTTTTCTCACCCCTCCTTCATTCTTCCTCGCACTCTATTAATAAACAGTATCTACAACTTCTGCTAAATATGTTTACACTATATTCTCACTAGCCACCTTCCAACTCCAACAAAAGCCTCTATTTCAAAGTGACATCACATCTCCACCATCTCTCAACAGACTGTCAGAGGCAAGTCACTCTGTATCCTACAAGTGCCTGCTCTTAATTAATGGAGAAGACAAACATACAGAGAGGTAAATAACAGTGTATATTAAAAGCTAGAGTGAAGTACATGGGGAAGATAGGGCAGCTGCCTGGGGGAGTAAGGAAAGGCTTTTCTGGGGAGGTGAAGGCCTAGTTAGGAGTTTGTTGTACAAAGTGGGGCAGTATGAGGGGCAGAAAAGAAGGTGGCAAATTCCAAGAATGGAGAGGGTGGGGGAGAATGAGGGGGGGAGGAGGGGAAGGAGGAGGGAAGGCAGAAGGGGAATAATGAGGGAGAGGAAGGAGGAAGGGGAGAAGAGGTAAAAAATAAGTGGTAAAAAGATTGTTAGGTCAGGCTACAGAAGCTCTCTTATGCCAAACTAAGCTATTAGGAGTCAGTTGTCAAAACTGGGGAACCATGGGAAAGGGCTCACTTTAAAATGAAAATTAACCCTGACCACAAAAAAGGAGAATGAACCAGGGTAAGGAGAGACTGGTGTCAGGGAGAACAATAAACAAGGGATGAAGAGAAGCTACACAGTACCCGGTACCAGTTAGTGGAAGGGCAGAATGGTATGTGCGTATGGTAAGTGTACCTGCGATGCTGAATTCGAGGGTTCTGGAGACCTAATGCAAGCCAGGCCCAGAACCAGGTACTGTGAAAGAAACCAACATGAAAAAGCTACAAGCTGGTGGAGTGGGCAAGACACATACATGAACACAAGAGCTTCTTGAACTTCTAAGGATTCCTCACCATTCCTAGAATGTGCCACCTTCTTTCTTATCCTTCACTCCCAGTGTGCATGGCAAACTCCTCCCTGGGCCATCACCTCCCAAGCAAAGCAGCCCCTTACTCCCAACATGGTTGCTCCATTTCCCTCATCCTTCGCTCATCTCTCTCTCTGGCGGCTCTCACTGGACTACAGTACTCCCAGAGCCCCCTAAAGCCACTGCTGCATGCCTCATGTTCAAAAAGGAAAACAATCCAATGTTACTTAATTACAGTCCATCGAAGACATTCAGAGTGTCTATTACCTGTCAGGTACTATGTTTTTTTTTTTTCAAGATTTTATTTATTTATTTGACAGAGAGAGAGACAGCCAGCAAGAGAGGGAACACAAGCAGGGCGAGTGAGAGAGGAAGAAGCAGGCTCCCAGCAGAGGAGCCTGATGCGGGGCTCGATCCCAGGACCCTGGGATCACGCCCTGAGCCAAAGGCAGACGCTTAACGACTGAGCCACCCAGGCGCCCCAACCTGTCCGGTACTATGTTAATACCGGTCTACACTCCTTTTAAAGCCCACGAGTAAAATCTATAATAGAAATCTTCAATGAGAGCAAAAAAAGGCAAGACTATCAGAGAGGAAACCTAACTCAAACAAAAGTTTTGTGATATTTTAAAACAGTTTTACTGAGGTATAACTGATATAAAGGAAGCTGATCTCTGTCGTGTACAATTTGGTAAGTTTTCACATATACATATGCCTGTGCTACCATGTGACATTTGTTTTAGAAAAACTGCCCAGCCTCACAACCTAGGTTCCTCAATGCTCAACTTTGTTTTTCCCATGGAACAGTTTTAATAAACCTAAACTATTTTATTTTTAAAGTTATTGTGTGTCTCTGATCAATAAGCTCAGGAACTTAAGGGCACGTAAGTTTTATTTCACATTTTTAATAGAAAACAATTATGGATATGTACATTTATATAATACTCTTCTAAATTTCATATGCTAATTAAATATTTTTTAAATGCCTGGATACATTTGCAAACAATGTAATTAGGTACTTAAAAAAAAGAAAATGATAGACTAGAAACAGTGCAAATATACAAGAGTAGCCTTCCTATATCCCAGCTATATAATATTTTGAGAAAAAGCATTTACCGCAGCAACAAAAATAAAAATACACAGGGCAACCCTTACCAAAAATGTTCAACCTTCTATGAAGAAAACTACACATTATTATTGAAATAAATAAAAGAAGGCTTGAATAAATGGAAGAAGACAACTAACTGTATTTTGGAACGGGAAGATTAACTATGCTAAGAACCTGATTCTTCCCAAATAATAGGTTAAAAACCCCCAAATTTACTGGAAATTGACATGAAAGAACAAATGGGTAAGAATTAAGGGAAAAAATTTTTTTTAAGATTTTATTTATTTATTTGTCAGAGAGAGAGCACGCACAAGCAGGGGGAGCAGCAGGCAGAGGGAGAAGCAGGCTCCCTGCTGAGCAAGGAACCCAATGGGGGACTTGATCCCAGGACCCTGGGATCATGACCTGAGCCGAAGGCAGACGCTTAACCGACTGAGTCACCCAGGCACCCGAATTAAGAAAACATTTTAAAGGAACGATAATGCAGTTCATAATATTCTAGGCATTAACATACACTATTGAGCCACAATAATTAAAATGGCAACTTTCTGATATAAAGCTAGAACAATGAAGTAGAAAGGGACTCTAGGATGTGTAAGAATGAAGTTTATGATAAGGTGGTATCACAAACCTCTGAGGAAGGGAAAAATTATTCAAATAAAGTGCTCAGCAGAGGAAAGGCTCCACTCTCTAGGATACGCTGACAGGGAAGGTGTCAAAAACAAATGTACGCTTAAGAAACATCTGTAGTGAAATGGTAACCAACAGTATGCTTTTAGACCTATGGTAACACCACAACATACACTCTCAAATTTATTCTGGATTAGGTAATGCAGTCACATGGTATAAAATGTGTAAGGTGCAAAAGCATACAGGATTAAAAATAAGTCTCCCCCGGACATCTAGATCTTTCTCCTTGGAGGAATCCACTGACAGGGATTTCTTATGCATTTAACAACATTTCATTTTTAAAGAAGATGTTGGAAGGAAATACTTTGCCTTTGTGATAGCTGTCAAATATCCACGGTCTTTGGGAGACAGCTTGCCATAGGGCAATGTTATTCTTATGGAAAAGATTAATTTGTTGGTGAGTTATTTAAGAGACAAGAAATTACCATGCTTCGATTTAATCATAATTTCCAGTCATTTCATCTCAACATAAAGGTAATAAGTAGAAACATAAGCCAATGATTTCAAAAATACTGTTGAGATAGTTTACAGATGAAATAGCAATCAGGTTAAATACAGCATTATACTGTTTGTATCCGTATGTTATTTGAAACCTGTACTCCCTGCTAAGAATTCCTCATCTGTGAGACCAGATTTTCTCAAAACATGTTCGGAGGACCACTACCTCAGAATCATCAGGTTGCGCATTAACAGTGCTAATTTCCAGTCCCAACTCAAGACCTATTGAGGTCAAAAACGCTGGGGCCCTTGTTCAACATTTTTAATGAAGTTGTCAGGGGATCTGCACACACACGTTAAAGTTTAAGAAAGACTGGGTACTATTTAAAGCCATAACCACAGAAACTCCGTCTTTCTTATTCATTGTAGGCATAGTGCCTAGCACAATGCCTGGCAAAGAAGGTATCCCAGAATATATGTTGAAGGTTTAATGAATGTACATTGGGACTGACTGTAGAATATCTTGCTATGTTGTTAACACTCAACTGATTTTTAAACTGTATGCTTCGTCCATGACAGAAATTTGAATAAAGAGCAGAGAAACAAGCTTTGGCAATCAACAGCTTAATAGAGTTCATTTAGTTGCATGACTCAGTTTCATAGCAAAGCACTTGGAAAGATGTCAGGGAATTTAATTAGCAATACTTGATTAGATATCTGAGTTTCAGATAGATGCTACAAGTGTATCATGTTAACAAGGACAAAGTGACCCAAAGGAAAGGTCCCAAAATGAGTTATTCTACATATTTTCTATTTATTAAGTAGCGACCTCTGCCCTCACCAGAACTAGGAAAGAAGCAAAAAAGAACATCTCAGCAACCAAAACAGATGTCACAGGGCCAAGCATGACAGCTCTGGGCACTTGACTCATAGACAAGCCCATTAGACCTTCACTCAGAGTCTATTCAGTCTACTTTTGCACACATTATTCATTTTAATAGAAATTGAAAACTGGTTTCCTAGCTCACAGGAAATTAAAAACACTAAATCAGAATGAAGAGAGGGGCTGCAAGAGATAGTAACACCATTAACACGACAAAATGAGAGCTGCTAAGAGGGGAATGAAGAATATATATAAAACAAGCAAAAGAACTCACAAAGCATAATGCTTCGTGGTCATCTTGTGAAAGGGTAACTAATCCTACTCTTTTTGACAGGATCTGAAGTCATCTACTATAGAACTCAAAACAGGTGTTCAAAAGAAAAACGAAGTTAAAGAGAAGGCTAGATTACATTCCTAATAGACTTTGTATATGAGGTATGGATGTAGGTATAATATATAACACATTTCAGAAAGATCCTCATTCATTAATCAAAAATTGTTTAAAGTGGGGTGTCTGGGTGGCACAGTCGGTTAGCATATGACTCTTGATTTTGGCTCAGGTCATGATCTCAGGGTCGTGAGATCGAGCCTTGCGTCAGGCCCCATGCTCAGTGAGGAGTCTGCTTGAGATTCTCTCTCCCTTTACCCCTCCCCACTACATGCTCTCCTTCTCTCTCTCTCAAATAATAAATAAATCTTTTTTAAAAACCTGTTTAAAGCTACAAACTTTTAAAAAGAATTGAGTAGTAGCTATTTGGAAAACTCAACTATTAGAAACAACTCATTCCTCTAGCGTTCCAGGAAAGAAAAAGACACCAATTTACCAAACTAATAAGAGATAATTTTCAAAACAATATGTTCTTTTTTTTTTAAAACAAATCATTTTTTTAAAAGATTTTATTTATTTATTTGACAGAGAGACAGCCAGCGAGAGAGAGAACACAGGCAGGGGGAGTGGGAGAGGAAGAAGCAGGATCCTAGCAGAGGAGACTGCTGTGGGGCTGGATCCCAGAACGCCGGGATCACGCCCCGAGCCGAAGGCAGACACTTAACGACTGCGCCACCCAGGCGCCCCTGAAATGAACATATTGTTTTGGGGCACCTGGGTGGCGCAGTAGTTAAGCGTCTGCCTTCGGCTCGGGGCGTGATCCCGGCGTTCTGGGATCGAGCCCCACAGCAGGCTCCTCTGCTAGGATCCTGCTTCTTCCTCTCCCACTCCCCCTGCCTGTGTTCCCTCTCTCGCTGGCTGTCTCTCCGTCAAATAAATAAATAAAATCTTTTAAAAAAATGATTTCAGTTATCCCTTTGTTGGTATGATTAGTAATACTCTTATTTTCTGTATTCAGGGGACTATATAGCACATACACTGTCATTGAGTCACCATTTAGAATCCACGTGGGGACTATTGCTAGAAAAGTCATGGTGCTCTTTTTATAAATGATGTTCACCTTGAAAGATTATTTTTTTATGAAAAAGGGGTATCTAAAGTATATAGTATAAAAAACCGTGCTACTGAAAGGCACTAAAGAGAACACAAATATAAGTATAAACTCCTTGTAATTTAAATGAGCTGCAATAAAATGCCATATGGCACTTAATGTAATTATGTGGTAAGTACTGCAAATTCTGTGAACAATAGCATTTGGCCATCACCACACCCACCCTCTCCAAAACTGTTGTGTGTACCAGACAGTACTGGTAAACAACAGATTTGTAAATTAATTTTACAATATTTCATATTCATGTTAGCCTCATAAAGTGTATGTGTATGAGAGTGTTTCTCCTGTAACAAGTGAATTATTTTGGGTTGTGCGTTAAAGTTTTAAAAGCTAGATCAAGTATAGTTCATGAAGCAGACTGAGTAATTTTTTTCTTTTTGAAACTACACAGAATGCTGCATATCAAAGAACAAATTATCTACAGTGAGCAACTCAAGGACAGGAAAAATGTCTTACTCACCTTTTGTTCCTGAATGTGTGGTACATAACAGGTGCTCAGTGGTTACTGAATGAATGGGTTTAGACACATTTGTGAAGCTTTGGGCTGTGAAACCTTTGGTATTACAGTGTATTATGGTGTAAAATATCGGTTGGGGGTGGGGGGAGAAGAACTCTGCTCACTCTATAGTATTAGCTTCAGTTTCAATGGGCAACAGTATCTTTAATTTGCTGTCCAAGCTACAACACATGTAAGTATGTGTCATTCCAGAAATATGCCAATTTAAAGACAAAATAATTTGGTATTTTAAAATTAACCTTGGAATATTTGTAAATTAAATATAAGTAATTCAATTTTATAAGAATTCAACAAATAAAAGATTATTAGAATCTAACAAAGGAAAAATAAACCCCTGTCACTCTTCAGATAAATCTCCAAAATGTAAGAGGCTAAAAGGATTATGAAAAACATTCATTTCTGAAACAATTATTTATTCATCATTATCAAATGGCAGGCACCATGCTAGGTGACAGGAATACAGTCAATAAGTAATAATTAATGATTAATAAAGATAGTGAGACAGAGTAATAAGTGCTAAAAATAAACCGGAGCCACGGCATGGCAAGTAACTAGGCAGTGGCGATGGGGTGGGGAGACGACTATACTATTTCACCTAGCGGTGGTCAGGAGAGGCCTGAGCAGGTGACATATGCCCTGAGAACTGCCTGATGGAAAGGAGACTAAGATCTGGTGAAAGACTCGTGCTAGACTGAAAGAGGAGCCCGGAGATGGGGCTGTTCTTGTTCTGAGGGACCGAGAAGGGGCCCTTTTGGCGGCTGTCTAGTGAATGAGAACAGGACTGCGGTGGGAGAAGAGGATGAAGCAGCTTCAGGGTCAGAGCACATACAGTTCGGAAGGTAGATCATACAGGATCTTGTAAATCCTGAGCAGGGAAGTGGCATGCTCTCATCTACGCTAATGACCCCTATGTGAAGAATGGCCCACGGGGGGAAGCGGGCGGGGGGGGGGGCTAGTTAGGGGGCTGTTGCAGGAGTAGAGCCAGCTGCAGGGGCAGGAGCAGGCTACAGTGCCCTGGGCCCATGCTTACAAGGGTCTTACACTTGATCTGATGCAATGCTGTCACTGTTCTGAAATCCTTAATTTATTAAAAAGGGACTGTGGAATTTTGTTTTGCAACAGGCCCTACAAATTATGTAGTTGGTCCTAAATTTAGGCGAGTGAAGAAGGCAGCTCAGACTTGTGTAGTAGCAGCAGTGATAAGTAGGTCAGCGTGCGCAGTGTTGGTACAGCTGACGGAACTGGAAGACGGACTGGATGTGTCTCGTCACGAAAAGAGGAATCATGGATAACTTCCAGGTTGTTTTTTTACCTGACTGAGTGGAAATGGGGAAGACTGGAGAAAGAACTGCATTGGGGGTGGGAAGGTGGATAACAACCAAGAATTCAATTTCAGGGATGTGAAGTTAAGAGGCCTGTGAGACATCCAAGGTGAACTTTCAAGCGAACTGTCGTAAATATATGGGTATGAAGGTCCAAAGAGAGGTCTGAGCTGGAGATACAGATTCCAGGGTTGTTGTGTACATATTTTTTAAGGGTGGGATCACTTAGCAAGACAATGTAGGAGGGCTAGAGTTCAAGAGATAAGCAGAAGCTACAAAGACTACTAAAGCCAGAGGAAAATTTAAAGAGGGTCACAGTAACCAAAGGGAGGAGAATGTGCTAAAGACAGAACCCTGAAGGACACCTATGAACAACCCTCAGAGTGAAAGATGCTCAATCTGTGACTCATTGGATCATCGACCTGTACAGTCTAACACTGCAATACCCTACAAGTCAGCCCTCTGTCTACTCAGCCTACCCGGCTGATCTACTTCGTTTCCTAAAACACTCCTATTGATTTATCCCAGATTTTGATATGCCCGTTCCTCCTAGAATCTCTCCCTCCTGCTCTTTTGTCTATTCGAAGCCTATGACTCTTTTTCCTGACTTCACCAAATCAGCATTTTCTCAATCTTGGTGTTTACTGCCTGTGTCAACCTCTCATTTTATATAATAATACACTATGCTAAATTATTATTTAATACCCATCTATGATCCATTTCCCAAAATAGATAAGCTCTGGTTTCCTTTTAATGCTACACTGCTTAGTATAATAGATGCATTAGATGCTTAATATATGTCTTAATGCTTAATATATATCTGTTGAACAAATGAGTAATAAATAACACCTTGAAGCTATGAAATATGGGGAAGTAACAGAAGTAGATAAATCAACTTGGCATGTAACAACTTAAAAAGAAATGACTCATTGTGATTAAAGTCCTGGGCAGCCTACACAACAAAAGGCATAAAACCTAAGTCTCATACCTTTCATTCCTTCTTCATTCAACAAATATTTACTGTGTACCTACTAGGTGCCAGGTAGTCTTCCAGTTATTAGAGATACGCCAGCCAATAAAGCAGACGGAAAGCCTTGTCCTCAGGGAGCTGCATTTTAGTGGAAATACCATTCACTGGCATGTTTTATTTTATATAAGCTTATTAAGCCCACACCTTCCTCTCCTGTTTTCCCTACATGCCTACTATTTTTCAGTCTGAAAAGTTTTTGCCTGAACATTATCATTATTATTAATTCCATCCTTTCAGTTTTCCTCAAATATGTAACACATTCCAAGAAAAGGGTTTTAGACATTCTGAGGCCTTCAGAGGCCTAAAAAAAAAAAATCAGTACGCATATGACAACTGTCGTACTAGGACGTATTATAGAGAAGTACCTCTTCAAAACAGCACAACTACTACTGCAAACTACCCAAAGCATTACACATTCTACATAAACTTCCCAAAAGTAAAATAATAAACTCCACAGACATGTATATAATTGAATATTCCACCTCTCCCCTGCATATATATGGAGCTTTGAAATTAAATTATGCCATCAAAGTTCATTTTTAAGTTACAGGATCTGAAAGTAGATAAAAATTCTAAAATGAAACAATGAAGCAGTTACATATCTTATATAAATCCTGAAAAGGTTACCTTATTTGTTTTATAACGTAACTGAACCGTAGTACTAACAACATTAGTTTAAGTTGTAGGGCATTAGGACAAGGATCATCCTACGAGAGAGAGAGAGAGAGAGAGAGAACACAAACCCCCTTCCCTTTCCTACTGATAAGCCAGGCAATCTTTTGAAAATATTAAGGCCAGAAGAGGTACCCTGTCATCTAATGCACTGGAATCAACTGAATCTGGGTTCAAATTTCAGTTTTGCCATTAACAAATTGTGAGCCTGGGCAAATCACTTAACTACAACTCAGTTTTTTCATTTGTGAAAATGGAAAGAAGATTTAAAAAAAGAAGTAATTAAATTGAACATCTAATATAATGTGAAGCCATTTAAGAGTGGGCGGCCTACCAAGCAGGCTGAGCTGTTGTGCCTGAAAATCAGTTCCCCTAGGCAGATTGACTGATTGATTGATTTGAGAGACAGAGAGAGGGAGACAGAGACAGAGAGAGGGGTGTGTGTGTGTGTGTGTGTGTGCGCGCGCGCGCGCACACGCGCGCGCAAGCAGGAGAGGGGCAGAAGGAGAGGGAGAGAAAGAGAATCCCAAGCAGGCTCCATGCCCAGCACAGAGCCCAATGTGGGGCTTGATCTCATGACCCTGAGATCATGACCTAAGCCAAAATCAAGAGTTGGACACTTAAACAACTGAGCTACCCAGGCGTATCCGCCCACCTCAGGCAGTCTTTAAAAAAAATTTTTAAACAATGTCTTCTCTTTCTCTACTTATATCTAGAATTCTTTCTTTAAACTCAAGTTCTCTTTACAATACATCCCATGACAGCTTCATTAGAGTCTCAAGCAAAAAGGATAGTCTATAAGATGCTTGTAAGTAAGGTCTTCTTGTACTTCAACAAACTATTAAGAATATTTAAAGCCTGGTCATCCCAAAGTCTAAATTAGTCCTTAATTGTAGTAAGTTAAAGACCTGATTATCATCATCCCTGCTGATTCAATGTATTAACTGGTAAATGGGGCCCAGGTTCCCTAATAAAGAAATATGTGATATCTTTCCTTATTCTTCAAGTGCTTCAGGAAACCACAGACCAAGAGTTGAAAATTTTAGTGCCTACAAGGACCAGACAAGCAACTTAGATTTTAAGCCAACTAGTAAGAAAAAAGGACATTTGGGCCTGCAGCAAACAAGGGAGCGCAGTTCATCCCCAGGCTGGCCCATTTTGCAGTGCATCATAGTGTCACACTGACGGGGCACGGTCAAAGAGATGACAAAGATTTGCATAATTCTTGTGACAATTTTCTGGCAGATGGCAATAATGTCTTGTTCAACAAAATATGTAAATTGCCATGATTCCCTGACAGACAGAAATAAAAACACTTAAGGAAGGGATCACATTTTACAAGTTTGTACAAAGACACTATATGGACTAGTGATGGTCCTAATACTGCCTAAGGGAATTTGGCCACTTCTGTGGGTCGCATTCAGCAGCAAGTTTTAAATCCTCGGAACAGATCTTCAACAAATGCAGCAGGCCAGAACTACCTACTCAGCCGAGGAAGCAGAGACGGTTGTCGTGGTGACAAGTCCCACCACAAACTAAAAGGACTACTCAAATTTTGTGTTTAAGGCCAACCTATACATGGTGTAATTTCAATGACTTTTATTCCTTTCCCATTAAAAAAAAAAAATGTGCCTACTCAAATACCTTGAACAGGTAATCTAATGGATATTATTCACATGTAGTAATAAAAGGTTTAAAATCAAATACCCAGTTTGACTGATGCCTATTCATTCTTAAAATGTATTCAGAATTGAGAGAATAGAAAAGATCAGAATATGATAAAAAGTAGGTGCCTAAAGATAGACATTACTAAGGGGGAAAGGAGTGATAAAAGGAGATGCTTGGATAATAAAGATGAACTTTCCCTACTTCACAGTTTTACCTAAGGTTAGCCCTGTTGATTTTCAACTGTGAGTGAACAAAGACAAATTGTGTACTGAGGTATTTTTATCCCGCAAAGCTGTGAGGCTTTGTACAAACACCACCACATGCCAGTACTGCTTCTCAGGACTTAGAATTTAAATTTAAACACAGCTAAATGCATTTTTAAAAGAGTATTAATTCTTAAGAGATTCATTAATCATGGTATAACTATAAATCCATAACTTTAAAATTTGGATTTTTGATCACTTATGAACATTTAAAGAACATAAAGCTGTTAGAACAAAGATGAATGAGATATATTCCCTGACCTCAAGGACTTCACTATCTAGTAGAGATGAATAAAAGTAATAAAAAGTAAAATAAAAAGCAAAATGTGATTAGTGGTTTATTAGGAAAAGTGTAGCAGGACCTTGGTGGAGATGTTGATTATCCTGTGTGGAGAAAAACGGTTGGTGACATTTCACATTTGAACTGAATCTTAAAGGATAAATAGGGAGTTTGGCAAGCAGAAAACCAAGAACAGAGCACAGTGGACAGTGGGAGAAGAACGCACAGGACACATTTGGGAAGTGTGAAAGAGACCGGTTTTGATACGGTGCACACTTGAGTTGGAATGGCAGCAGAATAAGAAGGGGCCAGAACCCCAAGGAACACCAAAAACCTGGCCCTTTAAAAAAAAATCATTGATTAAAAAAGATACACAGTTCCACATTTTAAAAATCATACATCTAGGGGGCGCCTGGGTGGCACAGCGGTTAAGCATCTGCCTTCGGCTCAGGGCGTGATCCCGGCGTTGTGGGATCGAGCCCCACATCAGGCTCCTCTGCTATGAGCCTGCTTCTTCCTCCCCCACTCCCCCTGCTTGTGTTCCCTCTCTCGCTGGCTGTCTCTATCTCTGTCGAATAAATAAATAAAATCTTTAAAAAAAAAATCATACATCTAGGTACCTTAGGACAGACAAGTTGGAGAAAGACCCAAGAACATTAAAAGCAGAGCTACAGTACTGATGATGTTGAGAACTTCTATATAAAGTGGCCAGAGCCCAAAATACCACTGAATTTTATTTATGTGAGTCAATGAATTTCTTTTATTTTTAATCCAGTCTGCACTGGGTTTTCTGATACCCAAAAATGAAAGTATCCTAACTGATGCAAGTATATTAATCATTAACCTCAACACTCACCAAAAACTGTTTCAAATGAGACTACCAGAAAACTAAAATCTAATATTACATTTTCCTGGTCATGAAATTATCTTTATAGAATTCTGAGTTGCTGTTATGACCTCAAATTTTATTGAGAATTAATAGAAAAATGGTTTTTAATAAAACTATTTTTAGCCTATTACCCATTTTGCTGTTTAATAAACTTCATATAAAAATTTACATGAAAACATTAACATAGCACCATTGTATGCCCAACTTTGTGTGGCTACTGGGAAGCACACACAGTTTATGTTCAGCTATAGCAGTTTTACCTAGTCTAGAATTCCTGGTACTGTATACATTTCCGAACTGCCAACACTTTCATTATTTGACTCTTATCTTTTAGTTCCCATCTTAAAAGATTATCATGTCAGTGTATCCAGGCTATTCATATTGATCTTACATCCCAATTTTATCTGGGACAGATTACACTGCTGTCTCAGGTTGTCATCTTCTCTGGTTGGTGGCTGCTTTCTTTCCCAAAAGTATCCTGTTTTAAATGATAAATTATATGATTACCCTACTTGTAATTCATCCTGTATTTATTTTTTAAATATAAAGGGGCACAGCTGTAAGATGATCATCCTAATGTGTAAAAAAATCAGTTACAAAATAATTATTCTTTATGAAATTAATATACGGAGAAGAGTCGAAATTACAAGTATTAAATATACCCAAGTACTGGTTTAAATGTCATAAAAAGAAAATGCTTCAGTGTTACTGCATTGAGCAAAAATTTTATTTGCAGAAACTTCTTTGGGCCTGAACCTAGTTCACCCACATGAATCACCTCACCCACAAATTACATAAAGATCTACTGAGTGAGGGGGTCCTTTTCCTCTTCTCTTATAATAACACATTCTAAGACATCTTTTACCATAATATGAAACATCAGGAATCTAGGCAGGTACAGCCTGGTAACCTCTCCCCAAGAAAGAAAGTGAATCACAACTTGCTTCCTACTATCTGGCATCTTTGCATAGAAAAAAAGACTGATTTTTCTCTTCTCCACCTCTCCATAGCCTGTGTTCTGTTTCCAAAGAGAAAGGCTTTTCTTAGGTTTTTGAAGAAAGCCCACAAACACTGAAAAAATTAAAAATAAAAACTTTTGAGACAAGTATTTTTAGATGAGTTGGTGACATAAACATGCAGAAGTTAAAAAGCCACATATGTTCCCATTACTACGACTTTCCTATAAGAAAACACACATTAGGGTGACTGTCTTATCTTTATGTCCCTTTACATTTTAAAGAGTACAACATGAATTATAAGCTGGGTGAATGTATAATTTATCATTTGACTATTAAGAAAGCTTCAAGGGGCACCTGGTTGGCTCAGTCAGTGCAGCGTGTAACTCACGATCTTATGGTCGTGAGTTCAAGCCTCATGTTGGATACAGAGATTAGTTTTTTAAAAAAAGCCTCAAGATGCTTAAAATTACACTTAATAAAACACAAATTAAATTCTAAAAATTTTTTAGAGAGGGAGGGGGAAGGAGGTGGGATAGAATCTCAAGCAGACTCCCCACAGAGCACAGAGCCCAATAGGCAGGGCTCATTCCCAGGACCCCTGAGTTCATGACCTTAGCCAAAATCAAGAGTCAGATGCTTAACCGACTGAGCCACCCAGGCGCCCCATAAATTTTAATTAGCATATCAAATGTGAGTTGATATTGAACAGATTTACATTTACCAATTTGAAATAAATTTCTTCCTAATAAAATATCATTTAGATCCATCCAAATTTATGTCAGATAAAGGAAAAGTAACAGAAGCAGTGGAATGCTTTTTCCCTTTTGTGTTTTAGGTTTTCTTGATGGCTAAATGGATGCTTGCCGGATTTTATACTATGTGATGGGATTGGACAAAGGAAAATTACAGCATAGGATTAATTTCTTTCTTGGCCTGAATTTCACTGACTGAAGGGTTCACATTTTTCTTGTGTTTACTGCCAATACTTAATTCCACCTCTATCTAAGTGAATAAAAGAATCTTACAAACTAAGAGAATCTTACTTATATTTGATTAACATGGCAGTTATAATTCTCCTAACATGTGGCTAATTTATCAGCTAAAATTTAATAGACAGCTATAGTGAACACTTATTACTAAAATTAAATTCCCACTAAAGTAGCACTAATTATTCTTAAAAAGTATTATATATAAACATAAAATACACTTTGTAAATATACCCATTTATGTTGCTAAGAGTATAATTCAGCAACTATCTGCAAATATATATACAGTAAAACCTCATTGGTTAAAGAAAAAAACCTCATTGACTTAAGGAAAGGTCTTCTTTGATAAAAAGGCTTTCTCTTCCAGTCCTCTGTAAATGGAAAACTATTTAATTCTAACTTTATATTTTGAAAATCTTTTTGTTGATGAAATATTTCTGTATTGTTTTATCATCACTTTCCCCTCTCAAAGGAAGGTATGTATGTATGTATGTGCATGTTTGTGTGTGCATACAAGCATGTGCATATGAATTGAAAAATCAATTAGTCCAGGTTTCAAGTGCAGCTCTGAGTAAAAAAAAAAAAAATTAAAGAAGCTGAATGTTGCAGATTCCTACATTCCTGTACCTAGTTTTGCCATTCCTTTCTATTGAACCCAACAAATACTTCTGGGTACTTATTATTTGTAATGCACTATGCTAAGTGCTCAGAATACAAACAGGAAGGGAGAGAGAGAGAGAGAAAAAAGAAAGAAAGAAAGAGAAAACCCACAGTCCCTGTTCTTATGAAGTTCATAATCTTGTAGAAGATGCAACCATGTACACTTCAACAACAGAAAACACAGACATTCATATGTACCGTTAAACAGAATAAGTACGTATGTGGGAATGTACAAAAGGGCGTGGCAGATCCTAACTGGAGTGGGGAGTGGAAGATATGAGAAAGTTTCACTGAGTAAGTAACACCTGGGTTGGTTTGAAAAGCTCAGAAGGATCCTGGCAGAAGGCAGATGAGGTACTCTAGGTAGAGGATGCAGCATAAAACTTGAAAGTGCCCAGCACATCCAGGATAACAACGTGTAGTGTGATAGAACCAGCTGATGTCCGTCAAAAGGAGAACAGCTAAAAATAAAGCCAAAAAGTGAGACAATAGCCAGATCATCCAAAAACTCAAATATCATTAAATGGGACCAGGCAGTCAGAAGAGGCCCAGAAAACCTTGGATGGTATGTGTGAAATATCCAGGTGCTGGATATCTTAAGTATTGATCTGCCAATTCTGTTCTCAAACACTTCTACTTTGATGTCACCTCCATTGGGAAATCTGCCTTTCCATTTGATCAACAGCACCACCATATTTCTATTTCTCCTATTATACGGTCAGTAAATAGATGTTTTGGATAATCTGGTGTATGGGTGTGTGTGTGTGTTCCTTCAGGTTCAAAAACTATAAACTCTCTGGAGCAAGAACTAGTGATTTTTTTTTTAAATTGAGCCTTACCTCAGTGATCACATTCGGCATTTGAAAGTGTTGAATAACGATGAACAAAATACAGTTTGACCCTTGAATGGCACAAGTTTGAACTGCAAAGGTCCACTTATACATGGATTTTTTTTTTTTTACAATGCAGTACCATAAACGCATTTTCTCTTCCTTATGATTTTCTCAACATTTTCTTTTCTCTGGCTTGCTTTATTGTAAGAATACAGTAATAATACATATAACATACAAAATACGTGTTAACTGACTGTTTAGGTTATTGGTAAGGCTTCCAGGCAACAGTAGGCTATTAGTAGTAGTTTTGGGGGAGTCAAAAGTTAAACATGGAGTTTCAACTGTGCAAAGGGTTGACACCCCAACCACGTTGTTGTTCAAGTGTCAACTGTACAAGAGATACAATTTATGGCTTATATTACTTTCCTATCTTGATTAATTTACCCATCAGTACTCTTCTTGCAGTTTAAGTACTTTCTGCCTTTTTAAGTTTTAATGTAAACTGTCAACCAGGATTTATACTAAAATGGACATGGGAATGAATTATAAGGCCTCTCCTATCCCTCTCCCTTCATCAGTCTGAGGATTCGTAACAGAAGCACACCTAGGTCACAACACAAGAACCACCACTACCAGTCTGGTCCTAGAGAAATCCCCTGTCCCACAGCCACTTGAGGAGATGAGTTCATTAAGTCCTATCGACTCTACCTCCAAATATCCTCAAAACCTTGTCCTTTCATTTCCCTTCTGATTAGAACCATTTTGTTTAGTCATTTAGACATTTTGCACCTGGGTTATTACATCAGCCTCTAGGTTATCCCCTGCTTTCGGTCTTACATTATGGCCAGAATGACCTATCCAAAACAGAAATCCCTTTGCTTTCCACAGAGCTTAGACTTCTTCAGTGCCTCTCTAATAGCCAAACCACCTACTACATGTCATGAACTATTTTTTTAAAGATTTATTTGAGAGACAGAGAGAGCATGCACGTGAGCATGAGTGGGGGCGGTGGGGGGGGCAGGGGCAGGAAGGGCAGAGTGAGAAGAAGCAGACTCCCTGCCAGAGAGCCAGACATGGGGTTCATCCCAGGACCCTGGGATCATGACCTGAGCCAAAGGCAGATGCTTAACCAACTGAGCCACCCAGGTGTGTGTGTGGTATGTGTGTGTAAGTGAACAAAACAGATGACTGTGTGCACATGTGTGCACACCAAAGAACCAAACATGGAAGTTTAAACTACACTAGAGCAAAGACAGCAATAAATATAAGTAAATTATATAGGATATTAGGAGTAATATGGTCTTTAAGAAAATACAAGTATAGAAAGAAGTAAGTCGGTCAATGTAGGCCTTATTGGAAAAGTAGAATCTGAGAAGAGACTTGAAAAAAGCAAGGAATGAGCCATGCAGTTATCTGCAGAAAGGATGTTCCACGCAGAAAAGAAAATCTGGTGTAAAGGCCCTAATAAGGAAGTCCTTAGAGTGCTCAGGACTGCTAGGAGCTCAGGGTGGTTAGAGCAGAGTAAGTAAGGGGGAGCAAGGGGAGAGGAGGTGAGGATGGGGAGAAGTGGGAAGGAGTAGGAGGGTGATCGTGTAGATCCCTGCAGAGAACTGCAAGGACTCGAATTTTACTCTGAGTAATGACGGAAGCATTGCAAGTAACCCGTGAGCAGAGGAATGGCATGACTTGACAGATTTTAGAAGAACTGCTCTGGCTACTGTGCTGGCAGCAGACTAGGGTGGGGCAGGGACAGAAGCAGGAATGCTGCTAGGAGGCTACTGCAGTGACCGAGGTGAGACTTCATGGCAGATCATGTGGGTGGTGAGAAACAGTCAGACTGTAGATGTGTCATATTTGGAAGGTACGGTCAATAAGAGTTTTCTGACACACTGAATGTGAGTATGAGAAAGGACTCAAGAATGCCACCAAAATTTTTGGACTAAGAAAACAGGAGAACAGAGTTTGTACTCAGATAAGAAAGACCACTGGTAGAGCAGATTTTGGGGGAAAGCCTGGGAGAACGGTTTTTCATGTATTTAAAATGTCTACTGGACATTCAACCAGGTTTTTGAAATACAAGTTTGGAGCTCAAAAGAGAGGTCTAGGCTGGAAATTCTGTTTGTTCTGCCTCCAACAAATCCCACATTCCAGGCTCGCAGAACTACAAAAAGGTTCCCAGTGTCTTCCCCAAGTCTTTATGCGTGCATCTCTCTGTGTTTAGAGTGTGCTTACTCCTGCCTTTTTCCGCTTGGTCAGAAAAATCTCAGCGCTCAAGACATGCCACGTATCATCTATTTTATGAAACTCACATGATTATCATCTCCTGAATCATCCTGTTTCCTTAAGTCACTTAAGTAACTGAAATATGTAATGGCTGGTCCCAGCACACTCAAAAGGGTAAACAATTTTTATATCTTTTGGTAAGAAAAAAAGTAGCCATTTCATTAACACAACAGGCAACTTGCCTAATCTCATCATCAGAAATCTTTAGAAACCTTTAAAGATAATTAGGACCACAAAAAAAGATCCTGGCAAGCAGCTCAGTAACCAGATTTTGCAATCTCAATAATTATTTGAAGAAGATAAGTCTTCAAAAACACACATTGTATGATCAACTTTATAGGCTAAACACAAAGAGAGAAACACCTTCTGCCTGTGTTCCGAAGTTATTTGCAGCTATAAAAAATTTTTATTTTGATTGTCATCCTTTTACTTGCCCTGGGGAGGCATTTAAATGAGAAGAATTATTGGACAAGAAAACAGTCTTTTTGTTTCGTTCCTGAGAGACACACTCTAATCTAATTGAGAAAGGAGGGAAATTAAAAAGATGATGTGACATTAGAGAGGATGCAGCTCAGGCAGCCACCTTTTTTTTTTTTTTAAAGATCTATTTATTTATTTGAGAGAGAGAGTGTGTGCATGTGTGGTGGGGACGCAGGGGCAGAGAGAGAGAGAATCTTTAAGCAGACTCCATGCTGAGCGGGGAGCTTGACCTGGAGCTCGATTCCATGACCCTGAGATTACCACCTGAGCTGAACCAAGAGCTGGATGCTTAACTAACTGCACCACTTCTACCTGTGAGAACACTGATATCCAGAAAGGCTACTGCTACCCCCTGAACAGTATGTTCCCCATTATGAGCTCTGTATAGCTATAATCCGCTAAAATATAAGTTCCATGAGGGCATAGAGTTTTGCCTGTTTTGTTCACTACTCTTTCATGCAGTAAGTGCTGAATGAATGAACAAACTTGTAATTCTGAAGTACACAGGGTTGAAATACATTCAATATAAAGTATAAAACAAGGGGTGCCTGGCTGGCTCAGTCGATAGGGCACGTGACTTTTGATCTTGGGGTTTTGAGTTTGAGCCCCACAGGTGGTGTAGAGTTTACTTAAAATTTTAAAAAATTTAAAAAGCATTTCTTCAGGGTTTAAAAAAATTGCTCGTTGGAAGTCATAAAATTTGGAGTATCAAGAATTTGCAATCATCATCTTCAAATATTAATTACAAAATGTTAACCATGTACAACAGTGGGGGAGAGGGGACCTTATACGAAATCTCTAACAAAGTAGTAAGTTCATAAATAGTTCTCTGTAAATCAAGAGAAAAGGATGATATTCTATCAACTATACTTGCTTTATAATGTATGGTATTTTAGAAATGTTCATTATGGGAAAATTACAGGCTTTAAAAATAAAATAGTACAAATACCTTATTATGTGTCTTTAAAGAATCAAGATCTATAAAGATGACTAGAAAAAGCAGTAAAAAAAGCTTGACTCCAGGTTATATTAAGAGAGTAGCTTAAAACATCCCAAATAAACAGCCCAGGTTCTGAAAGTTCCCTTGCCAAAGAAACTCTTGTTTTTTTTTTTTTTAATTGAAGTATAATTGACATATACCATTATATTAGTTTCAGGTATACAACATAATGATTTGAAATATATATACATTGTAAAATGATCACCACGATAAGTCTAGTTAACATCTATCACCATATTTACAAATTTTCTTCTTGTGATGAGAACTTTTAAGATCTATTCTCTTAGCAACTTTCAAACATGCAAAATAATAAACTTTCAAATATGCAAAATAATAATATTAACTATAGTCACCATGCTGTACATTATATCCCCAGGACTTATTTATTTTATAATTGGAAGTTTGTTCTTACTTAGTTTTAAAACAAAACAGCCTTGGAAGAAAACACTTTCAACATAACCACAGTTTTCATGTAGTTAATAAGCAAACTAATATATGTATTTCAATTCCCAAAAGGAAATATCAGGTATTATTTCAAAGTTAAAGAACACCAACCTCTTTAATCTCATGTAGTTTTCACTGGCAGCAGGTCGGCATTCAGCTCTTTGTACCACTATTCCTTCCAATGAAAGTTTATCTTGAAAGAAAAAAAAATTAACAAATGTATTCAGAGATAACACTGACCATTTTTAAGATTTTACTCTGACATACTAACCACAGTAATAATTAGAATTAAGTGTAATAATAAAAATCAAGGAAACAAAAGGACTACTTTTAAGTTTATAGTAGCATCATTAGAATAGAGAAAAACCTTACTCTTGGCTAGTAAAAAACTGAGCTTGTCAGGTTTGTTTCCTGGGCTGCTGCAGCCCCTTGACAATAACAACTTTTATATACTTAACTCGTTCTAAAGAGGGTGGCTTAATAGGGCATAAAATCAAATTTTAAAAATTTGAAGGGAGGGGCGCCTGGGTGGCACAGCGGTTAAGCATCTGCCTTTGGCTCGGGGTGTGATCCCGGCGTTCTGGGATTGAGCCCCACATCAGGCTCCTTCGTTATGAGCCTGCTTCTTCCTCTCCCACTCCCCCTGCTTGTGTTCCCTCTCTCGCTGGCTGTCTCTATCTCTGTCGAATAAATAAATAAAATCTTAAAAAATAAATAAAAATAAAAATTTGAAGGGAGTGGAGACTGCATCATCTTTGGCAGAGAAGTACCTTCTAAGAACCCAGCTAGTCTAAACCACTAAAATCAAAGATAATATATATATCTGTATGTATGCAAATAAAATTCTAGAATACACTGTGACTAGACGCTAGCCTAGAAAATACTATAAATGGGGCAGGTCATTGTCTAGGCTATACTGGGTATCACTTCTGCCTGCCAGTTGCTCTGACTTCTATTTTCCAGCAGATTTTTTAACTTGGGTGTGTCCAAACTAGAGCTTTAACTGCTATTGATATTTGTCCAAACAGAAGGGCAATTCTCCCTCCCATTAGTAAGAATTCTTATGGTGACCGACACAAAATTCAAGAGAAACCAAAACGGTAAACAAAAGCTAGCACTTACTAGGTGACTACTAGGCACCAAACACTGTGATAAAATCACTTTACAGACCTTATTTTGATAGTACATATATGACTATCCCATGATGCTCACAGCTCTCCTACAGTCTGGAAATTAGGAAGCTATGGTTCAGTCTTAATTCAATGAGAATTCACCCAGGTTTTGAGAAGAGATTCAGGAAATCCTTTGGCTCATCAGCAATGCATTTATGATTCATTCATCTCTTCAGGGCAAAAGACTTTGTGCATTCCACTAACATTAACTAAGTGCCTACTATGTAAAGGGCACCACCTAAGCATTTGGAATCAAAGATGAGTAAGACATGGTACTCTTTTCAAGAAGCATACAGTTTGCTGGGGGGAGAGAGATAAATGGACCAAAATGTACAGCGCAGATAGTACCATGCCCACATGATTTATATTAGAAAATCTTCCTCACGGTACTTTTCTTGATTTTGTCTCCAAACCCCAAGAGACTCCTTACAATAGCCCCTAAATGTGATGCATGGGTAATTCAATAGTTGAAGAGTCCCTCAATGCAACATGTGCAACTAATCTCAAGTACAGGCTATCAGATGTCTGGAAAAAGCAATGATGAGAAGCATGCCTACCTTATACCAAAATGTCAGGAAGGAAACAAAGCCATAATTATTTTAAATTAAATTTAAATGTCTAAAAATAATTTCCTCTTATTAATCAATTTAGTAAGATTGAGATTAAAATTTGAATTTCCCAATTCTTGTATTTGCATTTGCCTTTCCACTGAAGCTGAAAATTCTATCTAGAAAAATTATTGTCATAACCATATCAAGATTTGGGAAATTTCTATGTATAAAGTATCTTATTTTTTTTTTAAGATTTTATTTATTTGACAGAGAGAGACAGTCAGCGAGAGAGGGAACACAAGCAGGGGGAGTGGGAGAGGAAGAAGCAGGCTCCCAGCGGAGGAGCCTGATGCGGGGCTCGATCCCAGAATGCCGGGATCACACCCTGAGCCAGAGGCAGATGCTTAACGACTGCGCTACCCAGGCGCCCCATATGTATAAAGTATCTTAAATGCATGAGAAAGACCTCTATTAAAACATAAATTATCCTTTTTAAAAAACTAAACAAATTTAGAATACCATACCATCCCTGAGAATAATTTACTTATATATCCAGGTGTTTAGTTGAATACTAAAAGAGCTATCTGTTAATACCATCTGTGACTGTTTCCCCACTCATTTAAAGCAGTATCTACTTCAGGTAGATAGGCTGAATTTAATTTTTAAAGGATTCTGCTGTCAATGTTCTCCACATAATACCTGAAAGAGTAAGAAGTTTCCAAAGCACCTGCCCATATCAACTTGGCCACTACTCTCATCACTATTCTTCAATCAAGGTCACTCTCACAAAGCAATAAAATTCACTTCCCCAAACCATAATTTCCAGTCCATCACATCCCCTTTTCAAATCTGAAATAGCTTTCCCGTGCTTCTCAAGTGAAAGAAAAGTCTTAATCATCTGCAATGAATCTTCCCACTGATTGGCTGCTCTTAAATAATCCCACATCTCTGTTAGCTCATTCCCCTTCTCCTTTCAAATAAATTTTAAAAAGCCAACTTACTTTTATGATAAAGCTTCCTAAGCAAGATTTAAAGCCTTCACACACTTTTTAAAGCCTCATAGGATAATGTTTTCATATTCTTTCCACCAACCATGCTTCTTAAACGTTGCTTAAGGTTTCGGGGGAAAGGTATTAAATACTGCATTATATTTTAAAGGCATCTGAAAGCACCCATTTGCACACCACTGCTGTTTATTACAGGTCATGTTCATTAATACAGGAACCCTCACGTAAAACCACTTTGTTGGCCCAGTTTAAAATACCACAAATACTTGAAACACATCAGGAATAATAAAGATAAATAAAACATGGCTCCTGTCCTGAAGGAGTACAGAGTCTAGTGAAGCCATTCAAATGATTTGTGACAAATATTTTTTAAAAGTATTGAGGGCCCCCAAAGAGCTTTTATGTGGGTTGTATCTTTTGCTATTTATCATAGTTATAGTTCCTAATATATGTTTAGAAAATCAGAACTGAAAAAGGCAAAAAGGCTTGGTATTATTATGAATAATAGTTTTGATTTTACAGACCCCTTAAAAAGGTCTCGGGAATCCTTCTACCGAGAAGTTTCCAGATCACATTTTAAGAGCTGCTGGTCTAGTGGGAAGATATGACAGGTATATAAATCATTTTAATACACCAGGATCACTTTTAATAGACCTCCGCTTATCCCACTTCTAGATTACCAACGCTCTCAAGTCCTCTCTTTTAAATACAGTGACAGATGCCCACAGCTTGCCCATAGCGGGTAGTTAGGTTCATCTCTAATACTCCCACACACTTCTGCTCTAACTATATTAGAACTTGTTTATGCTAGTTTTACTGTTAGTAATTATGCAATTTGATTATATATTATATAATCCCATTAATTATGAGTACGGGGGAAGGAGATATTTCTATGAAAACCAGGTTTAATGCTTTGGCAGGACTTAATATAAAATTAAGTTGCTAAAAAAACTACTGTCAAAGTAGGTACTGGAGAGAGAACAGGAGACTAGAAGAGAAACATAAAAGTCTAGAGGGATTCTGCACTCGTGTTGTTTCAGTGTCTAAATTTTTGCTCCTTTCTAAGAAGCCAAAACTGTAAATCTAGATTACGGGTTAAATTTTCCCAAGAAAGAGAAAGCAGATGCTCAATCAGCATATTATACTGAAATCAAAGGCCTTATCTTACATGTGCACTGGTAGCTAAATCTACATTTTAACTCTTCAAGTAAAATGTTTAAGGCAGTAGGAATGCATATTAATAAATATCATTTCATGATTCTCTACTTTTGAATTTATCTGACAGACAGACTGGTCCTTTCCTACGGGCTGTGGGACTACACTGCACAAAGAAGAATTTTTTAAGGGTTATAAGACAGACACACAGGTGAGGCAGAAGGACACTGAAGGTGATGGGAACAGAGTGAACAATGGTTTTTGTCTCCTCCCTCTGTGTGTTTGTCCCTCTCTCTCTGTATTTCAAACTAAAGGACCCACACCGGAATTGGATTCTGTGAAATATTCCAGAATCTTTCCTAATTTTTTCTCCCTCCACCCCCCACCTTTTTTGCTAGATCCATTTACTTACTGGTTTCTGTTACTTGTAACCAAAAGAATCTTAATGAGTATGAACGCACACCATTGGTAATAGTATTTTATTTATCTATACCCCACCACCTACTTTCAGAAAAAAATTGAAAGTTTTAAAGGGTAAATATACAAAACACATACCATAAAAAAAAGAACTTAAGAGTTTCTAGTTCTGATCCTGTCACGAAATAGTGATGTCACTTTGGCGAGGCTACTTCATATCTCTCAGCCTCGGCATTTACGTAATGAAGTTACTGGGATATCTCAGATCTAGTTCCAACTCTCTTTCACTTAAAAAACGGGCCTTCTCTTCCAAGTGGAGATGTTTTATCATTTCATTAGTGTTTACTTTGTTTGCACTTATATTTCCTAAAAGACTTAGATATAATTAAATTTTCTTTGAGGAGAAATTAGAAATTGTTTCCAGGAACAACAACAAAATGTCAAGAAACTTCTGCTTTAAGCTAGACCTTCCTGCTCTTTAGCTCAACTGAGATAGACTATGTTGAAGAACTCAAGAAAAATAACTGACAGGAACTTTTCACAAGTTAAGGGCATGCCTAGTTGAAACAAGTTACAGTAATAAACAAGCAGGGAGGGTGTTTATTAGCATTGGCATGTAATTAATGATAGCAGGTATGTTAGGAAGTTGTTAGGCATCAGGAAGTTATAGGCGCTCTTTTCCACAAGGCCACTCTGGATCCAGTTCAATGTGGAGGCCTTTAAGAACACTTCCAACTCCAGTTAAAACACAGATAAGTGGCTGGGACCAAGATTTGGGCTGTTCCTTACAACTTTTGAAGCTACTTTCCTGATTCTTATTTGTATCACATCTGTGTCTATCATCTGGATAAAGGACTGAAGAAAAAATATTTCCACAGAGCAAGTGAATTTAAAAAGGTAAACTATTTTTAATATTCCTACTAGTTTCCAATCCTTTCATTTAAAATCTTTTCATGGAAGTTTTTTGCCTGTGGTTCACAGGTAAGTAAGGCCTATCAATATAAACTACTTGGCATCTCAACAAACCAGTTAGGCAAACTTGCAATCTCTTTATTATTAAAAAGGTGATCCTTATTCTATTCAAATTTGTGAACTGATGTTCTGATCTCTATTTAACCTTCAAATATTTTAGGCATAAAAGATCATGTTCTGATTTCAGTAAACCTACAGAGTTAGGACTTGATTATTTACCTCAAAAGTAACAAATGAGCAATCATATAAATATTCCCCCAAAGTTATCTATTTATGTAATATGTTTTCATATAATATTCAAATTACAAATATGCCTAATACACTGGAAATTCCCAATTCTAACCAAATACTGAAACCATATTTTGAGGACTAGACCTAAGATTTAGAAAACATCTCAACTTCCTCTTAGTACTATTCTTCAACTGCTCACCTGCGGACTAGAAGAAAGAAGGCTGTATATACATTCCTATACAAGAGACATTGTAATGCTGATCAAAACGTATCAGTGAATGACAAGAGTAGTTGCCCAGGAGCAGAAAGAAAACTGGTTAGCTAACATATAAAAATCAAAGATGGAGGCCTTGGGGCACCTGGGTGGCTCAGTCAGTTAGGCACCCAACTTCTGATTTCCGCTCAGGTTACGACCTCAGGGTCATGAGATGGAGCTGCGTCGTCGGGGTCTGTGCTCAGTGGGAAGTCTGCTTGAGATTCTCGCTCGCCCTCTACCCCTCCAGCTCTACCCCTCCCTGCCGCACCCCTCACTCTCTCTCTCTCAAATAATAAATAAATCTTTCCAAAAAAAAAAAAAAAAGATGGAGACCTTAAAGGCACAAAGGAATCTGGACTATTCTATCAGTCTACAGAAGCCATTAACAGACTTCTGATCAAAGAAATAAGTTAGTGAATGAGCTTAAGAATATTTTTGTTTTAACGTTTACAAGGCAAGTCCACAAGTTATTTATTGCTCCTCCTGTATTTCTGATTACAGTCTCCTTTATGATTGTTACATCATATATATAATATAGCTAATATAAAAACCTCTTGAATACAGATGTGGGCATGACATTTTGATGTATAAACAGACATAATCCCTAATCTCAAAGTTGCTTTCAAGAGTTAAGAGGCTGGATAAAACCCAGAAATAAAATACAGCTTTATAAAAAACACAAGTAATGTTGTGTTGTAATAATAAATGAAAAAGGGCAAGGAAATCCTAATACCACAATATTTTATCTTAGTTAGACCTTCATCAAAGCTGCAACCCAGCTTTGGCTGCTGCACTTGAAATTAGGGATAATTTTTAAAAAATAGCAAAAGTGATTAAATGGATAAGAAAAACAAATTGTTCCAGGAAAGATAATTTTCCAAGACTTTCACTAAACTATTATTATTAAATAGTGCCAAACACTGTGCTGGATAAGATGAGTGATACCAAGAAAGAAAAATACAGATCCTTGCACTTAGAAAGACTGCAATATATAGGTGAGAGATACAATATTAATGAAATAGTTATAGACAATCCAATGGCACATATTTTTATATCAACTAATATGATTCAAGTTTCATTAATTTCAGCTTCAGTAACTCCTGTTCTCCTCACTATGTTTAATTGGTAATAGTAGTGATGCCATACACAAGTTAAGTTCTTTATAAATTTCAAGATACTTTAATTGTTAAGTACCCTCGCACAACTACAGGGTAGAAATTAGGTCCCCATCATTAAGAACTCCTTTGAGATAAGTTCCCTTTCCCAAATTCATTGATTTCCTTAATATGGTGGTTCTTCAACTCTGCTTAATCATTAGAATCACCTGGGGAGCTTTTTAAAAACTACTGGGCCCAAAGCCAGAGGTTCTATTCTAACTGGCTTGTGAGGAGGGCAAGAGATGGTGGTATTTTTATGTCAGGAGGTAATTCTAACATGCAGTAGCCAGAGTTTAAAACTGCTGCCCTAATATTTTTGTTCCTCACCTCCAGGCCCCCTTTCTTCCTCTCCCTGCATCTCTACTAATTTTACTTTCTGGTGGTATGAAGGTAGTAGAGCTCACAGAACTGCTCAAATATTTCATCAACCCTAAGACAACATCAACTATAATATACATTATTTTATATGCCACTAAGACAAAACACTGCCATGATTTTAAGACATAACCTGATTTCAGAAATGTTACATGTGAAAAAATGTGCAACATGGAAGAGTGCTCTGTCCCTAATTTACAATCACTATACTCTAAGAAACTGCATTTGTTCGAATGAACCATCATATCCTGTCCTGCTGTTCAGGCCCCCTTCTCCTTCCTCCACACCATAAAAAAGACAAGAAGATCTAAAGAAAAGAGGATAACAAGGGATGGTGAGTGGTAGGGGACAGCATTTAGGACAATAGACTTTTTTGCTCACAGATTTTTTTTTTAAAATCAGATTTGTTTATTTATTTGAGAGAAAGAGTGCACACAAGCATGGGGAAAGGGTAGAGAGAAAGGGACAGAAATCTTCAGCAGACACCCCATTGAGCGGGGAGCCAGACACGGGGTTCCATCTCACAACCCTGAGATCATGACCTGAGCTGAAATTAAGAATCGAACGCTTAACCCACTGAGCCACCCAGGCACCCCTGGTCATTGATTCAATAAAATATCACCTTTATAAGTTTTCAAAGTCATGTCCCTCATTTTGAGATTATAGATAGTGGTTATTAACATTTTAAAAATATCTTCTTCCCAAAGAGAAGGCAAAATTCCATTTTGCCAAATAGCCCTATAAAAATGAGTTCTATACAATAATATAATTTCAGTGTTCATTTGATGGCTCATGAAAATGCTTTGCTCATCTGGTTACAATAGAATTTTCCAGTGAATAATAATGCATAGGCTACACTTCAAAAAAAAGAGAAAATTCATTTTAAAAAACTGAAATGACTTCTGCTTATGCAATTATAAAACACTGCTTTCCCTGAAACACTCATCTCCCAAAGTATATTTAAAATATGAATTAATATGATTTGTAAGTTGTTTTCAAAGTCATCTCAGTAATTAATGAAGAGCAAAGAAATGTGGGATGGAATTTTGTTTGAAGTTCTCATTTAATCTGTCATTTCTATTTGTGCTCCTTTTAATTCATTGTGCTTTATTCTTTGCTATACTCCTCAAATGAGGCTTAAAAGTTTGCCAATATAGCAAAGATTCCTGGACTTCTCTGAAGACTCAGTTTAACACTACGAAACACTCACAAACATATTCATCTGACTAGAATTACCCATCCAAATCACCTTCCTATCAGAGGTTATATCCAAGGGTCCTCGGAGGATTCCCACACTCTGCATAGTTGGTTAGATACTGTGGCCTATCAGCTCCGTAGGGTAGGTGAGGCAGCACTTGCATTAGTATAATCCCAGTACCAGACAACATTTAATGCAGATAATTTTGTATTTCAAAACTAAACTAAACTTTTGGCATTCAAACAGAATTAGATTAACATGGAAAAATCGTTGATTCTTAAAATGTCAATACGTTACACTTATTATTTTTATTTTCAATTAATTTTTATTTTTAACACAGAGGCTAGAGTAAAATAGTCATAGCTGAATATCAAAACAAACGTTTCTCAAATTAAATGCTATTAAGAGGAGGCTATGAAGAAGAGGTAAGCCACACATTAAAAAAGAGAAACTTAGCTTGTGAAAGCCACAGTTCAAAGCAAAGAGGAATCAGAGGACGTAAAAGTAAGATGGCCAAGGGTTAGCCAGATTTGGGGACATGAACAGATAAAGCTATCATCATGGAGTCAGGCAGGTGGGCATCAAATTCAAGTGAGAAAGAAAGACCCAGATCAATAAACTTGAAAAAATGTGGCAAAGTCCAGGGCAGAGACAGAGTGCCAGATTTAAGTAAAAATTGACAACAGCTGCACTAGCTGTAGTTGCTTTTACTTTCTAAGGTAATAGGAACTAATCTTTTTTAAAAGATAGGCAAAACACATGGAGGTAAAATCAACCAAAAAGATCTGGTATCGGTGGAGACTGTGGAGACAGAAGCACAATGTTCTTATTTTATTTTTTAAAAGATTTTATTTATTTGAGAGAGTGAGCGGGAGAAGGGTGGGTGGAGAACAGGAACGGGGGGAGGGGCAGAGGGAGAAGCAGACTCCCTACAGAGCAGGGAGCCCGAAGCGACGTGGGGCTCAGTCTCAAGACCCTGAGATCATGACCTGAGCTGAAGGCAGACGCTTAACTGACTGAGCCACCCAGGTGCCCCCAATGTTCTTATTTTAAAGACAGCTCCTAAGACCAACCCTTTTCCTTGAAAAGGAGTGTTCGAATTTCATAGAGGAGTGATATGTTGAGCTTGGGGGGGGATAATCAAATCTTGTATCTTCCAACCAAGACAGATACCTTCTTGGTGAGGTTCAACTTCCTTCCATGGCATATAAATGGAGCAAGCATGTATCACGATGACATTCTCTGTCAATCACAGCAATGACAATGACCTCATTTTCCATCAGGAGCTGGTATATAAGATGGAAACTCCTCCCACTGGCCTGGAATAAGTTCTGCCTAATGCAGGTAGTGGAGGATTAGTATCATCATATTAGTGGAAGGTTTTGCTAGAATTTGATTAGGCACTGGGCCTAACTAACAGACAGATTTATACCAAGAACAGAACAATGGTACTGTTTAAATCCTCAAAGTTGGCTAAAGGGCTCTTTTATATGTGTGATTACAGAAGTTTAAGATAAAGGTGCTCTAACTCTAATAAAGGTCTAGGGTACTGAGTAGAAAACAGGGTCCCCTACCATTAAAAAAAAAAACAAACAAGGGGCGCCTGGGTAGCGCAGTCGTTAGGCATCTGCCTTCGGCTCAGGGCGTGATCCCGGCATTCCGGGATCGAGTCCCACATCGGGCTCCTCTGCTGGGAGCCTGCTTCTTCCTCTCCCACTCCCCCTGCTTGTGTTCCCTCTCTCGCTGGCTGTCTATCTCTGTCAAATAAATAAATAAATAAATAATCTTTAAAAACAAAACAAAACAACCTTCTGCCTGCAAAGGAGATGAAATCCTCAAGTCTAGTGGTCAAGTGGATCGAAGTGAGCTAATCTCTGACATGGGGGTTAAGCCTTTTGCTGGAATTGCAGTTTATATCTGCAGTAACGTGGAGAAAGATAATCACACCATGTTTTCCTTGGCATAGGTACTGAAGCATGATTTTTATAGTCTTAAGGCTGTGTGGACCTGATCGACAAAATCCAGGACAGGCTTTCCCCACTTCCATCCACCCAAGCAGGCAAATACAAACCTAGACTAGGATAGAGAAAAGGAAACAACCTGGCTTTCTCGTAAGGGGCCAAGGGGCCGGTGTACCACAACAGGCAGCAGTGATCAACAAACAAGCGCCTGCTACTTCTGTAAGATGCAATCACGTTACCTCAAAGGGGATAATGTGGAATAACAGGGATAAAGTGAGGCCTACTGGGAGCCATTCTTCTTTTTTAAGACTGCAAGTTGGGGACAGCAGGACACAAAAGAAAAGTGCTGTGGATTCCTATCAACTTCTAGTCTGGCACTAAGACAAAGCCTCCGTTACACTATTGTTGCCTGGCCACGGGGGCGGCAAACAAATCATACATGTCAGGTGTGTAGAAGCCAAGAACACTAAAGTCTAGAGTGAAAAAAAAAAAAAGTGATCAAGGGTCAGAAGCACACACTGGGGTGGTTCAGAGTCTGTCAAGGCAAGCCAGCTGAAACAAAGAACACGCACCAATAGTTTTAAAATTCACACTGCAGAAACCAGAAGTGAGTTAGCCAAGTGTAAGGCAACCCTGAATGATGACTGAAGAGGCAGCAGTCCAACCTGCAGTAGCCCTGCCTCACCTTCCCATCATGGGAAAGCCTGGCTTTATTTCCCCATGACGGCATCTACAAACGGGCCAAACAGGATGTGAGGAAGAAGGCCTGGTATGACCTGGTGTTCTACTACATCACTTGATTTGAACACAAAACCTGGGTCCCACCACTATACTGTAGTTATGTTCTATTGATTCTGACGTTCCATAAAGTTCATTTAAAGGGACTAGACCCACTAATGAAATTATTATGCCTTTGTTGATTCTGCTTATAACATGGTGCAGTGACTATAAACATATGAACCCCATGCATATGAACCCCAAAGTTGTACCAAAAAATATATATTCAATATTTCTTAAAAAGTCAGATCCATAGAAAAAGACTTGATTCCGAAATAAAATCAACAAACACACGAAACTGTTAGAATACGGGACACCTCAGTGCCTCAGTCAGTTAAGTGTCTGCCTTTGGCTCAGGTCATGATCCCAGGGTCCTAGGATCGAGTTCCGTGTCAGGCTCCTTGCTCAGTGGGAAGCTTGCTTCTCCCTCTGCCTGCTGCTCCCCCTGCTTGTGCTTGCTCTCTCTCTCTGACAAATAAATAAAACAAAATCTTAAAAAAAAAGAAAGAAAGAAACAGAATATAAGAGTAAACTCTTCTTAAAAGATGCAGGACTGAGAGGAAGGTTTAGTTCAAGTGCTGGCTTACCATTAACAAAATGTAAAGTTCTAGATAAAACACTAAAAACTCCAGAATGTAATTTTATTTTTGGTAAAATGAGGTTGAATTTTATGATTCCCAAGCAAAAACTCAGCTCTAAAAATGTTTATGCATTTCTAGTTTAATTTCAATGGACTTTTGATAATCTCAATGATCAATATGTTACCTGCTATAATTAGGGATACAATTTTTTATATCTAAAGAAAATCTAACAATGTTTACAGAAAATACAAGGTAAGCATTTTTAGAAGACTCTGCTCCAGTATTTCCACCAACATACAGTTGAATAATTAAAAAACACCTTTAATGTAACAGAAGTCAATTCAATATTAAATCTAATTTAATTCTGAGAATAATGTAGTTCCTCAGAATAATTTAGCAGATAGACTACTCAAATAATAGTGTACAGGGGAAAATGTTCACATTTCTTACCACTGGGCCTTTAAACTCTAGAAATGAAAGCTCAGATCTGTAAATGCTTTGGAAGGTAAGTTACAAGGGAAAGAGGAAAAAAAAAAAAAGAAAGAAAGAAACGGGAAAAACACCAGACTCAACACTGTTCCAGTTCCCCCCTCCCCCCAAAAAAAGGCAAAAAGCTGTCTTTGGCCCTTTCTCTTGCCTTTTGTAAACACTTGTGGGGGGGAGAAAACAACAACAATTAAAAAAAAAAAACAGTAAAATTTACCATGACACTATTTTATAGCAGGTATTCTGAATCTTTTATCTTCTTTAACACATGCACGTGTGTGTAAACGCATGCGCGCACACACATATAGTTATAGTATTTTCTATAGCAGCCAAGTCTTTGTTTAGCACTGGAGCAGCTGCAGGGCAAAAGAAGCTTATGAATTTTCCATAGGAAATCTTAACAAAAAGAAATGTAAATGAATACTGCAAAGCCTGTATATTTGATGTTTTCCCTTAGGGAAATAAATAAATAAATAAATAAATAAGAACCTTTTGTTAAAGGGCTTTAAGAAAATTTCTTCTCACATGCTAAAAATCCCCAAATCAGAATCACATGCAAATCCAATTAAATTCAAGTGCAATATCACAAATAAGACTTAAATATTCTCATTTGGGTCTCTAAAATGAGTATACCACTGTGAAATGTGTGACTTTTTATAGGAGAAAAGATTCTATACACCTACTTCCTTTCTCTTTAGGTTTCCTGTTTATGATTTGCTTTAAAAGGTGATACTAATTCAATATACATTATCCTCCAAAAGTTAACATTATTATTCAATATTAAGCTTGCCTGATTGAGCAATAACTTAAAAGACATTTAGAAATGGAAACACACTTAAACTTAGCTGGAGAATTAAACATTTGTAATTGCTTAACTGTTAAGAGGAAATTCAATTTATTTTGAGCAATTTTTATTATTTCAAAGACTATACAAGAAAATCTTTAAAACAAGTTCCTTCCCCGATACAGTTAAATGCAAATTACCTTTTTTTTCCCCCTGTCTTACTCCAGAAAGCTCCCGCACACATAGCTGATACGCCACCTACTGCAAAACCGAGCTGACAGCTCAGGCGATGCTGCCAGCATTTCCATTCCATCACCAGGCTGGGGCTGAATAAAGGCGTGCTTGTGTGGTAGTGTTTCTTTTTTAAAAATCTCAAAGCCAAGAAGAACAGGCTGAAATAGCATTTTCAAAAATGGAGCGTAAAATAAACAGAAGAGAAAAAGAAAAGGAGTATGAAGGGAAACACAACAGCTTGGAAGATGCTGACCAAGGAAAGAACTGCAAATCCACGCTGATGACCCTCAACGTTGGTGGATATTTATACATTACTCAAAAACAAACACTGACCAAGTACCCAGACACTTTCCTTGAAGGTATAGTAAACGGAAAAATTCTCTGCCCGTTTGATGCTGATGGTCATTACTTCATAGACAGGGACGGACTTCTCTTCAGGCATGTCCTAAACTTCCTACGAAATGGAGAACTTCTACTGCCCGAAGGGTTTCGAGAAAATCAACTTCTTGCACAAGAAGCAGAATTCTTTCAGCTCAAAGGACTGGCGGAGGAAGTGAAATCCAGGTGGGAAAAAGAACAGCTAACACCCAGAGAGACTACTTTCTTGGAAATAACAGATAACCATGATCGCTCACAAGGACTGAGAATTTTCTGTAATGCTCCTGATTTCATATCAAAAATAAAATCTCGCATTGTTCTGGTGTCCAAAAGCAGGCTGGATGGATTTCCAGAGGAGTTTTCAATATCATCAAATATCATTCAATTTAAATACTTCATAAAGTCTGAAAATGGCACTCGACTTGTACTAAAGGAAGACAACACCTTTGTCTGTACCTTGGAAACTCTTAAGTTTGAGGCTATAATGATGGCCTTAAAGTGTGGTTTTAGACTGCTGACCAGCCTGGATTGTTCCAAAGGGTCAATTGTTCACAGTGATGCACTTCATTTTATCAAGTAATTACCTGTGTCATGAACAAAGGCAACAAGCATGCAGCCAGCAAGCTTCGGAAAACCACAGCATCAAAGGCATCCCAAATAATGTGTGCCGGGCCAGCTCTGTACTCAGAGCCCTGCTGCTAATCAATTACTGTGAGCTAACGGTATGTAAATTCTATCGCTAAAGATGTCCTTCTCGAGGGTGTTCCTGCTGATCAGACTTTTAAAAGGAAAACGATGTTCTATATATTGTAAATAAAGACTGAATGCTTTTGCTATTTGTTTATTTCTCCTGAAGCTTTCAATCAGAATGTCTTGGGTACTTGCACAATGAACAAGCATGTACATTATCTATCATTTAAGTAAATGGTAATAAAATATGTTAAGAGGCTGTAAGGTTTAAAATCCTTTCTACAAAACTACAAAGAAACTGAAGTGGTAAAAATTACTGAGAGTATAGAGATGTGCAGATGTACTAAGACAGAGCTATAGTGAAACCAAATGTAATTGTAAAAAGGTATTAAAGTTATTGATTTAATTTTAACAGCAGGCACCAAAAGCTTATTCATAATTCCTGTATTTCATACTAGAGTTATAACTGAATTGACATATTGCTGAACATTCCTAGAAAACTGCGTGATGACAATAAATAAATAAAAGCACTATTAGCTTCTTTGTTTGTATTAATAATTATAATAAAAAGTTACATCTGTCACTTTCAAAACAAAGAGTACCACTTGATGATTTCACACAATATTATGCATTGATGTAGTCAACTGGCAGGCTACAGTAACCCTGACCGGTCTTGCAACTGACAAAAATCAGCAAATTCATTTCTTTGCAGGCTGAGCTCCAACACAACATGGATAACTTAGCCTTAACAGCTTATGTGGTATCAAAATAATAAAGGAGTTCATTTTCAGAACCATCCTATGAATCTATTCATTTTTCAAGCTCAAAAATATTAAATAAGCATCACTAAACATTATTCTTATGAAAGAACCTTATTCTTTTCAATACCTATTTTGATGCTAAATCTCAAATTCAAAGTTAATTTCTTTAACCTCATGCTAAATAGGAAGTTATTTTTTAATTAAGTTTTATATATGGCTTCTCAATGAAATGCAGAAACTCAGCTCTAAATGTGAGTGCATTTCTTTCCTCCCAAAAAAGCAGCTAAATAATTTCTATGCCTCTCATTTTCTTTAGCTTCTAAGAACAAATTATACCTTAAATTTGCGCCTTTAAAATTTAGCCGTTAGAGCAGGTAGCTAAATTTTAATTTTAATAAATTTCCACAAAAGATTTCTGAAAATCCTGACTGAGGTTACATAAATTAGCATATTTTGCCTAAAGTTTGCTTACACATTAAAAACTTAGAATACATTAGTAGCAAAGCTAATATTCATTCTCAGAACTCTGACTTCCACTTACAAAATCAAAGGTAATGCAAAAGTTGGCTGCATATTACTAAAGGAAATATTTTAAATTATACCAAAAAAGTCCTTTAAAAAAGCCCACATTAAAAAAAAAAAAAAAGACCAAAATTCCACATCAACCACACAATCTTCTTTTATGTTTAACAGGGGAAAAAATGTTTCTAATGAAACATCAAATTATCTCTTATGTACTCTAACACGGCTTAATCAGGATTTAAAGGAACTATGAAAATACAAAAATACAATAAAATCTACTTTAGAACAGTTCACTATAATTGAACTGTTCACATACCTCTCCAGCTTTTGAGTTGACTTTTCCTTGGCATTTGGACTTTGGTTATGAAAAAAAATGAGAATGATTTAATGTCAAAGTAAGATTTTCTCTAACAAGATTTCATTACAGATAATGAAAATAGCCCTGACATATCTTTTTACAGGAGATATCACTGAACAAATCTCCTCAGAGGTAGTGTAAGTTTTTGCATAAATTCACAAAAAGAGAATTTAACTGTCGTAACAAATTATTACCAATAGAAACCACTACTTAAAGAAATCTGTCATTCATTTTAATGTACGTCTCTAAAAGAAATCATCTCTGGATGCATTTAACTCATCCTCACACTCTTGATAGATCATAATATTCCAAAACAATTTAATAATCTAGAGGGATATTTGACTAGATTAATTACTCCTGTGTAACTTTTAATAAGTGTACCTTTTAAAATTCAGATAGATGCATTTGGATTTACATATCCAAGTGCATAAGTACTGTGTTGTAAGTATATAGAAAATATCATTTTCAATTTTCCCATTTCTTAAAATATTTAGAAATACTTTCCGTTAAAAAAGACTCAAGAAATCATATGAAATGCCAATCATAAGTCAGAGTGATGTTGTCATATTTTTGTTTGCTATCAATGAAGAATTTCTTTCTTAAATTCTTCTCACGTTCTCATTATTCTCATTGCTTCATAGAATAAATCACAAAGTGACTCTTTATCTTCTTTTTCAAAAGAAAAGTAATGAAAAACAGTTTACTTTACTTGCCACAAGCCAAACATACGTACTCTTGTATTTGGAATTACCCCATGCAATGCTTCTAGCACTGTCGTGAAAATACGAAAAATAAAAACACAGCTTATAGGGTACTATATTTCTAAAATATATATGGCCATGTGCTGAGCAAATGAAACATTTAATGAGACTTTGCAAGTAAGAAAAGAGGACTACCAACCCAGACTGAAGCTAATAATACTAATGAAGCTTGTTGGTTTTTTTAAAGAAATTTCATTACAGCTCCATCGCTATTTTAAAGATGATATTAAAAGATAATGTTTATTGTTTCATTACATGCCTGACACCACGCTAAGGAACATACATGATCTCAATTAATCCTCACAATGACCCTAAGAAAGGTACTATCATTTTTTCCTTCTTTCAGGTGAAGAAAAAGAAACTTACGAGGGCTAAGGAACCTAAGATCATACAGTTATTAAGAAGTAAAAGTGAATCCAAGACTTGAAATCCAGGTATACTAGCTCCAGAGCCAGCAGGAACTGTGTCTGCTTTTGCCAGCCACTTAATCTCTAATACTTAGAACCTGGCATAAAACAGGCGTTCATGAAGTATGTGCTGAATACAGAGTACCAAAACCCTGGTTTGCCTCGCTTGATAAAATCTCACAATGCAGGTACTCGTAAAATGTTGAGTGACAAACTGAACTACGGGAAAGCAAATAATATGTTTAATAACACGTTGGGTCATTTAAAGAACATGAGATGAATCATCTCACAAGAATAAAGGATAGCCCAAATTTGTCTCTTAGTAAATCTAGATTTTCATATAACAAGTTTGCGGAAAAGGAGGTTAACTTTTTAGGACTTGTACAGTCCGCAGAATGGACATATTGTGAAGAAAAAATACAGCACACATGAGCACTGAAGTCAGACCTGGATTCAAATGCAATCAACCTTCACTAACTTGCTTACAGGATGTAAGCAAGATTCTTAACTTCTTTGAACTTCAACATCCTCATAACAAAATGGAGATAATGATTTGTTGACAGACCTTTTATAAGACTTAAAAGAAATTTTAATTTATATGTAAAGTGCCTCACCCACTACAGACTTTCAGTAAGCACTGGTTATTATCTTATCCAGTATAAAGATATCTTCACGACGTAACCATGAATACCATGCACAAAAATGCACATTTACATTAATTAGGCTTTCAACTTAGACATGAACAGAATGCAGAACTTTTAACAAATGTATGCTTAATACTTTGATGAATACTATAAACACAAAAATACACTTTAAATTGCTACCAGCCAACACGGTTTTCATTTGTATTAGTTTAAAAATACATATGATGAGTTTACTGGGACATTTATATTCTATCTTCATATATAAAATCTACAAGAACAAAATAATCGTTGCAGCTGTTTCATCAGCAGTAAAAACCAGTCAGCAGTAATATATGTGATACCACAATCTTAGAGATACCCCTATCTAATAAATTCTGGTTAAATGTCTTAAACTGCAATGATGTCAGTCAAGGTTAAAACTGGAGCATCGGAATCATAATCATCCTTGCTAATAAAGCAGAGATGTAATATGGACTATCCAAAACAGCATGCAATTTAGAAATTATTTATTTAGCTCTGAAATACATATGGCTAACTTCCGCAGCAGACTGGTCTTCCTAATCATATTTTGCTTAAGCTAATATTAAAATTAATTTGCTTCTGTTAACAAGCACCAAGGGAGTGGTGATAAAGGAAAGTGTGCTGGGCAGAGGGAAACATCTAAGATGAAATTTTAAATTTACCTAAAATAATTTATGAAGAGGTGACCATGTTCCTATTTCTTGACCAAAATACACAACGGTTCAAGAGTCTCTATCAAACAAAAATTACTGATACAAATCTCATAAGCTGCTATAAATACCTTCATTTAATTAAAACTTTCCAACAATGAAAAAAAAAAGTGCAATGTTAAGGATATTGTATATAAAATCCAGAACCTCTAGTTTTATTTAGATCACTAATTATTTCAGAAAAAAATACGAATTGGATATGAAAGACTGAGGCCATTATAATGCACTTCTCTATTATATGTCTTAAAAAACTGTTCCCTACCATAAAATATAGCAGTCAACCTAATAGCACAACAGGTTTTTCCAAACCCAAGATTCCAGAGTATTTAGGTATATTTAAAAGCAACATTTAGGCGGCGCCTGGGTGCCTCAGTTGTTAAGCATCTGCATTGGGCTCAGGGCGTGATCCCGGAGTCCTGGGATCGAGCCCCACATCAGGCTCCTCTGCTGGGAGCCTGCTTCTTCCTCTCCCACTCCCCCTGCTTGTGTTTCCTCTCTCGCTAGCTGTCTCTCTCTCTCTCTCTGTCTCTGTCAAATAAATAAATAAATAAATAAATAAATAAATAAATAAATAAAATCTTTTAAAAATAAAAACAACATTTAGTGCTTTTGTTTTTGTTTTTGTTTGTTTTTAAATCTAGTTAACTTTGGAAAATTCCTTTTTGAAGACAGGCCCAACTTTTCAAAAAGTAGTTTTGATTACTGTCCTCTAAGATGTTTAGACATATTTTCTACATCATTAAAGTGTAAAACTGAACAAGTCTGATTTCTTCCTAATTCCACTCCATTGATTTTGCCTTGTTATAACAGGTGTTTATAACTAATTTTTAAGGTTAAGAATTATTGAATGAGAGGCGCCTGGGTGGCACAGTGGTTAAGCGTCTGCCTTCGGCTCAGGGCGTGATCCCAGCGTTACGGGATCGAGCCCCACGTCAGGCTCCTCCACTATGAGCCTGCTTCTTCCTCTCCCACTCCCCCTGCTTGTGTTCCCTCTCTCGCTGGCTGTCTCTATCTCTGTCGAATAAATAAATAAAATCTTTAAAAAAAAAAAAAGAATTATTGAATGATACTAACTTTAATCTCAGTGGTTCCTTGAATTTAATAACCTGACTTTATGCAGGTGCACAAAAAACTAGACGATTTAGCATTTACTTTAGGCATATCATCTGATGAACTGTTATTTATTTTTATTTTTTTAATTTATTTTGTTTTTAAGTAATCTCTAGACCCAAGGTGCAGCTCAAACTTCCAACCCTGAGATCAAGAGTCACACTCTCTTCTGACTGAGCCAGCCAGGCACCCCAGTACTTATTTTTTAAAAAACATTTAAAATGAGTATGAATGCAGATACCTATGATCCTATATGCTAACAATTGTTTTGTTTTGTTTTTTAAATAGGCTCCACACCCAGTGTGGAGCCCAATGAGGGGCTTAAACTCACAACCCTGAGATCAAGAACTGAGCTGAGATCAAGAGTTGGGCACTTAACCAAGTGAGCCACTCAGGTGGCCCCTAAAAGAAGTATTTTGATTTTTATGTATTTTTTCTATCTGTGTGCATTTATACACACACGTGTGTGTATTTTATTTTGTTTTTTTTAAGATTTACTTATTTGAGAGAGAGAGCATGTGAGCGGGGATAGGAGCAGAGGGAGAGAGAGAGAATCTCAAGCAGACTCCCCAAGGAGCACAGAGCCCCACACGGGGGCTCAATCTCACAATCCTGGGATCATGACCTGAGCCAAAAGCAAGAGTCGGACACTTAACCAACTGAGACACCCAGGTGCCCCCATCCATGTATATTTTTGCAGAAACCCCTATAGAAAGAAAAAGGAAAGACTATATATAGCTAAGTGCAGGAAAAATTATTAATGAGGTTTGGGTGATTACTGGAGAGATACACCAGACAAAAGAATCTAAAAATTACAGGTGATTAGTTTATAAAACAACAAAACCAAAATATACAACCACAGACATTTATGATACATATATGTTTACTTGTTACAACGCAGCCTTGAAAATGGGCAAGATAATGTTGAGGGATGGTTAGTACCTCCCCTCATTAGACTAGGCCAAGACTTGGCTTAAGATACCAGAAGATGCCAAAGTTAACCAAAAGGGAATTCAGCCAGTGTAGTGAGTTTGCTGCAAGAAAAAACTGGGATAGAGAATCCATTTCTGAGACATGTTGAGCCACAATCACAGAAAGGAAAGGGGGTGACTGGTAGGTCAGGGAGTAAGTCTAACCAGGAAAAAAACCTCTGTGAGCCAAAGAGATTTTCCTTATTCAGGTACAGAATAATTACTGAATAATCCAGAAGAATAGTGAGCTCCCTGAGAATAAGAACCAAACTGATTGCTAAAAATGAACTAAAAATTCTTCCATGGAACATCTAAGAAAAAGTAGAATATCTTTAAGCAACTGGAGGGGGGGGTTGGAGGGTGGAGAGGGTATTTATATAAAGTAAGCAAAGGAACAACTTCACAAATTTCTGAGATACAGAATTCTATCTCAGAATTTGTACTATACCCCCCCTCCCCACTTAGGGGGTAGAGGAGTAAGAGGGTGAACAGAGAAAACATAATTCTCTTCTGCTTCCCAGTCATATCAAACAATTAAAAAAAAATACTTAGGTTCAAAAAACATCTTGCATGCTCTGTTTTAGAGTCTTGTGAGGAAGTGAAGTAAGAAAACTGGGAAGGAGAAACATAGTCTGAAAAACTGAACTGGTGGAAGCTGGCAGACCGACATGGCCAATTTCTTAGAAACAGCAAGGCATGAATGAAGAGTTATATAAGAAGCTATCTCCAGACAGAGAGGGACCTGAGGCTTTAAACCAGCAGGGCGGCCATTTGTTCCCTAAGTAGCTAGCATTCTTATCTTCAATTTTCCAAATTAATAAGCTTGTGGTAAACTACTCAAACAATTAGACACTTTCCCCCAAGAACATGTCAACAGAAGGATCAAGAAGAGCAACCACTGGCTTTTTTTTTTTTTTACACTGAAAATACTAAAACTGATGCTAAAGCTCACATACTTAAAAAAAAAAAAAATCAGATGAAAAGTGACCTAAAGGCCAATAACGATGAGGTTTTTTTTTTAGGTTATACAACATGAATCTATTGATCTTTTAAGAGCCAACACTCACTCATCTACATATTAATAGATTTATTTTATATTTACTTCTAAATATGTAGTGTGTTTGTATTATACAACTTTATTTATTTTTTTTTAAAGATTCTATTTATTTATTCGACAGAGATAGAGACAGCCAGTGAGAGAGGGAACACAAGCAGGGGGAGGGGGAGAGGAAGAAGCAGGCTCCCAGTGAAGGAGCCTGATGTGGGGCTCGATCCCAGAACTCCGGGATCACGCCCTGAGCCAAAGGCAGACGCTTAACCGCTGTGCCACCCAGGCGCCCCTGTATTATACAACTTTAAAAGATAAAATACAAAGTTACTATTGCTTAATATCTTATTTTACATAGCTATCTGAGAGGCAAATTACTAATAAATCCTTACAAAACTTAAACATGAGAATACATATATTAGGAGAGCACTGGAAAGAGAAAGTATTTTGAAAATTGGCAAACTAATAAGCAAAAGATGTCCACTTGCAATACAGTTAAACAGTCCCGAATACTGCCTTGGAACCCAGGCATCTTTTAACTTCTGGTCACTTATATGTACTAAATATAACCAAACAGGATGAGGACAGATTGAGAAATGTTCTTAATCTAAACCACTCAAAGAAGATGCCTGCTAACATAGTTCCTACCAATCTTTTATAAAATCAAAGAGGAGGATAGGACCAATGGCATTGCTTGGTCAATCTTTCTGAATTGAACACATACCTAAATAAAGCTGCTATTAATAACATCTTCTGCTTGGCTGCATATTAATGATAGATTTCTTTCAAATTTTATTTTAAGTTAAACTGTAATTTAATTACCATAGCAATTCACTTTCTTAGACCCTTATTTTAAAAACATATTGACACAGGACATTTATTTAAAACTGTCTCTGTAGCCTAAGACCCACCTTTAAGTCTACTGCTCATCTCTATTCAAATTCCTAGCTCATATTACAAATGAAAAATAGTAACAATAATAAATATAAAAATAAAAGATAAAATAAAGAAGAATAAAATGACACTAATGTTTACTAAGCATTAACTTATGCCAGGCACTTTTCTTACTTCTATGTCTAATGTACAAATGGAGAAACTGAAGTTTGGTCAGGTATGTCTAAGGTTTCAGAGCTCCTAATGAGAGTGTTTTGTTTTTGTTTTTTTTTTTAAAGATCTTATTTATTTATTTATTTATTTATTTATTTATTTATCAGGCAGAGAGAGAGAGAAAGCACAAGCAGGGGGAGTGGCAGGGTCCCAGCTGAGCAAGGAGCCCGATGCGGGACTCAATCCCAGGACCCTGGGATCATGACCTGAGCTGAAGGTAGATGCTTAACCAACTGAGCCACCCAGTGTCCCTCCTAATGATAGATTGAGAAAGGTTTTAATTCAGCAGTCAGGTTCCAGAAGCCACTCTCAACTACTATAACATACCATTGTCCATCTAAATTCTCCCCCTAGCTTTGAAAAGTAGAAAATCGTTTTTTTCTCCTCCATCTATGGAAAGAGTGATCATCAAACAACCTTACAATGTAAATGTGATTCAGAGGTAAGACATTCAACTCACTTGAAAATTGTTTAAGAACAGCAGAGGGGCACCTAGGTGGCTCAGTTGGTTAAGCATCTGCCTTCAACTCAGGTCATGAGCCTAGGGGCTCCCTGCTCAGCAGGGAGCCTGCTTCTCCCTCCGCCTTTTGTCCCCTCCCGACCCCACCTGCTTGTGCTCTCTCTTAAATAAATAAATAAATAAAATCTTGGGAAAAAAAAAGTAGAAAGAAATGGTTATATATGTAAGTAATTGATACATCTAAAATACTCTTAGCTATTCATTCAAAGATTCCCCCAAAACCTCCCTGGGCCGAGCTTTTCTCCTCTGATTTCCTATTCTGAAGTAATAATAACAACTCTCCTTAAAACCAGTATTAATAAGAAAATAAATTCCAAGCTGTCATTAGTTGAAATATGTGACCCTTTCCTTTTTGAGACAGCCAGCAAGAAGGGAGGGAGGTATATAAAGAACTGATGTCCTATCTCTTTTGTTTTTTGAGGACTATATATGGCAAGGACCACTAAAGAGACTGACAATCCACCAATACAAAAATATATCTTCAAAGAAAAAGTCATGCTTTCCACATCATTATATCCTTCTAAAGAAAATATTAAGACGTATGAGAAAAAAAAATTGAATAATTTTACTGAATAAAAATTTATTAAAGCAGTACATTAAAGTAATAAAGAGGCCTTAATTATATAAGCACACAGAAATAACAATTCAATCCATTTCACTACAAACACCCAAAACTAAAAAAAAGCAAAATGACCAATCATTTTTCATATGATATAAGCCACAGTGACCAAATTAAATCAGAGCTTATAATTAAGACAAAATGTACTTATTAAAAATTATATTTCAACATCAGAGGAAATAAAGAAGCATGGTGAGAAAAATGTGGTCCAATAAGCAAATCAATTTTTCCACAGAAGTGTTTAGTCAGCTTAAAAGTAAACATTCATTAATTGCCTAGGACTCCTTGAGGAATAAAATATATAATTTACCTATATATAAAATTATAACTATATGTCTGTAACACACATAATCTTGAGCCTAAAATGGAGACAAAAATTCTACAATGAACCTGAAAAAAACTGCATATTTTTTAAAAGTCATGCATGAATTCTTTTTAAAAATAAAGGGATCTAATATGGAAATCTACGTAATATACAGATAAGTGAAAATAAATAATTCAAGAATAAGATGGCATGCTCAGAAAACTTAAAAAAAAAAAAGCACAAAATCTATTTACAGCTAATACTAAGGTTAAACAGCAGGGGAATTAGCTGTGGAACAGAATGTTAACCTTTAAAGCCTCAATAAAGTGAAAATGTAACTGATAAAAATTGAGAAATTGTGTTCTGAGGGAAATAACTTCCTAATTTTCATAAAAAGGAATTAACAAGTTTGTCAAAAAATGGGACCTGGAGTTAAAAAAACAAACACAATGACTCGAACCCCTTAATTCCTTCCCGCTTCACACCCACGCCCCATCCCCCAACTACAGAAGCAGCTCCTGGGAACTCATATTTTTTTGTGGAAAATAAGCATTTATTTGACATTCAACAATTCTTTCCATTCTCTTTCTTCTGTTACTTCAAGTAAATTAACCACACTTGTTCCTATTCTCTATAATGGTGGCCTAAGCTATTTAGATCAAAGCTCCCACTGAAAAGAACTATAAAAGCTGAATAAAATCTTAGAAGTATCAAAAAGACCACAAGATAGTAAGTAATCACCATCTCCAAATATAGGGAAAACAAGAATCTGTGAGGTCATGGGTCAATCCAGAGAAAATGAGACACACTGTTTAGACAATCTCCCAAAGAAAGCAGTGGAGGGAATAAACAACACAAAATCCAGAGCTGTACAAGGTGGAAAGCATAACAGAAGTCTCTTACCATAAAAAATTAAAATCCTAAAGGACTATACCCTCAAGGTGAGGGTAAACAGGACATGGAAAAGTTCACAATGAGTTGTAACTGGCATGACCACAGGTCCTAGTTTCCCAAGACAGTCTGGTTTATAACACTTCCTTTTACCCTCAGAAATGTTCCAGTTGGATGGTACGTTACGTGGTTACCCTAACGATTAACTGGTTTCAATCCTCTGGCTATCCTACCAGAAAAATATCAAGCCTTGAACATAGTTTAAATGTGGTTGTGGTAGACTGTCTCTGAAGATGACTGCCAAAAATTCCTCCATCCCTACATAAGGAAAATTCTCAGAGATTCAACAAGAACCAACTAGGACATCTAGAAATAAAAAATACAATAAGTAAAATTTAAACCTCATTGAATGAGACTAGACACAATTGAAGAAAACTTCAGTGAGCTGAAATATAACATAGCACAACACAACAAGAAAAGAATAAAGCTGGAAAAATCAGAAAAGATATATAAAAGGTAGAGTGAGAAGGCTGAACACCTATTTAAAACATTAGTTTAATCAGAATCTCAAGAGGGGAGAAAATGAAATGGAACAGAGGCAACATTTAAAGGGATGGTGTCTGAAATTTTTCAACTGCAGGAAAATAGCAACCAACAGATACAAGAGGCTCAATGAATCCCAGGCAGCTTATGTAAAAACAAATCTCCACTGAGATATCATATTAAAACAGTAGAAATTAAATACAAAGAGAAAAATTTTAAGTAGAGAATAAAAAGATAACACCTTCAAGGAAGCAGCAGTAAAACTAAGCAGAATTCTCCATGACAAAAACAACCGAAGGCTTTGACTATCTTCAATGAGTTGAATCAAAGTATCTATCAGCCTAGAATTCTATACCCAGCAAAAACACAAATTACCAGTATCAGGAATGAAAACAAAGGCATTATTACAAATTGTATGGATATTTTAAAAGAAAACGAGTGGAAATTCATTCCAATAAACTTGACAATTTAGATAAAACAAAGAAAGTCAAAATTCACCAATGCAGGAGATCCAAACAGTCCTATAAATAAATCGACTTCATGTCAAGAACTGAGAGGGGTCTGACATTTCACCCAAGTTACCCGCAAACTAAACAAGTTATCCTGCCACAATTTCATAGATGCCAGCAGAAGACAGGAGACTCCTAGGCCAGGGGGAAAAGGATTTTATTATTCACCACAAAGCAGACAGAGTGATTTTTACATTTGTATCCAGTTAGCTGCTTTCTGCCCATGGCAGCAACCTAGAAGAGGCTCAGGTAGGTAATATGTACACAGAGGATTTGTGTCACAGCTGAGGAACCCTAAGCTTAGGAAATCACCAATCACAAACAGAGGCTGCCAGCAAACTAACAAACCTTTGCCCTGTAGACAGACCCTATATTTCTGTATTTCAAGGCTTTTGTTATACAAACATTCTTAAAAGGACGGTCTGAGATAAAAGCTGTCACAAGATGTGGAAAAATGCTATACAAATTTGCTCCCCAACTCCATAATTTAAAACTGCCCACAAAGAAAATTCCATTTTCAGTTAGACTGATCAGTGAATTCCCCTAAATATTTAAGGAAGAAATATACCCAGTCTTACAAAAAAATCATCTTTGTAACAAGAAAAGGATCACTTCCCCAACTCATTTTATGAGTACAGTGTAACCTCGATAACAAAACTTAATAAAACATTAGGAGAAAGGAAAATTATGGGCCAATTAAATTCATGAACATAAATCTAAAAATATGAAACAAAAGATAAGCAAAACGAATCTAGCAATATTCAGAAGTATTATAAGTCAAAGCCAAGTCAGAGTTAGTCCAGGAATGCTATTTAAAGATCAACATGTTCCACATAAATAAATTTTACAATATCAATAGATCTCAATACAGAAAAAATATTTGATAAAATTCATCATTCATTCATTGGCATGCTTAGCAAATTAGAAAGAAACAGGAATTTCCCTAATCTGGGTACAGGAAACCACAGGTGATAAAACTGCATGGAACTAAACACATGCATGCATACACATCAGTAAGTACAAGTAAAACCGGGGAAATGTGAATACCAGTGGACTGTATGGATGTCAATACCGATGGCAGCAGACTGTACAGACTACAGGGATTGTACTGTAGTTTGGCAGTATGTCAGCAATGATGGAAACTGGGTAAAAAAAATAAAGGATCTCTGTATTATTTTTTACAGCTGCACATGAATCTACGATTATCTCAAAATAAAAGTTTAACCAAAGTAACTGAAAAAATAGAACACACAATTTCTCTCTCCTTACACCCTTATTTCTGTATGTACATACCTTTATGATGTCTAGCTGCAATGATATTAACCAAATGATAATTAATTACTTCTTGGTGGTGAGAACTCTGAGTGATTTGAATGTTTCTGTACTAATTTTTTTTAATGAACATCTCTCTTTTTATACAAATAACAAGTCATTACTTAATTTTTAAAAAGGCAATAGAGTGCAAAACTTATACTCTAAAATTAGAAAACAAAAAAATTTTAAAAGACCTAAATAAATGCAAAGACATCCATGTTCATGGCTTGGAAATAATACCGTGAAGATGATAAGATCCTCCAAATTGATCTATAGATTGAACACAATCCTTACCAAAATCCCAGCTGGTCCTTTTTGCAGAAATTAACAAGCTGATCTTAAAATTCAAATGGAAACTCAAGGGACCCAGAGGAGCCAAACAATCATGAAAAAGAACAAAGCTAGAGGATTCTCAACTTTCCCAATTTCAAAACTTCCTACAAAAGCTACATAATCAAGACTGTGTGGTACTGGCATGAAGGATACACATATGGAGTGATGAAATGGAATTCCAAGTCCATAAACGATATCTGATCAACTGATTTTCAACAAGAATGCCAAGACAACTGAATGGGGAAAAGACAGTCTTTTCAACCAATAGTGCTGGGACAACTGGATATCCACATGCAAAAGATTAAAGCTGGACTCCTACTTCATACCATATACAAAATTAACTCATAATGGAACATAACTTAAAGGTAAGAGCTAAGACTACAAAACTCGTAGAAGAAAATATAGGAGTAAATCTTTATCACCTTCAGTTAGGCAAAGCCTTCTTAAATATAAAAAAAAACACATAAAGCAACAAAAAGAAAAAACAGACAAGTTGGAGTTCATCAAAATTAAAAGTTGTATGCTTTAAAGAATACCATCAAAAACGTAAGAAGACAACCTCTAGAATGGGAAAACATGTTTGCAAATCATATATCTATCTGACAAGGGACTTGTACATATATACAACTCTTACAATTCAATGATAAAAAGACAAATATCCTCTATCAAAGCAGTGGAAAGCAGTCATCATCATAGCCTGACTCCCTCTAGTATGTATCTAGCGAAGGATCTGAATGGACATTCTCTAAAAATGATATATGTGGGATGCCTGGGTGGCTCAGTCGGTTAATTGTCTGCCTTCAGCTTGGGTCATGATCCCAGCCAGTCCTGGGATTGCATCCCACATCAGGCTCCCCTGCCTCTCCCTCTGCCTGCTGCTCAAAGCATAACCTTAAGCACCAAACTTCCAAAGAATTATAACTTCCAGGCAAAGATTTAAAATAATATAAAATAAGTTTTACAAAGATACCTATAGTTCTACAGAAATGGTATAATGATCGGGGTGCCTGGGTGGCTCAGTTGATGGGGAATCTGACTCTTGTTTCGGCCCAGGTCATGATCTCAGGATTGTGAGATCAAGCTCCTCATCAGGCTCTGTGCTGGGCGTGGAGTCTGCTTATGATTTTCTCTCCCCATCTCCCTCTGCCCACTCACTCTAGTTCTCGCTCTCTATCTTAAAAAAAAAGAAAGAAAGAAAAAAGAAAAGAAAGAAATGGAATAACAATCTATTTTCAAATAAATCTGATGTTCTAGAAAGTTTACACAGCACTAGATTATCCTTCAAATAAGGCAGTGCACTTTATAACAGAAATTCCTAACAATATGTATCAAATATATATTACCCGATTAAATCTAAAGCAGATAAAATTTGTTTCTCCTGAGAGGGAGACAAAGCATAATAGACTCTTAATCACAGGAAACAAACTGAGGGTTGCTGGGGGGGGGGGGAGGTAACGGGGTGATGGACATTGGGGGAGGGTATGTGCTTTAATGAGCACTGGGTTGTTGTTTTTTTTTTGTAAGTATAGCCAACTTTATCTTTTTTCCACATTTTTAAATTTAAATTCAATTAATTAACCTATAATGTATTATTTGTTTCAGGAGTACAGGTCTGTGCTTCATCAGTCTTATATAATACCCAAGAGCACTGTGTTGTATGTTAATTAACTGAATTTAAATAAAAATTGTTAAAAAGTACTTTAAAAAATTTTATTTTTTTAATATTTATAAAACATCACTATACCCAGGTAACAATCTGCATAGCCAATTAGACAATACATCAGTCAAGACAATTAAAAACTGGCCGCAAGTGAGGGCTAATAATTAATGCAATTGAAAAGACCTTATATAGAATTATAAACACTATTAAAGCTAATTCTTTTCACTGTAGAGTAACTGCATGGAACAAGGATCAGAAAATGCAAGATCCTTCACAAAAGTTATTTAAAGGAAATTAAATTTAGAATGACAAATATTCAAGTGCTAAGGTATGAGAAGTACTATGTACTGTGTGAATAAAAGTAATGGGAGAGAATAAAAAACAGTCACTAGTAGTGAATGAGGCACTTGCCTGCTACAGTGAATAAAGCTAATAGCTGTCTTTTGAAAAAATACTATACCCAGAAATGATCAAAACATTCCTCATTCTTCAGTATGAGCAATAAAAGATGAAATAAAAATGTATATAAAATATTTATAGCTGCATGACAATTAACTTCAAAATGAAACAGTCTCCTATGAGAACATGGAAGCCCAAAAAAGATGAGTGCCTGACAAATTCCAAGGACGAAATAATTACTTTCTCCTCTCCTTTCCCCAAACCTTTATTCTAGTAGCACCATCAGTCTTTGAGATGCCCCGTACTATAGCCCCAACCTCCTAGACTGAAAATGCTGCCACTCTTCAACACTCCCAGGGCAGTTTCACCAAGATCCACACACTTTCAGGAGTTACCATTTTCCTCTATCAAAGCAGTGGAAAGCAGTCATCATCACAGCCTGACTCCCTCTACTACGTATCTACATCTAGTCCCATGTCACCTCACTCTGTGCCTCAGCGTTTATACTCTGGCAATGTTCCAAATCTATCATGCTCTCAAACCTCTGCACATGCTGCTTCAGTAAACAACAGGCGTGCTTTGCTTGCTTATGGCAGAGCCTGAACTCATACTTCAGGTCTTAGATGCTAGGTTCTCAATGAAGCTTCTGCCTCATTCAGGAGAATCTGGTTGCTTCCTCTCTTGCTTCCACTGAATCCTGTCCCCTCCCACCCCCCTTTTAGACACTATCTGCGGATAGGAACTGTGTATCTTTTCAAATCACTGGATTCTCAGGGCATGGTGTAATAGTGATCCCATAGCTGGTGGTCAAATTAAATCTGCCCAACCCACATCGTGTTACCTGTTCTTCCTCCCAGAGTTCTTGAGGATCATGCAGTAGTATTACAAGAGTATTTTGTAAAACACTGTACAAATGATGTTTTATTATACATTTATTTTTTATTTTAATTCCACAAATGATGTTTTTATAGGCTAAACTTACCTTTTAGGTAGTGAATCACACTGCTTTTCATCTGAAACTATAGTTGGGAAATACAAACGCCCCACTGGTCTCTACCACTGAATTTCTTAATTCCCTAACCAAATAAGCTATGAGATTCCATTTCTAAAATGGGTCTGGTAATTGTCAGGAATATTAAGATTCTCAATCTGGGAATTGTTTTTCCCCCCTCCCCTAACTTTAAATGGAAAGGAAAATCTACAGCATTCCAATATGGTTACTTATTATTTGCTTAAGAGACATACAGTATCAGAATCGCTTTGCAACAGCCATTCAGGACCCCCAAATTACTTAAACCTATTTCTTTTAGTTTTGTCTAGACTCCCAACGCAAGAACTACAGAGCACATTATCATGCTCTCCTGTGACCAAAAACGTATAACTTGGCTTTTTACTCATCTCCTCACTTCTTTGCTATTCTTTCCATGGCAGGAAAAGACATGGATACAGAGAAAGGAAACTGGTCTCTAGTTATATTCTCCGAATCATCCAAAGTAACTCTGCTACCTCAAAAAAGGAAACTGGACTAAAATCAGGCAGTCTTAAATCCAAAAGTTGTCAGGGATGGGGTAGGTAAGATAAGTATATGAAACAAGTGAGTACGAAATAAGGCATAACGGCTACGCTACTAGTCTGGCCATCTGGAGAATGAATGCCCTGCCTAAAATCACCAATATGCATTAAAAACAAAACAAAAAGGAAGCCAAATAAGACAGGCCTGCAGGATGGATTTACTTTCTTACTCCAGCATTATTTTAGTAGCCATAACACACATAGATTCATGAGTTATACTCCTGAGTTCACCCCTAAACTTGATAATCCTTAAAGCACTTTCTCTTCTATCTTTAAAATTAAACTCAAAGAAAAGAACCATGAGAGCCATGTTTTCCAAATTAGAGAACACTACATCTAGGAGCGATCAGTTTCAACAGAACAGAGTTTGCCAGCCCCTGTTTTACTCTAATAATGAACCACTATTTTTGAATATTTTGTCCTAAAACATCTTTTTGATCTAGTACTTAAAATTCTACCTACAGTCTTTTTATCTGTGCAGCAAAGTCACTATCTTTTTTTTTATTATTATTTTTTAAAGATTTTATTTATTTACTTGACACAGAGAGACAGCCAGCGAGAGAGGGAACACAAGCAGGGGGAGTGGGAGAGGAAAAAGCAGGCTTCCCAGCGGAGCAGGGAGCCCGATGCAGAGCTCAGTCTCAGGACCCCGGGATCACACCCTGAGCCGAAGGCAGACACTTAACGATTGAGCCACCCGGGCGCCCCGCAAAGTCACTATCTTTAATATCATTATTAGTAAAATGTGTTCTCTTCCAATCAGTATCTCACAACACACACACACACACACACACACACACACACACACACACACACACAATCCTCCTATTCAGAAACGATCTAGGTCAAAAGGCAAGTCTCCTCCTCCAATAATAATGTGAGTAAATTACTATTTAAACAGCACTTCTTCTAATTCTATAAATTTGGCCAGTACGATTCTGCTGGCTGACATAGCCCTGTATGTACCACTCTCCAATGATACATAAACTATAGGACAGACGCATCTCATGCTGCAGAGTCATTCTCAGGTTCCCAATCAAATATCATAGGGTGAGCTTCTGAGGAAATCCAAACCAAATCAGGGATAATAAAATGTAACTACAGTTACTGTACTCTAAAGTTAAAGTAGACCCTATTCCAAATGATTGGTGTCCTTTTAAGAAGAAACTTGGTCACAGAGACACACCAGGGGTACATGTGCACAGAGGAACAACCATGTGAAGAGGCAGAAAGAGGTGGCCATCTGCACACTAAGGAGCAAGGCCTCAGAAGAAACCAAACATGCTGGCACCTTGATTTCAGACTTCTAGCCTCCAGAACTCTAAGAAAATAAGTTTGTTGTTTAAGCCACTCAGTCTGTCCTTGTTATTATGGCACCCCCAACAAACTAATACAATGTGATTTAATACCTATAATTAACTTTTTGAATCAACTAAGAGATCTGGTAGATGGATTTTTAGAAAAATGTGTTTTTCTTCCTGTGCTTTGCTTTATTAATAAATGTTACTGAAATATAACTTACATATAAGAAAAGTATCCAGGTCATAAGTTTATAAGCTTTGATGAATTTTCACAAAGTGAACACATCCCTGTCACCATCACTCAGATCAAAATACAGAACACTGGTGGTAGCTGTGCTTTGATTCTGAATTCATGCATTCATTAAAGAATCTTCGATACAATCTCTTACATACGCTGAGGAACTTTATTTCCTTTCCAATAATTGTTTAACTTTCAAGCATAAATCTTACAGTGGACACAACCAGTATTATTTAGAAATACTGCAGTATTAGAAATACTAAACTTAAGGACTAACATGTTAAAAACAAGCAAAACAGAATCATGGTCCCAGCGTTTCAAAATTTTACTTATTTTTCTTCTTAATACAGACTGTGGTTATCTTTGTGAGACAGTCTGGTAAACTTGCCATTACACAGGCTCCAATTAATTTTTCTTTCTCCCACTTAACATATTTTAATATTTTTTTCTGACAAGACTTAGAAGCAAGTAAAGGCTTTGGGGGAGGTGAATGTCAGCTGAATCAGTGATGCAATTAATTTATGTGAATTACTTTTCATGAATTTTATAGTCTTGGAATGAAACGGTTTCTCATAAATGATAGTTTTTTCAGCTAATGAGGTACTGTGTATACAGAATATCTTCCCCTTGCAACTGTCTTCCTAGTAAATTATATTCAGTGGAGAAGTTCTATTGCTTTGAAGCAGTTATTTCAAAAAGCTGGAAATAGAGAATCTGCATACATGAAAGACTGGGGGCTGAAGTAAGAAAAAGAATCAGAGGGGGTATCTGAGAGTACCTTCTTGAGATCGTAACAAGAGTTCATGGAGGCTTTGGGGACGTCCAAACGAACAGAAGGGCAGGGATCAGAAGGACATGTTTACCCAGTGAGACTGAGTCCCATCAGTGGGACTAATGAAAGCCTAGTGAAGGCAGTAGCAGCCCAGTCAGTCATACTGGATGGGAGCAGAGACAGGTGGGAAGCTGACGATGGTCAATCAGAATGGTAACAGGCAGTTGACTGAGACGGCAGCAGAAACAAGCAGTGATTGAGGAGAGAAAGCAATGTCAGCAGTCACACAACCATGAAAAACACCAATGTGTTCTAAAACTACATCTTGGCTTCCTCTTTTAAATCTTCCTGAACCTCAGCCTTAGAATATTTGGGTCTATTAAAGTATGCCTTAAGGGCAGCGTCCCTAGGAATCACAGTAGGGTTTAAAACCATTTGGATGCACAGACACTCAAGGCTGAGGATCAAAGAACACATCAGTGCTCCCCCGAAAATACTCATGTATAAGTGGTAAGTTGTGAGGTATGGCATTAGGTAACTTAATAAGAATTATAATACTACATTGGTCTGCGATTTTTTTTTTTTAAGGTGAGGTATATGTCAAGGTTATCTCTATAAAGACACCATTTTCACTTTCTGAGTAAAGGTAGAGCTAGAGTTTATTACTACCTCTATCTTGGTTTGGATTCTTCCAGAAGTAGACTCTATAAAAAGGTTTTAAAGTTAAAGGTAATTTATTTGTGAGATGATCCAGGAAACTTTGGAAGAGGGCTGGGGAAAAGAGATAGGAAGAGGAAATGAGTTAATGGAGAGAGGGGTCTAGAAAATCGGAACCAGCTACATACCACTGTGGAGAACTGTTCTTGCTGCAGAGCTCTATAAGACATTGCAGGACATGCGCCCAGAGTCACCCCCACTTGAGGGTTAAGGGAACTAGGTATTTATCCACCAAGTCCTGTCAGATACTGGTTAAGAGTGGTTCTCAGCATGAGTGTTAATACCCTAGCATTTCTGACCCATCCTCCAGGAGGGCAGAGTGGCTGGCAGAAGAAAAAGCGCTGAGCCAGAGACACAGATGTTGAGATTTAGAAGTTGGCCAGCATGCACAGAAATGGCAAGGGCAGAAAGACTACGGGCAGGCACTGAGAGCATCCACAGGATTTATGCCACAATCCTTAATCCATGGGAGTCTGTCCCTAACTCGGAAATAAAAGAAAAATCCTTCACTTAGAGGCTATAGAAAAAGGACTGTGAACTGCTCTAAATCACCAGGCATTTTCCTTTGCTGAACAGTATAGGTGTTCCTCTCAAGAAACTGTTAATGGTACAAAACAAGTTACACAGTAAGAAAAAACTTACCAAATCCTCATAGTATTAAGGTTTCTGTAGTTATATTAAAAAAACAAACAAAAAAAAAAAACCCTGAAGCTGCAGGGTGCCTCGGTGGTGCAGTCGGTTAAACAACCAACTCTTGGTTTTGGCTCAGGTCACGATCTCAGGGTCGTGGGATCGAGCCCCACATTGGGCTCTGTGCTGAGCGTGGAGTCAGCTTGAGCTTCTCTCTCCCTCTCCCTCTGCCCCTCCTGCTCATGTGTGCTCACTCGCGCACTCTCTCTCTCAAATAAATACATAAATCTTCTTAAAAAACAAACAAACTGAAGCTGTAAACAACCCTGCATAGTGTGCTGTTTTTCTGTATGAGCAAAGAAGACTACACCTTCTAACCATAAAATATTCTCAAGACAGACTCTTAGAGAAAAGGGGGAAAATGTGAACACAGAATATGTCTGTAGAGGTTTTTGTTCCCTTCTTCTTTTGGAATAGCTAATGATACAGTACAAGCAAGAAACTGTGGACAGATACACATACATAGAGCTCTTAAAAAAATAATAATGATCAGCTGCATTTCTTTTCAAACAGAGCAGTCTTTCAGAGCATGCTGGCTCTCTATTAGTGTTTCACCTCCGGCCAGGCCACACTGTCTACTTCTAGCACCCGCTAAGAACATGAAAGAAGGAGTTTTTATTTCCGAACTTAAAAACGTTTACTAAGTTGTTTTGCATTAAAGACATATAAACTGATCTGACTTTCAAGAGATTTTAAACTTAAACTCAAAGAGGTTTCTCTACCCTTCTTGCTCAATTTCTTTTATTTTGCAAGTAAGAAATATACTAAATTGAGGTTTGTATACAAATTGTATATAATGTCCCCATTGTTTATATTGACAGAGTGATATAGTCCCTATCATATTATCTAAATTAATTAACATTTTTATTTCATCCATCATATAAATTCTTATAACACCTGCTTTTATTTTATTGTCAACCTTTGTTTTAAAAGCCCTCTATTCTTTAGACATTGGTCACACTGCGTTAAAACTTTCTCCTTCATAAATGCATCCATTTGTTAGCTTTAACTCTATACAATCTGAAAATAACCCAAATCCATTCAGTAAACACAGCTCAGGAACTCCCCCCATCAACAATGTCACAAGTTATACATCAGTGCCTCAGTACGTGGTTTTGGGGGGGTTGGTTGGTTTGTTTGTTTGTTTTTAGTTGACACACAATGCTCTGTTACTTCTTTATCAGCCAAATTCCTTAAACAGTTCTACAGAGGGTGTTTCATGCCTTCTTAGTAATACAAATGACTTCATGAACTGTATTTTCTCCAGTGGTACCTTTACAAGTGAACACTGTGAGCTGTGCAACTGCAAACCACAGTGACTTCAGAGAGAATTGAACCATACATCAGAAGAGGGGGAAAAAATCAAGGAACACTGGAATTTGAGCATGATAGTTCCTACTGACTAAATGTATGATGATACTGGAATTACTGTTTGTTTTTTTAAGGTATCCTAATAGTATCCTGGTTAATTACTTTTAAAAAAAGGAATCCTTATTGAGATGTGTCCTGAAGAATTTTAGGACAGAATGATATACTGTGTGAGATTTTCTTTAAAATAATCCATGGGGCTCCTGGATGGCTCAGTCAGTTAAGCATCCAACTGGTGATTCTGGCTCAGGTGGTGATCTCAGGATCGTGAGATCAAGCCCTGCACTGGGTTCCCTGCTGAGCGAGGAGCCTGCTTAAGATTCCCTCTCCCTCTCCCTCTGAGTCTCTCCCCCACTCCTTTTTTTCTCTCCACTCTATAAATCAATCAATCAACGAATCAATCAATCATCTTGTGAGATACAAAGGGCAATGGCTGTGGTATAGCTGAAACAAGATTAATTGTATTACTTCTCTACTACTGTATATGCTTTAAATTTTTCCACAATGAAAAGTTAAAGAAAAAAATGGGAGTGGGGGAGAGAAAAGAAAGTTTATTTTTCTTTCCTGGTAAGCTTTCATTACATACATACATACATACATACATTCATTCATTCATTCATTCATTCATTTTTAGAGAGGGAGAGAAGGGGAGGGAGCTAGAAGGGGAGGAAGAGAGAGAATCTTAAGCAGGCTCCACGCCCAGCACAGAGCCTGATGCTGGATCATGACCTGAGCTAAAATCAGGAGTCGGATGCTTAACTGCATGAGCCACCCAGGCGACCCTTTCCTGGTAAGCTTTTACCATGAAAAAGCCCTACAGATAATTCTGCTCTACTAATATATATAGGTGAGAAATCAGCCACATTTCAACTCTATATTGCTTTTTCTCTTTACTAAATATGAATCTTTAAGGTTAAAATTAAAGAATTAAATCAAGCTTGAATTAAAGTGGATGAGGTAGGAGGAGACAAGCCATATCTTTCTAACTGTAAGAATTTTTTCACGAGTACACAACTAATGAATCATCGAGCCTTACATCGGAAACCGGGGATGTACTGTATGGTGACTAGCATAATATAATAAAAAATCATTTAAAAAAAAGAATTTTTTCACGAGCAATAAAAAGCCATGTGTAAATCACATTTTTTTGCTCTAAGAGTTTTCTTCAGTCAGAACTTGCACAAAGTAAGAAAAATGTGCTTTTGTGATCGTGGTAAACACCCCAAGTTGTTTTAAAGAAGTAATGTGACAAACAATGGCTAGTGAAAAAATATGGTGCTTAAGAGTAGATATTTTTTAAAAATCCATATAAAGATAAAACCTCAAGGGTAATCTCCTAAAAGCAAACAAATTCCTTCTGACACAATAAGAGAAGAAAAGCAGCAGGAGGAGAGGGAGAGAAGGAGGAGAAGAACAAAAACAATTACCGGGGAGGTAAACAGGTTTTGGTCACTCCTGTTGGCACCTTCAAAAAACCCCATTTATTTTATGACTTTAATATCACCGGTAGTTCTATCAAACACCTTGTCTGCTAAAAATAACAGCTTCTCTTACATGAGACCATGGTTTCTCACCCTCAGCACTACTGACATTTTGGGCTAGGTAGTTCTTTGTTGTGAGGGGCTGTCCTGTGCACATAGGATGTTCAGTGGCATGCCTGATCATTAATCAGATGCCAGTAACAGTCAGCTGTGACAATCAAAAATGTCTCCAGATGCTGCCAAAGTTGCCCCCAGGTAGAAACCACTGAACTAATGATATAAAGATACACACTTAGAAAGCAGCAGATTAAAAATATATTCATAATCTGCAGACGATTAGATAGATTATTTTTGTTTCTGCAAGGCAAATCCAATAGGGAATTTATGAAGGAACTGAGGTTTATAATAGGTAAAACTATGTATCACTGTGATAAAAAACAAAACAAAACAGTGGCACATAACGTTATAGAGCCTGGGGAGGTAAAATTCAACAGGGCAATGCTGGGGGAGGAGTGCAAATATGTATGAATAAAGTGAAGTTATATCTTTTTACATAAGTAGTTTGCTTTTAATCACTGACAAAATGTTAAAAAAAAATCTACCATAAATCCTTAAAGCTGGGTGGAGACATACAGGATTCCTTTTATTATTCTACTTCAGTGTATATGTGAAATCCAAAATAAAAAGTTAAATTTCTTCCATTCTCTTTTTCCCTTTCTTTTTTTAATGCTGCCTTTTAATGACAAAACTGATCTTGCATTTACAATGAAAACCACCAATATGAGGATCAAGGGCACAAGCTTATAAGCTGCACGATGTTAGTTAAGTTATATCCTATGTAAACCCCATTTCTCTCATCAATAAAATAACAATGGTACCTACACCTCACAGGTCCATTACGTGAAATAAATGAAATAATTCATGTAACGTGCTCACCATAGTGAACAAAATATGGGCTCAGTGGGTTACCTATTCCTGTTAGCCATCACTGCTTAATGATAAAGATGTAAATGTTGTAAATTTCTTGGTCTATTTTAAAGTCTTACCTTCTTTTTTTCTGTACGGAATTACCATATTAGTACTATCACCGTATCAACAGAATACAGTTTCAAGCAATAAAAGTATAAAGCCAACCAAGTAACGTGTCTTCTCTTTCTACAATGAGAGGCCATGTGGCAGAGAAAGAAAAATCAGCTACGTTGCATTTTCTCCATTTTAAATTTTGATATAAGAATAATACACTTACGCTCAAAGAACTAGAGACAAAACCATGTCTGTGTGCAACAATCTTGCATGAGGTTTAAAAAAAAAAAATGGCGGGGTGCCTGGGTGGCGCAGTCGTTAAGCGTCTGCCTTCGGCTCAGGGCGTGATCCCGGCGTTCTGGGATCGAGCCCCACATCAGGCTCCTCTGCTGGGAGCCTGCTTCTTCCTCTCCCACTCCCCCTGCTTGTGTTCCCTCTCTCGCTGGCTGTCTCTCTCTCTGTCAAATAAATAAATAAAATCTTAAAAAAAAAAAAAGGCAATATAGTTATTTGAAACAGCCAAAATGACTTTCAAAAAGATCGTTTAAAACAATTAAGATAGTTTTAAATTAACATCATTTCAAGACTTAGTTTTTATACCTCAAGTACTATACACTGTAAAACTGATTTTGCCATGTTGTATTTGTTTTGTAAAGAAGCCAAGGTCTTCCTAAGATTTTAAGTATACATGAATCAAAACAAAGAAACAACTTTATAACCTGGAAGCTATAGAAAATCAAAAGAAAAGAGAGAAACATGTTTCTACAGCCTATCAGTCCCTTCAGGTATAATAAAAATCTCCTAAGTTCTCCTCAATGGCTTTATAAAACAGAAAATTGGCAGGTTTGATGATAAAAACTGAGCATCACAGAATTTTAGGAACAGCCAAATGAAACATACAATAGAGAGAAAAACTTGATGCTTTCTGACATTCTCCATAAAAATCACAAATAAGGATACAGAAGACAGAAGTCCAAAATAACGTTAGTTATTTAATAGAAATCGCAACCCAAACTTTCAGATTTTAGGCAATAAAATTTAAGCGGAATTCATGCATAATAGAACTAGAAGTTTAGGTTACTTTAACAAATTCATAGCAATGACTAAAACTGACAAAAAGCCAAACGTGTCAATGTTCCTTGCATAAATTACAGATCAATTCTTCTGAAGAATAATACCATAAATATTATATAACTCATATTCAAAACATTGACAGTGTGATTACCAAAATATAGAAGAGACTGCACTACCAAAATAAAAAATGCATGGGTGGCAAGGCTAACACAAAATTTAAATGTCTTCTTTTATCCTTAAACTTTTCACTGATCAATCAGTATTTCTCACATGGGATTGAATTTTTCTAAGTTTCTCATTAATTACTTTTGATCACATAAATTATACTAAATTTCAGGGAACTAACAAAATTCATGTAGTAAAGAAACAAAAGAAACAACAAAAAGCCTTGTCAAGATATACTTTACACTAAAAAAAAATCTCTATTCAATATAAGCACTGAACTTTCCTAATTGTTACAAATTTGAATGACACTGCTTAAACCATCTCTAAAGAATTTTGTTTTCTTCTAATAGATAATATCAGTCCTGGAGATCTAATACAGTACAGGGACCACAGACAACAAAACTCAACTGTAAACATTAAACTTGCTAAGAGATTAGATTTCAAATGTTCTCAGCACTAGAGGAAATGTTAATTATGGGACATGACAGAGGGTTACCTAATGCTACAATGACAGTCATACTGCAGTATAATTGTATTACTTCAATATGTTACATGTCAATTATATCTCAATTTTTAAAATTATCCTTATTTTCTCCTTTCTTTTGAAGTGATAATTTCTAAGATACATTATTGTATATCCAAAAAAAAAGGAATTTTGTTTTCTTTAGTAAAACTGTTAAGATTTTTGTTGTAAGCAACTGTAGACTCTCACAATGAAGTCACCATAATACGCACTCACCTCCAGGACAACGGTTACCTCTGGATAGGGAGGTGGGATGGGAGCAGGAAAAAGAAAATGGAATGTCAACTGTACCTAAAACATTTTATATCCTTAAAAAAATATGGCAACTGTCAACAGTTATGATATACAGCTGTTACACACTAGTTATACTATTCTCTACAGTTTATTATAGGTTTGAAATACTTCATAAAAAAAAGTAAATCAGCCTTAATGAATTTATTTTGTGATTCCAAGCCTTAATGTTATTCTTCAATTCCAATTTTTTCTATTTCTCCTCCTCATCTTCATCCCCAAAGTATTAAGTCTACAGTGTATACCAACCGTACATTTATGCATGCATACCTGAATATGAAAAGAATATAAACATGCCTTTTACTCACTTTCCAGCCACTGAATAAAGGAACGTTTTCTGCTATTAGGTTTAACTTCAGAGAGTAGACCTGGCTCAGGCAGTTGGCAGAAATTTCAAAGCTGACCCAGCCACAAAACTTGGTGGCAGTTCAGGAAATATACAAAACACTAAAGTCATACGTTTTTGCTTCAGTTTGCTCTTCCTGACAAGTAGAAGATTGCCAGAAACTGGTATGATTCCAAATGTTCAGTGGCATGGCTATTACTCAAAAGTAAGCAAAAAATCTAGCTTCCTTACTCCTTCCATAGGGATCTTTGCACATAATTCACTGGAAGAGTGGAAAGCCTGGGGGCAGCCACATAAACTATGGTTATCAGACTTAGGTACCTGGAAGATACTTTCTCAAAAACGAATGGAATAAGCCCAACCTTTCCAAAGAAACAACCAAGAGTATTTGATGCCATTAATAAAATTCAACTTTCAAAATGAAAATTAGTAGCTTTGAAAAACGTATACCCACCATCATAAGCTTGACAGCTATATAAACCTAAAGACTTTCTGATTCAACCAGAATGTTAATGAATGCAAAATTTTGATATTACATAAGGAAACATGTCAACATGTGGAAGAATTACATAACTCAGTGAACCAACATTCTCCAAATGATGGACATATGATGTTACAAAATCATGCATAGGGAAAAGATCCATTCAAAGTACTAGATAAAATCTACGGGTTTCTTTCTTTTTTTTTTTAAGATTGTATTTATTTGACAGAGAGAGAGAAAGAGCACAAGCAGGGGGAAGAGGAGGGAGAGGGAGAAGCAGACTCCCCACTGGTCAGGGAGCCTGATGTGGGCCTCGATCTCAGGACCCTGGGATCATGACTACAGCAGATGGCAGATGCTTAACCGACTGAGCCACCCAGGTGCCCCAAAACCTATGGATTTCAGTGCAACAGAGTATAAAAAGTTTACTGATCTGGTTTCAAATTCTTTTTTTTGTTTTAAGATATTATTTATTTATTTGACAGAGAGAGAGACAGCCAGCGAGAGAGGGAACACAAGCAGGCGGAGTGGGAGAGGAAGAAGCAGGCTCCCAGCAGAGGAGCCTGATGCGGGGCTCAATCCCAGGACTCCGGGATCACGCCCCGAGCCGAAGGCAGACGCTTAACGACTGAGCCACCCAGGCGCCCCTGGTTTCAAATTCTATACTGCAACAAACCTTTAAGAAACTATCCCTTATAGAATTTTGGTGTAGTATCAAAAGAATATGCACAATTATCTGAAAATTTCATTAATTACTCCTCCCTTTTCTAACTTCATATTTGTAAGAAGTCAGACTTTCTTCAGATACTTCAACCAGAATTAACATACCACTATAGACTGAATGCAGAAGTGGACAGGAGAATCCAGCTTGTCTTTCAAGCCAGACATTAATGTGATTTGCAAAATGCCACATTTCCCTAGTTCTTTCTTGAAAACAGGGTTTTTTCATATAGATGTTATTTATGTTAACACATAATGTATCAGTACCCTGAAACCAAAAAATTCAAGAATTTTGATATTGATCAAGTCTTATGATACATAAGACTAAATAAAATCTGAGTCCCATTGCATGGTAACTAGTAATAAGCATATGGTGCTGATTTAAGCAATAGAACGTAACTCATGTTTAAAGGCAGTGATAAGAAAAAAAAAATCAACAAAAGAAGAAACAGCTGTAGTTTGAACGCTAACAACCACATATACATATACATAAAACTTAATTCAAACCTCCGCAAATTATACGAGTATCCTATTCTCAACAAACGGGGGAAATGTACCAAATTAATGTTTCCCACTAACAGTCAAAAATTCAACTTGAAATAAAAATACTACCTATATTTATCCTTCATTTACATTCTTGCAGGATAATCCACACAAGGCAGATTATAAATTCTACAGTATTTCCAACATGACTGGTAATTTAGCATCTTCAAAGAGCATTCCCACAGATATAACTGTTTTCTTCAGATTCAAACTAACACATTCTAAGACAAATATGTGTTGGTATATGTTACCAAATTCAGGTCTGAAAGTAAATAAGGCAGGCCACCACCAAAAAAATTCTCACATACATCCAATTATCTCAGCTGCTATATTATCCAGGGAATAGATCTTATTATAATGTGTACACTGGTTAACCAAGTGTTACAGGACACATTGCTGAACTACTCTGATGAGCAAAAAGAAAGCAAAGGAATCAACTGTGCCAAAATAAAAATATAATGAGTAAGAAATAAAGAAACAAAGGAATTTAATATTCAATTTTGACCTCAAATGTCTTAAGAAACTTTGAAGGAAGTCACTAATAAGCCAGCTCACTTAAAAATTCTAAATGTACCTTTACAGCAGTAGTAAATCTCAGGAGAAAATAAACTATTTTAACATCTTTGCTTTAACAAGCACATCCACTATTGGCCAATCCCAGCCCAGACACGATGGAGATAAGCATGAGACGATGCATCCTGCCTGCAAGATTTAACTCAGGGGCAAAATGACTAATACAAACCTTACTGCCAAGAGTCCAGATGAAGGAAGAATCAAGAAAGACTAGAGCAGTTTAGGAAGGGTGGCTTTAACTAAAAAAGGCAAACAAATCCCTGACAAGGGAAAAACAAGGGGAAAAGCAGGGGCAGGTGCCAGGAAGCTACCGTCAAAGAGAAGAGATTCCAAGTGACTGGACTAGAAGGGGCAGAGACGATGGGTGAAGTTTTCACAGGACTGCTTCAGAGGACTGCCTAAACATTTACATGTGATTTTTACAACAGAATCAAATGGGGCACCAGACTGAACATGAGAGTAAGAGGAGACTAAGAATTATCATGGCCAGGAGAACAAAAGAGTGATGATGTCTCACTGACAGAAATATGAACATATGGAGAATAAAAGAATGGGGAAATCAGTATGATTTTTATATAAAAAATCCAAGTGGATTACCTGTTAAGACAACTAAAGATGGGAATGGACATCAGATGAGAGCCTAGACCTTTGTCACAGCTACCACTCTGGTCCAAGTGCTTGTCATATTTCCCGATTGTCACCCTAGCCTCTAGCTTCCACCCTTGCCCTCTTGATCTCTTAACCTGCCAGCCAGAGGCAGTCTTTAAAATGTAAATCAGATCAAATCTCTATTCTGCTCAAAACCCTTCAGTGGCTCCCCCTTTCCCTCAGAATAAAATCCAAAATCTTTACTGGTTTCTAAATCCCTTCGTGATCTGCCATGGCCAACTCCCTTCCTCTCCAGCCTACTATTACTAATAGCCTGTTCCTCTTCACCTTGGCCCACGAATTCCACCCCACACGGACCTCCCTGCTACTCCTGGAATGTGCTAGGCTTGCTCTCACCTTAGGGCAAATGTGTTCCCTCTGCCTTGAAAACTCCTAGCTGGCTAAATAACTCCAAATGGCTAAGTCATCTGAAGGAGTTCAAGGCTGTTCAAACCCCATCTTCTCAATGGGTGCACGCTGACCACACTGTTTAAACTTGCAAGCCCCGGGGTGCCTGGCTGGCTCAGTTGGTAGAGCATGCGACTCGAGATCTCACAGTTGAGAGTTGAAGCCCCACGTTGGTTGAGTACGGAGCCTATTTAAAAATAAAATAAAATATTAAACTTGAAAGCCCCACCTTCAACCCAGCACTCCTGATCCCACTTTCTCCTTTTTCCCCAGATAACTCACCACCTTCTAGACTGCAATATGATTTACTCATTAATTATTTGTTGCTGTTTCCTCTTACTAAAATGTAAGCATGATGAAGGCTGGGATTTTGCTCACTGAAGTATCCCAAGTCTAAATAAAAGAGGTCCTGCAAACAGTAGGTACAAATATCAGTTTGCTAAATTAACGAACTGCTGCAGAAGGATCAAAGATAGTGAAAACTTAGAGCAAAAATGCCACCGTGGTTCCATCAGCTCTAATCTTCCCCATCTCCTCCAATATTTTCTAACTCAGTAATGGTCTCACCACTTATCCAGATGCTCAAACCAAAAAAGCCTGGAAACCATTCTGGACTTCCCACTCATCCAATTCTCCCAGTTAATTCACCACCAAAAGCTGTCAAAATTACCTCTACTATTTCTAGAACAGGATTCTGTTTTCCACTCCCACCGCACCAGTTCAAACTTTTTCATCTCTAAGCTAGACTATCAAGTCCACAACTGAGCTATTTCACTTTGATGGAACCAGGACTATTTGATGGATTTTAGACAGATTATGACAAAGTATGACAGGTAGGAGAAAGCAAAGTGAAGAATAGGATATCTGAAGGCAAGAAAAATGTTTTTTATCTTTACTTTCTTTCCTCCTATTCAAGGCATGCTTACTTCAAGGTCCAGCTCAAATATTATATCCACTTTTGAAATCTTTCCCAGTTCTTTCAATTAAAGTACTCTTTTTTCTTCTTTATACATAGCTCAATTAGAACACTTTCTGTAGTATTTTTTCCACATATCAGTTGCCCAGCTGAACAGAAGTCTAGTCTTCTTTTTTTATTAAAGATTTTTATTTCTTTGAGAGAGAGAATGAGAGACAGCACAAGCAGGGGGATGAGCAGAGGGAGAAGCAGACTCCCCACTGAGCAGGAAGCCCAACAGGCTCCATCCCAGGACCCAGGACCTGGGACCACGACCCAAGCCAAAGGCAGATGCTCAACCAACTGAGCCACCCAGGCGAGCCAAGTCTAGTCTTATTCTAACACAGGCCTAACGTTAAAAATATCTGTTAAACAAATGAATGAACAACAATTTTTAGTCTAGAATTTGCAATTATAAAGAAAACCTAAATTTGAACAAAGGTAGGGGTGTAAATTATAAAAGCAATCGAAGTTATTTAGTTATCAATAATAGATAAAAATACTAAACCAAAGACCCAAGGGGAAAAAAATAAAGACCAAACACATGAGGAATTTCTCCCTAGATAAGGGTAGAGATAAGGATACTAGCTAATAAAAATATTTAATAGGGAAATAGATTTAGAATTTCATAGAGAAATGTGGAGTAAAAAAAGGGCTAACCCAAAATAGTCCTTAAAAATAAAACATGTTCTTTCAGATAGGAATACTCAACTAGAAACAAACTGTGTTCACCAAACACTCATGAAATGCAGATTGTTTTAATTAAGGAGACAATGCAAAAGATATCATCAGTCCCCTCTAATTCCATCCCCACAAAGATACTCTAATATGTGGAACTGAATCATTAGAAAAATTAGTTCAAGGGGACCTCTCAAAAACCAGCCAAATGTATATTAATAGAAGGAATAAAGTTATTAAAATTAAACTCTTAACACACTGAACAAGTGAGGTTTTAACTCTTAGCAAATTCTACATTTTAGAGACCTATGGACTATTAGAAAAAATGAAGAGCCTAGAAAAGCAATTTTTTATAAGTGGTACAGCTCTATGCTCGAGGGAAAACATAAAAATATTTAAGATAATGCCTGCTTTATGTATATTTCATTGTAAAATAAAGGGCTGTACTCACTGTAAAATGGCTCGGTTATTCATACTTCAGCTGGTTCACGATCAACCCAGGTAACACTAGAGTGTGAACTCTGAAGTTTTTTGGGTCACAGACCCCTCTGAGTCTCCAATGAAAGCTACAGTCGTGTCCCACAGAAAAATATGCATACATATATATCTTTTTAATTTTTTTAAGTAGGCTCCACGTCCAGTGCGGAGCCCAATGGGAGGCTCAAACTCACAACCGTGAGATCAAAAGTGGGGTGCTCAACCGACTGAGCCACCCAGGCAACTCTATACCTAGCACTTAAAATAAGTCACGCAGTCACCGAGCCTCTGCTGTCTATTCACGACTGCTGTGGAATGGAGACCTTAAAGATTAGAAATGGCAAATGACATAATGCTCCCCAGAAAAGGAAATAAACTTTTACTGACAACTTTACAGAGCTTTTTTTCTCGGTCATCGAGGCAATCAAAAAACAATGAACATAAAAATCTGTTGGCTGAAGTTCATCACATGATACACACACAGATGAGCTAAAATGCATGGACATGCCTTAAAATAAACTTGAAACCTAAAGCGTTTAAAAAGAAGATCTAATACAGGGGCACCTGGCTGGCTTAGTCAGTAGAGCATGTGACACTTGATCTTGGGGTCATGAGTTCAAGCCCCACACTGGGCCTGGAGCTTACTTAAAAATATATATACATACATATATACATCTTAAAAAATAAGATCTAAAATTAATAACAGTAATGGCTAATAGTTATTGAGCATTTATTATGTAGAGTGCTGTTCTAAGTATTTTTTAAAAATTCCTATTAAACATAAATGTAAATAATTATTATTCCATTTCACAAATAAGGAAATTAAGCACAGAAACGTGCAAGAAGAGCCAAGGAACAGTGACATGAAAAGGAAATGATGGAGATTAAGAAGCAAAAAATTCCTTACAGTGTGCAGCACCTAACAGCAACTTAGATCTGCATTTGTATTACCAGAGTTCTACAAAGCGGGAACATATTGTCCAAACTCGAGAAGAAGAATGACAATCTTGATCCTCTTCCATATCCCTGCCAAGACAATCCTTATAATACCATATTCACTTTGGAGTACACTGTAACCAGAAATGTGAACACAAAATGTTCAAGAGCACAATACTAACTAAAGGATTTACAAGATTAAAAATGGAAGATTAATTTTGAGGATAACAAACCTTACCTTTCTAAATCACTGTCTTTCGTGTAAGTAATAAATCACGCATTGGAAAAATTATCAACTTGGTAAAATGTAAAAAAGCTGAAATGAGGTACTTTTCTCTGCAAAGGTAGCTCAAACTTTGTTCAAGGCTCTGCCTCCGATTTACTGTCTTGGTGCCATATGCCTCTTCTACTCCATGGACAACCACAAAAGTAGAAAAAACCTCACAGGTTCAATAGGTCTTACTAAATCTTACCAATCACAAGACAAATTTCAGAATCCTTGGATACACCTATGCTATGCCCTGCATAACGTGGCATACAATAAATATTTGTTGAATAGTTAAATCCTCACCAAGAGAAAATGCATGTGTTTAACATTTTCTACCTCCCATAATACTACACTACAAATTATTGTATCATCAGAATAATGCAATAAAACAAAATTTTTACCTTAAACCACATGATAGAAAAGTTATAATTTACCATTTTGGGTTTTTTTAAAGATTTATTTATTTTATAGAGAGAAAGAAAGAGAAAGAGAGAGAGCAGGGGGAGGGGCAGGAGAGAAGCCCCACCCCCACCAACATGGGGCTCCATCTCATAACTCTGAGACCATGACCTGAGCCAAAATCAGGAGTCTGATGTTCAATCAACTGAGCCACCCAGGCGCCCCTAGAATTTGCCATTTTGCTACATTCTATGTCCAAGGAGGGAGAAAAAAAAAGACTGATTTCTTTTTTAGATCAGTTTATACTGGTAATCCAAGACACCACAAAAGATTTATCTGAACATATTCTTTTTTTCAAAACAGTAACATTCTTAACATACTATAATTTCTTACAGCTTTCTTTGTAACGTTTAATGAAGATACAACAAAATCACAAATCATTTTCTTCAGACAACCAATAAGCTTTTTAAATTAGACATGAGAAATTAGCTCCATTAAAATGAGTTGCCCTGCTGCGTTAATAGTAATATTCTAAATTCAAGTAAGGTTAAAAATCAAATAACAATGAAAATAAACATAGATGTATGCTGCAAAAAAGCACCTTCTGTATTTAATTCACAAACTGAAACACCTGCTCCTGATTTATTGAACTGGTAAAATATCTGAGAGCAAACACACAAAATTTACAAACTATACTTAACACAGAGCTTCTTGGAAGTTAAAACCAATGACAAACAGTTCATCTCTCTGCACTAAAAAGGCCCTCTTAGTATCAAAACCCACAAAAGCAAAAATTCAGACAGAAATATTCCCTAATATTAAGCAGTATTTTTTTAAGCACAACTTATAGTTGCTGAATATCAATTTACCAAAACAGGCAAGTATGACCTTATCTTGGCAAAACTCAGAATACTGTTTCTTCAACATCCTAGAAGACAGCTTGATGCACCACACTCTTCCATCTGCTTTGTTCTATTTCTTCATGCCCCAAATGGAAACTAAACCCTTCGAGTAACAGCCAAAATTTCATTAATCACAGGAAAGTACTTAGAGAAATAAGAAGCATGATATGAATAGAGGTAGACAGAACAACAGGTAGAGCAGCCTCGGTAATGACCTCAAAATATATGTTGAGAGAAAATCTATACAACATGTATAGGAATCATACTAAATAATTCTATTCCCACTTACCTGATGAGCTCTCAGTAAAGACTGTTAATGTCTGTCCTCCAACACTTTGTAAGACAAATGGATGTTCTCTCGGAGTGCTGACTGAAGCTGGTTTTCCACCAATATCATGAATATTTGCAAGATCCTCATTCAAAGTAAATGACACCTAATAGACACATTAACAAGAGCTTATTGCACCAGACTTATGTATTCAAAGTATCTTTCACAGAAATTCTTTTTTAAAAATGTGAATCTTTGTTTCTAGACATTTTATTAAACATTTCTCTAAAACTTTATCAAAAAAATCCTTAATACTTAGTCATAAAAAAAGAATCTAGGGACGCCTGGGTGGTGGAGTCAGTTAAGCATCCAACTCGTGGTTTTGGCTCAGATCGTGATCTCAGTGTTGTGAGATCAAGCCCCACATCAGGTTCCGCGCTCAGCACAGAGTCTGCTTAAGACTCTCCGTGCCCCTCCCCACCCCAAATAAAATAAATAAATCTTAAAAAGAGAGAGAGAGAGAATATAGTCCCATTTGTCAGAATAATGGGACTAATCTACCATTATAAAGATAGGGGACAGCTTTCAAATGTTTTCTCTGGTTTATGGCCGAAGAAATTCTATTTCCAAAACAAATAATTTCCCCCCCACTAAGGTCTTTGAATTCAAGTGATCATGTCTTGTTACATTTATATCCTAATGAATACATATATTTAAATATATAACAAATATTAATAAATATATAGCAAAATGCCTGGCACGTAGAAGGAAAACAGTATTTGCTGAATGAGTGACTATTTTAAGAGTATTAAGAAAGCAACTGTACTTAAAGGGGGGAAAAAGTGAGCTATTTACTAAGAAAGCTTAAACACTCCCATAAGCAGAGGATATATTTCTTTTTTTTTAGGTTTTAATAGCTACTGTAGGAGTACATGGTGCTGTTTCATTTTTGAATATTTCAACAAATACAACTAAATATTTACAAAGATAATGCAATATTGAGGGTTAGAATAAAAACACATACTGGATGTTCTTTCAAAATGATTTTTACTATATACCAAATCTCCCCAAAGGAACAGCACATTTTACATCAAAAGATTTGTAAACATAAAATACTAATCTCCCAACCACACAGGAAAGATTATGAAGCATTTGTTAAATATTTCTCTACTATGTGATAGGTACCACAATTATGTCCTGGGCTTAATGGGTCAAAACCCGAAAGCCCTGAAAAATCCAGACAAAATGCCTTTGCCACGCTGAAATAATTTTAAAGTATTACTGAAGCAACAGTAAGCTTCACAGTACCGAGAGAGGGACAGTTTAGGTCAAAGCAGAAAAATGCTAAGAATGAACAACTAGAAAAGAGTCCATTCATTCACACAAAAGTGGCATTTATGTTGTTATGTGTTCCTCACCATCAGCCACTAGTGTGATGTGGAGTTTTTCAGAATGCAAACACCACCTTCTCTTTACTATTACTGATACACAGTAAAATAATCTCACGTTTTAAATAAAATTTTCATAGAAATAATCTTACCTCAGTCCTTCCTTGATTCCTAACAAAAGAAAGGAAAAAATTTTTATTTAGATTTCATGTTTTCTTCAAATGTACACTAAGAACTAAAAGAAGTAACACTACATATTTATATAAAATAAGACATTTATATAGATCAACTAATATTTACCCTTGGCTCTCCTCAACTAACCTACTTATAAATCATATAGTAAAAACAAAAGTCACATTAATCCCGTGTGTAGATATTCTAAGTTTGTATCACTATTACAATCTGCCTAATATTTTAACCAAGTAATCTCATTACAATTCTTATATTTCTACACCCTATGTAACAGTCTAATTTAAAAAAATGTATTACATATCTATTATAAGCAAAGTACTGAGTGTAAGATCTCTATCCTCAGCCAGAAGATATAAAAATTATATCCATAACTATATGAGATACATTTTTACTAATTTTTAATAAAGAGAGTCCCAACACGCCAGGATCAGATAGGACACCACTTCTTCCATTTTAAGAGTTGAGAGAAAACCTGAAGTAAGTCTTGAAGGGTACTGGGATCTCAACAGGCTGAGACAGGAATATAATATCAGAAGTATCAGCTGAGCAAAGCCACAAAGAGTCTGATCATGAAAATGTAGTCACATTTAGCTGGGAGAATACAAACTAAGGAAGAGTGGGAGATAAACTAGGAAGGAGAACTGAAGCTAGACTATGGAATATCTTAAAAACCATAGTACAGAGCGTGGACTTTATTTCTCAAGTAATGGAGAGCCACAAGTATCATTTGAACAAAAGAATAAAGTACAAATCATGCAAGTTTCTAAAACTTGCACCAGAAAATATATATAAAATGCATATGAAGGCCAGTTAGAAAACTAATGTTTCTCCATAACACCAGGTTGAGTTCCAACCTGCCTTCATTCAGTGGCTCAACCACTCATTCTGTCATTAAGTATTTACTCTACAACCATTAGGCATTGTGCCAGGTGCACAGTATAGTATGAACATGGGTCTTTATCCTCAAGACGGTCTTAGTTTAACGAAAAAAAAATCCAATCCATAAACAACATAAACTGGATAATAACTTTTTGACAGAAGTACAACATACTGTCATGAAAATGCAGATGAGAAAACTAACAAAAGATGAACTGAATGAGGGATGAGGTCAACAACATGGAGGCATTACAGGTTAAGAGAATCCAATTAAACACAGAAATGAGAAGATCTAGCACATTCTTTCTAACATCAATGAATGGCAGGCAGGAGTCAAGTGATAAAGAGCCTCGCAGGCCAGACTAAGGAGTCCAGAATCTTAAACAGGTTTGTTTCCTGCAAGACTGCTCAGTCTTTCACATATTAAAATGCAATGTTGACGCTCTTTGTTTGGGAAGTACCTAGAACAGACAAGAAGAAATTCTAAGATTTCATATAAAAATATGCATTTCCAGCTTCTCTCAAAAGACTGGAAGATTTGGCAGCAATGCCCTCCACTACCCCTACAATTCAGCATGATGACAATCCCTTTGACACGCACAGACAGGCAACGAATTCATCGCAGTCCCTTCCCTATCATTCCTGGATCTGGCTTCTAGAGGCATTTAGTTTAGCTCCCTTTCAAACATAGGTGCTGCAGTCAAAACAAAGGCAAAGATACAGAGAAGGCACTTGCAGAATGCTTACCGAATTGGAATGAGGCTAATGCAAAAACCCACATAAAAAATAATGAAGGCCTGAACCAGGTAATGGCAGAATGGAAGGAGAAGGAGTGTGTGGCAGGGTATCTGAGCTGTCAGAACTGATAGAAGAGGAAATGACTGGAAGTAGGCAGTAAGGGGGAAAGGATGGTTTAAAGATCATGCTGACATTTCCAGTCTGGGGGACTTGAAAATCACCCAGATGCAATTAGAGAACACAGGAGGGGATGACAACTTTATTTTCATATATTTATTTATAACATCATCTTAGCTGGGATGATAAGAGATTGATGAACTCTGAATGAGTTCATTTTCCAGAATAAAAACTAGTCCTTGAAGACTTAAGACTTATTTTAAATGGATTACATATTCTTTTGTCTTGGTTTTAAAATGTATGACATATACATGACCTTTGGTTGTTCAACATTACCAAAAAAATATATCCTCTTCATGATGACCTGTGGTTAAAATTATAAACATCAACTATTGTAAAACACAGTAATATCTTCAGAAATGAAGCAATCGTGTAGCCCGTCCTTTCACTGAATGCCTCATAACGCTGTGCAGTTAGTTCCTCCTTCGTTACTGAGTCCATTTCTCAACACCCCACAGCCATTTCTTTAGACTCCAGCCCCCTTCCTCTTGCCTTTTTAAAAAATTAATCATTTGTCTTTCCTTTTTGTTATTTTTAAATACTTCTTAGATTTGACACCAATGGGAGGAGACTTTTCACTCATCACTGATCACCAATAAAACACTTCTTTTTCCAAGTTAAGAAAATCAACCAAATAATACCAAGTCTTTTAACTGTACTCCAGGATTTTTAAATTTTTTAATTTAAATTCAATTTAATTAACATATACTGTATTATTAGTTTCAGAGGTAGAACTCATCGATTCATCAGTTGCATACAACACCCAGTGCTTATTACTTCAAGTGCCTTCATCTTTTTTTTTAAGTTTTATTTATTTAAGTAATCTCTGCACCCAATGTGAGGCTCGAACTCATGACCCCTGAGATCAAGAGTCACATGTTCTTCCAACTGAGCCAGCCAGGCATCCCTGGATTTTTTGTTTTTGGTTTGTTTTTAAGTCCTAGTCATACATACCCTTCTTTTTTTTATTTTTTTAAAGATTTTATTTATTTATTTATTTGACAGAGAGAGAGACAGCCAGCGAGACAGGGAACACAAGCAGGGGGAGTGGGAGAGGAAGAAGCAGGCTCCCAGCGGAGGAGCCTGATGCGGGGCTCGATCCCAGAACACCGGGATCACGCCCTGAGCCAAAGGCAGACGCTTAACGACTGCGCTACCCAGGCGCCCCCATACATCCCCTTCTTGAATAATTCAACTCAAAAACCATGAGGTGAAGCCAAGCAAGGTAGGTATATCTGCATGCTGGGTTGAGTAGAGTAAGCATAGCCCAAATGGGATGGAAAGAAGTGCTTGGGGCAGAAGGGGTAGCCTGGGGCAAGGTGTCTGAGCCCAGGAGGGTAAGGAGGGCATCCCCACAAAGGAATGGCTCAACAAGAAGTGGGTTAGAACATAGCAGGGTCAGGACATCCACATGGGAAGAAAACCTGAAGCCCACTGTTGGGAGTCCTAGAGGGGTAAGTAGGCATGCTATGAGGACAGGAGGGGATGACAGTCTGAACGTGCTGAGGAAGATTCCCTGTGGAGGACTGCGAAGGCAGCAGCCTAATGGGGGATGCTACAGCCCAAGCCAGGTGAGGAAGGCGTTCACACACTGGTGGGGGAGAGGGGGTTCGAAACAAACAAGAACAGAGGCCTGAACAAATAAGTGAATATATATTAAATATAACAGGAACTAGGTTCTTCACTTTCAGAAAAGATGTACAAACATGAAAAGGGAGGAAACTGGAAATATTCAGTGGTGTTGGACTAGAATTGGATATTGGTGTAAATTTATTATTTCCAAAATATATAAATATACAAATTAGCATATATGTAAAGGTGTATGTGTACACATACTTACTCTGACCCCTGAAAGGGTCTGGGAGCAAGGATGAGCACTTGTGGTATCCAGATCTTAGTGTCTAAAGATCATTCTCCTTTAGAAAGAACTAGGATCCATGGAAAAATGCGTGACTTCAGCCTCAGACAAAGATATACAAGATGAGTCTAAACCATTTTTCTATGACAAAAAGTAAGTGCTCAAAGAATGATGAAGACATGTCAGAAGGCCACAGAACTTATACTACTTACACTGAAAAAAGGGTTAAGATAGTAAATTTGATATGTTTTTACCACAATAAAGAAAAAAAGGGGCATGGGAACCAGCTTAGGAGGAGCTTCCAATGGCTACATTTTGGACAATTTGAACATCAGAATAAATGACGATAGTAACAAATTGCGATCCATTAACTAAAACTGGAATCCATGAATTCATATGAACAAAGATAAAGTAAAAAAGTGGAAAATTTCATGAAGAATAGCATATTTACACAGTCTCAAAGTACCACCTGACATTAATACGTATTAATTACAAGGGGAAAAGAGTGAATTTACAGTGAAAAAGCACAGAAGACTCTCCTTAATCAAGTGCTCAAAGTTACCACTACCAGTAATGGGACAAAATGAAAACATGCAAACCTTGCTAGAATACAGTAAAAACCCAGCTTCACCTCCGTTGATATTCTTGCCAAAGATGCATAACTCCAATCTAATCATGAAGAAACATCAGAGAAACTCAAATTTCATAAAACAATGGAGTGTTGATACTCCAAGGAAAGATTTCCAAATGTTCTAGATTATAGGAAACTAAGAGACCTGACAACAGAATACAATTCAAGATTGTACGCTGGATTCTTCTGTTGTAAAACAGTATGGAGACAACTGGCAAACCTTGAATAAAGTCTAAGGATTAAGCAGTACTATCTGATGTTAATCCACTGATTTGGAGGGACGTGCTGTGATTATGTAAGAGAATACCCTTTTCTGTAGTCAGAAAGAAAAAAAAAGCCCTTTATACTACTCTTCTAACTCTTCTGAAGCTTGAGACTGTTTTAAAAGTATTAAATAATTTCAAAATGTGCCCAGGTTACTTCATTAATCCCTTACTAAGGATCTGATAATATCACTAATTTTTCTCTATAACAACTCTGAAATGAATATCCTCAATCTTTGCACCACTAACTTATTACTTCCACGAGATAAGTTCCATGAAAATGCTGGGTCAAGAGCATGAATTGTTATTATTAATATTTCTAGCCTTCTCATTATCCCAGTCCCACTCTGCTGGATGAGTTTGTCTGTGTCTTTCTATAAGGGCAGAACCAAGAACTTGTGTGCAAAGTGCATTGTGAGCTAACAGGCAGAGAAAACAGTGAGATTATTCTTCTACTTTGTTCCAAGCAGTAATGTGTATGTGAGTACACGTGACTGCGTTATGTATATGTATGTATGTACGCATACATATGTTGGCCAGGCTGGTCTTCAGAAAGTTTGTGCCAACTTAAATTCATCAGTATAAGACTGTTCCAAATTTAGTCAATTTTATAACAGAAAAATCATATCTCATTCTTTGCATATTTTCTATGATCTTGAATGTTACGTGTGTTTAGAAATAAAGCTAGATATTAAGTCTCTGAGAAAAGCCTTACTAGTACAGACTGCATGACTGTCAGTAAAATACAGCATATATAAAGCATTTCAAAAACCAAAGTTTTCTGAGGCAGGATGGTGATGTAGAAAGAAAGTTGCTTTTTTGCTTTGGGGTTTTGTTTTTTGTTTTTTTTTTTTTTTAAGATTTTATTTATTTGGGGAGGGCACAGCCGGGAGGAGGGACAGAGGAAGAGGGAGAAGCAGACTCCCCGCTGAGCAGGGAGGCCGACTTGGGGCTTGAATCCAGGACCCCTGAGATCATGACCTGAGCCAAAGGCAGATGCTTAACTGACTGAGCCACCCACATGCCCCAGAAGGCTGGTTTTAAAACTTAAACAATCTAGGGGAGTGGGGGGGGGGGGACAAAAACTGAAACAACCTAAAGCAAAACTATAAGCTAACTAAAATGCAGTACACATCAGATGTCCAAAGGGATAAAAATAATTCAAGTACGATGGTTTAGAAATATCACATAAACTGCCTAAGAAAAATGGCCCAAATGTTACCAGCTGTTAAAAAAGGCTAGACTCTCCTTTTTTTCAGGTGTAAACGGAACCAAATTTGGGGAGAACTGCACTCCCAGCTGCATGTTTTCTCCCCTTCCTCTGCCTGTCCCAATTCCTCTACTCCACAGCCCTCTCTGCCGGAATGAACCACCACACCACTTAGATCTTCCTAGCTTTGGGCCCACTGCACAGCAAGCTGCTGCTGCTTTTCTTTGGGAGATGCGCCAGGGAAGGGAGGCCCATCCCCAAACCACATCAGACACAATGCAGGGCCAATGGTCTATACTGTGTACTATGTAGCATGACAGGAGGTGAACACTATTGACCATTTTACATGCATTGAACCCACAAGGTATAAATATCACCTCCTTTTAATAGATGAGGCAACAGAGAGGGGAAGCAACTCATCTAAAATCACATAGCTAGTAAGTGACAAGGTCTGGACAAGTCCAGAGCTGAATGACTCCTGAGTCCATACTCATAACCAGTATGCCACACTGGCTTTTAAAAACCTTAGCTGTTTTCATGTTTTACCCAAATATACTTTTTTTTTTTTTTTTTTTTTACCACAGATAATCCAAACTGGTTAATCTGCCTCTAAGAATCAATAGTTAATTATGTATTTCCCTAGCCTTAGAAATATTTGAAGATGGTTTCACCTGGTGTGTCTTAAATCTTCTCTCAACAGCCATAGTACCTTCAAATATTCCTCATACGACACTGAGCTTTTTAATTTTCTCATTATCCTAGTTTCACTCTACTAAAGGAACTTATTTGTCCATGTCTCTAAGTACAGCACTAAGAACTGAACATAATGTTTGCACCATATGCTAACTGGCAAAGAAAAGAGTGGGATTATCATCCCACTTCATTCTAAACAACAAACATCTATTAATGGAGTCTTTTGTTTAGAGCCACATAACCCTGATGACTCATATTTAGCTTGAAATCAACTAAAATCCTGATAACCTCACGACACACACTGAGAAGCCATTCCTCATCATCCTACACTTGCTTAATAATGAATTGAGTAATTCAGTAAAAGGAATGAAAACTGGGGCGCCCGCTGGCTAAGTCAGAAAAGCATGCAAATTCCTGATCTTGGGGTTGTGAGTTCGAGCCCCATGTTGGGTGTAGCAATTAGTAAAAATAAATAAACTTAAAAAAAATAAAAAGCAATGAAAACTAAATGAATTAATAGCACAAACAAGATAGCCAGCCAGGAGACCTACTATGGAACAAGCTGTTTTTAAGCATTTCCATAGCAATCTTAGGGTACTAATTATTATGAATCTGTTATTATTAAAAGGCTCTAGATCTGTAAGACAAGACTGATCATGTATCATGTTAGGTAGAAAATCTGCTAGATCTTTTATCTAACATAAAAAATACATGCACACCCGACAACATTAAATGCAAACAGCTTATTGTCACGATCAGGACACTCTAGAGAGTGAAAGAAGGGACACTAGGAATCGCTGCACAGGGAAACACATAAACTGGGACTGTCCAGGCAAACCTGGGGGCATGGCCACCCAATATTAGATGCAACTGTGTAAACCACCTGCTTTAAATAAGGAAGAAAAAGAGCTTGACACTTTCTATCCAGCAAAGGGTAATAAAGTAAACCTGTGGTACCCCCGCCGCTGCTTTTTTAGCATGCTGTCTTTATTCTACTTCAGGGATCACGGACTTGCAGAGGTTTCCCTGAACCTCGGCTTTTACGCGATTTCCCATACTAGTCCCTTCTTCCCCACACCAAAAAAAAAAAAAAAAAAAGATGTTACAGTCCTCAACCAGGTATTTTCTTCACACAGAGGTTTTGAGGAATGCGATATTCACGGCAGAAAAAGGACAACATTTGAGTTTACAAAGCATTTTAATAAACCCTAAGCTATTTCCTTTGTCACATAAATACTTTATGGGTTGGTAAGGCATTATTACCCACATTTTACAAACAAGAAAGCTATGGCTTAGAGAGATAAGGCCAAACAACTTTCAAGAGCCACTTAGGACTAGAACCCAGGTCTGGAGCTCTGGTCTAGTTATTACATAAAACCACATGGTTCACCACTTAAATGCATTTTTCCTGTAGTCTGCCTTTCTTCAGTGACACACACTGCTGAGATTTTTATCTTGATAGCGGCTCCCATTTTCAGTAAAGCCAATTATTAGAAATTCTGAAGTCCACCACAGAAAAAGTAGGTAATTATTGGCATTACAAAGGATTCCATGTTGAAAAAGAAAAAAGATCACAGATTTCAACTGAAAGTATACAAAGTGTGGGTTCCTTTTTTCTTTCAATAAAAGACAACTCGCAAAAAAAGCGATTTATCCTCAACTTGGCAGAAATAGGTTCATTTCATAAAGTTAAATATACAAATAAATGACAACCATTTCCAAATTATCTCACTGGATTCAAAACAAGCAACTTTAGGAATAAGGAATCTAAATTCAGAAGATGAAGTGACCTGTATAAAGTCTCACTGATAGCAAGTAACAGGGCTGGAATGGAAACATACTGGAGTTTTCTTACCATTCAAAGGCCTGAATTCAAATCTGGTTCTGCAATTAAACATGTAGTCATTTCTTGAGAAAATAAGATATTACTCATCCCTATCTAACTTTAGAACTTTGGATATAAAAGCATGCCTGTTTCCAATCAATATCTTATTAAAACAAAATGAAGAGTTAAAAGATATGTCAGAACAAAGGTAAGTAAGGAAAGAACAAAAAAGAACTAGAAAGAAAACCCTGGGGTCAAATAACATGTAGAAACTGAGAAGATGAGAAGGAGCCAGCAACAGATTGAGAAGGAACAGTTCATGAGGTTAGATAATCAAGAGAGTGGGGTCCCAGAAGTGAAATGAAAAAAAGGATTTGAGGATAGGAATGATCAATAGGTCCAATTCTGTTGAAGGACAATCAGGAAGGCTGGTAGATGACTCAGATTTAGGAATGTGCATGTGCTAGAATGCAAAAAAGGACTCCAAATCCTTTGCAGTGACTCCCACCAAGAGTGGTGTCTATTGCATCCCACTAGAATCTGGGTTTGGCTATATGAGTTGCATCCTCAGTAGGACGTTGGCAACCATGATGCAAACACTTTCACCATCACGTGAATGAGTACGTTGGAGATGAAACACACATGGCCACTGCCCCAGCTGACAGCAAGCCAACTACTATACACATGAGTGAGGCCACTCTAGCCAGGAAGACCAGCCAGGTCAGCCCCAAACAGAACTGCCCCACAGAAAAATAAGGAAATAAAATGGTTTTTGTTCTAAGCCACTAAATTTTGATTTGTTATGAAGCAAAAGCTAACTGATGAAGAGGAAGACAGTGATGACAAACTAGAGCTATTTCAGTGGAGGAGCGCGTATAAAAATCTGATTAGAGTTGGGTTAAGAATGGACAGAGTGGAATACAAGGCTTCTGGCTGACATCAACTGAGCTTTAGAGGCTTCCCTTTCTAACAAGACCATTTCTTCAACCAGGAAAACTACACGATTACACTACTTACCAGGTGTTCCCTAGACATTTCCAATGCCTCTACAGATAGACATGGTGGCACAATGGCAAAATCTTTCTACTGAAGCACTTAATGGGGTGCATCCAGTTATGCCCAACCCCAGCATACCTCCTCAGAAGATGTGGAGACGATGGAGGGACGAGGGAATGACATACTCTGCTGCTTCACTGCCAATAAGTTTTGCCAATAAATCTGACTTTACACCTATCACTACAGAGGGTGTGTGTGTGTGCATGCACAGGTATCCATACACATATGCACAAATACATGTATGCACACATCTTGACAAGTCTTAATACGCTCATTACTTCTCTTTTTCCAGGTACATTCTCTATCTGAAAAAGAACTGTTATTACATTTTGAAACGCCTATAAAAATTTCAAAAAACAGCTTTTTAAGATGTAAAAAAATATAGAAATAACTTACTTGGCAATCCGCAGTTTCCCAACCTCACCTCTTCCAGGGGCTTTAGCCCATTGCTGTGACAAATATTTAGGAACCTAAAAAAAAAATAAAACAAAACACTAGTAAGACTATGTTTTAGATACTAACAAACTTCTTAAACATGAAATTATATACTGCTTCTATTTTATTTTCTGCCTATAGTAACTGATCATTAATTATTATGCTCCCATAATACATTTTGCACTAGAAGAGATACTAAGAAATCATTTTAAATTTCACAGAGCTTAAAGTCAATCAAGCTGGTGACACAATACTAACACTAGTCAAATATCTTAACAAAACAGTGTTAACTCATGTTCCCAAATAAGTCCAATGAAAGTTCAGACATGAGAAAGGCTACCAGAAAAGGTTTTTCAGAGGACTATAATACTCTAACATATTATTTAGAGATACCACAAAATTTAAGATGATTTCAAAAGTCAAGTTCTATTGTAAGATAATAACTCTGACCAATGATAAAAGATCTGAAATAAATGACTAAATATCATAGCTAACTTTTATATAATACTACTTTCCTGACATTGTTATAAGCAGTTTCCATATATTTACCCCATTAATCCTCACATCTCTATGAGGTAGGTACTGTTAATTACCCTCATTTTACAGATTATGAATCTGCGATATTCAGGAATTATATAATTTGGCCAAAATCATATAATTTGTAAATGATGGAGCCCGGATTCAAACCCAGGCAGTCTGGGTAACTAGATATATACAATCAGAAGGGTTCTAATTCCCGAAAAGGTTAAGAGAATATATTCTGAGAATCACTACTATTTCTTCTAAGAGGCAGTTTGAACTGTGGAATCAGCAAACACCTTCACGGCTAGCCTACTGTGAGGAATGAGATACCACAAATAAAGCATGAAGCATAATACCTCACATAAGGCAAGCACTCAATGAGTGTCAGGTGTCACTACTATTTCCCCCAGCAATCTTGGAATAGTAACATGAACATGAGTGTAGAACAGAGTCAGAGCTTCCAAAGTGGGAAGAAAAAAAAAAATTCTATTTACCAAGATTTCATTTGCAAAAAAAACCACTTGATTACCTAAAAAATGGCAATGCTTTGTTTAGATATAGCAAAAATTCAGGAATAAAAGGTTTAAAAAAAATTCTAATGGCATTTCTTCAATTACATGTGCATACTATACACCAAAATTATTGAACACTAGTCATATTCCCTAATAAAGCCCATAGGAGAAAGATGGGTGTCTTTTCTTCATCATATTCCAAGTTACTGGTTCAAATGAGTCCTGTACATATAAAGATGCCATAAGATTTTCTCCCAGTCAGTAACAGTATCCCTCCCATAATTTGTATTTTAAGCAATCACACTAACCACTAACTTCCTGGCTGTCTCCTCAGTATTTCAACCCCGACAGTTTTTCCATCCCTTCAAATCACTGACTCCAACACCTCTGCACGTCTCCCTAGCTGTGTATGTCCTGTCTTCAGTCAATCATTCCCTTGCCCCTACCTCCTTGATCATGCTGGCCTGGCAGAACCCGATTAAAGCCAATTTCTACTGCTACTTAATTAATTAGTTTGATTTGATTGTGTTACTTCTCCACACTATACCTGAGCAGCTGGAGAAAAATTCACAGTGATGTCTAACTAGTCTCACTTGAAATATACGGCTACTTACATCAAGTAAGCCCTTCAAGATGCTTGGCAATTGAACTCCATCTCCCTCGTCAATCCGCTCTCCCGCTACAGCTGAGTCACAAGTTCTCTTCACTTCTCAAGCCAACAGCACCTCTCCCTCCCTTCTCCTTCTGTGCTGATAACCTCACTTCTCTCCCAACTAGGGAAAGAGGATCAAAAGAGAACCTCTACAGCTACCATGCAGCCACAGCTGAGGCCTTTAACTCTGACTTCCTCTCTAAAAACAACAGATGAACAATGGTCAATCCCTCCACTTGTGCACTGAATTTCTTCCCCTGTAATGAAGGACATCTTTCCTTCAATTCTACCATTTTTCTCCTCTCTCCTCTTCTCTAATCATTCCCCCATCAGAATGATGACCATGATGATGACCGCTAACACTAGAGTGCTTCCTACATGTGGCAGGAACACTCTTAAGATGGACCCAATGATCCTCACCTCCTGATATTCACACCCTTGTGTAATTGCCTCTCCTTGAGTGAGAAGGGGATCTGTGACTTGCTTCTCATCAATACAACATGGCAAAGGTGATGGGATGTTACTCCCCTTCCCCTTTGGCTAGGATTCTTTTATTTATTTTTACTTTTTGGCTACAAAATTAGTCCATGTCTTTTCTTTTTAAGTGGGTTCCACCCCCAACATAAGGCTTGAACTCATGACCCTGAGATCAAGAGTCACATGCTCTACCAACTGAGCCAGGCAGGCACCCCTTTTTTTTTTTTTTAAGTTTTTATTTTCATTACCCAGTGCTCATCACAAGTGCACTCCTTAATCCCCATCACCTATTTCACCCATCCCCCCATTCACCTTCCCTCTGGTAACCATCAGTTTGTTCTTTGTAGTTAAGAGTATTTCTTGGTTTCTCTCTCTTCCCCCACCTTTGCTCACCTGTTTTGTTTTTTAAATTTCACATATGACTGATATCATATGGTATTTGTCTTTCTCTGACTGACTTATTTCACTTGGCATAACACTCTCTAGATCCATCCGTGTCATTGCAAATGGCAAGACTTCGTTCTTTTTTATGGCTGAATAATATTCCACTGTGTGTGTGTGTGTGTGTGTGTGTGTGTGTGTGTACACATACCACATCTTCTTTATCCATTCAACAATCAATGGACACGTGGGCTGTCTCCATATCTTAGCTATTACAGATAATGCTACTATAAACATAGGGGTGCATATATCCCTCTGAATTAGCATTTTTGCATTGTTTGGGTAAATACCCAGTAGTGTGATTGCTGGATCCTAGGGTAGTTCTATTTTTAACTTTTTGAGGAACCTCCATGCTGTTTTTCACAGTGGCTGCACTGGTTTGCATTCCCACCAACAGTGCAAACATGTTACTTCTGTGATTAGGTTACATAAGATGGTGACTTCTATCTTGCTTCTCTAGTTTTTTCAGTCTGTACACTGTCCATGCTGGCGAGGCCCAGGTGGCAAGAATCTAAGGACAGGCTCAGGTCAGCAGGCAGATAGGAAACCTAGGCCCTAGGTCCAATAACCCAGAGGAACTGAGTTCTGCCAACCACACATGCTTGGAAACAATCTTTCCCTAGTCACAACTTCAGATGAGAATTCAGCCCTGGCTGACACCTTGACTGTAACCTGTGAGAGACTCTGAAGCAGGGGACCCAATTAAGCCACGCCAGGGCTCCTGATCCATAGAAACCATGAAATAATAAATGTATGTTGTTTTAAGCTTCTAAGTCCGTGGTAATATAGCAACAGATAACTAATACATTAAGTGCAAGCACTCTTCTAAATGTTTTAAATATATTAACCACTTAATCTTCACACAATCCTGTTATTTCCTCCATTTTGTAAATGAAGCTGAGGCACAGGGAAATTAGCAAATTTGCTCAAGCTCACATACCTAGTCAGAGCAGAGTCTATAATTCTTTCCACACACTGTCCCATTTTTCCACCTCTCTTTTCAGCAAAGCTTTTTGAAAGAGTTGTCCTGGCTGGCTGACTACAGTTCCTCCTCTGCCATTTTGTTTCACTCTAGATAGGACTTCCTCTCTACCACTCCACGGAAAGTGATGACCCTAGTTACCAAATATCTCCACGTCTCCAAGTCAGTGTATATTCCTCATCTTTCACACTTATCAACAATATTTGAGAACTGTTTCCTCCTTCTTCAAACACTTTCTTCACTTGACTTCAAGGCACCACAATCTCTCTTGATTTTCCTCATACTTCTCTGGACTCTCCTTTTTGGTCCCCACACATCTAGATTCTCATCTTCCCAGCCTCTCACCTGTAGAGGGCTCTGGTTTCAGTCCTCAGGCCTCTTCTCTTCTCTACCTGCACTCAATCTTATGTAATCTCATCCAGTCTTGTGACTTTAAATACCATCTGTATAATAACAACTCCCAAATTTAGAGCAAGTCCAGGCCCTCCCCTCAAGTTCCAACTTACATATCCAATTGCCTACTCAAGCTCTCCATCTGAATATTCAGTGGACATTTCAAACTTCAAATACCCATACCAGAACTCTAATTTCTCCCTCATAACCTGCTCCTCCTGCAATTTTCTATCTCTCAGTAAAAGTCAACTCCATTCTTCCAGGTACTCAGTCCGAAAGTTTGTGCAGTTAACCCTGAATAGCTACTTTTATCTCAATTCCACATCCAACCAACTCATATATCCTGTGAGCAACATCTCCAAATTATATCAGGACTCAAGCCCCTTTTCACCAATTCCAGGGTTACCATCCTAGTCCAAGACACCATCATCCTTTGTATAATTGTAATAGCCTCCAGATCCTAAATTCCACTCTTGTCCACGTCTAGTTTATTCTCAATACAGCAGCCAGAGTCATCATCCTAAAACATAAGTCAAGGGGCGCCTCGGTGGCGCAGTCGTTAAGCGTCTGCCTTCGGCTCAGGGCATGATCCCAGCGGTCTGGGATCAAGCCCTACATCAGGCTCCTCCGCTAGGAGCCTGCTTCTTCCTCTCACACTCCCCCTGTTGTGTTCCCTCTCTCACTGGCTGTCTCTCTGTCAAATAAATAAATAAAATCTTTAAAAAAAAAAAAAATAAGTCAAATACTACTATTCTGCTCAAAGCCTTTCAATTTATTTAATAGACATCTACATGGTGCTTTCTACAAGCCAGGTACATTTCTAATCACTTTACAAATGTTACTTCACTTAATTCTCATAACAATTCTATTATCCCAGGGGTTTTTTTTAGATTTTATTTATTTATTTGAGAGATAGAGTGAGAGGGAGAGAGAATCTGAAACAGACTCCACACTGTGCACAGAGTCCGATGCAGGGCTGGATCCCACAACCGAGAGATCATGACCTGAGCCAAAACCAAGAGCCAGACGCTCAACTGACTGAGCCACACAGGCTCTATTATTATCCCATTTTTGCAGATAAAAAAAAATGAAACCAAAAAGTGATTTGCCTAAGGTCTCACAATTACTAGTGATGAAGCCAGGATTCTAACCTAGGCAGTCTAGCTCCATAATCACCATGCCAGGTTGCTGCTCTAGGGCTACTCCCTCCCCATGTCACTCAGAGTAAAAATCCTATCATATCTTACATGTTTCAGCCCCCTGCTAGCCTATGGCCTCATCTCCTACTACTTTCTCTCACTCACTTGACTCTAACCATACTGATCTGTGCACATTCCCAGCACCTCATATCTAAGGGCCTTTAAATTGCTGTTCCTTCTGTCTGGAATACTTCCCCCCCAGATATCTGGAGGGCATGCCCCCATAATATCTTCTGGGTCTCTGATCACAGACCACCTTATCAGTGAGGCCCTTCTCCCACCCTATTTAAAACAGCATCCCCAGCTACTTACTATACATTCCACCTTATTCATTTTTTTTTTCAGAGCACTTATCACGGGCTATATATGTGTTCATTTACTGTCTCTTCTCCTTCCCCATTGGAATGTAATCTGCAGGAGGGAGATATTTTGTCTGTTTTGTTTTCTGCCATATCCCTAGCATCTAGAATAGCCTGGCACATAGCAGGAGCAGTTATTTTAATGACTAGATACTGAAGAAACATTAGCTAAAGTTAATGTAATAATAATGACAACATTATTGGGACATATCTAGGATAAAGAATTTAATTTTAATAAACCTCACTGCATTCTCAGAGAGAAACCTTATTTCAGAGATCTACCTTAAAATACGGGGGAAGGAAGAAAATGCCAATAGTGAAGAGCACTATTTTCTAGTCTGCCTCCGTCCACTTATTGCTGGTTCCTGGAGATGCTATTAAGATAAAGGAGAGACAAGAATATTTTGGAGCACTGGAACTCTTGAAGAGACCACACTTCCTCACTACATTAACCAAGTCACAAGAGTCTCTGATCAAACTGCTGGAGACTACAATTTTAGCTACCAAACAACCAGAAGTTCTAAGTGAAGTCTATATCATACACTAAAACAAAATTAAGAATCAAATTCATTACAATAAATTGTACATAATACAAGCAATTGACAACTTACAAAAAAGATTATGCTCCAGAAGTTAATTGATAAAAATAAGTTTGTAACTCATACTGCATTATCATCATTATAATAAAATCATAAGTTTCCAGGGAAGCCTACCAGCTTATTTAATTCAAAAGTTTGCCAAAATGCTATACTCTTTCAATGAAAAACTGAATACATTGAGAATAGTATGTCAATCATACACTTATAACTCTCTACACCAAGTGCTTATGGAAATGAGCTTCCCAGAAGTTTCAGCCCATTAGTGTTAAGTCTGAAAAAAGGGAGGGAGATGAGGAAGAAAAACTAATAGCATACATGGTCCCAAGCCTCCAAAATACTACTTTGAATGGCTGATATTTTTAACTAAAACATTTTCTTTTATTTTTTAATAAAATTGTATATATTTAAGGTATACAAAATGATGACCTGATATACATAGTGAAATGGTTACTACAGTCAAGCTAATTAACATATCATCTCCTCACATAATTACCTTTTTTTTATAAGAACACCTGAATTCTACTCTCTTAGTAAATTTTCCCAAAACACTCATGTCAACATGTCACTTGTGAGATATGTGTTGTTTCCGCCGTCTCCACATTCATGAAAGAAAATCAGATGGAGACAAGATAATAGGTACAACAGGGGATGTTTTTGGCGATTTCTGAAGACAGTAACAGAAAATGACTCACTTAAGCATTACTTCCTCAGGGAAGCCTCCCTTGACCCCCTAGACTAGGTCAAGTTTATTATCCACACTCACAAAACAGTATTCCTGGCTTCACTGTCCACACAGATAAGTCTGTAACTGCTTTCATTAGGACTAATATTTGATGAATGCCTGTCTCCTGCAGTAACTATAAATCCTAGTTCACAAAGCATGGGCCATGTCTGTTTCTGCTCACCATAACATACTCAGAGCCTGGCACAATGACTGGCAATCACTGAAAGCCTGTGGGATGAATCAACCCACGTACCCATTCGCTCATGGCAGGTAGAGCAGTGAAGTCAACCATGACTTTGAAGCCAAGGTGCAAAGGTGGTATGTATAGATATTATTCCCCTGAGCTTCTTTGCCAACTTTGCTTCAGCAAATATTTAGTTCCCCAACTACTAGTCTCCAAACCCTGTCTCTCCGAGAATACAAGCAAATTAAGGGTACTGTAATGGACACTGTGATGTGATACCCATTTCTCCCTTTAGGGCTGAAGGCCTTATTTTCCCAGCTGCTGGGAGTGTGGCCACAAAGAGCCCTTAGCGGTTAGCCCCTCTTCGGCATTGCCTTCACTGAGGAGAGGTGATGTGGGGGCTTCATTTCTTTCTTTTTTCCTTCCTCTGGCCACATGCAATGGTTGGTCAACATACGGTATACCTCACCCCAAATCAGGACACCTGGAAGACTCCCTGTGGAATCACCTTCAGCTTTCCTTGAGACTGCATCACACCCTCTATCCAATCCCGTTTGTCTTCTTCCTTCCACAGGTAATGATCCCAAGAGCACTCCCTGGTAAACCTAATCATCTCAGAATCAGCTTTCCAAGAAGCCCAATCTGCAACAGACAGCTTTTACTCCCAAGTTTTCTTGAAGATCACCACATGGAACAAAATCCAAGGTCACAAAAATGAAGTCCCCAGGGACACCTGGGTGGCTCAGCTGGTTAAGTATCTGCCTTTGGCTCACGTCATGATCTCAGGGTCCTGGGGTTGAGTCCCACACTGGGCTCCCTGCTCAGCAGGGAGTCTGCTTCTCCCTCTCCCTCTGCCCCTCCCTCTCACTTGTGCTTTCTCTCTCTCAGGAAGGAAGGGAGGGAGGGAGGGAGGGAGGGAAAGAAATGAAGTCCCCACATCACCTCTATTCCCCAGGGAGACAACTCATGAAAGAGATCTAAGTTGGAAAAAAGACATTTCCTATTCTTGGCATGAGCTGTGTAGCCAAACAGACCTAAATTTAAAACACTGTTCCATACTTGGGTAAAATAACCTCCCTAAGCCTCAATTTCATCAACTGAAAAATACAGATATTCAGTATCTACTTCATAAGTTTGCTTTGTATATATATATTTGGTACATATAAAAGCTAAGTTCCCTTTTCTGCCTGTCTCCTGTCCTGATCCTCTTCTCCAACAAACATTAGTCAAAATGCCTAAAAGAGGAAGGCTGACTGGGTTAAAAACAACTTTTTGCTGGCTAGAAAGCTGATGATTAGACCTACCGCAGCCCTTCTCAATACCTCCACTTGCTTTTTCCCAAAAAAGAGGTAGTATTTGTTACAATTCAGGCCTCAGTATGATATTCATTACTTACAAAAATCCCACCACTACTAATAACCTTGCTAACATTATCTCCTCTTCCCTATCATGTATGTACCTTACCCCCCAGCCAACCAACTAGACATGATTTTAACGAAAGTCTAAATATTGGAAGTCAAACTACAGAACTATGCTAAAATATTTTCAAACATTCTACAATTTTTAAGCCACGCTTTGGTATAAGGTGTGTAGTAATAGTGTGACCGGCTGGCAGAGACTGAGCCATAGAACAAGGTAATGCAAACTACAAGGACTAGCTCCCCGACAAGATAAAAACTGTGACTTTATGTTTTAGCAGATGACATCTATCATACAGTTAAATCCAATCATGTCTACTACCTATCAAAATTTGTTTAGATCATCAATCTCTTGTAGATTTAAGATATTCAAACCCCAGAAATGGCATTTCATTAAGCCAGAACAGTACAGGTACTGGATATTCTGGGACACAATCTTCTATATTTGCTTTTTTCTGAACACACTCTAGTTCTCCCCAGCCCTGCTGGGAAGTTTTTTTCCTAACTAATCAACTCCATACCCTCTTCTTAAATGTCACCTTCTCCATGAAGTCTTCCCCGTTTCAGCCAGAAAAACAACTATTTTCCTGCTCAAAACACTCAAAGATCTTACATGTATATTATACCTTACTGTATTTCTCCTGTTTTATACCTTTCTAGTGATGGAATTAATATGTGCAATATGGCCCATAAACTTTGAGATACTCTAAGAAGAAATTTACACATTTTGCAGCAAATGATCCTCAAAGAACAGAACTCGAAGTATTATTTATAATGAGAAATATGGGGGGTTTTTGGAGGTCTCCTTTTTAAATTTTTTTTTAAGATTTATTTATTTGACAGAGAGAAAGCACAAGCAGGGGGAGCAGCAGGCAGAGGGAGAAGCAGGCTCCCCGCTGACCAAGGAACCAGATGTGGGGCTCGACCCTGGGATCATGACCTGAGCGGAAGGCGGATGCTTGACTGAGCCACCCAGGTGCTCCCACAATGAGAAATATGAACATATAGAGTAAAGATGTGAAATCAGGTAATTCTGTTCACAAATTCTGACTGGATAAGAAGGAAGACACACTTTCTAATATGTTATATTTTAATATCATGCAAAGAAAGCCGAAAATGAACCTATTACAATTTGATGTCGTCCTATAATTTATTCCTATAATTCAGAGATGAAAATCCAAGTATACTCAAGTATGGGCATGAAAATCACACTAGATACAAACCAGTGCAAATGAAACAAGTTCAAGTTATCTGACAGCTATGCAAATCAAACCCCATTGTCCTTGGGTCTCCTTTATTAGAGCAGAAACAAAAAGTTGTCAAATAAAAAAAGAACAGGAGTGGACTTTAGGGCACAAAGTATTTGCTAGCAATTTTCGTCATCTTTCAGAGATAAATTTATCAAAGAACGAGAACTGGCAAGAAAGTTCTTTCCCACCCTGGAAAGATCTATCTGCAAGCCTGGTGGGTTTTTTGTTTTTTTGATACTTAAGATTAGAAAAGAAGATACACTGTACGCCAAGCTGGTAAGAAAAAACAGTGACACTGTAAACAGTAAGTAGTCTACTTACCTTTACACAACAAGAACAAATCATTAGCTTGAGTTCTTTTTAAAGAGATAAAATGTATTCAAATACCCACACTAGAGAACACTAAAATTTTTTAACTTCATTTTAGATTATATTCCTGCACATTCTCATTTAAGTCAGTCAACAAATCCCAACAACTTTTACTGAAAAAGTTTCCCTAACTCCCCAGACTTCATTATCACATTTCTATGATGCTGAGATAATTTTCTAATTTTGATTCCGGTTATTGTCCTCTCAAGCTTTTTTTTTTTTCCCCATTGAATTATTTGCATCCTTGCCTTACTCAAAACCCTCCAACAGGTTCCTCACTTCCTGCAGGCTGAAGTTAAGACATCTCCATTTCACAATATGATAATATGAGTATATGGTCCCAAACTTTTTTTTTTTACACAAACCTTCTGCTCTGAGGCATAATAATCTCCTTTGTTTTCCAGGACACACCATGTTAATATGCATTTTCAGTCTTGCATTTCTGTTCCACTCTCCATAATATACTATGCTAATGCCTCTGTCAACCCATCCAATTGTGTAAGGCAAACAATATTCACTGAGCATTGATTGTGCTCCAGGAATTAATGTATCATCTCAAGTTCTACCATTTTTTCAAGCTCTTTCAATCTGCAAGGGAGATCTTAATGATTTCCTCCATTTGGCATGCAGTAGAGAAATGCCCTAGGAGAAATTTACCCCAGCCTTTTAGGACATAATACTGACATAGGTGTGAGAAGTCATATGAGTGCCAGAGTGTAAGACTGGGGTTGAAAATAATAAATAAGAGGTGATTCATTCATTCATTCATTCCATATCTGTTGAGCAATTACCATGTGTCAAACACAATTCTGGTTGGGACAGGCAAGGAACCCATTCTCACAGAATGTGTGTGAGTGCACCCACACTAGAGAGAAGGAGGTAACCAACACTGAATACATGAACATACAATCACTTTAGACTGTGACCAGTGCTTTGAAAAATATAATACAGGTTTAACATGCTAGCAATTGATCATAAGGGAGTTTTAGAGAGGTGGACAGGAAGTGCCCCCTCAGATTTAACTGATGAGAATTCAACCATGTGATAAAAGTTTTAAAAAAATTAAAAAACCAAAGGTCCTAGTTCAAAGACTGCCATATTCACATTTTGAACATAAATATGTCTTATGAAACTCCCCAGGAGACAACACTCCTCGATATGAAAAAGTAAAGCACAAATACTGTGCTCACTCAGGGCTAATCAAGATTGCTGCCTTTACAAAAAAAACACTCTAAAAGAACACTCCAGTTCAATGGCCTCTCCTTCCGTGAGTTCAGAGCTCTCTCAGCTCTCCTGAGAACTCCAATAAGGGCCATCAACCTAAAAGAACACGTTAAGGGTACACAGTGACCCGTTCTACTTTCTGACCGAGAAAATTGTACAGGAAGCAGACACTCAACTTCCTTACACAGACTCACGATTAAAAACACTTTCACCAAAAGTAGATAAATTCTTCAGTCTGCGTTAAAATACACCACTCGAGTCGGAGAACACCAGCACAAGACCCCAGAAAAACCACACGGTGGGGAAAGGAATCCGTTCCAGGGAGGTTCGGACTCTTAATTGTCTCAATTAAAGAGTCCCTCAACTAATTGCCTCACCTGCAAACTAGTTTGCACGACTCCTGCCTCTGAAGCTATGTATAGCTCTAACGAGATAGCCGTAGAGAACTTTAAAAGTCTCATGGAATGGGACAGTCTCAAGTCAGTTCAACTACTTAAACTAGGAGGAGCGCAAGCGAGAGCCGCACGAACATACCTTGACTAGCCATACACCGGTGTTCTGTTTGGCGCCGGTCAGATCGAGTTCCCCACGCTCGGCCATGGGTCTGTTGCCAGTGGAGGCGAGTGGGCCAGAGCAGCGGCCCCGGACCTGGGGGCCTGCGGAGCAAACAACTGGAGAACAGGGTACGCCGCGGCCAGAGGCAGGCTATGAAGAAACCGCGTCCACCCGCCAAGATACAGGGAATCCCCGGAAAGAGAAACACGCCGCCGGGAGGCGGGAATTGCGCCTGCGCGGTGCGACCGTCAGTACGGCGCGCCGGTGCGGACAAACCTCCTAGTTAGGCACTTTCTTGAGTGGGCGTGGCTATTGAGTCTGGTTGCGTCTGAGTGATTAACACACAGGGTAGGATGAAACAAAATGTCCACAACACATTTAAAGACCAGGTCAGCATTAAGTGAAGAAAGACAGCGTCAAGACAGAAAAATGGGGTTCAAAGAGACAAAAGCTGTCAGTATGTGTCCAACCCTGGCCAAGGAGAGAAACAATTTTTGAGGACAGGGTGGGAATAATAAAAAGAGTAAGTGAATTAGCGCACGTGGGCGCTAGAATCGGACAGTGTAGCCCTGAGAATGCTGAAAACATGCTGTTTGTAGACCCGAAAAAAAAAAGGCGGGGAGTGTCTCAGGTGAAAGTCTATCCTCACACGCCTTTCAGACTCCAAAACGCAGTCCATATAATTAGATCAACGACAAACTTTAGACCTGTAAGACAAACCTGATTCCAACTCCCTGGCTTTAAACAGTTTCCTCTCTGTCTTCTTGCACCTAGCATAAAATTCAATCTTCTCTTCGAAGGCCCTCAATTTGATCCCTGCCACTCAATCACACATCGAACCACACCCAACCGTCGGACCTCCCCGAACACATCAGGATCTTCCTCAATTATTTCGCACCCTCTGCACAATGGATGCCCTCTACTCATAGACAGATGCCCTATTCCCCCCTTACCCCTCCTTCTCACCCCTGTCCTCTGATTGGCAAACTCCTACGTGGGTTTCAAGACTTACAGAAATGTCACTTCCTAGGAAACCTTTTATTAAATTCCCCAGAGGAAGCTGGTTTTTCTTCACATCACAGTGTGATACTTATCACCCTGCACTACTATATACATGTTTACATGCTGCCTTTGCTTTCTAGACTATGAGCTCCTCCTAGGTGGAAAGAGTGTTTTATTCATTTTGTATCCACAACAGCTAGCACAGTACTTGACACATTGTCAGATTTCAACAGGCTTTAGCTGAATGAACATTTGCTGAAAGAGAAACAAATAGTAAACTATGTAAGAATGGCAAGTGCTGTATTGAATCAAACATCAGAGCCATGCACATAATTGAGGAAATTCCATGTCTGTGCAGCATAGAGCCAGGAAAAGTTGTCAGGTTTCCATGGTCAGCTGAGAACACTAATAGGAAAGATGGGAGACCAGGCATGGGTTGAAAAGGAAGGTTACATTCTTGCGTCAAAGCTTACAAAAAGGCCTTAAAACAAATAAAGGGTGAAAAGAGCTGCTTTGAGCTTTGATCCAACAGAAGGAATACATTGAAATATGAGACCATGAGAAAAGGGAATTAATGTAGCTTGGAGCACCCTAGTAATGGACTTTAAAGGATTAAGACCTTTGATCTATGGGTCATGGGAAGACCTAAAATGAGTGTGTGTGTGTGTGTGTGTGTGTGTGTGTGTGTGTGTAGGGAATAAGGGAGAACAAATGGGTAAAGAAGAAATGGCTAGAGAAGAAAGAGAAAAGTGCAAGATTTTAAAGTGATTACATAGGGTGGGGTGCCTGGCTGGCTCAATCAGAAGAGTATGTGACTCTTGATCACCTGAATCTTGAAGTCCTGAGATCAAGCCCCATTTTGGGCATAACGCTTACTAAATACATGCATACATACACATGTACGTACATACATAGGGAAGAAGAAAAAACTATTTAGCACCCCATCCTCACGTAGTGTTGAACAAAGAACAAATTTTCATCTGTCCTTTCCAAATTCCCAGCTTGAGGAGGAATGCTTATGAGCTGTGAGAGAAAAGGACGAGGGAGGGCTCTGCTGTTGCTAGGTGGAGTGGGGAGACCACCAGGCCCTGAGGCCTTCGCCCAACCTGTCTCCGGGATGTTGCGGGAGGTTCTTAGTCTCCCCACAAAAAAGAAATCAAGGACAGACCAGACACAGTAGTTGAGAGGTGCAGGTGAAGAGTTTATGAAAGTGAGAGAACATTCTCGAGATGTGAGAGTGGTCAAGCTCAAGGGAGAGTTGTGTGCCCTGGGGTTTGGGTCTCTATCATTTATTGACGGTTGCTAACAAGGGGATGGATAATTTATTATCTGGGGACTGGATTTCTTTGGGAGCAAGGTTTCACCTTTCTCCCTTACTTGGCCAGGGTCTCTGGCCTTTATCTTGGGCCTGTCTGCTTTGATCCAGCTTCTTGTTGCTTTATTTTAGAGTGCTGTCAGGACAGATATCTGATTTTCCTGTTAGCTGACCCTGACTCTCCCTTTGCTGGCCCCCAGCTAATGGAGGATAGTCAGCAGAACGGCAGGCAGGAGCAAGGGGCTCCTGCCCTAAGAGAAAACTACCCTTACAAGGAAAAAGACCCCATCCTGTTATTCTACACCACCCTGAAAGGAGCCCTCCACCCTCTCCCACACAAACAACTATCTGATAGGTAAATGAGGGCATGGACAAAAACCTGATTGGGTGACAGGTGTGTGGAGGGTTCATCAGATAAAACAGCCCACCAACAGTCTCATTAAAATCCCCTAGATTTAAACACCAAGACGGCAAACCTCTCTGGTCCCCTTCCTCTTTGGGAGCTTTGTGCTATCGCCCAATAAACTCTGCTTCACTGCCCGCCACACTTCCTCTGGTCTATCTCTTCATCCTCTGAAGTGGCATGACCAAAAACCGTGGGCACTAAAGGAAAAGAAATCCTGAAACACAGCCATCCTGTTAGAACCTAACTGACTGCCAAACTAACACCGTGAACCAGAGTCACAGATTTACTCTGGAGACCAACAAAGTATTGGGTATCACAGACAGATTTTCACCTTCCTGAGGGCCCATTATGTGCCAGACAGCAATAATTTTGGCCTGATCCAACTTTGTGTTCCTTCCACCATGATCCCACACCCTTTTTTTTTTTTTTTAAGATTTTATTTATTTATTTGACAGAGATAGAGACAGCCAGCGAGAGAGGGAACACAAGCAGGGGGAGTGGGAGAGGAAGAAGCAGGCTCATAACGGAGGAGCCTGATGTGGGACTCGATCCCAGAACGCCAGGATCACGCCCTGAGCCGAAGGCAGACGCTTAACCGCTGTGCCACCCAGGCGCCCCTTGATCCCACACCCTTAATATCCATCCTCAAACACACATGTTCCCTGGATTTCCACTTGTGTAAATTATAAAACTGGGGCACCTAGGCGGCTCAGTCAGTTAAGTGTCTGCCTTCAGCTCAGGTCATGATCCCAGGGTCCTGGGATTGAGTCCCGCATCAGGCTCCCTGCTCAGTGGGGAGTCGGCTTCTCCCTCTCCCTCTGCCTCTGCCCCTCCCCCCCACTTATGCTCTCTCTCTCAAATAAATAAAATCTTTTTTAAAAAAAATATAAAACTTAAGTAATTCTTTGAAGTATAGTGCACTTCTGGGTCATACTTTGTACCTCATCCTTGGGACCTGATGGAACTTGAGTTCTAGTTATAGGTCTAGGAGCAAAGAGATGGTGAATGGTGAGTCCTGAGGAGAATTAGCATTTTCAGGCAAGACAACTGCCTTATGGGAAGCTATTACAATGTCTTTCTTTTTTTTTTTTTAATTTTTTTTATTATATTATGTTAGTCACCATACAGTACATCCCTGGTTTCTGATGTAAAGTTCAATGATTCATTAGTTGCGTATAACACCCAGTGCACCATGCAATATGTGCCCTCCTTACTACCCATCACCAGTCTATCCCATTCCCCCACCCCTCTCCCCTACAATGTCTTTCTTAATCTTCTCAGGGGAGATTAGGGGATGTAGAGGACACTGCCACTGGAGGTGAGGAAGCTGCTTCTACGTGGGGGTGGGAAGGCCACTTCCACTGGCAAAGAAGATTCATCAGAATTTAGGGCTTCAGGGGCGCCTGGGTGTCCCAGATGGTTAAGCATCCGTCTTTGGCTTGGGTCATGATCCCAGAGTCCTAGGATCAAGCCCCAAGTCGGGCTCCTTGCTTAGCAGTGAGCCTGCTTCTCCCTCTCCCTTTGCCCCTCCCCCCGACTCGTGTGCATGCACGCGCTCTCTCTATCTCAAATAAATAAAATAGAAAGAATTTAGGGCTTCAATGTTCCCAGCTTCATCTTCATCTGGGTCTTTTCACACATCCCCATTCCAAAGACACAGGATCCCATTCTTTCTCAATCAATGCCCTCACTTAAATACAACCTTTGAGGCTGGGAGTTCAACCTGTGTGGTAATTCAGGGAATCCCCAAAGGAGCAACTGTGTTTGATTTTTAGCCCCCTCAGCCCTGCAGCTACAGGAGATAAAGGTCTTTATCTTCATCTTCTTTATCTTTTATCTTTTTAGCTTTCTGGTCCTGTAGGCAGGCTTGAACTGGGAGTTCAAATCCCTGAGCTTGTCCTTTTCTTTCACCACTTTGTCCAGCAACATTAGGAGAACATATATATTATATTTATATTGGCAGGCTGGAGACCAGGAGAGCCGATGGTACACTTCCACTCTGAGGCCCAAGGCCTGAGAGGCAGAACTAATGGTGTAAGTTCCAGTCTGAGTCTAATGTCCCAGCTTGAAGACTGACAGAGAAAGGGAATTCTCCCCTACTGAACATTTTTTTTTTTTAATTTAGGCCTTCAATGGATTGGATTAGGCCCAGCCACACCAGAGGACAATCTATTTTATCAAATGTTAATCCATTCATTAACACCCTGACACACACCCAGAATAATGTTTGACCAAATATCTAGGCAACCAGAGGCTCAATCAAGTTGACAGATAAAACTGATCATCAGAGATACAGGGTTCAGTGCCCAAAAAGATTACTTCAAAGTTCTTTGCTCTCCCAGATGATTGACTAGTCAAGTTCTTATTAAATCTTTTACAGCACAAATGCAAGCCAAGGAGGGAGGGCTCAAGAACTCACTGCTGGCTGAAATTTTTCCCAAGAAGTCAGTAGGGAATTCCGCCGGGCCTTGTAAATTCAGAACACCACAATTCTATCATGTAGCCACTATAGTATAATCAACACTGTCATTAGAAGAGATGCTGCAAGTGAGTTGAGAGAATTTGAATATTATCAGTAGCTGAGTCTTGTAACCAAACTAACCTGAGTTCCTTGGTGAGTTACAGGTAGAGACCACACCAGGTAGAATTGTCACACAAAGTAATCTTTACTTGCAGCAAATACTGAGATCACGGGGAATAATTTCCAAACCTGTGACTCCCTGAGCAGGGGTGAACAGGTTCTATTTATTTAGGGTTTGGGATGAATATTCAGAAAGGGGAGCTTTGTCATTGCATGTAAAGGCGGGAATAAGTTTGCGCAGGCGTACTTGGAAAACATGCCTCTGCTGCAGGCATCCTGTGTTACGTCAGCGAGGTTTGTGCTCCTCCTTGGGTGGAGACTTGTTGAACATTATAATGAGGCAGAGGTAACTGTGGGGCTTTGGACATGCTCTGAGAGCGGTATACTGGGTGGGGTCTTGGCTGATTTTCTCAGGTAAGGAATGCAGGGTCTTGCTTACTTTTGAAACAACACTGGGAGTTTTACCATTGATTGTCTCTGATACGGTTAGCCTATTTCCTGGTTCGGTAGAGACTGCTCATCTTTTCATTTCTTTTGTTCCCTTAAAAATCCTTAACTACCGAAGTTTTGCATTTCTTTGTAATCTGACACGTCCTGGGAAGTTCTGCAAGAAGGGTGCTAAGGCAAGTAGAGCCTTAGGGCATAGACCACAGAAACTAGCTGGGGACCCGAAATGACTTCTCTTGTGTCACGAAAGCTACGTCTCAAGTCTCTTTTTCTGGGGACCCTACCTCTTCCTGCTTGTATTGCAGATATTGTCCCTGGCCATACCGCATGGGCCCAGTGTTTTTCCAGGCCAGAGGTTCTATTTGTTCATACTCAAAAACATTCTAGCAAGGCAAAGAACACCACCATAGAACTCTTCTTCATACACTAGACTTACTATGTATTGGTTATTTTTTTTTAAGATTTTATTTTCTTTAAGTAATCTCTATACCCAACATGAAGCTCAAACTCACTGAGATCAAGAGTTGTATGCTCTACTGACTGAGCCAGCCAGGTGCCCCTAACACCCCATCTCTAAATCCTCCCTGCGCTCCCCTTTACCTCGTCAGTTCTCTCTTCCACAGAATACCCATCTTCCCTGGGAGATTCCTTGTTTCCCCAGTTATGCACAATCAAAAAGAAATACCCCCTGAAACAGTTTCCATATTGTTGAACGTGAGCTTTGGAGTCAAACATATTTTCAAGTCATAGCTCTGCTGCCTACTCACCTACTTACTTTATCATCTCTACACCGATTTCCTGGCTTATAAAATGGGGTAATTATACCTACCTCATGCAGTTCTTATACGACTAAATGAGAAAACAAACCAAAAGGAGTTAACACTATAACGTGAAAATTAGTTGGTAACTTCATTAATTATATCGTCAAATAATTGAAAGGAAGCACAAAAAGGATTTAGCATACCCGCGGTGTGCTAGTAATGTTTCACAACTGGCTTCTGCTAACCCCCGGGAAAAGCCCTGGTTTGTTGTGTTTGCCTGATTTGCAGCGTAGAGGTGGATGAAATGCATAGCAGCATGCTCCTCTACGGTATTCACCATACGGATCCAGGAGATGTAAACACGAGCAAGAGCACAGACGACAGTAAAATCATTGGGAAGTGATGCGTTTGGGGGTTTTATTAGCTTAGTGTTTAATGTATTCAATCGTTAAGTGCTCTGGAAAAAGGTAGTGGCCTCTGCAAACCCTAAAAGGAGAAGGACCTGTATGTTTGTGTCTGTGGAACAGAGAGGATGCCCATGAGCAGGGCTCAGTAGCTGAGCGGGGAGGCAGTTGGAGAGGGAATGAGGGGAGCAGGCAATGCAAGACCCTGGAAGTCTTGTTCAGATCGAATATAAACTTGCAGAAAAGTTTGTTTGTTTATTGTTAAAGATTTTATTTATTTATCTGAGAAAAAGAGAGAGAGAGCAGGGGAGGGGTAGAAAGGGAGGGAGAGAGAATCTTGAGCAGATTCCATGGTGAGCATGGAGCCCAACAAGGGGACTGATCTCATGACCCTGAGATCATGTCCTGAGCCGAAACCAAGATTCGGAAGCTTAACCAACTGAGCCACCCAGACACCCCAAACTTGCAGAAAAATTGGAAGCTTGAATACAAAATAATCAGATTTACATTTTCTAAGGTGTATTATTTTTTAAAAATAATCTCTTTCCCCATCATGGGGCTCAAACTCACGACCTAGAGATCAAGAGTCACATGCTCTTCCGACTGAGCCAACCAGGCACCCCTCAGATTTACATGTTTAAAAACATTCCTCTAACTGCTATGGGAAAAAAATGGATTGGAAGGGACGAGAATGGAAACCAGGAGACTAGCTCAGACATTATTGCACTAATCCAAGCAGAAGAGGACAGTGGTTTGGATTAGGAAGGTGGCGGCGGAGATGAAGAGAAGCAGATGAATAAGGACACATACTGATAGATTCAAGAGGTAGAACCGACGGGGTTTTGGGATTCCTTGCTGTGTAGCAGAATGGGACCATTGGACAAGTGATAACTCAGTAACAGGAAACAAAACACATGCAAGCGCCCACAGAGTATTGTTCCCTCTGGGAGTTCAGACAAGACTCTGGATGTATTTTGCCTGGCAGATGACATAATTCAGTTGAATTGCTTGTGTTAAGTGCCTTGTGTATGAGGTAACGTATGGCTGCCATGGCCTCCGAGAAGCCCTCATTCTCAGTAAGTCAATTTAATTGTCCATTAGGGATTACTCTGGGAATAAAGTATTAAATAAAGCATGAGAAAATTTAACTTGTTATTGCTCTAATGAAATCCAATTTGTTTTCAGATAGGTTTACCAAAACTTTTGGATCATACTTTATATATTCAATAAAGTTATGGTTAAGAAATAGCATTGAAATAGTTGGTCAAAGTACCCAGATAAAAACCACAAATAACAGTAAGTCCTAAAATACCATATTAAACAGATGGACCCTCACTAGTGTTCAGATTTCAAAGCCAGAGAAGCCACATGTACTGAATATCAATGAGGAATTATGTCCACATTCCTGCTAAGAGCAAAATCTAGGGATTTCCATATTGATGCATCAGACTTCCTACCCCAATACACTTATCATTATGGGCAGGGTAGTTTTCATAGGTCGGGTTAGGTGACAATTTTAGCTAAAGCAAGCCCATGCCTCCCCCATCAATGGGTAGAGTGGAGACAAGTTCAGTTTACGGCTCCTTTCTGTAAGGAGAGCTCTTGTTTTCCAATGTAACTTTTACTTCTCTCCCATGTAAACAGCTGAGTTGACTCTGTTCCATGAAGTAGCTGGGGGCCAATGGTTCTTCCATCTTACTATTTCACCATCTCTGGGGTGTTGCCCTTCTCTACATGGTGGACCACAATGTCTGCATGTTCCAACCAACAGGAAAAGGGAAAGGGGAAAAAGATTATACATCATTTTGGCCAGAGCTTAAAAATGCTTTTTCTCATAGCAACATTATTCACAATAGCCAAAAGGTGGAAGCAACACAAGCGTCCATGGGAGGAAGAAAGGATAAACAAACACATGCAAATACACACACACACACACTGGAATATTATTCAGCCTTAAAAAAAGGAAGGAAATTCTGTCACATGCTATAACATGGATGAGCCTTGAGGACATTATGCTAAGCAAGATAAGCCAGTCACAAAAGGACAAATATGTACAATTCCACTTATATGAGGTACTTAGAGTAGTCAACTTCATAAAACATGGTAGGAAAAAAGGTAAAATGGCGGTTGCCGGGAGTAAAAGGAGGAAGGAATGAGGAGTTACTATTTAATGATACAGAGTATCTATTTTGCAAGGTGAAAGGATCCAGGAGATGGATGATGACAGTTCAACAATAATGTGAATGAATTTAAGGTCACTGAATTGTACACCTGAAAATGGTTAAAAATGGTAAATTTTGTGTTATATGTATTTTACTGCAATTTTTAAAAAAGATTTTATTTGTTTATTTGTCAGAGAGAGAGCGGGCACGCGCCCTACGGAGGAGCCGCAGGCAAAGGGAGAAGCAGGCTCCATGCTGAGCAAGGAGCCTGATGAGGGACTGGATCCCAGGACCCTGGCTGGGGTCATGACCTGAGCTAAAGGCAGACACTTAACCAACTGAGCCACCCAGGCATCACTTTACAACAAATTTTTAAAAAGATTTTATTTATTTATTTATTTGCCAGAGAGAGAGAGTGAGCTCAAGCAGGGGGAGCGACAGACAGGCAGAGGGAGAAGCAGGCAGAGAGAGAAGCAAGCTCCCCACCAAGCAGGGAGCACACGCAGGACTCCCTCCCTGGACCCTGGGATCATGACCTGAGCTGAAAGCAGATGCTTAACTGACTGAGCCACCCAGGCGTCCCTTTACTGCAATTCTGAAAAACACTTAGAAAACACATTTTTTTAAAAAATCTTAAAAAATAAAAAATTTTTATAGTCTAGATTGGGATCCAAGGATCATGCATTGTGATTGGTTGAGATGTCCTTTAGCTTGCATTTTCTCTCTCATTGTTATTTAAAAAACAAAACACTAGGCGTGCCTGGCTATCGCAGGCTAAAGAGCACTCTTGATCTCAGGGTCATGAGTTCAAGCCCCATGTTGGTGTAGAGATTACTAAGAAAATGAACTTTAAAAGAAAATCTTCTAAAAACTAGATTAGATTTCCTGTACGCGTTTCTCCATTCTGTATTTTGTTGATTGTATCCTCAGGGTGTCATTTATGATATTTCTCCTTCCCTTTGATTTCCTACAAATCGGTAGTTAGCTCTTGAAGCATAATCAGACCCTGGGTCTATTTTGGTGAGGGTGAAGACTCTCTCCTTCATATGGGCTCTTGGGCACTTCCAGCATGAGATGTATCATGCCCAGTTTTCTTTCTTTTTGTGATGTCGGCAGCCATTAATGATTATTCATAGACGCAGCATTTCATTAGGGATCACAAAGCTGTTATATTCAAAGTCTATCATTTGTTCTTTGGAAAAAATTTCCCAGCATCATTCCCATGAGATGAAAGATAAAAACTTGATTCTGGCACAGACCCGAGTGAAGGCCAGTGAGTGAGGTTTTCATCATGTGAAGGCTGGGTCATAGGCCAATGACTACTTGGATTAAAAAGTATATCCAGGGGCACCTGGGTGGCTCAGTCGGTTAAGTGTCTGCCTTCAGCTCAGGTCATGGATCCCAGGGTCCTGGAATCCCAGGGTCCTGGAATTGAGCCCCACAGCTGGCTCCCTGCTCAGTGGGGAGTCTGCTTCTGCCTCTCCCTCTGCCTGCCTCTCCCCCTGCTTGTGCTCTCTCTCTCTCTCTCTCTCTGTGTCAAATAAATAAATACAATAATAAAAAAAGTATACCCTGAACAGTGGAAGAGTACCTCAGGGAGAGCAGCTTGCAATCCACCTGCAATACTCTGGTTTCCAGGCTCATATCCTCTTTGTCCCTCAAGCCCAAAGCCATAGTCTTTTTTATTTCCCCCACAATGATGAGGTACAGGTGAAGTTCAGTGGGGTGGAGTCCGGAGCCGACAACCAAGATAGAATTCTTGAGGCGTCTTTGGTGCAAAATTGGTGGTTTATTAAAGCACAGGGACAGGACCCGTGGGCAGAAAGAGCTGCTGCCCCGGGGTGGTGAGGAATGGCCTATTATATACCTTCAAGTGGGAAGGGGGTTAAGGATAGCATGAGTCTCTAAGGAATTATTACCGTCTAATAAAACCTTAATCACGAGACCCTTCAGACGTATATCGGTGGGCCATATGCTTGGGGGATGATTGCCAATTCGTATCTTGGGGTTAGAGATAAAGTAATTGTTTCCAAAGGAATTTTTATACGTTAAAGTAGATTACGGGATCTTGGTGGAGGGGAGGGGGTCAGGCTAGGACTGCCCTTTGCCCTTAGCAGCTGAATTCCTAGAGGAATGTCACCGTGCCTGTTTCAAGGACTTGTCAATGGGCTGTAGGTCGTAAGGAAATTTCATTGTGTCTACATACATTTCCTTCTGGAAGGTAGGTTACCGATAGCTTTGTTCTTGTAAACTGCTAAGACATTTGTAAACTGAAGGAGACTCAAGTCTTGCAAGATTGTAGTAGCTATAGGTTAACTGTTTCTTTAACTGAGGGCCTCAGAGGGGAGGAGGGTGGGGGAATGGGATAGACTGGTGATGGGTAGTAAGGAGGGCACGTATTGCATGGTGCACTGGGTGTTATACGCAACTAATGAAACATCGAACTTTACATCAGAAACCGGGGATGTACTGTATGGTGACTAACATAATATAATTTAAAAAACATTAAAAAACAAAACAAACAAAAAAACACATCAAGTTGTAGGGGTGCCTGGCTGGATCAGTCAATAGAGCATGTGACTCTTGATCCCGGGGTTGTAAGTTTGAGCCCCGTGTTGGGTGTAGAGATTACTTAAAAATAAAATCTTAAAAAAAAAAACCAAAACTGTTTCTTTGTCCTTTAGGGCGGCCAGGAGTGTCTGAGGAATGCTGCATACATGGGGGGGAGGGGGTTACAGGGTGTCGGCTTCTGCTTTGGCCTCAGTTTGCCTTTCGTTCCCTCATCACACAATATCCTTTGATCACCCATCAAGAAAAGCCTGCATGGCCCATTAAAACTGGAGCCCCCAAATTTGCAACTGGCTGATTGCCTAATTGTTTTTACTCCTAGGTATAATGGATTTCTACAGCATTTGCCTGTCAAGCATCCAGAGAGAAAGGCCCCGTCTTTCTTCTGCGATTGTTAAAGAGAATGAAGTGCCAAGTAAACCTGTCCGGTGTGCACACAGTTTCAGCTCTGTGTGGGGATAAATGAGACTGGGTCATGAGTCTTTGCTCTGTAACTAGCTGGCCCATGTAGACACATCTCTGTAATTCCTCGGGACTAGTAAACAAGCTAGACTTGGGAGGACAGAACTGATCAAGATGGAATGACTTGTGAGAGGAGACGGTGGTTCACGATATTTCTGCTCCATTGCTGTCTGTTTTTCTGACTTTAAGGCTCAGATTTAACTGTGGCTGGGGAGAAAACCCTTAGCAGTTACTTATCACCTTATATTCTTTTGTTTCTATGCACTCCCTCATTAATAAGATAATCAGAATTTTTCGTATCTCCTGAATCTAGAGAGTATTATGTAAATCACACTTTAACATTGATTTTATTGTATTGATTCTTCTACAATTCCTTCCAGCTCTCAGAAACCTTGAGCAAAGAATGCTTTGTGGTGAAAGGGATGTTAATTGCTTTCCCTGGGGTCAAGCATCCTCTTTGTAAATCATGAATCCAATAGCTGTTAAGAACCCAGAGGGAGAATTGACCATTAGTATTACAAGAGTTATAATTGGGCATTTTTTATTTAACTCTAATGCAAATTTGTTTTCGATAGATTTTTTTCCTCTTCTGACGTCTTCTAAATGAAGTTATTACTGCAAATCTTTTGACTCAGCTTATCCATTATGTTGGTTAACTATATGAGGCTTTATTCCAAGAATCTCTTCCCTCAATGACTAAAACCCCCCTCTCTCTTTTCAACATAAAGTGTGGGTCACTGATGATTTACAAAGTGCACTTAACAGTCCTGACTTTCTGTATTGGTTGTGGTGGTGGGGTTGGCAGGTGGTGGGAAGAGAAACGCTAGGATAAAAATTCCTCTCCATATCCAGACAGATGTAACCAGTATCCTCTTGTGTGAAGAGGCAGACTAGAGCAAATATGCTGCACCTGCTACGGTACTATTTGAATCTAGATGAACTTTCTATGTGATATTTAAATTCCACTAGGCACTAAAAATTAAAACTATAATACTTACATTGGGAGAATACTTGAACAAGCTACTATTGGGTGTGAGTTGCTTCCTATCTTCTTGGACATCTCTCACTGATGCCATTGGCTATAACTCTGGGGTGGTTTTAAAATCCTTCCTTCCTTCCTTCCTTCCTTCCTTCCTTCCTTCCTTCCTTCCTTCCTTCCTCTCTTTTTCTTTCTTATATTCCAATTCTTTCGTACTCTTTCCTTCAAAATGCAAAGCCTAGTACCCCTCCTCCTCCACATAGAATATAGGCTACACCTATTAACTCACTTCAAACAAATAGGATGTGGTTATATGATTACCATGGTTAGTTCATAACGAGAATAGCTTTCCACCTGTTTCTCTCTCCCTCCCTCCCTCTTCCTCCCCCTCCTTCCCTCTCCCTCTCACTCACACACACACACACACTCTCTCTCACACACACACACACACACACACACAGAGAAATTATTTTGTTCAGGCTATTCAATAGGGGAAGCACCCTAAATCTGAGGTCAGAGTATCTCAGCAGGATGGCTTTATCTTACACTTTTATAGGGAGGGGTAACGAGTTACAGATTTATAGTTTTGGGTTTTTTGCCAGCAGAAGTCTCAGTCAGTTATCCGAAGAGGAAAAGTTTTTCTATGGTGAGCTGGTAACAGGGGGACAAAGCCGGTCTAATTTTAGCGAATCAAACATGAGACAGAGAATGGGAAGTTGAAAGGTGGTGTTGGAGGGTCTGCCTTGTCAGCAAGCTCAGGAAACAGGGGAAAGGTCTGCGTATGTCTTTGTCGACTCACTCACTCTGGGCAAAGCTCAGCACCATACTGACACCGCGCAGCCCGGTGCTGATGTCCTCGGGTGGAGATATTCATGTATAAAGAGGCGCAGGTGAGCAGCCCCCTTGGAAGGAGCGCCTCCTGCCTTGGTCAAGCACAGAGATGGTTTCAGCCTTCTCCATCTGAGGCCCCAGACATCATAAAGAGGAGGCAGGCTGCAATAGGTAACTAATCCAGGCTCCTCCTCTCAACTTGCAGGCCTATTGGTGTGGGTAAAAACAGCCCCCAGCCCCACACTGCTTCAAAATCTCTTCTTAACACTCAAAAGGCGAGTGGGATAGTATCCGAGAAGATAACCGTGCTTCCTCTAGTAGTATGCACCTTGAGAAACTAGATAGGTCATAGTGTTGTCATAGACAAAAGACAGGACGACTTCATGAACGGAAGCAGATGAAAAACTCTTCTTTTAACCATGCCCTTACCAACTAGATAAGTCCTTTTATTTAGTATACAGTCCCCCAAACACTCATTTGTAGCGCAACCAGGCCAGTTATAACACAATCCAATTTTTACATTGCCAGTCTAATGAGTGAAACAAAATAGCTGGCACCGCAGGAAAATTCAGTGGCGTGTGTTTTAAGATGGACATACTGATGGGAAGTTTGAAATTCAGGGTTAGAATCTTGTTATTCAAAGTGGTCCTCCAAAGAACAATAGCACATCAATTCAGAGTTTTGTTAGAAATGCGGAATTTAGGGGCCCCTGGCTGGCTCAGTTGGTAGAGCAAGTTCAAGCCCCATGTTGTGAAATCACTTAGAAATAAAATCTTAAAGAAAAAAGAAATGCAGAATTCAGAGCCCTACCCTAGACCTACTGAATCAGAGTCTGCCCTTGAACAACATCTCCAGGTGATTCATGCGCACATGAAACTTGGAGAATGGCGGTGGTGAATTCATACCTCCAGTTATTCAAGAAACAGTCCTTGAATATTCATCGCACTGGGAATAGAGCACTGAACAAGGCAAATCAGACACTTTCAATTCCCTTCCAGCTCTCAGGTTTTATATTTTTTAAATCTAATTCCTTGACAGAATTATTGTTCTCTGGCTTTTTGCTACCATTATTCGATAGTAGTTACAGAATCATTCAACTTTTCATAGGAAGGCAGGTGCCAGAGGAAGGTGGGGGGAATTCCCTTAAGATCAGAACTTCATTTACCTAAAACGGGAGAAGTATGTGCACATACGTTAAAACATCCACTGCTCACCCTGACAACTCGATACAAATTGCCTGCATAAAGATTCCAAGGTTCTCTGACTTGACTTTCAAAATTGCTCCACAAATCCCTGGGAAATTTCACAGTATTTTGGAAACAGTAAGATTCTGACAGCATGTCAAGCACCCACTATTGTGTCTTTCAATGTTGCATCTCTAACAATAACCCACGGGGCATGCTAGAAAAAGTGGCAGAGCTTCATCTAAAGTGATATGCCACCAGCCCTGGAGCTAGAAAGCTTTTTATCTTTTAAATTCTATTGATAAGGGGGTGTCTGGGTGGCTCAGTTGGCAAAGCGTCTGCCTTTGGCTCAGATCATGATCTCAGGGTCCTGGGACCAAGCCACGCCTCGCACGGGGCTCCCCTCTTCCTGCTCGGTGGGGATCCTGTTTCTCCCTGTCCCTCTGTCCCTCCCCCCCATGCTCTCTCTCTTGCTCACTCTCTCTCTCAAATAAATAAATAGATCTTTTTTAAAAATTCCATTAATAGGAACTTAGGCAGAAAAAAAGAAAATAAAAGAACGTAGAAAAGGAAAAGGAAGACGAAAGAGAGAAGCACAATACCATCGGGACTAACCTGTTCCTTTTAGTGGTCCCAGGTGCCGCAGGCTGCCTGCCTTTGGGCTAAGCTCCTTCATCTAGCAGCCAGGAAAGCAAAAGCTACAGCTATTATTTTTAAATGTCATTTCCTTTCCCTCAGAGGTCAGATTTCCAAAGCAACTCTTTCTAAAGGTTGAAGGAAAAAATTGATTTGTAAGACAAGATACTTCATCAACTTTATTAAATTGCTCTTTTTTGGACTCTTGCAAATGGTATTACTCCTTTTATGCATATGAGCAACAGAGTGCTACTCTGCTGTACCATCTCTAGTCCTGTAAATTCACACAAATGTGATTAAACAATACGGCTCACATGATTTGTTGGAGAAATTGTGTTAAACGAATTATGCCACTGTGTGTAGTACTTTTACGTCTTAATGAGGGCCTGATACATATAAATATCAAGAACACATAGATGAATATTAAGTGAAATTGAGGGGCACCTGGGTGGCGCAGTCGTTGGGCGTCTGCCTTCGGCTCGGGGCGTGATCCCGGCGTTCTGGGATCGAGCCCCACGTCGGGCTCCTCCGCTGGGAGCCTGCTTCTCCCTCTCCCACTCCCCCTGCTTGTGTTCCCTCTCTCACTGGCTGTCTCCCTCTGTCAAATAAATAAATAAAATCTTTAAAAAAAATATTGAGTTCAGAAAGACAACAGAAAATGTAATTTAGACCCCATTGTCAAGGACTCAGCAGGTGGTTATATGACCAGTCACCACCTGCTACCTCAGCAAGGCTATTTTAATGAAAAGGGATAACATTGATTTATATCCTTTAGCTTCAGTTCGACTCTAGGATTGCTCGATATTATGGGCTTTGGGGAGGCAAGATTGCTCAAAGCAGTGCTGGGTGAGGCAAACATATAATGGTCAAGTGGCTATGCTATGTAACTGGAAAATCCTCCCAAACCAAACACATAATGAGCTTGGTTTGTGAGTTTAGAATTTTAATGAAGAGAAGGCAGTGTTTGAAGCCCCAAAGACTGTGTGTGTGTGTGTGTGTGTGTGTGTGTGTAAGCAATGGCTTCTGAAGCATACTTTACAAAAGCACATGCTTCAAAGACGCTGAGTGTTTTATGTTCACTACATGCTCATTAGTAACTGCTCTCATTTCTCCCGTTTACTTCTTTTCTTGCTGATCTTAAGGATGCAATTAAAATCCCAGTGACTTGTGGTTTCTGCTAGAGAGATAAACAGTACCTGACCCCATGTGATCTGCTGCATGAATTGAGATCAGGATTTCATCTTCTAGCAACTCATGGTTGCTAAGGAGACTATTGGCATCTCTATGTCCTAGGTGCCATATTGCTTGGAAAGAATTACAGCAGTTTTGCCTGTTACTTTCCCAGAGAAAAAAACCTGAAAACTCATTAGGGGGGCCAACATTTTAAGATTCTGCTGGTCTCTTTAATATTTTGAATGCCTTTGGCCTTGGAGTGTAACTTGTGAACGTGTTGGCATCTAAATGAGTCAGCTTCTCAGAAATGACAGTGCAGCTTTGTTACAGAAAATAGCATGAGTGGGGCACCTGGGTGGCTCAATCGATTCAGCGTCCCACTCTTGATTTCGGCTCAGGTCGTGATCTCAGGGTCATGAGACCCAGCTGCATAGGGCTCCATGCTCAGCATTGAGTCTGTTTGTCCCTCTCCCTCCCCTGCTGCCCTTCCTCCCCTTTCTCTCAAATAAATAAATAAAATGTTAAAAAAAAAATAGCATGAGTGGTCAGACTGTGGGTGCCACATTTTCTGACCTGGCCTGTGACAAAGGCCTATTTTGTAGTTTCTTTCCTTTTTTTTCTTTCTTTTTTTTCCAGAGCTACTTACCCCGGTAAGGTCAGAGTCAGGAAACCATGCTTATATTCCAGCCCTGTTTCTAACATATGGCCCCAGGCAAGTACTCTCTCTGACCCTCAGTTTCCTTATCCCGAAAGCAGAAAAATACTGATACCTCCCAATGTTGTTCATGAGGACTAGAGGAGATAAGGGGAACGTGTGGTCAAAAGCTACTTGTAAGTTGCAGGAGGTTCCCCCTGGCCAACTGGAGGAGTTTCCTGCCATCTTGTCTATTACGGAGCCTTGAGTCTCAGCATCTGCGGAAGGAAGAAGGCTGAGTAGGGCAACAACCGCAGCGGTCCTACGGTGAACTCTGAGGCTAGAACGGCCCTTCACGATTGTCCCAAATAAGGCTAGTATGGCCAGTCCTTTTTTCTCCTCTGTTATGGACTGAATATTTGTATCCTCCCAATTCGTATGTTGAAGTCAAACCACCAGTGTATGGGATTTGGAGTTGAAGCCTTTGGCGGGTAACTAGGTTTAGATGTGGTCATGAGGGTGGGGCCCCATGATGGGATTAGTGTGTCCTTGTAATAAGAAGAAAAGACCCTCTCTCTTTCCCACCCATGTAAGGGTACAACGAGAAGGCAGTCATGTACAAGTCAGGATGAGAGCTCTCACCAAGAATCTGACCATGGTGGCACACTGATCTTGGACTTCCAACTTCCAGAAGTGTGAGAAAATCAACGTCTGTTGTGTAAACCTCTCTGTCTATGGCATTTTTTATAATGGTCCGGGCTAAGCAACCCTTCATCAATTTAGAAAGATTTCTAGGGGTGCCTGGGTGGCTCAGTCGGTTAAGCGTCTGCCTTCAGCTCCCGTCATAATCCCATGGTCCTGGGATCGAGCCCTGCATTGGGCTCCCTGTTCAGCAGGGATCCTGCTTCTCCCTTTGCCTTCAGCTCCCCCTGCTTATGTTCTCTCTCTGTCAAATGAATAAATAAAATCTTCAAAAGAAAGAAAGAAAGAAAGAAAGAAAGAAAGAAAGAAAGAAAGAAAGAAAGAAAGAAAGAAAGAAAGATAGATTTCTAAAACTATAATGTGGACCAGGTGGGGAAGACCAGGAGCAGGGAGGTTATGGAAGGGCTAATCAAACACGAATCCAACTACAGATTTGTTTCCTATTTCTTCCCCCAAATTCCCACCAAATTAATTTGTACTTTCTAGAATTATATATACATGGAATCACACAGTATGTACTTTTTTCAGTCTCACTTCTTTCATCCACCATAATTATTTTGGGATTCATTGCTGCATATATTAATAATTTGCTTTATTATATCTCAGAGTAGGGTTCTATTACATTATACGGATATACCTCATTTTGTTTATCTGTTGACTGATTGATGGTCATTCGGGATATTAAAAATTATGTGCTATGAACATTTGTATATAAGTCTTTGTTTTAAGTAAAAGAGTAAACCTGATCACTGTTACTGCACTGTAGCCAGAACAGAAGAAGTCAGTCTGATTTTTAGTGCCTCACTCTTTATCGTAAATGGATAGTTTGGGATCACCAAGTATTTGATTTGTCTCCAACATAAAAAACAGAGATCTAAACAAATAACTTTTTTGAAGAGGAATTTCAGAGAAAACGTTAAATATTTTAATTAATATTCTCAGATTACCCAGCAAAATAAATATGAAATAGTACATACTGGAAACAGAAGAGCATGCTTTCAACATTCTGTACGGACATAATTTTCAATGCAGAGTTCTATTCCTAGCCAAATTATCAATAAGATTTGATGATGAAATAAAAAACATTCCAGCCATATAAAGTCTCAAAAAGGAACCTGCCAGGTGCCTCAGTGGCTCAGTCAGTTGAGCATCTGACTCTTGATTTTGGCTCAGGTCATGATCTCAGGGTAGTGAGATCGAGGCCCATGTGGGGCTCTGTGTTCAGTACAGAGTCTGCTTGGGATTCTCTTTCCTCTCCTTCTGCCTCTCCTGCGTTGCACACACTCACTCACTCAATCAATCAATCAAAACTTGGGGGAAAAAAAAAGGAACCTGCCATGCACATTTTCTCAGAAAGCTATTGGAGAATATTCTCCAAAATTGTTTAGTAGTACACCAGAAAGAAGAAACCCATGAAATCAGGTGAGAAGGGACCCAAAGCCGGAGAGAAGGTGTTGAAAGTCACACAATGACAACTCTACATATGGCTTGAAACTAGTCCATTTTGGAGCAGGAGGATGGAAGGCTGCTAGAGGGAATAATTTAAGAGAAAGAAGTACTCTTGGGGAGCACTGGCTCACTCTCCCTTCTCATTCTCTGAATTTCTGCCAAGTCCTTTGTTCTACATACTTTCCCAGTAGTACATCCCTAGACTCTGCTGTAGGGTCACCTTGACCCACCACACTAAACCCCACAGGGGACTACCATCTCACAACTTATGTCCTTGCTACATGTATACCAATAGAAATTCAGAAGTGCTGACATAGGGTGAGGCAAGCAAGGTGCTCAGGGCTCGAAATTTAAGGAAGCACTTCGTCTCAAGTACAAGCTCAGCACCCCATTGCTTCCTAACTTTAGATCCCCATGGATAGATGTCTGTCTACCACTCCCACATCTGTCTCACTGTCTTCTGTCTTTACTCTCTCTTTCTCGTGTTACCCTTCTATAATGGGCTGATGCATAACGTCAGGCAAACGTGTTTCCTTTAAGAATTTATGTAATTTTTTGTATTTAGTTAAGTTTAGGCTGTGGTTTTTGTTTGTTTGTTTGAAGTTCTATTAGAGATTTTTTCACTGTGAGGCTGCATTTTAATTTAATTTTATTTATTTTTTTTTTGTTAAAGATTTTATTTATTTATTTGACAGAGACAGCCAGCGAGAGAGGGAACACAGCATGGGGAGTGGGAGAGGAAGAAGCAGGCTCCCAGCGGAGGAGCCCGATGTGGGACTCAATCCCGGCACGCCGGGATCACGCCCTGAGCCGAAGGCAGACGCTTTAACGACTGCACTACCCAGGCGCCCTGCATTTTAATTTTAAAGTAGAATATCAACTTTGCCACCTCAAAATTTCATAAGCAAAAAACCCTCCAAAATCACATGGAGCATGACAGTCATTTGTGATCCATGAATAATAAAGAATAGAAAAAGTATGAACAAGAGAAGAAAGTGGGTGGAGAAAACACATTTTGTTCTCACTAGTCAAATGAATTGTACTTTCCACTAAAAAATTTCTACTTCCAATATTTAAGGGCGAAATTTTCTCAAGTGATTGTTTGAAACTGAAAGTGCATCCTAAAATATTAGGAACAGAAGAGCACGAATCACTACTACAATCATAATTCTAGTTCTAAAAATATGCAGCAAGCTTATGCAAACAGTGCAGAGAGCTTCAGTTTGTGACACTGCTCCAGGGAAAGTGCATTATCACGATCCACTGTTTTTCCAGACCAGGAGTTGCAAAAAAGTCAATTGTGATTAGAGAAGAAGGAAAGCTTTATATTACAGTGGTAACATCCCATCAATCAAAAACTTTTGGCAGAGCTAGAAAAAAGCAATCTTGCTGCTTTTCCATCTACATTCAAATGCAAGTGATGATTTAGTATTTCTTATGTGCAGTATGGTGACCATGAGAGTAACCCGGGGCCTGAGAATGTTGTTCTGAGCTATGATAACTTTCAAATAGGCCATTAAAATTTATAACAATAATTTAAACATTTTGAGACTATTACAGATTGACTCTTATATCTAAGAGGTCCATCCTATGCTGGAAATATTTAGCTTTGGTCTTGCCTTTCTCAAAGTATTTATTTTAACATTGGGCAACTAAGCATTCAGCCAACTTGTGTATCTGTTCACTCTGTTAGGCATATATTTTCATATGTATTAATATGGTTTTCCCTCCCCTGTCCTGCCCTATTTCCTCTCCTGCCACCAGTTTTCCTTATTGCTTTATCAATGCATTGGTTTGGGTTAAGTTTTAATTTAGTCCCCAGGTTCCAGGATATCATGACTGGATGTGATTAAACTAGAAGAGGAATACAAATCCCCTAGAGATAGAGGCAGGGACTCATGTAGCTTTGGGCTTCCCACTTTGGGGAGGAGAGAGATTTAGGTTATGTGGGTATTTTGTCGTTTGGAAATTGAAGTATGAGAAGTTTCGGAGGTTGAGTAGCTATCGTTGTACTTTCCACACCCATTCCAACCACCTGGTGCTATGGTTGTCTATACCACAAGCCTGGAAACCAGAAACCACATGCCCAGAGTGCTTTGCAGGTGGAATCTAGATATATTTTGCACTTCCTGAATTAGATGAACACAAACGAAATGTTGACTTGGAATGAAGACGGTAGAGAGAGAGGCAGTCTAGGAGTCATCTCTTGGCTGTTCGAACGATGGCCCAGGCAGTATAGTCAGACAGTAGCTGTGCTTGTGGCTTCCTGGGTCCGCAGCTTCCGTCGCCACAGGAGGAGCAGCCATCTTGGCAGACCAGTTCTTTGGTTAGTGTGGTTTTGGTTTGTGAGACTAGGTTTTTGAGTTTTTTGGGTTTGGTTTTGTTTTTTCCCCTCTCTCAACAGTTCTGTGAGCTCTCTCTACTCCTCAATAAATCTGTTTGTACTTAAACTAGCTAGAGACGATTCTATTCTCAACTATTTCAGAAGGTGACAGTTCAGTTTTTGTCTTGTAACAGGGTAGTCCCTTTACCTACATGATCTAATTTAATCACCACATGACCAAGAGCTAAGTACTAATTATTTATATCTATTACCAGATGAGAAAGCAACTTTTCTGATCTTTTCTGAAGGCAGAGAAGGAAAATTGGGGGTAATGTTTTATCACAGGAAGTTGCAGGAATGGTACAAAGAACTCTTATGTACCCTTCACCCATTTTACCACATTCGCTTTATCTTTTATCCCTCCCTGTCTTTCTTTCTCTCTCCCTTCCCTGTCTCTCCACACACAAATGGTAATTTTTTTTCTTCTGATCCACTTAAGAGTAAGCTGCAGACATGACGCCCCTTTGATGCCCTTCGATATATATTTTCTAAGAACATTTACTTAGACAACTACAGTACAATGATCAAAGTTGGAAATTTAACATTGATACCATACTATCCTCTAATCTACAGACTTTATATTTTGCCTATTGTTCCAATAATGGTTTTTTTAATAGCAAAACTAAAAAAAAAATTTTTTTTTGGTCCAGATACAATTCAGACTCACAAGTTGTATCTAGTTGTCAAACCAATTTAGTCTCCCTTAACTGGAATAGTTCCTAAGTCTGTCTTTGTCTTCCATAACCTTAACATTTTTGAAGTATACAAGCCAGTTATTTTTAAAATGTCAATCTGGGTTAATTTTTTTTTTTAAGATTTTATTTTTTATTTGAGAGAGAGAGAGCATGAGTGGGTGAGGCAGAGGGAGAGGGAGAGAGAGAATCTCAAGCAGACTCCACACTGACCACGTAGCCCAATGTGGGACTCGATCCCACGACCATGAGATCATGACCTGACCTGAAACCAAGAGTCAGAGGCTTAACTAACTGTACCACCCAGGTGCCCCTCAGTCTGGATTTATTTGGATGTTTCTTGAGGGAATAGCTTTATATATATATATATAAATATATGTATGTGTATATATATATATATTTTTTTTTTACATGGATGTTGCAAAGATTTCAAACTGAGAAGTATATAAAGTAAAAGATAAAATTTGCCTCTTCTCCAGTCCCTTCATCATAAATAACAATTGTTAGCATTTAAGTTTTAGAACTTCAAAATGTTGCCTAAAAATAATTTCTTTGTGGGGTGCCTGGCTGGCTCAGTAAGTACAGTATATGACTCTTGATCTTGGGGTTGTGAATTCAAGCCCCATGTTGGGCCCAGAGCTCATTCAAAGAAAAAAAAAGAAGGGAAAAAAATAATTTCTTTCTTCATTTCAGTATGCATTGCTAAAAGTTTAAGAACATTTTCCTGTGTGACTGAAATAACATCAGCACCTTAAAATTAAAAATAATTTCTTTATTCATTTGACAGAGAGAGCGAGAGTGCACAACCAGGAGAGCAGCATAGGGAGGGAGAAGCAGGCTTCCCCGCTGAGCAGGGAGTGCAATGTGGGGCTGGATTCCAGGACCCTGGGATCATGACCCAAGCTTAACCGACTGAACCACCCATGTGCCCCCCAAAATAATTTCTTAACATTATCTAACAGCTAGTCTGCATTCAGTTTTCCCTAATTGTTCCAGATATGCCCTTTACAGTTCATTTGTCCATACCAAGATTCAATCTAGAATCAGACATTCGTTACTGGTTGTTATGTCCCACAACTCTTTTTTTATCCTGAGCAATCCATAATGTTGAATGATAAGAAACCCTGTGGTAAGAAAATACCAGTCTTTAATATTGTCCTTGGGAGTCTGTCAAGAAGTCATTGGCTCAAGTTTCAAAGGCCTTGAGGTCATTCTTCTGTCAGCAGTAAGAGCCCTCCCCTCTGTAGACCAGGACAGATGACTCAGAACCTGGCTGTTCCGGTGGATCACTCTAGCCAGGCTCTAGCCAAGGCACACCACCTCTCTAGGCTTTGATTTTCTCTTTTGCAATGCAAATAAGAAAACTCTAGTCCCAGGGATTTGTAAGAAAAAGTTCTTTATCAATCAAATAGAAAGTATTAAATACAAATATGCTTGTCATAAAAAAATTACATCTAAAGCAAACAGGAGGGAAGCCTGGGTGGCTCACTTGGTTAAGCATCTGCCTTCGGCTCAGGTCATGATCCCAGGGTCCTGGGATCCAGCCCCACATGGGGCTCCCTGCTCAGTGGGGAGTCTGCTTCTCCCTCTCCCTCTGCTGCTCCCCCTGCTTTTGTTCTCTCTCTTTCTTTCAAATAAATAAATAAATTAATTAATTAATAAAATCTTTTAAAAAATTAACAGGAAAATTCAAGTCATAGGAATTGGATAATGAATATTCAGCTCATACAAAGGAAGAACAGTCTGCAGTTTGAAGATATTTTTTCTTTTGATTTTTCTGTTTTTTTCTTTCAGTGTTTTCTTTTTTTTATCACAGTGGCAGCAGGTGAGAGTTCATTAGACCAGATATACTAATGGGACATAACGAAATAGCATTACATTTATAGGTCTGAGTGTATGGGGAATGAATTACAGCGTTGACACAGGGGAACAAACACCAAGCAATGTTTCATAAACATTCTTTCCTGTCAACAAAATGCTCTGGCTGTTACTTCCAAAATAGAGCTCAGTTTGTTTGGGGGTTTATACCATGGCTTTATTATATTTCCTGTTATCTCACACGCGTTGGGCCCCTGGGGGAAGGAATTGTTATCATTCCTTTGGTTGTAAGCATGTTTAAAAGCCTAAACATGAGACATATTTAACGATGACTTACGGACATTCATACTGGGTTGAATAGTGTCCCTTAAATCATATTAACACAGAACCTCGGAATGTGACCTTATTCGGAAATAAGGTCTTTGCAGACGTAATAAGTCATATTAAAGTGAGGTCATCTGAATTATGGTGAGCATGGAATGTGGTAATCTATTGACTGGCGTCCTTATAAGAAAAGGGAAATTTGGACACAGACCCATCGGGAGAGCACCATGTGATGATGGAGGCAGAGACTGATGTGTATTCTCTTCAAGCCAAGGAACTACCAGAAGCTGGGAAGGGGAAAGGAAGGATCCTCCCGTCTAGCCTGCAGGGAGAGCATGGCCTGCAGGCACGTTGATTTTGGTCTTCCGGCCTCCAGAACTGTGAGAGAATAAATTTCTGTTGTTGTAAGCATCCAAGTTTGTGGTAATTTGCTAGATGGCCCCAGGATACTAATGCAACGTTGCAGTATCACATGCAACTGAGCTTTGGGAAGCTGACTCATTCTAACCAAAATTCACCGGCTGATTTATAAACTCAAATTTCAATGTACTAACCTGCAGTGTGAAACAGCTGGCGGAATAAGAGGCATTCCGTCAGGGATCACCAACCTGGTGTCCAGGCCTGAATGGTAAACCAGGAAGGAGACGGAGAAACTAACATTTATCAAGCATCTGATATGTTTCAGGTACTATGTGTGTCACAAAGATAAAATTACAACTGTGATCAGGGCATTGCAGAGAGGTGTACTGTGGTGTGGGAGCCGGAGAATTGAGGACATCAAGTTGCTCAAGGAAGATGAATCTGGGGAAAGGATCTGGAGGAATGATAGGAATTAAAGCGAAAGGGACATGGGAAGATGGCAGGTACAAAAGCCTTATGTATTCAAGGAACTGAAAGAAGGATCATGTGCATTGGGGTGGGGGTGGGTTGTTCAGGCTGAGGCAGGAGAGAAAGTTAGGTGTGACCCGTGTTAGGGCTTCTGGGTGGTGTTCAGCTTTGTGTCCTTCTCCTAAGGCAATAGGGGAAGAGGGTTAAGTTTTCCTATACAAAGGACGGCATCGTTATATTGACATTTTTGAAAAAGATCACTCTGGCTGCAGTGAAAGTATAGATTGGAGGGAAGGGCTTTAATGCCAGCAAAGGGTCCAGGGATGAAGAATGAACACACCACACCCCAGGAGACACTCTATGAGAACCCATAAGAGCCAGCAGGAAGCCAGGCCCCTGTTCCCCCTCCCTGTGCCAGGAGGCCTCCCAAAACATACCTCTCCTCAGAGACCCAGACCTCCCCTTGGAGAGAAGTAGGCCTAAGCATTTGCCTGAGTTATCCGAGCAGAGAAAGAGGAACTAAAATGGTTATGGAGATCATGGGATTGGGTTAAAATTGTGCTTCGGGACTATGATTTACCCTTGCTACGCCAAACGCTGAGAGTTCATAAGAAGAGATCTGTCATGGGATATAACGGTATAACACTCTATTTATACACCTGAATGTAGTGTGAGTGAATTCTCAAGCCTGACAAGTGAAGAAAAAACAAACGCCCAACGGTGTACCTTACACCATCCTTTCAGGTCAGACCATATACATCAAAGGTATTCTTTGTCACACTGTCATTTATCTATTTTCTTTTTTTAATGGAAGTACAGTTGACACACAACATTACACTAGTCTCAGGGGTACAGCGCAGCGATCGGACGAGTGTCCATATTACGCTGTGCTCACCCCGTGAGGCTCCCGTCGGCCACGGTACAGCGCCATGACAACACCATGCACTGTACTCCCCGTGCCGTGTATTTAACTATTTTCTGGTTTATTTGGTAAGGAATCTTGCTGTGGTGTTTTGCTATTACACCAGCATCTTGGACATTTACCCAAGTCCACTTCTCAGAGATTTTTCTGTGGCGTTGAGTCTTAGGAGGAGGATTTCCAGGTCTAAGAGAAAGCATATTCAAACACTAATAGATTCTGACAAACTCCCTAAAAGATTGTTCTGATGCCTTAACTCTATCAACAGGAGGTCACGTCTTAATCACACTCATTTCTGTCTGGGTAAAATATTCATACTTTCACACACGTTATCTAATTTTTTTCTTTTTTCTTTTTTGGGTTTTTTTCTTTTTTTTTTTAAGATTTTATTTATTTAATTGACAGAGAGAGATGGCAAGAGAGGGAACACAAGCAAGGGGAGTGTGAGAGGGAGAAGCGGGCTTCCTGCCAAGCAGGAAGCCTGATGCGGGGCTCGATCCCAGGACCCCGGGATCATGACCGGAGCTGAAGGCAGACGCTTCACGGCTGAGCCACCCAGGCGCCCCATGGGTTTTTTTTTTTTCTGATTATAAAAGTTACACATGCTTCAGGAGATGGAGAAAATGTCTTTCTCCTGACTCACCAAGGAAGGCGCTGTGGATGTTTGAATCCCATATGTGGACGGCTCCTTCGGATGAGAGGCAGTTATCGTCCGGGATGTTCAGGTGAGTGACTCCCCAGAGAGGATGGGTTTCTGGTTTTGCTGAACTTGCACTTTAGAATAAGCTCCAACTCGGAACCAAAACTTCTGCACTACAGAGGGAGAGAATTTGAAGTTGGCAGGTGGGATGGGGACTCTGAGAGGAAGACCCTAGAACTCAGGGACAATAAGCCTGGGGATGGGGAAGGACAGGGAGGCAAACTCCAGACGCAGTGCAAGTAGAAAGGGGTTTTGGAAGCGAATGTACCATTTCCTAGAGTTCATAAAATTCCATTCTCTTTGTGTTAATTGTGCCTCAGAATATGTATTTAACCTCTTATTAGAGATGTTGTGAGTCAATTAGTTCTGGCCTTTCTCCCAGGAAGGCAGCTGTGCGGCTGTCATGAGTTGTTTCAACACAGTGAAGAGAAGCCAGGAAGCCCTTTTCTGACGGCAAAAATGGAAGGTGAGGGGACATGCCACTGACGGAGAAGAAAGTACAGCCCAGACTTGCTCTAGGGACTGTTTCAGGTAACAAAGCTAAGTCTGTTTTTGCCCTCACTTCAAAATCCATGTGAAGCTGCATCCCAAGAGTTTACTCACACTTCTGGAAAGCGGTCTGGGAATCCTTGCAGACAGGCCCTGAGGAGTCTAGGTGTTGCGCTGAGGAGGAGTCCAGGGATGGCTGGGTGTCACCAGACAGTGAAACAAGAGCAGGAGAAATGACAGGGGGAGGGTGACAGCCCCTGTGGGCAAACGGAGAACCTGGCTTGGACTGGGGGGGGGAGGGGGGGGGGGGCTTTCACAGAAAGCACAACCCCTGAGCTAAGTCTGAAGGGCAGAGCTCCGCAGAGCCCAGAGCGTGGACAGGTGTGTCTGTTTCCTAGGCAGAGGTCACAAAGGACCACCAACTGGGTGGCTTACAACAACAGAAATTTATTCTCTCACCCTGCTGGAGGCCAGGACACTGAAATCAAGGTGTGGGCAGGGCCACACCCCCTCTGGGGGTTCTGGGGGAGACGCCCTTCCTTGCTTCTTCCACCTTCAGATGATTGCTGGCTTCCTTGGCTTTGTCCCGTCGTTCCAATCTCTGCTTCCATTTTCCATGGCCTTGTCCTCTTTGGTTGCTCTTAATGACACTAGTCATTGGACGTAGGCCCCACCTGGATAGCACAACATGTTCTCATCTCAAGGTATTTAAATCAATTATATTAGCAAAGACTCTCTCTTTAAATCAGATAGCATTCACCTGATTCCTGGGGTTAGGATGTGAGCATATCTTTTTGGGGGGCCACTATTCAGCCCATTGAGACGGTCTCTGGGAGAGAACAAACTTCTTCACCGAAGGCCTCTGATGGTGGCTCCACCATCTTTGACACATTATTCCTCTGCCCTCAAGGGGGGATGAATTACCTTCGTTTCCACGGATGGAAGGTTTGCTAGGCCACCATGCTTTTGTATATGCTGCTCCCCTTTTCAGTTTTAATCAAGTCAGATGCTGGAGTGGTCGTTGGAAACAGGTTGAAGAGATCAGACAAACAGTCTCTCTGGTTCCAAATGTGTGTATTTCATCAGTAAAAGCTTCTTTTGGACAATTCAGCTCTGTTCTGGAAGCCCCTTAACCATTTTGTCTGGCTTTATGTAAGTAACAGTTAGAAGGTTTATTTGTGTGAAATGTAAAAATGTCCTGAGATTTGATTTCATGTTTACTCATGAGTAGCAGCTGCTTGCAAAAAGTTGTTCACCTTTGAGTAATTTATAAATTTGCCTCTGAGCACATAAATATCCTGAAGTTTTATTTTATTGTGTGTCTCGGGAGAAGGAAGCAGGACTGAATGAGCTGGATATTCATAAGGCTGCAGATAATTTGTTTTGAATGCTCTCTGTAGACTGAGGAACAGGGCTAAGGAGGAGAAATGCTTGAATTTCAATGGGAGTTGTCAACATGAAGCGAATAACAAAGATGCCAGCCACAAGATCAATGTATTCATATCTCTCTTTTATTGTCTCATTGTAATTAAAGCCTAAAGTGGATTATGAAAACATACAAACAAACATCTTCCACCTTGGATTTATGCCTGGCATGCTGTGAGGTTCTGTGCGGTGGGATGTGATTGCCTAGGCATTACGCATATTTTACTATAGTGGAGGGACTTTATAATACGGAGTTTCCATGAGGCAAAAATGGAAGTCTGCCAACACAAAGGCAGATGAAAGGGTATTGCTTATTAAAGATCACAAATAGACTAGAAAAAATTGAGAGGCGGGGAAGAAAATAAGCCATTGTGGGCCAGACACAATGTAGGTGCAGAGTATTTGGTGCACAAAGGTACATAGTGAGGGGCTGAATGGGAAGCAGATGAAGAGGGGAGCCAAGGGGCGCCTGGCTGGCGCAGTCGTTAAGTCTGCCTTCGGCTCAGGTCATGATCTCAGGGTCCTGGGATCGAGCCCCACATGGGGCTCCCTGCTCAGCGGGGAGTCTGCTTCTCCCTCTCCCTCTGCCTGGCACTCTGCCTACTTGTGCTCTCCCTCTCTCTGTGTCAAATGAATGAATAAAGTCTTGTAAAAAAGAAAAGAGAAGCCTAATCTGTTGCTGTTTTCCCACAAATTCTTTTTTTTTTTTAAAGATTTTATTTATTTACCTGAGAAAGAGAGAGAGACGAGAGAGGGCACTAGCAGGGGGAGGGGCAGAGGGAGGAGCAAACTCCCCGCTGAGCAGGGAGCCAGACGTGGAGGTCAATTCCAGGACCCCGGGATCATGACCCAAGCCGAAGGTAGATGCTCAACTGACTGAGCCACCCAGATGCCCCTCTTTTATTTTTTTAAAGTTTACGTATTTAAGTAATCTCTATATCCACAATGGGGCTTGAGTTCAAGCCCACTAGAGCAAGGGGAAGAGCTTACTAAGCCTCTGAGAGGGAGGAGGCCGTGAAGAAAACATCCCTCACCAGCTTCCCCTCTCCATCCTTGGAAAGTGTTGGAACAAAAAGAACCTACAGGTGCCACGTTCTGGGCCTGGACTGGAGGCAAAACCTCTGGGCAGGAGCAAACAGATCTTTGCTCTTTCTCAGGGCCCAGAGACGTAGCCCTCACTGGCCTCTGGAGGCTGTTGGGCTGCCCAGTGGCTGGGGAATGATCTCTGGCAAGGGTGGGAAGTGTCCTGGCCCCATGGGCCTCTGTCTCCCCTTCACGGTCTGCTCTCACCAGGTAAGTAGCAGAGAGGTCGAACCTGCTCATGCCGGGGCTCTGACCAGAGACGGGGTGGCAGGACTGAGGTGTAAGGGAGTGTTTTACTGCGTAAAGGGTAAGGATCAAGCTTCAGTCTGGAGCCTCACCTTGTAATTTCTACGTCTTTGAACAAAGGCAAATCATTTGCTGTCTCTGACTTGAGTGTCTTTCTCCATAAATTAATGGTGATACTACACCCACAGTTATTGTGAGGACAAATGGGAGGCCTGCCTTCATTCCTTCTTTCATGCATTCACTCAACCAATATTTTTGGGTGCTGTATTAAGCAAAATTCTAAGATAACCTGCATTGATCCATGACCTTGTATTAATTTCTCCCTTCGAAGGTGGGCAAGATCTGTGAATATGATGAGCGTTACTCCTGTGATGAAGTTGTGTATTGTGGCAAGAGTCAGACACTTAATCAACAGAGCCACCCAGGCGCCCCAGGAGGGAGGTTTTAAATAGCCAGGAAAGTTTTAGGGAGATTTTAGAGTAAGGGGACGTTGTTCCTCTCTTCTTTGGGCAAATCCTGGGAAGTTTTCAAGTGTCCTTAAAAGAAGGCTGAATCCAACACCGACCCAGCTGAGGCAGAAAGCCGAGTGGTTCTAGACTGAGGGAGGACCCCCGACAGTACCCATCCCTCTTCTCCCCACTCCCGCCCAGCCCTCCTGTCTGCGGTCTTATCAACAGCCAGCTCATTCGGTCCCACTTACTTCTCCTGAGGCACAAAACAAAATAAACCTTTAGGATGTTTATGTGTTCAGAGGCAAACTTATAATTTACTCAAAAGTGAACAACTTGTGAGCAGCTGCTATTCATGAGTAAACATGAAATTAAACTTCAGAGAATGTTTCACATTTCACGCAATGGAAGGATAACGAAAAGATGGTTCTAAAGCAGAGGAGAATGGGTTTTAGTTAGCAAGATCAAGAGTTCTCGCTCGTGAGTGTGGTAGTGGCTTGAATGCAAGATCAGACCACCATTAGCAAATAAAGAAAACTTTACAATCTTAACCCTACAATCTTAAAGACAGCCCCCAACAAAGGGGCGCCTGGGTGGCACAGTCCGTTAAGTGAGCGACCTTGGTTTTGGCTCAGGTGGTGATCTCAGGGTCATGAGATCGAGCCCCGCTTCTGGTTCCGTGCTCAGCATGCAGTCTGCTTGAGATTCTCTTTCCCTCTCTCTCTGCCCCTCCCAGTTGTGCTCACTCTCTCTAAAATAATCTCAAAATCTTTAAGAAAATAATCTCTAAAATAAATAAATCTTAAAAAAAAAAAAAGACAGCCCCCCACAATAAAACTATTCAGCCCCATACATCAATGGCGCTGCCGTTGAGAAATGCTTCCTTGGGAGATGCCCAAATCACTAAAGCGAGGAGCAGCAGCCCACGTGAAGGGGAAAGGGGGGGGCTGGCCTGCCCGAAGACCAGTGGGGAACAGCCAGTGAGGGATGTGAGCGGGGTGAAGCCTAGAGCAGGAGGTGGCTCAGAGCCAGGAGTCGGCTGCAGAGGTGAGCCGGCTCAGGAAGGATCTTTAAGCCAGACATGGTCTGGACCTCAGTCCGAGGTCCCAAGGGAGAGATTGGAGGGTTTCAGGCAAGGCTGTGACAGCAGCCGTTTTGCCCTTTCCAGCTTACAAAGGAATTTCAACTACTTCTCATTGGATCTTCGCAACAACTCAGTAAGGAGGGAAGGGAGGCTGTTATTATTTCTATTTTTAAAATACATCTGTATGTCTTGACTCTCTTCACTCCATAAGGGGCCATAAGCTGCCCTGCTGCCGATGACAGGAGGAGATAAGGGAGCCGGGCAAGAGAAATAAGAGATGCATTCCTGCCTTGGCAGGCCGAAGGGGCAAAACTGCATAAAGGGGTCTTAACTGCCGTCTTCGTCCACCAAGCAGCAGTGTGTTCGCGTCGCTCTGGTTATTTTCCCTTTGATGAACCTCGACTACGCATCAGCTGCTTAGAATCACACAATTAAATCAAGTTCTGCTTCAGCAACTCTCTGCATACGAATTGTTGTGATATTAGTTGAAATAAAAAGGGACTAGAAGGAGAGTTCCTACCTATGTAGGTAGTATTAACCCTCTGGGAGCGTGATCAGCCAGTCGAAAGTCAACGGGCTGTGAAACCTGACTGAAACCAGATGTCGGTTAGATACAGAAGTGTGGGAAGAGGAGCTGCATAGAGAGGCCAGGCTGCCTTCCTAAGTGCATTAGGATGAAACGCTGGCATTCAGAGAGAAGTCCGGCATAGTCAGAACATTGCACGTAAAGCACGGCTCCTTCATATCGCTTATTTTCAGAGCATCTCCTACTCGCGGTCCATCGACCGGCCACCTGGAATTCACAATACGCTGGCTTCCTGGGGGACACAGTGAACCTCTCCATGGCATCTTTGTTTATGATGTCCTCCAGCCACGCTGAGGGTGAAGGTGCAGTGTTTCGCCTTCTGTTCTGCAGGTGGTGAGGAGGAGGACTCTGTGAATAGACTGCATATTTACTGGCATAGGTCAATGATTACTTAACAACTTCTCCGATTTATCTTGGAGATATTTGCCAATACATATACATGAAATTGAAAAATAGAATCAATTCAAGAAATAATTTCCATCAGCAACTATGATTGTTTTTAGTAGTTTTGCATTGGTGGCAATACTAATGCTTTGCCCTCCGCATTTATTTTTCTAAGCTGTAAATGACACATGGCACTCCTGCGCTCTAGAACCTTCGGTGGCTCCCTCTGTTTTCAAGATAAAATGCAAGGGTGTGGCATACAAAGCTTTTCACAATCTAACACCACCTGCTCTGCCTGTTTTTCTTCCCCCATTTGGGATCTTGACACAGAATCTGTGCAAAGCCACAACAGGGACCCCGCCAGTCCTCATTTAGGATGCCCATTTCAGTGCCTCCTTGTTTCTAATGATATTGTTTCCTCTGTCGACAGCCCTATTACTCTGCCTGGAAAAATTGTTTGGATCAGTTCAAATAATGAATTCGTTGGGGCTGTGGACAAAATGACTCTGCTTGGAAACCCCGATTTGGGGAGTCAGAGTCAACCTCCCTGCCCTTTGACCTGTACATGAATGTCATCGGTCATTTGTGATTAGATACCTGCCTAGCTCACAAGGATTCCCCTCTTTTGGGAACTGCCACCCTGATCCATAGGTCTCAGGTGTAACAGGAGCAAGCAAGCTTGCTAAGAAGTTTCTTTTAGAGTACGATTAGGAGAGGCACCTGGGTGGCTCAGTCAGTTAAGCGTCTGCCTTTCTGCTCAGGTTATGGTTTGAGCTGCAGGCACTTCGCACTTTACTTTGAGCTCCCTGCTCAGTGGGGAGCCTGCTTCTCCCTCTCCCTTTGTCCCTCTCCCACCCTCACTCATACTCAAAAAAAATAATAAAATAGGGGTAGGAAGCCATAAGCCAGGAGGAATTTATGCCCTTCCTCACTGGAGGAACCATAAATTTTGTGCCAGCTGCAAGCCATCAGCCGGGATTTAACTCCCTGCTCACCGGGACTCCTGAATCCTTAACATAGGAGCCAACCGGATTTGACAAGTTCCAATCCCTCGTTTGCATGTTAACTCAATCAATCCCAGTTCCCCTAGTTTCAATCTGTATTTTGCATAGAGGATTTAGATCAGAGCTGCACTCCTGAACTCCAGCCTTTATAACCCTGCCCCTCTTTGTCTTCCTCAGACTGACTCTTTGTCTCCAGAACTGCAGTTCTAACCGCCCCAGTAAAGGCCTGTTTGATGAAATTTTCAGTGACTTCTTTCTTGGTCGATAAGGAGCGGACCTCTGGCGGCTGTACCAGTATCAGAGGATCCACAGATTTCAGAGCCACCCCGTAACATTCTCTTTTCTGGAAGCTTTTCATTGGGATTCAGAAAGAATTAGGTCATCCTCATGATGTGTCTGGAACTGCAACGTACAAATGTGACAACGGTGAGGCAGCCATCTTCCCTGTGAACCTTGCGGAGGAGACAAGCCCGTGGAGAGGGAAGAGGATAACAAATCCGCATGAAGAAGCAGAGATGACAGATGGAGAAAGACACCCGGAGAAAGACACCTGGAAGCTTCGCTGGCCTTCATTTCCGTTCCTTTCTAAAGCCCGGCACAACCACATTCCTGTTCTTGCAGTCGATGAAATGATACTATATCCTCTTAATAAATCCTTGCCTCTCACCTTATGTTCTCCTCAGCTGCAGATCACAGCCCCCCGAGGTTCATTCGATGGTGCAAACCCCCTCCTGGTTTTGTAACCAGACCACTGCCACATGTTTAGGCTTAGGTATGGCTTCTAGCAGCCTGGGGATGTCCTTGCCGTGTTTAATTTCTCTGTTCTCACTCTTTAGCAGGCTTTCCCTCTCCATATTGCTCCATGGGCGTGAATTACAGAGGAGGCATTTTTAGAATCGGTGTAAATAGTTCACACCTTGACTCGCTTGGTTGTAATACCCTGGTTAGTGCAATTATTCCTGCCTTTTGGGCTGAGGTGCCTAAGGCCAGTCTTTCAGCCTCTGTGAGAGCATTTAGGAATACTACTGTATCTCCTGCCCTTCTTAGCCCATTTCCCATAAAACTGCTGCCATGTATCAACCAGATTTCTTCCGCATTGCACAGAGGTTCTCTCTGGAGAGCTTTGCTGCCAGAGTAAATTTGGTCAAGTGCTTCATGATGGGGGGAGTAGAGTGGCAGCTGTATCTGGGAGTATCTATCAGCACGGCCCGATGTTGTAACATTTTGTTTTGGGATAGCCACAGCTGTCCCCAGGTTTCCAAAAAACCCTCGAAGCCTGGTGTGGGGTCCAAATAAGCATAGGTTAGCTCATCGTTTTTTTGTTTGGGCTTTTTTTGCTTCTTTTATCAAGAGGCATGTGGCTGCTACAGCTCCCCTTGGCCACCGTGTCCCATCGTTTAGAGAAATAAGGTCTCGTTCTCTTTAAGGGCCGCAGCATTTGGGTTAACACTGCTACGGCTATTCCTTGCCTTTCGTGTACACACAAATAAAACAGCTTGTCAAAATCAGGTAATGCTAAGGGTGGAGCCTTCCTAAGTAGGGCTTTACGTTGCCTAGCGTTAGTTTGCAGGGTTTCAGGAAGAAAGCGGGGGCAGTGTTGGTTCTCATTGATTCCAAGTCAAGAGAATGAAAGAAAATGGGAAACCTTCGTTTGGTGAGTCATAGTCAGAAATTCAAGGAAACTAGAATGCAGGATCTAGCCCAGTTTTACAGGCAAACAACAAATACTAAGACATTCAGACCTAGAATCAAACATCCACAAAGACATATTATTGCAACGTAATTTTTCCCCTAAAATCACCCTCATTTCCACCAAGGATGGCCAAATCAATACTAATTTGTTCGTAAAACAAGTCCAGTTTTAGCAGCCTTGGCCTGATTATTTACATAAGCTCAGCAAGAATAATGATTGACTGTATAGATTTTTCAAACTTGCTTTACTAGAACTTTTCAAAGGAATTTCTAGATTGACTTTCATTAGCCTCTCGAGGCCAGAAGCTAAGCCAAATACTTGCCATCAGACTTGCCCACACTACCTGTAGATTTGGACGAATTCCTCTTCTCCAGGTCCCCCAAATATACTGAGTTTCCTACACCTGCCAGGAAGTGACATTCTTTACTCACCTGGTAAGGCTGCTGGGAAAAATGAACTTGTGGGATTTCATCAAGGTAAAAAGCTTCTGCATAGCCAAGGAAACAGTCAAAAAGACTAAGAGGCAGCCCCCGGAATGGGAGAAGATATTTGCAAATGACACTACAGATAAAAGACTAGTATCCAAGATATACGAAGAACTTCTCAAACTCAATACACGAGAAACAAACAAATAAAAAAATGGGCAGAAGATATGAACAGACACTTTTCCAATGAAGACATATAAATGGCTAACAGACACATGAAAAAAATGTTCAAAATCATTAGCCATCAGGAAAATTCAAATCAAAACCACATTGAGATACCACCTTATGCCAATTAGAATAGCAAAAATTGACAAGAAACAACAAATGTTGGAGAGGATGTGGAGAAAGGGGATCCCTCTTACACTGTTGGTGGGAATGCAAGTTGGTACAGCCACTTTGGAAAACAGTGTGGAGGTCCCTTAAAAAGTTAAAAATAGAGCTACCCTATGATCCAGCAATTGCACTACTGGGTATTTACCCCAAAGATACAGACGTAGTGAAGAGAAGGGCCATATGCACCCCAATGTTCATAGCAGCATTGTCCACAATAGCAAAATTGTGAAAGGAGTCGAGATGCCCTTCAACAGATGACTGGATAAAGAAGATGTGGTCCATATATAAAATGGAATATTACTCAGCCATCAGAAAGAACGATTATCCAACATTTGCAGCAACATGGATGGGACTGGAGGAGATTATGCTAAGTGAAATAAGTCTAGCAGAGAAAGACAATAATCATATGGTTTCACTCATTTATGGAACATAAGAAATAGCAGGGAGATCGGTAGGAGAAGGAAGGGAAGAATGAAGGGGGGAGGGTAAACAGAAGGGGGAATGAACCACAAGAGACTATGGACTCTGGGAAACAAACTGAGGGCTTCAGAGGGGAGGGGGGTGGGGGATTGGGATAGGCTGGTGATGGGTATTAAGGAGGGCACGTATTGCATGGAGCACTGGGTGTTATATGCAAATAATGAATCATGGAACACTACATCAAAAACTAAGGATATACTGTATGGTGACTAACATAACATAATAAAAAATTATTAAAAAAAAAAAAAAAGGCTGCTGGGAACTCTGTAAGCAAAGTACCAGGCCAACATTTCCAAAGGGCTCCAATTGTGTCCATAAAGTCAATCTTAATTCTTTAAAGCTGTTTGGACATATCTGAATCTATGCATGTCTTTCTCAAATATGATATTCAAGTCAAAGCCCTGGTAAAATAACCAACGTTTCCAATGGTGTCCTGTTACAAACAGAACAGATTCTTATTGAAAGAAAGAATACTCACTGAGAGTTTCTGAATTCTGGAGGGCTCAGGTAGGGAGAAAAGTTAAATGCTTCAATTCATTCACAAAGGAATAGTTTATCATATTTTTGTATACCATGGAATACCTTTATTTTTTTTTAAGATTTTATTTTTAAGTAATCTCTACATCTAACATAGGGCTCGAACTCACAACCCCAAGATCAAGAGTTACCTGCTCCACCGATGGAGCCAGCCGGGTGCCCCTATCATGGATTTCTTAAGAGAAAGTTTCCCTAAATCTGGAAAAGCACACATGAGAGAACCAGCAATGTTTCAAACAAGAGTCACAAAAACTATAATCACCTTTCTCAGTTCATTCAGTCCCATGTTATCAATTCTTGTTCTGTTTGAATGCAGCTTTTCCATTAGTTCCAGAAATTCTTACTCGGCTTAGTTTTATGATCTTAAAGTTATCAAAAGCATGTTTATCAAAAAGTACTTTTTATGAATATCCTTGAAGATGAAACACATTTTGTAAGAGATCAGAACAATAACTATAAATGACCAAAAAACCCCTCAAAAATGGACATAGTTAAAGATGGATGAGAGTTCGTTATAATGTAGTTGACAGATCCAGTTATTTCTGTAACAGAGAACATTTCAATAATTACAATGTCAAGTGACAACTTGACGTATTTAAACTCTGGGAATTTCATATAATTTCCAGAACAGTTGTAGCATTTACCCAAACAACATAACCTAAGAAGGTTTACCATTTTGTTTGACAATGCTTCCCATTTAACATACCAGATAAACAAGCCTAATTAGTCAAAAAGACTTAATCTAGAATTTGTATCTTAGGAATTTTGTTATAAACTTCAGAAGGTTTTATTTATTTCTTTATTTATTTTTAAAGATTTTACGTATTTATTTGACAGAGAGCAGCAGAGGGAGAGGGAGAAACCCCCCCCCCCAGCAGGGAGCCAGATGGGGGACTCCATCCCAGGACTCCTGGGATCATGACCTGACCCGAAGGCAAATGCTTAATCAACTGAGCCACCCATGCACCCCAATCTCAGGAGGTTTTAAAGCACATGCCTAAATTGGATTACAGATCATTATAAAACTTAATATTCAATTATCTATTTACCTAGGTTGGCAAAAGAGGGTCTACAGGTTAAACAGTTGTTAGCAAAACTTAGCTCCCTTAATACTAAGAAATTTTAGCTTTTTAAGTAATCAAAGACCTGATAAAGACAAAGTAAAAATTGGTTGTTTTTTTTTTTTTTTTTTTTTGGTCAGGTAAAGAAAATTTATTTTCCTTTATTTTTAAAGATTTTATTTATTTATTTCAGCAAGAGAGAGAATGCACACGCATGCCTCCTGGTGGGGTGGGGGTGGGTAGAGAGAGAGAGGGAGAGAGAGAACAGGCTTGATCCCATGACCCAGAGAAGACAACCAAACTGAAATCAAGAGTCTGATGCTTAACTGACTGAGCCAACGAGGCACCCCTGGGCAGATAAAGAAAAATTTAAAGACTTTGTTTACAATTTCTTATCAAGAGCTGACCAACAATCCAAGAAAACTTTTGGCTTTTTAACAGAGAGAAAAAGATTTTCAATCTTATACCAGCATACTTTTAAAATTCATTTATTTCAGTCTTAGTCCTGATCACACATAAAATTCTTTTCCCAGGTTTTCTCTTACAAACGTTCTACAAGTTTCTTTTTCATTCAGATTTTGTCCTAAGCGTTTTCTCTCTAAATAGGCAGTCTCATTTCCGGACAAAAGTACTTTCTTTTTCCCTCAACAAAACGTATTCCCCTTCCTCATATCTTCCTTACCAAAAACACATCTTTTCTTGCAGAGTTGCTTTCCTTACCATTTCTAGCAGTCTCAGTTACATTTACTAGAGTTTTTACTTTTAGAAAAGTAAAAATTTTCACTTTTTCTGGTGAAACTAAGTTTTCTAGTGAAAACTATAAGTAGTAACAAATTGTGAACACCAGAATTCTTTAGATTGGCAAATTTATGAATATATCTTGCAATTTCCAGAAACATGGTTTTTATTAAAGATTTTATTTATTTATTTGACACAGAGAGAGAGACAGCCAGCGAGAGAGGGAACACAAGCAGGGGGAGTGGGAGAGGAAGATGCAGGCTCATAACGGAAGAGCCTGATGTGGGACTTGAACCCGTAATGCCGGGATCACGCCCTGAGCCGAAGGCAGACGCTTAACCGCTGTGCCACCCAGGCGCCCCGAAACATGGTTTTTAAAAATAGTACAACTTTCAATAAAACATAAGTCATATTTACTAAAAGACCCAAGTATCCTCCGTTTGTCTGCAATAAGAAGCCAAAAAGTAACCTACATTCAGTAACCAATGCTGTAGTATTTTATCCTAATTGAAAAAACAAACAAAAAAAACCTTAGATATCTGGTGAATTCAACCCAATGTATCATTTAACTGGGCAAAACTTCAAAGTTTCAGGTTACCAAAGATTTTGAAAGCTACTTAAAAGTTTTACCTACAAACCTTTTTATCTATCCAACCTACTTGTTCTTTTTTTTTTTTTCTTTTTTGAGATTAATTTCTACACCCAAGGTGGTGCTTGAACTCAAAACCCCAAGATCAGGAGTCAACATGCTTTACCGACTGATCCAGCCAGGCGCCCCCAACCTACTTGTTCTTAACAATTACCCATGAAAACATCATGAGACAGACAAAAAATCAACCATCCTTTTTAAGTCATTTTTGCTGACAAATTGCAACAGATACCGTATGAATTCAACTAATAAATTCAGGTAGATCAAAAGTTGGTTATCAATTATTTTTGATATTAATTCCAAAAGGCATGTCTATTTTAATTTACCCAAGATTATCCTAGATCACATGAACTTGAAAAACATTTGGGTTAGTTTTTATCTTCTGAGTTTTAGAATGCCTAATTTTTAAAAAAGATTTTATTTATTTATTTATTTATTTATTTATTTATTTGAGAGAAAGAGACAAACCATGTGAGCATAGAGCTGGGGGAGGGGAGGAGGAGAAGCAGACTCCCCACTGAGCAGGGACCCTGATGCTGCTGGATCTCAGGACCCCAGGATCATGATCGGAGCAGAAGGCAGAATCTGAACCAGCTGAGCTACCGAGGTGCCCCGAATGCCCAATTTTAAGTGCTTGTCTTTCAACCAATTAAGTAGAGCTCTTACCTGTTCCCAGTGCGTGCTTCCAGGGACCCGAAGAGCTGCTGTCTCCTTCATCCAGGGTTGTAAGGGAAGGAGGAGGTGCACAATAGCCAAACTGCTAGGGTGGAGATCGACACAGGAACCAACAACAAACAGACCAAACCGCTAGGTGGGACAGAAATTTCTTTCAATCTCCCAGCCCCTAAACTCATCTGTTGATCGCTCCTGTTTCACGGGGCTGGAGCACACAACCCTCTGAATGGCCGGGGCCGAGTGAGCTTTGTCACCGGGGGATTTCTAGCCGCTAGACCCTAATCAAGTGTTCATTCCCCCATGGTGTTTATCAGGAGGCCTTGTTTACCCACAGTATTCTGTCTGTTATGCCATCTTGCCCAGACTTTGCGAGACAACTCTAGTTTTACCTCTAAAAGCTGTGCCATGGACCTGGCATAATTTAAACCAACAGAAATCCTCTGAGTTTCAGAGGTAGAGTTTAGTGATTCATCTGGTGCATGTAACACCTAGGCCTCATTACATCAAGTGCCCTCCTTAACGCCCATCACCTGGTTACCCATCTCCCCACCTACCTGGGTTGCCAAATTTGTAACGGAACCAACCTGAGTTGGTGAGTCACGGAGATGGCACCAGGTGAGATGTCACACAAAGAAAACTTTATTTGGAAGCTGTGACTCCTTATTTGCTGCCGTTTCTGTGACTCACCAAGGAGCGAACTGGCGTTGGTTTGCTTATAGTTTTAATTACTTTTCTCGTTCATCTTCAATACTTCAACCCTCTCTTACTTACCTCCAGCCGCATTGCTGAACGGCAGGCTATTGTGTGATTATTATGCAAGTTATTTATACATTTTCCGGTGGATAGACACTTAAATTGCTTCCCCCTTTTTTTTTCTTTCTCATTTCAGTATTTCAAAAAAACCTGCTAAGGATGTTCTTGTGTATGTCTACAACTGCATATAAGTAAGAATCTTTAGGGTCTATTTCCCAGGTGGAATTCCTGAGGTTACCCACTACACATGTTCAACTTTACAAGATAATATCAAATTGTTTTTTAAAGCCATGTGATAGAGTAGGCGCTTAGTTAGGTTCTAACAGGATACCTGGAGGCCAGCAAGGTGGAAGTCAAGGCCAGCTATCAGAAACAGCCTCCGGCAGTGCTCCACAAGAAGCCAGATCTAAGGAGCTAGGCCCAAGATGGCGGATGCCATGACAGGAACCCCGGCACCAAATTAGGAAGAAAAAGTGAAACCCTACTTCCCACCCCGAGTAATAAACATTCCACCCCCTGCTTAACAACTACCCCAGGGCTATCCCTCTTACTGTCTTTCTGTCCTTCTGTCTCTCTTTGTCTGTCTCTTGCTTGCCGGCTCTCATATCTCGGGAGCATACTTTTTGCTTTAATAAACTTTCCTACGTGTGTCACTCACCTGTTGTGCTGCATGTCTGTCCTTGAATTCATTCTCTTGACGACCAAGAATCATCAATGACTCCTTCTGTCAGTGTTGAGGCCCCAGGGCCTGGAAGTCTCCCCAGTTCACCCCGCAACAATTATATGTTTATATTCTCATCATCATTAATAGCCAATAAATAACTAATATCTACTGAGCATTATCATATGCCAGGTAGTCACTCACTGATTGCTTAATGTTGCCCTGTTTTTGCAGTCTTAGGATAAGCACTACTTGGTCATGATGTTTCTTATTTGTAATATACTGTTGGGCTCAGTTGGTTAATAGTCTATTCAGAATTTTGCATCCATGCTCAGAAGTGAAAAGGGCTCATAATTTCTTTTTCTTGTCCTGACACGGTTCTGGATTTGAAATAAAAGTTATAGCAGTCTCAGGAAATGAGGTTATCCCTCTTTTTCTATTTTCCGGAATGATTTGTATAAATAGTTATTTTCTGTTTTCTTAAAAACTGTCTAAACTCAACGGTAAAATCATTAGGAGCAAGGCCTTTTTTGGGGGGCAAGTTTGGGGATATCCTTGATAATCATGTCAATTTCTTTAACTATTAGTCTTTCCATGTTTCTTTTCCCTCTTGTATCAATTTTGGCATTTTACATTGTTGTTTTTTTCAGAATGTATCTCTTATCCAGGTTGCCAAATAGTTACTCATTTTATTTTTTATTATTATTTTAAACTCTGTTATGTTTGTGGTTATTTTTTATTTTATTTTATTTATTTGAGAGAGAGAGAGAGAGCATGAGCAGGGGGAGGGGCAGAGGGAGAAGCAGACTCCCCACTGAGCAGGGAGCCCAATGTGGGGTGGGGATGGGGGTCTAGATCCCAGGACTCAGGGATCGTGACCTGAGTTGAACGCAGAAACTTAACTGACTGAGCCACCCAGGCACCCCTCTGTAATTGTTTCTTGTCTGGTGTTTTCTTTCTCAGTTTTTCCAGTTCTTTTTTGAAAACTGCTTTTAGCTTCATTGATATTCTCTACTGTGTAATTTGTTGATGTTCTCTCCTTAGCATTTATTTTTATTGTTTTCTTCTGGTTTCCTTGGTTATGACCTGTTGCTTGTTTTCTGATTTCTTAGGCTCATTTGCTTTTAGTATTTTGGTTTTTGCTTGTTGGGTTGTTTTCTTTCTTTTTTTTTTTTTTTCTTGTTTGGAATAATCTTCCCTCAGCTCCACAAAGCTACCTCCCTTCTTCCAACCATCCTTTAAATGGTGCCTTCTCAGCCCGGCCTTCCCTACTCACTCTATTGAAACATGTAGCTCCTCCTTCCTCTCCATTCCCTTTCCCTGCTTTGGTTTCCTCTAAGCATTTATTACCATCAAACATATCCTTTATTATTCTTTATTATTTATTGTCTATTTCCCACATTAGGATGTGAGTTCTTTTAATTTTAGTAAACTTATGGAATTGTTCACTCATCATCATATCCAGAATATTTTATTATTTATTTATATTTTAAGTAGTCTCCATGCCCAGCATGGAGCCAAATGCAGGACTAGAACACATGACCCTGAGATCAAGACCCCAGCCAAGACCGAGTTGGATGCCCATCAGACTGAGCCACCTTAGGTGCCCCTAGAATATTTTCTTCTTTATTATCTATTATTATTCTGCCCATTTTAAAATTGTTTGGTTTTTTTCCTATTGAGTTGTATCACTTTCTTACCTGAATTAGATCTTTATCTTCTCCCCACAAAAGACAAGTATAATAGTATATCCTTACTGTCCTTGGGTTGGTGTCCAGCCAGCCCTGCTTCCCCTCCCCAGCACGCTAGGTATCATCTTGCTTTAGTTCTAGATTGCAATCACCGGAAGAAAGAAGAGAGCCCTCCCGAGGTCTGCCCCCAGCCTCCCATCGTGATCCCTTTCTCTCTCCAAACGAGATGAGGGAAAGTGTTCTCTCCCATAGTCTGTGTCGTTTCCAGGCCCATGCACTTTATAGCATTTTTACCATTAAACATTCTCTATATTTTACTTATTTCTTATTTATTATCTGTCTCTCCCTATTAGAATGAAAGGTTTTACGTTTTAGCAAATTTGCGGAATCGTTCAGTCCCGATCGTGATGCCGGCTGTATCAGAGCAGGCAGGGCTGGGGAGGGGAGGGAGCCAGCCGCTTCTGCTAGTTCGCTACTTGAGAAGTCCGTCTTTTTGTGTAGGCCTGCGTGGGTTTGTTCTTATTTGCAGCCACAGAGTCCTAAAACAACATGTTAACAATTGAATATGAGAATTAAGCTGTATATTTTACAGGGTAAACTACATTTAAAAAAAAATCCTCTTTAGGAATATGTAAAATACTAAAATGGCGATGCAATAACCAAAATCTATAATGTGGGAAAACTTTTTAGGATAAATTGTCCAGGGGCGCCCGGGTGGCTCAGTCGGTTCATGTCTGCCTTCGGCTTAGGTTTTATGATCCCGGGGTCCTGGGATCAAGCCGCATCGGGGCTCCCTGCTCAGCGGGGAGTCTGCTTCTCCCTCTCCCTCTGGCCCTCCCTCCTAATTTGTGTTCTCTCACTAGCTCTGCTCTCTCTCTCAAATAAATAAATAAATAAATAATATTTTTTTTAAGAAAAAGGATCAATTGGCCAGTTTTTTCAAAAGATAAATTGCATGGAGAAATAAGGAGGAGAGGGAACTTTTTTTTATGGCGTTAACTAGACTTTATTTATCTGAAGGTTAAATGAAATGAAAGTCGATTAATCTTTATTTTAGGGAGAATATGATTCTTCCAAAGGCAGTGCAAGGATTACATGATATAATTTATCCTCTTACCATCCTGATTCATTCCTTGGTTTTTATTATACCTCTGATCCAGTCAATATAATATGTATGAAATGGCCTCAACATTTTAATAGAAAGGTATTGGATTTTTTTTTTATTTTACTTACTTAACATATAGTGCAATATTGGTTTCTGGAGTAGAATTCAGTGATTCATCACTTACATACAATACCCAGTGCTCATGACAAGTGCCCTCTTTAATACCCATCACCCATCTAGCCCGTCCCCCACCTCCTTCCATCAGCCCTCAGTTTGCTCTCTATAGTTAAGAGCCTCTTGTGGTTTGTTTCCCCTCTCTCCTTTTCCGCCTACCCCTTCCCATATGTTCATCTGTTTTCTTTCTTAAATTCCATATATGAGTGAGATCATATGGTATTCGTCTTTCTCTGTGACTTATTCCACTCAGCATAATACACTCTAGCTCTATCCACATCCTTGCAAATGGCAAGATTTCATTTTTCGATGGCTAATATTCCATTGCACATACATACCATATCTTCTTTATCCACTCATCAGTCAATGGACATTTGGGCTCTCTCCACAGCTTGGCTATTGTGGGTAGTGCTGCTATAGTCATCAGGGTGCATGTACACATTGAATCTGTGTTTTTGTATTTGTTGGGTAAATACCTAGTATTGCAATTGCTGGATTGGAGGGTAGCACCATTTTTAACTTTTTGAGGAATCTTCATACTGTTCTCCAGAGTGGCTGCACCAGCTGGCATTCCCACCAACAGTGCAAGACTTCCCCTTTCTCTGCATCCTTGTCAACACCTGTTGTTAATTTTAGCTGTTTTGACAAGTGCGAGATGGTATCTCATTGATTTGTGTTTCCCTGATGATGAGTGATGTTGAGCATCTTTTCATGTGTCTGTTGGCCACCTGGATGTCTTCTTTGGAAAATTGTCTATTCATGTCTTCTGCCCATTTCTTAACTGTATTATTTGTTTTTTGGGGGGTGTTGAGTTTGATAAGTTCCTTATAGATTTTGGATATTAGCCCTTTATCAGATATGTCATTGCAAATATATTCTCCCGTTCCGTAGGATGTCTTTTAGTTTTATTGATTGTTTCCTTCACTGTGCAGAAGTTTTCATATCTTGATGCGGTCCCATTAGTTCATTTTTGCTTTTGTTTCCCTTTGCCTCTGGCGATGAGTCTAGTAAGAAGTTGCTCCAGCCGAGGTCAAAAAGGTTTCTGCCTGTGTTCTCCTCCAGGATTTTGATGGTTTTCTGTCTCACATTTAGGTCTTTCATTCATTTTGAATTTATTTTTGTATATTGTGTAAGAAAGTGGTCCAGTTTCATTTTTCTGTATGTGGCTGTCCAGTTTTCCCAGCACCATTTTTTGAAGAGACTGTCTTTTTTCCGTTGGGTATTCTTCCCTGCTTTGTTGAAAATTAGTTGACCATGGAGTTATGGATCTGGTTCTGGGTTCTTCATTCTGTTCCATTGATCTATGTGTCTGTTTTTGTGCCAGTCCCATACTGGCTTGATGATTACAGCTTTGTAATAGAGCCTGAAGTCTGGAATTGTGGTGCCTCCAGCTTTGGTTTTCTGTTTTAAGGTTGCTTTGGTTATTTGGGGGTCTTTTGTGGTTCCACACAAATTTTAGGATTGTTTGTTCTAACTCTGTGAAAAGTGCTGGTGGCATTTTGATAGGGATTGGTTGCTTTGGGTAGTATAGACATTTTTTAAATGTTTGTTCTTCTAATCCATGAGCCTGGAATGCTTTTTCATTTCTTATGTCCTCTTCAATTTCTTTCATTAAGTGTTCTATAGTTTTCAGAGCACAGGTCTTTTACCTCTTTAGTTAGGTTTATTCCTAAGTATCTTATTGTTTTTGATGCAATTGCTAATAAGGCTGATTCCTTAATTTCTTTTTCCGCTGCTTCGTTATTGGTGTATAGAAATGCAACAGATTTTAGCACATTTATTTTATATCCTGCAACTTTGCTAAATTGGTGTATTAGTTCTAGCAATTTTTTGGTGGAGTCCTTTGGGTTTTCTACATAGAGTATCAGGGAGAGAGAACTTCTTTATTAAGAAGAGACTTAAAAGCTGTATCAACCAATTGCAGTGATTTAAAAAAAAAAGTACACACATTTTTATGAGCCAAATGAGGAAATTTGAACATTGACTTGGTATTTGATGATGTTAAGAACTTGTTAACTTTTAAATATACATAATAATAACATGTGGTTATGTTTTTTTTTAAAGAGAATTAACTTTTAGAAACATACACTAAAACATTTTAGCTAGGGGCGCCTGGGTGGTTCAGTCAGTTAAATGTGTGCCTTAGGCTCGGGTCATGATCCCAGCATCCTGGGATTGAGCCCCAAATCAGGCTCCCCGCTCAGTGGAGAGTCCGCTTCTCCCTCTCCTTCTCCCTGCCACTCCCCCTGCTGTGAGCTCTCTCTCTCTCTCTGTCAAATAAATACGATCTCAAAAAAAATTTTTTTATGTGAACTATGATGTCTCTGACATGCTTCAAAAGAATCATGGGAGAGGAGGGGCGCTTGGGTGACTCAACTGATTAAGTGTCTGACTTGATTTTGGCTCAGGTCATGATTTTCGGGTCTTGAGATCAAGCCCCACATTGGGCTCTGAGCTCAGCAGGAGTCTGCTTGAGATTCTTTCCCTCTGCCCCTCCCTATCTACCCCCTACCCCACCACCCCCACTGGCAAAAACACATGCATACTCTCTCTCTCTCAAATAAAGAAATACATCTTTAAAAAAGAGAGAGAGAGAATCAGAGTAGGGGAGGGGGTGGGACCATGAATGAAGAAAGAACGGTTATGAATTGATAATTGTTGAATCTGCATGATGAAGAGGGTCATTTTACTATTCCCTATACCTCTGTATATATTTAAAATTTTCTATTATAAAAGATTTTTTAAAAATTCCTCTTTATAATTACTGACTTGGAGGTCTAAAAACATAAGCAAGAGAAGAAAACTACAAAACTGTTATGTAAAGATTATACTAATTACTGTCATGGTCTAGTAGGGGAGATAAGCAAGTAAACATGCAATTATGATACAATGCAATTAACTTCTATAATAGAAGTACCACAGGGTAGTACGAGTGTAGGCGATGGTCACTCCACCTAGTCTGGCGTAGCGGGGAAGAGAAAGATTTGGAGAATAGTACTCTGCCCAGGGTTGAAATGCAACATAGCTCTGTTTGGCTTCTATGATGACAGACCCAAGTATACCTCCACCTATTACCACCGGCCTCTGTTTTAATCATTCTCTTTATGAGCTCTGAGGCATCTATTTGAAAATACAGTCTCGGCCTCTACCCTCTGTACCTTCTTGTCTTAACAGAATCCTGAGTCTCCCTGTGGACCTTCCAGATAGAGGCCATTTATCTTCCCATGGCGTGGTCCCTGTGGCTGAGGGAAGGCATGGCACTGACTTCCTCCTTCTGGATAACATCCCATCTCCTGACACCCCCTGTTCTTCTCTCTCCTCTTATGTCCTCAACCTCTCATCTCCATTGGTCCCTTATTGTTCAACTGTGGTCAAGTTTTTGCATCTTAGGGCGCCTGGCTGGCTCAGTCAGTAGAGTATGTGACTCTTGAGCTCTGGGTCGTGAGTTCAAGACCCACATTGGGCGTGGAGCCTGCTTTAAAAAAAAAAAGGAAAAAGAAAGTCTCTGTATCCTGAAAACAGAACCAGGAAAAAAAGAAAAGAGAAAAGAGGAGAAAAGAAAAGAAACGAAAAAAGAAAAGAAAAGAAAAGAAACCTTAACCACACCCTCACTAGTAACCACATCTCTCTCTTTCCCTTCATAGCCAGCCAGACTTCTTCAAAGAATAGTCTGGGCACAGCTGCCCTTCCTCACTGCCCAGGGACCCCTCAGGCTTTTAGCCTCACTGCTAGTTCTTCTTGAGTCTTTGATAGTTTCTGTGTTTCTAGGAATTTGCCCATCTCTTCTAAGTTATCTAATTTGTTGACATATAGCCACTCATAGTATTCTCCTCCAATCCTTTCATCTTTTTCTTCTTCTTTTTTTAAATTTTAAACATGTCAGTCTTTATTTTTATTTATTTATTTTAAGTAAATTCTACACCCAACGTGGGGCTTGAACTCACAATCCCGAGATCAAGAGGCACATGTTCTACAGACTGAGCCAGCCAGGCACTCCATAATATCCCCCTTTCATTTCCAATTCTAGTACTTTGAATCTCTTTTCTTTTCCCTTGGCCACCCTCGCTAAAGATTTGAAACTATGTTGATCTTTGCAAAGAACCAATTTTTGAGTTCATTGGTTTTCTCTATTGTTTTTTTCTTCTCTATTTAATTAATTTTTGTTCTACTTCTGATTACTTCCTTTCTCTGCTTGTGTTGGGTTTAATTTGCCTTTCTTTTTCCAATGTTATAAGGTGAAAGCTTAGCTTAATAAGTTTCTTAATAAGGTTTCTTCTTTCTGAAAGGCGTTTAGAGCTATTAATTTCCCTCGCAGCAAATATGCAAGCTCGAATTTGTTTTCCTTTTCATTCATCTCAAAGTAGTTTCTAATTTCCTTGTGATTTCTTCTTACTGAAAGTAGTGCTGCAATTTCAAACGCAATGGACACATTAGGTGTACTGAGCGCAGCATCAGACACTGTCATTGCTCCCTCTTAAAATTCTCTCTTTTTCCAAAGTTAAACAAAAAAATTTTTTTACTACTTTTCCTCTACCTGTTTATTTCTAGTCAGGTACTGTCACGGACTCCACTTCTTCCACTAAACCACTAAATATTAACGTTCTTTGTCATTTCTCAGCAGGACAAAAGTAGACCTGCGTCCCCAAGAATCGGGATGAAACCGAAGATGTCCACCTTGCTTCCATCTGTTGCACTTTCTATGGGTTTAGACAAAGGTATAATGACATATATCTATCATTATAAGACACAGGGCAGAGTAGTTTAATTGCCATAAAAATCCCCTCTGCTGTGTATGTTCCTCACTCCCCTCGCTCTCGACTCTGGCAACCACTGAGCTTTTTACTGTCTCCACAATGTTGCCTTTTCCAGAGTGTCGTATGGCTGGGATCCTACAGTCTGCAGCCTTTTCAGATTGCCTTCTTTCACTGAGTGGTATGTATTTAAGGTTCCTCCATGTCTTTTCATGGCTTGATAGCCCAGGTATTTTTAGGGCTGACCAGTATTCCATTATCTGGACGCACCACAATTTATTTGCCCGTTTACCTACCGAAGGACGTCTTGGTTGCTTCTCAGTCTTGGCAATATAAATAAAGTTGTTATAAATATCCATGCACAAGTTTTCGTGTGGACATAAGTTTTCAACTGCTTTGGGTAGATACCAGGAAATGCAATTTCTGGATTTGTATGGTGAAATATGTTTAGTTCTGTAAGAAGCCTCCAAACTGTCTTCCAAAGTGGCTGTACCATTTTGCGTTTCCTCCAGCAGTGAACGAGAGTTCTTGTGGCTGCAAATCCTTGCCAGCGCTTGGTGTTGTCCGTGTTCCAGATTTTGGCCATTCGACCAGGTGTGTACACTTCATTTACTTTTCTCAATATCCCTAGATGTTATCTAATTTATGGAATATCAAACAACTTAGAAGAGGTGAAATCATGATTTAAATCTGGTTACTTAGATTTCAAAACCTGAGCTCTTTACTATGCAATAATGCAGACTCTTGCAGAATCTTCCACATTATCTGCACATACAATAGTTTTTTAAAAAAAGATTTTATTTATTTATTTATTTGAGAGAGAGAAAGAGAGTGAGTGTGTGAACGAAGGCGAGGGGCAGAGAGTGAGGGAGAGAGCATCCCAAGCCGACTCCAAGCTCCCTAGCTGGGCGTAGAGCCGACACGGGGCTTGATATCACGATCCTGATATTGTGAGGTCATGACCTGAGCTGAAACCAAGAGCTGGACACTCAGCTGAATGTGCCACCCAGGCGCCCTTTATCTGCACATAGAGCATCTTGACGTGGAGACAGACGTGGCTCCACATGGGATTCAGCAGCATTTCTGGCATGAAAACCTTCTTGTGTTATTATTAGTCCCTTTAAATGCACGTAGTAGGGCGCCTGGGTGGCTCAGTCAGTTAAGCGTCTGCCTTGGGCTCAGGTCATGATCCCGGGGTTCTGGGATCAAGTCCTGCATCAGGCTCCCTGCTCAGTGGGGAGTCTGCTTCTCCCTCTCCTTCTGCCCCTCCCCCCACTCATGCTCTCTCTCTCTCTTTCAAATAAATAAATAAATAAAATCTTTTAAAAAATTAAATAAAAAGAATTAAAAAAACAAATGCATGTAGTAGTTTTCTTATTGCTGTGTAACAAATTACCACAAACTTAGCAACTTAAAACAAACTTCATTTATGAGCTTAGAGTTCTATGCTTTTAAAAAAGAATATTTGTTAAGTTAAATTACTGTTTGCTAGATTTTCCCCTGATACGGTCCAGAGAACACTCATCTTGAAAGACAGTTTGTGAAATAAGAGTTCTACAATTTAAGTTGTGAGAGAAACCTCATACTCATCTCCCCTCTGAAGTACTATATTCGGAGTGTTGCATAGCAAATTGTAGGCTCTGAGAAATCCTGCAGTACGGAAACCTGCTGACTTTTTTTTTTTTTTTTTTTTTTTAGATTTTATTTATTTATTGGAGAGAGAGTGCAGAGAGAGAGAGAGAGATAGCAGGAGCTCAAGGGAAGGGGAGAGAGAGGAGAAGCAGACTCCCCCTTGAGCAGGGAGCCCAGTGTGGGGGCTTGATCACAAGACCCCAAGATCATGACCTGAGCTGAAGGCAGACGCTTAACTGACTGAGCCACCCAGGTGCCCTGAAACCTGCTTACCTTTAACTCAGTTATTTATCAAACGTATTTGACTGCACAACCATTCCATGAGGAAACATATGTTATCATCTAGGAGAACAATTTCTGGGGAGTTTACTTTAAAAAACACAGAGACAATTCGCTCATTTCTCCAACGAACACGGGGTGGCCACTGGGCAGCAGACACTGTGTCAGGCACTCATAGGAAGAGTCGGGATCGTAGTTTTTTCTTTCTTTTTTTAAAATTTGTGCATCTTTTTATTTTTAGAAGTAATTTCTTTTTCTTTTTTTAAAATATTTTATTTATTTGAGAGAAAGAGAGAGAATGAGCAGGCACAGGGGCAGAGGGAGAGGGAACAAGCAGATCCCTGCTGGAAGCCAGGTGCCGGGCTCCATCACAGGACCCTGGGATCGTGACCTGAGCCAAAGGCAGATGCTTAACCGACTGAGCCACCCAGGCGCCTCTAGAAGAAATTTTCTTATTACAAAATGATCATTATTGTCAAAATTTTATAAACTGTGCACCCTAAAAAAGAGATTTAATCCTCAGTCCCAATACATCAAGATTATTAATGATATGCGTGTCCTTGTGGACATTTTTCTATGCATATATTGATTACTAAAAATTAGGATGGCATTCTATTTTTTTTTTTAAGATTTTATTTATTTATTTGACAGAGATAGAGACAGCCAGTGAGAGAGGGAACACAAGCAGGGGGAGTGGGAGAGGGAGAAGCAGGCTCATAGCAGAGGAGCCTGATGTGGGGCTCGATCCCAGAACGCCGGGATCACGCCCTGAGCCGAAGGCAGACGCTTAACCGCTGTGCCACCCAGGTGCCCCGGCATTCTATTTTTTTGAATGACTTACTTAATGTACCATGAACTATAACAACGTACTATATTTGTGTTTGTGATTACATGCCTATGCCATCATTTACTTAACCGCTATCTTATTGAAGGAGATAGGCCTCTTTTTCCTTTAAGATTTTCGGTCCCCTTTAGCTCTCTGAATTCGCCCCCACATCCCCACATTTCATGTTTGTAAACCTTGGCCACCGTTCTGCTAGCCTTCGTGGGAGAGCAGAGGCTGTGGACCTGAGAGTTCTCGTCCCCGGCAGCAGGAGCAGCTGCAGAAGGACAGAGATGCCCACAGTCCTGTGCTGTCTGTGGCTGCACGGACTGTAGTTTCTTGACACCTTCACACTAGCTAGGGAGCCAGACAGGACACCAGCCATCATCAAACATGAATAAAAACTGTGATACGCACTATCAAGAAGTGTAGGGCACAGGAGAGAATATCATTTAGACTGGGAAAGGGTCAGGGAAGACTTCTTGGACACGGTGACATTTGAGCTGAAGTCTGAAGGATTGAGTGGGAGCCAATCCGGGATTGAGTAGGGAGAAGCTTTCTAGGCGAGGAGGACAGCAGGTGTAAATGCCTCCCAGAGTCCGCAAGATATTGGGTGGGTGGGTGGATATTGACAATATTTATTAATTTGGGGAGAAAGTAAGAATCTTCAGTTTTGGGCTGGCTCAGTTGGTAGAATGTGTGACTTTTGATCTTAGGGTCGTGAATGCAAGCCCCATGTTGGGCATGGAGACTACGTAAAAACATAATAACAATAACAGAAAAAAAGAATGTTCAGTTTTGGACATGATTACTTTGAGATGTTGTGACATAAAAAGAAATATGTGTTTGGCGTCTGCTCCCAGTTCCTGGGACAGAGCTTCTAAAACCCTTGTAACTTCCTGAGTGATAGGGTACAAGGAGGTTATTATTCATAAGAAGCCCCTTTCAACCACACCTGATTTTATGCTGATGAGGTAACTCTTAGAGGATGGAGGCTGGTTGCCATAGGGTTGGAACTTTTAAGTCTCCCCTTACCCCAAGAAGAAGGAGAAGGGCTGGAGATTGACTTAATCCCCAATGGCCAATGAATTCATCAGTCATGCCGATGTAACGAAGGCTCCATAAAAACCTAACAACAGGATTTGGAGAACTTCTGAGTTGGCGAATACACGGAGATGCTGAGGGGGTGGCATTCCCAGAGAGGACACGGAAGCTCTCACACACCCACTCCTGCCCCAATCTGTGTCCTATGCCTCTCTTCCGGGTGGCTGTTCCTGAGTGTATCCCTCCATAACGAACCAGTACTGGGGAGTAACATGTTTCCCAGTCCTGTGAGTCATTCTAGCAAGTCATCGAGCCAGAGAAGAAATACAGGTGGCATGGGGCTCCTGGGTGGCACAGTCAGTTGAGCATCTGACTTTTAGTTTCACCTCAGGTCATGATCTCAGGGTCCTAGGATCGAGCCCCGCATCAGGCTCTGTGCTCAGTGGGGAGTCTGCTTCAGGATTCTCTCTGGCTCTGCCCCTTCCCCTGCTCTCTCGCTCTCTCTCTAAAATAAATAAATAAATAAATCTTTTTAAAAAATTTCTTGGTGTGGAAAAAACCCCACACATTTGGTGTCAGAATCCTGAGTCGAGATGAAATTTTTTTTTCCTTTTAGATGCCCATGAGATATTTAAGGGGAGATGTAGTAGATAATTGGATATGAGTTTGGAGCTAGAAAATAGATTTAGACTAAATAGTTCAATCATAATTTGGCTATATTTCAATAGAAATTTACTGAAATTATAGTAACTGGAAAAAAATTGCTGGTGAATATATGAGAAATTAGTCACCAAATTTTGTGCTTTTTTTTCCAGGGGGAAAATATCTGAGTGTGCCTTTCATTTAGTCTTAAAAGAACAAAGCTTTCGCATGGTGATTAACGCTCTTAAAGCCTCCGGGAGTCCCAGCTGGCAGCCATAGTAGCTGTTTCAAATCCAAGGAGGAAACGTGTTTGTGTCTGCTTAAAAATGGAGTAATTAATGCTGTGGGAAGAAATTTTTCCTTTATTTGTTTCTCAACACGATGGCTTTGTATGATAAGGGATAGAATGTTAGGGTTGAATATGAATACTGCTATAGGGAAAACGCACGTGAGCTGGTATGTCTGTGTTACGTGAAGAATGCTCAGATGTTCGGAAGATAAGCTGCAAAGATCAAGATGGCATCTTAAAATGTCTAGAGAATTCTAAATATAAAACTCCTAGAAAACGATAACATCCACATGGAGTTTTGGACACCGCAGCTATATTTTTTTTAAAAAAGACTTTCTTATTTACTTATTTGAGAGAGAGTGAGGGAGAGGGAGCAAGAAGGAGCAGGGGGAGGTGCAGAGGGAGAGGGAGAAGCAGGATCCCCACTGAGCAGGGAGCCTGATATGGAACTTGATCTCAGGACCCCGGGATCATGACCTGAGCCGAAGGCAGACGCCTAACCTACTGAACCACCCAGGTATCCCTTTTTTTTTTTTTTTAATTTTAAAGATTTTATTTATTTTGGTTAATATTTTTAAAATAGTAGTTCAAACACATATTTACTCTGTCTGGGAATGCATAGTGAAAGTTATGTGGGAGAAATAATTTGCCAGTCTTTACCAGCTTCAACATTGTTAAAAGAAAAGAAAATAAAAAGTTTAAAAATATCCAAAGGTGGAGGCAGCCCAGCGTCCACTAATGACTAGGTAAACACAGTATGGTCTGCACATATGATAAGCCTTAAAAAGAAAGGAAATTCTGTCACCTTCTCCAACATGGATGAACCTTGACAACACTATGATAAGGGAAAGAAGCCAGTCATGAAAAGACATACTGTATGATCCACTTACATGACTGTCGTCCAATACATAGAGACAAAAAGCAGATTGGTGGTTGCCAGGGGCTGGGGGAGAATGGGGAGTTCGTGGTTAATGGGTACAGAGTTACAGTTTTGCAAGATGGAAAGAGTTATGGAGATGGAAGGTGTTGATGGTTGCACACCCATGTGGGTGTACTTACTGCCACTGAACTGTACACTTGAAAATGTTTAAATCTGCGTTCATTGGATATAGGCAACTTTAATAAGACACACAACATAGTGGCTTAACTAATTTTTATGTTCTATATATTTGATCACAATAAAAATATTATCCGGGGGGTGGCACCTGGCTGGTCCAGTTGGAAGAGCATGTGACTCTTGATCTTGGGGTTGTGCGTTTGAGCCCTACGCTGGGTGTAGAGATTACTTAAATGAATAAATAAAAACTTAAAAAAATATTATGCAAACGCATATGTAATTAATTGTTTAATACCTTTCTCTTTAGCTAGAAGAGAAGCTCTGTAAGAGTGGGATCTTGTCCATCTTATTCACTGCTCTATGCCCATCATTCAGCACAGTGCCTAGCATGTAGCAGTAATTCCATAAATATTTGTCGAATAAATAAATCGTCCTGGGAGTGGGATTTGGGGGACAAGGTATGCCTCAGGAAAGCAATACCACATATAATGAATATCCTAAGAAACACTGGCAGGATATTGCATAATTTGCTACTGATAATATTTAGTTGCCATAGTGCTTGGGCATTTGTGAACATGTATCTTGATTAAATATAGAAAGAGGAAAAATAAGTATCACATTACATACCTTTAGCTACACTCTTTTTTTTTTTTAACTTTTAAAAGCCCCATTTATTTGAGAGAGAGAGAAAGCATGAGCAGGGGGACGGGCAGAGAGTGAGGGACAAGCAGACTTTCCACTGAGCAGGGAGCCCTATGTGGGGCTTGATTCCAGGACCTTAGATCATGACCTGAGATGAAGTCAGATCCTTAACTGGCTGAGCCACCCAGGTGCTTTTTTAAAAAAAAGATTTTATTTATGTATTTGAGAGAGAGACAGAGACAGAGACAGAGACAGAGAGAGAGGACGTGTTGGGGGAGGGGCAGAGGGAGAGTATAAGCACTTTCTTAATCACTTAGTCCCTTGCCGAAGAGGGCTTCTTCCTGTTGAGATTTTAATATGATGATGATTCTTAAAATAATATTTATTGTATTTTCATAGATTAGCACAAATAGCTTACATCTTAGCCTATTAGATTAGACCTAAAATAAACATGTCAACTTTCTAATTACGGAAAATAAAAGACAGGGAGGATATAACGGGGAAGTGGGGAAAGAGGAGAACTGTAGGGAGTGGAGGAGGAAAAAGGCTGGCTCGAGGGAAGCAAGCAATTGAAACTGAAAATAACATTTATTAAAATTAAAAATTCGTCTATCTTTTGAAAGCCTGTACCTGGGAATATCCCACAGAGACAAAACCACACGTTCAAGAAGACACATGTGCATGGATGCCATTGCAGCATTACTTGTTGTGACAAAAAGCTGGAAAGAAAGCCCATGGCTGAATAATTTATAGTACACAACACCATAAGTTATTACTCAGGCATTAAAGAGACTGAATTAAATCTAAACCAGTTGAGTTGGAGAGATTTCCATGAGGTACTGTTGAGTGAGAAGAGAAAGATGCAGAAAACGTATATAATGTGATCCCACTTTTGTAAAGCAAAAAAAGAGACAAAAAGCCCTCCAAATCTCTATACCCAAGTTTGTGAGCATGGAGGAGAAAATCTGGAGAATGCACAGTTGGTAGGTGATCCGGCTTGTGTGTGGGTTGGTGGGGGAATGTCTGGTGTCGGAGGGGAGGACGAAGAAGAGGAAAGGAAGAGGAAATCAAGTAGAAAAGAAAAAGCATTGCACCAAAATAATAAAAGCACATACGATTTGCATTTATGTAAAATTATACGTGGCATGGAAAAAAATTAAGTTAAAAATTATGTAGAAAAAGCTAAATTGTTTCCTTTTCAGGTAAGGGTTCAGAGCCGTTCTGCAGCTCTGAGCCATCATCTCTGAAAGGCTTGGTTAATGGCAGGACAAGATGGCTCTGTGGTGATGGACACTCAAGTTCTTTTCATCCCTTCATCCCTGCAAAGGCGAAGGCCATTCACCATTGTATTTGCCTTCCAGCCTGCTAGAGGAAGAAAAAGGAAACAGGAGGGTGTGCTCCTTTCCTTCAAAAGGCTACACTCAGAAGGTGAACTCTTCCCATTGACTAACTGCTAGTCCTATAGCCACACCTAGCTGCAAGGGACACTGGGAAATATGGGTCTGGCTGGTTTGTGTCCCGCTAAAACTTTCATTACTCAGGGAGATAGGGAGATAAGACATTAACCCCAAAATTTCAGAACTGTATCCTAATAAACTGTGATAAAAGGGTAGAGTGACCTCTGAAAGTATAAAGAGGGGTCCTGATCCTGTCTGGGGGAGTCAGAGAATTGACTTTTTCCTGAGGCAATGATTTTGAACAGAGGTCCAAGGGAGTTCACTAGATGAAACAAGGAAGAGAGTTCTAGGAGGAGGGAACCGTGTGCACTGAGGCCCCGAAATGGGAGGGACGAGCATGTTCAAGGAATTGAAAGAAGGTTTAATTTAAGCAAATACATAAATCAGTTCTCCTCCCGAGGGCCCGAGGCTGGCTAGTGAAATATATTCTAGCATGCACATCAGCTCTCAGAGACACCATTTATTTTCCGTGGCTTGGAACCATCCCACTGTGATCCAGCTGGCAGCCCTGAGAAAGCTGACATTGGTTTGGGAAAGTCTAGCTATTCCTTATGTAAGACCTGAGCAAATGAGTAAAGTCTTTGTGTGTGTTTCCTTAGAAGAGGTCAACAAAGTGTGCCTTGTTTGTGTTATTTACGATTTTAAGTAACTTTACAAAATAGTCCTATAATTTTCTATAATACATTGAAATGGGGTGGCTTTGAAAATCATTTGCCTTTTCACATCAAAGGAACACATTGGCAGTTGGGTAATGGGTCCACCTTGCCACGTGGGAGGTGAGAGCTACAGTAATCGTTGACTCAGAGACTCATTTCCATACACAGCACATGAAAATCCGTTTCATTACTTTATAGTTTCACCCCAATTAAAGCCCTGTTAAGTGTGAGTCATAGTAAACTCGAGGTCCTAGAATTCGAGAGAGCCCAGTATAAAAAATTCATGAAATCTTTCTGCTCTGCTTACTCTACTTTTCCTCGTTGCCACTGGGTAATTGTTTTTAGAATATTAATGTGCTTCTCTCCTTCGCTTTCCCAAGGACATAATCTTCCCCTTAGTTGGTTCTAGGCATCTATCTGATTTGGAGGAGATGAAATCCTGTTATGGGAGGAAAGCAAAGAGGAAGACTGGGTAATTTCCAATTTGGGGCATTTAGAGCCAGAATTCGGCAGTGAGGCTCTTGTCTTGAATATGGATTTTGCATGTGAGTATCTTTAGTGAGTCCAGGACCCAGGCCCTGGTATAGTGTAGGAAAGTGTGGTGTCATATAGAAAAGATAGCCCTAAGGAGGGTTGCTAGATAAAATGCGGGATGCCCTGTTACGTTTGAATTGTAGATAAATGATGAAAACTTTTTAAATATGTTTGGTAGAAATACAAGTATGTTCCCAATATTGCATGGGACATACTTACACTAAGAAATTATTTGCTGTTTATCCGAAATTCAAATTTATCTGGGCATCTTCATTTTTAGTTGCTAAGCCTGGCCTAATCCTATCCCTAATTTCCAGGACAGCCAGGCAAATAATACCACGTAGCAGGAAAATAAGACGTGAGGGGAAGTCTAGAGCATGCTAGTCAGACTGACCATACCAGCTTTGAAGCCCTTTTCTCTATTTGAGCAGAGCCTGTGCTTACTATAGAACTAGAAAATACCAGGAGCGCCTGGGTGGCTCAGTCAGTTAAGCGTCTGCCTTCAACTTAGGCCATGACCCCAGGGTCCTGGGATCATCAGGGTCGTCGGGCTCCTTGCTCACGGGGAGCCTGCTTCTCCCTCTCCTCCCTGCTCGTGCTCTCCCTCTCTCTCAAATAAATAAATAAAATATTAAAAAAAAAAAAGAATCAAAAAAATACCAGATACTTGCTGTCCTAGCTTCCCTTGAAAATAAGCGAGGTACAAGCCAGTCAGATACATCTACCCTGACTTTGATTTGAAAGCTGGTATTTGGAAGAAGCAGGTGTAGCCCAGAACCTATTCTGGTGTTGGTTGATGACAGTGACCTTGGCTGTGCCCAGTGTCCAGTGTTGTCAGTGGAGGAACTTGTGGGGTCCAGTGTCCATAGCAACAACAGTGTTTCTAAGGCCTTATTGTGAGCAGTGTTCCTGGCTGCAGAGCCTCGGTGCCTGGTTCTGGCCCTCCTGGGTCTCCTGCAGGCTATCCGTTATCTTTTCTTTTCTTTTTTTTTTTTTTTAAGATTTTATTTATTTATTTGACAGAGATAGAGACAGCCAGCGAGAGAGGGAACACAAGCAGGGGGAGTGGGAGAGGAAGAAGCAGGCTCATAGTGGAGGAGCCTGACGTGGGGCTCGATCCCAGAACGCCGGGATCACGCCCTGAGCCGAAGGCAGACGCTTAACCGCTGTGCCACCCAGGCGCCCCTATCCGTTGTCTTTTCATGAGCTCCTTTGTCCCTTGGCTGTGCCAGAGTCGGTTCCATTCCTTGCACCTAAAATCTGAGTGGTGGGAGCCTGGGTGGCTCAGTTGGTTAAGTGTCTGCCTTCAGGTCAGGTTATGATCTCAGGGTCCTGGAATCAAGTCCCACATCAGGCTCCTTGCTCAGCGGGGAGTCTGCTTCTCCCTCTGCCTGCTGCTCCCCTCACTTGTGTGCGCTCTCTCTCTCTCTGTGTCAAATAAGTAAGTAAATAAATAAGTAAGTAAGTAAATAAATAAATAAATAAATAAATAAATAAATAAATAAAATCTATGAGTGGTAAATGAAATAAAAGCCTTCTTAGGCATGAGAAGTTGTGGAGAGAAGAACAGAGGAGCAAGAGATAGGAGAACACAGTGGGCGATTATGTGCTTGGACAGGGGACAGAATGTAGGTAAGTTGGGGGGACGGAGGCCTTCTTAGTGGGTGCTCCTGTGCCAGTCTGCACTACTCGAGCCATTCTGGGGGTTCGCAGCCTGTTCTGGTTGTCTGACCGGGTTCGTAAGGACCAGGGTCCACGTGGATGGTGCTATGCTTATGTTCTACGGGCTTTTAAAATATTTTGGGTTTATTTATTTTTAGTTTTTTTAAAATTGTGGTTAAAAAAACCCCATGTAACATAAATTGAGCATCTTAACATTTTTAAGTGCAGTTCAGTATTATGTACTCACATTGTTGTAAGGCAGATCTCCAGAACTTACTAGTCCTGCAAATCTGAAACTCCCTATTTATTTAACGAAACTCCTCCTTTCCTCCCTCCCTGTAGCCCCTTTCTAGTTCTATGATTCTGACTACTCTAGATTCCTCATATAAGTAGAATCATATAGTATTTGTCCTTTTGCACTTGGCTTGTTTCACTCAGCGTGATACCCTAAAGGTTCATTCATTTTGAAGCACGGGGCAGGATTTCCTTCCTTTTAAAGGCTGAATAACGTGCCATTGTATGTATAGGTTATATTTTCTTTATTCATTCATCCAGCCATGGACGCTTGGGTCACTTCCACGTCTTGGCTAGAGTGAAAAATGCCGCTATGAACAAGGGTGTGCTGGTATCTCTTCGAGGGCTTTTAAATATTTCGAATTGCTCCTGGGAGCAACCATCTCATCTCGGTTAGGCAGAGGGAGTCTCTGAGGTGTCATGGCCAGGCGTGTCCTTGATTCCAGGATGGCGCAGGGGCGCAGGTAAAATGGAGGGTTCCGCTGAGGGACTCAAGATGTGGTGAAGGTGTTCTACTGTAAAGTCCTGTGCAGGGAAGAGTGCCCAAGTGAGGGGCGACAGGGAGTCGCGGACCTCAGCGTGTGGCGGGCCCCATGAGGGCTCGGGGTCCAGGAGTGCTGCTGGCTGTCTGGGTCCAGCCAAGTTAGCCCCAAGTAACCACGGACGTTCAGCCTCCAATGCCAGGTTAGTAGGCAGCACCCCAGGGGAAGCGGGTGCTGTCATAGCTTCTTAGCGCCCCACCTCTTTCTGGACATCATGAGGTTGTAAAACCCATAACCCTCAGCACTCTCTGGAAGAGAAGCAGAGGGCAAGGTGAGCTCTCCGAGACACACGTGTGACCTACACGGATTGTGAAACGACTGTATTCACTGTCTAGTTACTTCTGTTCTTGGCAAAGGTGTGGGTAGGCCAGAGAAGGAACACTTGATCAGTGATAGATTACATTAAAAATTATTTTTCCTTCTGCATATCCGAGAAATGTGTGTTAGCTTTTTGTGACCGTGCTGTATTTCCCCACTTCCCAACCAGCACCGTGTGCCCCAGCCACCCCGGACTACATGTCACTGCGCTCGGGCCCCGGAGGAGCCTGTGCAGCTCCGAGCAAGTGGCTCGGTGGCGGCTGTGCGCGTCTGGCGAAAATCAATGGTTTCCAAGGTGCCTCCGCTGCGAACTCGGTGTGCTTCTTCTGTTCGTTCTGTTCTCTTGCTGTGGAACTCTCCCTTCCCCACTTGAAAAAAAATCATTAGCCCTTCAAGAGCCATACCAAATGCCACGACTGGGAAATTTATTGAGGTCTGCGCTCCATCCTGTGTTCTCCCCACAGGCAGAATTGATCACAGCATTTCCCCTCCTGCCTTTTGCATTTGATGGTTGTCTGTCTGTCTGCCTCGCCAGGCCATGACACACTAAGGACAGTGAGTGCATGGTTTCATGGTTATGCCCCAGCGCCTGACGCAGAGCTGGGCCCTAACAAGGGTTAGCTGAACCAATTGAATGAGCTCTCTCCTTTGTCTTTCCCGATTTAACCACCCCAATCTCACATCCAAATGGCTTTTAATTATATTTATCTTTTTTTTTTTTTAAAGATTTTATTTATTTATTCGACAGAGATAGAGACAGCCAGCGAGAGAGGGAACACAAGCAGGGGGAGTGGAAGAGGAAGAAGCAGGCTCATAGCAGAGGAGCCTGATGTGGGGCTCGATCCCACAACGCCGGGATCACGCCCTGAGCCGAAGGCAGATGCTTAACCGCTGTGCCACCCAGGCGCCCCTAATTATATTTATCTTTGATCTAAATACTGGTAAGTGTCTATTCTTACCCATTTATTATAGCATTGAGTGAACTAGCTTGCACATAATAGGCACTCAGATGGCGGTTGGTTTGAGTGGATGTCTTGGTTTCATGCCTTTGCTCACAGAATGTCAGTATTTGAGGAGACCCTACAAACCACCTAGAACAGCCCGTCACGTGGTGTTGGTGATGTCTGCGTGCCGCTGCGTTTATGTCATATGTGTGGGTATCTGTACTAATACATCCCCGTGGCTCTATGCTGCCAGCTGGTCAACTCTTTTTGTTCAGTTATTGGTAGCATTTGGTATGTGTTTTCTGATGTCGATGGTGGTGATGAACAAGTTGAGACAGCAGTTCTAGAAAGAAGGGATGGAATGTGCCAAGCTAAGGAAGTGTGCACGAAATGCTTGGGGCCATTATCACATTTGGAGTTCGGTATTGCAGCCGTGGAGCTAGAGAGGCAGTGGTTAGGGAGGTAGAGAGGCAGCTGAGGAGGCCAGAGAGAGGCCAGGGTCAGGTGGTGAAGGGCCCCTCTTGTTATTCAAAGGAATTTGTTTTCTTTAGTTGGCATTGAGGATCTTTTGAGCACTTTTGAGCGGTGGATTGGTATGTATTTTAGAAAGACCTTGCTGATAGAGGTTGAGGCATAAAGTAAGGAGGTGATTTTAATATTGCAGGAAAGGACGAGGATGAGGGCCTGGCCCAAGGCAGTGGTGCAAGGGATGGGATGAGGAGCAGGAAGAAGAGATATTTAAGATATACATGTAAGGGGTCCCGGTGAGCTGGGTGAGAGGCAAAGACTGGAGGATGACTTCCGGTTTGGTGATGGGCTTCTGGGTGGAGGGCGGTGGTGAGCTGAAGGGGAGGAGGAGTCTGCGGACCCTCTAGGTCATAACAGTTAATTTTCATTTTCATCTACTGCTCTGACCCGCAGGAGAAAGTTGTGACTAAACATACAGACACGACACTGACTGTCCCTAGAGAGAGGAGACCCAGGTTAAGGACCTCCAGGGACACGCAGATGTAAGGAACAGGCAGCGAGGGAGGGGCCAGCGGAGGACACGGAGGAGGAAGAGCTAGAGAGCGGGAGACCAGGCGGTCAGGCCAAGGTGAACGTAGTAAAGGGGAGAGTGTGATCAGTGGAGTTAAATGCTACAAAGAGGGGCAGGACCGGTACCTTAACAAGGCCTTTTATTTTATTTTATTTTATTTTATTTTATTTTATTTTATTATTTATTTATTTAGGGACAGATGGGGAGACAAGGAAGAAGGAGTGGAGATGGGAGGAGAAGTTGAGAGAGGGAGAGAGAGAGGGAGAATGAGTAAGAGGGAAAGAGAGAGAAGGAGGAGGAAGAGGAGGAGGGGGAGGAGAAAGGTATTGGGAGGGAGGGAGGGAGGGAGGGAGGAAGGAAGGAAGGAAGGAAGGAAGGAAGGAGAGAAGAGAGGAAGGCACGAGGTCATTTATTTTAGAATTTGGAGGGGCCATGGGGACAACAGTTGAAGTAGAGCGTTGAGTCAGGAAGCCTAAAGGTAGAGGTGGAAAATTCTCCAGGAGTCTGGCTGTGAAAAGAAGAAAGCGGATGAAAAGCAGAGAGAGTCCCCCCCCTTTTTTTTTTTAATAAAATAGGAGAGACTTGTACCTACTGACGTGCTGAGAGGAAAGTCCAAATGAGAGGAAGGACTGAAGATCAGAAAAAAGGGAAGAGTTGGGGGAGCAAGGAACCTGACATGGGGGTGGGGGGAGGATTGGAGGAAAGTTGATCCTTTCCTCAGAAACCCCGAGGAAGGCTTCGAGGCAGGTGCCGAGCAAGGTGTTGGTTAGTGTGGCAAGTGCAGGGGTTGAACAGGAGCCATTTGAGGGGGTCCGGGCCCGTGGACTCTCTTCCCAGGGAGCCGGGACAGGACACAGTTGTTCGAGGGAGGCCGACTGCCGCATGATGGCCGACAGGCCAGACCCGGAAGGCGCGGCTGGGGCTCACTTTCTCTTCCTGCCCTTCCCTAGCTTATGACCCTGAGAAATTCACCCCAACCCCATGTGCCTCAGTTTCCTCATCGGTACAACGGAGAGGATGAGAATCCGCCATGGATTGTGGTAAGAATGAGATGAGTTACAGGACGGGGAGGGCTCGGAGCAGTGCCCGGCTTACCGCAGGCCGCGTGGAACACCTGTCCTCGCTGGTGTCGTCTCCACCGTCACTCTCCGCTGTGCGATTGGAGGTTGTAAAGATTTGGACCAGCTGTTGAGTAAAAGAGAAGGGACTGAAGAACAGGAAAGTTTGAGAGTTTGCTGAGTGTTGGGGGGGTGCTGCAGGTAAGAGCAGGAGATGAAACTGGAGCAGCGTGGATGTGCCCGGCCTGTGTGAAGTGAGCCGCAAATAACCTAAAGGGTTAGGCTTTGTTTCCCTTTTACACAGGAGGAAACTTGAGCTTTCGAGAATGCCAGGGACTTGCTAGGGGCTCATGCTGGTCACAGCAGGAACCAGTGATTCGACTCCGGCGCTCCATCTTTCAACCACAACGGGGTACAAACACCCCCGGAAGCAGCTCACAACCCAGACTGTCACCCGGCTTTTGAAGTCGTGGTTGCGGGGCAGTGATGGGGTTACAGCGCGAGCAGGGAAAAGAACAAAACCCGTGGATAAACAACAATCTGGCTCTGTGAAGCTCTTCTAGGACATCGACTAGGGGAAGTTTCCTTCAAAATGACAAAAGACTAGTTCACATCTCGCTTACTGGAAACACAAAGCCAAATTCTGATGAATTCTGGTAAAGAAGCCTTTTGATAAATAGCCCTTTTATTCGAGGACTTGGCTCAGCATTAAAGCTAATGGAACAGATAATGTATATTATCTGGGAAACATGTATGGTAGGATCCAGCAGAGTGCCCAGCACACTACAGTGATTAGCATGTGTTTACCGAATGAATGTCTGATTAAGTGAGGCTCTGCAGGTGTGATAAGAGGGTGGGGAAGAGATTTGGAGGATCCTTTAGAAATTAGTCTAACAGAGGAAGTCCTTTTAAAAGGCTTTTTCTTTAACATTTTCAAGTGTTAGCGGTACCTAGAAATTGCTTAAAATGGCTGTAAAATTCTCACCTAAACAATTGAAATCACTCGACCTTATTAACTATCCTAACAGCCAAGCCCCGTAAGCTTCTAGGCGGTAAAGGCCCAGCTGGTTTAAATGGGTCTCCATGGTTACAGGCATGCTCTGGTTTCCATGGTTACATTTCCCAGTCCCTCGCAGGAGTTAGATATATGTATTTGAAATTTCAAAGGATTTTCGTCCTCTCTTGCCAGCCTACACAGAAATCCAGGGTTCGAAGGTCTGAGGTGAAAGTTTCAGTGACCTCTTGGGAAGGGAAGGGGGAGGTGGTAATAATATTCATGACAATTGTCATCGATCTTTGAATGAGGAAGAAAGGATTCCGTGGGGACCTACTTTGGCAGTGGAAAGATCTCCCCATATTACGAGCCTCGGTGTTTTGCTTAATTAGCAGAGGAGGAAAACGGGTCGGGGAGCAATATATGGTCTGGATCTCGTTCCCAGGGGCAGGGGGGATGTCGTCCCGAGGTGGGGGGAATTCTTCCATGTTCCATGTTAGTCCCTTTAGGGGGACCATCTATCTCTTTGCCATAGCGGCGCTGTAGCCTCCTTGTGTTAATTCCCCCCACAGTCCTCGTTTCGAATCATGTCTCTTGGCCCTTTTGGCTCCACCAGGCATCTGTGACAAGGCACCAGCCCAGGTGCAGACATTTTCCTTGGATCTGGCTTTTCTTGGCAGAGGGAGCCCAGGTGGAATTCTAGTGCCTCCTTGTGGCATCTCCTACATTTCCAGCTCTACTTCACCCTCCAGGAAAACAAACCCCACACCGAGGTTTTCCTGCTAGAATTTGGAAGCAAAACTAGTCTTTCTTCATGGATTAATGTATCCATCCTTCTTTCCTGCCCTCCCACAAACTGTACTGGGGTATCCATCACATTTCAGTGAGGCTCTAGAAATAGTACTCATAAAGAAGAGGGTATTGCCTTCACAGAGTTCACGGTCCGGGTGTGGGGAAGGGACGAAACAAGTGCTAATAGTCATAGGAGCCAATGGGACGATGACAGAGGGTGGGACCCACCCGCCGGGGAAGCAGTGTAAGCTTTGAAAGGAGAAGGCTTTTTTGAGCTGGATGTTCAAAGAACCAGTCCCTCAAAGTTGAAAGATGAAATCAAGACAATTATTTCATCAAGCAGGGGATTCCGTTACAACAAAACCAGAGTATACTACTCAGGAATACCCATCTTTACCTGGGTCCGTCTGCTTGCTTCTCTGCATCAGAAGCAGGAACAGAGACGGTGCTGGTGGGAACACCTGAGAAGAGGGTGTCAGTGGCAGACTGAATCCAACACAGCCCAGCTGGCTGACATTTATGGGCACAGATGGTAGGCACCTCTCGGAAGGACCAGGTTGCTCACGGGGCAGAAGGTGGGGTGCGCGTGTGAGCCGAGAGGTACACACAGAGGCTGGGAGGGAGGGACCCCCCCGCCCCCCGCCGCTGCAGCAGGCAAGGCTTTGGAGCGAGTCAGAGGAGAAGGCCCTTTAATCTGAACGCCATGGAGTCATTGAAAGATGTTAAGGAGGGAAGCAACACAATCAAATGTACGGATTACAAGGATTGTTATTATGCCGTTGTGTTCACAACTAAGTTCGAGAATGACTCTGGTGCTCTGGATCGGGTGACTTCGCTGACGGTGGGCCTGCTCACAGAAAGAGGCAGTCTAGGAGCGGTCAGAGCCCAGCAGCCACACCCACAGGTCTCGCGTTTTCTCCCACGGACAGTCTTTGCTTCTACAGGCATATTTCGATTTAAAGCCAATAATGCATGCTGCTTGGTCCTGTGTTTGAAGGGCCTACGGAGCATCAAGCGGAGGTGTCCAGCAAGCAGAGGCTTTGGAATTAAAAAAAGCAGTCTGCCTGGGGATGTAAACTTTTTTTTTGGAAAGAACTTAAAAAAAAAAAAGATTTATTGATTTATTTATTTTAGAGAGAGAGTGCGCGTGCCTGCACATGCACGAGGCCAAGGGACGGAGGGAGAAAGAGAGGGAGAGAAGCAGACGCCCCGCTGAGCATGGGGCTCTACATGCGGCTCCACGGAGTGGGGGGGGCCTCCACCCGGGGCTCAATCTCAAGACCCTGAGATCATGACCTGAGCAGAAATCAAGAGTCAGACGCTTAACTGACTGAGCCCCCCAGGTGCCCCCTTCACTTAATGTGTCTTGAGGATGGTCCCATGTCAGGGTATATACCACTGACTCATTCTTTTAAATAGCAGTATTGCCATTTCCTCATAACCAGTCCCCTAAGATGGGCATTAATCTCTTGCTATGACAATGCTCAATTTTAAATGACATGTCATTTCATACTTGTGCGAGTATACTTGTAAGCTAAATTCTTAGCAGTGAAATTTGTTGTATGGAATTTTTATGAATATTCATAAATCACCAAAAAGGCCACACCAGTTAATAGTCCTACCAATGTGAAGAACACATTTCCTACCACCCTTGCCAACAGTGTTTTAACATTTGTTACTTTTCCTAACCTATTAATTGATTTCTTATTGTAGTTTTAATTTGCATGTTCTTTTTATGAGCAAGGTTGAGTTTCTTTTTCTTTTCTTTTCTTTTTTTTTTTAAAGATTTTACTTATTTGACAGAGAGAGACAGCGAGAGAGGGAACACAAGTAGGGGGAGCTAGGGAGAGGGAGAAGCAGGCTCCCCGCTGAGCAGGGAGCCCGCCCTGGGGCTCGATTTCAGGCTGCCCGGATCATGACCTGAGCTGAAGGCAGGCACTTAACAACTGAGCTACCCAGGTGCCCCTGAATTTCTCTTCATATATTTACTCTTTTTTCTTTTTTTAAAGATTTTATTTATTTATTCGACAGAGATAGAGACAGCCAGCGAGAGAGGGAACACAAGCAGGGGGAGTGGGAGAGGAAGAAGCAGGCTCATAGCGGAGGGGCCTGATGTGGGGCTCGATCCCATAATGCCGGGATCACGCCCTGAGCCGAAGGCAGACGCTTAACCGCTGTGCCACCCAGGCGCCCCCATATATTTACTCTTATACTATTTTGCTTCTATGAATTGTGCTCATACTCTTTGCCCATTTATCTGTTGGGTTGTTGATTTTTTTGTTCTTGAATTTTTTTTTTTTTTTTTAAGTGGGCTCCATACGCCACATAGAGCCCAACTCGGGCTTGAACTCACAAACCTGAGATCAAGATCTGAGCTGAGATCAAGAATCGGGTGCTTAACCAACTGAGCCACCCAGGTACCCCTTGTTGTTGTTGAATTTCTTATTGACTTTTATCAGTTATTCAAATGCTAAGGAAATTACACTTTTGCCTATGATGTGAGTTGCAAATATTCATTTGTTTTTTGATGGCTTTCTATGCAGAATATTTTTTAATATCATCCAGTTTTTCAATGCTTTATTTTAGGACTTCTAGATGTTACATTATCTTCTGGCAATCCTTGCCCGTTCTGAGATTATGAAATAAAGTTCTCTCACATTTTCTTCCAGTACGTTTATGGTTTCATTTTATTACATTTATTTATTTTTTAAGATTTTGTTTAGTTGTCAGAAAGAGAGAGAGCCCACGCACAAGCAGGGGGAGCGACAGGCAGAGGGAAAAAGCAGGCTCCCTGCTGAGCAAGGAGCCCGATGTAGGACTCATCCCAGGACCCTGAGATCATGATCTGAGCCAAAGGCAGATGCTTAACCAACTGAGCCACCCAGGCACCCCTCCTGTTATGTCTTTTCTTGAGGTATAGAAATTAATACAAGAAACAGTTTTCTAGGTAGACACATCATAGGCTTGTCCAAACGTAGCACCACTTTTTTCCCCTTGTATTTCTTTTCTCTCTAATGTAATAATCTATTAGCTTTATAAAGATTATTATTATTATTATTATTTGGCTATAGCTACACACTGCGTTGGTCTGAATGACTCCTGAACCCTTTTTTTGCATTATAACTAAGAATTCAAAGCTCATGCTCTAGTAAATATAATTTGTATTATTAATGCCTAAATTAATGTGATTACTGCTCACATGGAAGTGCAATTGCTTGGGGCAGCACAAACAAAGCTCATTTAAAAAGTTACCTATGTAAGAAAAAAAACGCACCTTATTTTTTTTTTTTTAGGATTTTATTTTTTGGAGAGAGAGAGTGCAGATAGAAAGAGAGAGCATAAGTGGGGGGGAGGGGCAGAGGGAGAAGCAGACTCCCCACTGAGCAGGGGCCTGAAGTGGGGCTCAATCCTAGGATCCCGGGATCGTGACCTGAGCCAAAGGCAGACGCTTGACCGACTGAACCACCCAGGCGCCCCTAAAGCCCTCGCCTTACTATCTTTAGGAAGACACATTCACAAATTGTCTAATTGCAGTGTATAGAAGGCCGGTGGCACTATGGGAACATATTTGATGGCTAATTTTAAAGAACCATTTATTAAAGAACTCCTTCCACTTGGCAACACTTCAAAACATCCATTTCTCACTACTTTCTGTCAGGCTTTTTACCGACAGTAGTGTTCATTTTCAAGTTTTTACCTGCCAAGAATATATTCCTTTCTTGAGGCAAAAATACCTCGTTTCTTTGAGAGAAACATTATGGCACAGGCACTAGGAACCAGCAGAGTACCTGACGAATCTAGTGGCCCATCAGTGCCCTAAGTCAATGCCAATGGCCAGCTAGAAGTAGCTAACACGAGGCCTCCATCTTGGGCTTGAAAAAGCGAAGGTGAATATAGTTGCTCTCTTGGTATTAGTTTCTGAGGGCTGCTGCAAAAAAACCGCCACAACTTGGCAACTTAAAACAACAGAATTTATCTTTCACAGCTGTGGAGGTCACAAGTCCAAAATCAAGGTGTCAGCAGAGCCATGCTTCCTCTGAAGGCTCCAGGGGGAGAATCGTCCCTCCCCTCTTCCAGCTTCTGGTAGCTTATGGCAAATAGAACTTTCTCTATTAAGGGTACCAGTTGTTGGATGTAAGGCCCACCCTCAATCCAGGATGATCTCCTCTTGAGATCCTGAGTTTAGTTACATCTGCAAAGACCCTTACTCCAAACAAGTTACATTGTGATGCTCTGGGTGGACACGGCTTTGAGGGCTACTATGCAGCCTACTGCCCTTGGCACTTCTCCAGACCTAGACCTCCAGGTGCTCAGGACAGAATTTGAGACTCTCCCAACTCTCTTCTTGCTGCCACCTAGTTTTACGACCTGGGGTTTGTGGCTCTCTCTGGCTCTCCCCTCTCAAGAGCTGCCTCAGACATCGAACACCTGCTATCCAAGACACATGATTAATTGGCAAGGTCAGGCAAGCTTCCTTGTTATTGATTGGATTGAAGCTGGCAATTTTTCATCATTTGTCATTTCCCTTTCCTTTTTCTTGTCTTGTTTGTAAAAAGAAAGGCTAAATAAATCATTTTGAATTGTATTGTGATTCATACATTGCAGCAGATTGTATTGTGATTTGAACGTTGCAGCGGAATGTGCTGAATACACTGTGATGGCTTCATTTCTCATCTGCTTTGTGCTCAGCATGCTTCTTGATGTCGAAGATTTGATGGAAGCCAAGAAGGAGGAGACAAGCAGGACTGTCTTACTGGGAGGATCCTGACCCGGCTCGCGTATCTGTAAAGCACTTCAGTGTATGCACGTTCCCTCCCTACACCTCCCCACATGCAGACTCGTCTTCCCGAGACCTGGACCAGAAGGTACCTAAGGGAAAGGAGACTCACAGTGCCCAGGTAGTAATAGTGATAACCTGGGGAGAACTGACAGGCAGGTGGGTGATATCCCATTTTGGTAAACAGAATACTGGTATTCTCATTAGAAAATTGGTGAGAATGAAAACTGGGGTGGGGGCTAACGCAAGCATCAGCTGTTTTTGCCTTTGTAGCATGTTACTTTGTTTCCAGGTACAGCACTTTCATTTTCTTTTAGGAAACTACCCTCCCAACTTTGAAGTCCATGTGGTTGGGTAGGGTTTAGCTCCACAGGAAGGGGATGTGAACCAGCCTGGGTTACCAGGTGCTGTGTCTCCTGACCATGATGGATTCAGGGATGAACAGATGACCAAAACTTGTCCTTGGAGTTAATTAGCATTAGCCCTTGGGTTTTGGCTGGATTTAATGGGAAGAAGCTTTCTTTTCATTGGGTTGCTAAGGGGGTAGGATGTCGCTTTAGAGGGGCTGCTATCCACACTTGTCACCAACTAGGAAGCCCACCTAACCATGAAGTCCAGACAAAGGACAGCAGACTGAGGGACAGGGACAGAATCCTGATGGCATAGTTGGGGCATTCAGATCCAGCTGTACCTAAAACCAGAGCTACCTTCTGGACTTTTCATTACATGAGGGGATAAATTTTATTTTTTTTTGCTTAAGCCAGTTTGAGTTAGGTTTCTATCACTTGCTGCCCAGAGCCCTCACAAATATAGAACTACTCTGAGATTATAAGAAATGAGTGGACATGTCTACAAAAGTCTGAATGGGCTTATCATCCAGGGGTCTACAATGATAACAATTTATTGTTGATTTTGTGCTAATTGTTTACATTTGTCATCTCTGTAATCCTCATAACGGCCCGTGAGGTATTACTGGTCTCATTTTAAGACAAATTATGGGTGAAATAGATTAAGGAAATTTCTCAAGTCTACGTGGCTAGTGGCAGGGCCTGGATTCCATTCCAGCCTGCTCCTTCCAATGTGTATACTCTTAATTAGCATAGTGTAACTAACTCCTCTATGTTAGTGAGGGCTATTGTGCCAAGGGATAAGAGGAGCACACCTGTTTTTATCTCAGAGCATTGACTATATGAAGAGAAAACTTTAGGACTAAATACTTTATCATATGGCCTGTTTGGCCAATATCACCCCATCCTAAGGAAACCAAATGGAAGGGTTGGACAGCAGAAAGATGGTTATCAGAGAGACTTGGAATGAGCTTTGCAGTTCTTTTTAATATTTTAGCATAGGTCTTGAATTTTTTAAAATTTTTCAGCCTTAACACAATCATGCCCGTTTGTTTCTTTTTGACATTCTTTTATCTGTTGTCATCTTTCTTTCATTAGCAAATGCAGAAAATGATATCTAAAAGTAAACTCACTTGCTTTCAAAGTTCTTTAGTTAAAATAATTAGCTGTCAAGGCACAGTTAAGACCTCAAAGCATTTTGGTAACACTGATGAATTTTGCTAAGGGAAAGTCATAAGGCAGAGACCACCTCTGGAGCTCATCATTAGTGTTCATTGCGCCCCTGGCCCTTTCAGTGTTCTGCATTTCCAGGGTATTCAGTGATCTCATGGAACCCACCAGCCAGGGACAAGGATCTTATAACCTAACTACTCCTCCTAAAGACTCTTCCACTTTATTTTTTTAAAAGATTTTATTTATTCATCAGAGAGAGCGAGCGAGCGCACAAGCATGGGGAGTGAAAGGCAGAGGGAGAAGCAGCCTCCCTGCTAAGCAAGGAGCCCGACGTGGGACTCGATTCCAGGACCCAGGGATCATGACCTGAGCTTAACTGACTGAGCCACCCAGGCATCCCAAGACTCTTCTATTTTAAAAGGAGCCTGAGAGAAGACAGTCTAATGAAAGCAAATTATCATTGACAGTAGAATCTTGAGCCCTGTAGTAGCTGGCTGGTAAGAATGTCTGAAGAATAAAGCCTTTTAGGCATCAATTCACTCAAGAGAAATGACAATCTACTCTTCATAATGCAAGTTATTGCTGGCACTGGTGATTGTGGCTAGACAACATCAGATCATCAGATACTAAGTGCAGTGATTCTCAAACTTGAGTTTACAAAGAATGACCTGGGAAATTGTTAAAAACAGAGATTCCTTGACTCTCACTTCAAAGATTCCCATTCAAGAGGGGTGGGCCTGGAAATCTGCATTTAATCAATCTCAGGTGATTCTGATGGTGGTTTAAAGATCACGAATTAAGAAAAAGATAGATGAAAATATTCTTCCATATCCTGGAATTCTAAAGATTAATTACTTCAATTGATATCTGTTGCATTCATCTGGTGCTATTTAGCTCTTAAAAATAATGTATATAATCTTTAATAATTAGGCCTATGAGGAGGAAATGAACAATATAACAAATTTTGAAAAATAGGAAAACGACCCCAGCTCTACTTAAAATAATTAGTTTTGGTGACAGGTACGGGCAGAAGTTCAATTTTCTGCTGATGACATTAGTGGAGTACATGCTGTATTCACAGCAAGGGCCTAAAGGGTGAATTCAGACATGGTTGGGAAATTCTAGAAGGCTAGTGGGGTAGATCTTTGGTAGTAGGACCCATCTAGCTAACTCCTGTGTGACGTTTATGACTTGGCTAAAGTATACTCTCCTCTGAGAGGCTTCCTTTCACCTTCTAAAACTGGATCAGATGCCCTTATATGGGGTTCCTAGCGTCAGGAACAAGGACCAACCCTGAGCCCCCATATTTCTTATAAACCACTCACACTGGTGCAGCTCTTCAAACACTTCAGAACTAATGCTTCAAGGCCTTTGCATGTGTGGTCAGTCACTGTTCACACCGCTAACATCTTTTTCATTTTTTTAGGTTTCAGCTTAAATGATGTCTCTTCAAAAGACTTTCCTTATCATTTTACCTAAAAAAGTTTCTCATCCTCAACTAACCGTATATAATAAAAAATTAGGACTTTATTAAAAGGGGGGATAACCTCCCCACATCAAATTATAAAAGAATACATGATTTCTGAAAGAATTTGGGAAGTAGAGAAAGGAAAAAAAAAAAGCTGATAATCAAACACCCCTGAAAACACCCACCAACTGTTATAAAACCTTATGATACATAGAACAATGGAATCTTGGTTATAAACCAGTTCTAGCCTCTCCTGGGCCATGGTGCTCTTAACAGCATTTCCAATTTGTCTTGCGTATCTAAAGAAACAGTTACTGTTTGTAGTTATATTGGGATAATGAAAACCGGGCAAGTGAGTTTTCTTCCTAAAATAATCCGGTTGGCTAGAATATATTTTAGTAGAATATTCTCTTTGCCAATATTGCCTGCTTCAGAGGAGTTAATTATATTAAAACAGAAGAAAAATAAAAGACCACAACTTCTCAGATAGAGATGAAACTTTATTTACACATAAAAAATTATACATCAGGAATTCTTTTCTAAAAACAGTCTTTTCCTGTAAAGTTCAAAATGAAAAGTTTTAAAGGGGCAGTGTATAGCTCTTCATAATATTTTACAAACTAGAGTCACAGTTAAACAATTTTTTAAGCTGCAAAAAAATATACCTCTCCTATAATAGGAAATGTATGACCTCTGTAACTGCAGACTTAAATCTCATGAGAGCATCAAAAGCCAAAGTAAAATGAATTAATATCATGAAATAGAAAGAATTGGCACTGATGTTACATAGGCACTATCTCTAACCACTTCCCTCCATGTTAATTCTTCCTCTTAGGTACATAACTCAACAGAGAATTGTTTTTTCTAACAATACTTATCACTACCATGGAAGAAGTACAAAAGAGACATGACAGGGCTCTTGTAGAGAGTTTAACAACCTATCTCCCATGATCATATGTTTCTGAGTAATAATATTAACATTATCCACCCTATATAAGAAATAAATGTGCCACTATGTTTGGGGACCAAATAATTTATAGAATAACTATTCATCTATTCTGGAGCATGTAAGCTTTGGTACCATGTCAATCTCAACCTCACTTCTAAAAAAAGTCATTAATTCGAAGAACTATTTTAAAAGCTCAAGCGATAAATTAAATGTCACATGGTTGCTATATCCAAATACGATTAAAAGCTCTTAGTAAGACCATGGCTTTTTTTTTTTTCTTTTTAAGAGCAGGGCTTAATTTACAATATTTTGCCCAACATAAAAAGGCTTTAATTTATCTGATAATGAATGGGTGAAGCCATCATCTCTCACCTCTGTCCCCACTCCCAATTCCCTTACTTGCAAAAACCACCATTTTTTTTTTATCAGTAATGTGGTTACTTGTGGAAGTAACTCGATCAATCTGAGATGACAATTTATAGAGGTGGGAAAAGTCATGTAATTTCAGGTACAACGAACTTAGATGTCACCTTCGATAGAAAATAAAGTTAAAGTACTGGCTGCACCTTTTGAACTGAGTGTTGCTCTGTTTTCTTCATTTTTAAGTTTCGAAGGAGGTCACAGTTCTATAAAACTTAGCCAAGAAGTATAGGAAGTTACAAAGTTCTTATTAGAAAATGTCAACGATGCCAATTTTCTGCCAGATGGATGGAGACCTGATTTAAGTAGGTTTTTTACCATTTTGGAAAAGGGGAGGGGCTGACATGAGCACCTTTCCATTCTGTGGAAACAGCAACTCTGTTCTTTTATTATCAATGGTGTTATATTGGGCGTAGTCTCTCTGGGGAGAATAAAAACTTCTGGTCTGGCCTGACATTTGATTAACACTGGCCTGGGGTGGCATGAAGCGGTAAGGTGGTAACTCATGGAAAGCAGAAAGAAGAGGTGTTTCTCGCTTTTGCTGGGACAAAGACGCTTCAAGGCGAGGGGAAACACAGTAAATACGTGATACGGAAGTATCCTATCCCCTTAAGATGAAGAAAACAAAGAAAAATAAGTAACCAAAGGTGACATTTTTACTTCAAAAAAAATCAAGTTTCCCAAAAGTATATGTTAGGAATTTATGCAAGGATGATTTTTCACTGGGGAAAAATTACAACAAAATTAAATAAGAGCAATGGATGCTTTTGCACAAAGTTTTGTGTACAGAAAATATTACTCACTAAAAATGACATCTTAGGCAAACGGCAGCTCTGTTCAATTCTGCTTAGACAAGCTTTTTCAGTTTGCTTAGGAGAAGAATTCATCTTTTTAAGAGCTACGCTCCTTGACTAGGCTACTGTTTATGCTGATCTCATAAAAGCAAAGAATAATTTGTGCCATAATCTGAACAGTTCACTCAATTGTCATAAAGCCTAAATGAAGTAGGAATCAGAATGTTTTTCCATTAAAAGCTCACACTTCCCGCCTAGTCTCTCATTTTGTGTTCTTTTTTTCCCACAGAAAACAAAAAACAAAACCTCTCATGCTTTGTCGAAACTAGAACACAGAAGTAGTGAACAATTAGGATGGCTCTGTAAGAAAACATAACTTAGAGAATTTGAATTTAGGCTTTAACTATTTAGAATATTCTATTTAACATCTTAACAGATGGTGCTTCAAGCGTTACAAACTTACATACTCTCATTAGGGTGGTTATGATTAGAGTTTCCATTTAGATTTTTGTACTCAGGGATTATGAACTTGATTTTTTAAAAAGGCGTTTCATGATTGATGTAAAGGATCAGTCCCCAATAAATTAGCTAAAATCTATTAAATATAAATGGGTAAGATAAGATCATCGCAAAGCCAAGTTTAAAGACTTAGAAAGCTTAGGTGGGACCATGGAGACCAAGTCTTAGACTTCACACTGCCAATGCTTAATGGCAGATTTTGTCCCTCAGATTGCCTCCCCTAGAAATCCTTATGAAAGTTGGAAAAATCAAAATAGTTTTTCCTTAGCACATGAGATAATGCAGAGGCCCTTCTTTCTGATTTAAAAACCAACCACCAACCCTTAAAAAACAAAAACAAAAGCCCAAACAACAAATAAAAAGCCCCAATTGCCCAAACAAGCAAAATGTGAACAAAACAGACGAAACCTCCGAGCCCTCTCTTTGTAAATGTGTATTCACGGGCTGCAGTTTGGAGGGAAAACCCAAACAATTTCAAATCCGTGGATTTACTGCAAGGACCCGACTCGCTTACTCCAGGGCAGGTGAGTAACATTTGATGAGGAGGTCTAAGCTCTGGTGGAGACTCGGTGGCTAGTCCTGACCAGATCTTTCAGGATGCTTGTGAGACACCACAAAAATTAGGGAATAGATAGGAGATCCTCAAAATAATTATCTGAAGAAAAGCCCACACTTCCTCAGAAGCCAAAGACACAAAAAATTCTATTCCACATAAGAAATACTGACTTCAGGTTTCCACAGGACTTACAGGACATACAGCACAAGGTAAGTTTGTATGGTTTTTAACACTAAAGTCATCTCTAATCTTAAGAAACTCAAAACAAAGGGATAAAGGTGGACAGACAGATAAAAGAGTATTCTTCAACTTTTCTTCATTGCACAGGGAAATCCCCCTGAGGAATAAGAAAGTTCAGTAAGTTGGAAAATATTTGACTTTAACTATATTTTCCTTAATTTTTTTATTTTTAATTATTTTAGATTTTATTTTTAAGTAATCTCTACACCCCAACGTGGGGCTCGAACTCACAACCCCGAGAACAAAAGTCGCATGCTCCAATGACTAAGCCAGCCAGGCACCCCTGTATTTTCCTTTAAAGCCACATTTTAATATTGATGTAGGTTTCACACAATTAAAAATGATAAAGATTTTAAGAAGCAACCTCATCTTTTACGTAATTCCTTACTCACCTTTAGGAACCCTTGTCAGACTGGGCTGTGGATGAAGGATATAATGATTCTGAACCTTAACTTACAGAGAAGCTTTCAAAGCAAAGGACGTCTTCTAACTGTGATCTTGTTTAACACAGAGATTATAAACACATCTCCTTTCTCCATTCTTTTCAAAAAAGCACGCATATTTAACCAAGCTTCAAACCACTCTTCCCTCTGCCATTTCTTATAAACTAAACTTTAACTTTAGTGTCTTTAATAGGAAATGCCTGAAGACAAGGCTACTTTTCCAGTAAACTACATTTTTTATCCCACAGGGCTGAATATTCAAAAAATCATGACTGACTTATCAAAAAAGATTTTCAGGTTTATAATCTACTTTATTATAAAAGCAAATAGGTTTTTACACACAATTATTTATGGATAACAGAGTACTTAGAGAAGTTCAAATTTATCAGTTTGAAAATATACCTCACTGAAATACTTACTTATAAAAACATACTGCCTTTGCCGTGGGAAAATCTGGTGTTTAGTTCTCTAGACTTCTTTATCAGAGCTTTTTTCTGAGCTTCGTCAAACCGATTAACCTTGAGATCTTTATCACGGTCAAATGGTATTCTTTCTTGGGGCTTATTTTTCTCCTCAGCAGCCTTATTCTTTAATTTTTTATGATGAATGTCCATAAGAGATTCCGATCTTTTTGATTCCTGGGGGAGAGCAAGAGAGTAGAAATGAAAATCTTTGTTTGTATAGATTATGGACAGAATATGATCATGAAGCAAAATGATTAAGTGGTAATGATGAACATTAAGGAAATGATGAACACTTTACAAACCCTATCAGGTTTTGCCAAATCCAAGACACGATCTATGAAGAAAATGTATACTGGAGGCAAACTCAATGAAACCAAAATGAAGATATCTATAACTACCATTACATAATAGTAATGAAAAAAAAGCAAGACAGAGAGGAAATAAATTTTGAAATAACCATGTGCGGTGTGTCACAATTAGAGTCCAAGCCAAGAACATGAGTGAGAAAGGAAGAGCAATTATATCGTCACTGAGAAGCCTGGGTAAAGTGTCATGGCTGCGCTAGTCTGTGAAGCCTGAATGGGTGGAGAGGAAGGGAAGGGCACGGCCAGGCTGAAGCAGAAACAAGCGCAAACCCGAAAAATAATGGCACAGGAGTGACAAAATTCAAGGCCCGTTCAGGATATACTGGCATATTCCATTTGCTGAGAGATTCTTGTTCCTTTCAGTTTTCTATTCTTTCTCCTACATCCCTCATTTTCTTTCTTAGCTGGGACACGTGCTCACAGTTTCAAATATACCTAGTAGGATGAGGTCTGAGCAAAGGCCATTGGTTTCATCAACTAGAGATTCATTCTAGACCTTTCAGTATTGATTGAAGTATAAGAAAGAATGGCCCTGGACTGAAGAAACAGGAAGTGGAATGCTGCAGTCGTTGCAGGCAAGACAGACCAGCAGCCTTCAAAAGGGGGCAGATGTGGGCCTGCGGACTACGGAGAGTGGGGTCCATGTGGTATGAAGGCATGGATAATTTTAAGGTTATCCACCCACAAGGCTCAACTTCTTCACGTACCCTCACTTAAAACTGATTTGCTCCATAACGCATCTTGTTATCTTGATCTCTCGCTTTTTATTATAGCCCTTTGCCACATAACAAAGGAGAGGCCTCTCAGAATCTTACTGTAAGAATATCGGCTAGGAGAGCAAGTCTCCATGGTTTGAAACAAAAAATGTGGAATACTGGGATGAGGAAACTTCTTCTAACTGAGGTACTGTAAACCTAGGAAGGCTTTGTGTTCTTCTGTGTCTTTTTTTTGGGGGGGGGGGAAGACTTTTATTTATTTATTTAGAGAGTAGGAGTGGGAGGGCAAGGGGGAGGATATTTTTTAAAAAAATATTTATTTGAGAGAGAAAGAGAGAGCGAGTGAGAGCAGGGGGAGGGGTAGAGGGAGAGAATCTCAAGCAGACTCCCCACCTACTGGGGAGCCTGAAGTGGGGCTCGATCTCATGACCCAGAGATTGTGAACTCAGTGAAAATCAAGAGTCGGATGCTTAATGGACTGAAGCACCCAGGCGCCCTCTTCTTCTGTGTCTTAAACATATTTCTTGTAAGTGTGTGGGGTGTCCCTCAGAAATTGGTGTTTTGGTTTTTGTTCAAATGTTCTGTGCTCAGACAGACTGGCAGTGGAAGAAGGGGTAATTTTTGCTTAGCAACCACCTCTCTTGAAGGCCCTACCCTGTTAAAGAATGTGTTCGCAAGCAAAGAAGTAGAGCTTAGTGAAAGTGACGTAACAAGGCACTGGTAAGAAGCGCTGAAAATGGGAGCATCCTCTTTCATCCAGGAGACGAACTACCATGCCTACCTATCTGCGTTAGAATTCAGAACTGTCACTGGAATAATTATTAACACATCTACTTGAATGGAAAAATGAAGCGAGATTTTCTGACAGAAAGTAAGTCTTACTTGGTGGATCTGACTTTATCAATTAGGTTATGTGGTAGTTACTCCCCATCAACTGAATAAGCTCAATCTGGAGCTCCATGTTTTAGCAGAATGTACAAAAGATATTATATTAAGTATTTATTTGAATTGCCATTATTTCCATTTTCCAAATCCCTCTCACTCATTTCATAAATCTTGGTAAAATCTTTTAGAAACAAATTGATTTGCAAGTCAAGAGCTTTCCAATTCTTTTTTTTTTTTTTTTTTTAAGATTTACTTATTTATTTTAGAGAGAGAGAGAGAGAGCAAGAGTGCACGCGAGGGGGGCGCCTAGGCGGCTTAGCCATTAAGCATCTGCCTTCGGCTCAGGTCATGATCCCAGGGTTCTGGGATCGAGCCCCGCATCGGGCTTCCTGCTCAGCGGAAAGCCTGCTTCTCCCTCTCCCACCCCCCCGCTTGTGTTCCCTCTTTCGATGTCTCTCTCTGTCAAATAAATAAATAAAATCTTAAAAAAAAAAGAGTGAGTGTGAGGTGGGGAAGGGCAGAGGGAGAGACACTTGTCAATATAATCGTAAAAGATTTTCAAGTGTAAAAGAGACTTCTATTATGATAAAATTCTGTGGCAGAAGAGAGATAAAATTATGAATTCAAGGAGACAATGGGATGAAATAAAATTTCCAAATGTTAAGGAAGTGCTTGTTTAGGTATATTTTTTAATGGATAATAACTGATACTGAATTGCTAGGGCACTTGGATTCCATTTGAAACATTTAACAGAGTAATACCCTATAAAATACATTTTTGATAACTACTGAAACTTACAATAAAATTTTTAGATGTCAAGGATAAAGGTTTCTTTTCTGGGATACCAAGCAAAAACACTGAAAGACTGCTGGTCTCCACTCCTGACGGACTGACAAGAAATACAGACTCCTGAGCCCCATCGTAGATTTCGTGAATCCAAATTGCCAACTGTGAGTCTCAGAAACCTGTGCTTTTAAAAATCACCCACCAGCTGTGGAACCTGCTATGGAGATGATGCTTTCTGGTGACTGGGTATTAGCAGAGAGGAGAGAGAAGGCGGCACAAAGGACATGAGGAGCAGGGGTAACTGCAGGGTGAGGAGCTATAATGTAACAGAATTATGTATGAATGTATAAATGTAAGAACGCCATACTAGAAAACCTTAATCTTTCAGCACCATTTCTCTACAGTTTCCCTCCCTTTCTCATGAATGAGGAAATACCTCACTAATGGGGTCATAAGGATGAAGGCAGACAGGCTATCAAGAGTTGGAAGGGGGAAGTCCTGAAGATCTAAGGAGGCGCTGGAGAAAACAGAGCACAAGGTTTGGAGGAGATGCGTGGAGAGGTGAGAAAGAAGAAGCCGCTGAGGAACAGGACTGATACAGATGATCAAAACTGCGCAAAAGGATGGGCGCCTGGGTGGCCCAGTGGCTAAGTGTCCGACTCTTCATTTCGGCTCAGGTCATGATCTCAGGGTCATGAGACTGAGCACCGTGTCAACTTGCTCTTTCTCTCCCTCTGTTACCCCATCTCTCTCTTTGAAAAAAACCCAAAAAACAAAAAAACCGCACAAAAGGTAACAAAAGCAAACAATAATGGAGAAATAAAGATGGCAGGTTTCAATGTACTGATCCCCTATATTAGTGAATTAAACATCAGTAAAGAGAGGAATACATCAAACCACTGCACTACTACAAGCAATTCAAATGATTCAAGAGCTCAAATCTGTTATGATAAATGAACTGTTTTATCTGCAGCTTCAGGGATACTGTCTGTCTCCGCATAACTTGCACATTGTGGCACCCGTGAGCAAACCAATGCTGCAGCTATAAAAAAAAAGAAAAATGAAAACAACCAGAAACAGTTCACTAAAAATCACCCTGAGGACAATTCATGTACAGAGCAATTTGCTAAATGACCAATTTGTTGATTTACCAAATTTAATCATTTAACAAAATTTTGTTTTGTAACAATTTATAAAAGCCAGTACAATTTATTTTGAATGAAATAATTTTTTGGCTGCTTTTGAAAATTCATGCTAAGGATCTAGTTCTTTGGTTTTTATTTTGTCTTCATGGTAATACTTTAAAGAGTGTTTGATTTTATCAAAACCAAGAGTTAGAGGGTGGTCTTAAGACTATTACTATTTTGAAAAGTATATATTGTGAATAACTAAAATTTCAGCTTAAGATTACAACCCTAGGGGTGCCTGGGTGGTGCAGTCGTTAAGCGTCTGCCCTCCGCTCAGGGCGTGATCCTGGCGTTCTGGGATCGAGCCCCACATCAGGCTCCTCCGCTATGAGCCTGCTTCTTCCTCTCCCACTCCCCTGCTTGTGTTCCCTCTCTCGCTGGCTGTCTCTCTGTCAAATAAATAAATAAAATCTTAAAAAAAAAATTACAACCCTAATCTTTTTGGTACATTTTTAAATTTTATTTTTTTTTATTTGAGAGAGAGAGAGAGAGAGCGTGCGAGGGGAGCTGGGGGAGGGGCACAGAGAGAATCTTAAGCAGGCTCCATGCCGAGCATGGAACCCAACTTGGGGCTTCATCTCAGGACCTTGAGATCACGACCTGAGCCGAAATCAAGAGTTGGATGCTTACCCAACCGCGCCACCCAGATGCCCTTTGATGCATTAAAGTAAACGGCAGGCGTCATTACACACATCCCTAAAGCACTTCAGCATTCACTTCATTAGCTAGAATTCAGTATTTACCCACAATTTTTTCCTTTAAGGTAAATTCACATACAATGAAATGTACAAATCTTAAGTGTACATTCACTGAGTTTTCCAGTCCAAAATCTTATCAAAATGTGGAACATTTCTGGGGCGCCTGAGTGGCACAGCGGTTAAGCGTCTGCCTTCGGCTCAGGGCGTGATCCCGGCGTTGTGGGATCGAGCTCCACATCAGGCTCCTCCGCTATGAGCCTGCTTCTTCCTCTCCCGCTCCCCCTGCTTGTGTTCCCTCTCTCGCTGGCTGTCTCTACCTCTGTCGGATAAATAAATAAAATCTTTAAAAAAAAAAAAGTGGAACATTTCTATCACCGAGAACACTTTGCCCCTTCCTAGTCAATGCCCATGCCCCACTTCAACAACCAGTATTCTGATTTTTTTCAACCACAGATTCATTCTGCTTAATGTAGAGCATCACATAAACGGAATGTGCAGTACGTACTTCCTTGTACTCAGCGTAATGACTTCGAGACTCATCCAAGTTGTTCCACTGATTTGTAATTTGTTCCTTTCTATTGCTGAGTAGTATTTCACTGTATAGTTTTTCTTTCTCTTATTGATGAACACCTGAGCCGTCCACAGAATGTTGCTATTATGAATAAAGCTTCTATGACCATGCTTGTAGAAGTCTTTTTTTCTATGTGCAAACCATTTCTTAAATTTAAATTCAATTAATTAACATATAGTGTATTACTAGTTTCAGAGGTAGAGTTTCTTGTAGAAGTCTTTCTGAGGACATTAAGAATAAAGCATATTCAAGTCTTTGTGTCGAGAGGTTTTCATTTGCCGTAAGTAGATGCCCCAGGGTGAAACTGTAGGGTCACGGGGTAGGTGTATGTTTACTACAGCAAATGCCTATTTGGAAAGAGGCCCAGCTTATTGATGTTCAGCTAGTCTTCTTTCGAACAGAACTCGCTATGGCTGTAATTTTGCCTGTAAGTACCACCTGATAGTGTACTGCCCACATTTTTGATATGTCATATTTTTGTGTTATTCACATCTTATCATGTTGTCCTTCATGTAAAATTTAAATTCTGAATTTTTCTCATTTCCAGTTATACGAGGCTTTTAAATTATTCTGAATTCAACTTAAATTCCTTGAGGTCAGAGAATATGGTTTTAATGATAGTAATTCTTTCAATTTTGTTGAGATTTGACTCTTAAGCTGCTTAGTTTTCATGAATGTTCCATGTGGGTTGAGTTTTTGATCAGTTTCCAAAAATGTTTCCTGTATGCTTCACTGTTTGTGTACTGGTCTACATATGTTCAATTATCATGCTAACTATATTTTTAATGTTTACAGAACTTTTCATTAACTAATACATTGGGAACAGAGGTAATTTTCCTTAAACACCTGAACACTGCAGGGGTCAAAGGGTTTAATGATTTACATTTAGCTGGACCACTCACCAGTTTGTTTTTTGTTTTCAAAGTAAGAGAATATAATGAAATAACAAAATGTCAAATGAGTACTGTTTACGTTTATAAATTTAGATTGAACTGTATCTTAAAAACCATGTTTTCTCCCATATTTAAATCTTCACATCGAACATTCCAAATCTGCTTATAATTTAAAATATAAACTGAGGATCTCTAGGAGTTAGTAGGGCTCTTGCTTTCTTTTGCTGTTGTTTAGTTTTTATGTCATAATCATAAACTTAACTCTGCAATCCAGCTGGACTTGGGAGGGGAGCCAGAAAAATATGGAACCCACGGCACTGCAGTGAGAGCACAAAGATTATCGGATGTTTTGAGCAGATGGGGTGAAGGGGTGCTCTCCTGAGCTACAGAAGGACTGGTCTGGTAGTTAAGGTAAAATACAAGTCAAATTTATTAGCTTTGTCTACAGTCAGCAATGATGATCTTGCTGGTCTTGCCACTCCTGGACCCAAACTGCTCCATAGCTTGCACAATATTCCTGCCCTCTCTCACCTTGCCACAGACTACCTGCCTGCCATCCAACCACTCAGTCTTGGAGGTGCCCATGAAAACTTGGGAAGCGTCTGTGTTGGGTCCAGCATTTGCCATGGGCAAGATGGCAAGACCCAGGTACTTCAGAATGAAATTCTCATCAGCAAATTTCTCCTCATGGATGGACTTGCTGCCAGTGCCAGTACGGCATGTGAAGTCCCCACCCTGGCACTTGTGCCAGAATGATCCTGTAAATTCGGGAACCTTTATCACCAAATTCTTTCTTCCCAGGGCTCAGATCATGAAAGTTCTCTGCTGTCTTTGGAACCTGGTCTGCAAACAGTTCCAAGGTAATGCGGCCCGAGGGCTCCCAGTCCATGGTGACATCAAAGAAGGAGGTGTGACTGACCATGGCTGGGCGGTGCAGGTGGCTCTGGGTGGGTGGGGGAGGGCAGGGGCTGCAAGGTCAGAGGCCAGGGCTCTTGCTTTCTGTTCATCTGTTACTAAGCTCTACAAATTAAATTTCTCATATATGACTTAAGTAAAACACAAATTGAAAATATTACAGGGATACATTAAAAAATCCTATAAAAAGGAAATTTACGTAAATATACATAACACAACAGAGTGGAGTATTTCTCAGGGCAGATGTACAGAAAAGGACCAAGGTAAAAAGGAAGACATACAAAAAGAAAGAGAAACAAGAAAGGAAAAAATATGAGAAGAACATTGAAGGATTAAAAAAAAAAAGATTAGGGTGCCTGGGTGGCACAGTCGGTTAAAAAAAAAAAGATTAGGGTGCCTGGGTGGCACAGTCGGTTAAACGTCTGACTCTTGGTTTCAGCTCAGGTTGTGATCTCAGAGTCGTAGGATGGAGCCCCAAGCCAGGTTCGGTGCTCAGTGGACGGTCTGCTTGGGATTTTCTCTCTCCCTCTCTTTCTGCCCCTCCCCCACTCATGCATGCTCTCTGTCTCTCAAATAAATAAATCTTTAAAAAACAACAACAAAACTTATGACCATTCTGTTTAAAAAAAAAAAAGAAAAAAGAAAAGCTTATATATTTTATTCTTACTTACATTGTATGAGGATACCTGCTCAGCCAATCTCTTTTCCCTTCCTGACAATACATGTTCTTCCTCCTTCTTACTGAACGACTTTCTTGCTTCTTGTGTTTCCTGAAGAATGAACACAGGTACACATTACTGAACCATTAGTTAAGAAATACTGAAAAAGAGATACTATTATTTTGACTCAGATTGAGTAATAAGAGACTAAACTAAGATTGTTGAATCTTTTCCCACTAGGATTATACATAGAATTGATAAGGGATCAGTTCGTGTTCTACTCTATGATTTTCTTGAGAACAAGGAAAAACCTATCCAATCAACTAACTGGAAGAAATCACTTATTTATCAAACTCCTTTTTTTATCAAACTCACAAAGGAGTTTGACAAACGATGAGATGTAGGAGAGAAAATTAGGCTTTAAAAGAAATCCTACAGGGGTGGCTGGCTGGCTCAGTTGGTAAAGCATGTGACTCTTGATCTCGGGGTTGTAAGTTCGAGCCCTGCATTGGGTATAGAGAATACGTAAAAATAAAATCTTAAAAAAAAAAAAAAAGAAATTCTAAATTATTTGTTTTTAAAACCAGTAAGATCAATCTTGAGGGAAAAAAAATTAAGACAAAGAAAAGGTTTAAAATGTTTGACAAAGAAATAATAAAGCTATCTTTATTCACAGATGACATGATTGTTTATATAGAAAACTCCAAAGCATCTACAAAAATACTCCTGGAACTAATAAGCAAGTACACTACAGCAAAGCCGCAGGATACAAGGTTAACACACAAAATATACTGACGACGGAATTTGAACTTAAAAAAAAAAATTAACAATAGTGCGTACACAAGATGAAGTACTGAGGTAAATTTCCAATAAATTTTAATTAGAAAAAAAAAAAGATTCTAGAGAACATAGTTCCAACCAGGAATGATGAAATCCCACATAAAGACGATCAAAAACCACTGTTCTCAAAGCATATTTTTATATTGTCGTTGTTATCTGCTTAAGAAAACCAAGGAGGTCATCTACAATTTTTATCTTAATAATGTACAAAACAGGGGCGCCTGGCTGGCTCAGTCGGCAGAGCATGTGACTCTCAATCTTAGGGCTGTGAGTTCAAGCCCCACATTGGGCGTGCAGCCTACTTAAAAAAAATTGTACAAAACGCTGTATTTAATAAAGTACTGTTAAAAACATAGGAATAGCTCAGCTCTTATTTTCTCATAAAAATCTTCCTAGAAAACAGAAGCTTCATTTATAAGTATTAGGGGAAAAATGATGTGATGGTAAGATAGAGATAAAAACATGAGCATTTCATATGAAGAGTTAATAGATCTAGCGAAGACTGGGAGGCGAGGACATAACAGATGTCAGTCAATTTGTACTGACCACTTGCTCCTTCTAAAGAGCAATCTTACTTATTTCAGGCCATGTTGGCTAAGTGAATGTGAGAACTTAGTAGCATGGGAGATTGTGCTGGGAAATCAAATATTAAAAAAGAAAGATGAGTAGAAGAAATAAAAAATACACAGAAACAAATGAAAATGAAAACACAATGGTCCAAAACCTTGGGAATGCAGCAAAAGCAGTCCTCATAGGGAAGTGTATGGCAATACAGGTCTACCTTAAGAAGCAAGAAAAGTCTCAAATAAACCACCTAATCTTACACCTAAAGGAGCTAGAAAAAGAACAAAAAGTGAAGCCTAAAGCCAGCAGGAATAGTGAAGATTAGAGCAGAAATTAATGATAGAAACTAAAAAACAGTAGAACAGATCAATGAAACCAGGAGCTGGTTCTTCAAAAAAAAAAAAAAAAAAATTAATAAACCTCTAGCCACACTTATCAAAAAGAAAACAGAAAGGACCTAAATAAATAAAATCATGAGAGAGGAGAAATAACAACCAACACCCCAGAAATACAAACAATCATAAGAGAATATTATGAAATGGATAAACTCCTAGAAACATATAAATTACTAAAACTGAAACAGGAAGAAATAGAAAAGTTGAACAGACTGATAACCAGCAAAGAAATTTGATCAGTAATCAGAAACTCCCAACAAACAAAAGTTCAGGACCAGATGGCTTCACAGAGAATTCTTTTTTTTTTTTTAAGATTTTATTTATTTATTTGACAGAGAGAGAGAGACAGCCAGCGAGAGAGGGAACACAAGCAGGGGGCGTGGGAGAGGAAGAAGCAGGCTCCCAGCGAAGGAGCCTGATATGGGGCTTGATCCCACAACGCCGGGACCACACCCTGAGCCGAAGGCAGATGCTTAACGACTGCGCCACCCAGGTGCCCTGGCTTCACAGAGAATTCTACCAAACATTTAAAGAAGAGTTAATACCTATTCTCAAAAAATAGAAAAGGAAACTTCCAAATTCATTCTACGAGGCCAGCATTACCCTGATACTAAAACCAGTTAAAGATACCACTAAAAAAGAGAACTACAGGGGCGCCTGGGTGGCTCAGTCAGTAAAGCAACGGACTCTTGATCTCAGCTCAGGTCTTATCTCAGGGTCATGAGTTCAAGCCCTGTGCTGGACTCTGCGCTGGGCATGAAGCCCACTTAAAATAAAATAAAAAATAAAAAAAGAGAAACTACAGGCCAATATCCCTGGTGAACAAAGATGCAGAAATTCTCAATAAAATACTTGCAAACTGAATCCAACAATACATTAAAAAAATCATTCACTATGATCAAGTGGGATTTATTCTTGGGGTGCAAGGGTGGTTCAACATTCGCAAATTAATCAATGTGAGACATCACAGTAATAAAAGAAAGGATAAGAACCATATGATCATTTCAGTAGATGTGGAAAAAGCATTTGACAAAGTACAACATCCATTCATGATAAAAATCCTCAGCAAAGGAGGTTTAGAGGGAACATACCTCAACATAATAAAGGCCATATATGAAAAGACCACTGCTAAGATCATCCTAAATGGGGAAAAACTGACAGCTTTCCCCCTAAGGTCAGGAACACCACAGGGACGTCCGCTGTCACCACTTTTATTTAACATAGTACTGGAAGTCCCAGCCGCGGCAACCAGACAACAAAAAGAAATAAAAGGCATCCGAATCAGCAAGGAAGGAGTAAAACTTTCACTATTTGCAGATAACATGATCCTCTATACAGAAAACCCAAAAGACTCCACCAAAAAACTGCTCAACTGATAAACAACTTCAGTAAAGTCACAAAGAACAAAATCTACGTGCAGGAATCTGCTGCATTTGTACGCAACAGCAACAATGAAGCACGAGAAAGAGAAGTTAAGGAATTGATCCCATTTACAAACGTACCCAAAACAGTAAGATACCTGGTAATAAACCTAACTAAAGAGGTGAAAGACCTGTACTCTGGAAACTGTAAAACACTGATGAAAGAAACTCAAGATGACACAAAGAAATGGAAGGACATTCCAGGCTCATGGACTGGCAGAACAAATATTGTTAAAATGTCTATACTACCCAAAGGAATCTATACATTTAATGCAATCCTATCAAAATACCAACAGCATTTTTCACACACCTACTACAAGCAATTCTAAAATTTGTATGGAAGGACAAAAGACCCCAAATAGCCAAAGCAACCTTAAAACAGAAAAACAAAGCTGGAGGCATCACAATTCCGGACTTCAAGCTCTATTACAAAGCTGCAGTTATCAAAATAGGATGGTTCTGGCACAAAAATAGACACATAGGTCAATGGAATAGAATAGAAAGCCCAGAAGTGAACCCACAAGTATATGGTCAATTAATCTTCGACAAAGCAGGAAAGAATATCCGATGGGAAAAAGAATGTTTCTTCAACAAATGGTGCTGGGAAAACTGGAGAGCAACATGCAAAAGAATGAAACTGGACCACTTTCTCACACCACACACAAAAGTAAATTCAAAATGGATTCAAGACCTAAATGTGAGACCTGAAACCATAAAAATCCTAGAAGAGAACACAAGCAGTCACTTCTTTGACATCGGCCCTAGCAACTTCTTCTAAATATGTCTCCCAAGGCAAGGGACACAAAATAAAAAATAAACTACTGGGATTACCTCAAAAATGAATAGCTCTCCGATACTGATACTATATAGTTTATGCCATAAATAGAAGTCTGTAGTACTATATGTTTAATATAGTTTAGCATACAATTTAAGGAGTATTAATAATCCCTTTATGAGTTCCCTGTAAAACTGAGTAAAACACTTTCAGTACCTAAAAGAAAAGGATTTAAGAACTCAATCACAGGGCCTAAAATCACTGTGTTGTCTAATTTCCATTTGCTCCCTGTTCTGTGATACTGTTGTCTGAAGAAGACTCCCTGCATATCTGGCTCTAGGCTAGACAGCTATTCACCTATAATGAGGAACGGAAGGACAGAGAAAAGCACAACTAAATGTCGGCATGAATAAATCCATGTAAACAAGGGAATGTCTTTTTCTGAAATAATCTTAAAGGCTAAATTATAAAAATGCCAACATATTATTTTTATAAAACACCAGTTAAGAAAGAGCAGACAGGCACTCCAACACTAGTCATTCAAAGTGTGCGGCTCACTTCCACACCACCTCTTTTGTTGCCTCCCCTGCTGTTACAGAAAGGTCTAGAACAGAATTACTGTTCATTACTACCAGCCCTCTAATTCCAGAAAAGCTGACCTCATAAAAGTTCGTTTCTCTTGCTATCAAATGAAGTCAATAAGTCCGTATCTCCAGGTTTTCTTGGGATTTAAATGAGACAGTTCACTGGGACATAGTAAGCAATTGGTGTCACTTTCCTTATTTTCGTTCAGGGGGAACTCTATTATTTTCCCTTTGGAATCATAATTTTAAAAATAGTACCCTGAAATAATTATGCCTTATAACTTTTCAAAATAAGAGCGAATGTGGGCAGAAATACATGAACAAACAAACCCTCTCACCTTGGCTTTCTTCTCCCTGTCCGCTGGAGTGTCTGTCCAGACTGATCGATCTCCAGATTTGTCATCGGCTCTTCTCTTAAAAGTTCTGGGCCCAAGACCAAAGTCTTTCATTTCTGGAGGCAGCTCAGTCATCCATGATTCTCTTGTCATTGGTTTAGATGAATCCTTTAAGAGAAATAAAAAGTCCAAAAAAAAAAAAAAAGGGTAGCCTGGACAGTGTGTGTGTGTAAAATACTCTAGAAGTGGCCATGTTTTTCAATTGAGGCTTTAAGGTTAAAAAACACACTTTAAGAGAAAGAATTTAATATAAAGGATTGATATTTTGTCATATATGTTACAAATACCTCCATCTAATTTATTAATTTTTTGACTTTGTTATCTTTTGCCATACAGAAACTTTTAGATAGGCAAATTTGCCCGTCTTTTCCAGCTTCTGGGTTAACTTGCTCCTAAATTTTCTTTATATACATATGTGCATGTATTTTCTTTCATGTCTATTTTTAAAATTTAGATTTTTAATCCATTTAGCCTATCTCCCAGAGTACAGTCTCTTTAAAAACTTACATTGTCTCCTTTGGTCAGTTTTTCTTTCATTCGCTGGGCCCTTTTTTCAAACTCGGTTGTGACGCTATAGTTAACTGGTCCTTTTGCAGGCATTGGTCCAACAATGTCCTCATCTTCACTGCTATCTGTTTCCTTTTGAAATAAGACATTACCTTTAAACCAGCAACAGAGCCACAGGTTATAGAAAATGATCCTAAATTACTTAAAATTTCACCAAAACGGATTACCTAGAGACACTAAAACAAAAATGCAAACAATGCGTTGCTAGCTAATCACTGAGCAATGAGGATTTCCCCCCGCCTTCCTAAAGTCCAGAGATGACACATACACAGAATATGGATTGTCCCACCCTCCCATGCCCATGGCAGACCTCATTAAATTATTTCAGCTTTCTTCCTGACGGACACAGAGGTGGCCTCACAACTCCTCTCAAAGTAATAGTCCAGCTAATTATTACTAGTTGGTCAGAGATGACACAAGCTGAAACTATTTTCATTCCTGGTACAGAAAAAGCTTTTCAAAATAAGGCAAACACAAGTAAGACGTTCTTGGACGCTGTACGAGCCTTTGTGACCCAGCACAGTGCACAGAAATACAAATGCTGTGCAACAGTCCACAAATACTGGCCCAAGTGAATTACCTTCGTTCCCAAAGCACCCCCTTTACCCTAAAGACATAACAGTATTGTAATAAGTGAATTCAATTTGTTCTCCATAAATCATTTGAATAAAGGGTTTGTATGTAAGACTCCATGTTAAAGGTTACATACTCTAGGGCTTCAAGCAGTCCTTGTCCTCCAGGAGGAGACAGGTTAAGATGAACAACAGTAAGACCTTTGTCCTCCAGCTCTGACAGGGGCAGCTTCTTGCTCATATTTTTTCAAACTTTCAGGATCAAGTTCATTTGTGTTGTTTACCTTGGCCCCACTAGCTACTCAGTGGTAACTATCTATTTGCAGTTTCTTCTCTGCACCCTTAAAACAATTGCTATTGGCACAAATCATTAGTTACATATTATCTCTCGGCTTACGCCAAATCACTCACACGCACACACATACACTCATTTTCTCTAACTATGGACTTTGGTATATGATGCATCAATAACGAAACCATGAAAAGGCATTATTATTCCAGTTCTCTCTTCCTAACCTAGGAAAACTAGGTTTGGAGAAGTAGATTTAGGAAGGTTAAACAACTTGCTCCAGGTTATAAAACTGGTATTTAAGATGAAAATATTCTTTTTTTTTTTTTGTCTTTTTTTTTTTATTATTATTATATTATGTTAGTCACCTTACAGTACATCCCCGGTTTCTGATGTAAGGCTCAATGATTCATTAGTTGTGTATAACACCCAGTGCACCATGCAATACGTGCCCTCCTTACTACCCATCACCAGCCTATCCCATTCCCCCACCCCCCTCCCCTCTAAGATGAAAATATTCTAAGATCAAGGCCAGTATGTTTTCTGCTTACACAAGAGAATCCCCTCTATTTTTTTTTTTTTTAATTTCAACTGCTAATGTTTAACCTTAGAGTGTTTATAGCTCATCTCTATACGGTAAGCTCTTTGACGTCAAAGATATTATCTTAAACATATTTATAGCCCTTACAAAATAATACTTGGTGACACAAAATGAGGAAATATAAAAGATACAATGAACTTTAGCTTTTCTGTCTGGGCTGCCGACATGCCAACCAGACTGAGGGAGACCCGGAAACTTTGGGGCCACGTGAGCCACAGCCACGGCCGCACCGGCAAGCAGCGGGGAAGCACTCAGGAGGCCAGGTAATTTATTCTTGTATTTAGCAACCCTGGTAGAAGGATTCCTTGTACTGAGACTAAACTTCTCAAAGATACTCTCGTGGCATCAGTAGTGAAGATGGTAAGAATAATGACAATGATGAGAGCTATTATAAGTTGAATACCTATTGTTCTGACTTAATCCTTGCAACAGCCCTCTAAAATAAGGATAACAACCCGCAGGATACCGACAAGAAACTAAGCTCACCCAGGATTCGAAGCTCGAGCAGCTCCTGCCTTCTCTCTCCCTGTCTCTCCGCTCCAACTACACTGGAATTCTTAAACCCTATCTCTCCCTCCCCACACTCTTTTGCCTTCAAAGAAGCTATCTGTACTTTCTGGAACAATCTTTCCTGACATCTTTGCTGAGATATCTCCAACTCATCAATCTTTAGACATTTTCTGAGACAAAGACTTTTTCTCATTTCTTCAGATTAGCTTAGAATCGTCTGTCATGGTTCCACTATATTTTGTCTCACCTTCTGAATCACTCATAACGTCAGATGTTTGTTTAATGTCTGTGTTCCCCACGACACCGCAGGTGTGATTAGCTGGGACTATGTCTAACTTATTCATTCATTCAACAAATACTTCTGAATGTCCACTAGAGAGGAGACAAAAATCTCTGTCCTCAACGGACTCACATTCTAGTGGGGACAGGTCAACAATAAACAAAAAGAAGCAGTAAAAGAAATGGAATCTGAGGTGGTGATAGATGCTCTGGAGAAAATTAAAGGAGGGAAGGAGGGGTAAGGGGAAGAGGAGTTAGCAATTTTGAATTAGGAGGTCGAAACGACCTCAGTAAGGTGACATTCTAGCCAAACCTGAAGTTCTGGGAGGCAAGCCACATAGACAGCTAGGGGAAGACCATCCTGGAGAGACTTACAGGTATCAACACTCAGGGGTAGGAGCCTGGCCGGCATATGTGAGAAGGTACAGCAAGGAGCACAGTGTGGTCAGATTAAAGTAAGAGAAAATCAGGCAGCTAAAGGAGACCGGAGTGTAGAAGGGCTTTGGTCTTCTATTTTTTTTATTTTCCATTTTTTAAAAAAGTAATCTCTACACCCAAGGTGGGGCTCAAACCTACGGCCCTGAGATCAAGAGCTGCGTGTTCTACTGACTGAGCCAGCCCGGCACCCCCAGCTTGGCTTGCTGAGAACAGGAGGAGCAATCTGATAGTTTTGAGTGTGGGTGACACGATCTGACTTCATTTTATCTGGGCCACTCTAGCCACTGTATTGAGAAGAGGTAGCAGAAAAACAAGGACTAAAGTATTAAGACCAATAAAACGGGTGAAATATGATGTTGACTTAGACCAGGGTGAAGCAGAAACGGTTGAGATCGTGGGTATCTTCTGAAGGGAGGAACAACAGGACTTGTTGACAGACTCATTTCTGTGACTATTCTGATCCATTGTAGGCGCTCTATAAACATCTGCTGAAGGAATGAGTACACGACTCTGAAGTTCATGGTCTTAACCACTGCACTATATTTTCCTTAGTAACAACCTCAGTGTAACTGCTGACTTCTCGGGAGAGAGGAACGTACAGGAAGCTACCGTAGACCAACAGACCGAACAGGTGATCCAAAGTCTTACGAACTGGGTTTAAGGGGTGCCTGGCTGGTTCAGTCGGTACAGCAAGTGCCTCTTAATTTGGGGGTTGTGGATTCAAGCCTGAGTTGAGTGTAGAGATTATTTAAAAAAATAAATCTTAAAAAAAAAAAAAAAAGAACTGGGTTTAAGCCGTGGCTTTGATAAGTACAAACCGTGATCTTGGGTAAATTACCTAATTTCTTTGGTTTTTAGCATCTATAAGATGGCAGATCACATTTATTTCATACGGTCGCAGGGAAGATAAAAATAATAGCCATCCATAAATGGGGAAAAAGCATTACAAGTTATAAAGTACTCTACAAATCTCAGCTATTGTTAAGGACCAGGCCACTAACAAGGAAACAGCTTTCATACTTGACTCTAAAATCATTTGACCTATCTTCTCATAACATCACTTAACTTCCAGCTTCGTTATATACGGGCAGCAGAGCCTAGTACAGGCAAGAGCTGATTTCGAGGCAAAGATCATAGTCAACAAATTCCTCGGCTTTCTCTTTTTCAGGTCAAATCACAACGATTCCTTAAACTTTTCATCATTAAAGCTTCCCTTCAAAGATGAGAAACATGAATAGGTAACATCCTTGTCATCATGTAACTGCCTTGTTATTTTTGTAACATCTCAGTTCTGGAACAAGCTTTTGATTTCATCTATCCACCTTACCAACCTAGGTTAATGTGAATAGGACTGCATAGTGGTTACATTTGAGCCAAAGGATTACAGTTATTACTTGGTAAAGTCTTGAGTTTGCTACATCTAAATCTTTTTTTTTTTAAAAGATTTTATTTATTCATCCAACAGAGAGACGGCCAGCGAGAGAGGGAACACAAGCAGGGGGAGCGGGAGAGGAAGAAGCAGGCTCATAGCGGAGGAGCCTGATATGGGGCTCGATCCCATAACGCCAGGATCACGCCCTGAGCCGAAGGCAGACGCTTAACAACTGAGCCACCCAGGTGCCCCGCTACATCTAAATCTTTAATTAAAAAGTTTCCAAACCTCAGAGTTGAAATAGGATGATACTTGTTGTCCTGGATCATCTCTGCCTTTGTCACTTTTTTGTGTAGATTTAATAAACCCAGGAGGTAGTGCAGGACCTATTATAGGCCTGAAAGATAAAATGTACCTTTAACATTCTCCCTGACTTTAAAAAGCAGTTTTGTGAATAAAAGTTCACAAATATAATAAAAAGGCAAATAATAACAAATGTTGAAAATGAGAATTTTATTTAATATATATTTTTATTTCATAACAGTATTTTTCCACTTAGTAGTATCTTCAAAAAAAAATCTAATTTTCTCATCTTTACTTTCTATTTGTTAGTCAATGCTAAGATACTAAACCAGTAATTCTCAAATCTTTGTGGCAGTGGTGTATACCCACTTCCTCAAAGAACTACATTAAATAAAAATAACAATTTTTTAAAAGTCCTTACTAAGAATTAAAGCCTGTGAATATCTTTTTCTATTTTGTGCCTTGGCTTTCACTTTTGATAGTTACTGTTCACCGACACGTTCTTTAGGGGCAATCTAATTATAGTCAGAACTCCTTAAGCAGAAATTGAGTTCTAAGAACGTAAACAGCACGTGCATACAACAGATGTTGGCAATTTATGGTTATGCGTGCCACGGTAGCATAAAAATTGAAACACTGTCCTCACTAATGATCCAATAATGATATGGAGGTCTACGAGAATGAACATAAGTCATGTGAGATCTGCAGACAAGGGAAAAGGTGCTGTGCTAACCGCGTGTCAACCAGAGAACCTGTTTCCTTCAAACAACCCTGGCTGGTATAAGTCACTCCATTTTCCAGGTGAGCAGAATCACGCCCGAGGACATCAGAAACTAGTAAGTGGCCAAGCTAGAGTTTGAACCTTGGTCTCCTTGATGCCAAAGTTCATTTTCTTTCAAGCTGCCCCACTGCCACATTTCTGAGAGAACGGACATCAGTCCAAATGGGCGAAGTGCCTAAAATCTGGGTCTTAAGAGGAGAAAGCCTTACGTCAGGGGAAAAAAATAACAGAGACAAGATATTTTCTCCTCTCTTTCGTGCTCTCAGGTTCCTTTATCCTTTTTTTCATACCAATGTTTTCCCCAGAGGTGTTGCTGTGCCAGGATTACCAACCACCAAAGTCCTAAGCTGAATTTTCTAGGTTGCATTGCGTTCAACTACAGCCTCACAGACAAGCTTCCTGGCAGAGGGAAAACACTACCGAGAGTCGGCTGGTCTCGGTTCTGAGCCTGGCCATTCAATCACCAAAACATAACTCTCAACGAAGAAATTGCTGCACATCTAATAATGTGTTTTCTTGAAAGGAATGTTCTGTCCCAGTGGTCAGCAAATTTTCTCTAAAATGCCAGATAGGACATTTTAGGCTTTGAAGGCCATCTATGGGGCTCTTAGGCATGCCCGTCTTTTTTTTAAATGACCCCTTACAGATTATCCTTGACTTAGGGGCCATACAAAATCAGTAGAGAGTCTATCCCTGTTAATTCTAAAAGGATCAAAGTAATATGAAAATTGGAGCTGATGAATGTGATTACAAAGTTTGAATGTAAAATGTACAGTAGCCTTTTCTAGTTGCTCTTGCGTATTAGTGATAGTGTTCTGAAGTATAAACAATTTGGTGCGCAATTTCATATTCAGCATTTAAAAATTTTACAATTCTGAGAAGAAGACAGGAACCACTACTTACTATATACTTACTTGGGGCCAGGCATCACGTAAGAGACATACACACACACGTGTGTATGTACGTAAATATGAAATCGCAATCATCACAACAATTTTGAAAGGCACTTGTTATTTTATTTTTCAGATGGGAAATTTGAGGTACAGAGAAGTTAGTCAAATTGTTTAACGTGGCATACAGGAATTGTTTCTTCTATCACCCAATGACTAAGAAAGCATCAAATACCAGGATTCCAGCCCCAGGCCAGACAGGATACTCACTACGTATGCAATCTTATCTATTTAAAAAAAGGGGGGAAGAAGGATAATGTTCCAGTCAATCTACTACAAAACACTCTCGTGAGCATCAACGAAGAGATGTGGAAGTTTTTTTATAAACTACAAAAGTATTTATACGCAATTAAATAATTTTTGTTATAGGAAACAACGATTTTTCCCTATGCATTTCAAATGTTAGATAAATCTGTAAGGTAAACAACATTCGGACAACTCTTCAGTGAATTAACTAACACTAATGGAAATATTGAGAAAAGACAGGCTTGAACTATCACACATTATCACCTTGGAGGAGAATCATCCTGCTTTTTAAATCCAGGAGGAAGAGCTGGTCCAAAAAACCCTTCATCATCATCATCGTCATCTTGATTTCTCCTCTGTTTTCTAAAAACACAGTAGCGCAACTTTATGCAATTTTTTTTCACAGAGAAATTTTAAGTTTTAAAAGAAGCACTAACTCCAACTAGCTGTAGAACTACTGAAACAATCAATTAATCTTGCCCAATAAGAACAAATGGATATCACAGATCTTACACTAACCTTTCCTTGGAATTTATTTTTGGCCTAGACTAGAGATTGGTTAATTCTCTATGGCAGGAATACTTAATCAGTTTCCTAAATTTTCTCCAGTGTTAATTAAAGATTCCATTTGCTGAGGTTTTGAACAGTCTACATGCTGAATATTTTTGAGCAAAAAGCATGACTCTCGATATTAATCTCATTCAGGCAGGGTTCTAAGTAGCTACTTCTGTCTCAGAATCTTTAAAATGTATCAAAAAAACCTTGCTACCCCATACTAAACAAAGATTCCACTTCTTTTTTTCATGCACCTATGGTAAGATAGAGGGAAATCATTCATTTACTTAAGCAAAAACCATCCACTGCATAAATAATTTTTCAAAGAAATGCTATGGCTTATTTAGAATAGTCACTTCAGTAATACCTTCAGGAAAAATCCTTTCTATAAGAATTTAATTGAAATCCTAGGTACCTGCACAGCTATCTGCTACTAGGATAAGTTTCTTTCTCAAAGGTATAGTTCATAAGGCAATAGCGTGTGAAAGGCTTTCTTCTTGTGCTGTAAAAATACAGGTATGGTGTCCCCTGACTAGCTGCCTGTTCCAGCCAACGTATACTAGGTGTGAAGCTTGGTTTATCATTTAATGTAAGTGACTGACCTTGCTGCTGGACCGGTGTCATCTTCTTCAGATTCTTGATTTTCTTCTTCATACAACGAACTGCTGTCCTCATCGCTGTCTGAGGACTCTGAGCTACTGCTTTTATAATTAGGAGGCAGAGCTGGTCCTGCAACTAAAGAAAATGTCTTGCGTAAGTCCTCACTAGCCCCAACTGTTTCAATGAATCGCCTCGCTGACATTTTATATTTTCTTTTCGAAATTCACAGCACTCGCTGGCTATCACTTATTACGAACTTTAATCTCACTTGTTCCTGTTTTGTGTGCAGTGGTCTTGTCTTTCTAACTCCAGAAAGGCAGAAATCGTGTCTTTTGTAGTATGAGATTCACAAAAAAATTAACACCCAAACTTGTAACTCTAACAATGGCATGTAACTTCCCTGACATCTTACAATTTCTGCACTGGTTGCAATTTTGGTTGGTGCAACTGCCAAGATAGTTTCATGAATTTCTGTTCTTACAGACAGCATTTGGTCGACAATATTCATGCCACGGTGCTAACCAAGCAACGAATTTGCCATTCCATACTCTAACATATCAATAATCAAAACTATCCATTCTGGTTTCTGATGAAGAACCACCACTTTAAACAGTATCTTTACTGACATCATCGTACTTCTCCGTTTTCTTTTTGAGATGATTTTTCAAGCAGAAACAAAAATTAGAGTCACACTCTAAGCTTCACTGCTTACTATAGAGACACAGAGAAGAGAATGAGGCTGTACCAGGACAGGGATGCCAGGGCGGTGGGTGGGAGTCTTCTGGACCCACTCACCACAATGACTTGCTGTCCCTTTACAACTTAGCAAAATTACAAATTACTGCATAATGCCCCTGCATAATGTCACGGTGTCACACCTGTCTACGCTGAACCTGAGCGGTGATGCTAAAAACTCTATTGCCACAGCTCCCAAGCCTGGGTGTTTATCACAACTGCCAAAATACGTTTTAAAAGAGATTCCTGGGCCTTTTCGACAGAGATTCTGATTCAGCTGGCCTGGAGTAGGGCCTGAAAATATGATTTTCCAAAGAGCTTCCCTGGTATGCGATTCATTCAATATTAATAACAGCAAAAACCTGAAAATAACAAATAAAAGAGAAATAACATGTCTTGAGTTCTGATAACGCTATGCATGTTTTTAAAAAAGTAAGCTCTACACCCAACGTAGGGCTTGAACCCACAACCCTGAAATCAAGAGTTGTACGTTACACTGACTCAGCCAGCCAGGCACCCCTTCTATGCCCTGTTTTAAGAGATTCACATGCAGGGGAACTTGGGTTGCTCAGCTGGTTAAGTTTCTGATTCTTTTTTTTTTTTCAAGATTTTATTTATTTGTTTGTCAAAGAAAGAGAGAGAGAGAGAGCACAAACGGGGAACAGCAGGGGGAGAAGCAGGCTCCCTGCTAAGCAAGGAGCCTGATGCAGGACTTGATTCCAGGACCCTGGGATTATGACCTGAGCTGAAGGCAGACGCTTAACTGACTGAGCCACCCATGCGCCCTGAAACCTGATTTTTTTTTTTATGTTATGTTAGTCACCATATAGTATATCATTATTAAGTGTCTGATTCTTGATCTCAGCTCTGGTCTTGATCTCAGGGTCGTGAGTTAAAAAAAAAAAGATTCACATGCATTAACCATAAACTTTTAAATTCTAACAACAATTCTATTAGGGAAGTATTATTACTTTTATCTTTCAGATGAGGAAACTGAAGCAGAAAGCAACTTGCCCAACTTCACACAATTAAACAGGGGAGTTGGGATATGAGCCCAGGAGTCTGATTTCAGAGCCTATACCCTTAATCACTATACTAGACAACATTCAACAAAGACTCAACATCTATCCATCCAACAAATACTAAGTAAATACTTCTACAAAAACAAACTTAAAAAGGAAGCAAAGGGTGACTGTGAATATGTGGAAAAGTAATTTTAAAGACAGAGGTTAGGGAAGGCCTCTCAGAGAAAACAACATTTAAATGGAGACTTCAATGATGAGATGACAGTAGCCACCCAAAAATCTGAGGAAAGAACATTCTAGATGGAGAAATAGCGAGTGCAAAAGTCCTATGGAGGAAACAAGCTTGATATGCTTGAAGGACAAAAAGACTTGCCTAGCTAAAGCCAAGTTAGCAAAATGACAAGATGAAGTTGGGATAGTTTAAAGGGGCCAGACTGTATGATTTGGAGTCAGACCCTGGCTTTGCATTCCAGCTTAGCTGCTAACTAGCTGTGTGATCTGGGTGTTATTTATTTATTACAGATTTATTTATTTATTTATTTGAGAGAGACAGAAAAAGAGAGAGAGAGCGAGCACGCACATGCAACTGGGGGGAGGGGAGAGGGAGAATCTCAAGCAGACAGTCCCTGCCCCTCATTGAGTGGCAGTCTGACACGGGGCTTGATCTCACAACCCTGAGATCATGACCTGAGCTGAAACCAAGAGCTGGCCGCTCAACTGACTGAGCCACCCAGGCGCCCCTCGATGTTATTTAACCATCCCGTGTTATACTCTTGATCTGTAAAATGAGGTTAATAATATTTCCAATCTCACGAGGCTGTTGTGAAGATTACGTCAGTTAACACATGCACAGCATCTAACATAGTAGTTGGCATACAGTAAGCACTTAAAACATACTAATATGAGATCTGGTAAGGAGTTTGGATTTTAATAATAGGCAGTCACTGAGAGGTTTTAAGTCTGGACAGACATAATCTGAATTACTTTTTTTTTTTTTTTAAATACCTGTCTGCTTATGGACAATAGACTGGGGGATCGGGAGTAAGGTAGAGGAGTTAGAAAGCTGGCAAGAAATGGTTTGATTTCCAACATAATTTGAAGGAAGGGCAAAGAGAACTTGTTAATGGTCTGGATGAAGGAAGTGAGGAAAAAAACGAAGGAAAAAAAAAAAAGGACTTAAGGATGTCTTAGGTTTCTGGCCTGACTGGCTAGCCAGGAGGACGGTAATGCTATTCTCTAATATGGGGAAGCCTAAGAGGGAAGAAGATTTGGCGGAAGAGTCAAGAGTTTGTTTTCCACATTTTTTTTTTTAATTTTTTTTAAAAGTTTATTTATTTAAGTAACCTCTGCACGCAACATGGGATTTGAACTCATGACTCCAACATCGAGAGCCGCAAGCTCTTCTGGCTGAGCCAGCCAGGTGCCCCAAGAGTTTGCTTTTCACATTTTAAGTTTAACATGACCACTAAACATGTCAGTGGCACTACCAGTGGTACTTGGGTATACGGGTATAAAGCTGAGGGGAAAACGTTAGGGCCAGTTTTGGAACATTTGGTCTATTTCTGAACATTTTTTCCTATCCCCTCTTGATGTATTTTTATAGAACAAATAGTATACAATAAGTTGACTTAAAAATCCAAATTTTTATCTTAAAAAATTTGATGCATTTTTTTCAATATTCTTCTACATGTCATTAAATAAAGGTAGGAATTTTAGAACATGCTCAACTAGTAATACAGTATGCCTAGAAAAGAACAATCAAGAAACAAAAAGAAGAAAACATTAAGAATTAAGGGATAGGATCCATATCTCCAACTCCTGTTCAAGAATGACTGAAGTTAGGGACGCCTGGGTGGCGCAGTCGTTAAGCGTCTGCCTTCCGCTCAGGGCGTGATCCCAGCGTTCTGGGATCCAGCCCCACATCAGGCTCTTCCGCTGGGAGCCTGCTTCTTCCTCTCCCACTCCCCCTGCTTGTGTTCCCTCTCTCGCTGGCTGTCTCTCTCTGTCAAATAAATAAATAAAATCTTTAACAACAACAAAAAAAAGAATGACTGAAGTTAGTATGTGAGTTTCCCCAACTATATGTGGAGATCATATCTGATTTGTAGCCTTAATGAATAATGTCTTTACTAATTTCTAATTATCTCTTTATGTATATTAATTCCTAGAGAAAACACCTTTTAGACTATAGCAAGAAGGGGAGGATACCACCTTCCATAAATACCCCTTCTTCAAAATTCTAGAGGTCACCATGAAGAAGACTGGAGGATGAGCTTTACCATGAAGTAGACTGGAGGATTACACTTCCCTTTGATAATGATTGGCTCTTACATCTTCCTCTTCATTCTACATATTAAAGAGGAGACTTTTTTCTCTTTCGCTTCCAACTTTTCTTATATGAGAGTACTACGAATGTAATTTGTCAATTTGACGTTAACTGGCTAATTTTGGATTGGTTTGGATCAAGAAGGGATTTTACGGGGTGCCTGGCTGACTCAGTCCATTGAGCTTGTGTTTCTTGATCTCAGGGTTGTAGGTTCAAGCCCCAAGTTGGGTGTAGAGATTACTTAAAAAATAAAATCTTAAAAGAAAAAAAGAAGAGATTTTACTATTCTTATATACAGTTCAAATGATTAAAAGACTAAACGGTCTAAATATGTGTTGTCCTTGGTATTATAACCAACAGATAAATTTGCCTTAAATTTTTAAAGAAACAAGTGAGGTATTATATAAAAAAGAGAATAAACAGATGAAGATAAAACTCATCTGAAAAGAATGCAAAGCCTTATTTTTAAAAAATGATCACAGGAAAAATAATGTAATAAGAGTGAGATTCCACTTGGGTTGTATCAAAAGTAATAACTATTATATAACAAAGTAACAGAATACTAAGAGACAGTGACCTAAAAAGGAGAAAGAATTCTGAAAATACAAGTTGGTATAAGCCACACTATAGACTTTCTAATAAAATTAAGGACACATCTGGCTTCACTTTTTTTTATTGGTACCCTTCTTTAGAACAGTATAAACTGCCTCAAAATTATTTTAGGCACTTGTAATGAACTAGTTCATCTCTGTCCTAAAACAGTAATGCTATACTATAATTATTAAGGCAGCTCTCCCACTGCAATGGTAATTTTACAAACAGATAATACATTCAATGAGAATAGGAGTTATGCCTTATATTTCATTATTTTTCCCTTGTAATATCTATAACACAAAATTATGCAGAGAAAAATAATGTACTCAGGACAGTATATAAAACCTCATTACAGGGGCACCTGGGTGGCTCATTTGATTAAACATCTGACTCTTGATTTCTGCTTGGGTCATGATTGCAGGATTATGAGACTAAGCCCTGCATCGGGCCCACACTGGGCTTGGAGCCTGCTTGGGATTCTCTCTCTCCCTCTCCCTCTGCCTACCCTTCCAACCCCATGTACACATGACCTCTCTCTCTCTCTCTCAAAAAACAACCCTCATTACAGATCAGTAATGGACTCTGATGGTAGGGAACACTAACCTAGAACCTCAATTAAACAAAACATTATTCCCACCAAAAGCAATCCCATTCTTCTCATTAGGAGACTTATATACTACAATAAAATTGTACTCCTTTATGTTCTGAATTTCAACAAAAATTTACAAAAATTTGTTTTCTCTTATTGTATACATACTTCACAGTAATCTTGATTTTGCCCGTTAACCTGCAAAGCCTAAAATGTTTACTATTTGGTCCTTTATAGGAAAAGACAGCTGATTCTGTGACAAGATTAGGCATGGAAATATCAGTAAGGAGAACCCAACTCAGTCTTTTTTAGGGAATAGACAGTTATGTCAGAGAATGTTTCCTAGAGAACGTGATGGTTGGGGTGGGGCTGAAGGATTCAAGTGACTTGGCTGGACAAAAGGGGTGAGGATTGGAAGGAGGGCAGTCCAGGCAGAGGCAAAAACATCTCCAAAGAACTGGAAGCGTAAGGGCCTACCACATTTAGGAAAACTAAAATGTGATCAGGGGGCTGGAACCAAGAATGTAAAGAAAGGAAGGATCTATGGGGTTAAATGTTGCTGTGAGGTCAAACAAGGTCAGGATTAAAAAGAGTGCCTTGATTTAGCAAAATGTGCTGAAGAACAATTGGTGGGTGGTCTTCATCTATTTTCACAGTGGAATTAGTGACAGCATTCTCAGTTGACTGCCCAGAACAGAAGCCAGAATGTAGTGGGTTATGAAGCTACAACACAGTGGGTAAGGAGAAAATGGAGAGGATCCAGAGAGAAAGAATACTAGCTACAGGGGGATGTAGAGCAGAGTTTTCATAAAGATGGGAAAAACTGGAATGCTTTGGTCAAATGTTACGGGCAGGGAGCTCTGAGAACAAATAAGGGAAGGGATTCAGAGTAAAAATGGCAGGACTAGCCTTAGAAGAAGGTAGTGTACCTTTTCTACTATAATAAAAGGGAAGACAAAAACGCAGGGCATAGATTCAGGAAAGTCTTAGGCATAGTGACAGAAAATTGAGGAAGTTCTTTTAAGATGGCATTTATTCCTTCAGCAAAGTAGAGGGAGATAGTTTCAGAAAGAAAAAGAGGCTTTTAAAAAACCATGGTTGATAATGGGGAAAGAGAGCTGCATGAGGAAGCCTCTGAGGATTGTTGGGCAGAGCTGAGAACCCAACTGGGGAGGAGCCTGTGATTTTTGGTAACATGAGCCTTTGGAAGTCTGAGGTTTTTTTCTAGCAGCACTGGGAAGGCTGGACGTAGGCTCATGAGAGGTCAACATTTGGATTCATCCAGAGCTGGGTTTTTGCCGGTTGCCGGATGGGTTTAACAGAATCCCGAATGGGTAAGGCAGTTGAAAATTCTTCAAGAGAGTGAATGATGGATCGTGAAGTCTAAGCAGGGGCAGAAGTGATTAAAAGAAGGAGGCCAAAAAGGACAGAGGGCAGAGACTGCATAGTTTAATGAGGTTATAAAACAAATTAAAAAAACAAGTATAACGGGAATAACTGAGTGAGAATGATGGCTGAATAAGGGGCTCTTGCTCTGAATGAAATATGAATTTAAGTTTTCAGAGACAGAAGAGTCCAGTGTGTGATTACAAATACAGCTAAAATTAGTGGAGGTGAAGGTCATTGCACATGAGTCGTCTGGAGTTGAAGTCAAAATAGTCAAGGCTCCCCTTAGCTTCCACAAAGCAGCATCTGCAGTATATGGACTGGTCTTGAGAAAACATGTCCACCTCAAGTTTTTCTAATGACATGATCTGAGGAGACATTTCCCAGCATTCGATATTCTAGAGTATTTGAACAAAGTTGATTTGTTCCATCCCAGAACTGTGTGCTCACTCCCTCCTCCGAATTCTGTCAGTGATCTCTTTCAGGGAGGTAGCTGAGTATGAGGAACAAAGGAGAGATACCCGACTGGGTTTAAGAATTCCCACCTGTGGGAAATTCTGGCGCATGCTACGACACTGATGAACCCTGAAGACATTATGGTAGGTGAAATAAGCCAGTCACAAAAAGATAGATACTGTATGATTCCACTTATTTTTTTAAAGATATTTATTTATTTATTTATTTATTTATTTATCTGAGAGAGAGCGCGCATGCGCCAGTGAGAAGGGGCAGAAGGAGAAGCAGGAGCCTGAGACAGGGCTTAATACCAGGACCCAGGATCATGACCTGAGCCAAAGCAGACTTTTAATTAACTGGGCCACCCAGGCGCCCCTGTATGATTCCACTTATATGAGAGACCTAGAGTAGTTAAATTCATGGAGACAGAAAGTAGAATGGTGATTGCCAGGGGCTGGGGGATGTGGGAATGGGGACTCACTGTTTAATGGGTACAGAGTTTCAGTTTTGCAAGAGGAAAAGTGTTCTGGAAATGGATAGTGGTGATGGTTGCACAATGTGAATGTACTTAATGATGAATGATACACTTAAAAATGGTTAGCATGGTAAATGTTATGTATATTTTATCAGAATGAAAAAGAAAAAACTAGGTGCACATATACTGTCACATGATTTATAAAGAAGGTGATATTACAGTATGGTGGAGAAGGGAGGGTGATGGATCAACTGGATATCAGTGAGGAAAAAAATAAATCTTCACCCCTACCTCACACCATACACAAATATCAATTCCTGATAAACCGCAAATATAAATGTGAAAGTTAAAACAGTAACGCTTGTAGGATAAAATGAAGGAGAACAACTCTATCACCTTAGAGGAGGCAAAGACTACTCAAATAGGTTACAAAAAGCTATAACCATAAAAGAAAAAAAAATCTAAAAATCAGACTATGTTAAAACTAAAAACCTCTGTTCCTCAAAACATACTGAGAGAGTGAAAAGACAAGCCAGAGAATTAGAGAAGATATTTCCAACACATATAACTGAAAAATGACTTGTCAAAACTATATAAAGAACTCACTCAATAGGTCAGTAAGGAAAGGCAGACAGATCAGTGGAAAAATGAACAAAAGACTGACACTCATCCGCATTTCAAAAAAAAAAAAAAACAACTGAAAAGGTAGTGAACTTCATCTGTTATCAGAGAACTACAAATTAAAACTACCATGAGATACTGCTACAAACCATCAGATTAAAAAGACAGAAACAACTAAATGAGAATATGCAATCATGAGAATTCTCATCCAGGCTGGTGGGAGTGTAAATCGGTACTACTTTGGAAACTGTTTGGCAGTATCCACTAAAGCTGAATAGATGCATATCCAGTGATCCAAAAATTTCAAAAGGAATGCAACATGTGTTCACTAAAAGACATGTACTATAAGGCATAGCGGGACTTTATTAACAGCCAAAAAGGTAAATGACTCAAAAGTCCATCAAGAGTAAAATGGGTAAGGAAGCTGCAGAACACTCACACAATAGACTGCTAGACAGCCGTGACAATAAACAATCTGGAGTAACACCCACAATAGTTCATCAACATGATGAATCTCACAAAATAATGTTATGCCAAAATACGAAGCCAGTTACAAAAGAGTTCATAATGTATTTTTCCATTTACATAAAGCACACAAAACCAATCTATGATAAGTCAAGACAGTAGTTACCCTTTGGTTGAAAGAGGGATGGGGAGGCAGGTAGCAACTGGAAGATGGCACCAAGGGAACTTCTATGGTGAGACCAAGTGTATTTCAAGGGTACTGGTACTGATAAACTCCTTAAGAAACCAGACAGAAGAATAATGAGATAAAAAATATCTCAAGACTTTTTTTTGGCAACAGTTTTAGGATCACCCATCTAGGAGGTTACGAAGGGAATGGAATTATAGTAGGGGGGATTTTATGTGTTAAAAATGATATGCTGTGTGCAAGAGATTGTGCTTGGTGAAGAAGTGGCCAAAAAATAGCTACCAAAGATCTTTCTTGTGCCAGGCAGGGGGAAAACTTGGTCAAGATAGAGGGGGGTACATACACACACAGTGTTAAGTGCTGAGGGTGGGGGTGAGAAGAGAAGGAATACACAAAATAAACAAACATTAGAGAGTGGATGGAGAAAGGAGTACCTGAAATAAATCTGCAGAATGATGGAAGCCAATCATAATAAAAGTACCTATTTGGGAGACAGTGGTTATTTACCTGCAAATCCGGCTTTGGTTTAAAATCAGGGAAAATGGTGAACCAAAAACAACATACATGTAGAAACCCAACTAAAAACCTGGTTAACCCCACTTTTCCTCAACTTTAGTTGAACGGATCCTTCCTTGCTAAAAATAAAAACATGACTTGTTAGCCGTTATAACAGAAAGGAGATCTGGAAGAAAATCTCTAGGTTGAAGACATGGCTCTGCCGCTGCCGCCGCCAACCTGGTTTAGTCAAAGAATGAAAATTAGATTAAGAAATCAGAAGGGTAGAGGCGCCTGGGTGGCTCAGTGCCTTAAGCGGCTGCCTTCCCATTGATCGGGTCATGATCTCAGGGTCCTGGGATCCTGGGATGGAGCTCTGCTCAGCGGGGAGTCTGATTCTCCCTCTCCCCCCCAGCTTATGCTCTCTCTCCCTCTCACTCACTCTCTACTCTTTCTCAAATAAATAAAATCTTTTAAGAAAGAAAGAAAGAAAGAAAAGAAATGAGAGGGTTAGTTTTCCAGCTTTACTCTTTTCCAACTTTGGTGTCAATCCCAGTCTACAAATTAGAGCAAACATTAACGGAGATAGATAGGAAGCATTTATTTGGTAAATACGAAGTGCCCACTCTGCGTTAAATCGCGAAGATCATACTGCAATGGTGAGGCGGATATGTCACAGGTTATTTTTAAAAAGTGTATTAAATATGCTACGTAATTACGTAGAAGAAAACCCCGTGGGGGAAAAAGGAAGGCGGGACAATTCTTGGGAGAAACTGGAAATGCTTCACTGAAGCCTTCACTGCCATTGAAGTTGGGCCTGGAGAATGGGGCAGGAGTTTGTAGGGTATGTCAAGAAGTGGAGTGAGGCCAAAAAGAGCCCAGAGAATTGAGGAACGGCGCAGAAACCCGGACTGGTGTCAGCACTGGGCTGTGTGTGTGTTAGATACAACGACAGAAAGAGAGGCTAGGAAGGCAGGTCGGGGGCTAGGGAGCAAAGCATCTTCTGCAAGAGCCAAGAGCGTTGTACGTCAGAAGGCAATATGGCACAGAGGTTAGGAGCACCGGCTGTGTTCTAAATCGGGCTCCACCGTTTACCCGCTCTGTGATCTGGGCAACAGCCTGGGCCTCAGTGTTCGTGTTTGTAACATGCAAATAAGAACCTTTACCTTATACAGTTGCAAGGAGGATTAAATGACTGAAGGTGTATCGATCGTTTAGCCCATTCAGCGCTAAATGAGACTACATTATCGTTGTAATGATGACCAGCCCCCTCCCCTGCCCGCTACGGCTAAAAAAGCAAAGTTAGCTCGGGTCGCCCGCGCCCACTTGCCACCGCTCCGCCTTTTCAGGCCTTGGACCTCTATTCAAAGAGTGGGGCCGGGCCAGAGAAGGGGCAGGCGGGCCTGGCGGCCAGCGTACACGCAGCCGCTTACCAGGGCTGGGGTCTCGCTCCTCGTCTTCCGCTGTCTCGCGGGCCTTGAAGCCGGGCGGCAGAGCCGGCCCGATCAGATCCCTCGCCATCCGAGGTAGCGGACACTGATCAGGCGTACAACTCTAACCACGCAGAGACAGGTCTACCCTAAGGCAGCCCGGGATCCGTCGCAAATGCAGGAAGCTTTCCCGGCGCCTACCAATGACGTAGCAGCCCGTGGTTGGCAGAGTCGTGTAATTCGCGAGAACGGAAGTGACGCCTAAGGCTTGTTCCACATTCGCATGCTGGGTTCCCTACCTGGCGGGAGGCATGGCTGAGCCGGCTAGTGATTTCGTGACTTCTGCGGGGTGGTTTCCACCATCTGAGCTGACCCCCACGTTGGGGCCTCTGAGCGACACTGCTTCGCTGCGGGACAACTGGATGCTCTGGGCAATGCTGCCGCCGCCGCCGCCGCCGCCACCTTCATCGTCGCCTCCCGTAGCAGGGTCGCAGCCTTCCTCGGAGGAGCAGCCCCCCCAGGAGGCCCAGGCTCTCCCTGAGGCACCTCCTCCCTTCGACACCCAGATTCTTCCCGGGTCGCAGCCTCCCTTCGACGCCCAGTCCCCCCTTGATTCTCAGCCTCACCTCAACGGCCAGCCTTCTTGGAATTTCCAGGCTTCGACATCATGGTACTGGAGACAGTCTCCTGGTGTCTTTCCTGGGCATCAGAACGCTCCAGGTAGGCTATTACTCCTCTCCTTACCACCCCTTTACTTTTCTTCTCCCCTTTTCCCTCTCCCACTTTCCCCTTTTTCCTCTCTCTCCTTCTGATTCTGCCTTGCACTCTTGGAGTCTGTTCAGTAATGTCTCACAGTTTGTCGGACAGTAATGTTCCCCCCCCCCGTCTGTTCAGTCAGTTCAGCAGTTATTTATTGATTCCAACGATGCACAAGGAACTAGGAATATAGCAGTGAACGAAACATACAAAAATCCCTATCTTTGTGGAGCTTTACATTTATTTGCTGGTGGAGGAAGACAGAATAAAGCAGCGTGTATTACAAGGCAATGAGTTTTATGGAGAGAGATAAAGCAAAGAAGAATGATAGATAGTGCAGTTTTAAATGTCAGTGTCAGTCATAAAGAAAGTGACATTCTGGCAAAGACCTCAGGGAGGTGAGGGATCAGAGCTGTGGATATATCTGGGGAAATAGGGATGCAAGCAGAATCAACTGCAAGTGCAAAGACCTTGAGGCAGGAGCTATAGATCAGAACCCGAGCCAGTGTGGCTAGAGAGGGTGGAGTCTGGGGTAGAATTGTAGAAGACTGGGGAAGAGGGCAGACCTGCTGGGGCCTTGTAGATGATGGAACTTTGACTTTTTACTCCTGTGATAAGGGTAATGCAGAGGAGTGACATGATTTGATTTATATTTTAGAAGGATTAATGTGGCTACTGATGGGAGTTGATTTAAAGGGAAACGAATTAAGAAGCTATTGCAGTTATCCAAGCGAGAGATATTGGGGACTTCCACCAGGGTGGAGCCCAGGACATAATGAGAAGTGTTGGATTTTAGATCTATTTAGAAGGTAGGGTAGGGCCAACCTGATTTGCTGAACAATCGGATATAAGGTGTGAGGTAAAGCTGAGACAAGAATAACTTAAAGTTTTTTGCCAAACAAGCAGAAAGATGGGAGTGGAACAGATTTGGAAGGAAGACGAGGAGTAGAGTTTGGAATATGTTTATGTAAAATAGAGATACTGAATAGGCTGTTAGTTCGTACTCTCCAGGGGAGATTTGTGGCTGGAGCTGTGAATTTGGGTGTCATCAGCATGTAGATCATATTTAAAGCCACGAGATTGTTCACTTGAAACCATTCTCCAACTCTGCATAAGATTTAATTTACATCAACTTGAATTCAAATCAGTGTTTACTGTGTGCCAAATGCCGGGAATAGGAATGTGCCTAAGACAGTTCTAAGTCAGATCAGATGGGTTTATAAATGTCAATCAGCACAGCATAACTGGTGATGGAGGCATATGAAAGGTGGTTTCAGAGTGTAGAGGAAGTTGGGGAAAGCTTTTGGAAGAAGTGTTTTGGGAGATGTTTAGGATTTAAGAAGAAATACCATTTAGGTAGGGGCAAAGTGGTGTGAGTACAAGGTGAGTTTTGAGAATTGTGCTGTTCTCGTATGATTGAAGCAAAGTAAGTGGAGGGTACGGGGGGGAAGAGTAGGATGAGAAAATAAACTGAGATCTCATTGAAGGACTCTGTGAAGCCATTCGTAGATTTTTCCAGCAGGATTGTGACCAGTGGAGGATTATTTTTGTGGTGTCAATATGCAGGGTCTGTTGAAAGAGAGGGCTCAGGAACTGGAAGACAATGGGGGAGGCTGTCATAGTAATCTAGGTGAAAGATAAGGGTTTCAGAGTGGGGTCATGGCACTAAGAAAGGAAAGAATTTGAGAGAAAATATAGATCACAAGGTTCTGTGTAAAATTGATGCTGAAAGCACTATATTGGGATTTCACTGTTTACATTTCTAATGTTTGAAAAAACTACAAGAAATTTCATCAGGTTAAAGTGGCTGTTCCTTTTTTTACTTTGACACCTAAAGCATGTATGGACATTTAATCTTACCAATTATGAATTCATTTGAAAAATATTTATTTGGTAGACTAGTCTTAATCTTTGTTAATTTGTTTGAACTACTTTTCTTCTTAGAAGAGGTAGTTTTTACTCAAGTATTTTTGACATGTTAGGGCAAATAAAAATTTAAAAATTGTGTAGTTGCAAATATTTATGGATTTCTTTTTGTTTTTTAGTTAAACATCCTTATTTTCCACGAAAATATGATCGAAAGTTCACTGATGTCAACTTCCCTCCCAGTAGGAAACAGAAAAAAAAGGTATTTTTAAAGATATTCTTGAATGTGACACTTGGGTCCCTGTGTCACTGTGTCATGCCTTGTGTTTCTATCATAACGGTCTCGATGTTTTGCATCCATTATTGACACAGGCCTTGCGATAATAGGATCTTTAAGGATCTTAGCTTTAAGTAAAAACTTTAAGCGAAATCTTTTTGAGAAATAAACGGAGAAATTGTAGAAAAAGAAAACATTCAGGGGCACCTGGGTGGCTCAGTTGGTTAAGCGACTACCTTTGGCGCAGGTTGTGATCCCAGAGTCCTGGGATCAAGCCCCGCGTTGGGCTCCCTGCTCAGCAGGGGAGCCTGCTTCTCCCTCTGCCTGCTGCTCCCCCTGCTTGTGCTCTCTCTGTCACTCACTCTCTTTCAAATAAATTTAAAAAAAAAAAGAAAAGAAAACATTCAATCCATTTCAGTATATTTTCATGAATAAATATGATTGAGAATTATGATTACTAGTAAATGTAAATGTTATTAAACCTTGGTGAACTAAAAAATATGTATATGTATATATGTGTACATGTACATTAGCAAATTGAGACAGGAAGGATGGAATATAGGGAGAAGAACAGAAGTCCAAACTTTTTCTCTTGTAAAATTGAAAGCATGGAGTTAAGAACAAATTACAATGACTCAAACCTTTTATTTTTTATGTACTTTTTCTTTTTGACACGGATCTTTTAGGAACAAATATTTCTGTGATGAAAAAAAGCATTTGCAGCAGTTTTTCTTGTGTCAAATTCAATTAAAATTTAATGTTAATTTAAAATAGTTTATAATTAGTTTATCTGCTGTGCCTGAAGTAATGTCTGAAATTGTTCAGACAGGGCTTTTTTGTGTGTTATTGTTATTTATTATTTGTTTATCTTAATTCATTGTAATGCTTCAGTTCTCTTCAGTAGTGGATATTTATCATTTTTATGAAAAAAAGTTATTTTTTTAAATCAGGGTCAACTCTTGATTATGCTTCAGAAACCAAATCTTTTTTTTTTTTTTTTTTTTAAAGATTTTATTTACTTATTCGACAGGATAGAGACAGCCAGCGAATGAGGGAACACAAGCAGGGGGAGTGGGAGAGGAAGAAGCAGGCTCATAGCAGAGGAGCCTGATGTGGGGCTCAATCCCATAACGCTGGGATCACGCCCTGAGCTGAAGGCAGACGCTTAACCGCTGTGTCACCCAGGCGCCCCAGAAACCAAATCTTAAAATAGGCTTCCTTTATTCCTTTTTTTTTTTTTAAGATTTATTTATTTATTTTAGAAAGTAGGGGGGAGAGAGAGAGAGCTCATACACATATGTGCACAGGGGGAAGGGGCAGAGGAAGAGAAAATCTCAAGCTGACTCCCCACTGAGCACTGAACAGACTGGGGCTCTGTCTCAAGACCCTGAGATCATAACCTGAGCCGAAATCAAGAGTCCTGGTTGCTTAACCAACTGAACCACCCAGGTCCCAGGCTTCTTTTATTCTGATGAATCTTATAAATCTGGCCTGTTTTAAGGTGTATAAATATCAGGGTGCCTGGGTGGCTCAGTTGGTAGAGCCTGTGACTCTTGATCTTGGGGTTGTAAGTTTGAGCCCCACATTGGGTGTAGAGATTACTTAAAATCTTTAAAAAAAGTAATGTCATTATTTTAGAATGAGTTGCATAAAGTCTGCAGCATGAAATTTAGTATCCTTCATTTTGGCATGGAAACTGTAGCTAATACTAAGAAAATATTGTGTATGTATAATGTATTTATTAACATAATCCCAACATTAAACAATGGGATAGCATTTCCTATATAGTCTTATCATTGTAGTAATCTTTTTTGTTTTATGTTTAAGCGTAAAAATAGCAAATTTGGAGCAAATAACAGACCTTTACTAAATGATTCTTTTTTTCCTTTTTGGGGTTTAAAAAAATTTGATATAGTTTTTTTCCCTAAAAGTTGAAATGCTGTTTTTACCATCAATATTGATTATTAGATCATTTTGACATATGCTGTACTCTTAATTAGATTACCAATTTGAAATCTACTCACAGATTATATTAGCTCTTTTCAGATTTGAAATTTCTCTATCATGCCTGCTTTTCCTAATGTATTTTTTAAAAATAAAATAAGGGATAACAGAATTATCTCTTCATTAGAAATGTATTCAGAAGTTTCTCCCACATACAGGGGTTATATGAAAAATCAAAGTATATAACACTGGACGGATAGTTATATTTTTATTATTGATTAAACATTTTTTATCAAAAGCCTAATGCCTCTCTGTTTTTGTTTGCAGAAAAGAAAAGAACCAGTTTTTCATTGTTTTTGTGATACCTGTGATCGTGGTTTTAAAAATCAAGAAAAGTATGATAAACACATGTCCGAACATACTAAAGTAGGTTTTTCTTGGTTGCCCTGAAATTTATTTAACAAAATGGGTATATTTGGTAGAAATTCTGAGCTTTTTTGCTTAAATTTATGGTTTGGGGGTGGGGAGCCCACTGCTTCAGGAAGAGGCAAGATGGCAGCAAAGAAGGGAGGTCTGACAGCTGTGTGTGTGCACCTCTTGCTTTGTAAGAGTGCTGGGCCTCACCTCCAGTTCCTCTATGCACCTTTTTGTGTTTTTTCCTCTTTAAGGCTGCCCTTGACCGATTAATCACACTGTAATTTGCCATGGCCCATCACTCTCTAAGGATGGTCTGGACCGCATTAAGTACTTTTAAAAAATATTTAATCAGAATGTTCTTAATTTGGAAAGGTTCTTTTCAGTTATTAGGAACGCCCCTTCAACTTTAGGAATTAAGGCAATTTGATAGCGTTGCCGATGTCATGCATTTACTAAGTAGAGAAGTAAGTGATATATATTACTGTTCAATATGCTTTGAGAATGTCATTCCTCTTTAAATACAATCCTGTTTTGGAGTGCTGTTTGTTTCGCTATTGACACAAGTATGGAATGATGACACCACATAAATGGGATAACTATGAAATTCAACCAGATTATGTCTGAATATGTAGTGGTAGGGTAAATTTAGTATGGAAAACATTGAATGGTCTTTTTTTTCCAAACTTTTGCAGTGTCCTGAAGTAGATTGTTCTTTTAGTGCACATGAGAAGATTGTCCAGTTTCATTGGAGAAATGTAAGTTCTTGGGTGGGTTTTTTTTTTTTAATTCATGCTTTTTTTATTTCATCGATTTGTTATCTCACAGCTCTTCATTTACCTAGCCTAATAATAAGTAACATTCATGGAGTACTTTGTATTATTCAATTTTATCCTCACAAACCACTGTGTGAAGTAGATAAATATTGGCCACAGTTAATAGATGAAAAAAAAATGACTTGCCCAGGACCTTAGAACTGATTCTTGCACTTGAGTTTCTTGACCATAAATTCTATACTTGTTTTACTCCACTGTGCTGCTTCAAATCATTCTGTGTATTCAGTATTTCTTTAGCTGCCTTAATCAGTTTTGCTTGGGAGGTCATTCATTTGGGTATTTGATGTCAGTTGAGAAATGGTCACATACCTACTTTGTAATCAAAGTTATGTTACTCCTTTTTTCTTTATCAGTAGCACTAATCTAAGCACACAAAAATCACTCCTTTTCCTTTAAGGGAGAAGTCATAATAACGGATAGGTAAAACCCGCTTACTTTGTTTTAAAATTGTCTCTGCTAGTAAATTTAATGTCGAGTACAGAGTCTCCATTATCCTCCATGATACTGGCAATTTAGTCAGAAACATACAATATGAGGGCGCCTGGCTGGTTCAGTCGGAATAGCATGTGACTCTTGATCTCAGGGTTGTGAGTTCAAGCCCCATGTGGACATGGAGCCTACTTTAAAAAACAAAAAGTTAAAAACAAAAACAAAAACCAACACATACGATATGCTTCCTGATGTTCAGCAGGCTTTTTCTCCCTAGATGCATGCTCCTGGTATGAAGAAGATCAAGTTAGACACTCCAGAGGAGATTGCAAGATGGAGGGAAGAAAGAAGGAAGTGAGTCAAGAGTTCAGAACTAGTGAAATGACTTTCTTGTACTGTGGCAAGGCTGAGTACTTCCAAATAATGCCCATCCTGGCCCTAATGAGTAATTTGAAAAAGGAAATACGGCGTTTTTTAACATTGCAAATATTCCTCTGAAAATGACTAGTCCTAATTTTGCTGTTCTTCAGAGTTGGTGTATAGTGAATTTGAGATTGTTACTTGATGGTTTAAAAATAAGCTGACAATTTTTATTAGGGTAGTTTCGATTCGTTGAATTCCACTATAATGATGGTACTAGGGAATGGGGCTGTGAGCTATATTATACGAGGTGGTTATTGAATAAGTTTTGAGAAGACCTAATAGGAGCTCTTTGTAAATAATGTCATAATGGGACCGTACTCTACTCTTTGAGGGAAGCTAGTACATGCCACCTATGTTAGATGTTCAGTGCTCAGGCAGTAATGAGTGGGTGCTCCTATTAAAAAAATACTTTGCTGTGTTTTTCTTTTGATTTTTTTCCCCCCCAACAAAAATCTGTTGAATGACTGTAGTATGCTAGTTAGAGGAAGTAGAGCAATGATACATGGGTTTATCCTTAATTAAAAAAAGACCAGGAATTCTTTCCTGTGAGTAGTGTCTAAGAAATTTGAGCCTTGCCATGTGACTTGTGTCTTTATGCTTATTAGGGAAGAAAGTTTAATAGATGTCTAGCTAGAATAGACTCATGAAAAATCCCAGTAGGACACTTCTACTGTCTTCTCAGAGGAAATATGACAGCTCATCCAGCAGCCGAAACTAGGCAGAACTATGAGAATGATCAGATGCATTTTTAAGTCGGATGGTGTTTTTGTGGAATTAAAAATGAGGAGAGCCTGAGATGAAAAAGGGGACAGTTATCTTCTGAGGTCAAGAAAGATACTTAAAACTCTTTTGACGGGCAGGTCAAATTTTTGCTTTGTTCAACTTAATTTTTTAGTTTATTTTTAAATTCAACATTTTAATGTGTAACGAATAATTTGAGACCGCACTGACTTTATAGAAAGAGGATGTTAGTAAAATTATGGGTATTTATTACCACCATCATCATCCTCGAAGTCTTGGATATGTGAGTGAGATAAGCTTGATCAGATGCCTAAGAAACAATGAAACATGACATGGCATGTTTTATTAGTTTGTTAATATGTGCCATGGGCACAATGTGAGGTTGTGAGTAAATGTACCAATGAAATACACCTTAGGGTATCTTAATGCTTTTATTTAGCACTCACTGTCTCCCTTTTAAACCTCTTAAAATACGTGTTTTTGTTTTTTTTAATATTTGAGTATAGTTGGCACACAATGTCATATTGGTTTCGGGTATGCAGTGTAGTAATTCAGTAAGTATATACGTTATGCCGTGCTCATCCCAAGTGTAGCTGCCTTCTGTCACAACACTATTATAATACCATTGACTGTATCCCTATGCTGTGCCTTTTATCCCTGTGACTTAGTCATTCCATACCTGGAAGCCTGTGTCTCCCACTCCCCTTCAACCATTTTCCCATCCCTCCACCCCCCTCCCCTCTAGCAACCATGAGTTTGTTCTCTGTGTCTATAGGTTTGACTCTGCTTTTCGTTTATTATTTAATTTGTTTTATTTTTCAGATTCCACATATAAGTGAGATCATATGGTATTTGTCTTTCTCTTTCTGGCTTACTCCACTTACCATAATTCCCTCTAGGTCCATCTATGGTATCTTAAGTTTTTAGTTTAAATCTACTTACATGTGTAGTGTTGTGGCAGATGTTATACTGTTAGGTGAAAAAGTTAGTGACTGCCCTTGAAAGCTATGGAGGTAATTCTGTAACAAAAAGTTTTAGAACCAGCTGAGAACACACAGAATTTAGTCAATGTGCATGTAAGTATGAGTTATGAGCACTGTGTGCAGAGATGGATGAGGGTGAAGGCACAATCAGAAGAATTTAGTTTTTAGGCAAGTAGGTCTAGCCAGTCAGCGTGGACTTGGTGGATTTAATAGATTTCAGTCACATCTAAGGCTAACAAATGAAGGAGTTTAGGCCACCCGGAGTAGAGTATACTAGAATGCCTTTTTCTCTTTATCTCCTTGGCAGAATCTTTTTATTTTTTTTATTTTTTATTTTTATTTGACAGAGATAGAGACAGCCAGCCAGAGAGGGAACACAAGCAGGGGGAGTGGGAGAGGAAGAAGCAGGCTCATAGTGGAGGAGCCTGACGTGGGGCTCGATCCCGTAACGCCGGGATCACGCCCTGAGCCGAAGGCAGACGCTCAACCTCTGTGCCACCCAGGCGCCCCTCCTTGGCAGAATCTTATGATCTTGGAAGATCTGTCTCAAATGTCACCTGGTTTATCACTCTTCTTCATTTTCATTTTCTTTAGCTCAGTGCTGCCAGAGTGCTAGTCTGTGATGAGATAAGGAACTTGTATCAGAATGTCAATTGATACATTACTTTTTTTATTGAGAGAAAATCTTGGTAGGAAAAAGATGTCAGCTGATCTAAACATTTTCCTTAGTTACAGAGTTGTTGTATCAGCGGGTGGACTGGCTGCCAATCCAGGGACCGCCTCCGCTAAGGCACTATTGACTCCCTCATTTGGGACAATGTAGCTTGTGAGCACACCGCAGTAGCGTCTGTTACATTATAGCATAGTTATCCCGAGTCTGGCACATCTTTGGTTCTGCTGCACTTTGCACTGTGCCTGGAATTTAGCATGTGGAGATTTGTTGATTGAATTTCTGTGAAGTGGCGCAGGGTAGGAAGACCCAGTCTCAGCACAAAGGGAGCTTCTCCAGTTGCATGGTCAAACTTAGAGTAGTTAGGACCATGACGTGGTTTGACTTAGGGAAGAATTCTGAAGCATGGCCTATCGAAGCACCTTGCTCCCTTTAGCTGGCTTCTTTATAGATACAATTTTTTCTCCTCACAGCTCCCTAAGTATATGGTTATTTTGCTTTGTTTTGTTTTTGCTTTGCTTCTTTGTTTTTATCAATAGGTTATATCTTTTTATTATTTTACACAGGGGAATATTAAAACAAGAAGAATTAACTCCATTTCCTGTCTGATAGTGTTCGAAGAGCGGATGCTGACAGGGTCGAAGATTGTATCCTGCTAGATGGGATGGAAGTGACGTAACTGCTAAAACACTAACCTGTTCCCCTTGCTACTTAGCTCTGACTTTGATCAGTTGGAAGTTAGTGCAGCTCATTGGTGCCAGGCCCTTTTATAAGTGTTTAATTCTTTTGAGGAGGATGACAATGGCTGCAAGACAGCATAGATTATAAAGCAGCTAGGAAGTTAACTAAACTTAGTTGTTGAATCTTACAAGTTTTGAGTTCACTTAAGTCAGTAGGAAACGTCTGAGATGAGTTTCTGATTTGCCAGCCTTGGTTCTCTTATCTCTAGTGGCTGTATAAATTGAATCATGAGCTCTGGGAAAATTAGACACTATTAATAATGGTCACCATTTTCAATGACTCTGTTCTACAAGTCTAGCTATTTCACTCTCTCACAGTCCTTCCCTCCTTCTCAGCATGTAGTCTGGAGGAGTGCAGTGTTCCTTGGCAAAGGGAGGTTGAGCTGAACTCAGATCTAACTAGGAAAAGATGAGGGGAGGCAGGGAGTAGTATCCAGATGGATTGGCATGTTCAAGGAACTTGAGTATAGGTAAGAGATGATAGAAGTTTTTAATAGATGGCAGTGATACGGACAGAAAGAACTAGGTGGATATAAAACATTTGGGAGGTAAGTGGGCACTATTTGGGGATTGAATGATAAGAGGTTGAAGAGGAAAGAGGTTTTGCGGAGACTTTCGGGTTCCTGATATGAGCCCCTGTGAACAGTAAATCCTGGAAGAGGGTTTGGATGTATTGATTTTGGACATTGTTGAGCATGAGGACATTCTGAGATATTTATTTGAAGATGTTGCATAGACATTGGGTCTTGGACCAGACTGGGCTGGAGATATATATTTTTAAATCATGAAGTTATAAATGTAAACACATTCCCCCCAGAGAGAGAGGATAGAGTAAAAGGAGAAGACGGCCTAAGAGAGTAAAAACCAGTAAGACTGCCAAGTGAGAGCTGGAGAGGTAGAAGAAAACTTAGGAATATGAGATGTCATGGAAGCCATTAGAGGGCAGGATTTCAAGAAGGAAGATGTGGTTAGTAGTAATAGTGTAGTTTGTTGTGGAAAGGTGAAATAAAACAAGAACAAAAAGTGACTATTTGATTTTATGACATGTAGGGCCTTCTTGATGTGGACGCAGATGATTGCTCCTTCACCCTTCTTTGAATTTCCTGCCATCTGTCTACACAGCTGTCTGCAGTTCTAACACCCTCCCCAGTGATTCGTAACAAGATGGGTTGTAGTGGATTGCAGTTGCCTTTGCCACCTGCCATTGGCATATCAGATGCTCCCACAGCAGGGTGTATACTTTGAATTCCCCTGACTTTTTGAGACTCATAGCTTATATTCAGATTTCTGCTGTCCTTCACCTCCATGCAATTTTAGCCACTCCCTTTCCTGATCACAGTCTGGATCTAATATTCTGGACTTTTTGCCTGGAAATCTTAAAGCTGGGCATACTCATCTTTCTATAAGTTTTTTTAGTTTTTGTTTTTGTTTTAATTTTTAAGTAATCTCTACACCCAGTGTGGGGCTTGAACTCAAAACCTTGATCAAGAGTCACATGCTCTACCGACTGAGCCAGCCAGGTGCCCTTGGGCATACTCCTCTTTATTATAACCTCCATTCTATCCAGCTCTCACTGTCACCTCTGCCTGGTATGGCACTAGTTGAGACCTCCCATCCCATACTCCCTTTACCTTCTTCTGTCATCCCTTTCTGTCCTCACCTCCCTACCCAGTTTGTTTATTCATTTATTTATTTAAAAGATTTTATTTATTTATTTGTCAGAGAGAGGGAGTGCCAGCGCACACAGGCAGGGGGAGCGTCAGGCAGAGGGAGAAGCAGGCTTCCTGCTGAGCATGGAGCCCAATGCGGGACTCCTGGGATCATCAACTGAGCCGAGGGCAGATGCTTAACCGACTGAGCCACCCAGGCATCTCACCTGTTTTTTTTTAGAGAAATTGGGTAAAAGTGTGTTGATCTGGCTAATAATTGTGGTTGGAAATCAGTAATAATAGCTAATGGTACTTAAACTGCTGTGGTTTTGAACATTAAATTCTTACCATATAGGACAGACCATCACTGGACAAACCAAATTGATCTGTGTTTGAATGCATTACTTTCTAGAGTAGCTTTCCCTATGTGAATATGAACTATGCCCTCTTGTGGTTTTGTGTAAAAAGTGCTTTAAAGGAAAAAATTTCCACTGGCTAGAGAAACTTAAGGTATATTAACATTTGAAGACAAAAACCCGCTTAGGTAGCAAGTGTAAAGGCTCTGGTAGAAGGCTAGTTTGATTTTCTAATGTTAGCGAGAAATCTTAGTAGCCTTTGAATTTATATTATGTTAATGTAAATTATGATATGTTTGTTATGATACCTTATGTTAATATACATTATGATACCTTTGGCTAACTTCTTGACAATCGTTTAGCTTAAAAATTAGAGGTAAACATTTGGTATTTGAAAAGGCAAGGGTTTTATTATATATGGCTGAGGTCACCAAAAACATATAGGAGTAGACACGAGTGTCTACTCGTCTTGCCTTTAAGACTCTTACTCTAATATGAGATATAAGATAAATATATGTGAGATGGCCATGAGACCACAGACAACTGAAGGTTTAATTTTAGCCATGCAGGTATAATAATGTCTGGTCAGGGGGTACTTGGAATCTTTGGAAGGCAGGGCTTCCAAATTTGTTTTGCAAGACCTCTTGTAGGAGGTATAGTGCCCATCCACCCATCCTCCCCATTTATTTTAAGGTATGTTGTACATACAGTGAAATTCATCCTTTTTAATATGTAGTTTCAGCAGATGTATATTGTCATGTAATCGCTGCCACAATCAAGGTATAGGACTGTTCATTAAACCCCCAAAATTCCCTCATGCCCTTTGTGGTCAACTTCTACCCCCAGCTCTAATCCCTGACAACCACTGATCTTTTTCCTGCTCCTATATTCCTATCTTTGCAGAACATGATGTAACTGGAATCATTCAGTGTGTGGCTTTTTGAGTCTGACTCTTTGACTTAGCGTAGTGCATTCGAGATTCATTTATGTAGCAGTAGTTTGTTCCTTTCTGTTGCTATTCTGTTCCATTATATGGATGTACCACAGTTTGTTCATTTATTTCCCAATTGAGGGACGTTTGGGATGTTACCCATATTTGGCGAGTATGAGTGAAGTCTTTGTAAACATTGATGATACAGGTTTTTGTTTTGTTTATATTCTTTTTTTTTTTTTATTTGGGTAAATACCTGGAAGTGGGATTGTTTTGTCATATAATAAGTATAACTTTATAAGAAGCATATGGTTAATTTTATAAGAAACTGCTTTTAGGAGGCAAGTTTTTAAATCAAGATGTGCCTAGTAGGGCTTGGACAGCGTTCAGCTGAAAGAGGATGGCTAGAATACAGTGGTGCTTACATCGGTTAGGATCCTGTTTCAGCAAATGGAACAGCGACCTTACTACCCTAGCTTAGCACAAAGAGGGCTATTTTTCCTGGGTAGAAAAAAAGTCCAGGGCTACTGTTGCCACTTAGCGGTACCATCAGGCACATTTTCTTGCTTGTTGCTTCTTAGTAGGTAGCTTTCATCTTCATGTCCACTAGAAGGTTCCTGCATATCCATGTATTATGCCTTCATTCCAGGTAGGATGATGAGAAAAAGGCAAAAGGCACACAAAGCTGAATTTTCCTCTTTTCACTGGGACAACAATAGCTTTATTTTTTAGATCCAACTAGGAGACTTCTACGTAGCTCTCATTGGCTACAAGTGGGTTGCTTGACCACCTTGGTGACAACAGAGTCGGTAGAACATCCACAGATGAAATTGTTAAGGAAGAGGAGAGAACAGGCAGGTAGTAGTGTTTGCGTCAGTGGTTGGTGGCGAAGTTTAAAGCTCATTGTATTTCAAAACTTGTAAGTGGTTTTTGGAAGCAGGTCTATCTTGAATAAAGGATAAAATTGAACAAGTGTTTAATATGCTAACTGATGATTTTTATGTAAGATAGGTGAGGGCACAGGGAATAGGATAGAGTGTAGTTCTAGTTTCTAGAATGTAGACTGAAGGTATACTATGATAGTGGACAGAAATGTCTTGGAAGAGGAATGGGCAAAACCTTTGAAGTGAATAAATGAAATTACAGATTTGTGAAATTTAGAGATGTTTAAAGAGAATGAGGAAATTGGGTGAGGATGACAATTTGGGATGAAGTTCATTCGTACCTGTGATGTGGCCTTGTTAATACAGTGTTCTGAAATTATCGCTTGGCACTTGCTAATTCATCTGAGGTTATTCCATATCTTGTTTCTGAAGTTCTTTTGCTATAACATGCTCATACATTATTTCTATAAATGTACTTTATTAATAAAAAGTATGGGAAACATTTCTCTTTTGGCACATTTGATAGATTTCTCAAGAATACATTAACATTTTCTCCACTAGCAGTTTTTAAAAAACTTATTATAAAAATATATTTACTTTCTAAATTTCTATCATTCTCAATTTTTAAAAAATGTCATTTGAAGGCCTGAAAAGAATAAATTTCATGTTGATGTGGCAGGATAGTCCTTCTGTCTTGAATTTTCTTTTGAGGGCCACATTCTCTCTGAGGAAGGCACTGTATTCTTTAACATGCAGGAAAGATAAGATCTTTATGTAATTGCTGTGTTAGAAAACCTTGTAAAAGACTTTCATATAGCAAGAATTTTAGAGTTGGAAGAAAATGCTAAAGATTTGCTTGGTATGTTGTTCTTTGTCTTTAAAGGAGGCACATCTTTGCTCTTATTCCTTTATCTATCCAAATCCAGGGATGCCCACTGTGTTTAATTAAAAACTTTAAGTCTTTCTACTAACAGCTTTCAACCCGCCCCTTACCCCACCTCACCCCGCCAGAAGTGATTCTTTCTTAATTCCTGACCTGTGAGGTACAAATGCTGTGTGATTGGGCATTATAGAAAACAGCAGAAGTTGGCTAGAAACACTGAAACATAGTTTACAGTAGATTGTGGGTCCACTAGGTGGAGTAGTTTTGTGATCTTCGTTTCAGTAGTTACTGTGGTGCTGAGGGGATCCTTTTAAACTGTATCTCCATTTCTTTCAGAATTCCAACAGAGGGGGGTCGGCTTCTAAAACATGCTATGTCTTTTTGAAGTTCAGAAAGACTTTGAAATAAAAATACAGTGGTATGGCTTGTGTTGAAACAGTTGTGGGTCAATGCCAATAAAGAGGGATTGTGTTATTATAGAGAATAGGTTTAGGGGAAAAGTCGGTAAGTGGGTGGTGATTTGAGCGGCAAAGAGTCAGAGTATAATGTAACCAAAATGATGGTTCTAGGATCACAGGTGGCACAGTTTTGCCCATTTTATCGATTGCAGTGCTTAAGGATTGTCACTGCATACTTAAGGCTTAGGCAAGGGGAGGGCAAAGGGTAGGGAAGACATGAAAGGAGGAGAAAGAGAAAGGACATATGGTTTCAGGGCCATTTCCTCGTGGAGTATTGGGGAAAGGTGGAAGTATAGTGAAAAAGTGATTTTAGCAGGTAAAAGCAGAGAAACCAACTCTGAAAATAGCACTTGTCACATGCTTTGTAAGTTCATCATACCCGGGTATTCTCTAACAGGAGACACCAGACTAAGTTTTGTCTGTATTTTGTAATTGTGTAACCTCAGACAGTATATGATTTTTTTCTTAACAGTCTTTGGATTTATTTCAAGTGTACTTTAGGAATCTTAACTGTGTTTTGGTTTTTCATGTATCAAAGCTCCAGACTTCTCCTTATTCTTGTATTTCAGTATTATGTTGCTGGAGGGGGCTTTCTGATTTTTTTTTTTTTTGTATGTGTAACATGGTTTTGTGTTTCTGGTTTCCTTTTTTTTTTTTTTGGATCATTTGCTTTCTAGTGCCTTTGTTTTTCCTAGTTTTTAGTCTCTAGGTTCTGTGTAAATAAGAATGGTATACATTTTGGAAGAGGGTTTTACTTTAAGCACTGAAAAGTGGCATCTTCTAGCTTTGCAAGGGCTATTGAAAGATCCCGTAACTTTCAGGAAGTGATACTTTGATCTGCCAGAAAGAGAAAGTGAGCTGTTTTAAAAGACTTCCACCAAAGGAGTTTGCACAGCATCCTTAATATCTTGTTTAAGGAATTCTTTCTTAGACCTCACGAAAAATCCACTTGCCATAACAAACGTTTACATTTTTTCCATTGGGAAGCACTTAGGTAGCATCTGCTCGCTTGTACACGGTACACTGTAGTACGAAATCTTTATTGTTCAGCATATGGCTCAATACGTTAAGGGTCTGCAATACTCAGAAGAAAAATGTTGAAGAGACCCTAGTAGTAAGAATAAGTGCGTTTCGGAGACGTGAAGGGTGTTGAGTAGCTGTGAGTTATATGCCTAGACAGCGTGGGGCCTGTGAAAGTCATCACTGTTTTTCTCACCATTTCTGCTTCTGCATATTTCTGTCTTCAGATTGAGACCAGCTGGCTACCATCCTTTCTGTAAGAGCATTTATTGTCACTTCTCTTCCTCTTTTAGAGGCTGCAAATAGTTCCAGTTCCTTTCATCTTTCCTCAGAGGTTTTAGTTTTCAGCCTGTTAATCATCTTTGAGTCTCTTCTGAATCCCATCCAAGTTTTATTTTTCCTTAACATTCCTTTTCAGTTTAGAAGCACAAAGCTGGACACAGTGCCCTGAGAGTTTCTGACCACTTTTGAGTTCTGCGAGAGGAAGATTTCACACTTGGACGTGTGCCAGACTCCATTTCACATAACCTTAGATGATGTTTGCTTTCCAGAAGTCCAGTCATATGGTGCTGACTGGCTGTCAGATTTTTATCTCCTATGACCTTGATCTTTCCCTCTTATGTTTATTTATAGCTTGTACATTCATCATCTTTTATTTATGGAGTTTACTTTTCTTGGCTGGATAGATCTTGGCTGGAATGCTTGGCACTGTCCTCATTGAAATTCATTGCCTTTTTTTCTAATTATTTCACCACTTACTCAATGTCATTTCCATGCTTATCTTCCAGTGTGGCCAACCTAAAGGTTTCATATTGTCTATGCCATTCAAGTCAGTGATGCAGATGTTAAAAAAAAGAAAAAAAGAAGCGGGGGGACAATGTCCTAGAAACAACGGCAGAATGCAATTTGTTGGTATTTCTTAAAATTTACTCTGATGACTAGCCAAGCTGAGTGGTAGCGGGCTGTCTATGTTTCCCCTCCCTTCGTACTTTCTTATACTCCTAGGATCCGTTCCCTTCACCACCAGAGTTTGGTGCTCGCATCTCCGCACAACTGGGCCGAAGAAGAAAGAAAGCTTTGTCAGAGCAATTCACCTTGCATGCTGTCGTCAGATTTAATCTTAATCACTGCCTTGTACATATCTCTCCCTGTTCTTAATTTTCAGTGGCTCCCCATTGCCACTGAATTAAATATAAAATTTCTAATCTGGTGTTCAAGGCACATTATTTAATGGCCGTGGCCTCCCTTGCTTGTAACCATACATAACGAACCACTTGCCATTCCCTGGATATCTTGACACCTTCTGAGGCCTTGGCTTGTTTGCATTGTTTGCTCTACTTAGAACACTGAAGCTTTTCCACCTAATTTCTATTTATCAACACCATGTAAGACCAGCTTCTTTCATCTTTCTGGATTTCTGGATTTCTCCAGCTAGATATGATCTTTTCCTCCCACCTCGTGTTTTTACTCTTTGGGGTATTTTTATTATGTTTTGACCTTTGTTTTAGTTATTTGTGTGCTTTTTCTCATCCTTCTACCAGACTACCTTTTTTGAGACCTTTTTCTTCCTCATTTTGGTAGCTTTGGGTGTACCTAGTATGTATTTGCATAAGTAGTTGCATAGACTTACTTTTTTAAAATAGCATTTATGGGTACATGGCAAGTAAATGAACTGTATCAGTTTGAGCACATTTTATGATATTTAATTCAGTTTCTAGTGTAAGCTCCTTAACCTGCACATAGACTGGTAGCAAAGTTTGTAGACTGACAGCTGGTTTACATTTTGAGTAGCATTGGCATAGGCTACTTATTTCCCTTAAAAAAAATTCTAGAAAGAATTAAAGATTTAAAATGATTTATTGTATTGGTCATTAATTAAACAAAAATTGCTAAATGCAGTAATTGCTTGATTGCATAATTAAATTTGTACTCTAAAAGCCCTTTTATAATTGACTTTTATTGTTTCTTAGAAACTACCCAACTCTGGCCAATATCGAAAGAAAGAAAAAGTTAAAACTTGAAAAGGAAAAGAGAGGAGCAGTTTTGACAACAACACAGTATGGGTAAGTTCCTTAAAACTGCTTGCATTCTCCATGCTTATTTCAAACAAGTATACTTACAAATAATAAACAAGAGCGTGTACCAAAATCTTAAAATTTCTACACTCTTAATTCTGAAGTCTCTTCTTTTATAACTTTTTTACTTCAGAATTTCTTTAAATTATATTTTTAAATAAGTAGTACCCTATATTCATGTGGTTTTCAAAAAGATTTGTTATTTATATTATTTATTAACAATAAGTCTTTTGTCTTTGTCTCCTAACTAAATGGTTCTCCTTCCCAGAGACAACCCATTTTATCCTTCCAGAGATACTTCATTTGTATATAGCACGTGAGATAATAGTCTTTTCTTTTTTTCCTTTTTGACACTATTCTACACTTTGCTTTTTTTAGCCAAGTGATATACTTGGAGATATTAATGCATAACTATTCTTCAAGGATGTGTAGAATCCTTAGGTGTCCCACAGGGTTTTTTTTTTAAGCCAATTTCCTATTGTCAGATACTTAAGTTCTTACCAGTCTTTTACTAATAAAAATTTGCCATTATTGTCCTGTACATACATTTTACACATATGCAGGTATTCCTGAGGATGGATTCCTAGAAGTGGATTTGCTGAGTCAGAAGATAATATGTGTATTTGTTTTTGTTTTTTATTTTTTGTTTTTTGTTGTTTTTTAAGATTTATTTGTTAGAGAGAGCAATGGAGAGAGCATGGCAGAGAGGGGCAGAGGGAGGGGGAGAGGAAGAGAATCCTGAGCAGACTTCCTGTTGACACAGAGCCTGATTTGAGACTCAATCCCATGACCCCGAGACCATGACCTGAGCTTCAGTCAAGAGTCAGAAGCTTAACTGACTGAGCCTCCTGGGCACCCCAGATACATGTGTATTTGTAGTATTAATGGCTGATTGCCAAGTATCTATCATAGTTAACTCTCCCACCAGCAATGTATGAGACACCCTATTTTCCCCAACCCCTTACCTTCATAGAATTTTTTTCAGAATTTTTTCCATTTTATTTTTTAACTGAAGTTTATTTTTAATATAAATAAAAGACACAAATCTCAAATGTACGACTCAAATTTATACACATACACATACCTACACACCCATGTAACCTCCACACAGATTAATAATATTCAGAACATCTTCACCTCATAAATTTTCCTTACGCTTTCCCTAGTTCATTGTCTCCCCACAATGATAACCTCTTTTCTGATTTCTGTAATCATAGAGTTATTTTACGTGCTCTTGGAACCTTATATAAGTAGTATCATATGATGTATATTCTTTGGTGTGTGATTTCTGTGGTGTGGAATTGTTTTGTAGTATTAACCCATATTGTGTGTAGCTCTAAACTGTTCATTCTTATTGTTGTGTATTACTCATTTGTGAGAATATCCATTCTACTTTTGGATATTTGGGTTGTTTCCAGTTTGGGTTATTATGAATATAGGCTGCAGTGAACATTCTTTTACATGTCTTTTGGGGACCTAAGTTCTCATTTTCACTGGTCATATATATATGCTGAATCATTGGGCACCTGTATGTTTAGTTTTAATAGATAAAGCCAAACAATTTTCCATAATGGTTGTACCAGTTTACATTCCTGCTCATGCATCTGATTGCTCTGTCTTTGGTTCATGCTTGGTTACACCTTTTCCTCATGTCCCCCCATTTCCCTCTTGACTAATGATGGTGGAAAACTTTTTATATGCTTATCAGCCATTTTGGTATTTCCTCGTCAAGTTTTTGACCAGTTTTTAATTGGGTTGCTTCTCTTGATTGGTAGGAGTTATTTACTTAGACACAAATCCTTTCTTGAGTAGAGTAGATATATTGCAAGTACACCCTCACAATTTGTGATTTGCCTTTTTACTGTCTTAATGGGTGTCCTTTTTCCCCCCATATAGTAGTAAGTATTAATTGTTCAAACAACCGGGGTCATTTGGAGTTCAGTTAGACATATCTGCTGATCTTGACAAGGCTCAGTCACAGCTGGGCGTTGGTTAGCTGATGGCTAATCTAGCCTGGCTGAAGGCTGCGATACCTACATAGTTAACCGTTTCTCGTACACTTCTGTGTTTTGCCTAGATTTTTGGTTGTTTGAAGTGGGAGAATAAATCTAGTCCCTGTTACTTTATTTTGGCCATAAACAGAAGTCCCTAATGGTGTCTTTTGATAATAAAGTTCTTAATTTTCATGAAGTCCAATTCATGACCAGTGTTGTTTGTGTTCCGCTTAAGAAATCTTTTCTTACAGCAAGGTCATGAAGCTATTCTTCTATGTTTTCTTTTGGATTTATTTCTTTACTATTCATGTTTGTATCTTGAATTAATTTTTATACATAGCATAAGGATTGGGATTCTTTTCTACTCCCCTCATATGAATTGTGGTTGATCCAGCACCAATTTTGCTATACTATGCAAACACCAACCAAAAGTAACCTGATAACAATAGTATTATTATCACACAAAGTAGGTGTTAAAGAAAGAAGTGTTACTAGAGATATGTATGGATATTTTATAATATTAAAAGGAACAGGAAGCAACAGGAAGACAGAATAATCCATAAATCTATATGCGACTAGTAACATAACTTTAAAAAACATAAAGCAAAAATTATTGACTGCCTCAAAGGAGAACTAGATGAATTCACAGACTTGAAGATTTTTTTTTTTAAAGATTTTCTTTTTTTCTTTTTTTTTTTTTTTAAAGATTTTATTTATTTATTTATTTGACAGAGACAGAGACAGCCAGCGAGAGAGGGAACACAAGCAGGGGGAGTGGGAGAGGAAGAAGCAGGCTCATAGCGGAGGAGCCTGATGTGGGGCTCGATCCCAGAACGCCGGGATCACGCCCTGAGCCGAAGGCAGACGCCTAACCGCTGTGCCACCCAGGTGCCCCAGACTTGAAGATTTTTAACACACCTTTCCCTGTATTTATTAGAAAATGAGCTGTAGGATTTAGAAGATTTGAATACAACTAGTCTAATCTAGAATATTTATATTCCCAACAACTTTTTGTTTATGCAAAGAATATACATGGTATCAAACAGATCATAGAACAAATATGAATAATTTCCAAAGGATTGAAACAATTCAAAAGTTTTATTTTGACCAACGTAAGATAAGCTAAAAATCAATAACGAAAAGATAGCTAAAAAAACTCTAGTGCTTAGAAATTAAGCATTTATTTACTTATTTATTTATTTTAAGCAGTACATTTAAAATGTAAATTTTTAAGACTGACTCAAAAAAAACAGAATAATTTTGTATTTGTTAGCAAAATGAAATCCATAATTAAAAACCTTTTTACAAAAAATTCCAAACATTTATAGAATAAATACCAGTCTTACAAAAATTTTTCCAGCAAATTAAAAATAAGGGAACACTTTCCAACTCATTTAAAAAATTTTTTTTTTTTGAGAGAAAGAGCAAGAGTGGGGGATGGGGACAGTGGGAGAGAGAGAACCTCAAGCAGGCTGAACACCCAATGCAGAGCCTGACAGGGGGCTTGATTTCACAACCCCAAGATCATGACCTGAGCTGAAATCAAGATTTGGAAGCTTAATTTTACTGAGCCACCCAGGTGTCCTTCCAACTCATTTTAAGAGTCCAGTATAGTCTTGATAACAAAACTTGACATTATAATAAAGGAAAATCAGAAGCAAATATCTGTTGAGCAGAGACACAAAAGTCTTAAACAAAATGTTAGCAAATCAATCTGGAAGTAGGAAAAAATGATATACATCATTACTAAGTGGGATTTATTTCAGGAGCAAGGTTAGTTTGGTATTTGAAAATCAAATGTTATTCATCACATGAACAAAATAGAATAAAATGATACGATTATCTTAATAAATAACAAAAAATTTTTGATAAAACTCAATATCTGGTTATGAAAAAAACTTTTGATAAACTAGGAATAAAAGTAATTCCCTCAATCTAATAAAGGATATCTACAAACAGCCTATAGCCAGATTATACTTAGTAGTGAAATATTGATTTTTTTTTCCCCCGAGATTGAGAACAAGACAGAGATGGCCACTATTACCTCTTTTATTCAACATCATAGTGGAGGTCTTGGACAGTATAATAAAGCAAAAAAAAAAAAAAAAAAGGACATACAAAATTTGAAAAGGAAGAAGTAACTGTCATTTGTTAAAAGTTGATGTGATTGGGGGCGCCTGGGTGGCACAGCAGTTAAGCGTCTGCCTTCGGCTCAGGGCGTGATCCCGGCGTTGTGGGATTGAGCCCCACATCAGGCTCTTCTGCTATGAGCCTGCTTCTTTCTCTCCCACTCCCCCTGCTTGTGTTCCCTCTCTCGCTGGCTGTCTCTATCTCTGTCGAATAAATAAATAAAATCTTAAAAAAAAAAAGTTGATGTGATTGTGTCTGTAAAAAAAATCCAAACAAATCTATAATTACAGTTAATAGTGAATTTAGCAAGTGTGCTGAATACATATAAAATCAGTATTTTAAAAAAGCAGTTATATGTCTACATGCTAACAATAATTAGAAAATGAAAATTAGAAGATACTATTTGTGATAGCATCAAAATATTAAATACCTAGGAATACGTCTAACAAAAGTCTTGTAAGACCTCTATACTAAAAACTAAAATGTTGCTTAAAAATAAAGCCCTAAATAAATGGAGGAATATACATAATGTTCATGGATTAGAAGACTCTATATGATTTTCTCTCCAAATTTATCCCAATCAAAATCCCAGCAAATTTTGTTTTGTTTTGTAGGGTGGTGGAAGGGGGAGTTAGTATTGACAAGCTTTAAAATTTATATGAAAACCCGAAGGATCTAGACAGCTAAGAAAGAGATGGAGGTAGTGTGGTGTTGTCCAAAGATAGGTAAATAGGACAGATCCTCTGGCAAACAGTCACCTGACTTATGGCTGATGGCAATTTGGTGTAGTGGGGAAACGATAGTGTTTTCAACCCTTTCCTTTTAAACTTTTGTATCTGTATACTTAAAAGTGTATTTCTTAGAGAATATATAATTTGGTCTTATTTTTTATTATCTCGGCCAACAGTCTGTATCTTTTAATTACATTTAAAGTAATTACTAATATAGTTGGGTTTTAGTCTACCATTGTTCTATTTGTTCTTTTTTAATATGACCTGTTTTTTTCTTTATTTCCTTCCTTCTTTTGTTTGTTTGTTTTTTGTTGTTGTTTTAAGTAGGCTCCACACCCAGCCCCAACAAGGGGCTTGAACTCATGACTCTGAGATCAATAAGACCCTGAGATCAAGACCTGAGTGGAGATCAAGAGTTGAACACTTAACCGACTGAGCCAGTCAGGCACCCCCCCCTTGCCTTCTTTTGAATTAATTAAATATTTTTTTAATGTTTTATTTCTTTTCTATTAGCTTTTTAGTTATAATTATTCCTTAATCTCTACTTCATGTGTATCTACATCTTTACTTACATTATCTTTGTGTATAAGTATTTTTGAGTGTTGACTAAATAAACTTTTCCTTTTAAATTATTGTCAATCAACAGTGTAAAGGAACTACTCCCTCAAAGGTGGGGGTAGTGCAAATACCAGATGTACCACTTTCAGTGAAGTCCTATTGGTCTGATCAGGTAAAGGTCATTCCAGAGGCACCTGGCTGGCTTAGTTGGTAGAGCATGAGACTTGATCTTGGGGTTGTATCTAGCCTCATGTTGAGTGTGGAGATAACTTAAAAAAAAACCAAAATCTTAGGGCCCCTGGGTGGTTCAGTCAGTTTAGTGTCAGCCTTTGGCTCAGGTCATGATTCCAGGGTCCTGGGATCGAGTCCCACATCAGACTCCCTGCTCAGCAGGGAGCCTGCTTCTGCTTCTTCCTCTCCCTCTGCCCCTCTCCCCCATTTGTTCTGTCTCTCTCTTTCTCTCTCTTTCTCTTTCTCTTTCTCTCTTTCTCTTTCCCTCTCTCTCTCAAATAAATAAATAAAATCTTTTTAAAAAATCTTATAAAAAACAAGTCATTCTAACTCATTCACGAATGTGAATACCTTAAGATGATCATTTAAAAGCCATCTGTAGTCAGGTGCTATTGGAGCAGGATACAGGGAAGGCACCTGTGAATCAGAGCCTAAGGAAAGTAGCATCTCTTCATTATTCTCATGGGGCCATTGGGCCTGAGGCCAAAACTACCTGTTTTACCTGTGATGATAAATGTATATTTGAGGCCTGACTTCGGTGGTTGCACATTGGAAATTGGTCCATGGTTTTCTGCAAAATTTGGAGTATATATATGATTTTTTGGAATGAGACTCGGTAAGGATTATGGTGACCCTAAAAGGATTAAGAACTTTTGGATTGCAGAAATATTAACCAAATATGTTGGTTTAGAAAATTATTTAGAAATTGTTCTAATAACTACCATTTATTAAGGGCTCAATGTGGCACTTTATATTAATTCTATGTCTCTACGATTCCCTTTCAACAAATGAGGGAGTAAACAGACACAGGGATATCAATATTGTCCAAGAGGCACAGCTAGTAAGTGGCAAAATTAGAATTTGAACCCAGATTCCTAATTTCTGTATTCCTAACTGCAGCCTCCATTATTAATGAAAAAAAAAAAAAAAGAATTCTGCCAACAAATGACAAATTAGAAAAAACATGTATTTTTGTGAAAACTCAGCCCTACCAAAGGATACCTTGTATTGTTGTCTGTTGCGAATGTATAATGAACCTTTTTTGGAAAATTTTTTCCTACACGGTTTATCTTAGAATATGCTCAAACAAGCATTTGTTTTCCTTCAAAGAGAAGTAATTATAGTTGTTGAGAGGGCACTTGATTTGAGGTAGCTGTGAAATTGTGCTCAGTTTCTGATCTTTAAGTTTATCCTGTAAAGTGAAGAGAATAATGCCTGTCTAATCTACTTTCAAAGAGTTGTCATGAAGGTCAAACAAGGCAGCATACTTGTAAATGCGTCAGAAACTTTCAAGACTCCTGGAAAATGAATAGACAAGAGTTAACACACTTTAAAATCTAAAAAACACTTTTATTTTATGTACAATCGGAATGAAAGAATTCTGCCTATTGACCACTGTTGATCATACTACATAGGCCATTTGCGGAGGGGTTAAAATATGGGAGGAAATATGCACCTCAGAATTAATAAAGTGTAGTATACCGTGGTATGTTATTCTTTTCAAGATCTACCATAAAGTTCCCTGTCTTTGGAAGCCATTGAGTTTATTTATTCGGATTTCTTTAGTGTCCCGGGCTCCACATGACTGATAGGGCAGCTGTTTCTTTTGCATTCAGTACTCTCCTTTAGATTTTTCTTGAGAGATCAGCGCCTTTTATATATAGAATTGCATTTTTCTCACTGCAGCAAGATGAAGGGGATGTCCAGACATTCACAGATGGCAAAGATCAGAAGCCCGGGCAGGCATCACAAATGGAAAAATGACCGTGTTGGACACCAAGCAGCCTGTGATTCGAAGCCTGAAGGTGCACCTGAAGCAAATGCAGACCCTCTGGGTGTTCTGGCAAACACTGACTCTGGTAAGCTGAACAGGGAAGTGGTGCGTTTGTAAGCCTGTCGACCATGATGCTGGAGTTGATTCTTCACAGCGTCGTTTGTGGAGAATTTAATGGCAAATATGTATAAAAAAAAAAAAATAGAACGATGCTTTTGTTTTTATTTGTAGTAGGAGTGTTTTGTCAAAACCCTAATTCTGGACATCTTTTCTGAATCTTGGGGAGTGGGTGCATGAGGCAGGCAGGATGTGAAAGAAAGATGATATCTATTGGATAATTTTCATAGTATGGTGTGATCTTGGAAATGTTCTTAAGATTGGTCTGTATGGGGGCACCTGGGTGACTCAGTAGGATAAGTGTCCGACTTTTGATTTTTGGCTCAGGTCATGATCTCAGGGTTATGAGAAGGAGCTCCACATGGGGCTCTGCTCTCAGAGGAGAGTCTGCTTGGGATTCTCTCTGTCTCTCTCCCTCTGCCACCCCCTTTCCCCCTGCGCTCTGACTCTCTCTCTAAAATAAATAAATCTTAAAAAAAAAAAAGATTATTTTGAATGTATTAATGCTGTAGATTCAAATTTGCTCAATTTTGTTTGTTTCTCCCCACTTATGAGGTGCGTAATTTCAGTGGAAGCCAGTATTATTTATGCTGCTGAGCATGAATATGCTCTCTTTGGGTAAATAATATTATTTCATTGTATTTGATACTGTTCTCCCTCAGCGCATAGAATATATTGCTATTAGCTTTGAATTCCCTTACTCTTGCTTAATAAGTTGAAAAATTAAAGGACCAGAATGCTGCTGACCACACAGAGATATCATCCAGCCTCTGAGGCTCCATTTCCCCTTCTGAAAAGTGAAAATGTAGATGTAAATATTTCTACCCCCTCCCTTCCAATAACATCATGAGGCTTTATCTTATTGTATGTGTTTTCTCTTCCGCAAAGGAGTGGTATTAGTGAGTGGGCTGATGCTAGCACGCTCTGTTTAGCTTAGAAGACAGTGGCTTCTATGATAAGCACATGGCAAATTATTAAACTTACGGATGGCAAGAAATTGGGATAACTAACTGAATTAGGTTGGAAAGGATTGTGGCATAAGGGAGTGTAAGATATCATTTAGTTAGAATAATAGTAATTATTTTAACACCCACTAACACTTACTGAGTAAGGTACCTAGGGTGCTCTACCTGCTTTCTACATGCGAACTCTTTTCCTCATCCCAGACCTCTTTCAATGAGCATGTGCTGCTACTTGCATGTTAGAACTGAGGAGCACAGGGTACGTAATTTACCTCAGCCCCGCTGTTAGTTGGCAGCGGTGCCAGACTTTGAATTTAAGAGTCTGTTCTACTAGACACTACGCTTCTTCTAAATGTGAAGTCTGAATTTATCTAAAAAATATTGTATGAGCCTAGGATAGTTGGAGATGTGGGAGAGAGTTTAGGAAAGGCATCTTTTTATCCTTGCCGTTAGCAAGGAAAAGGCAGATAACATTTGGGGCCAGCTCTGAGTTTACTCTTGGGCACTGATTTTTTTCCTTCAAAAGTTGTAAGAGTCCACACAGTTCTTCAGATTTACAGTGAGTGACCTTGATGATAAAAACCCTCTGTATCCAAATAAAAACTTTCATGTCATTAAAATACTTGAAACACAAATACAAAAACTACTGTTATAATTAGTAAATTACTAATCTGAAAATTATGTAATTCTTCACTTCATGCAGTTCTCTAAATGAACATTCAAGGGACTCTAATGTTGAATAGTCTTCATTCTGTTAGCTTTGGTAGATGGGTAATTCTGTTTTCTTTCTCTCTCGCTCTTTTTTTTTTTTTTTTAAGTAATCTCTACACCCAACGTGGGGCTTGAACTCAAGACCCTGAGATTGAGAGTTGCATGCTCTATGGACTGAGCCAGCCAGGCCGCCCTCTGTTTTCTCATTTTTATTTTTTATTTTTTTTAAAGATTTTATTTATTTATATAAGAGAGAGGGGGGAGAGCACAGAGGGAGAGTGAGAGGGAGAAGCAGACTCCCTGCTGAGTAGAGAGCCTGAAGTGGGGCTTGATCCCAGGATCCCGAGATCATGACCTGAGCCAAAGGCTGACGTTTAACTGACTGAGCCACCCAGGGGCCCCTGTTTTCTCATTTTTTTTTTTTTTAAAGATTTTATTTATTTATTCGACAGAGAGAGAGAGACAGCCAGCGGGAGAGGGAACACAAGCAGGGGGAGTGGGAGAGGAAGAAGCAGGCCCACAGCGGAGGAGCCTGATGTGGGACTCGATCCCATAATGCCGGGATCACGCCCTGAGCCGAAGGCAGACGCTCAACCGCTGTGCCACCCAGGCGCCCCCTGTTTTCTCATTTTTAAAGAAATATTTCAGTGTGTGGTAATCTGGTGAAATACCAACAAAAAGATGCTTATGTATTTTGCTCTATTTAAGCCTGCATCTAGGTCTTCAGCAGATGCTTTAGATGAGAGAAACAGTAGTATCTTTCATCCTCATGGTAGAAGGTGTTTAGTCAGATTCCTAAGAGCAATTGTATGAAAGGCCTCAAGTAATTTTGTTTGGTATAAATGTGGAAACCTTTACTTATGCTGAGGGTCAAAGATGATTATGTAAGATTTGAATATAAAAATCTTACAATTAAGTTATACATTTATAATATTATTCTTTAAGGAAAAACCAATGATCAAGTTAAGGTAACTTAATTTTGTAGGAAAGATTTCGTTTAAATATATGTTATCCTTTACCTGGGATTTCTTCTGGACGTTTACATTTTCCAAATTGATGTTTAGACCGTTGGTTCTTCAGCTTTTCACTGCAAGTATAGTTACAGAAAATGACATGTGCCATTTTTTCACATGCCCGGATAGTCCCAGCATGTCTGCTTTCTGATCTGTCAGTGTGACACTTGTTTGGAAGCAGCTTGCTTCTCTCTGGGCCTCTCTTGCTTCTCTCTTCTCTCTTGCTTCTCTCAACCTTAAGATCAGTTGTTGTGCCCATTATTCAGGTTGTTGTTGGCAGGGCAGGTTTGCAGTGATGTGGCCCTATTCATGCTCTCAGGTGGCAGTTAATACTTTTCATCACTAATTTCACTTTTAAAATGAAGATGTCCTGATGCCTTGTATTTTTTTTTTCCTTTTTTTGGCTCAGAACCTTATCTGGATAGCAGCATTCACATTTTAAACAACAGTTCTTAAGGATCTTCACAGATCTGTTTCATATCATGCTTAGAAAATCAGTATTTTTTGTGATAATTGGTAGTATGTGAACTTTCATTCATTGTGCAGGTGCTTTAAACTGGGGATTGATATTGTTTCAAAGGGAAAGCCTGTAATTTGAGTCTGCAAATTAATCAGTTTTGAATATGGCCTGTTTTCACTAGATGTCCTTAATGGTGCCGTTTTTTATTTATTTATTTTTTAGTTCCTTGTATGTTCTGCTAACTAGTGTCCTCTAGGTGTTGTTGTTGTTTTAAATCTTTTTTTGATATTTCATCAGTTAGGACCACATTTATTTTGTGGCTTTTGTTTAAATGTATATACAACATGTTTTATGACTTTCCTGACCTGTGGTTTTAATGAGTGTTGTCTGAGCTAGAAAGCGAAGAGCTGGTCAGTAAGGTGCATCAACCATCAGTGACTGAAGTGCCTTCGCATTCACAAAATGAAAAAGATCCAATTTGGTATTCATTCATTATAGTTTAAATATCGCTATTGTCATAGAACATGGGGGGACATCAGTGTATGCACTGACATTAAGCTTGGTGGGCTTCTGGTGTTTAAATGTAGATGTTAAAATAAGAATATAAGCTAGCCCATCAGCTGTCAGGAATGCTCATTGTTAATGTTTGTTTTTGAGAGTTGGAAACCATAAAGCAAGGTTTCCATTTTTTACGGTGACTTTTTCAACATATTGCGTTTTCTTTAGGGTACTTAATCTATAGGTCTTCTTGGGGCTAAAGTATGTAATTGTGTTTCACTTCATAAAGGCAATAAGAAATAGTAAGGGGATGAAGGGGGGGAGAGACAAGTAAAGAAATAAGCTGTAGAAAGAATCCAGACAGGAAGCTTTTACAACTAGTGTTTATACTTACACAAGATTTACAAAGGGCGTTTTTTGTTTTTTTGGGTTTTTTTTCTTCTCATTTCAGCAGGGATTTACTTGAGGTCCTACATTCTGCTTGTCCACCATTGTAATTCAGAGAAGTTTCTCTGAAACTTCAAGAAATTCATAGTCCAGTGATAAATTTTAGATTAATATATATATATATATATTTGGTCAGAGGGCACATGATGGGTATGTATGAGATAGAGAGGAGAGATTTACTCTAAGAGAAGTATTGCTAGGGCTTTAGCAGTAAGAGTAATTATTTGAGCTGGTATTTTGTAATCATTTTAAAGTTTGATTTTATCATCTTCATTACTCCTGTCTTTATACTGGCATTTTTAGTTTAGAGAGGTGTTTTGTCTGTTTTTGTTAAAAAGTGAGTGAATTTTCTTCAGTATTATTTTGCCAGCCAGTAAGTGCCTTCAACGTAATCTTTCCAACTGCTGAAAATGCCTATATTCAAACTGCTGGTAGATCCAAGGGACTTTGGGAACAGCCCCCCCTTTTTTCAGATGAAAAGTCACTATAGAGGATGTTTTGATAGGGCCAAAAGGACGATACCTCTTTTCAAAGTGTTATTACGTGTCATGGATTCCTGAAACATAACTGAGGGAGGACGACCTAAGGGGGCAATTGTTCATTTGTGTGAACTCCTAACTCCTACCCATGGGGAGACATTCCAGTATAGTGAACTTTGTGACAGTCCTGGTAATGAGTATGCCAGGCATCCAGTTTGTGGTTCTCCAGTTGAAGAAACCAGGGCCTTTTGGAGAAATGATTGATTGTAGAGCTGGGACAGAGAAAATAACAAAGTGAACGTAGAGCATCTTAATAGCGCCAGAAGGTTAGAAAGTGCTCAAAAATCCATCAGGATTGTGGGCATGTCAGAAGGATATAGGGACCAACTGGAAAATGCTCCAGATAGCCAAAGTTGGAACAATTCAAGCCACAAAATAAATAATAATAGATTATAACCCAAAGAATAAAATAAATACCCATGAGTCCATACTGATACAAATAAGAAATGGGGAGGGAGGGACAGATCTTTCAGAAAAATTCTAATTAATAAATGTAGAAGAAATGAAGGAAACAAAAAGTCATCATTAAAACACCACAGTAATAATTGTTTCAGGCAAGACCTACTGACGAATGGTAAAATTAGTGGCAAAACTTTAAAACAGGGTATTTATGTAGTTTCAAAATATCTCCCCTTAAATATTACTTACTATGGTGGTTTTAACATGTCTAAATTTCTTTGATATTCCTTACTCTAAGAGGGGAGGGGGGAGCTTAATTCCCTTCCCCTTGAATGTGGGCTAGCCTTAATGAATCCTTAAAAAAAAAAAAAAAAAAAAAGAATAATGAAAGAGAAAAATCATAACTTTATAGCAAAGAAACCAGGCAGACCACCAAGAGCTCAAGGTTACCACCACTAGTAATAAGTCATGTTGATGTCATGGACTCCTGGTATGATGCAACGAGAAGGGCACTACCTAAAATCCATAGCCTCTGTGTAATCATCATAAAACATCAGATAGACCTTAGCTAAGGGCCATTCTACAGTAACTGACCAGTAGTCTTCAAAAGTGTCAAGTTCATTAAAGACAAGGAAATACTGACAGATTGTCACAGATTTGGAGAAGACACACATAAGAAGTCATGATGACTAAATGTATAATGTGATATGATGGCTTAGATCCTGAAGCAAGAAAAGGGTATTAGTGGTAAAACTAGTGAAATCACAATATAGTCTGTAGTTTTGGTAGTATTACACCGGTGTTAAATTGGTTGCTATGCTGTGCCATGCTTATGTAAGGGCGAAGCTAGATGGCAGGGTATATGGAAGTTCTCTGTACTACCTTTGCAACATTTGTGTAAATCTAAGATTGTTTCAAATACAAGGTTTTAAAAAAGGGGAAGGCGGGAAAAGAGGCGATATGTAGGCCTATTCAAGCCTTGCCCTCCACTTCTTGAATTGAATTGTAAGGAAACACTTTCCTCCAGGGTTTATTTCCCTATGTTTTTCTGTTATATTCTGATTATAAAAACAGAAGAAACTGAAGAGCATTTTAAAAAACCTCCACTTACAGAGACAGCCACTGCTCACATTTGTTGTATATCCTTTTAATATTTTTCTTATTACATGTATGTGATTTTTAAAAATAAAAATGGAGTCACGTTATTAAAGGAAAGAAAGAAAGAAAGAAAGAAAGAAAGAAAGAAAGAGAAGAAAGAAAGAAAGATGAGCTCTGTATCCAGTCAGAACTAGGTTTCTGTTATGGCTCTAGCTCTTCATAGCCCTATCGTCTTGTACCAGTTAGCCTTTTCTGAACTCGTCTTTACTCATTCATGCAACAGTTTGTTCTTCAAATATTTGTTCAGTACTTACGTACTGTTCTAGGCTCTTAGGATACAGTACTGAACAAAGTCAAGCCCTTTCCCTCCTGTCGCTTGTACTTGTTCACATCAAAGTGCATCAGATAGTTGTTTAGAGTTTTGCTCTAACAGGGAACAGAGAAATGGAACCATAGCTGGAGGAAGACACTTAATAGCATTATTATTGACCATAGAGACAGTTTGGTAGGATGGCTTCATGTTAATAAAAGGACTTTATGTATCTGTAGGAGAGATTCTAGCCCATTAGTTAAGACTTGGGATTTGGAGTCAGGTAGCCCAGATTTAACTTTGAGCCAACTGTTGTCTACTTTTGTTACCTGAAGGAAAAGTTACTCAGATTCTCTGAATTTTGGTTTCATCATCTGTAATTAATAGTGAAAATGATACCTCCTAAGAATTAAACAAGCTCATACTTTTAAAGAGCATTACAGTCAACTGTACTGTGCTTTTCAGTACCTCTCTTTGGGTCTTAGAAGGAAATAATAGTTTGGCTTGTCATCATTCAAACAGTGAGATGAACAGTCTCCATATTAATATTGTCGTAGACTTCTGTTTAGTCCACTAGTAATTTGTATGTAGAACTGCATTATTTTTCTTTCCCCTTATTAATTCATGAGAAAAGATAATAAGTTAGCTTAAAATTGATAAGGAGCAGTTTTCAGAGGGTGTGGTGCTGGGTAGCGTGGATGGGTGGAGGAGAGGGTATTTAACTTCATCCACCAGCAGATGGTAGTTCCATATTCATACGGAAGTATACCCCCATTCCTACTGGCATGTTTTGTTTTCCCCTGGACTGACTTGGTGAACGTTAAATGCTGTCTTGAAACGTTTCATATTGCTTGTGGATTGAGCTGGTACATTACATAGACAGGTTACTTCCTGTCTTCATTCTTCAGTGAGGCTTTATTTTTTATTGGTTGTTTAGACTAGATTTAATACATTTTTAGAGCTGCCAAAACCAATGTAACAGGTGGTGTCCTGAGGCTACAATTAGGCTCACTGGGCTCTGATCAAACACTACCTTTGGCAGGCTCTTTGGTATTGGCCAAATTCTCTGGCTTGGCTTGTTTACTTAAGTTCTTAGAAGTTCTAAATATTAAAAACTTTAGGTGAATTCATTTCAGCATTAGTCTTTGACTATGCCTTTATATATAGAATGGTTTAACTATTATTTGTGCCCTCGAAACCAGTCTTAAAAACAAAAAGGGTAGGGCGCCTGGGTGGCTCAGTTGGTTAAGCGTCTGCCTTCGGCTCAGGTCATGATCCCAGATGGAGTCCCACGTCGGTTCCCTGCTCCGCAGGAAGTCTGCTTCTCCCTCTGCCCCTCCTCCCATTCGGTCTCTCAATCTCTCTCTCTCAAATAAATAAAATAAAATAAAAAACAAAAAAAGTAGATATTTTTATATTATTCCTAAATCTAATTTTTATAGTCAATTATCCTAATCCAGTGAAGTTAAATGAATTTCTGGCCTTGGCCTTCCTTCTACCTTAATAAAATTAATTAATAGCACAATAGCCTAAATAAAGTAAAATAAATTAGTAGCGAAGACTGTATAATTAATTTAGAGAAGGCCCAAATTCCATAACCTGTGGAGCATGGTAAGTAATTGAGCTGTGCTACAGCTTCCATTGGCCTTCTGTCTTCTCTCTGGGGCAAGTAGATTCTCCGACCATGAAGGTTTAAACCAAGGGAAAATGTTCGGGTTTCCTGAATTCTGTTTTGGGGGCAGATTAAGCAAATGATCAGAAATGACTTTCTTTTTACTAGCATGTGAAGGGGGGGGCTGTCAGCTTTCCTTTTTATGCTGGTGGATGCGTTTGGTATACGGTTTTACTTCTTTCCTGCTCTGTTTCAGAGTCTGATAAAGAGGAGAAACCACAAGGGACTGTCATACCCAAGGAAGTGACGCCAGCCCTGTGCTCACTCATGAGCAGCTATGGCAGTCTGTCGGGGTCAGAGAGCGAGCCGGAAGGTAAGTCATGGCCTCCTTTGTTACAGGCGGGTGGGTTTCGTTCGGTTGCTGTTGGAATTTGATGTGCACTGTGCATCAGTAGCGTCCCTTCATGTGTGTCTTTCTGAGGACGAGATGTGTCAGGCACATCTTTATTTAATCTTCACATTTTTCGTTTGATGTTAGCATGGGATAAAGGAAAACTTGAGAAACGAGTAAATGTGTTGCTAGTCTGGGAGAAAAAGGCCAAAATAACATAATGACAGAATAGGAAGAGCAGGAGAGAATATTCCATTAATGGAATCAAAGAAAATTCTAAAAGACAGAGCAAAGAAAGTGCAAAGAAAGTTAATTTCTTTTTTCTACTCTCAAGAGCCCTTGTCGTAACATGTTTACAGCACCTTTGTTAGGTGAAGAGAGGTCCTTGTGACAACGTGGATGACAATTCCTTACATGTATATAGAGCATTGTTTTTTATGGGGCACATTTACATAAATTACCTCATTTGGAGAACACAGTAACCCTATACTTGTGTCGAATTAGCCTGTGTGTTTTAAAGACTGGATGAAATGGAATTCTTTCAGGGTTCTTTCTGAGAAATCAGTGATGTACAGGATACCTGTCTAACCTTTAAAGATGACAACAAACCAGCTTAATCTAGCATATTTTTGGGGGGTCACCTAAAAGTTGTGAGTATGTTACTGATCTGTTGTAGCGTGGCAATTCTAAACCTAAGGTTCATATAAATAATTAGCATATGTTGAGTGAATAAGTCTGTGCCTTTCTGTTGTGGAAACCTGGCTCTGCATGGTAAATTTATTTGGGCTTTACCAACCGTGAGAGAATTCATGTGTCTGTGTCTCTGGACAAGATGTGTAATCACGGTAGGAGCTGAACTGAAGATAAGAGTACAGGGTCTACAAGTGAGTGTGTAGAAAGAAGGGAAGATATGAGTGTAATTGGATGAAGATAGCGGCACTTTTAATGTTTAAGCTAGAGATAATCACTGTATAGTTGGAAGATGTTGAAGGAGAAAGAGTTGGGATTTAATATGAAGGATAACGTTTAGATGTATCTGTAACATAGGGTTTTTTTTCTTCTTTTTTAATGAACCATGGTTTACTATGGTAGCTGGTTAAAAGCTACTTGAATTTTGAAATATAAACTACTTTGGTTTTATCAGAGTATTTCTTAACAGATGGTTACCTCTTCTTGTTTTTATTTTGATTTTAAGAAAAACAGTATTTATTTCTTTACTCTTGTTTCCAGTACACTGATATGAAGATGGAGTTATTCTTTAAACACATATTACATTTCCTGCTTATCACTTGTATTTATGACAGGTGATAGCAATGAAAGCTATTACCAGATTACTGAATGTTATAAAAACAAGCTGCACTAGTGCTCTCCTCTCTCTCTCTCTCTCTGTTAAGATAAAGCATTTAATACTTTCATTCTCATGTCTTTATTTGCTTGCACACAAGCAGGGGGAGAGGCAGGCAGAGGGAGACGCAGGCTCCCTGCTGAGCAAGGAGCGCATGCGGGACTCGATGCCAGGACCCTGGGATCATGACCTGAGCTGAAGGCAGATGTTTAACCAACTGAGCCACCCAGGCGCCCCCTCAGGTCTTCATTTTGAGGCTGCCACCATTTTTAAATTAGAAGGAAGAAAGGAAACCGGGAGGGATCTTTGAGGTCCCACTCCTTCATTTGTAGAACCTTAAGCTTAAAGAAGACAAGTTTACAAAGCTAGTATGTGGGAGAGCTGATGTAAAGCCTAGGTTTAGGGACTTAAAAATCTAAAAAAAGCCAACTGTATTGCCTTTCATTACAGTCGTTCTCTGTGTTATATTTTCTGTCTTCCTGCACAGAAATGCATAGCCTTTTCTTATAGATATTATCTTTTAAAAGATAAATTTTATCTTATATGAATTTATTTTTACAAATTGTCTAAAATCCCCTGCCTGAAGGAAAAAGCCCTTGCTTTACATTCCTAATGCTTAAGAATTATTGTATGTATTTTGAATTCAGCTTTATTAAGCCATCCAGGTCACTAGCAAGTTTCCAACTTCCATTGTAAATTCTGGGCTATAGGATAGGGTATTGACACATAGGGACTTTGGAAAAAATAAACCAAAGAAATAAAGCGGGCTTTCTCTGAACCATGAAGTAGCTTCTAGAAGGCTGCTTATTTAAGTGGATTCTAAATGGAGAGGAGCAGTTTGATGCCTCACAGATTTTAACACTTGTGTTATCATAGTTACAATCTTTCTCAACTTAGGAATTAATACAAAGGTGTATCAAGGATCTAAACATGGCTAGTGCTTTTCCAGAAAGAGTTTTAAACAAGGAAGGGGCCCCTCAAGAAAGACTGAAGCTGTTAAACAAGAGGCTCTGCTTGGCTCTGGGGACGTCAAAATCATTAAGATACACATAGGAAGGAAAATTTCAGTGAGTAATACTTCCAGATGGGTTAGTTTGATATCTGTTCCAGATTTTGCATGTTCGTTTTTTGTTTTTTGTTTTGCCATGTTAGAAGTTAAGCGCAGTTTTGTAGCTCTCCAAAACTGTTTTTTTCAACTGGTTTGGGCTATGACTCGGGGTCCTCCAAGTTGAAAACTCAGTTTTAAAGGCCACAAATCAAGAAGTGTGATTTATAGGTTTGAAAAAATTCAGTGGTTATATTTTAAATTCATTTGGATTGGTAAATATTGCATTAAAATATGATACTAAGCTGGGAAATGTTGCGAGCCTCAAGAAAAATATAAATGGCCCCAGTTCCTTATTCCTTAGCAGAAAATTGACAATGGAAGCTCTGATTCATTTGACTTTTGTATTCCTGGATTGGAAGATCAATACTTTTTTTTTTTTTTTTAAGATTTTATTTATTTATCTGAGAGAAAGAGAGAAACAATGAGGAGGGGGAGGGGCAGAGGGAGAAGCAGACTCCCCACTGAGCAGGGAGACTGTCTCAGGGCTTGATCCAGGACTCCAGGATCATGACCTGAGTGGAAGGTAGAGGCTTAACTGACTGAGCCACTCAGGTGCCCAGAAGATCAATACTTGAAGGGGAAGGAAATAACAAAAAGTAGTACCTTGGTTTTTCTTTTTGTCTTTTGTTATTATTCCCATAGTTTTGAACTCTACAAACCACTTTGAATTCTTTGCTCCATTCTTTTATGGTTCCATTTCTATAATTGTTTTTCTTTTTTCCATCACTTTGAGGGCACATCAAACCACTGCCATCATAGCAATTTTTTTTTTTAAGATAGCATGCATGCGCATGTGCACTCAGGTGGGGTGGAGGGGGAGAAAGGATCTCAAGCAGGCTCCATGCTCAGCGCAGAGCCTGGCATGGGGACTCAGTCTCACAGCCCCGAGATCATGACCTGAGCTAAAATCAAGAGTTCGGTGCTTAACCAACTGAGCCACCCAGGTGCCCCGTCATAGCAAATTCTTGTATAGTGCTTATTCTGTGTCAGGCCGTTTTATGTGCTTTACTCATTTAATTATTGCAATAACCTCATGAAGCAGGTGCCATTATTTATGGGGATATTTAGGCAGAGATAAGTAGCTTGCCCCAAGATCACAAGTAGTATGTGATGGAACTAGAGCTTGAACAGTTTGGGACCAGGGTTTGTGCTTCTGACACTTACCCTGTACTTCCCTTCAAACATAATTAACACATTTGGTGCTATGTAACAGTTGGGTGTACAGGTTTTGAGGGATATGATTAGACTCCTACACTCTTGTCCAGGCAGTTGAACCCAGTCTCCCAGCTTCTAGAATTGAAGTCTTTATATCATATCAGCTTGTCAGAATATACAGAATAACCATTTTAGGGATGAGAGGAGGGGATCCTTAAAACTTGTGAGTTTTCAACTAATCATATGGTTTTTCTTCTTCATTCTGTTAATATGGTGAAATACATAGATTGATTATCAAGTATCAAACCAATCTTGTATTCTTGGAATAAAATCTACTTAGTCATGGTGTATTACCTTTTTAATACATTGCTGGATTTGATTTGCTAATAATTTATTAAAGATTTTTACCTCCATGTTCACGAAGGATTATTGGTTTGTCTTTTTCTTTTCCTGTAATGGATTACTTTTCTCTGGATTTGATATGAGTTGGGATCTGTTTCTTCCTCCTCTTTTTTAAGGGTTTGTGTAGGGTTGCTGCCATTTTTTCTTGTTTGTAGAATTCAATAGTGGAGTCATCTGTACCTGGCATTTTAGGGGGGGTAGATTTTAAGTTATGAATTAAATTTCCTTAATAGATATAGGACTGTTGAGGTTTTCTATTTTTTCTTGTTCAGCTTTGGTAATTTGTGTTTTTCAAAAAAATTTGTTTCATCTAATTTGTCAAATTTATTGGCATATGGTTGCTCACAACATTTTCTTGTGATATCTGTAAGATCTATAGTGATGTCCTCTTTTTGATTCTTCATATTATTAAATGGTATTTTTTCCTTTTTTCTTGATCACTCTTGCTAGCAGTTTATTAATTTTATTAATCTCTTTAGAGTGAACCAACTTCTGGGTTTATTGCTTTTTCTCTATTAGCTATTTCTAATTCATTGATTTTCACTCTGTTATTTCTTCCCTTCTCACTCTCTATCTCATATAGTGGAAGTTCAGATAATTGATTTTAGACTCTTTTTCATTTTTTTTTTATTTTAATTTTTTTCTCTTTTTTTCCTTCATTTCTAATAAAAGTATTCAAAGCTATTAATTTGCCTCCATGCATTGCTTTAGCTGCATCCTACAAATTTATGTTATGTTTTCGTTTTTATTGTTTTATTTTATTTATTTATTTATTTATTTTTTTAAAAGATTTTATTTATTTATTTGACAGAGATAGAGACAGCCAGCGAGAGAGGGAACACAAGCAGGGGGAGTGGGAGAGGAAGAAGCAGGCTCATAGCAGAGGAGCCTGATGTGGGGCTCGATCCCGGAACTCCAGGATCACGCCCTGAGCCGAAGGCAGACGCTTTAACCGCTGTGCCACCCAGGCGCCCCCCGTTTTTATTGTTTTAAAAATATTTTCTAATGTCTCTTGTGATTTGCTCTTTAATACATGGGTTATTTAGATATATGTTGTTTAGTTTCCAGAGATTTTGAGGTTTTCTAGATAGTTTTCTGTTAATAACTTAACTTTAATTCTGTTACGGTCAGAGAACATACTTTGTACACTTTCAGAGTGTTTTTGTTTTTCCAGTTTATTGAGACTTGTTTTCTAGCCTAACCAAGTGAATGCTCATGTGAACTTGACAAAATGTATATTGGGTTCAGTGTTTGTCAATTTGAGTTGTTAGTTGTACTTAGGTCTTCTATATCCCTGCTCATTTTCTGTTTAATTGTTCTTCAGTTACTGAGAGCGGAGTGTTAAGTTTCCAACCGTAATAATGGACTTGTCTATTTCTTGTTTCAGCTCTGTGAGCTTTTGCTACTTGTATAGTGAAACTCTGTTATTAGGTGTTATTGTTTTGCCTTCTTGCTGAATTGATTTCTTTACCATTATGAACTGTCCTTTGTCCCTGATTATAGTCCCTGTTCTGAAGTCTCCTTTGTCTGATACTGTTATAGCCAGTCCAACTTTTTTATGATTGGTGTTTGCATGGTCTTTTCTTTCCCCTTTTACTTTTAACCTGTGACTGGTCACAGGCAGCCCTTGCTTTGTACTTCCTGGGTAACTGAGATTTAATTTCAGTTCTGTTTGTGAAAGCAAGAACTGCCTATAATTTAAAGTTGGTTTCTTGGGGCGCCTGGGTGGCACAGTGGTTAAGCGTCTGCCTTCGGCTCAGGGCGTGATCCTGGCGTTATGGGATCGAGCCCCACATCAGGCTCCTCTGCTGGGAGCCTGCTTCTTCCTCTCCCACTCCCCCTGCTTGTGTTCCCTCTCTCACTGGCTGTCTCTGTCCTGTCGAATAAATAAATAAAATCTCAAAAAAAAAAATAAATAAAGTTGGTTTCTTGTAGACATTATGTAGTTGGTCTTGTTGTTCCCCACCACCCCACCCCAGTCTGACTACTCACCCTTTTAAGTGGGATGTTTAAACTATTTATATATATTGTAATTATTGATATGGCTTGTTTCTTTTTATCTCACCTTTTGTTCTGTTTTCCTTCCTTTGGATTTATGCTGCCTTATTAGGGCAGTGCAAATATGGGCTTATTCATTGAACCTCTTTGTTTTACTTTTTAGGAGTTGGTCTATCTAGAGTATATAGTATGCAGCTTCAACTTATCACAGTATACTTTCAGTAATATTATCTCACTTCATATAGGATTTAAGAATTTTATAGCAATATACTTACACTCTCCTCTTCCCCTCCTCTGTGCTGTTGTTACTAGGTTTTCTACAGATGTTATAAATTCCACATACATTATTACTATTTTTGCATAGAATAGTCAGTTATCTTTAAAACCTATTTTAAATTAAAAAAAATATCTTTTGTATTTATCCACATATTGACATTTCTGACACTCTTCATTCCTTTGTGTGGATCCAAGTTTCTATCTGGTATTGTTTCCTTCATAGAGATCGCTTTCTTTAACTCTTTATGGTAATCTCTTCAGTTCTTGGCAGTTATATTTCCGATTTGAAAAATACCGTACTACATTGAAAATGCCTAGTTTTTATTAGTAAGTGGCCAATATTATGGCTGCTGGGGGGAAGTATTATGGCTCTTTTGGTTATTTTGGAAGTTTACCTGGTCTTTGTTGTTATCTTTGTATTTGTTTTTCATTACACATAGAAGCTCCCATTAAGACTGAAGCAGACATTCTGGTGGCAGATGAGGTTCTTCCGAGCAATACTCCGAGGAGACCAAGTCCGAGTGTTAAAGTGACTGTTAGAAAGTACGAGAGCCGAAAGAAGAGTTTTAAAAAGACAAACCCTAAGAGGAAAAAAGATTATCACAACTATCAATCGTTATTTGAACCAAGGACACGCCATCCATATCTCCTGGAAATGGTAAATGATTTTTCTTTACATTCTAATCTGTGTTCTTCTCAGATGATGAAGGTAGAGCCACTGGGTTTCTGCATGGGTTCATGCATGTGTGTTTTTAAAGTTTACCAAAGACATTTGCTCCTTGCAGACTCATTTGTGTATCTTAATTTTGAAGCTGCATTTGGAATACAGCTGCTGTTCAGCAAACGTGGAGTAGTTACACTTTTCAAAACTGCTTAAAATAAAAGAATCTATAGATTTAACTAATTGGTAAGGAAATATGTATTGAGGTGTAGTGACATTTTTAAAGTTTCCATTGAAATCACAACTAAATACAAAGGCAGACGGAAGGGAGAAAGGTTGTTATGTGTTTATTTTGTGCATTATTGACTTTATTCTTAGAATGATGTGCTGAAAAATCTATTCAGATTTTTAAAAGAGAAAGTAGCACATCTTTTGATTCTAAGTCATGGACATGAAGCTGTTCAAAGATGCCAGTTCTTTCATGCTAAAAGTATTAGAAAATATTCTGAAATTTTTACTAGAGTTGTAGAACTATTGACAACGTGTGGAAGTTGTTTTTGCCCTGTCACCTGAGTGTTTATGCTATAGCTAAATTGTTCTGTGGCCACACTCTTTGAGGTGTTACATGTAGACACAGTTACTTCTTGTTTAAATTGATCGGAAATGGGACTCTCTCTTTTGTAAATTTCAGTGCTTATATAAAGTAAATTGAATTTTCAGAATACCTTGTAAGTGGTAAATTAAGTCATCTCTTCACTGTTCATTCCATTGTGATGTTTCTAAACTACACTAATGACATCAGAAAATAAATCGAATGATCTTGTCCTTTTTGGCAAATCACATATGATTCCTTGGTTATGGATTTCTTCTAAATACCAGGGATTTTTAGATTTCCTTCAATTACAATAAGCACAAAAATGAAAAGTTGCGAAAATCCAGGAATGTTGGGATTTTGTACTGCTGGTTTCATCATTACTGTATTTACTCTATCTGCTTATCAGTTTCTGTACTGTTTGTAAGTTTGGGTTTAGGAGGGTCCTCCTTGACATGATTTGTAGATTAAAGAATTGTAGACTTTTAAACCTGTATTTCCTGTCCTTTGTTAGATACTCCTAGAGAGGACCCCAGATGTGAACATTTGTGCTATTTAAAAAACTAGATAGTCTTAGTATAAGTTAAAAGGAAATGTTCTTGTATTATTTTTTGACAAAATAATTAAAAATATATATATATTTAAATATGTATTATATTATAAATTATAATAAGTATAAATATATATCTTTATTGTTCTGTGTTATTTATATGGGGAAGACACATATAATATTTTAGATTGTGTTTCTTGGATATATTTTATTTACCAGCTAATCATTTTATTTATTATTTTTTAGCTTTTAGCTCCGGACATTCGACATGAAAGAAATGTGATTTTGCAGTGTGTTCGATACATCATCAAAAAGGACTTTTTTGGGCTTAATACTAATTCTGCAAAAACTAAAGATGTATAGGTATCTGATGTTTCAGCATCATGTGACATAGTCCCATCCTAAAGTTAGGGGAGGAAAACCTTTAAAAACAAAAACAAAACTGGATTAGTAATTAAATCGTAGACCTCATGGGATATTATGTTGGATTTTTAATTCTTTCCTTTGAATCTATGCAAATAAATACGTAACTGATTTTTAAGACTGTGTCTGTATTGTTGGGGTTGTGCATAATATTTGCTGGCAGAATTCTATTTTTTATTTATATTTATTTGTATGTATTGCTGTCAGGTAAGGAAGTCTGCTCTGGGGACAGTTAAGAATCGAAGATACTGGTTTAGTAGTAAAGAAAAAAGCTTTAAAAATGTTTAATTCAGCTAAGCAAAACGGTAGGTCAGGGAGAGAAGTATAGTCATTTTGTTTTTAATGCAGGAGAGGAAGAATCATTCTTTAACTGTAGCAAGGGGGATTATTTAAAAAATAAAACATATTAAATTAATACACTCAAAGTCTTAAAATTTAAGATTTCTGTGTTTAGTTCAAAGGGCATTTTGAAATTCATCTATTGGCACTACTTAAGTAGTTCAGATACTGAATTTGGAATATTAATATAGATAAGGCCTCTGTGTGTGTTTAGATTCACTGGGAGTGCTTCTTTTGAGTATGGATCAGAATTGGACCTTTTTAATTTCTCTGTTGAAAACTATGTAAAGCATGGTACTTGACGAGGTCCATCTAATTCATAGCCAAAACAGTAGTTTGTGAAATAATGTAAAACCTTAAAACCAGTTTTAAGATGTAATTAAAATTCATCGTATGAGCCTATTATTTGAACCCTTTAAAAAATGTTTTAAATAATCTGTTTGGGTCCTTTAATACCAGAGATTTTGATATTACATTCTAGTCACTTGTGCTAGCTAGAGCTGGAGCCCTCCGCTTTTGACGGGGTTTTTAAAAAAACTAGTCTGTTGTGGAAAAATTGACTTTATCTGACATTGTGATTATTGAAGTCCATGAATCTTGCCTGCAAGAAAAAGGCAAGAAAGCTGATGGTGGCCCTGAAGAAAAACTTCTTGCTCCTATATATTTGTAAGATCCTATCCAGAATCCTGGAATACCTGGCATGTAACACTGTGATATTACAGACCTGAGATCAAATTGATACTTAAGTCGGTGTTTCCCAACTTCGTAACCACCATATAGACTTATTCTGTTTCATTCTCCTCCTGCAGTGAATCCCATGTTTTAGAAAATTATCTGTCCAGCACATTACTTAATTCAGTTTATATAACACTGTTGAGTGCTTACTTACATGCCGGCAGTATGCATGAATTGAAAATATAAAAATGAATGAGGCCTTGCCTGACTTCAAGGAATTCACTTTAATTTTTGTATTATTCCTAATGATGACTCTTAAGCCAATTCATCTCATCAGGATAAAGTAACCAGTGTTACAAACTGGGTTGATATTCTAAGGTATGATTTAGTCTGCAGTTTTATCACAGGTTGGCATACAAATCCCATTGGCTTTAAATACATAAATGAATTCAGACTCCTAGGCTGCTTTCACAGACCCTTATAACTCCAGGAATGTTCACAATCACTGCTTTAAAGTGTATTGTGCAAAAAGTTTTATTTTCAGTTTCTCTTGCTTTCTAATAAATATATTTAAGACTGAAAATGCTGTTCTGAGACCTGCCTTGGCTCTGTCTGGCAGTCTTGAGCTCTGTCACCGTCGCTGTTTATTTCTAGTGGGTAATTTCAGCTTCAGTTGCCTTTATATATTTAACGCAGGAATTCTTCAAGTGTGTTTAAAATTTTTAAGCACCTAGAATACAGCCCATGTGGTTTCCCCTTTGTGGAACACGCAGTCAATATTTGTAAATATTCTGTGAGTGTTTTCAGGGAGAGGGGTGCCTTTTCTTGGATATGAGGTTTTTTGGGTTTAGCTTGTTAATTGTTCATACAGTTTGCATTCCTGTTTTACTGTTCATGTAATGAATTGATTTCTGAATGTGAAAGAAAGCATCATATGATGACTCTTGGTTGAGTTGTGCCTTTTATAACTGGGAAGTACTCTTGTTTGTCCTCCATACTCTCTGTCCTCAATACTCTCTGCATTGACCTATTTCCCCCAATTAATGTAGTCAAAACAGCTTTTTGGGCTTTCATCTAATAGTCTCTGGGGAATTTAATCCATTTATATTAATTGAAATTATTGAAATGTTTGGACCATCCCTGCCATTTTATTTTGTATCTTCAGCATTTCAGCGACATGATTGAGTATTGTTTTTTCTCTTAGTTTTTCTTTCCAGTGCTTTGGAAAGAATTAAACCTACTGCTCTTCCTTTAGTGGTGATTCTTCTCTCTGCGTTTGCAGATACAGTGGCTGTTATCTTCCACTCTTCTCCCTTAGGATTCTTGCTCTTCCCCACCCGGACCTCTTCTCCTGGTGTCGTCATGTGGGATTTGTTTCAGATTAATCTCTGTGATCCTGCTGTGTGTGTTTGTGTGCGTTTTAACAGTATGCATAGTTATTTAGACAACTGTAAATTCTACTGGTTCCTTCTCACGGCTTTTTCTTTCATCCCAAGGTTAGCTTTTTGGTTTCTTGCAGCAGATCATCAATTAATCCATCAGGTTGAATCCTTCACTTGAATTTTTTAAAAATTGAGTTTAGGGTGTTAGATTCGAAATCCTTTCCCTTCAGAATTTTGAAGCCCTAACATGATGGTTTGCTAGCGTCCAGTATTGTTGATTTAAAAACCAGATACCAATCTGATTCTTTCATCTTCTTTTTTTATTTATTGATAAAAACCTATTTTTTCTGTCATTGAAAAACTTTGAGGATTTTCCTTTTATGCTTTGAGTCCTAAAATTTTCACCATTATTGTCTAGGTATGTGGGACATTCGTCATACCCCATGGTCCTTTCACTCTGAAGAATTGTACTATTCTTGGATGAAGGGCAATTTCTAAAATGATTTCTTTAATGACTTTCCATTTTATTGGTTTCATTTTTCTGGAACTCTTATTGAGTGAATGTGGGACCTCTTGCGATCCTCTGTTGCTGGACATTTATATTTTGTCTTGGTCTTTTTGCTCCATTCTGGAAGACTTCTTCAGCTGTTATTGTCCAGATCACTGATTCCCTCTTCAGGCATGTCCATTACATTAGTATTTTAGCATTTCTATTTCATTTTAAGTTTAGTAATTTGTTTTTAAATATTCAAGATTGCTTTCTTGGTCTAACTGCTTTTTTCATAGATGTGGTACCCTTACATTTCTGGGGTATCAATTGGAATCTTCACATTATTTTCTATTCTTTCAATTACTTGTGTTCTCTATTGCCAACTGTTTTAATTTGTTCAATTTACTAATTATCTTTACCACTATGTGTTGTCTTTTAAAGGATCATTCTTACATATGAAAGAGATTCACTTGATTAATGTACTGGTAGGTGGGTGTGGATTTTCCCCACATTGGTATGAGCCTTCTTTTCTCCAGAAGACTTTACCTTGACTGAGAAAAGGGGGCTTGTTCACGCAGACTTTTTAGAATACGTGGATGGGGAGTGGGCGGGAGATTTAGGCTCTTGTCCCATCCTCAGCCCCATCACTGGACAGTCACTGTGCCTCTGTTTGCCAAAATACAGAGGGCTTTATTCTGAGGATAGAGCTCTTCTCTCCAGGGCAGAACTCTCCCACTCCCACCAACCACTTAGTTTTGGAAATGGGCAAGTTTAGGACTTGACAGTCGTGGCTGGAGACCCCCACTTTTCTGTCACTTGTTGACTCAGCTTAGGGTATCCTTGGGATTGCTTTTACCTTTTCGATTGTTGTCTCATGGGCTGGTTTGGACTGAGGCTCTCCACTCTTGTTTTTTTTTTTTTTTTTTTAAAGATTTTATTTATTTATTCGACAGAGATAGAGACAGCCAGCGAGAGAGGGAACACAAGCAGGGGGAGTGGGAGAGGAAGAAGCAGGCTCATAGCAGAAGAGCCTGATGTGGGGCTCGATCCCATAACGCCGGGATCACGCCCTGAGCCGAAGGCAGACGCTTAACCGCTGTGCCACCCAGGCGCCCCCATCCACTCTTGTTTTTTGTCATTCTGATCAGCTTTACAGTGGTTCCCCAACTTCAGCAGACATCAGAATCACCTGGAAGGCTTGTTAAATCCAGATTGTAGGGTCCTACCCCTAAAGATTATAATAAAGGAGGTTAGTATGTAGCCTGTGAATTTGCATTTCTAACAAGTTTACAGGTGATGCGGATGAGGTTTGTCTGGAGGACCACATTTTAAGAACCACTGTGAGGAACTTAAGAGTTTCTCAAAACCACTGGCACACCAATATTACCCTTTATTTTGTACTCCTTCCCTGTTGTAAATCTCCAGGTCTTAAAAAAAAAATCATTTCAAGGAATTTGGAGCATAAGGAGAGGGGTAGTCCACTGTTTTAATCTAGACTTTTAATTTCTTCATTCATCATATTCCTCAGTTTTAGAGTAAGCCTCTTTAAAAAAATTTTCTCCTTTTTATGGCTTTTTTAAAAAAGATTTTATTAGAGAGCGTGCACCCATGAGAGTGAGTGAGTGAGAGAGAGAGCAGGAACAGGGGGAGTGGGAGAAGCAGACTCCCTGCTGAGCAGGGAGCCTGACCTGGGGCTCGATTCCAGGACCCTGGGATCTTGACCTGAGCTGAAGGCAGACGCATAACTGACTGAGCCACCCAGGCGCCCCATCTCCTTTTTATGGTTTTTTTTAAAAAGCATTTCATTTTGGAAAATTTCAAACATATGTAAAAGTAGAGAGAGTAATGTAATGACACCCCTTTTCAAAACTTTCATGCAGCTTCAATACTTTGTGGCCAGTCTTATTTTCATCCACACCTCACCTGTCCCTCCCCACCCCATCCCACCTGAGATTATTTTGAAGCAAATGCCCAGGTGTCTTATTTTATTCCTACGTATTTCAGTGTGTATCTCTAGACGGTAAGAACTTAAAAAAAAATCCCCACCATATCTTTAAAATTAGGAATTCCTTAAGACCCTCAACTGTCCAATCAGACAAATGAAGTTTCTCTAACTCGTTAAGATAACACAGTTGAAATCCTTCTGTGTATTTCATTTTGTACCTTGTTTATATATCACAAGTGTCAGATTGGAGAAGTATATTTTGGACATATTTAAAATTTGCTCAACTTGTTTATTGTATTTACTACTATTGCCACCTTCCTCTTTTCCATGAAAAAGGAGACATTTACATTCCGAAATGAACTATGTATCTTCATTTAAATGCGAAAACGGCAGTGCCAAGCACAGTAGAGCTCACCGCTGCTACTGTTGTGAGGGGAGAAGAAGATAGGGAAGTCCTGCTGAAGGAAGAGGCCAGGGCGGGTGTGTGTGTGTGTGTGTGTGTGTGTGTGTGTGTGTGTGTGTGTCAGTCAGCATTTTTAACAAGCATTTAAGAGTTGCCCTATTGACTTCCTTTGTCCACTCACTATTTGCCTGATACACAAGGCTGAAATGGACCGAGTGGTCACTCCGGGAGAGGAGAAGCCACTTTGACTATGGTGGAAGCAAGAGCTTCAGATGGCAGACTTGTTCCAGAACAGTCTCCTCTTGGCGTAGCTGGGGGCTTCTTGGGAGCAGCATAGGAAACGATGGGAGCAGCATAGGAAACGATCATTTCAAAACTGGGAGAGGAGGTAAATGTGAGTACATGGAGTAGTAAAGAAGACAGATATTCAGAACATACCTGAATTGACATTTCCATTCTTGATCGCTGTTGCCCTAGACTGTGCCCTGCCGTGCAGCGCACCCTGTGACACACCGTGGCTCCTGTTTGGAACACTTTCTGGGTCTTCTGTTGATCTTTTGTCCCAGTCGACTTGAATGTGTCTTTGTGCACCCCCAGGACAACCTACAATGTCTTCATTTAGGAACTTCTCATAGGTTGTGTGAGGGTTTCCATATTGTGGTTTGCGGCAGTCTTTATCCGGTTAGCGGAGGGCAGTACCACCGTTTCCTGGGTCAAGTCTTTGCAAGCATATAGCATCTGCATGTTTTTCTGGTTATTTTTATGTTTTTATTTAATTTGTAAAGCTAAAATAGAGGCTATATTTGGGCTTCTCCAGTCTTCCATCGTGTCGTTTTTGATGATTTGGTTCAGGATATCACTTTGCATTTAGCCACTGTGTCTCTCAGTTACCTTGTCTTTCATTTTGTTGTTGTTGTTTTATGACAAGAGTAATATGCTCATTGTAAAAATTCAAATAATCCAGTAGTGTATAAAATAAAAAGTGAGGTTTGGCCCTATACTCCTATCATATTACCCAGAGATACCACTGTTAAGTTTGATGCGTATTCCAGACTTTTAAGATACATATATTTACAAATATCTAAATATGCTTATATAAATTTTGTTTTTAAATAGAAAAATTGTCATAGATATTGCTTTGCAAATTTTTCACTTGACAGTATGTCATGAATATTTATGTATATATGTAAATATATGCATGTATGCATATATATGCTTTCACTTTTTAAATCATTCCCCTATGGGGAAATTTGTTTCCAGTTTTTCTCTAATGTTAATGAGACTACAGTGAACACTGCTGAATTTACAGTGATACACACTCTATGTGTGTTTTTATCTATGAATATTTCTGTAGGAGTCTTGAGCTCAAAGGTCAAATGGCCTTTAAAAGGCTGTATACCAAATTACATTCTTATTAAAAATATGTTTAGAAAACATACCAAACTTGAAATAAGAAAATAGATTCCTGTATGCCCTTTCAGTGTCACATGAGAGCAGTGGTTCTCGAAGTGTGGCCCAGGACCTTTCAGGGGGTCTGTGAAATTCAAACTATTTTCACAATTCTAGGACATTATTTGCCTTTTTCACTCTCATTCTTCTGTGAATGGATAGAGTTTTCCAAAAGCTGTATGATATATGATGCTGTCATCACTATGACAGCTAATGGGAAGCATCCTTGGTTATTCTTGTGTTGTCTAGAGTTTTCTAAATTGGTAGGCTGATGATAAACATACAGGAGTTTTTAGAGCTGAACTCAGGTTGTTCTCAGTATTTTTACTAGCTATCTTTGGTTATGCCTGTTACAGTCTTTGTAACCTTGTAATTATTGAATTAATGTCATCAATAAATTATTATTTTGAAATGCCGGTGATCTGGAAAGCTTTAAAATGATGCCGCTCCGCTCACTAATATTTTTTGTGTTAGAATATAGAGATTTAAAAAAAATGTTACTTATGTTAAAATGGTGTGTTGTTTTTAAGTGCATTAATATGCTTAAATTTTGTTTTAATTTCTAATGCTATGTATATGAATAAATATAACCCACATAAACAAAAGCTCTTGGAGATCTCAATAATTTTTAAGACTGCGAAGGAGTCCTAAGACCAAAATGTTTGGGAAGTCACAGTAGTAGAGCGCTATCTAACCAAACCCACCTAATGGCTAACTGACCCTTTTTGTTTGACGGATTGATTAGGGCCCAGACTCTATAAGGCCTGGTGTTAACTTGATAAGCTGCAAATGATTTTTATTTGGTGGAGTGACCTATTCATTTTCTCTAGTAGAAAGGAGGTCATAGTTGTTTAGCCTTGTAGGACATTAATCATTTGACTTTGTAATGTTACTCCTGCATTCTCTTCCAGTATCGTCTTTTATCATCCTTTGGGATCCTTTGGTAATAAGTTAAAGAAATCTTTTGGCCTGTGTTTACTGTGTTGTTTCTAACTTTCGAAAATTATTCTTTGACAAGTTCACGAGAGTTTCTTTTTATCCATGCTCTGACCAGTGTATCACAAATCTTTTTACTGGTTTTGCTGATGCAAGAGATGTGCCAGAATGTTGTAAGACTCAAGGACTTAAAAGTTAAAAAATTTTTTAAACATTTCCTCAGAGTTCAGTGTGTCTGCTTTCTGTTCAGGGGCCTGAAGAGGATGCGAGGCTCTAAGAGAAGGACTAGTGGTGCCCAGGCTTCCCCTTCCGTATCCCACGTGGCCTGGGTTGGGGAGGTGTGCCTTTCCTTTGAATACCCCTACCCTGGGAGTCGGTCCTGTCAACGGGGGCCAGTCCAGAACAGTAGGAGGTGCTCAGTGTTGGACCTTTCACATGGAACACACGTGATATTTAGACATCCTTTTCGAGGGATAAGAACATCCCAAAACAGCAAATATAGTGATTTTGTTATTCTGGCAGATGAGAGAATGGCATCTTTTTTTTTTTTTTTCTTTTTTTTGCATTTTCCTGACACTAGCTGATATGGGAAATAAAGGCAAAAGAAAAACCATTAAATTTTCTTACTACCTACAGCCCATTGACAAGTCCTTGAAACAGGCAGAGTGACATTCCTCTAGGGACTCAACTGCCTCAATGTTAATCCTTTGCTAAGGGCAAAAGGCAGTCCTCACCCGACACGCCCCCCCCCCCCCAATCCTGTAAGTCTATTTTAACATATAAAAATTCCTTTAGAAATTTATCCTTTATCCCTAACCCCCGCCCCCAAGATACGTGTTCGCAATCGCCCCCCAAGCTATGGCTCACCGATACACATCTGAAGGGTCTCATGACTAAGGTATTATTAGTAATAAATGACCTTTTCCCAACAATAGCTAGCCCCCTCAAGGTCCTGGAAACCTTGCTTCCAAAATTCCTCAGAGACTTAACACTATCCCTAATCCACTCCCAACTTGAAAGTATATGATGGACCACTCCTCATGATCCCGTGCAGCTCTTTCTGCCCACGGGTCCTGTCCTTGCGCTTTAATAAAACCACCTTTTTGCACCAAAGACATCTCAAGAATTCTTTCTTGGCTGTCTGCTTTGAACCCTAATGTCTTTCCTACATCACTAGTGAAGCCAACCATTTTTCCTGTTTGGGTTTGGTTTTTTTTTTTGGCCATTACATTGTGAATTGTGTGTTCTAATTCTTTATTTTCCTGTTCGTTACTTGTTTTTTTCTTTCTGATTTGTACACATCCTTTGTTATGGATCTCAATCTTTTGTTAAATGTTGCAGTCTCTTGCTAGTATTTTTATTTGGGGGGAAGTTCATTCTATTACTTTTTCTTCGATGGCTTGCGGCTTTGTGTCATCCTAAAATATATATATTTTTTCTTCTAATGCTTTTGTGATATTATATTTTGATCTTTAATCTATTTTGCATATAGCATGAGTTAGGGATCTGCTACTTTTTAAATTCCTTATTCTATAAAACTGTAGAAGAGGAACTTAAACTTTTTTGCTGTTCTAATCCCTTTATTTTTTATTTTTTTAAAGATTTTATTTATTTATTCGACAGAGAGAGAGACAGCCAGCGAGAGAGGGAACACAAGCGGGGAGAGTGGGAGAGGAAGAAGCAGGCTCCCAGCGGAGGAATGCCGGGATCACGCCCGGAATGCCGGGATCACGCCCTGAGCTGAAGGCAGACGCCCAACCGCTGTGCCACCCAGGCGCCCCTATTTTTACAGGGAAAATGGTTTACCTTCTTGATACTGCCTTCTAGGTTTTGTGCTCTGTAGAAGGGTTTCTGTTTTTCTTTTTTTGAAGATGATACCATATAATAAGAAACAATCTGTTATTATTATGCAATTTCACAGCGGTTTCTTTTTAATATCCTATGGGGCAGTTGTTTAATCAAGGCTGCATTTTCTTCCCATGCTCTTTTCCATGTTTAAAAAACAACCAAAATTGTTTCCGTATCTTATTGGAGTGGTAGCAGTAGCCACTTCCCAAATTTTGATTTTACACAATCAAAGATTGCTGGCTCTAACCACTAAACTATCTGAAGATAACGAATGATTGGGGCTTTTTTTTTTGTGTGTGTGTGTGTGCTTTTTCACTGGACTGTGGCCTTCTTATATCTTGAGGGAAGAAAGTCATATATGATTACCTTGTCTGAGAACACGTAAAATTACCTACAGTAGATGGTCAGTATTATTTGGTGATGAGCTGCATAAATTCCAGAATATGGAAGAATTCTAAAATGGGAAAATTCTTGAAAATGTTATTGCTCAAAATGAATCTATGATAATATCAGTTCTTTCAGCTCTGAAAGTATTTTCTGGTTTTTGTTTTTAGACATAATACTGGCTCAATTCCCCCCATATTTATTTGTGTATATGTATTTAAAACAGTGCTGAATCATTGTGATAGAACATCTACTTCCTTGCAGAAGCAGGAAAAAGAAAAAGTTCTGAATTAGATGCATATTTGTATTCCAAGGCTGGGTGCTTTCCTTTGGATATTTTGAATCTTGGGGACATTTTCAAGAGCAGGTTTTTAGACCACAGCTAAAATCGCAAGGTTTGAATTTGGTAGGCACTTACTAGGTCTCATAGGGTGCTTGGTGGGTGTGATGCTAGGAAACTGAGACAGGAGACAGTCATCAAAAACCATCAAGGGGCGCCTGGGTGGCACAGCCGTTAAGCGCCTGCCTTCGGCTCAGGGCGTGATCCTGGCGTTCTGGGATCGAGCCCCACATCAGGCTCCTCCGCTATGAGCCTGCTTCTTCCTCTCCCACTCCCCCTGCTTGTGTTCCCTCTCTCGCTGGCTGTCTCTATCTCTGTCGAATAAATAAATAAAATCTTTAAAAAAAAACCCATCAAAATAAGAAAGAAGGTATCCATCAAATTACGTACTGAGTCAGACTTACAGAGCCTGTGGTATTCATTACCCTTAATTACCTAGCAAGGAAAAATGGCATTTGAAAATTAATTGTTCACCATGTCAGTCACTATTAGTTGGTATCAGTCAGTGGCCCCCAAACCAGGCTGATCATCTGAATGTAAGTTCCTACCCTGAGAGTCTGGTTTGGTAGGTATTAGGATGTAGTCCAGGAATATTTTAACAAGTTCCCCGGGTGAGGTGATGAACGTGGTCTGACAGGTTTGGGAAGCACGGATGTAGACCATTGTGTGTGCAGGAGAAGCCCCCGCAGGGCGTCTTGCTGGTTAAAATACAGACTGCTGGGTCCCCCTCCTCCCAAGTTTCTGACTCATAGGTCTCTGGTTGGGCCTGAGAATTTGCAATTGTATTAAGTTCCCAGGAGATGCTGCTGCTACTTTTGCTGGTCTGGGGACCACACTTTTGAGTGCTACTGACATAGATCTTCCCCAGGACTTCCCAGTCCCAGACTGGTCGCACTGAACAAGGAAACAACAAACTGAATTCTGTGGCAAGGTCTCGGGTTTGTTTGGCTCAAGCCTTTGCTTTTCTTTTTCATGTTCTACTTGGTGATTTTCTTCCTTGGGAGTGAGCATTAATTGATGGACCTCTATCCCTAAGCAAAGTTTTGAGTGGAAAGAAGATGATGTTTGCTGGTTAGGGTGGCTTGGCAGGGGAACGAAAATAGCTGAGGAGTTGTGCAGATCTGGGCAGAAATCCCTGTGCCTTGACCCTGGTTTTATTGTGATCTTGGGCAGGTCCCCTAATCTGCTCTCTAGCCCTGGTGCTCCAGCCCTAGTGCCTTGCCATGCTTCCCTTCTGCCAGGAGGCTTTTTCTCTTCTCCATACCTGGAAAGCTCTTCCCTTTCCCCAATGTCTTGTTATTGCTTGCTTAAACCTAGATCTCTGCTCAGCAATCACTTCTTCAGAAAGCCTTTCCTGACCTCCCTAAGTAGGTCAGGTCCTTCTTTACACACTCAGCACCATGTACCTGCCCTTCCCAGCATCACCACAGTTGCATTTGTGTATTTATTTGTGTGACAACTTGGTTTGTCTCTGCTAGACTGTAAGCCCTGGGACTTACGCTATAAAAAGGTGGATCAGTTTGTGTTTCCTATTGTGGTCCAGCCACAAACACCATGCCTGGCACATAGCAGTTGTATGAATGAGGTCACATATACAAACAGCAGCAAGGGCAGGGTGGGCATGCCAAAATTGGCTGCATTCCTACCTGTGGGTTTCTAGAAGACACTCTGTTATTCTTTTATCAAAAACAGCAGAAAGCAATTTTATGCTCAAACTAGATCTCTAAGGTCATTTTGGGGATTGGGGTGGATGGTACCAAAGGAGAGTAAGGTAATTTTTAACAACTTGCAAACATGACTGCCCTCTCCATACAGCAGAATCTTACAATGGGTAACATCTGGAAAGTGTGTTCATTTTACAGAGATGAATGCTTTCGTTACTGGCCATCACAGAGTAGAGTATCACAGAAAAGAGGATAGAAATAACCAGCACAGGATTTTAATTTTTATTTATTTTTAAAAAGATTTATGTATTTGGGAGAGAGAGGTGGTGGGGAAGGGATAGAAGGAGAGAATATCCGAGGGGACTCCTGCTGAGCGCGGAGCCTGAAGCAGGGGTTGATCCCAGAGCCTTGAGATCAGGACCTGAGCCAAATCCAAGAGTCCGATGCTTAACTGACTGAGCCACCCAGGTACCCAGGCACAGGATTTTTAAAAGCCCGTTTGACTAGAGGTTAGAAAATGGGTGAAGGAAATAGTTTATTACCCAGGGGCAGTTGGGCAATTGCCTGAAGAGTCTCCAGCTGCTGTGGTTTTGGAATATAGGTGAGGTTCAGTGGGGTGGAGTCCGGAGCTGACGACCAAGAAAGAATTCTTGAGAGGTCTTTGGTGCAAAATGGTGGTTTATTAAAGCACGGGGACAGGACCCGTGGGCAGAAAGAGCTGCTGCACCGGGGTTGTGAGGGGTGGCTGATTACATAGCATGGGGTTGGGAGAGGTAAGGAAAAAGGGAGATTTCAAAAGAACTTTCTTTCATATGCTAAAGAGGACCTACAAGATACAGGCCTTGCCATTGTCAAGTTAAGGTTGTTTTCCCCTCCAGCAAGGCATTAACATTGAGACAGTTGGGAGATTCCTGGAAGAATGTCACACCTGTCCCACCCAGGAGTGGGGGGTGGGGTGGGGGGAGGTTGCAGGGTGTCCGCTTATGCTTTGTCCTCAGCTTGCCTTCTGTTCCCTCATCACAGCATGACCTTGAACTTCATACTTTCTTTAGATCAGGGAAGGGAGTGGTCATGGACAGCGACTTGGACATCCTGTATTATTGCTTGGTACCATGGGCAATTACCTGGCCCATTTTGTGGGGTATGCTGGATGGAGGCAGGAAGAAACATGTTCATAGGATCCAGAGAGATAGGCCCGCTGGCAACTTTATTAGATTGCATACAGTTTTATGAGCTTGTCGTAGAGCTGGTGCAAATTCCCATGTCTGCCCACACCCTGCTAATGACCGATACCTTTTTAAGAGAGAGAACGCCACAGATGTTTGATTATATTTCACCCATAATTTGTGGTCCACATGACTTCATTGTATATGAGCTGATTTATAAGCTGTAAAGCATAATGCAAACGAGAAGTTGTATTTATTATTTGTATTCTTTCTGGTCTTGGCTGAGTTCCAGGGAGGTTTCTGTATCCAAGGGAGGATTTCAGAGGAGACAAAGACAACAGAGAGCAAAGAACTTATATAATCAACAGAGCAGTTTTACAGTTTTAAGATTTGGCATTTATAAATAATGGCCCTCCTGACCATTCTTTTTGAAGTCAGAATTTGGACCCAGATAAATTGGACAAATATCTCAATAGAGGGCACTAGTCTATGTATTTTTGCTGTTTTAAAATGGCAGTGACTGGGGCGCCTGGGTGGCACAGCAGTTGAGCATCTGCCTTCGGCTCAGGGCGTGATCCCAACGTTCTCGGATCGAGCCCCACATCAGGCTCCTCCGCTATGAGCCTGCTTCTTCCTCTCCCACTCCCCCTGCTTGTGTTCCCTCTCTCGCTGGCTGCCTCTATCTCTGTCGAATAAATAAAATCTTTAAAATAAAATAAAATAAAATAAAATAAAATAAAATAAAATAAAATGGCAGTGACTGACTTATGTCAGTATCTGAAAGTTTAATAATAGGCATTTTTTTCAAACTCCGTTTTTTTTAATTAAATGGAATTCATTTAGAGTCTGGTACCAGAAACGGGACAAAAGCTCATGCCACGTCAGACTTCCATGGTGGCTAATGGTGAGGTCAGATGGTTCCAGACAGCCATCTGGATCTGGGTAATGGGCATTGTTGTAACAGGGTGCTGGCTATCAGCCCTTATTATACCTACCCAGTTTATTTTGTTGTTCAGATTATGAATGTGGAGAGGCCTATTTCGTTATAATTGTCTTATGACTTTTAGTTTAACAGTTATCAAAAGTGAGACTTGAATCAGTAGCTGGATAAGACACACACACACACACACACACACACACACACTAAAATGATTATTTCTCAAACAGAGCTGGGAAACTTCTTCCTCTACACAAAGAGGATGTACACACTTCTGAAATGCCTTTGCTCTGTTTCTAAATTTAACAAGGGCCTCAGGAGAGAAAGACGCCCCCTGCAGTTAAACAGGTTACCAGAACCTGCCCTGACTGGTGGACTGGAATTGCTCCCCACTTTCGTAAGGCAAAGGTCATCAACCATCAGAGCCATTCGTTTACCACACACCTCTCCGGGTGTGGCATTATCCCAGGCCGTGGACAGTCTTGGAAAAAAGGACACGGTCACTGCTGTCTATGTTAACAACATGTAATAGGTACGAGTGCCGGTGAACAAGTAAATGACATGTGAACACTTCAGCAAGAAAGGGAACTGGAACCACCTGTCATCAGGTGATTTCCAAGAGGTTTTGGGCGTAAAGGAGAGCTCTTGCTGATGCAAGGTAGGAGGGACGGTTCTGGCAGAACGGAGGGAAGAGTCCATGCTTCTGGGCCTTGGCGGAGTGGGGCGGGGCGGGGGGGGGGGGTCCAGTCTGCAAAGCAGAAGGAAGGAGTGAAGGAGGAGCAGCCGGATTATGTATCTTGGCTTGAAGAAGTGCTTTGAAACTGCTGGAGCTACTAAGCCTCTTGGAAATCAGAGACCTAGTGTACAGACCGATCGCTGACCCACACCGTGCAGCAGCCCGCGGGGGAAAACCACGCACGCTCTGCAGTAAGACCCCCAGGCAGGCAGCCTGCCGCAGGTCAGGCTCGGAGGAAGTCCGACTGCTAGCTCTAGTAACAACCCAGGAAGCTAAACACTAACCTCCGTCACCATCAGCCCCAAGTGGCCAGGATTTGATTAATAACTGACAGCTTCCCTATTTCATCTCCACTTCCAGCTAAGGACCCATCAGAGAAAGCGAAATAGGCACTGCCCCACCCAGTCACACGGACCCGCTTCTAGGGAGCCTGACTCCAGCTTCCCCGCGCCAGCAGCCACCAACGAGGGCAGCCCTGCAGCCTTCCCTCTGCTTCACTGTACAACTTTCCCCATCCTCTGCCTGCCTTTGAATCTCTGTCAAAATGCAAGCGACGGAGGCTGAGCCTTTGCTTTTCTCATCGGGTCGGTCTGCCTCTATTTCCGCAGGAGGTCGGCTGCCGCTGGTTCGGACGCATGTGCTGCTTAGCTTCCCGCTTGGCGCTTCGGTTTCTACTTTCACCAGATCGTTCGTCCTTTGCGCGGCATTTTGCCCAGAGAAATAATAGAAACAGATTAACAGCCACGCCGATGGGAGTCTGCGTTTTGAGGGTCACTGGGGAAGGCTGTTGAGTGTCTCCTCTTACGTAGGGCGGCAAGAATACGGGCTCTAACGGAACCGAATGGGAGGACGGTGCCGTTCTGATGTGGTCTGAGTAGCTTTTTAATTTTCAAGGACTGCTAAGGGGAAATTCAACTCCTCTTGGACCAGTAATCCGTAGTTGACTTACCCTGCACTTAGCAGCACATCCCAGTCCTCTTTATAAAAGTTTTACTATGCTAAGAGTGGCTCCAAAGAAAGATACTGTGGGTTCAACATGGCTAATAGTTGGGAACTGTCTATCTGCTGCGTGGGAGTTAATTATATGTTCTACTGAATGCCTTCCTCTGAAAATCACATTTGCTTCGAGATTTGGGGCAATACTTACTGAGCCTGCTTTCTAATTTGCTGAGTCTCAGCCATATATGCCTAATGGTAGTACAGGAAAATCATAATCTATCGACTGGAAGAAGAATTCCAGTTTGTTCTTGAGTTTTCTTTTTATAACTCTAATATGTGCATTGCTAAAACCCCTAGATGTTTGGGCTGGCGCTGCTTTTCTGACAGTCAGTTAATAGGTAACACAGGTTCCATGAAGAGTGCAATAAATAACGGCTATCTGAGAAGAAATCCTGACAGCCACGTTCCTTACGCCCTATCGTCACATCACGTATTTGACACGCCGTGGTTGCCGAGCCAACTACGATTGTGGTGTGGACAAATCAAGGGGGAAGTAAGGCGCCATGTGGAAGCCCTAGCTCCTTGGCTTGCATTCGAAGGTTCCTCAACCGCCTCAGCTTAACTTTTTGGCATTATCTTCCTGGGGAACGTCCGTTCCAGGCGCACCACCTGCACGCAAGTATGTCTTGCGTGTATTTGCTTCCAGGGTTTTGCTCCTGTTACATTCTTCCCCACTGTACTCTCCCCACCACCTGCACCTGGCCAAAGGTTCCTTGTTTTTAAAAGCCCAGCTCAGGTACCACGTACTTTCTGACATTTCTGTGATTGCCCTTCCTTACAAGAAGTGATCTTTTCCCTTTTAATTGTCTTGGTGTTTCTTGTTGTCCGAACCACTCAGAGTGCCATTCAGTGCACTCTTCTGTGTAACTGTCATCATTCGTTCATTTGCTCAATACGTTTTTACTGAATGCCCACTAAATTCTAAGTTTTACTCAAGGCGGGGGATCTATCAGTGCTCAAAACAGCAGAAGTGTTTGCACTCTGGTAGGAAAGGCAGACAATGAGCAAGATAAATAAACACATAAAATACATAGTATATCAAGTGTGAGTAGGTGCTCATGAGAAAATGTAAAGCAGGAAAAGGCAAGTTACTGAAATTCGTGATAGGGTGGACAGAGAAGATCTGAGAAGATAATTTCTAACAGATTTGAGGGGGTCAGGGAGTAAGTTATGAAGGTGTTCCCCTGCTACGGAAATCCCTTTCCTCCCCACACAAGTGCAAAGGTCCTGAGGTGGCAGCATATCTAGAGGATGTGAAGATGACAGGTGAGTAGTCGCTGGAGCCAAACGCACTTGGCCCAGGGGAGGCGTTAATTAACGGGAAGGGGTGGTTGCTACGTAGAGCCTTGTAGGTCATTGTTGGGATTTCGACTTCTACTCTGAGATGGGAAGCCACTGGAGGGTTGTAGAGAGAGAAGTGACATGATCTGATTTGTTTTAAAAGAAGCACTCAGGGTTGCCTGGGTGGCTCAGTCAGTTAAGCGTCTGACTCTTGATTTTTCAGGGTCATGATCTCAGGGTTGTGAGATCGAGCCCTGCATCAGGTTCTGTGCTCAATGGAGAGTGTGCTGGAGATCCCCTCCACCTCCATTGTGCTGTCTCTCTCTTAAATAAATCTTTAACAGAAGCCCTCAGGCTGCAGTGTTGACAGTAGGCTGAAGGGTTGGGGAGCCCGTGGGCTGAAGCAGGAGGGAGACTATTACAGAGCTCTAGGTGAGAGATGGTGGGGATTTGGGCCAGGGGAATGGGGAGTGGTGATCAGATTCGGGATGTATTTTCATGATAGAGCCAATAGGATTTCTCGAGGAATCGGATGGAGAAAAAGAGAGAAAGAGAGAATGTAATCAAGGGTGATTCCAGGATTTTTGGCTGGAGCAACTGCCATTAACGGAAACAGGGAAGATGGTAGAAGGTTGAGGGGATGGGGGGACGGATGCTCACGAGCTCAGTTTCAAACATGTTCAGTTTGAGGTGCTCCTTAGTCATCCACGTGCAGATGTCAAGTAGGTCATGGCTTCGGAAGGGCAGAATGTCTCATGCCTCATGAGTCTTTGTGTCTGGGTTGTTGATTGCGTGAATCAACGAATTAATCAACAAGAATTCTGAATAGAGGTTAGGGGAAAAGTTATGAGATTTCTCATCCTGGACTGTGAATTTGTTTTTGGATAATTGTGAAGGTAGTGTGTCTGAAAATGGGAAGATGATGAGAGAGAAGGGACCAGGGGTGTTGTCTCTGTGCCAATGTCAGCATCTATGAAGCTTAGATCATGAAATGTTTATTTCCATTGGTTTAAGAAGAGCCCATAATATCTTTACTCTTCCCCGAAGATGCCGTCAGGCCTCAGGATGTGTTGTCATTGTTGCTGAAGCCACTGTCACCATTATTATTATTGCCAATGGCAGCCCCCTATTCCATGCACTATGTATAATTGAGAGTCAGTCTGATAATAAGAGTTCAGATTCTGGGGCGTGTGGGTGGCTCAGTTGGTTAAGTGTCTGCCTTCTGCTCAGGTCATGATCCTGGGGTCCTAGGATTGAGTTCCACACTGGGCTCCTTGCTCCACGGGGAGCCTGCTTCTTCCTCTGCCTCTCTCTCTCTCTCTCTCATGAATAAAAAAATAAAATCTTTAAAAAAAAAAAAGAGTTCAGATTCTGGAATTCTTGAATTCCTCTTCTACTGTTTATGAGTTGTAAAACTTTTAGCAAGTTACTTAACCTTCCCGTGTTTCAGTTTTCTAATCTATAAAATGGAAGTAATATTAGTACCTATCTCAGCAAGTCGCTGTGAGAATTAAATTGTTAATATATTAAAGTGTTTAGAACGATCTGGCACATAGTGAATCCTACATGTGATAGCTATTATTTTTATATCAAGCACTGTCAGATATATACTGGGAGCCACGACGAACATTGAACTTGACATAATTCCTGGCTGTGGATCTACTGATGGTAATTGAGACAGATTATCTCACAGGGAAAGAAGAAAATGAGTTTAGAAAGCTCACTCAACTCAGAACTGCTGATGGGAAGTTCAGAGATGAACCAGAAATAGTTTTAACCTCCCGTCCAACCTGATTTCCACCTAGCACTTAAGTGGCAAAGTAAACTAATGAAGGTCTCAGAGGGCCATAATTTCAATATTTGAGCAATTGCCACGCGGAACCGGAAACTACAATGCTGGGCACGTTTTCTAGATGCCAGGCCAGGGAGTACCTGGATTCATTACCACTCTGGAGTGTGGTTCTCCAGAAAAATGAGAAAAGCTCGCTCTCTGCCCCAGGGCTAGTCCCTGGTAGGAGCACACGTACAGGTGAGTATGAGGACGGTCTGCCAAAGCTCTCCCCGTCTTCTGTGAGCAGCAGATGAAAGGAAGGTATTAGGAAAAAGAGAGTATCTGCGAGGTGGGGAAGGATATTAGCAGACGGCGATGTGGTTTCTCGTTCTACGCTGTAGTTGCTCAGATATTGAAATTATGGCCCCCTGAGACCCTTAGTTGCCTTGCCACTTAACGTGCTACGTGAAAAGCAGGACTCTTCCTCTGGGACTCATTGACTAACTGATTCCCGAATGAATAACTGAATCAAGTAAGCAACCACTCCAACACTGACTAAGTGCTGCTGATATGTCAGGAAAGATACCATGCCGTGCAGATTATTTTTACCTGACTGAAGAATAGTTTCTTCCTGTAATTTGTTGATTTAAGGAAAAAAGTAACCTTCATACGAGGGTCCCCAAAGAAACAAAGATATTTTAGGAGACTGATTCATTCAGTAAATGGTTGTGTGTGCCAAGCACTGTGCTAGAAGCTGGGAATACAACAAAATAAGAACCAGACTCTGCCATCAGGAGTTTGCAGACCACCACAGAGAGGGAAGCAGGGAGTTGGGCCAGCCTCCTGATTTCACGGGGTGTGTGCACAGAACAGTGCCGAACCCATTTTCAGGAGCTCGAGGGTATTTTCCCCGAGTCATAGGCTGAATAGGAGTTGCTTGATCTGGGGTAGAGGTGAAGGGCACAGTTACATAATCTAAACTAGCCCCGAGGAAACCCTGTCAGCCCAGTGGCCTCCTGAGCTCAGATCTAATTTTAGAACCTGAACCTAGCGACCGCCATGAAGATGAACTTCCCCCAACTGGTCAGCAGGGGCAGGTGCTGTTACCCAAAAGAGCTTTGAGGTTAACTTGGTGCGGAGGGCTGGGTCTGTGCTGGCCAGAGCTCTCCCTGGGAGAAGGGAATTTAATTGGTGCTTATTTTCAGTGCCCTTAGAAAGGGTGACTCCTGGGCCCACTGAAATAGAAACCATCCTAACTCCTAAATGCCTGGCAGGCAGGGGCCTGAATCGCACCCAGCACTTTGGCTAATATGGATGCCCAGCAAGTACAATGTGTTTGGGGCTTTTTCCCAGTATCGAATGAGGCGGCCTTAGATGCATGGGAACAGGAGTGGCTGTTGCTTGTGTCAACAAGGAGGCTTTTCTTGTGTGTGTGCGCGGAACTAAAGAAATGCAGCTCACTTACTGGTCTGGCTAAACTTCAAAAATGTGTGTTTTTTTTCCTCCTCCTCCCAGGAACATTTTGTTCATGCTGGTGGTTAAAAGGGGGCAGCTTTCACATAGAAGTACAGCGGGAAGTATTTAAGTTGGTTAAAAGGAACGACTATTTGGTAGAATGATTGAGTGCAGGACTGGGTTCCCAGGGGGATTATGGAGGCCAATTTTTATTCATGGACTTTCCTATTAAATAACTCAAGTAATAAGGGTGGCAAGGCATTTTAGCCTACGTTACCACTTTTTAAAGGCTTGCTCTTTGGGATTCAGAGGAAACGGGAGTGACTTGTGACCAGGAGGACCCAAGGCGGCTTCATGGGGGTGAGCTGGCCTTGGAGTTGGGGTCAGATGTGGAAAGAAGAGTGGAGAGGGCGGTACACAGGCAGGGGTCAGGGCAGGAAAGCACGTGGGACCAGTGGGCTGGAGCACAGAGGGTGATTTGGAATGTGGTCTCTGAGGAGGGGCACTGGAGGATAATATGAAGCAGGGTATGGGGCGGCTGGATCATGGAAAGCGTGGAAGCCTTGGCCAGGGAATTTAGATTTTTACCTTTCATCCAAAAATTGTCAGGAGGCAATAATTAAGCAAGAGTGTTTCATTTGGGATCAAAGAATTGCAATTCAGGGTACACCGACTTGGGTAGCAACCCAAATCGTGTCTCACTAGGGAGCATAAGTTGGGGATTTTTAAAGCAAAAACGGAATGCTTGTATGTACTGTTTATAAAGAATTTTTGGTTGGTGCTGGTGGCAGGAAGCTAGTCTTTCTGAATATAATTGGTTGCTAAGTCTATCACTAAGCGAACTCCTTTATGGTAGCAAGTTTTGGGTGCTGGGGCTCAGTCATTCGACTATTTGCAGTTTGGCCCAGTTCAAAAGCGTGTGGTTCCACTAGTGAGGACATGCATCAGGCCCGTCTCCTCAATGGCCTCCTGGCTCCATTTTAAAACCCCTTGGCATAAGTGACCCCATTTCATTTCACCTTTCACATACTCAATAGGCAACTACAAGCCATTCGTTTTTCAGGTTTTTGAGGAGGAAAGGAAAGTGATGGACACTGTGCTTTAGGAATCATGGTCTTTTAGAGACTTACAGTTTTAGGGAACTTATAGTTATGTCATTCAGTGTTTCTCAAACTCCACCGGCATCAGAATCATCGCAGGGGCCAGTGCTTGTTAAAATTCAGTCTCCCAGGCCCCAGCTCCCAGAAGTTCTCATGTGGAAGTTCATGGTGGGGTTGGGAATCGGCAGTTAAACTCGGCCACTGGTGCTCCTGGTACCACTGGTGAAAGACCCACGCTGGGAGAACACGGCTGGCCTCCTGGTTGGGACACTGTCTAAGGACCCCCGGCATGGACGCCTCCGGTGAAGCCACAGAGAATGACTGAAAAAGAGGGTCAGCTTGAGAACACATTCAGACCCAGAAAGCAGCGAGCCAACTTTTGACAGTACCAGTCCAGTAGGAACTTCCACTTCCCCATTCTCTTGCCCTCCCTACACTCCAACCTTGGAGGGCCTTGGAGTCTCAAAAAGAAGGCCAAAGAAAGTGAAGTAAGAAGTGAATCACACCCTGTTCCCTTGACAGTAAACCTTGGCCCGGTGTTGTGTGGATAAATATTTAACCAGTGCACCACTGTTTTCTAAGCGGCACACCAGCTCCCGAGGTGAAAAGCCCTGCCTTGGAGGATTTGCCTATTTCTGTGGTGTAACCCTCCCAGCATGGCCATCTCAGGCTACAGGCTACCAGTGTGATGGCACCGAAGCAGCCCACGGTGGGATCCTGTGAGCTGACGGGAGCCTGAGCCAGCTCACACCAGCCTTCCTAGCCTGAAATCATGCTCAAGCTGGGATGGAGGGGCAGAACTATCTAGAAACGAAGACTGACTTGTTGAAAAGCATATTGTCCTGCACTGCGCTTTATTATTTGAAGTGCCCCTAGGGCTCTCCATTACTGCCCAAGCTTTCACCCAGTGGCAAGGGGAAAACTGAACAGATTTCAGTTTGGGACAGTAAGAGACAAAAATAAAATTGCATTTCGATTATATCCTAAAGACGGCGCTTGCTCAATGTATCGGTTACACTGGGAACTTTTATCTTAACAACTTGCAAGATACTTTTTAAAAAGATTATCATCAAATGGGAAAAACAGAACAGAAAGGGACATGAGAAATCATGGTCCTTAATTGAGAACCACAGGATGTAAGGTATTCTGTAATTGATGAGGTTTGTTTTGGAGACTTTTCTTGAGTGCTCCCAGATGTCTCCAAAAGGAAGACCACTCTCACTGATTAAAAAACAAATCACTGAAACTGTCCAAAGATGCAAAGATAGTACAGGAAGAACGACCAAAGACTGGGATAAGACCTATCTCATAGGTATAATGCGAGGATTAAGTGAGCAGACATATTTGAATGTGTCTAATACCCATAGTAGGTTTGCAGTCAGTAGGTTCTAGTTTTTCCCTGGAGCTTCGTGAAGTTTCAGCGATGTTGGGTTCTGTTCACTCCCTGTGAGGGAGCTTCATCTCTGTTAATAAACGCTAGGCCGAATAGTTTCTAGTTCGGGTCTCTTGTCGCTCCTCCCTCTCGCTGCTGAATGTCACAATTGAAGCCTTAGAGAGCCTCCGTTAGTTCGGGGGGCGGGGGGAGCCGGGACCTGCACCGTTCCTTTGGCAGGTGGGGAGTGGACTTTTCACTGGGCTCCAAAGTGTCCGCCGCTAGCAAAACAACTTCTGTGTAGCCTAAGCCACAACGAGGACAGCAGAACCATAGCTCTCCCACCCCGGCTATCCCGAATAACTGACTCTTTGTACTTGCCTAATCCAAACAGTAGGTCGCTAACGCATAGACGGGTCCCAGTGAAATGCTCCTTCAACCCCAGGACGAGTTTGGAAACCACAAAGAATTTCCATCAACCAAGACTGCTTGCAGGAGGGGGCTTTCTCCAGGTTTATAAGCTACATTTACAAACCACCCTCGCCTACTTTGGGGGACACAAATCCTGCCGTTTGCCGTTGAATCAACAGAACCTGGAATGCTGCGGGCTTCCAGGCAGCCCCCGTTTCTGTTTCTGGAGAGGAAAAAGAAACTTGCCGGGGCCGGACGGGGGCCGGGCCCCCCGCGAGCAGCGAGGCGGGGCGGCCGGCGGCCACAGCCCGGCCTCAGGGGCGCCGGCGCGCAGCGAGTCCCGACGCGGAGGCCCCGTAGGGCGGAGACCCGGCGAGGCGGGCTCCGAGCGGCCGCCCCGCGGCTGGGACGCCCGCTCCCGTCTGGCCTTCGCTGTGGCGGTGTGACGACTCCACTCGGCACCGCTTTCTCGTTCCCGAGTCTAACCCTCAAACACCAGTCCTTTGCACTCTGCGGGATTTCCTGTGCGGAATTAAGAACAATGACTCATCCAGTCGAGGGGTCTACTCGGGTGTAGACGTGGTGTCTAGAACCAGGAGACTGGATGAGATCACAAAGGACGCGAGGGCGGAAAGACCGCGACCCTCGGCAAGGAGCGGAGCGGAGGCCGGAAGGGGTTAAGGGCGCCTTAGGATCTCCGCAGGCGCAGAAGCAAGTCTGACGCCAGAGGCCCGGGGAGGCGGGGAGGCGGGGAGGCGGGGAGGCGGGGAGGCGGGGGGGGGGGGGGGGTGGCGGGCGGAAGCCGCTGCGAACGACTCAATTTACCTAGGCTTGAAAGCACGCTCGTCGTCTCCCACATGGTCTAGCGGTTAGGATTCCTGGTTTTCACCCAGGCGGCCCGGGTTCGACTCCCGGTGTGGGAACGCCAAACCTTTTAGGAAAAAATAAACCCAATTTAGGCCCTTCTCAACCAGAAGAAGGCTGGTGTTTTTAGAAAAACCTATAACCCAATTTCAGAGCAGCAGGGAAGCTTGGGCCTGAAGGGAATGAGGGCCTCCCTCCCCAAACCCCGCGCCGCTGGCGGAAGCAGGAGAAGAGGCAGTATCTCCGACAGTGAGGACGTTAGCTTTTGAAAGAGGGGATTAAATCCGAGCGAAGAAGATGGGTCTGGTGCTAGAACACATATTCCAGCCAGTACTACTGATGTGGCTGCCCCCTGTTCTGCGGATATGGAGCAGACGACCAAAAAGTGCTCTTCTCTGAAAGAAAAATAAAGACGCATTTGGGGACATTATAAGGCTTTAAGTTGCTTAAAGCCATTCTATTGAGGACAGCAAGATTGCCAGAAAAGACGTGTTAGTAAGGGCAGAGTAGCTCAGCGTTCGCTCTGTGGCGGTAGCCGTCGGAAGAGCTCCCTGAACAGTTGTGTGGGGGGGAGGGGGGGGGAACTTCGGTTATTTTAACTATGGATTGAGGAGCGAGGCAACGGCAAAAACACCACTTCCTTCTCCAGCCCTAACATTTATTTGACACATTCTGTTTTTAAAACTTCTAGAACTCATGATATGCTGAACTAGAATTAGGAATCTTAGCATCGATGTGGCACAAGACGGCTTCCAACTGTTAGCTACCCAAAGAAGTGTTTCCTCTGCTATAATCTTATCTCGCTTACCACGCTGAACATTTGCCATTAGGAAAATCCTCAAGGCGTTCAGAAGCCACACTCCTTTCCCACTGGTGTTGAATTTTTGGAAGCTTCCCCGGCTGTTCCCAGACTGCCACCAATACTGAGAAATGACTGTGAAAAAGACTTGGTGTCCATGTGACTTTGAAATTTGCTCTCCTTTAATAAAAAGTCCTTTGGGACTCTAAGGGACGCAAAACCAAATGTCATCCTTCATGAGAAAATTACTAGGCGAAAATATACATTTATTCAAAATTCCTAATAAAGGGCTTGCTGGTAATCTGCATTTATGGACTCAAGTAGGACAGAACTGATAGGAAAATAAAGAGCCCAGTCATAATTATACTACGTAATATTTATTGAGCACTTGCTATGAACCAGGCTAAATGCTTTACGTACCTTTTTCAATTTAATCCTTGTTTTGTTATTAGATAATATTATTATGCCTCTACCAGCCAGGGGCCCAATAGGAAACTGATGACAAATTCTTAGCAGAGAATTTAATAAAGAATTTAATGCAGGTTTATTTAGAGTTTAGGGAAACAAAGGATAATGCAGTCAGTCCGGGGGCTTCTGGGTTGAAATGAGTAAGGGGAGGGAGTGTTGCTGATGGAGAGGGCTGCCGGTGAGGAGTTGTGTTTTTTTGTTTGTTTGGTTCAAAATTTGCTTTTATCTAGCAGGTGAGTTCTATTCTCATGAAGGCTGTCAGACGTACTCGGCCTATGAATAATTCATTTTCATGAAATAGATTTTGGGGTCACAGATTTGACAAAAGCTTTCTTTAGGTGCCTATGATACTTGAGACTCAGAGCATAGTAGATACTTCTAAAGACGTGCTTAATAAAATAAAGGAGTTTAACTTTGTGGGGGAAATGGTTGAGTCATATTCGGCATGCTTATAGCCTTGCATTTTTGCAAAACATTTTGCCATAATTTTCATTAATCATTCTCATAATCAGTCTTTATATTCAATGACTATTTGAGCTGCAAAGGTTCTTAGCAGTTATTTAATTGGGCCCCTCATTTTAGTCATGCATCAATGGGTCTGGGATTTTATTCCTCTGATTCTTGGTATTAGAGTTTCGATTTATCCATAAAAAAATGGAGTCTCTGCACGGTGTCCTGGCCAGACACCACTCTCTCCAAATCCTGGCTTCAGGGAAAGGGGTTGGGGGCAGAAAAGATGAATTTTTAAATTTTGTTGTATCTGGCTTTTGGTCAGTGTTCACAGAATAGCTACATGGACATAGTCATAACAAATTTTGAGGGGTTTTTTTTTGTACCCTATAAACATTTATAGACAGTGAGGATCTTTATTTGGGGTATTTGAACTAGTCACAGGTTCTCAGTATGCTTCCATTTTTGCATATGGTCATAAAGTCTGAGGGAGTGTGCGTGAGGATCGCCGTATGCCTATCCACACGTGTATTTATAGTCCTAGAGATTTGTATGTATGTCCCCTCAGAGATATATGCTGCATGCAAAAAATACCTTGAATAATCACAACATTAAAACTTCATATTAATACAGGAAAGGGAAGGCAAGCACAAAATTTAACTCACCCACATGGTAAAGCTGAATAACTTGGAAAAACACTGAATACTTGGAAAATCACTGGAACAAATCATCAACAAATCAATTTGCAAACACCTCGAAGACCACAGGGTCCTGGGTAATCATCGCACATAGCTTTGTGAAAAACAAAGCTTATCGGGTAAATCTAATTTCCTTCTGTCACAGAGTCACAGGGACGATGGATGGGGGTGCGATCAAGATAATGTATCTCGGTTTAAGAAACTCTGGGATTTTGCCCTATGTTGTGTACTCATGAAGAAAACGTAGGCTGTTGCCGTCTAGCAAGAACCCATCAAACCAAAGTTCAAGGCCGGGCTTCCCCCAGATGGGCAACTTAAACTCAGTCTGTGCAAAAATGACCTCATCCCTTCCCAAGCCTCTGCTCAATTCCTTAAAGTGTCATTCAGGTGGCGTTGACGCAAATGACTTCATCCGTTCCTGAGTTTCCTGGATTCTAGAATGGGGGTAATAATAGGACCCGCCCCATGGCACTGTGAAGATGAGATCAGAACGTGCACGCAAAGGACTTGGCCCAGGGCGGGGCCAGTGGCTGCTGGTGCCCCCACCGTTAGCACGAACGTCCCCATTGTTACCACGTTTGGTTCCTCTTTCTCCTCTCCTTCCCATCACGACGTTAAATCTGATCATTTCCACCTTTTCAATGGTGCCCTCATATGTTGGCATCGATTTCCCCTGCTGCTGGGTCAGATCGTCTTGCTCCGTGGACTGTCGGAATAGGTGCAAAGCTGGTTTCTCTGTCCCCAACTCACCCATCGCTTCATCGCAGGTTCTTTTGCTTGTCATAGCTCACAGTTGAACGCACCGCAGCCCTGCGCCTACCCCCGCGGGGCTTCGCCTGCCGTGAGCTCCCAGTCCACCTTTGCAGCCGAAGTCCTCCTCTTCCCTCCGTGCATCCCGGATGCCTGTTACTTTCTTCCTGGGTCCTGCATCCGTCTTTACTCCGTGCTTCCTCGGTGAAATGCTCTTGTGCCCTTTCTCTAAATATCTGCGTCCTACCCATCCTTTAAGGCTTACTTCAAATGTCAGGTCCTTTTCGGGGCTTCCCCTACCTTCCTTGCCACCGGGAACCTCTTCTGATTCCCCTTAGTGTCTGGTGTACCTGCCTTCTGATACTTATTCCTCTCTAACTTCGGGTCTTGACTTAGATGTCATTTCCTCCAAAGGTCTGCCTCGCCCCACTGACAGGTGACATGCTTGGCTCTGCGCGTTTCTCTCTCATTGCGCTCCCCACACCAGCCATGGTGTCCCTAGGTCATGTGCTCCAAGGCCAGTACCCTGCACACAGTAAATACTTAATAAACATGTGTGAGGGAAGGTGTGAGCCGGACAAGGACTGCATTGTCCTGAGGAACACCTTAGGCTCCAAGTTACAGAAAGCCACTGGAACTAGCTAGGGCCCAAGGGAATCATTGGCTTATGTAACCGAACTGTGGGAAGTGGGGTAGTGTGACTGACCTCAGGAACAACCAGAACCAGTGTTTTCTCTCTCTCTCTGTGAAAGATATATTCTCATCTCTTACAAGCCAGCTGCTTCCACATGGCAAGGGATCTGGGCCCTGCCAGCTCCATGTTCTTCCATGTTCATTCTGGACAGCTTCCCAACTGAGACGCAAGGCCTTTCTCAGTTTCCGTTGGAAAGTGCTGGGGAGGAATTCGGCCTCGCCTGGGCCCCATGCCCTCCTGATGGTTGATGCACGTGGGGTATTGTGGTTGGCAGCCTTCAGTAGAATCCCATGGTGGAGAGGAAGGAGGAGTAGGGATTCAAAGTAAGCCAGATAAATTAAATAGCGGTGATGGTCGCACCATTTTGTGAATGTATGAAAACCTCTCAGTTGTGAAAGTTTTGAATTTTATGGTATGTGAGTTATATCTCACTAAAAAAAATAATGAAAAGACAAGCCAGAAATAAAATCTTGCTGGCAAAGTAAACATTTTTATATTCCTTTTATTCGAGCCATTCATTTATTCAGCCAACATTTATAGTGTGCCTGTTATGTGCCAGCCCGGATGTAGATTGACAATTTAGTGGAATCACACGCACGTGCACACACACATACACACACACGCACACACACAGCAGGTATGAAGCTTGCGTTTCATTCTTAATGTGATGGGGAACCTCTGGACAGTTAAGCATGGAAAGAGTTCGACCCCAGGATGAGGCTCCTGGATTTGAGGGCCTTTGAGAATCTTCTGACCTGGTCCTCTGCTCATGGTCAGCACTAACCACACTTTCGTAAGAAGAGAAGAATGTTTTGACAGGTCTCTCTAGATAGCTTCATAACCTCATTTTCAGAATGTGGCAACTTCGTCATAAAATAAAGTTTCCCTTTGGGCTAACCTACTCACATTATACTTTGCTTTCAGCCCATTTGCCCGGAGTTAGCCAAACTGCAAAGTTTGAGGACACAGTCCCCAAGACTGCCCTCACTTTGGACACCAACTGCAAGTTTGGGGGGCTTGCCAAAACCACCCTCAGGTTTGATGCTGTGTTAGAAGGACCCACAGAACTCACTGAAAGCTGTAGTACTCGTGGTTATGGTTAATTACAGGGTAAGGGTACAGAATGAAATTGTTCGAAGGAAGAGACACATCGGGCAGAGTCTGGGAGTATTCCAAATGCCAAACTTCCATTGCCTTCTCTCTCCATGGAATCAGGATGCATTACCTTCCCAGTATTGGTGTGTGACAATATGCACTGAATATTACCAACCAGAGAAGCTCAGCTTAGTTCTTATTGGGGCTTTATTATGTAAGCATGATTGATTGATCACCCACGTGGTTGAACTCAGTCTCTAGGTTGACTGATAACAAGTGACCCAGAGTCCTGACCCTAAGTCACATGGTCTTTCTGACATGGCCAGCTCCCCCCTAAAACTATCGGGTGTGTCCAACACCTATCCTAAGGAAAGATACTCCTATCAGGTATGACATAAACTATTTCCTAGAGGCTGAGGGCAAAGGGCAGACCTCTTCTCAGGCAAGTTCAAATTCTTTACTATGCATCATTTTTTCCTCTCTAATTTTCTCCTCACTAGATACAGAGGAGAGAGGATTGGTTATTGCCACAAACTGCCAAAACATGGTTAAGTGCTCAGGACAGCAGTTCAGGCTGGCTCTGGCCACCCTCCCAGCTTCTCTCCAGACTTCCCAAGCGGAAGTTCCAAAAAGAGGGGTTTGGAAGGGCTGTGGGGAATAGCAGATTTTCTCTGAGGCCCATGCTCTTTGGCTGGCTGCCTCATAGCCCCATGCTCTGATTTTAAAATGGAAACAGTGGGCCCTTGGGGTGTGTCTGATGCTTCATCAGAGCCCCAGGTTAGTTTGAGGACCATCACCTGCATTATCATGCCACTGGAAGCTCAAAAGCCAAAGTTGCAGAATTACATATGGAAAATGGAGGCCTTATAAAGAATGTGTCCAGATCTGGCAGCATTTGAAAGTGGACTCGGGGAGCTCGCCCAGCCCCGCACCCCCACCCCCAGTGGATCTTGGCTATGTTGGCCAACATCTGCAGGAGTCTGCGTGCATCCCCTTCTACCCTGACCTTCTCACTGTGTATAACTTTAGCGATTGTATTTGCCAAAGGCAGTGACCCCTGCCATTTATTTCTTGCCTCTGGGTGCTTCCTGGTCTAGTGCTGTTTTCCATTCAAAGCTCTAATAGAGACAACTGGAGGTGGGGGAGTGGAGAGGAAGGCAGGAGATTTTCTAAGTGTCAAATGTGTTCATTGAGTGGAGGTGGAAACGGGGAACCTGACAGTTATCAGAAGCTGGAGTAATTTTCCATAACCTGTGCCTGTTAATGTCCTGATTGGGGTTAATGGATTCAAGGGAGGCAGAGAGAGTGGCGCGCAGAGGGAAGGAGAGGAGGCATAATCAGAAGCTGGCAACAGCTCAGCGGTGGGGTGTGAAGGGAAGGAATGATTTGTTGACAACCCCAAGATGATAAGCATCCCCAGTGAGACAGAGAAGTGGGGCAGAGAGAATGAGATTTGTCTCCTCTGACAAATTTGAGGCACTGCCGGGACATCGAAATGGAGCAACCTGAGAGCGCAGGAAATCGCAGGTGTTCCAGACACCTAGCAGACACCTAGGGGGCAATTGTCATTTTTCAGGTGAATAGGAGACTGCGGGGTTTTCTCCCGGAACGGTGCCCGGCTGTTGCAGGCGGCGGGTGGTAGGAAGGGCGGACAGGCAGGAGTGTGCGCATGGGGAACGTGGCTGAGACCCTGCCGGTGACAGACGTCTCAGGAGCACCACCCGGGCTCGGTGCAGCTCCACGGGCCTCTGGTCCCGTGGCAGCCGGCAGACATTTGATGTTTCGGGTGATGATTTCCTTCCTGGCAGATGGCAGCAAAGTGTCTCGAGGAAGGTGTGACTTTTCCTAATTTGTGCAAAGGTACTAGCTGTGCTGGCGGAGGCGCTGGGGTACTTGCAGATGTTCCCGTCCCCTCTGATCTCGCTACATTACGCGAGGCATCCGTCAAAACCCCCGTGCCACTGATTACTTCGTAAGTTGGACACGTTCGTGTTGGCAAATAGCTTCTTACACACGCTTTGTGTGTGATTGTGGGACACGCTGGAAAGGTGAGTTGTACAAATTTCATGCAATGCCGCTTAGCATACGAGACACAGCAAGAGCCCAAAACATGGTTCTTCCTTTCACCTGGTGATTCTACTTCCAGAAATCAACTTCGAGGGAAGGATCAGAGAAGAGCAAAGAAACAGATTTATGAACGAGGAGAGATTTATGAGCAAGGATATTTTTCTTTACAGCTTCATCTATCATTAAAAATATGGGAAGCAATAAAATGATAAAAATAGGAGAATGAATGAACAAATGGTATGTCCATATGATGGAATATTGTACAGCTGGTGTTATTTACAGTCAAGATTATTTTAGGAAACAGAAGAAAGCAGGATCCCAAACTGTATGTGTAGTGTGGGTCCAACTTTGTATCCCATATTAATATGTTTATAGAAGTAAACACACATACATAAAAACTGCAAAGAAATATACTAAAAAGTTAACAGCGGTTATTTCTGGATGGTAGAATTACAAGTGATTTCGTCCCTTTACACTTTCCCACTTCTTTGAAATGAGTCTATAATTGCTTTTACAGTCACAAACTTTTTCCCTGAAATAAATCCATATATCTCGGGAGTCTATGTGGAGTGTGAGGAGAGGCCCTTTCTCGGGCTCTCAGCACCCCCAGCACAAGGAGATTTCAGAGTTGTCCAACCTTCTGTCAGCCTTTACTTGCTGTTCTTACCCTCCAGACATGGGGCTCGGGCTGATGCCTACAGTGGGCAGAGCCGGCAGCAGCGAAGGGACAAGGCTCCAGGCCTGGCTATACCAGCCCCTCATGCCCCCCCCCAGGGTGGGGCAGGCAGTCTGTCTTCTCAACCAGAAACAAAACCTGGGTGCCCTAGGCCTTGCACGGAAAATGCCAGGTTAGTTGTACGTGAGGTTCTTTGAGTAAACCAGTCATCTGGTAACCCTTCACGAGCGGCTCTTCTCTAGAGTTTAGAGACTATTTAAGCGCCCAACTTGGATCTCATTAGATTTTCTTCCTCTGGTAACTTCCTCTTGACAGGGCGCTGCCTTGCCTTACTGCTCTGTCGCAAATGAAAATCAATGTCGTTTTTTCCTTTTAAAATGATTTTCAGGTTGAGTTTTGATCCATTACTCCTTTGCTGGATGTGGAAGGCCCTAGGGAGATTTATCTAAATGAATTTCTGTTTGAGTTCTTACTTGAGGGTTAGCAGAAACAGCTGGTACTTTCACAAGCTGTAAAGAGGCCAATGTCAGGTATTACAAATACGACAAAAAAAAAAAAAAAGGGAAAACAGGATTCATTCCATATGAGGCTCAGCAATGATAAAAACATAATGAAAAACTTGGATATTTAGAAAGAGCTCTCTACCTTTTAAACTTGATCTTCTGAGGACGTGATATAAATACACGTCTATGCATATGCATATCTACATAGAAAGTCATTCTGCTTCCAAGGAAGTTAGACCCCAAGGGTTCATAAATTTCCAGTCTCCCATCCAATTACTCCTTTGCCCAGGTGGTGTCCACCACAGGGTCAAGAGACTTCTAGGAAAGGGAGACGTAGCAAGTAAGGCAACAGCTCTTCCCTCCGGTAAATTACGATTCAAATCTAAATGTTTTACAACTTCCGGTGAGTCTATAACTATTTCAAAATAAAAAGTTAAAAGAAGGGCGCCTGGGTGGCTCAGTCGGGGAAGCGTCTGCCTTCGGCTCAGGTCATGATCCTGGGGTCCTCTGATGGAGTCTCCTGTCCCGCTCCCTGCTCAGCGGGGAGTCTGCTTCTCCCTGTGCCCCTCCCCCTGCTCGTGCTCTCTCTCTCAAATAAATAAATAAAAAATGTTTTTAAAAAAAGGTAAAAGAAGTTAAGCAAGAAGGATAAACAGAAGGAGCCAGGGGATTATGTAGATTCAAGGCACTGATGGCAAGTTTGCTACCATCCCTTGGTGCGTGACCCTGAGGTAAAGGTAGACGTTGGTGAGTGGAGGGTAATGGGCTTGGAAGTAGAGGGTAGAGCGCGTGCAGAGACCCGGGAAGAGAAAAACTTGGGTTCTGCCTTTCCACCACCAGACTGAGGAAGCAGCCATTGTATTTTCCTTGAACACATTTGGAGTGGGATGGGGGGAGGGGCCACACTAGTGTTGGTTGTGTGGGGTTATTTTTGTTTTGTTGTTGTTGTTGACTTTTAGATAACTCGGTGTAGATGTCTGTCCCTGGCGTTGTAGCGGAATTCCAGTGTAGACACTCGAGGTCCTTTCCTCACCACTGACTTGCCCAATGCCCGGGGCTGAGTTGGGTCAAACAAGTGCAGCAACTCTTGGGGACGTTCTGAGGGATCAAGTGTGCAGCCAACGGAGGATTCTTTCTGAAGTTCATGTCATGGATTCGCGTGCCAGCCTCTGCCAGGGCCACCAGCCGCTGACGAGTGAAATGACCTCAGCGACCAGATGCCGAGCAGAAGGCCTTGCCCGCGGGGCAATGTTGCTTCACTGGTTCTGCTTGCCCTGGACGCTGAAGCTAGACCAGACCTTTTCCGGCAAGACTCTCGATCGGCCAAAATTTTGCAAAAGCCAGCATTTCTGGTCAGGGGACCTTGGCTACTTCCACGAGCCTTTTGGAAGCACAAAAGCTGGTCCCCCATGGCGAGTGGTTGCCCGGCACACAGCTCTGAATGGAGTGCTTGGCAAATCCCTTTCGCTTCACCCCGTAACTCGAGCTCAGGCTCCCTTTCTGGCAAGGACACTGTGGAAAATTCCCCGGACATAGAGAGCTGGCTCTATTTCCTAGCAATTCTACGAAGTTCTCTCTCTGTGATGATAAAAATGGAGCAGCCTAAACATCTTCAGATCCCTGGGATCTAAAACAAAGAGTCCCTGGGGCACTCTGACAAGAAACAGCCTCGAGCTTTCGGAATTTAGAATAAATCTGGCCTCCAAGGTTCGCTCCCAGTGACTGCTTCAACTCGGGGCCTGCTGGGACTTTACTGGGACCCCGAATATTTCGAATTTCTTGGCAAAGCTGTCCCAGACCGTGTAACCTTTGTCATCTGGAAGCAGAGGCAAACAGCTACTAGGTTTACAGAGAAATAAAGCTGGGGGGGGGGGGAATCAAGTAGCCCTGGGAGCAGAGCCTCACCTTCGACAGACCGGGAATCGATTCTGCCCATATGTGACCTTAGGGGCAAATTCTGTGCTTTCTTTCAATCCTAGTTCTTCCTCTGAAAAGCAATAGAAAACGCAGTGCCTACGTGGTAAGGTCAGCGTGAGGACGGCTGAGTAAGCACATGAGGTGCCCACGAGGCACTCCCCGATTCTTAGCCGCCTCTCTCTCCTCCTGCTCTCCACCCCCTTCTCCTGTCTCTAGAGCTATGATTTTCAAGCTATTTTAACTACTGGAACTTTATTTTGTTTTTATTTTTTTAAAGATTATATATATATATTACTTATATATTATTTATTTATGTATTTTATTTATTTATATATAGAGAGAGCACAAGCGGGGGGTGGGGGGCAAGAGCGGAGGGAGAAGCAGGCTCCCCGCTGAGCAAGGGGCCTGATGCAGAACTCCATCCCAGGACCCTGGGATCATGACCCGAGCTGAAGGCAGATGCCTAACCAACTGAGCCACCCAGCCATCTCTAACTGCTGAAACTTAAAAAAAAATATCAAATAAATGTGTAGGTAGAAGCCCAATATAGAAAACAGATAAAGACCCCAAGTGGCTGCCAAGGAAGGCCCTGCTTTGTTCCCTCTTCTTGTCCTTGGTGGAAGCTTCCTACAGTTTCAAGTGCCATCGGGCTGGCCTTTCTCATTTGCTGGGAGGCCCTGGGGAATAGGGGCCCCGTGGATTGCTGCTCCCTATCTGCTCCCCGCCTTCCACTGCTCCCACTCCTCCCAGATCCGGGCAACTGGGATCTTCCCGTGGAGGGTTCCGGTGCGTCTTGGGTTTAAATGAAAGCACTTTGGCTCAGAGTTCTTTCTATGCTGGTGTTTTCTCTGACGAACTCAGTTTTCGGAGGGATAGTGGGACTACGGCCCGAGAGCTCTTGCCTAGCCCCGGGCGTGACTGTTCTGGTGCAGGAGTTCGGTGAGAGCTGTGTGATTTCTTGTTTTGTGCTCATTGTCAGACATGGGGGGAAGTGCTTGGGGCCCACCGCCCTTTAACTTGGGTTGGTGTGCTTACCAGATTTTTCTCGGCACATGAATTAGGCATGCTGGTGCAAGAAGAGGGTCAAAGGGTAAATCACAAGATGCTTGGCTGTGAACTAAGAGCCAGTGTGAACTGGCCTGTTTTAGGGCCCACGCCTGCTGTGTGTGCCTCTGCCTCTGTAGGTAGCCTCTGCACGAGGCTGTTCCTACAGGGACTGCCTCCGAGCGTGCCCCGCTGGGCAGGGAAGCCCCAGGGCCATGAGGGCTCTGACTGCTGCGCCCCCACCCCACCTCCATGACTTGCCCTACCTCTGCTTCCTTCTCGGGTTGGTTGCCATTTCCTTTCCCGCAGGATCTTCTATCTGGAGGCTCGTGAGAAGGGGCACGGTCCTCCCTCTCAGAGAGGAGGAATATTTGAGGGCTGGGGAAAGGGCTTCTTTTCCTCTCTGTGTCTCTGATTATAGATTGCTGGGTCTGGAGGATGAGGACAGCCTGGAGTCCTGCCCTGAGCCGGGAGTTGGAATGTACAGTAGTGCTTTCAAGACCTTAGTCATCAGTAAACAGAGCTATTATGCTGTGTCTCATGCGCTCTCTCTTCTGCTGGGTCGCCTGTGGTTGCCATGGATATGGCTTTGTCTTTGGAGGCCTATAACCAAGGAGGATTTAAGTAAATCCTTGTGGGTCAATATTTCCATACCCCACCCCACCTCACTGCCGGCCCCCTACCCCCCAAGAAAAAAGAGAGAGAGAGAGAGAAAGAAAAAAGAAAATAAGGCCACCCTTAAACAACTCCAAGAAATCCTTCAACAGTTCTGCAGTCATCACCAAAACAACAACAGAAACCCCAGGCTTTAATTGCCGGGACTTAAAGGGCACGCATTTTTAAACAGTACTCAGAATTAGAAAGATGAGGTCCATCAATTAATGGCTCTGATTGCAGCAAGTGCCAATGATGGTATTTCCCGGTTGAGTGTTTTGGACAATACAAAGCTACATTTTGTTTTCTTGCCAGTGCTTAGTTTTTGGAATGCTTCTCGATCTGCCGTTTCTAAGATGTGTCCTATTCCTGCCTATAAACGAACCTGTGTTTCAAGCAAACAGTAGTTGTTTCTGACATGGAGGATTCGGTGACACTTGGGAAGGACTATGGAAGATGAGTACATTGATTGAAGAAGGCTAAAAAAGGAAAGAAGACTGGGTCCTGTGCAGGAACTGAAGGGCTCCAGTGTCTTTGTTTGAAAACACACGCACACTCTCCCGGGATTGCTCGTAAGTCACTCCAGAGAAAGGTACTGTCGCCTAGTAAAGCAGAGGTCAGAGGCTGAGAGCTGGGGTGCGGCCACAGCCCCTCCAGCTTCGGTTCTGTGCTCAAGGGCTGTGTCCTTTTTAACGGGATGCCCTTTGCGTCTGTCTCTTTGTGTGTGTTTCCAGGGACCACACTGCCTCGGCCAGAGAGGCAGGCTGTGGACGCCGGGAGGAGGACCGCGGCTGAGGTGCCCACGGCGTGGAAGGAGCTGCGTCCTTTGCAGTGTGCGTGCTGGCATCGCCGAGCTGCCCCCTTTGCTCACGGTAACAGCCTGCAGTTTGCTCATCCATCCCACCGGCTTCCCCGGTCACTGGCGTTGGCAGCAAGACACTTCCAATGAAGAAGTTGAGTCAGAGCTGCCGTTACCCGGTGACCTCTTCCACTGAAGGGGGAGTAAGTGATGTTAATTTCCTCTCTGTGGACTTGAGTTTTCACGTGTTTAACTGAAACTCTGGGTTAATCCACAGCCTCTCCTTGCTTGCCTTCCTCAGCTCGCCCCAGCCTCTGCCCACCGTGTTACCGGGCAATCGCTGGGACTTCCCGAGGGAAGGATTATGACTCCCCTGCTTTGACTCCAAGTGACCCGGTGCAAAGCCCCCCTGTGATTGTCAGAAACAGAGAGGATGATACCGCTGCTGGCTGTTGACACCAGGGTCAGGGTTGGCCTGCCTGGACAAAGAAGGGAAGCTGATGCTTGAGCTGCCTTTGGGGGGTGCTGGGAAAAATGGCCTGCCTCCTACACCTGGGGTGAACTGGCTTCCACCTGGCTCCCACCCTGCCTCGACGTGCCTGGGAGGCCGAGGCAGCGGTCTAGAGAGGCAGGCCAGCAAACAGAGGCCCAGCTCGGGTTGGATGAGGTCTATGGGAGGTGTGTCTGGGAGGCCCAAGACCACTTTGGGATGGGAGGAGAAGGCCCCGATAAATAGCTGCCCTGTCAGACTCTCAACGAAATTCTTGTCCCCGAGGCTTTCACGTAGTTCTTCTAGGGCCACGACCAAATGGGATAGATTTCACGGAAAAGCTGAGGGGTCTGCTGATCCTGCCTTGGTATCAGGCTGAGAGAGACAATTTTGATCTGGTTTAAAAGGAGTTTTCTGATTTTCTAAGTTGGTAGAATGGAATGGGGGGATGTCTGGGGAGTTTGGGTTTGAGGGTGACTAACAGGACCCGGGAAGGTTATGAACCTTTAAATGACATCCTATCGGTACCATTACAAAAAAATCACAAGAAAGAAAAGGCGGAAGCAGCCCACAAACGTGGTGCAGAGGGAAAGCCGCCATAGCTCGGATTTTAAATGAACACAAACAAAAGATGGAAGGAGGGGCACGTAATGAAGGGTGTCACGAAAGAATAGCAGGAATCTGTATATTAGTGTCAGGAAAACTGAAGTCCAGAATATGCTAAGACTTGTGAAATAGCAGCTGACAGGAGAATAATGCTCTGTAGTTTGCAAAGCATTTTCATGTAAATGATCACATGCATCCTCACAATAATCCTGCGGGGTGGGGGTGGGGGGGTGGGGGGGTGGGGTTATTATCCTCGGAGTGTGTGGGGACTTCTCAGAGGCAAAGCTGGGATATGAGCCCAGATCATCTTGGGCCAAATGCTGGGTCTTTCCACCACACCACCTCACTTTCTGTCACACTGCTCTGAAGTAGATTCAGGGCAGATGGGGGGGGGGGGCGTGATTCAGGAGATCGCGGGCGGCAGGCAGGTGATGGGAAGCAGAACTATTGCTTCTATAGGTTTTTCAATTCATCATGAAGCAACACAATCTTCAAAGGATAGAATAAATTTCTTAAGACGTATGAGAGTCGATTTCTCCAAGCCCAGGCCTGGCCATTGTAGATGGCTGTTTCCACAGGGACCCGAGTCTCTCTAGTATGGCGCTTACTCTGGAAATCACTGGCTCGGTAGCTGTGTTCCCCACCAGACTTAGTGTCTTAAAGGCGGGGCCTATGGCCATCCTGTCCATCATAGTTTCCCCTCAGGCTGCCCAGACAATGAATAAATAACTAGCCACAGACCCACCAGCAGTCGTTTCTGTGAAATTATGGAGAATGGGAGGTATGCCACAAACAGAGGCAGAAGACCTAATGATTTACCAAAAAAGAGGAAAGGTAGATTCTAGAGTCTACTTGCCAATGAGATGACATTAGTCTCTAAAGTATTTATGTTCATTTCAATGATAAAACTGAAACCCAAATATATAAAGTGAGTCATATGAGCTCATCGCAGTCATCCCAGAGGCCTGATCAAAACCTGTTTTGGGTCAGTCAAGGCTGAGGTTAGGCCATGGGGGCTGCAATGTCATAAATGCAGGAAAGAAAGGGTTTCAAGGCAAGAATATTTTATTTTAGACTCGAGGCTCTGTTTTTAGAATGAGTTGTTCTATGAAGTATTCTGGCTTAGTAGAGAAGCTTTACTTTCTGCTTGTGCAGAGAAGGCGGGAGAGGAGACGTTTAACACCAAGGCTGAGCGACACTGTCGGTTATCAGTACTTCCCATCATGACCATAGACACCACTCATGCGGGTGTGAACACAGGGAGAATGCTCTCTGGAGGACATTGACTGGGCTCAACTGAAGCTAGATTTCCAGAGATTTCTTTTTTTTTTTTTTTAAGATTTTATTTATTTATTCAACAGAGATAGAGACAGCCAGCGAGAGAGGGAACACAAGCAGGGGGAGTGGGAGAGGAAGAAGCAGGCTCATAGCGGAGGAGCCCGATGTGGGGCTCGATCCCACAACGCCAGGATCACGCCCTGAGCCGAAGGCAGACGCTTAAACGCTGTGCCACCCAGGCGCCCCTAGATTTCCAGAGATTTCTTAAGCTCCTCTCTTCTCAGGAAGGACAAGTTAAGATTAAGCTTCTCATCTCTTTTCCTGACCTCCAGCCACACCTTTCCATCTCCGTGCGTGAACTTCCGTGGGCCTGGAAGGACCTTGAGCTGAGTCCATCTCATGCCTTATCCTCCTCATTCATTTTATGGTAGTCACGGTGGCGGGGGGGGCGCGGGGAGGAGTCCTTGCATTTACCGCTCAACACATCCAGCTGTCCCCACCCCAGAGCCTTGGCACCTGCTGTTCCTTCCCCCGGGACCCTTCCCTAGATTGTTACCTCCCCACTGGCTTGGTGTCATTCGGGCCCCTGCTCAGAAGCTCCCGAGAAGCCTGCCTGACCCGTTCCCCTCGTATTTTCCTCATAGCGCTTGTACCGCAATACACGATTGTTCGATTTTTCTTTTCTCCCTTCTCCTTTCTCTCCTTCCTTGTGCTACCCCTTCTTCCTCGTTTGTCTCCCCGCTAAAATGGGACCTCCGCGAGGCTGCCCTTACTTGTCTTGCTCGCAGATGTATCTCAGTGCCTGGGATGGCACGTGAGGATGTGCTCAGCATACATTTGTTGTGGGAATACGTTGACCCGCCCCACCCTCTTCCTTGGCTGCTTCCATTTGGAGCCCCTTGTGGACAGCACGGTCAGCTATTTTCAACAAAGGGTAAACGAGGGAAGGGAAATGGAGATCAGTGCAAAGCACTTTGATACCAGTAAATAGTCTCAATGTTCGAGGGGTCTCTGATAACCTGAAAACAATCCGCAAGGACAGGCTCAGATCACCAGTTCTGGAAGCCTCTCTAAGGCGGAAGGAACTGTGTTTCTGTCTTGGGGTAAACGGCACCTCAGGGAAAGCTGAGGAAAGGGGACGGGGTGAGTCCATCTGGGAACACGAAAAACACTGCTGGGAGGAGATAAGCCTGCTTAGGGTCTCTCAAAATACCCTTTTTTCAGATCGTGCCGTGCTACCCGATCGTTGTCCACGGGCAGGATCGAGGTTGGAAGGAGCTAGGAGAAGGCCAGGGATGGGCAGTAAGAGAGAAGTTTGGGTGGCTGAGGAAGCTGAGGAAAACACGTCCCAGCAGGTACTGGCTCAAAGCTAGCATTTCCTCTGATTTTACTGTCCCACGGGCACACCCCCTCTTAACCTCGGTTTGACCAAACGGGGGTATTATTGCTGACTTTCTTAGTAGGGCAGGAAGCGGTGAGGCTATCATGCCATCTTTTGGAACAAGATTCCAACTAACAGTCAATTAAACGAAATTCTGAATTTCAATGCAGGGCGGCACAGCAGCTAGGATGTCAGTGATCCACTTGCCCTTTCCTCCTTGTTCTGCCATTTTGGACATTGCCCTCATCTGGACTACAATGTCTACATTTAAGCCAGAACAGGAAAAGAAGGGGAAGGCAGTCAGCTTTCAAGCTCGCCATGAAGAACTTGCACACGTACTCTCCATTCGTATCCCATTGGTCAGCACTTTGTCCATGGAGGTACCTCAGTACAAAGGAGTCTGGGAAATGTGGTCTTGAACTGGGTGGCCACGTCCCAACTAAAAATTCTGCAACCATGCAAGAGGAGGAAAAGACGTATCCAGAAGCAGCATCTCTGCCACAGGTGACTGGAGGAAATTATGGCAAAGAGCCTTGTGACTACAGTGATGGTTTTCCTTTGTAACTGGCCTAGGGAGGAAAATCAATTGGAAATTAAGAGGCTCTCTGCCAGGTCTTTGCACAGCAAACTATAGATTTTGATAAACAGACCAATGAAAATTTCTCCCTAGCAAGACTATAAAGCCCAATGATGATAAAGCGTATTAGTGCCATAAAACATACTTGTAGCAAGTTTGAAGTCTTTGTCAGAACGCAGCACCTACCAGGTAATTTACCTAATAAGTCAGAATACCGCTTCTTGCTTCCACCATCAACCATTTGGAATGAACTATAAAGCAGGTCTGCTGTGGAGTCTAAATCTAGAAATACTAGAATGTAAGCTCTGGAGATATTCAATTTGAGGCGGGCACTTCTTCACTTGACGTGTAATTACTAGGTATCGAACGCACCGTGCTCTGCTGTGGGGGTGGGGCAGCTGTGCTCTTGAGACTGACAGAGATGTACCTCGAGAGTTCGGTGACAGAACACCTGCGTATGAATGAGGGCATCCATTCATTTATTCATCCATTCAACAAATATTTATTGAACACCTAATTTTTTTAAAAAAGATTTTATTTATTTGAGAGAGAGCATGAGCAGGGGGAGGGGCAGAGGGAGAGGCAGAGAATCTCAAGCTGACTCCATGCTGAGTGCAGAGCCCAACATGGAGCTTGATCTCACGACCCTGAGATCATGACCTGAGCAGAAATCAAGAGTCCCACACTTAACTGACTGAGCCACCCAGGTGCCCCTTGAACACCTACTTTGAGTCAGACTCACGGTATTATGATGAGACTGGGACATATTGATGAACAAGCAAGACAAGTTTCCTGCCTCAGAATGTATATTCTAGCGTGAGGAAAAGGCAAGAAAGAAGAAAGCAAGCATGTGAATGACAAGATACTTTATAGTGATAAATACCATGAAGGAACCAAACAAAGATGATGGAGAACTTGGAGAGTAAATAGGAGGGTCAGTGAGGGCCTTTCTGAGGTGATGGTTGAAACCTAAAGGATGAGAAGCCAGCCACGTAGGGAGCCAAGAGCGGGAAGGTGGGAAAGAGCTTGTGTGTTAGTGGGACAGCAAGGAGACCAGTGTGGCCGGAGTGTATTGAGTGAGGGGACGCTGATGCAAGATGAGATTGACGGGAGAGGGCTGGTCCTTGCCTGACAGGTAAGGTTTGAGTCTGAGAGAGGGAAACATTCGCAAAGTAGGGTGAGCTGTGAAGGGCTTGAGCTAGGTATGTCCTGGCCCGAGGTGGTGGGTGGGTAAGAAGGGTTCATAGAGGGAGTAGTGAGAGAAAAGGCTGAAAGGCAACCTCGGGAAAATTCTGGAAGGTCTTATAGGCCAAGGAGCTTGAATTCTCAAGGACAATGTCAGCCATTTGACCAGGAGGGAGACATGATTGAAGCGTGGTTTTATCAAGATTTTCTACAAGCAAGATAGTGGCTTCTCAGTCTTAGCACTTTTAATGTTTTGGGCCGGGTCATTCTTTCTTGGGAAGGGCTTTCCTGTGCCTTGCAGGATGTTTAACAGCATCTCTGGTCTCTAGATGCCAGTAGCAGCCCTCCTAGTCATGACAACTAAAAATATCTGCAGATATGGTCAAATGTTCTGGGGGGTGAGGGGAAGGGTAAAATCACTTCTGGTTGAAACCAGTGCTTTAAAAAAAAATACTGGCTTTAAGTTTTTGTTTTTGAAATCAGATTTTAGACCTAAAATATCTTGATATTTGACAGTTTCCTTTCACTGTGATTGTGTGGACACAAGAACTGCAACTTAAATAGGAAGGCAAACTTAGTCTTAGTTGCTGAATATTTTTTGACTTAAATTTAAAGAAAAGCTTATACAAATAAGTTTTAATTCACTCCAAAATGAGGCCTTGAAAGCCCTGAGCAGGATCTTTCTTCTGTACTTGCATCCTTTACGTTTCTGGTCACAGTGTGTCCCTCTCTCATCAGCCCCTGAATCTGGGAGGTGGGGGAGGTGAGGCGCAGAAGGAAGGGCCCTTGCCAGTGAGGAGATGTGGACACTGAGCTGGAAAAACATTAAGGAGGATTGTTTTGAAGCTTTTTTTCTTCAGGCCTGACATTTAAATTAGCTTTGTGGGAACCCTTTGGGATTCACTCTCCCTCAAAACACCCCCTAAAATATATCCTTTCATTGCTTCCCTTCTCTAGACAATATTTGAAAGATACACGAGAGAAAATGAAGAAATCCACAGAAAATTTATTTTCAAAATCTGTTTATGTTCCTGTGTCTTTTCAATAGCCTACGAAGTTGAGTCCCCTCCCGCATCGCACCTTCCCACCACTCCCCGACTTCATGTCCCCTTGGAACTTCAGATTTGGAAATAGTCTTTGCAGATGTAATTAGTTCAGCTGAGATCATAGTGGATGAAAGTGGATCCTAATCCAAAGAATGGAGTGCTTAAAAGAAGAGGAGGGGAGGGACGCCTGGGTGGCTCAGTGGGTTAAGCGTCTGCCTTCGGCTCAGGTCATGGTCCCCGGGATCAAGACCCACATCAGGCTCCCTGCTCAGAGGGGGAGTCTGCTTCTCCCTCTGCCTCCCCCTGCTTGTGCTCTCTCTCTCTCTCTCCCCCACACATAAATAAAATCTTAAAAAAAAAAAAAGAAGAAGAAGAGGCAGGAACCCGGAGAGACACACTGGGAAGGAGGCCGTGTGAAGAGGGGGGCCGAGGTTGGAGTGAGTCAGTACAAGCCAGAGAACACCAAGCACTGTGGGGAGTCACCCGGAGCTGAGAAGAGGCAAGGAAGGGTGCTACCCGCCAGCCGCCTGACACCTTGATTTTGGACGTGTAGCCTCCCGAACCCTGACAGAATAGGTTTCTGTTGTTTGAAGCCGTGCAGTTTGTGGTAATGTGCAGTAATTACAGCTCTAGGAAACGAATACAAATGGTTATTTTATAATCGGGTTTGGTTTTTTATTAACACGTGGGCTTGCTCGTTTCTGCCTCAGACTCCTTGCTTGTCGTAGCTGGCATGAACCTTTGGCCACATGCTTCACCGCTGCTGGGCTGGCTTTCAACACGACCGCCGCAAGTTCATTCCCATGGCACCAAACCACAGCCCGTGCGACAAGCAGGTTTCCTGTCCGAAGCCTGCACGTGGCAGTGATGCTTCCTTGAGAGAGTTGGGGAGTCCTCGGCGGTGGGTGCTGGTGGGTCGTGGTTCCAGTCTCCTAACTAGAGGAGAGGATCCAGCAACCCCAAATTAAAAGGGAAAGGGGGAGGCATGTGGTCAGATCCCAGAGAAAAACAGTGGGAGGTGAGTCAATGGATAATGGGTGTGGGAATAGGAGGAAGGAACAGAGGATGAAGGGGTTGGGGGGGAGGAAAAGTGGAATGTCAGGGGATGGGGAGCGGGGAGGGGCTGGCAGGGGAGTGGGGGAAGAGAACGAGAAGCAGGACAGCTGAATCCTTTCAAGAGGAGAGGAAAATGGTCTTAATTTGCCATAGGCAAAAACAAAAAGGAAGATTACACAACATTTTTAATGACAGTGCTTCTGTCACTCACCCTGATAGTAGTAATTATGTCTATTATGCAGATTTGGTGGCGAAGGTGCTGTCCTGCTAGCCCCGCTACCGAGGGGATTCATGGAAGAGGTTTTGTCTCTACCAAATAGCGCCTGGGAGGTCTGGGTGTTCTCATTTATAATTCTGCAAATACACAGTTTCTTATGAAGTAAGCGCTTCGAATGAACTCAAACAGGTAGACATTTTCTCCTCTAAGCGGTGTCCTTCCTGTGGCCCGTGTTTATTTTTCTGCTGTCAGAGGGGGTAGACACTTGCCTGGCTTGATCTTGAGCCAAAAGAAATAATTTGCACACATGTTTTTTGAGAAGAAGTACGTGAATATATTGCTTGTCTAGAAAACAAATTGGAAATTCATCTCAAGTTTAGGTGAGGAATGAGAGGTGGTGTGGGGGGTGTTGGGTGGGAGCTCACGGTCCCCAGGGCAGCCAGAGCGCAAACATTGCCTGCTGTTGGCTTTGGACAATTTTACCTCATTTAGAAACATTTATTCAGTATCTTTGTGTGTCAGGCCTGGAGTAGGGGCTTTGGATATTGAAATGGCTTTTAAGAAGGGGTCTAGTGTTTAGTAGAAAGACTGATGATTCAATCCATCCATCCATTCGTTCATTCTTGACCCCCATGTGCCAATGACTGTTCTAGCGTTCGGGGTACAAGGGTAAACTGAGCAATGAAGGCCTGACATGCAGGAGGTGTGTGTTGAGCGGACGGAGGAGGCACCCACTGGGGGAGTCAGGGAAGCTTTCCCAGCACCTCTCTCAAAGCCCGGAAGGTGCTGACGAGGGACTGCTGGCTGTCCTTGTAACTGTGACTTTAAAGTTGTTTCGAAATTTCTATGTGATATCCTCAGATTTGCACTTCCTAATCACTGAGAAGTGACCTGGCAGCGACAATCCAACATCCCCAACAAAGGACAGACCTTGAGGTGAGGTTTTTTCTGTTATTCATCCACTTGCTCCTGCTATCCAGGCTTGTCCAACCTGCAAGTGTTACTCCCTCTGGCTGATGACCCCAAAGGCATGATCCCGGAGCTCCAGGTTTTCTGTCCACCTGCCAGCTGGATGCGGTCACCTCCCAACCTCGGTGACTGCCGTCTTCCAGACACCTTGCTAGCCTGGGGCCACCTGGCATTCCTCTTTTTGCTCTTCTCTTGCTGAATTGTTCCCTGAACTGTCTCCTCCTCACCACTGCTTGGGACTGACTTTCCCTGTGCATATGACCAGGGCCTGTGTATTTGCCCAGGATGTGAGGAGCCAGGGAGGGCCTGGGTGGTTTCCCAACACCCTCCAGGCCTTCCCTTAACAGGCAGGGCATGCAGTCCACGGCCCATGGCACATGGCGCGGGCAGAGAGGGGAGGAGGCTCCTTTCCCTGGTTACTCCCTGGAGGGTTTCTTGAGCTCTCCTACTACCCTTACTATAAAAAGCAAGTGGGTTCTCACCAGCTCTGGTGGGTTTCAAATTCTTAGGCTGTGAGGATCCATGAGAGACTCCCTCCAAGGACTCAGGACAGAAGAAACATTTTGACAACAGCTGTGCTAGGCGTGAGAGTGCAGGGAGAGATGGGAAGGGGGGTCCCGCTTGACAAACTCCCTCCTGCCCTCAGAGGTCATGGGCTCCTGGCAGGAGGGGGATCAGGCTACTCTGTCATCTCAGTAGGGTCCCCACTCCAGCTGGGGGGCCCCCCCTTTTGACCCCGGTGCTGGTATTTTCTCTGCAGCCAGCAGGCGGGGAGACAGAAGGCGGTGGGGTTGGCCCATGTGTGTGCCCTGTGGCGTGGGAGGCTCAGCGTTTGCCCCACGACTCCTGCTAAATGAATCATGTTAACCTAATACTTGGAGGCAGCCTCCTTCTGCACCCTGGCTACACCCAAAACCAGGCAAGGAAGACCTGAGCCAGGATTTCTGTTCCTTGGCAGGGCCTCACTCCGGGTCCCACCTCCTGCCTTCTGTGTAGATGCTGTCACCCCTGAAACGGAGACATCCGAGGGCCATCACTAATTCACTAGGTGTCTTCCTTCAGCCTGGGCATGCATTTTTAATTAACTTTTATATCAAGGCTCAGGTGACACAGCCCTACCCCCTTCTTTGTCCTCATGGAGCATAGGTGAAGTCAGCTGTGAGCTGTTTTTCCACACGGAGGAGCTCTCTCTGGCCTCCTCCCTGCAGAGGAGCACCTGCTACTTATTTGAAGCCTATTTTAAATATTTCATGGAATTAATTTCAGATTTAGTGCCTTCCATCAGCTTGCTAGAAGCATACTTGCAGGTTAGTAAGTCCAGGCCTTTAATTTTATAGTTGAAAAAAATGAGACTCAGAGATGTTAAATCATTTTCCCAAGGCCGCACAGCAAGTCTGTGGTAGGGCCCAAATTAAAACCTAAGTCGTCTGAGTCCCAAGCATAAGCCTCTTCATCATACTATGAGGTGTCTAAGATGAGACATTTAAACCCAGGCAGTGGCCTGAACCCCCCTCAACCACCAATTCCAAATGAAATCATGAAACGAATCTCTAAAGTGACCAAATATGCAAGAGAAACAGAGCAGTATTGTCTATCATCCACGGAGAGTGAGTAATTTGGCTCTTCGTTGTTTCGGATTTGTAGTGATAAAAGGGGTTAAACTCTCAAAGCAGAGACTCAAGGCACAGGGAGAAAAAGAGAAAATATAAAATAAAACCTCAAAGCAAAAAGAAACTGGAATAGAATAGAATTGTAAGTTATGGTAGCTTGCGTGCAAAACGCCGTCAGCAGTGGAATACAGAGCGGCCGCAGGGCCCATCGGGAAAGGCGACGACTCTGGAGTCCGGTAGACACGATTTCGAATCTCAGTTTCAGCATTTACTAAGTGTGACTTGGGGGCAGTTCATTTCCCAGAGTTTCAGTTTCCTCCTTTGTCAAATGGATCTAACATCTGTATTGGAGTATTGAGGTGGCGGCTAAGTGAGAAAAAGTACGCACAGGCACCCAGTGGTTCTTGTATGCAGCAGGCGCTCAGAAAGTGCTGCGAGGTGTGATGACATTTAACTTGACTTGCAGGGGAGACCCTGGTACGCTGAGGCCAGGCCCAGCCCCGAGCAAAAGTTCTGGAGCAGGACTAGAAGATCTCTGGCTCTGTCTCTAGGGTTTCATAACCCAATTCTGCTCGGGAGTCCAGCTGTGCAGGCCCCAGAGCTGTAGAGGGGCCCGGCTGGACCAGGTGACGCAGGTTTGTCCTTCCTGGCGAGGATTTAGGGCGCTTCTTCTCGTTCTCCAGCCTTCTAATAGGTGGTTTTTACCTGCGGGCGTGGGTAGTTTTGCCCACAGGGGACATTTGGCAATTTCCTTCTTTCTTTCTTCCTTTCCTTTCCTCTCCTTCCCTTCCCTTCCCTTCCCTTCCCTTCCCTTCCCTTCCCTTCCCTTCCCTTCCCTTCCCTTCCCTTTCCTTTCCTTTCCTTTTTTCTTTTTAAAATATTTTATTCATTTCTTTGAGAGAGCGAGAGCACAAGCAGGGGGAGCGGCAGGCAGAGGGAGAGGGAGAAGCAGCCTCCCCATTGAACAGGGAGCCTGATGCGGGACTCAATCCCAGACCCTGGGACCATGACCTGAGCTGAAGGCAGACGCTGAACCGACTGAGCCACCCACGCTCCCCCATTTGGCAATTTCTGGAGACATCTTGAGTTTCATAACCGGGGCTAGGGTGGAGACCAGGATGCTGCTAAACATTCCACAATGTCCAGAACAGACCTCCCACAACTAAGAATGATCCAGCCCCAAATGTCAACAGTGCCGAGGTTGAGAAACCCTCTTTTACTACATCAGATGGTGTTTATGCTTTTAGGCAAACATTCAGGTCTGTCTTGGGGATGCAGAGCTAAGCTTCACAGAAGATGGGAGAAAGAGCTCTGACTTAGGGGGGCTTCTTTATTTAGTTCGGATTGTACGGTGATTTTTTTTCAACCTCTTCTGTAACCCGTGGATGTCCTAGGCCAGGGCGTTAAGTTGACTCTTGGTACCGACACCCCTCCTCCTCCCTCTGGTAGCCGGATGCTGATTCTCCTTGTGAAACTGCCATCCTGTACTCCCTGTCCCTGTGGTTCGGGTGGAGCTGACTGCAGGTGTGGGAATGTGACCATTGTTCCGTCCGCCCACCTGAGCAAAGGACGTGGACCAGTTAATGCAGAGCTTCCATGAACTGTGGGGGAGAGACTCTCGGTTTCCTCCGGGTACACTGAGAAGACAGACTCACGCCTCGGGATGTAAGGTGTCTCTCGGACAGGGAGATCCGTAGTGATAATGGAGGGCCTTCCAGGGAAAGCAGAACAGAGAAATAGCCCCAATGACACCGTTCAGGCCTTGCACCCAAATACGTCTGCACTATTTACTTATTTGAGCCAATAACGCTCCTCCTTTTTAATAAATGTAAAATCGTTTTAATTATGTTTCTGTCCTTCGTAGCTGAGAGTCCTGATTAAGACAAACCGGGAGGTGGGGTATAGCAAGCGGGGAGGCAGCCGGAGCCCTCTGAGAGCACTTTTCAAACCTAAGAGTTTCCAGAGAACCATATTGCTCTAGAAGCATTTTTCTTCTGGGAGGACACTTGGCAGCTTTTATTTTTTATCATTATTATTTTTTTGCCTGCCCAACATCTGAACCTCTTTTCTATAGGAGTCATGGTGGGACTAGAGTTGCTGAAACAGCCGGATATATCCCCCCTTCCCAAGAAGGCCAGGCTTGGGTACTTCATCTAGGTGTGGCCAAACTCTCTGGCTTGGACTGACTCTGGGTCGAGAGAGGCAAGGAAGCGAGGATGGTGGGGGAATTTGTTCCGGCAGCAGCAACGAAGGATTCCAGGGCGGCCGTGGCCACAGTCTCCCCAGTGGTGTCCACTTCCCAGTGCCAGCTCTGGTGTCCGGTCAGTGTCCAGCAGTGGCCACAGGAGTTGTCTTCGGTTGGTGGCTGGGGAGTAAGTTTGGGCCCTGGGTTCAGTTGCCCAACTTCCCTTTTTCCTGCCTATTTTCCCGAGGCTGCCTCTCCAGCCTTCTCTTGATTCTGTCAGCAACTCACTCTTCTCTCGATAGATGATTTCCTGCTCGACCTGGTCCGCCACTTCCTGTTGCCAGAACCACAGAAAGGCCTCCTGAGAGATGTTCCTCATGCTGGTCACGTCAGCAGACATTGCTGAGTGACAGTGTAACTCAGTGGCTTCAAACAATGGATATTTATTATTGCTCAATAATTCGGTGCCTGGAAGAGGGTAGAATTTCATTTCTTTCTCAGATAATAGCATGAGGTAAATGTCCCAGAATTGGCATGTGGGTCTGCTCCACACAGTCATTCAAGGATTTACATTTCTTTCGTTTCACTTGCCCGCCATCCCCTCGGGTGTGGCCCTCATCTGCGTGGTTCAAGTTTGGTCGCCTCCCTGCCAATGTCCAGCGAGCCAGCAAGAATGGAAAAGGGTGCAAGGGAGACACCCCCGTGGTCTTGGGGCTCAGGCCAGAACGGTATGTGTCCACTTCTCACCTTCCACTGCTAACTGCAGGGAGGGGGGGGGGCCAGGTAATGTGGAGGGGAAAGTGGAAACTGGTGGACGATTAGCAATCTCTTCCATAATATCATTTTGTAGGAATGAATCTGATAGTGGAAATTCGAAGCACAGTGATAGGTAGGTGGAAAATCTTTTCTTTCTTTTTTAAAGATTTTATTTATTTATTTGAGAGAGAGAGAGAGATCCCGAGCAAGGAGGGAGGGGTAGAGGGAGAAGAGGCTCCCCGCTGAGCAGGGAGCCCAATGCAGGACTGGATCCCAGGATCCTGGGATCATGACCTGAGCCGAAAACCAAGAGTCAGATGCTTAGCCCACTGTGCCACCCAGGCGCCCCAAGGGGTGATACGTTTTTATCTGACATTTGTGGTTTCTTTAAGAACCTATAAGGCTATGGGATTTGTCCATATTGTATTTCATATTTGGAATATCACCTTTAATCCTCCCGCTCTCTGGTAGGAAGCGTTGGCGTCGCCATGCACCATCTGTAACGACACTGGGCAATTTATTTCACCTTTCTAACTCGGCTTTTCCATGGTGGTGAATTATGAATCATTTCTGTTTTGAAAGATTGTTACAGACATTAATTGGGGTCACATATGTGAAAAAGTATTCACCAAGAGACTCAAGAGATATTAGGCATTATTGTTTTTATTAAATGTGAGCCTCGAGCGGATGCTATGTTTTGCGTCTTGAAGAACAAATTTGCCAGAAACACTGACGTGGAAACAGAATCTTTCCTCTCCACTGCGATTTCCTCAAATAGTTATAATCCTTTGTTTGTGACACCACAATCAGTTGCCATTGGAGAGGATTCCGATGTCACGGCTTGAGGATTAGGGCTTCAAGTGAGATGTCAATGGGAGCAGGTGACCATCTTCAAGTGGTTTGGTGTTTTGGACTTGTTAACGGTATTTCTCCACACCCTGCCATTCTAGTGACAGCCGGTTAAAGAGAGACGGCAGTCTGAAGGTCTTGCAGGAAGAGTCTGGAGAAACTTCTAGTCTCCGGTCTTCACGCGTTATTCCACAGGGACTGCTGGGTAGAAATACCGGCATATGTGTCACAGAAGTACGAGGTGGAATGCCGCGCAGCGCTGTGATGAACCCTCACTTGCGCTTCGGTCTGTGGCCACCCCAAGAACAGGCTACTAGCTGTCCCTCTGCGGCCTTATTCTAATCCTATGTGATGGGAAGAATAGCCTAGGGCGAAGTACTCAAGGTTTATAGGTAAAACTCAGTCTAAGAGAAAACCTTGTGTGCAGTGCCAGGATCAAAGGACTGGGAGTCTGGGAACTTGGGTCTAATCCCAGCTCTGCCATTAATTAGCTGTGTCCTTGGACAAGTTTTGGAAATTGTCTCGTATTCGTTCTGCTGCCTGTAAGAGGGGGGCGGGACTAGACTCGCACCATCGCTAGATGATCTCTTAGGTCCCTCTGGTCCTAAATTCTGTGTTGCTAGGGCTGCCTTTTCAGATCCCAGCAGACCTGGCTTGTTTGGGGCTTGGTTAGGCTAAGTGCCCTGCTTACTAACCTTGGCAACCTTTATTCCAATACTGGAATAAAAACAGCCCCGTGAAAACACATTGTGCAAAGGAGCAACAGGGATCGGAGAGAAGAAAACACATTGTTTCCCCACGGACAGTACATTTATGCTCAGAGATCACACATGAATGCTTCGCCGCTGGAACAGGGGAGAAAATTCAGTTCAACGCATATTGATCGAGTGACTTAAGTGTGAGAGACTGAACGGAGATCCGATGATCAGGACCCCAAGGCACCATCCAGCCCCTGTCCTCGAGCGGCTGGACCGGGTCAGGGAGACCAGGCACGGCCACACGGGTGTGCACGCTCATGGAGGCACACGTGCTCACACACTCATGATAATTAGTAGACGTGATAGTTCCCCAAGAACTGATGGAGTGTAAGCCAGGCCACTTGGGGCTACCACAGTAAAAAATGTCCCTGCCCTCAAGAAACTTCAGCAAGGCAAGTACCTGAAAGAGGATCTTAGAAAAGGCAGAGAGAGAGGAGAGCCACAAATGATAATAATAAAACATATCTGCATTGGGCTTTACTAAGTCCTTTTGTACACTCTCTGCGTCCTCTCTCCTGGGTGGCATTTAGACCATCCCTTCTGGTTTGGCTTCCACTTCTCTGTCTTCTCAGCCTCCATTGTGTGACCTTTTCCTCGGCTTGCCCCGGACGACGTTGCCCGGGTGACTTCGTGCCCATCCGTGACCCCAGCTGTCACGCATCTGCTGGAACATCAGCTCTGTGAGGACAAATATCTTGCCTATTGGGCTTCTGCGCTTACCTCCAGTAATTCGCACAGTGCCTTGCCCATTATAAATCTTAAAAAAATATGTGTAGTTAACAATCTGTGTCTCTAGTTCAGAGCTCTTCCCCATTTGTTGTCCTAGAAAACCAACTGCCCATGTGCATCCCATGTTGCCTGTTCATGACTTATACTCAAAGTGTCCAGAAAGAACGGCTGACCTCCAAGTAATCCTCCCCCAAACTCATTTTTCCACTGGGATAGCCCTGTCTCAATGACTCTAACTTCTGTCTGCCCCAATCACCTAAGCCAGAAACATAAGAACAGTCTTGGATTTCTACTGTACCCTACTCTTTCCTTTATTCTTCACATTTAGTCAGTCAACAAACCCTAACGGATCCATCTGCTTATGTCCCTTCTCACCCTCACCTGGATTATTTCCACAATTTCTTAGCTGCTCTCCCCTTCTATTAAGTGTTCATGATCTTCCAGCATGAATTGTGAGTTCCAACCTCATCCTTATTTTAACGAAAAATTTTTTTCTATTGTTTTCTCTTGGGCTTAATTTCCTCAGTTTTTAAAAAACATTTTTATCTTGCTGTATAGTATGCGTGTATTTTTATAAGCAGCCTAAAATACCACTGAACAAAGCGGTAAATAATATATACACACTATGTTATTTTGAAATCTTTAGATTCTAAGCAAAAGAAAACTCAAACCAGCTTAAATAAAAATGAGGACATTTTTGGCTCATGAGGTTGGGCAGCACAAGAATGATTTTGCCTTCAAACACACCCAAATAGCACAAACACGGTCATCGCGGTTCTCTCTGCTTCATCACCTCTTGGCTCTGATTTCCTCTGTCAAATCAGAGGTCTTACCTTGATGAGTAATCTTTACTAGTGATTTAAAAAAATATAATCAAACAGCATAAATAGATTGAATTTTTCCTTACATGCTGGTCTTGCAATGTGACTTTGTCACTTTTCCCCTCAAAGGGAGGAGTCTAGATTCCCTTTTATTGCAAAGTTGCAAAGTGATGCTGTGTGACTTTTTTTTAAAAGATTTTATTTATTTATTTATTTATTTGAGCGAGTGAGCGAGAGTAGACAAGTGGGGGGGGAGGGGCAGAGGCAGAGGGAGAGGCAGTCTCCCCCCTCCCAAGCAGGGAGCCCGATGCAAGACTCAGTCCCAGGACCGTGGGATCATGACCTGAGCCAAAGGCAGATGTTTAACATGCTGAGCCACCCAGGGGCCCCATGCTGTATGACTTTTAAGTCTAGGTCATAAAAGGTGATGTGGCTTCTGTCTGTTCCTCTTGGGACACTTTCTCTTTGAATCCAGCCATCAAGCCATGAGGAAGCTGAGCAAGCTATGGAAGGGAATGCCACGTCGGTGATGGCTGATTCCCCAGACAGCACAGATCTTCAGCTAGGTGAGTGAGTGGGGCTCCGGGTGATTCCAGCATCAGCCACTAAATCCCCTCTGGTTTTTGAGTCGTCCCAGGGGTGCGTGCACCCCGCATCCCATACGACATTATGAAGCAGAGGCATGTTGACCCTGTTACACCCTGCCCAACTTCCTGGCCCACAGAGAACATCAGAGAGAATAATGATGTTTTAAACCACTAAATTTTGAAGGACTTTGTTACACAGTAATAGATAACTGAATACACAGAAAGCATCCCACGTGGCTCCCCAGGTCCTTCCTTCCTGCTTAAGACATGCTTTTAATAAAACGAGGTCTATAAGTAAGATCTATACTCATCCTACACGGCAGGGAGCTTTCGTGTTATGAATCTCTCCATTTTACAGCAAGATTGTTACTGAGCTTATGTGACATTTTCCAGGGAGCCATGCCTCAGATATCCATAGATTCTAGAATAGTATACCACAAGCAAGCCAAAACCAGGGACATCCTGCTAAGACGATTCCATAGATAAAGACTTTCCTTCCTGAAACGTTGTTAACTGTTATCAGGAGGTCAGTTATCACATTTACAGAGAGACTAGGCCATGCCACTTGCCTTCTCTTCCCCAGGGGTCCCTCTCGTCATTGGGGGAGAAATGGATCACAGACTGTTTTAACTTTTCCTCAACCATTCCACGCAGCAACTTCTCCCCCGATAGAGGCAAGATGTCTGCCTTGAGCCCTACTCCTACTATTTACCCTGTCAGTAACCCAATAAAAAAAGAGAATGCCTTTCTCTCACTCTTCTAGAAAAAGTCTCAGGATAGCACTGGTTGGCTCTGATTTTCCAAACCAACCTTTAGGACAATGGTGACTCAGTCCCACCTAAACTACATGGATTGAGGACAATTAGGGTGTTGTTATAAGAAGGGGGAAATGCTGGGGCTGAAAAAATGAAAATAATAGCTGACGTATATACAATGTAATTATAAAAATATTATCATGCATTTAAAAAATGTGTGTATGTGTGTATATATATATATATATATATAATTATACATCAGACTTCTTTCTGAACTGGTCTCACTTTGGTCTATTCTCCCTGCCATTGCTGGAAAGAGATTTAAAAAAAAAAAAGATTTTATTTATTTATTTGACAGAGAGAGAGACAGCCAGAGAGATGGGGAACACAAGCAGGGGGAGTGGGAGAGGAAGAAGCAGGCTCCCAGCAGAGGAGCCCGATGTGGGGCTTGATCCCATAACGCCAGGATCATGCCCTGAGCCAAAGGCAGACACTTAACAACTGAGCCACCCAGGCGCCCCTGGAAAGAGATTTCTAAAATGCAACTCTAAATGTTCTGGTATATTAGCATCTTGGGGCTAGAGACTAGATCTTGTTCATTGTACGAGTTAGAGTAACATCACCTGCTGTAACAATCGCCCATGTTTCAGTGGCTTAACACAGCAGAAATTCATTTCTCAATCCCATAATAGATATTCCTGGTTGATGGGTGGTTTTCCTCTATGTGGCGATACAGGGACCCTGACTCCTTCCTTTTTGTGGATCTTCCATGCCTTCAGGCTTGGGAATCCTGTATCCAGCCAGTGGATAAGGAAAGAGAGGGGGAGGAAGCCACACTTCTTAACATTTTGGCTCAGAAATGACACACATTACTTTGGCTCACTTTCCATTGCTGAGAAGGGGTCACACAGTCCCATGGAAATGCAGGGAGCACTGGGAGACGTTGTTCCTAGTTGGGAAGCCAGTTCTCTGTAACAACTTTATGCAGGGGGGAGCCACAAAATTTGGTGGTCAGCTAGCTACCCCGGACATATTTACCTTTGTATTCCTAGCTCCTAACCCGGTGTCTGACACCAAAGTTTATGTTTAGGATGCCCGTGGAGTCAATTATTTTGTCTGAGCCTTAGACGGCCATCGGGTGCCAGGGCAAGTATGATGGTACGGCATAAAAAAGGTAGATGACAAATATTGGATGTGGCCCTTGGAACGGGCACAAAAAGCTGGGCAGAGGTGGGATTTGGGCTGGTCTTGAAGCTCCCTGTCCTCGGCCACGGGCTGGGAAGAAGCATCCTCCTGCTGGAGAAGGTGCCATAACAAAGACTTGGACTGAGTTTAGTGAATCTCAACTCTAGGTCTCAGAATAATCTAGACTTTTTTTTTTTTTAAGGATTTTGTTTATTTGACAGAGAGAGAGACAGCCGGCAAGAGAGGAACACAAACAGGGGGAGTGGGAGAGGAAGAAGCAGGCTCCCAGCGGAGGAGCCTAATGTGGGGCTCAATCCCAGAACGCCGGGATCACACCCTGAGCCGAAGGCAGATGCTTAACGACTGCGCCACCCAGGCGCCCCTCGGAATAATCTAGACTTTAAGACATATCGAAACCAAACACGTAGCTGTTGACCTAGGAAATTCTCACGGGAGGGAGGTGTTCCTTGCAGAAATTCATCAAGATGTGCTTTGTGAGTTATGCAATTTTCTATATGTATCAATAAAGAATTTACAAAATTAAAAAAGGAGCTGTCCATTTTGGGGTAATTTTTGGTAATTTAGGGAAGTAGAAATATATACCCCTCATCTCAGCCACTGCACGGGTATTAAGTAGACTGAGAAAGGCTTAACAGGGAGGAGGGGTCTCCACTGAAGGAAGTGTACTTGTCCACTATCATCACCTGGGAAGAGGCAGTCTGGGGCCTGGGAATGGGAATTTGCTAGGCCTTTTATGGAGACGAACTTTCTCCCTCTCTTAGGCCCCGAGCTCTGAGATATTTTGGTGATCCAGGTTGGTGGCTTTTAGCCAGACAGGGAAGTCTCTTGTGGAGGAATGTTTATCAACCCCTTAAAAAAAATAATCTTTGCCCTGTTTGATAAACATAAAAGTCTCCTCCAAGAGAGAAGAATGGTCTGAAGGGATACCCAGAGCCTGAAAGTTTCAGATGTGCTGAGGAACTGAGCGTGGAGTGGCTTAGCCGGAGTACAGCCTGGCGCAGACTCCTCGAGTAGATTTCTAGAAAGAGCACAGGGGCACGATCCCCCACCCACACGGCCCGTCTCCTTGCATTGCAATCATCTGTTATGTGTCAGTCTCTCCCTCTAGCTCACAAGCTCCCTATGGCTCTTATCACATTGCTTGGGCTTGATAAGTGTTAAGTATCAATTGAACACACTCCTGAGCCTCTGTGCTCACCTGTTGTGGGATGTGTTCCCCTAGAGACCCACCTCTGTACCCCCAAGGGCCTGGCACGACCTCAGGGCTCTGGAGATGTCCGGGACAAGCTAACGAAGTGATGAACTCATCACTGATATTTCGTCAGTGAGGAGTGACAGAGGCCACTTCTCTATCACTGAAAGCAGGAAAAAAGCTATAAGAGCCTCGACCACTCAAAAACCAACACAGAGTGGGACCATTGAGTGTCAAGAAGTAGGTATGTCTGCTTGTGACAAGTTAGAAACACACGAGGCTATGTCATCAGTCTACTTAGTCATTCACAAGTGTCCTCTCTGAGGCTGAAACACTGAGTCTGAAAGAAAAGGATTAGTGGGGTAAAGAACAAGAGATTCTCTTTCAGGATGAATTCATTTCTCTTCTGCCAGAACTGACTCACTCCTGGGGGGCTGGGGTGACCTGGGGGCCCTGGAGTGAAGATGGAAACATGTGATGCTAATTTTACTACTTGATTATATTTTTGTTTCAGGTGATTTTGCCAAGTTTTTTTATTTGCTCACAGCGGTGTTAAAATAGAAGCAGTTGATATATTTAAGGATTTAGAACGCTCGCTGAGTGTCATACCATCCTAATTTTCCCCAGAGAAACCCGAAACTCCTGGAGGCACAGTCTGGTGGCATAATAACCACAGAAGCTTCTATTTATGGAGAATTTATTGTGTGCCAGACAACAGGCTAACCATGACATTGAATGATCTCATTGGATACATTGATTTCCCCTGTTATTTTATTTACTTATTTTTCAATTTCCCCTTCTACAGATAAAGAGACCAAGGCTGAGGTTGATTGGGAAGGTCACAGAAGCTTGCAGAAGGTCACCAAGCCAGTAGATGGCAGGCCTGGGACTGGAACACAGGCTGCCTGCGAACTGGTGAGGCTCCACCGACCACTGCCTCCCCAGGAGGAGGGAACTGTGATTTCACTGGGTCCCAAATTGGTGGAGGACTTGGACTATGAATCAGAGCATAGCACCTTTTGAGAAGCCCTGGGGGCCTGTGAAATGCCATTCACTCCCCAGACTTAGCATGTGCTTCTTGTGCCTTCCATCTGTCTGAGTCTGGCTCTTTCACGTGGCGCTTGCTGTGCCTGAGACCCTTAGCTCTAGATGCCTCAGCGCGGAGCTGCAGATAGCCGCTACCGTCCTGCCCTCCTCACTCTTCCCATGGCTGGTGTTTCCCACCCTCTTGGCCTTGCCCATCTCTTGTCCCAGTGGACAAGCCCCCAGCACCGGGGCTCCGGTTGACTTTACGTGGGCCCAACAGTGCCTTGTCTATGTGCACACCGGTCACGTCTCCTCTCTCGGCTCAGGGCACCTCGGTTGATGCCTCCATGAGACCTGCCTGATGCCCACCCACCATGTGTAAGCTGGAAGTGGTGGGGGGGGGCAGGGAGCGTCTGTGGGGGTGAGGCTTCAGCCAAGGGGAGGCAAGAGCTGGTGGGTTAATTACTCCCTCCCCACCCACTGTGGGGTGAGGACAGGCACTGACTCTACAGCTTACCTGGGGTTTAAGGAATGTTAAAGAAATATATTTTGAATGGATGCCACGTATGTAGCCAGCATTTGCACTTAGTAGAGGTAGGCAGCTCAGTGACTAGCTTCCTTGGATTGGTTCTCCTTCCTTCTCTGCTTCCCTCCCCTTCTTCCTCACTCCCGCTCCCTATAATTCTTAGGGGATTACATTCCCTAATGAAGTTTTGAATCCTACGAGCCCTCTGCCTCCGACTCTACCTTCTGGGAAATCCGGGCTAAGACAGGTGGCAAGGTCTGAATAATCTTATATTCATTCATGGTCTTCTGGGACAGCCAACATACCTGGTGCACATCGTCTCTGCTTTTTCGGGTTAAGGGCAGGAAGCGCTGAAAAGGAGTGGAAAGCCACAGGTCTGTGACCTGAGGCTGGGGGGCAAATTGTAGAGCACTGCCTTCGACTTACCTCAGATGGCTTTCCATTTAATTTGCCAGATCCATTTCCTTCTCCCCACTTAAAACTCACCGTTAAGTGGCTTCCCTGCATAACGGAGAAATATAAAAATACCAAAGGCGAGCTCAGCCCACGTGGTCTCTTCTTGGGCACTTTCTGCCACTTTAGGGAAGAAAGGTGGTGACATTTGTCTTCGTGCTTCTCTAATTGAAACCTGATTTCCTGGTCCCCAAGGGAACCAGGACCAGTTTCCCTCTCTGCACAGACACACAACATCCAAGGAAAATGCTAGAAAGCTGCAAAAGGCATCTGCGGTCCCCCCTGTGGAAAGAAAGAGGAGAACCTTCAGCCAAAGAGCAGACTTAGGGGTCAGTTTTGTAACACCTCGGGCCACACAGATGGTCACGGGGCTGAGGAGAAGAGGTCTGATATTACCTAGCAGCTAGTGGGGTCCTGGGGATATTGGGTCCTTTGCCCCCCAGTCAGGGGAAGAACTGTACTTTTCCAGCAGTGTGTATCCCGTGGCTGCTGGCTGCCCTAGAGAGACTGCCATGAGGCCTTCTGTAAAACCGGGGCCATTTGAGGGTATCCCTGACACTGAGAAGCCAGAAATTCAATACAAGTAACCCATAAATCAGTACAGCGAAAAGCCATTCACGAGCTTACACACATAGCAATTGTGAGAGAGATGGAAATGAATGTAATTGACGTGAGCTTCTGTGTAAGCTTGGAGCACAGGGTTAAAGATCCCAGGGCCTTATTTAAAAAGACCAAAGGGCTTCAGTCCTTGGTCTGCAGACAGAAGCAAGAGACCCTAATCAGATACTCTCACAGTTGCACATGGCTGCCGCGCAGTGTTGCTGTTGGAGACGAGTCTTGCATGGTCTGCTTCTCCACAGAGATGGTTCCAGGCCTTCCTTATCCTGTGCAGGCTTCAGAGGTGACTGGAAAGATGGCAGCCCCACTCCTCGTTCAGGGCTGTGCTCAGCCACGGTGTACTATATGGGCCGCCTATGATCTTTAATGAGCATGTCTGTGCTCACCCGTAGGCCCCAAGCAGGGCTGCTGTGTGGGGTGGCTGGGTCCTGGGAGGGCTAGCTCCAGATCTCTGTTGACACCAGGGGTGCCACCAGCCTGACTGAACACCCTTCCACCCTTGGGCTGAGCCCACATCCTCACCTACACTTCCCTGGCTTTTCTGCTGAACACCATTTTGAAGCATGCTGTCATACTTGCCATTTTGCCTGCTGTTGTGAAACATGAAATTTAGCTCATCGTGTCCCTAGAGAAGCGCTGGTCGTATTATTTGGTATTTGTTGGTCAGAGCCCTGTGTCTGACTGACCACAGATGGTAGAACTGCCCCCTTCGCTCTGGGAAGCAGATGCTTTCTGGCTCTATATAACTCGTGTGTAACTTACATAACTAAGAAGAGACCCCAGATATGATTCTCGGTGTGTTGGGGGGATGATGGTTCCCCTTGAGGTGACCTGGAGCTCTCCCCAGGCATGGGATGGCTGCCATAATTTATACCCAAGCAGGCACCGATTTCATCTCTGCAGCGACAGGTACCGTGTTGCATTAAGAAGAACCACATCCCGCAGAAAAGTAGACATCAAACTCCTACTGAAATTACACCAGTTGGAAAACAAAATCCCTGTTTCTTATCATCTGTATCCAACACTTAAAACCATTCTGATGAAAGCCTGCAAAGTGCCTGTTCACATGTTTCTCTGTTGTTTGTGTTTACGAAGAGCCCCTTGCTAGTCTAGCTGTCAGGGGTCAGCTCGCGGTCCTGGAATTCTTGAAAATGTGCAGAAGAGAAGGAACTGTTGTCCCCAAGGGGCAGGGAAAGTCTGAGGTCTCATTTCATTCTCTCTAATTTGTCTTACTGGGCTATTCTGCCTCGAGGCGTTTCTTTCGTAGCACACACGCGGTGAAGGGAGAGTTTAGTTGGAAGTCGCGAACTTTCTTGTGGACTGGAGCTGTGCTGAAGACCCGTAGAACTGAAGCGATCCGAGGAGGCCGCCTCTGGTCCTCATTAGAGAGTCTTGGCTAGCTCACTTTTATTCTCGAGGCCACAACCATCCAGTTGTAAACCGAGAGACGCCCTCCTCTCTGCCTTCCTTTCAAAGTTGGCAATAATGAGACTTTGAACTCAACTGTCGGTCCAAAGGGCACCAGCCCCTCTCACAGTCGCCTCTGCTCCATAGTGTCAGAGGAATCCCCCCAAGGACGCGGGAGAAAACTGAGGACCAGTCTTGAATTGATTATGTGTTAGAGGCGTATTTCAGGGCTGGCTTCTCCAGCAAAAAACTTCCACCCAGCTGGGTTCCACATGTAGAAAAGAAGGGCCCTTTTATAAAATACCCGATACAAGATGTTGACCTTTCCAAATCCTTTGGGCAGACCATTTCAAAGGGTGGCTATTGTCAAAGGTCACCTAAAAGTAGAAAATGGTAAATAGAGTTTAATCAGAAAGGGCTGGAAGGACACCCTCTAACCAAGCTGAGGTGATAGACAAGGCCAGGACGATGTCAAATCTCCAGCTTTCACCTCTGACGCACACCCCGAGAAGCAACCGTTCATCTGAGCCGTGGGGAGTCAGGGGTCCCTTATGTTCGCGCGTTCTGCCCAAGCTCGGACATTCTGAGCACTAGCCCAGGCTCTTGTCAGCTGCGTCACCTGAACCATGAATCGCACACCAATGGTTTTTGGGTTTTTGGCTGAGGTCAAGTTGCCCAAAGGCTGCCCTTCAATGTTTACTTCTGTGGCTGCTTTGCCGGCCCCTCCCCGGTGCGCACTCACCCTCAGAAGCAGGCAGATGACTGAGAGCTACGGGACGCTGCGCAATTTCCTTTCCATTCAATTCAACAATTATTTACCAAAAACCTACTACGCATCAGAGACCAGGTTCCAGGAATATGGCTATTCCTGAGGCCGGGCAGCCAAGACACGCTTCAGTCTCAGAGCAGTGTTGGAAAAAAGCAAAATAAAATAAATCGCCACCCCAAAAGCTGCATTTCAGCCACCAAAAATGTAGCTTCAAGCAAATATGTGTATGTGATTCTTGGACATCCCTAAGTGGGATTCTGGTTCGTATCTCTGAACACCCTCCTCTCTCTCCTCCACACCCCACACTTGTCCCATGTCTCTTCCCAGTTTTCTGAAAACCTCTTCCTTGGGACTCGCCTTCAGGCTGCTTCTGTTTGTCCCTGTCCCTGCTCTCAGCTCACGAGTCCCAGGGGCCAGCTGGGTCCAGGCAGAGCACCAGCGTGCAGAGCCAGGACTCTCTTCAGAGCTCTCATCAGACCCGACAGGCGTGAGCTGAAGCAGGACAGTCTGCACTTTGGTCCTGCCCCACACAAATGACAGAGATCTCGTCCTTGTCCTGGAGAAGGTCATCGCAACTGGAGACATTAGCACCAGACAGGCAACCACAACTCAATGTGAGAGGCGAGGGGCTATGGGATCCTGGAGAGATCCAAGATGGCCCAGGGAGAGAGCTCTAGCTAAGGCTTGAAGGATGGATCTGGGTTCGAACCCAACCTCCACGGATTTTAGATACGCCACTTAGCTACTCTGCGTCTGTGTCCTCATCGGTAGCATGGGGATTATGCGCTATATGGTTGTTGTAAGATGTAACGATTTAATAAAAGTGAATTCTTGGAATAGCCTTCAGTAGTGCTCAGCAAACATAGAATGAGAACATCGATACACTGAATCACAAATTCCTGGGGTGTAGTCACAATGCAGCTTTTGTTTTTCTCCCCCACTGCCCTGTGCATTTGGAGGAAACATCTCGACTTTCCGGGGTGCTCCGAGGACAGTTGTAGAGTCATTTTCACATCTAAATCAGGATGTGCGCTCTCAAATACCGGTGGCTATTCCAGTCTTTCTGTCTCTGCTCTGGAGGGGGCTGGCTGCGGGGGCCGGGGAGGGAGAGGGTCCCTTCTCTCTCTTGCTCACCTCCTCCCATACTCACCAGCAGTGGTTCCTGGCCTCCCTGGGTTGGGGTGCAGAGAGGGGGCGATGCGGGGAGTGGGAACATTCTCTTGCATCTGGCACCCGCTGTCTTAAACCTAAAGCAAGAGTGCTCTAGGCAAACCCCTCCCAGGGTCCCCTCACCCCCCATGGGGATGGCACGTTTGACTTTCTGGCAGTTCGAGGCCACTCCCCTTTTGCCAGGGCTCCAGGATGGTTCCTCTCACAGCACGATTTGGTGTCTTTTATCTTTTGTCTCTCAGTGTTTCAGCTGCAACCTCCATTCTAACTTCCTCTACAACTGTTAGCCAGCATCATCATCACTGGCCGCTACGAAGGGGTGGTTTGCCCGCAGGGGGCACCTGTCGGGAGGGGGGCAGATGAGAAGGCAAAGGTGGGCAGGGCCCATCTCCCTGTAAGAGTGACAAAGCTGTGTTTACAGCTATACAATACATAGTGTCTTTCAGATACATGTTCTCATTGAAAACTCACACCCCAATCAGATCTTTATTATATTCTTTCCATTTTTATAGATAAGGACACAAGTTCGGAAGCCAAGTACTGCCCAGGGTCACACAGCTTGCAGGTAGCAGATTCCAGCTTAATGATTTCATCTCTGTTTTGTTCCTTCCATCACGCCATAATATGGGGAGTGGGGGAAGTGGGTCGGGGAGTGCTGTGCTGAAAGCCTGGCCTTGGGCAGGGTGTTGTCCTCGGGGAGGAGGCAGCGATGGGAGCCACCTGTACCAGACCTGGCCTGCTGTGCTCACAGCCGCAGTGGGCATCGTGTCCTCCACACCCACCTGCCAAACAGAACTGGCCACACTGGGCAAACACGCCCAGTGACTTCCCTCTCCCTGCTTCACACCTGACACTGGAGAGAACCAACGAGTCCAGCCCAGGGTCTTGGCCTCCTTGTCCTGTACACAAATCCCCTGGGTCATCCGGACCCTGGTTAAGAACTTCTCTGTCCAGCAAAGAGCCCAGAATGAGAGCCTTCTAAAACCAAAGACAGAAGATCAGGTTCTCAGCAAGATGGTGACCCACTCCATCCGAGACCTAGAAGTCCTGCTGACTCCACAGCCTCGCCATCCCTTTAACCAGTGTCCCTGGGGCCTCACCCAAGAGTACTTGTCCTTTGTCTCCTTTTCTGCATAGTTCGGTTTTAGTGCTTTCAAAGATGGGATCATATGCCAAGGAGTAGGAGATGGGGACATTTAAAGTTTGGTCTCCATAGCAAGAGGCTTACCTGACATTCTGTTTTAATTAATCTTTTAAGATAATAAAAGCAATATGTATTGATTGTAGAAAAATTGGAAAATAAAAAAAAAAGTGATGAAAAGTTCACTCATAAGTTTATACCCTAAGATTTTTATGTATTTCCTTCCAACATCATACTCACACGTACAAAGCACATCTATGGACATGCTTGTCATTTCAAGATTAGCATATTGTATAGTAGAGACTATATTGTAAGCTGCTTTTTTTCTCTAAGCAGTGTGTCGCGGGCATGTCCCCACAGCATTAAGCTCAGCGGACTTGTAACAATCCTGTGTGAGGGATTCCACGTTGTACTAGAAAGCCAATAGAGGGGACAAACTGGGGAGGGAATAAATTGTGAAAACGCGCTGGGAACCTCCCCCTGGGGAAAACCCCACTCAGTCCCATCTTAGCAATGCAGCCTGGAGAGACTGAACCCATAGTGCGGAAGGCTCAGAAACCTCCTCTCTTGTATTCCCTTATAATAGAATTATGCTGAGTGCCCCCCAAGTTCTCCCACAGCCTATGGCTTAGGGTGTGCCCCACAGCAAAGGGTTCCTCCAAAGGAAGTCTGCTTATACATCCTCTAGTCTTTCCCTTCCGTCTGCAAGTGCTGGCCCTTAGCGCTCCAGGCTTTCCCCTTTATGAGAGGCCATCGTATCAAACTCCTTCCCCAGTTCTCCCGCGATGAAAATGCGTGCAACTCGGTTGAAAGCCCTTTTGCATAAGAAATTGGTTTGGCATCATTCAGGGTGAATGATGGGACTTTGGATTGGATTTTTAATAATAGACAAACCCTGTTACCTACCTCACAATGTCTCAAAGGAAAGCTCTCTTGCTTTTAAATTCAAGTACACAGTACATTCAGCCAAATGAATTCGGAAACTTAATGACTGGGCAAAGGGTTGTGTTGGGGTTTTTAGACCATTTGTGCATGTCCACAAGAGGCCTACCCGTTTCTAGAGCTCTCTCCTGCACCGTTCTCAGTCTGTAACTAAGCACCCCATGTCTGTAGCCTGTTGGGAGAACCATGTGATGTGCCATTCATAGAGAAGTTCCTCTTTTCCATTCAGGACTTTGCTAGAAACTACTTTCACCACTTTTCAGATTGGATTCTAGCTTAATGCCCCTTCTCCCACCTCTCCGGGTCAGGCACGCTCCTGTATGAGGAAAGTGGGAGCGCTCTTTAGAAACATTTTCAGATGGCTTTCCATGGCCTGTAAATCTTCTTACTCTGGGGGTTTGGCACCCACTGAAGCAGTGGGTTTGGGGAGCTGCAGGTGGGGGTCAGAGAGCCAAGAGAACCACAAAATCATTGGTCAGTTTCGATGGTTAAAATGGTGTTGACTGGATCCCCAGTCAGATCCTGGTCTTGGGGGAGTGAGGGGAGGGAGTGTGAAGAGAAGAATGTTCACAGTAATTTAGCATGGATCTCTTCAGAAGATCTCTTCAGAAGATCATGGAGAAGCTTCTTCCCCCTTTCGAATGTGAAGGGTTAGGCCTGAGGCTGTCTGTCACCAGCCCTGAGGGGGCAAGGAGTGGGGGTGGGGGGAGAGAGCAGTCTTGCGCCTTCTGTTGAGGCTGTGAGAGCTATAGTTAGGTAAAGGAGACTGAGGTCCCAGGAGGTCAGTTGACTTCTTGTTTCTTCCCTTGCTTCAGCCAAGTCTGGGGTTTGGAATGGAAGAACACTTTAGAAACACCAGATAATTAAGAGCCTGAGGAATCAGGGCTCAAGACCCATTCTCTGAGAGGTGATGAAATGGAGGCTGAGGACTCCAGTAGAGGCCCAGCTCGGCACACTGACCAGAGTGTAGCTGTGGAGGTGGGGAAGGGGCTAGGGGAGACCCAGAACCCTGGGCCCTGCCACCTCAACATGGAAGGCTGGGATCCAGCTCTTTCCTGGTGTCTTGAAGAGGGGATTTGGAAGTTAGGTTCGGCAGAATTGTGGCTTCCCAAAGGTTTCCATGTCTTAGTCTCCGGAACCTGTGAGTGTGTTAAATTTTGTGGTAGAGGAGAAGGTTGCTGACCAGCTGGTTAGAACGGGGAGATCATCCTGAATCATCCGGCTAGGCCCAGTGTAATTGCCAGGGTCTTTAAAAGTGGAACAGGGAGGTAGGGGAGGGGAACAAGAGAGATGGCAGCATGGGAAGCACCCAGCCTACCACGGTTGGCTTTGAAGGTGGAGGAAGGAGGCCAGCAGCCGAGGAATGCCAGCGGCCTTTAGAATCTGGAAAAGACAAGAGCATGGATTCTCCCCTGGAGCCTCCAGAAGGAACACTGCTCAGCCGACACTTGGAGTTTAGCCCAGAGAGACCCATTTTGGACCTCTGACCTCCAGAGCTGTACGATAATAATTGTGTCATGCCGCCATTGCAGTCATCGTTTACAGCGGAGATAAGACACCCCCAGGATGCCCTGTTACCTGCTGGTTTTCGCTGTTGCTGCCTTGACATGTGATTTCTTGAGGAGTTGTAAAAGGCAACTGGGAATTAGCTGTCAATTTGCCACGAGAGTAGTGATTATGTCTGCTTAGTGTACCACTAAACGGTGAGGGCCTGGCATAGAGTCCATACTCAATACATATTTGGTACCTGAATAAATAATGAAATTCTTTAGAATGTACTAAAAGTTCATAGACAACGTACTATTATTTTCTTTCTACCTTGCCCAGAGGATAATCTGGATGGGTGAGGAGGAGAAGTCAGCTGACACCTCAGAAGAAAGAAATTCACCTGACTGGTCTCATTTCACCACCTGATCCACCCTGAGAAAATGACCCCCATAAGTGCAGAGCCATTGCTCTGCTACCTGTAGACAGATCCAGAAAAAGATGGTGGCCGAATAGCAAGTAAAGAACATGCCACCATGTGGAGTGTTGGAAGCATGGGGTAGCCATGGGGGAAAAGAGATGAAAGCGTGGTTGGCCTGGCTCGGCTGCGAGAAGCGGTCAATGTCATCTGGAGAAAGACACGCACTTCCTTCAGGCTGTCTCATGCTGAAGAATCAGAAGGACCCTGGGGCCCCTCTAGGGGCACTGGGCACCTGGAGAGTCAGGCACAGTTGCTCCAGACTGCAGCTGGGACCAATGGGGTAGGGGCCCCCGAGGGGTCTTGGGGGAGGAGAGGAGAGGAGGGAGGGAGAGCAGAGCAGAAAGAGACCCCGGGCTGCTCCCTGCAAGTCCGGTCTGAGTGTCCGAGGGCGGCCTGACGGGCAAGAGACCCGTTTTGTCTGGTCTTCGAGGCTCCATGTGTACACTGTTGAGTCAGCGCCGAGGAAGTCCGTCACCTCCTGGAACGGACTGGGTTAGTACCGCAGCCTGGCCTCAGGGGCGGGGGTCCTCAGATCAGTCGGGAGGATCCTGGGCAAGGTTGGGTGGGGTCTTCTCTGCAGCCTCAGGGTCAGACGGTTCAGGCTGTAAGGGAAATCTGGGGGCAGGAATTCTGATCTGGGCTATCTCAGGTTGTGGTCTCTGAAGGGCAGGGTCATAATGGTGCTGGGGTGCCCAGGCTAAGGACCCCTGCAGGACCATGACTTTCACAGGGGGAGGACCAAGGGAGGGCGCAGCAGACACTCTTCTTTTTCCTCTTTTCTTCCTCTCCCCACCTGCATCTCTAATAGTGCACTCTGGTGGCAGTGGGTTTTGAGGGAGGTGGGCAGGTAAGGGTATGTGTCACTGCTAGGGGCATTCGAGAGGACTCAGCTGCAGCTTCTAGCACGGGAGCCAGGGAGTGAGGTGCATTTAGGCACAAGTGATTGTGCCTCCTCCATGCCAGTCCTTTGGGTATGTCTCTTCTCCCTTCGAATTGTAAAATTTGCCTCGTTCAGTAGCAGAGAGCTCCAGATCATTCACCTTCCCCCCTCTCCCTTCTCGGACTCCCATTTTTAGCAGGTTGTGGTACTCTGAAAAACTCCCTCCACCTATTCTCACAAAAAAAATGCTTATTGCAGAGGAGGACATGTGACAAAAGCAGGGCCAATAAGAATCCTTCTGAGAGACTGATTTATTTACACACTCTTAGTATTCTCTTCCCGCTAGGATTTCTAAGCCAGGGGCATGTGATCTAGAACAGCCAATAGCCATTTTCTCATAGCTGTTGAAGAACACTGCTGTACCAGGAAAGAATAAACATTTTTTTTATAAATCAGAGGAAAGGGGTGGCTTTGTGGCTCAGTTGGTTTGAGCGTCTGACTCTTGAATCTGGCTCCGGTCATGATCTCGGGATTGTGAGATGGAGCCTTGCATTGGGCTCAAAGCTCAGCAGGGGGTCTACTTGAGATTCTCTGTCTCCCTCTCCCTCTAACCCTCCCCCCCAAATAAATAAATAAATAAATCCTTAAAAAATAAAAAAATAAAATTCAGAAGAAAGTCAAGCTGAGAAATGAAGATCATGAGTGTAAGGGTCCTGACCACCTTGTTTTGGCACCTGGATCCAGCCCTTCCTGAAGCTCTGATCCATTCATTCATAAATATCCCAGATTCATAAGGCAATACACAGCCATTTTGCTTAAATAGTCTGAGTTTCTGTCATTTGTATCTTGACTAAGGCAGTCACTTAACCTTGCCCTACAGAGAGTCAGTCTTACACTATCTTTCATCTGGTAATAAAGGTTACTTTTAATCACATCTGTTCCACTGCCATAATTCTCTTAATATGAGGATGTGTTTAGTCATGTAACTTTTTTGGTAAGATGTCTATTGTCTTAGGAATTCTGGGAACCACTACTAAATATAAAATCAATTGGAAATCATGCAGCTATAAGGAAAAATATGCAAGGGAGGAAATTTGACAGGAAATTCCAATTTGGGTGGAACATTTTGGACTTAAATGTGAGGTCCCATTCATAATTGCTGCCTTGGATATTCTTGTAATTTGAATTTTTTCAAAACAAAAATTTTAATAGCCCCAAATACATTTAAAAAGTAACAAAAAGAAAAGAAACAAAGAACGGTCTGAGCAGACTCCTGCCCCAGTCGTACTGGAATCATTACGGATCTAGGTCAAGCAATCACCTGAGCAGATATTCCTTCCTTCTATTCAGACGTCAGGTATGTTGGATAAATGGAATCTTAGAGAGGAAGCACTGGACTAGAGCAGTGACAAATGGGATATGTCGTAGAAGGATTTCAGTTGGAGTCCTGATATCTGTTAGGAGGTCTTAATTAGGATAAACGGCAGGGAATACGCGGAGAGCAAGGCATCCCCACTTAAGAGCTGCATATGGAGGGCTTGCAGGGCGAGGGCCATGGGATATGAGAAAAAAATCACGTAAATGCCACCTTGTTAAGAGTGAGCGAGCAAGAGAGTCTGATACCCTTGGGGGTGCAATGGGACAGTGAAAGCTTGTGGGAAGGATTCTAAACTCTTAGGTTTCTAACCCCTGGACTCCTCAGGAACCTTCAGAACGACATCCCTAGAGCCCCAGTGCTCCTGTTCCGTGATTCAAGTTCAAGGACTGTGCATTTGCCCCGGGCTCAGGCTCACTGCCCTCCCTCACCTTGCCTGATCAGGAGTTTTTCCATGGAGCAATGAGACTGATTCATGCTTTGATGAGGATATTTGATAAGACTCTGCCTAATTCTTTCACACTAATTCCTCTGTCATGGAAACAAGACTTGTCTCCCCGGGTACTGATCTCTGGATAAGGCTCCAGATAACCGGGAAATGGGCGTAAGGGCGGCTGCACCCACCGCTGCACCCAGCTATGACGGTGTGCTCCGAGTGGGGCTGCTACCAGCCGCTCCTCAGACTCTGCGTACCACTGTCGTCTCGCCTCTGAGGCTCTTCACTTCCTATCTCTTTTTCCCTCCCTTCCTCCCTCCCTCCCTTCCTTCCATCCCATTTAAGGTTTTTTTTATGGAGTGCCTGTATTTCTGACTCAGCGAATAACGAATTCGCGAGTGAGGGAGGGAGGGGAGACAGTGAAGTCTGTCAGAATTCCACGCTGAGAGCACTGCTGTGCTCGCTGTGCAGGGTGTCCTAACACATCCGGGGGTCACTTTAGTGGATTCTAATGCTAAAAGGAATTTTATTATTACTTTTTAAATTTTTAAAAGATTTTATTTATTTGTCAGAGAGAGAGAGAGCAGAAGCAGGGGGAGCAGCAGGCAGAGGGAGAAGCAGGCTCCCCGCTGAACAAGGAGCCCGATGAGATACGGACTTGACCCCAGGACCCTGGGATCATGACCTGAGCTGAAGGCAGATCTTCAACTGATTGAGCCATCCAAACATTCCTGAAAGGAATTTTAAGGAGTTAAACCCTAAGAACTATTTTTCTGTATGATATATATACATGTACTTGTAGGTGTGAGTATAAAATAAGGTGAAAAACAAAACTTAGGTGGCCGCAGCATCCTGAATTATCTCCCGGAGGAGCAGACGCTTGCTGGCTGTCTTAGTGGGCAAGGCTCTGTGTTCGCACAATTCGCTAAGAAGAATAAAATATATACTCAAACAATTAATAACCTAATGGGAAGAATAAACTCATTTATCCATTTACTCTTTCTTCCCTTTATCCATAAAGTATTCACTCAGAGCCTAGTGTGTGTGGGCACCATGCTGGGTCCTGGTGATGGGGCGGTAAGAGGCAAAGGTGCGGTTCTGCCCTGTGGGGTCTGTGATCTAGCTGCGGAAACCTTCCCAAAGGAAGCCACGTGGGCCGAGTGCCTGTGGGGAGGCCCTCGGGGCGATGGCCGCTCTGTCCAGCACCATCCCCCTAGTCACGCGTAGCTACTGAATCCTGGAAAAGCTGCCAGTGTGACTGAAGACGTGAAAATTTAATATTATTTCATTGTAATTAAAGTTTCAATTTAAGAAGACTGGCACAGTTACTAGTGGACTTTTTAGCATGTTTGGAACAACTTGGGTGCACGAATCTTCTGTAATTTAGACTTTAGGAGATCTAAGCACAGACCATGTGTTTTCTATGAAAATTTAGGATCCTAACTGAGAGGTAAGTATATAAAGCACCCTGGATTTAGAAGACGTAGTGCCAAAAACAAAACAAAACAAAACAGAACAGAACAAAAAAACCTTACAACAACCCAGTGAAATAATTCATTGATAATTTTATGTCTGTTACATGCTAAAGTAGTACTGTTTTGGATATATTGGGTTAAATAAAATATATTATTGAAATTTATTTCATCTTTTTTTTTTAAATATGACTCCTGGAAAACTTTAAGTCGTATTTATTCCTCTTGGACAGTGTTGGTCTAGGGGGTTTTGAAGGAGAGAGAGAGACTATCATGAAGGGTAGGTTTTTCGACATTAATTTTACAGAACTGGATCTGTCGGGTGGAGAGAGCAGAGGGCGTCCCTGGGAGGGGAGAGACCGGGCACTGGTATGACCGTGAGAATGCCTGGGATGCTGGGTGTGTGGGGGAGCCCTGGGCATCGTGTTTGGGGAACAGCAGTGGGACAGGCTGGTCAGGATGATGGAGGCCATGGTGTGGGTTGCCTTGACCCGCCACGCCGCGTGGGTTGTGCTCAGTCTAGGGGCCTAGAGGGAGGTAGGAGGCTTTTGACAGGAGCAGAGTGAAGGACAGATTTTGTGATATTTATCTGGCTGCAGGGTGTAAACTGAGAGGCGGTGGGGAGAGCGGAAACCGAGAGCTATGTTTTGAAGACCTCCGCAGTAGTTCTGGAAGTACCCTGTGGGCTAGGAGTGCTTCCTTTTAGCCAAGAATTCAAAAACAAAGGAACAAATATATAAACACGTGATAAAACTCCACACAGTTCTTATACAAACACACGTAGGCCTTATTCACACTCCATTTCCTACAAATTACCCTTTGTGGTAATTTCTTCCCCTTTACATGTTTAATTTCTTTTAAAACTCCAGTGCAGCAATAATGTAAATTGGACATTGTCCTGGAGTCTGGGATGGAGTTCTGTTAGTCCCTTGTAAGTGGACCTGTTCACTCGATTATCACAAATCTCCAAAAAATGTGATTCCCTTGGAGCCAAGAGTCACAGGAAATAAAGATTAGGGAAATGAATACTGACGACTACAGAGGATCCGTAAAGTTCATGGATCCTACAATCGTAGGACAGAAAGGGCTGCTAGGTATCATCCAATTCCATCTTTGACCTCACTGAAGAACTGGCCCAGAGAAGTCAAGGACATGGTCATGGCCACACAGCTAGTTAGCGGCAGAACAGCGACTAGAATCCGAGCTCCAGGTTTTCAGGCATGTTCCACCCTGCCATATATTGGAATGCTGTCCGCTAGGAGTGTTAAGCCTTTAATGAATCCAGAAAGAGGGGGCGAAACCACGAGGAAGTGGGAAAGGTAACCGTTGGGGCTACTGTACAGAGAGAGGTTATTTGAGTACACGCGGCCCTGTGAATAAAAGGCACGGGGCCCTCTCCTCTGCGCTGCAGCCCTCGGAGTGTCATTGGTTGATACCCCATTAAGGGCTCAGGGACAGCTGCCCAGCATTGGGACACCCGGGAGGAACACTTAATCCCCCCTAAGGAGGGGCTGTAGGGTGGAGGGCCAGGCCTACCACCACCCCAGGGAAGGTTTTCAGGGCCACGGCCTCTTCCTTTCCACGTCTGCAGGGAAGAAAGAAGCATAGGAGGACCAAAGAGGGGGAGACATTGAGGCAAGTTAGGAGAGGGAGAGTGTCCAGGGGTCAGCCGAAGGCCTGGCTCGCACGTAGATGTGCGGAACGTCACAAAGGCTCTTGAAATAGCGCTGTCACAGGTGAAGGCGGTGACGGGGACAGCCTCCCTGTGCTGCAGGGAGCGAAGTAAATAAGCACAGACGTCAACCGTCCAGAGCTGCGTGGGGGCTGGGCTGGACTAAGGGCTCCACAGAAAGTACCAGAACGTTTTTGGTTTTAACGCCAAGCCCTGTTCTCTTACATGGCACCTGTGGAGTTGCTCACATTTCAGGAAATGTTTTCTGCTTGGGGATCTTTCAGACGAAAACATAAAAACCCAGCCTCGACTCTGAACCAGTCCTGCATCCGGGCCACAATTACAGCTTATGAACGAATAGCTCGGGTTTTCTTAAGAGTCCTCAGGCCGTTCAATGAATTTGCTTACAGGCGTGTGTTTTATACATTTCCTTGAAAACGAAAACCCAACGATCATCATTAAATAATTGAAGTATTCATCCTATGAAAACCAACCCATGACCCCTGGTAAAAATCCACACAAACCGGCATCCTCCCAACCCTGCTGTGTTCTTCTGTCTGTGCGTAGCCCGAGTGGGCATAAAGCAAGAGCAAAAACACCAGCAAACGTTTGGCTTTTGGTTAGACATTAAAGCTCAGACAGTCGTTGAACTTCTTGAACTCTGTGGCTTCGGTCCAGGTTGGAAAGCAGGTCAAGCAAGTAAAGCTGAGGGTAGAGTGTGTGTTCTTTTGTTCTTGCAGGCTTTGAAGATTGTTTTAGGGTTAATGTTTGACTTTGGGTCTTAACTATTTTACGCTTTGGTTTGCTCACATGCAAACAAAACACAAATCTTGCAGTGAAGAAAGATCTTGCTTTTCATTAATGTGAGGAGTATAAACCCTCTTTTTTTGGAGGGTAAAGCAGAATGATGATGTGCCCAGGAACTAGAGCAGCGTGGTCCAATAGAGGTATAACGTAAGCCACACATGCAGGCCATACACGACGTGCTAAGTTTTCTAGAAGCCACATTAACAAAAAGTAGAGCAAACAGGTAAAACGAACTTTCGTAACATTTCATTTTATCCAATATATTCAAAATATTGTTTCAACGTGTAATCAATATTTAAAAAAATATTAATGAGATATTTTATATTCTTTTCTTCATACTAAGTTATCAAAATATAATATTTATTTTATATTTAACTGCACACCTCAATTCCAATTAGCCACATTTCAAATACTTAGTAGCTATATGTGGCTAATGGCTACTATATTGGGCAGGACAGCTCTAGAGTCAGATTGACTTAGAAACTGCCTGACTTTGAGCAAGTTACTTAGGCATCCTGTGCCTCAGTTTCCCTATCTGTAAAATGAGAATAATAATAGGATCTGCCTTATTGGGTTTGTCGTTCAGATAACACGAGTAAATACACTTAAAGTCCTTCATGCAGTGCCTGGCCTGTATTTGATCAATCTGTGTCAACTATCATTATTAGTTTTGACAAAAGTGCACAAGGGAAAAGTGTGTTTCTCTAAAGTATAGTACTTCCAAACCAAGTGAGACTGAGTTAGATTTAGAGCTTAGATCTTTTTTGGACAGTGGGGGTGATGGTGGGGATTATTTACAGCCCAAACCAGGAAAACGTACCCAAAGTACTTTCATTTTTTTGGGGGGGGCGCCTGGGTGGCTCAGTCGTTAAGTGTCTGCCTTCAGCTCAGGGCGTGATCCTGGGGACCTGGGACCGAGCCCTGCATTGGTCTCCCTGATCCGCTGGGAGCCTGCTTCTTCCTCTCCCACTCCCCCTGCTTGTGTTCCCTCTCTCGCTGGCTGTCTCTCTCTCTGTCAAATAAATAAATAAAATCTTTTAAAAAAAAATACTTTCATTTTTTATTTCATCAAGCCAGCAAAATGTAAAGTGGCCTTCCATCTATACCTGTGGCAAGAGAAAGCAAGACTAGTTCAAGTAGTTATCTAAGGGTTGTTTCCCCACCTTGTCAGTAATATTTCAGGCAGCCGACAGTCTTGTGTCTGTAGAAGTGCATGCGCGTAGATCTTGAGGGGTAGAAATTAGATACTGGAGCTTTTAAAGTAATAGAACATTCTGTGTTAAGCTGGAATTCCTTGCCTTGTTTTCGGGAGCAGGTTTGCCCTGAGTGACGATCGTATCCTGGGTGACTTGTGCATGTCCCTGATCTCAAGGTGTCATTTTGGTGCTCAGAGGCACACCAGAGGAGTGGAACATTTGCTTTGTGGTCACAGGGGCCAATTTGTAGTGAATTTTTTCTTAATCCCTTCTTTGGCACCTGTGAATGAGCATAAGAGAGATGTAAGATTTGACGGGGCCAAGTGCTCAGGGCTTATCCACACATGGCCAAGACTGAGGAGTGTTACTGTCACTGGCTGCACGGTAGTAAGAAGACCCACGGGGAGTCAGGACACCGGCATTCAGGGCCCATTTTGCCTTCATCCTTTGTATTTGTGATGGCACCAAACATCTCCTTGACATCTGCTCAAAGTACATTTGTATCTTTTGTAGGAGGTTTGAGGGGTTTGGGGCTGATCACGGAAAAAGATATGACTATGACAGCCAGTAACACAAATGCTTTATTGGGCCATGCTTGGACAGAGTTGTATGAAATGGAGAATCTCTCACAGCATGAGACCGTCCAGAGGCTCCAGGAGGCCAACATCCAGAAGGGGAGGAGAATAGGGGAGTTCCTACCCACAGAGAGGCACAGGTGGGGGGTGGGGCTCAGCACATGGTGGGTGGTTTCTGGGTCAGAGAGCTCCAAAGGGTCATGGTACCTTGGGGTCTTGTAATTACAAGTCTCTATCTTATCAGTGGCCAAGGGCACTGGGTGAGGTTTCAAGGGGTATGCAAAACTGTAGAGGTGGGCTCTAAATGGCTCAAAATCTGCTTGTTTGGCTATTTTTAAAATAACCTGATGGGGTTGCCTGGGTGGCTAAGCCTGTTAAGCGTCCCACTCTTGACTTCGGCTCAGGTCTTCATCTCAGGGTCATGAGCTTGAGCTCCAAGTCAAACTCTGCACTCAGTAGGCAGTCTGCTTGAGATTCTCTCTCTCCCTCTCCCATTGCCCCCCCCACTCATCACCCCCCACCTCGTGCACGCGTGCATGCTCTCTCTCTAAAAAAATAATAACAAAAAAATAACCCAATGTGTAAATATTTACATTTGCTGTCAGTGGGCTTTGGAACGAATGAGTCTCAGCCTACGGTAGAAAAACACACAGCCTAGAGGCCCAAACACAGAAGCCATCTCTGCCCGATTTATGTCACAATCGTACACTCCCCGTGGGCACAGTGCAGTCCGTTGGAAAGAGCACAGGGGCAAACAGCTGGGTGGCGGCCGTGCCCCTCCCTAGCTGTACCTTCAGTGGGCAGTCTGTCGGGCCTCACTGCCCTCACCCATAAAATGAAGGGTGGGACAGACGGACTCTGAGTGTCCAGCTCTAAATAGTCATTACTCTCTGGTTCTTGAAACATCCTTGTGACGGTAGACAGGATACATTATTTCCACTTGTCGGATGAGAGACCTGAGGCATAGAGTTGGTGAATGCTGAGCGTTTTATCAAATCCCACCCAATTTCCGGCAGAGACCTGGGTTAGAATCCATGTTTGGGGAGGCATGGTTTCTTTGTGGGCAAAATAAGGGGAAATTTTTATAAAATGTAACTCTGGAAATGAAATTAAAATTCTACCACTGTGCAGGCTGTAGCCCCAGCAAGAGATAACCCAGATGGAAGACTTAGAGGCATGCCTCACATGATTGTTTTCTTTACGTGTTTACATTCATAAACATTTATGGTGGACGTACAGCCCTGCTTCCTCCGTTGCTGTCTATAAAATGGCAGCATGGGTGAGAGGTGACTCCTGGAGCCCCCACACCTGGCGACGATGCGGGCAGGTGTCCCCCTTTCCCCCACATCCACGGGGCTCTTATCCTGCGTCGATTTGTTACGTGCTCTGAACTCTCACTTCTAACACAGATCTTCTCTGTTGTGATAATTACTATGAAGATGGGTTGCTATTTTTAATAAAGTGTATCGGTTGCGTATGTGAATCAGTCTTGGAGGCTGTGCTTGAGAAATTCACTGTTTTACTCTCCATTGTTGGTTCTATACAGAAAATTTGACTTCTTATGGTCAACAGCCGGGAGCATCCCCTTCTGAAAGGAGGGAGGTTTACCTAAAAATAAACGAGTTTTACAATCTTTATCCTGAGACTGGTCTAAATTGAAAAAATAAATCACTCCGGAGTTTCGGTGAATTTTTTGGCCCCAAAAGCTTCTATATTTGACTGTCCCAGAACACCGTGTTCTCTGTTAAGCTATGTCCATTGGTTTCTGGCTCCAACATTTCAGAGGACTTTGTGACCCTGTTTTCCAGACCTGAGTTTAATTGGAGAGTTAATTATCTAAGCAAGAACACGTAAGCCAAGTCGAGTTTGGGGGTGAAGCCTGAGATCTCTGTTCCACCTCGGCAGACAAGAAAGTCTTTGTGAACCCTTGTTGATCATATTTTTACATAAGCAGATGTTCCATACAGCAGAGGCAAGAAACCAGGGAGAGGAGCCTGTAACCAGATCGTGTTTGGCTCAGATGAAGACAAAAGCTTCTTTATCTCTTTGCAATAACTTAGCCGAGGAAGACCTGAGGCCTGAGCTGGGAGGTCCTCGTTTCAGTTCCAAGCAGGCATTTGAGCTAAACAGGAAGGAATGGAGGTTCATTGGCTTGGCCTCAGCTTTTGGTCATGATTTCTGATTAGCATGTGCTTCTCAGATGAAATTCGTAAGCACCTTGAATAATTGATCCTTCCTCTCATTCCAGGAATTTTTTAGTTTGGTATTTTCAGAAGTTTCTTTCTTTTAGATTCACTTGACTCGGGCTACTAGACTGCCTTCATTAGTTCATGGTTTCCCTGGCAACCAACTGAAGGATCCATTCAAGTCCGTCCACAATGACCTTAATGAAAATGATGTAACAATACTTAAAATAGGTGTCCCTTCTCTAGAGCACAGTCGGATTCCTCAAGCTTCTGAGGGCTGTCTCTGCAAGAATCCTTCCCTCTGCATCGCAAGTGCTGCACGTTTCATTTCCCCCCGGATTCCTCTAGCTCAGTAAATTATTGTCTTACTACAGGGGAACCGCATGTACAAACCTCAGTCTCCCCATCTGGAAAATGGGGATAATAGTAACCGTCCCACTTATCTCATAGGACTGGTTCAAGAATCAGAGGGAGATGTGAAGGCGATGTGAAGGTGTTCGCAGTGTTGTAAAGTAGCCCATGGTGCGGGTTACACGTGCCACTGAGCCCAGCCGGGCAATGTGAATGAGAGCAGGAGACCAGACCTAAGAAAAGTCACAGTCACATCCCAGTGAGAGATGGCAACTGACACCAGGAGACATTATCCAGCTTGTGGGCTGTGGAAATGGAAGGCCCAGGCCCACAGACGGAAGCAGCTGCCACTTACTTTCAGCTAGGTGTGCTTCGGGAATAGGGGGCCAGTGTTCCTAATTCTTCTGATTCTATTTTTGAAGGACAACCAGAAATTCAAACGCTCAAAAACATCTTCTAATTTTTGAATTTTGGCAATGACTTCATAGGAAACAGACATGTGTGCACAGAGGCACACACGCATTGAGTGGAACCCACACTTCGGATCTGTTGTCTGGAGGCAACCCACAGGCCACCAGTTTGAGACCTGCGCTGGAGGACGTTCTCAGAGCCATGTGTAAATCTGGAATGAGCGAGGTATCGACCTCTGCTTTTATAATCTTGCCACGGAAAACAGGTTACACTCAGATTTACTGATTTTTTTTTTAGAGAGAGAAAGAGGGCGTGTGTGAGAGTGAGTGGGGGAGGGGCAGAGGGAGAGAGAATTCTGAAGCAGACTCCCTGCTGAGCATGGAGCCCGATGCGGGACTCGATTCCAGGATCCTGAGATCATAACCTGAGCCAAAATCAAGATTTGGTTGTTTAACCAACTGAGCCACCCAGGCACCCCTGGGTTTATAGATATGGTAAGAATTTATTAAGAACCCCTGGAGAATGGCAAGAGGTGAAGTGTGTAAGGAGGTTATGTTGGCTCAATGTTGGGATGAATTTATTGAGAACCAGAGGTGCTGAAAACAGTTTGAAGTTATACCAACCAAATACAATACATAAACCTTGAGAAGATCCCGGATTTGGGGACAAAAGAGAAGCAAGAAAAAAAAGATTATTTTCGGGGCAATTGCAGAAATTTAAATAAAGGCTGTGTGTTCGGTGGAATAATTTGATAAATGCTAATGCCTTAGATGTGTGTGATAATTAATAGCTCTGTGGTTATAGAGGAGAATGTCTCTTTTCCTAGGATGCATGCAGAAGTACTTAGGATGAAGTGCCAGGATGTATACAACTTCGTTTCAAAGGTTTAGCGGCGGGTGGGGCTGGGAGAAGGTTTCAAGAGGGAGAGAAAGAAGGAGAAAAGGCAAATGTCACTGCAAAGGCGGTTGAGGTGAGGTGTATTTATTGTACTCTTTTTTACACTCTCCCACAGATTTTATTTTATTTCTTTTTAAATTAAGTCAAAAGCAAGATAGGCTTTCCGATGAGGTGTGTTGTGAGCTTCCTGTCCTCGGAACTATTCACGTGGCTTTGGTTTGGAGTATTGCTGCAGTGATTGGCTACCCAGACCTTGCTGGATGCCTCTCAAGTCCTTTATTAGAGATCTACTAAGGGCAGGACCCAAAGATGCAAATCTAGGATGCTTTATTTATTTATTTGAGAGAAAGAGAGAGAGATAGCAGGGCGGGGAGGGGGTAGAGGGAGAGGGAGAGAGAGAATCTCAAGCAGGCTCCGTGCTGTGTGTGGAACCTGAGGCAGAGCTTGATCTCATGACCCTGAGATCATGACCTGAGCCAAAATCAAGAATCGGATGCTTAAGGAACTGAGCCACCCAGATGCCCCTAGAATGCTTTTAATTGCTCGATTCCTCAAGCCATGCACTGTTGTCTCCTTACTTAGATGAAGTAATTTATTTAAGGCAAGTAGCACAGTTCTGGACACATGATAGGTATGTACCACTAACTATCATTTTTCTTTTAGTTTTTTTTTTTTTGTTGTTGTTTACCTATGGCTATACTTTGAAACAAGCATTGCATCTCGGAGTGTCAACACCTCGCTAAAAACCATACTAGGAATCAATTTCAGGGTGGGGGAAGTATTTTCAACTCCTAGCCATGTATAACCTATCTAGGTGAGTTTTCATATTTAAACCCTGGAAATCATTTCATACTGACACTTGAAGAAATGATTTGAGATTCTCACTTCAGGGGCGCCCTTGTCCTCAGCTCCTGCTTAAGAACAAATAGAAAATATTCTACCTCAAAAGTTTCAGAACAATCAGCATACGAAGGGATATCAGAACAAAACTAAACACTTTATGCAGATATGTCGACATTTTTGGGAATTCACAGCTACAACCTAGAGTTCCGGGTATAGACTCCTCCCCCCGCTTGCTGAAGAGCCTCCACTTTGGTAGGCCCCTCCAGACATCCGGGCCCTGTGAGCACCCTAACCACAGCCCTCTTCGAGCTCACTCGGCACACAGACTGCTCTGCTCTCCTCCTAGGCCAGCTCCAAATGGGCACATGTCTAGGGGCCCTAGTCAAAACCTTATTGTATTTGGCCCCCTGAAAGTTTTTACTGGACTCTGAAGCACTATTCCCAGTTTGTCCGCCTTGGGAGTTGTGTCCATTTTGACTGTTCCTACCACCTCCCTAGAAACTCTTCTCTCCAGGTGAACTTACCTTAATGCATCTCCTTGGGATGTGGCTCTGCTCCCCAGAGGTTCACAGTCACAGGCCCCACCTTAGAGTCCGGCCTGCTATCACATTGTGGGGATTGGGCAAGAGTCCAAATGCAGGCCATGTACCACATGTCTAAGTGTTTAAACATTATAAAGCAAGTTTATGAACTGTTACGTAAACTATGTTCTGTGCTCCTACCTTGGCAAATATATCTCCTGTCAGTGCCATCCAGGCACAGACCCTCGGGAACATACCTGTGATGGAACAAAGTTAGGTGGACCGACTCACAGCAATGAGGGAGCCACCACACCCCGTGCGGAACCAAGGGACATCTCAATCAGGGTCAGCAAGGGCCTAGGAGAGATCTGGGCTTATGATGGGTGACTGGGGGAGAGTTCAAGAAGGCCTGGCTTAGCTCTGGGTTAAATGGATGCTCTAAAGAGGTGGGGGTAGTCCTGAGACTGGGTATTTGAACAAAGTGGGCAAGAGCTGTGATGCGTAAAAAAACAGCAGTCTCATTAGCCAGGGTAGGGGGACAATGGTCATGCTGCGGTTTGAATAAGTTCCTTGATTTTTTTTTTTAAGATTTATTTATTTATTTTTAGAGACAGAGAATCTCAACCAGACTCTCCACTGAGAGTGGAGCCCAACCTGGGGCTCCATCTCATGACCCTGAGACCACGACTCGAGCCAAAATCAGGGTTGCTTAACGGACTGAGCCAGCCAGGTGCCCCAGTAATGTTCTTAATTTGGTCTGTGCTCACACGTGACTTACAAGGAGGTCTTGGTTTTCTCTTGCTCTATCATGGGCACACTGCGGCCTGTTGCTTGTGTTCTCTGAGAATGTTTATGCTGTGTTGGAGGACACCCCCGCTCACCTGGGTGCCAAGGCCAGTTCCTGGTGATACCACGGCTTGGTGTCATCAGCAGAGCTGATGGGGCTCTGCTGCCATTCTTTTTCTCTTCTCATTTCTCCCTCAACAAGGAGGACCAGGGTTGAATGCAGACATCCTGGACTCCTCAGTGCTCTGTGTCCGAGCATGGCAGGGGGGAGTGGAGCCTTCTCCACTCCCCTTCTCCTCCCATTCCTGGCTTCTTCCCAGCCCTACTCAGGGACATGCACATCCCACCCCACACATCCACACTGACCCAGGGCCAGCCCTTGGGCCTCGCCATCTGCATGCTGGCAGGGAGGGGCATCGTCAGGAGGGTGAAATCAGAGAAGAGGCCCCCATAGGCCTGGGAAGCAGGCTCCAGGAAATTCCGGGGTCTTGGGTACCTGGAATATAATCTAGTCATTGGCTCCAGGGGGGTTCGTTCCCTCAGTTCTGCAGACTTCTCACCTCGTAGGGAAGGGCACGGTTAGAAGAGGGTCAGAGGGAGCCTGCTTGCCCAGGTCTCGGAGATAGGTCTACCTCTAATTGTTGACTTTCCACCTTGACCCATTCATTACAGTGACCTCCCTTGTCCAGCAGGACTTCCGCTTCCGGTCTCTTCTAGCTGGCCCGCTTCTGTTTCACTCGAGCCATCGTGTAAGACAGTCACTCAGCCCACACACCCAAACTGATGGGAAAGGCAAAAACCACTCAGTATTCAAAGCTATGAGTCTAGTCCCTCGACTTTTTCATAGAAAGATAGAAATATATACAAAGTTGCTTAAAATTCACATTTGTGTAAATGGCCAAACTCTGTAGGAGTGAAAATATGTCCCTCGTATGCCAAGATTTGCAAAGTGCAGTGACTGGTGGGTCACATTTCCTGAGAAGCCAAACTAACTAGTTTACTAATTCTATCCTCCTTAGAAACAGAGTTAACATTTCCAGAACTAGTTTCTATAGTGTATTTTGGTTCTCATCGAAGAATATTTGGCGTTCCTCTCTCAATTCTTACTTTTCCAAAGAGGAATGTCTTTCCTCATTATTCTAGTAAGGAAGAAATGTGACCTCTGGGTTCTGTGCTCAGAGAATCCTCCTTCAGGCGATAACGACCTCAGGTGGTGAGACTTTAGGACGTTGGAATTAAAGGTTTGTAAACACAGGCACAGAGGTTTCAGGTATAGACGTTGGTATACAGCTGACTCCCTGAGAAAGGACATCTTGTTTTACCCTTCAAGTATCTTCTGGCGTGGAAACCCCATGTCTTCAAACATAGAAATTGCAAAATCACGGTCCTTATCTGTTTGGGCCCATTTTGTAAGAGATCTTCTTTTTATCACCTGGAATTGTGTATTTTTACATTTCTTAGGCTTATACAAAATAATATTTGTGCCTTCTCTCAAGTACTAGTACTTAAAACAACTTCCCCTTGCCATTAATCTGCTTAGTGAAGCCTCTGAGCACTATATGTATGTATTTCCTTCCTTGATTTTCTTCTGCCTGTTCCTCCCTTCCTTCCATGAGTGGGACCAACGAAGAGGGTAGGTTTGGAGTCGGACTTTCCATTGAATTTTAACCCTATCATTTATTTGTTAACTAGGTGATCACGTACTTCAGTTGAACCTTCCCTCCCCCACAAAATAGGGGAAATAACACTAGTTATTTTATAGGGAGGTTGTGAGGACTGTATGAATGGCGCTCAGAATGATGTCTGGCACACTGTAAACATTGAATACATATAAACATTGATTTTTCCCCCCACGGTATTTAATAAGTGCCCACTATTGATAAAGCACTGTGTTAAAGGGTGAGGACAAGGTAATGAAGCAGATGTATTCCTTATTCTCTGGGAGCTTACAGTATAGAGATGGGAGACAGGTGAGTAAATAAGTGGGCATGGTAGGATGGGAGTTGAAATTGCCATGGGGTGACCAGGTGGAACCCCTATCCAGTTTTGAGAAGTCAGGGAAGGCTTTCCAGGGCTGATGTCTCCGCTGACACCAAAAAGGTGGATAGGAACCAACAAGGTGATGTGGGATCTGATGAGGCCTTCCAAGAGATGGGAACAGCATGTGCAAAGTCCCAGAGGCAAGGAAGACCAGGGCAGCTGCACTGCGGCAATCCAACCTTCTCAAGCCATTGATGCGATAAGGAAGACTGAAAAGAAATGAGCCAACTTTATTTTTCTGCATCCTTAGTCTCTTGAGTTTGTCTCTGTTTCTCAGAGGTCCCAAGTGGAACCCAGAATTATGGCATCTTGTGTAGCGTGGCTAACGTGATCCTATTTCTTTGAGCTAACTTCAGATGGTGATTTGCTCACCTCTTCCCTGACCTGCCCTCCAGCATCAGCTCCCCTTTGGATCTTGTTCAGGATTCTCCGTCTCTGGATTTACGCCTTCCGGGGAATATGTGTTTTAGCTTCTTTTACCTTTTTAGACCCCATCTGTTGTTTTAGATTTGCTTCCTTCCCATTTTATGACATCTTCGATTTCCCTCTCATTTTTCCTGTTGTTCTTCGTGCTTTCAACTGATGGCCACTCTAAAGTCTCAGCAGTTCATTTTCGTTTTCTGTTTCATCAGTCCCCGAAGCATTAGCATTTATTTAATCTCCAAAATAGTCTTTGGCCTTTTCTTTTTTTTTTTTTTTTTTTTTTTTTTTTAAAGATTTTATTTATTTATTTGACAGAGAGAGAGACAGCCAGCGAGAGAGGGTACACAAGCAGGGGGAGTGGGAGAGGAAGAAGCAGGCTCATAGCGGAGGAGCCTGATGTGGGACTCGATCCCGGAACGCCGGGATCACGCCCTGAGCCGAAGGCAGGCGCTCAACCGCTGTGCCACCCAGGCGCCCCTGGCCTTTTCTTTCACACGAATCATTCCCCTTGCTATACGATGATTTTGCTAGGATTTCGCTCATTTTTAAGGGGCTCTTGGCCAAGATATCAAAGTTGAGATTACAATAAAAATGTCACATGATTTTGACAAACATGCTTTGCTGAGCTTAAATAAATAATTTCTATTGGGTATTTCAATGGGGCCCAAGATACTCAGATACTTGAAATGAACTTAGAGACTGGGTCAAAACTGCATATGTCAGATATATTAGAAAACTTTTTTTTTTTTAAGATTTTATTTATTTACTTGACAGAGAGACAGCCAGCGAGAGAGGGAGCACAAGCAGGGGGAGTGGGAGAGGAAGAAGCAGGCTCATAGCTGAAGAGCCTGATGTGGGGCTTGATCCCAGAACGCCGGGATCATGCCCTGAGCCGAAGGCAGACGCTTAACGACTGAGCCACCCAGGCGCCCCTATATTAGAAAACTCTTAATCCTGATTTTGATATTTCCACCCACCACACTTCCCAATCGTGATAACAGAAGTTAACAGTTATCCTACACTTTTAATGTGCTAGAGGCTTTACTGAATGAGGGCGAGCACCATTTCATTTAGTTCTTGTTAAAAACCTACAAGGTGGATACTCTTATTGTCCCCTTTTCACAGATTAGATTTCCCAGTGTCACACACATGGCGGGAATCAAGCCCTCTCCCGGAGCCTGTGCGCTCACTCACTGTGCTCTGTGGCCAGGTGGCCTTAAAGTCGTAAAGGAGTAAGTGAAGGGGAAGCTGGAGATCTTGGCTAGCAGTCGGGCGGGCAGTGTGAATTCTTTGTCTTTCTTCCTCTTTCTCTTTCTTTCTTCCTTCTTTCTTTCTTTTCTTTCTTTCTTTCTTTCTTTCTTTCTTTCTTTCTTTCTTTCTTTTTTTTTAAGATTTATTTAGAGAGAGATTTATTTATTTTGAGAGAGGGAGAGAGAGCTAACAAGAGAGTGGGGGAAGGGGCAGAGGGAGAGAGACTCTCAAGCCGACTCCCCAATGACAGTGGAGCCCAATGCAGAGCTCGATCCCACGACTCAGATCATGACCTGAGCCAAAACCAAGCATTGGACGCTTAGCCGACTGAGCCACCCGGGCGCCCCAGCAGTGGGATTTGTCACTCGTCTGGGATTTTTTATTCCGATGCCCTGTCACTCATGTTAGCTAGAGCAAAACTGCGGCTCATTCCTTTCCGCTGACATGCAGCATCTCCAGGCCAATTAATTTTTTTTAGAGTGATTTAGTATCGTGTTTAAGATTTGCAAAATGTGTCCTTCCCTTTGAAGACATGCATGTTGAAATGATGTAATGTCTGGGATTGGCTTCAAAATAATTCCTTCTGGTGGGATCTGTAAAGAAAACACGATTGGCTGTGATGGTTGTAATGGGGCATCTATTGAAGTAGATGGTATTCATTTTACTCTACTCTATATTTTTGTGTGTATTGGAAACTTATCATGATAACATTTCTGAGTTACTTCACTCGCCTCCTGTGAGGATATCATTGCTCCCCAATTTCCCCGGTGAATTGTATTTCATTTTCTTTATTAGAAGCTCATATAAAGACCACCAGTCGTTTAAGAGAGGCATTTATTTCGGCATCTTCCTTGTGGACCTTCCTTTCACTTTTCTGTGATAAGCCTTTTAAGAAGCTTGGTTATTAGAATGTATATTTTCCTTAATCCTCCACCCATCCATTTTCTTGTTAAAGCAGAATTTGACTGCTGACACCGCTTTTTCTTCTCTTCAATTCTCTAACACACTTTTTTCTTTTCGAGTAGATTTTGTTCACGCAGTTAATTATGACATGATTTTGGTACAATTTTTCGGCAGGATTCCTTTTTGAGAGAGACTGTCGTGCTCCAAGTTTTAGATGAATGTTAATTCTTTTTCACTATTATGAGACCCAAGAGATAGGACGTGTCTTCTCTATGACACAGACTCTATTAAGTAAGTTTTATTAAAACAGAGCTCAGGTCGAGTGAGGTTTTGCCTGTTTATTTGTTCTTCACTCGCTGGTTCATCAATAAATTATTAAGTTCCGACACCCCTTGAGTATCGCAAAGAACAATTCACTGCCTTAAATACTAATGTGTCTGTAGGGCTTCTGTAAGATATTATTTTTAAAGCATTGTGTTATACCGAAACTGAATTTGGAACACAGCCAACATTGACTCGATTATGTTCTTTAGGGATTATGAAGTTCCAATTTCTTCTGATACAGTATGCACGAAAAAGTACAATTAGGAAGAGAGGATTTATTTGTTCGCTCACTCAACAAATATTTATTGAGGGCCTAGCATGTGCAAATATTTTTCCAAGTCTAGGGATCCTTTGCTAGATAGATGAATTTCCCTGTCCTCTTATAGTTTATATTCTACCGGAGGAGACAGGTAACAAAGAAAATAAAGTTTATACAAAGCACATCAGACGGTAACAAGCGAGCAGAACCGAAGTAGGGAGGGGAAGAAGCAGCATGAATTGGGAAGTTAGAAAAGGCAGGCAGAAGAGGCCTCTCTGAGAGCTTTTGAGTGAGAACTGAGAGAATAAGGGGGTTCACCTGGGGGAGACTTGGGGTCAGAGCAGGACGCAGGAGCTGCCTGGCTGGGGTGGCAAGAGCAATCCATCTTTTTTTTTTTTTTAAGTACATTTTTTTTAAGTACACCCAAAAACGTTGAGTCAAGAGAAAAGTGATAAATGAAACAATAAAAAAAAAAAAAAACACTCAAAACAAAAAATTGTCCATTGGCAGCGTGCGGACATGAATACGAGGTTTCAGCACCGTCTCACTGCGGTTACTTTCACCCCGTTTGTGTAATCTTGCGGATGTGAATGAAGTCACGCAGGGTGGGGGGCAGTGTGGCTGCGGTGGAGCCACGGAGGGAGAAAGGCAGGCGGTGGGCCCTAGGGGCTGCCACACCGGGGCTGGGCGGCGGGGTCGGGCAAGGGTTTGGCTCTTACTCTAAGATGAGAAACAGAGCCTAACACCCCAACAGAATGACTCCGGCTGCTGTGATAAGACTGTAGGAGAGCTGGGCAAGGTTGACTCTTGAGGTTTCCGGGATAGTAATTAAGGTGAGAGGACGCTGGTGAGAAGGGTTTGGACTCTGGAGGCATTTTGGGAGTAGGACTGACATGTGCCGATGGCTGGGGCGTGGGGTGGGAGCGGGAGTGGAGTCAGGGATGCTACTGGCGTATCTGGCCAGAGCCCCTGAAAGTAGGAGTCACCCTTCACTGAGCCAGGAAGGCCTGGAGAGGAGTGGCTTTGAGAATGATCAGGAGAGAGGTTTGGACGTTTTAAATTGGAGAGAGCTATCAGGCATCCAAGTGGAGATGTCCATCAGATCTATGGTTTAAAGTTCAGAGGGGAAACTGGATTGGATAAAAATTTGGGAGGCTCTTTTGCCACAGTGGCTTCTAGAATGTTTATAAATTAAATGAGGGCCCCCAGGTAAAAATCTTAGAAACATCTTTTTATAGCCTCATTAATTGCCAAAAATCCTATTGCTGTTTTTTTTTTTTAAGATTCAATTTATTTATTTGAGAGAGAGGGAGAGAATGAGCAGTGGGGAGGGGCAGAGGGAGAGAGAGCAGGAGAGAGCAGCAGACTCCCTACCGAGCAGGAAGGAAGCCTGATGCAGGGCTCGATCCCAGCACCCGGAGATCATGAGCCAAAGGCAGAGGCTTCATCAAGAGAACCACCCAGGTGCCCCCCTGTTGCTGTTTAGAATCGGAAAAGGATGGAAAGGGAAAAAAAGAGAGAGAGAAAAGAAAAAGGCTTTGACATCAGACAGACCTGTTGGAATCCTGCTCTACCACATAATATGGCTGGGTGACTGTGAGAAAGTTACTCAACTTCTCTGAGCGGCTCCTTTAGAAAAAAATGGCAATTAGGCTGTACGTCTCCAGAGCTGTGTGAAGCTAAAATCCGATAATGGATAAACCCGTACAGAGCTGAAAGACATTAGCTTTTCCTCCTGATACTGACTGCTGGTTTTTATAGCAAAGTGGCTCAGCAGGGGTGAGGAGGTTATCTCTGGGGAGGGGAGCAATGCACTCTGGGGTGAGGAGGGTGCATGGGGAGAGTGTGGAGGGAAGAGCTGGCCCCTCACTTCCCACCCTCTGCACAGTGTGTTGCCACGTCCCACCATGTATGTGTTAAGTTGAATTCTTTCCCATTTCGTGTAACTTGGCTATTTAAATGTAGGGGCTGTTTTTGGCATTTTAAATATTTAAAATTATACATGGTTTCTAGGGAAATCCCAAAGGCATTAAAGGTTTTGCCTGCAGAGACGAGTCCTGACTATTGAAGAGCATCTTTCTTCAGAAACTGTGATATGCCGAGTCCAGCCAGTGGTGGTAAAGGATGACAGTCAGGACCCTGGAACCAGAGTATTCCGTCCCTTTAATTTACTAAGGAGATCTCTTTGCCGGCCACCAGTAAAGTCTCCTATTAATGTAAAAACACTGCATTTGTTTTCCTTACATGAACTTGAAGTTTAGCAGTCTTGAGTCTCCAAGTGGCGTGACTGCTGACTGAGGGGTCCGCGCCGTGGAAGCAGATGGAGAGGGCGTCGGATGTGTTTACCCCCACCCCCAGAGTGGTTCTCTCTCTGATGGCATCCCTTTTTTGGCAAAATCACACGGGTCCTGTCACTCTGCCTGCTTCTCAGCCTCTTTCTTGAGCTCCAGGAACACCGTGAACTCCGAACCTGGAAGAGTCTCCCCTCCGTCCTGCCCCCTCTGAATGGGTTCTCCCAGCTGCTGCAGTTCTGACTCTGTTTATTTATTTTTTAAAATTTTATTTTATTTAAATTCAATTAATTAACACATAGTGTATCAGAGGTAGAGGTCAGTGATTCATCAGTTGCATATGACACCCAGTGCTCATTCCATCATGTGCCCTCCTTAATGCCCATCACCCAGTGACCCCATCCCCCCACCGCCTCCCCTCCAGCAACCCTCAGTTTGTTTCCTATGATTCAGAGTCTCTCCTGGTTTGTCTCCCTCTCTGATTTCATTTTATTTTATTTTTCCCTCCCTTCCCCTATGACCTTCTGTTTTCTTTCTTTTTTTTTTTTTTAAAGATTTTATTTATTTATTCGACAGAGAGAGAGACAGCCAGCGAGAGAGGGAACACAAGCAGGGGGAGTGGGAGAGGAAGAAGCAGGCTCATAGCGGAGGAGCCTGATGTGGGGCTCGATCCCATAACGCCGGGATCACGCCCTGAGCCGAAGGCAGACGCTTAACCGCTGTGCCACCCAGGCGCCCCTTCTGTTTTGTTTCTTAAAGTCCATATATGAGTGAAATCATATGACAATTGTCTTTCTCTGGTTGACTTATTTTGCTTAGTATAATACCCTTTAGTTCCATCCACATTGTTGTAAATGGTAAGATTTCATTTTTTGATGGCTGAGTAATATTCCATTGTATATATACCACATCTTCTTTATCATTCATCTGTTGGTGGACATCTGGGCTCTTTCCATAGTTTGGCTATTGTGGACATTGCTGCTATAAACATTGGGGTGCAGGTGCCACTTTGGATCGCTACATTTGTATCTTTGGGGTAAATACCCAGTAGTGCAATTGCTGGGTTGTAGGGTAGCTCTACTTTCAACTTTTTGAGGAACCTCCATACTGTTTTCCAGAGTGGCTCCACCAGCTTGAATTCCTACCAACAGTGTAGAAGGGCTCCCCTCTCTCTGCATCCTCGCCAACATTTGTCGTTTCCTGACTTGTTACTTTTAGCCATTCTGACTGGCGTGAGGTGGTATCTCATTGTGGTTTTGATTTGTATTTCCCTGATGCCAAGTGATGTTGAGCACTTTTTATGAGCTATTTTTATGTCTTCTTTGGAGAGATGTCTGTTCATGTCTTCTGCCCGTTTCTTGACTGAATTGTTTTTTGGGTGCTGAGTTTGGTAAGTTCTTTACAGATCTTGGATACCAGCCCTTTATCTGATTAAGACATTTGCAACTACCTTTACCCATGCTGTCGGTTGTCTTTTGGTTTTGTCGACTGTTTCCTTTGCTGTGCAAAAGCTTTTTATCTTGATGAAGTCCCAATGGTTCATTTTTGTTTCTGTTTCCCTTGCTTTGTTTAACAACACCCTGTGCCCAGACCCCCACCAGGCCCTGAGTGACCTGAGGAAAGGATGGGTTTACAATGGCTCTTTTTCCTGTCCTCCCAGAGGGTGCGTACCCTGAAGTCACAGCCTGCAAGGACAGCGTTGCGTGCCCAGAGAAATCTGTGCCTCGTTCCACTGGATCCTGCCATCACAATCCTCCCAGGTCACGTGACATTTTCGTTGCAGGTGACTGACTGTGGGACATCATCTCCAGAGACCCAGTGGCGGTTTTCCTTGGGGCTTTAGCACTGTATAAGGGGACGCACACTCATGATTTTTAAAAATCATGATTACCTTTCTCTGACTGTAAAAGTAATGTTTGTACATCTAAGCAGATCCGGGTTTTCTGGGTCCTAAAGTGTACCAACTTAGGGGGACATCTTTAAGGAAAAGAATAAAAAATTATGAATACAGACTTACTCGTGACTTGATTTTGCAGGGGCCCACGCAAGTGAGAAACCCAAAGTTCACACTTGGCGTCACATCGAATCTACCCATGAGGCCCCCTCCAGAAAATTGAGAAGCCAAACCACCTTCAACCCCACTTCCTCAGAGGGCGCGTTAACCCTTTTCTATTTTTAAGTAACAGCTTTATTGAGGTAAAGCTCACATACCATACAATTCACCTGAAGTATACAATTTAGTGGGTTTTGTGTATTCACAGTTTTGCCACCATCATTGTAATCCATTTTTTTTTTAATAATGATTTTTTATTATATTATGTTAGTCACCATACAGTACATCCCCGGTTTTCGATGTAAGGCTCGATGATTCATGAGTTGTGTATAACACCCAGTGCACCATGCAATACGTGCCCTCCTTACTACCCATCACCGGTCTATCCCATTCCCCCACCCCCCTCCCCTCTGAAGTCCTCAGTTTGTTTCTCATAGTCCATAGTCTCTCATGTTTCATTCCCCCTTCTGATTACCCCCCCTTTCTTTATCCCTTTCTTCCCCTACTGATCATTCTAGTTCTTATGTTCCATAGATGAGAGAAATCATATGATAGTTGTCTTTCTCTGCTTGACTTATTTCACTAAGCATTATCTCCTCCAGTGCCGTCCATGTTGTAGCAAATGTTGAGAACTCATTCTTTCTGATTGCTGAGTAATATTCCATTGTATATATGGACCACAACTTCTTAATCCAGTCATCTGTTGCAGGGCATCTCGGCTCCTTCCACGATTTAGCTATTGTGGACATTGCTGCTATGAACATTGGGGTGCATATGGCCCTTCTCTTCACTACGTCTGTATCTTTGGGGTAAACACCCAGTAGTGCAATGGCTGGATCATAAGGTAGCTCAATTTTTAACTTTTTAAGGGACCTCCACACGGTTTTCCAGAGTGGCTGTACCAACTTGCATTCCCACCAACAATGTAGGAGGGATCCCCTTTCTCCACATCCTCTCCAACAATTGTTGTTTCTTGCCTTGTCTATTGTAATCCATTTTAGAACATTTTTATCACCCCAAAGAGAAACCTTGTACCCATTAGCAGTCACTAGCCACTTCCCCCAACATACCTAGCGAGGCCACCACGAATTTACTTTCCCTCTTGGTGGACTTGCCTGTTCTGAGTAGTTTCTATACATGGAATCACACAGCATGTGGTCTTTTGTGACTGGCTGCTTGCACTCAGCAGCGTGTTTTCAAGATTCATCCACTTTGTAGCTTGTATCAAAACTGCATTTTTTATTGTTCAATAATAGTCCACTGTATGGACATACCGTATTTTTTTAAATCCCCTGGAGGCACAATTGATGAAGTCCTTAAAGAAGGGGAAATGCAGCCATTTATTTATTTATTTATTTATTATTATTATTTTTAAAAAGATTTTATTTATTTATTTGACAGAGAGAGAGACAGCCAGCGAGAGAGGGAATACAAGCAGGGGGAGTGTAAGAGGGAGAAGCAGGCTCCCAGCAGAGGAGCCTGATGTGGGGCTCTATCCCAGGACTCCAGGATCACGCCCTGAGCCGAGGGCAGATGCTTAACGACTGAGCCATCCAGGCGCCCCAAAATGCAGCCTTTTAAATGCCATCCTGAGCCTTCCCTCTCTGGTTTCTTCCCTTTCTTGCCCCCTCTCCAGGCTCTGGAGATTAACAAAGAGGCAGAGCGGGGGAACCGGGAGTCTTTATTATCACTGTGACCAATGTTACCTGGAGTTCATAGCTCATGGGCCCGAGACACGCCCTATCTGTGGGGGATGGGCTGGGATGCAGTTGCCATTCATCTGCTGCAGGTGGGATTTGCCCAAGGGCATGGGCCAGCCCCAGGCCATTCCTGGACCGCAGTCTCTTTTTGCATACATTCGAATTCTGGGAAGATGGAGAAGACTACACTCCTGGAGGAACCCTTGACAGGCAGGCGGCTTGCTGTTGTGCTCTGTCTTTGGCTCCACTGCTGAACCTCAAATTTATGCCCCTGGCTTGGGGGCTGGAGTAGGGAGCTTGGGCTCATGGAGGGTGCTGGCGCTATTATTAGAAGGCCAGCGGGCTGGAAGTTGCTGACTCTTAGACGCCTGCCTGGCCTGAAAGACACTGGAGCACTTCGGAGCAGCTGCCTTTTTGCTGTTTAGTATGGAAAAGGCTTTTTCTCTACTCTCTTGGTACTGCCGATCTCTGTGTCCTAGTGGCTAACTCAGGAAACACTGCCCCAGCCAATGGCTCGGTCCCGGGGAATCCTGAGGGGGCTGGACGAATCCTGAGCATAGTCCCTGGCTGGCCGAACAAACTCAAATACACTTGTCACAAGACAAGCCAATGACTCAAGAGATGGTGGTTTGAAGGGAGACTTTTATTTGGGCAGCTGGGGGAGGTGGCAGCTCAAATCTTAACAACCGACCTCTCCATGCGCAAGATGGACACTGGAGTTGTACAGGGAGAAGTCCAAGGGTACGTGCAAGGGAGCAGGCGGAGGGCACGTGATCACGGGTAGGGGTGGGGGGTGGTCGGTGACTGATCACGGGCAGGGAAGGGGACATCTGGGGTGTTTGGTCTTCTAGGTAATTCTGCCTCTATTAGGGCTTTTCTGGCCTGGTCATTGTAGAACATCTTCGTCGATGCTTCGAGAAAATGCGGTAAGAAATAAGCACAGTAGGTTTCAGTGGGAGCTTGAGTTAAGTGGGCTTGTCTATTCCTGGTTTTAACTGTTGGGGTCTATAGCTGAGCAGCAAAGCTCACTGACATTAGGTCTGGGCTGGGCCTGAGAAATAAATTAACCAAAGACAGATTAACAGGAGAAAAACATACAGATTTCATTTGATGTTAATATTTTACGTGGCAGGGGAGCCTTCAGAGGAAAGACGTGAAGACCCAAAGAAGTGGATAGCTTATGTAGCAATTCAACAAAGCATGATAAATCGTGGAGCTATGCCAAGACGAAGTTTGCGTTAGTGGCGATAAATTGTGGGAAAATGACTGGAACTGTTGGGGGGGGGAACTAATGGAAGATAAGGGTTATTTTAGTAGGTTTGTTTGTACAGATTTATTTCAACTTCAACTCCCAGTCTTTTGTGGTGAGAATGTTCTCTTCCTGGGCCACGGAGGGCATTTTTCTCCAGGGAAATTATGTCCTGATTTGAGGTAGAAAGGATCGGATCAAAGAGGTCTTCCTGCCTGTGTTTTTTCTCAAGTGTCTTCAGCTCAAAATAATCAGTATGCCAAAGTGGCATGTTTTGGGGTAGCATCTCCTCGTCCCCTATGGTACCAAGGAAGGTTGTGGCCACTGTGGAGAACTGAGCACTTACTGTGTGCCGGGCACAATTCTAGGCCCTGGGAAAGAGCAGAGTGATGGTCAAGGACAGTTCTGTAGTAATGGAAGAGGGCTGGACGGGCTGGGGGACATTGGGGAGCTCTCTTTGGAGGGTTTTAGGTCTCTCAGGGAAACAGGAGCACCAGGCAAGAGGCAGGGGGTGGAGAGGGTAGGAAGTTGGACGGGAGAACGCAGCGGGAGAGGAGGGACCCGGAGCGTGGTTGGATGGAGCCATGCCGAGGACCCACGGGAGCAGGGTCACCATCCTAGTGTGTGCTTTTCTCCTGCCTGACGGCAGTTCTCAAGTAAGCAGAGCTTGGGGTTTACCAGGAGTGGAGACTTGTCAACTAAGATTAGTTAAAAGAGCGGGCAGCTAGTTGACAGGGCATGTGAGGGAGTAATCTTGACTGACCATAGATTTTAATGATTGGCCATGGGATTTAATAAAGGTAAAGGGATAAGTGGATGTGAGGCGTGAAGGCAATGAAGAAAAGGTAAGATCAATGGATTTTATTAATTTTTATTTTTTAAAAGATTTTATTTCTTTACTAGAGAGAGAGAAAGAGCGTGCGAGGGAGCGGCAGAGGGAGAGGGAGAAGCAGGCTCCCCGCTGAGCAGGGAGTGGGATGCAGCCTGGATCCCAGAATCCCAGGGTTGTGACCTGAGCCGAAGGCAGAGGCTTAACTGACTGAGCCACCCAGGCGTCCCGAGATCAGTGGATTTTAAACTTCAATGCAGACACTAAAATGTAGCAGTGTTCTTCTGTTTGTTTTGGGCACTTCGCGCAATCAGCATAGTTGAAAAAGTGTGGGCTTTGGAGCCACAGAGGTATGAGCTCAGCTTTTCAGCTCAGTAATTTAAGGGAGTCTAACCAAGTTTCATGTCTTCATCTGTGAAACAAGGCCCTCGTTCTTCCCTAACCAGGGTTTTGGGAGGTGTCATTTAGAAGACGCCCGGGAAGGGCTGCAGTGCGGGCACTTGCCCATGGGGGCCCTAGTGTCCTTTCTAGGCTGGATGCTCCCCATTCTTTCTGAAACAAGCTTCCGTGTCCTCACCGGCCAGCAGTGAACATATGCAAACGATTATTTAAATCATTTAATAAATTAAATTATTATTCACATTAATAATTATTCGTTGCTAATTGATTAGTCACATAAAGCACACCCTGAAGAGAGTAATCGATGAGAAGATAGTTTTAAAATAATAAAAAAAAGTGTAAGGAGAAGGAAAGGATACAAGGAGAAAAAAAAGACCAGAAAAAAAAAAATAGAAGATCAAAGGAGATAAAAGTTACTGAAGAGAAACAGGAAAGGTGTTGAGAAAATCAGATGTAACTTTGCCCAAGGAAGCACGCTAGTCAAGTCCTGTCACTAATTTCTGCGGCTCCAATTCCCCTCCCCTTTACCTTTGGGCCCTCCCCCCATTTAGTCTGAAGGGATAAGAGGCGGGAATGAGGCAACCGGGCTATTATTCACCAGGTGTTGGACATCATTCCGATGTGGGGGATAATGGATTTAACCTGAAGGTAGGGTCTTTCCTAAATAAAGGTGAGGGGGGGGGAAGAGTTGTTTGCTCTGCAGGCATTTGCGGTCTGAATGTGGTCGGTAGATTGACCCGTGGGGGCCGCCGTCCACAGTGGAGAGGTATGGAGGGCCTAGTTAGGGGGTGCAGAGGGCTCAACTGGGGGGCAGTTAGGGGGCTCTGACTGGCAGGAGGAGGGGGAATTGATTGTCATCTGGTGTATTCGGAGTCTGTCAGCCTGGTTCTGTCATTCTGTTCCTTTTCCCTTCTTCCCCCTTTATTCCTGGTTTCCTTCAGGCCCTGAGCGTAGTGTGCCTCTTGCAGCCCCAGGGAGATCTCCACAGAAGACAAGTGTGGGGAGGCGTGTGCCGGGGATGCTGGTGATGTTCCAGGGGAGGAGAGGCAGCCATGTTCCATACAACAGCAAGATGGGCCCATGTCACCCCCAACTCAACCCACCTGCCAAGCCCTCCCCGTCACCCTGCCACCTTCCCCACCCAGCTAGAATAAGAGGCCTGGGTCCCCGGAGCCTGATGTTCCTACCTCTGGCAGACTGTAGTACCGGTCCTGTGGCTCAGCTTGCAGGCCCCACCCCCTGAAGGGACTGCTCTGACTTACCTCTGCGTCTCTGGACTTAGCACAGGGCCTGTCACTTGGGTCAAGTCAGCTTCAGATTTATCTCGAATCCAAAGGGCTCTCTAGCCTGCATCAGGTTCATGAAATATCCCTCTCCACAGTAAGCTGTATCTTGTATAAATACGCGTTCCAGGGGCTCCCAGTTCTCAGACAACCAGAATGTTCACCAGGGAGGATGTCACAGCAGGAGGCTATGTCCCTGGGGTGGAGGTACCGGGGCCCTGGTTACACTCCTTTGTCTCAGCCCGGAGGTCACCTACAGCTTTCGTGCGTGATTCTCACCCGCTCCCGAGATGGCCACCCTCCAGAATGGCTCCAGGGGATCTCTTGTTGGTGTTCTTGCCTAGTGTAACTTCTCCCCCTTAAGTGCGGGGTGGACTTAGTGACTTATTTCTAATGCACACAATCCAACAAAAGTGATGGGATGTCACTTCTGAGGTGAGGTTACAAATACTGTGACATCTGTCATGCCTGCCCTCTCCTGCTCGCTTTGAGGAAAGCCGGCTGCCATGCTGTGAGTTGCCCCACAGAGCTGCACGTTGCAGTGAGGAACTGAGTCCTGCCAACACCCACTGAGTGAGCCTGGAAGCCAATCCCCAGACTTCGGGTGCCTGAGACTCCTGCTGAAACCTCGCTGCACTTTGTAAGAGTCGTGAGCAGAGTCCCCCAGCTAAGCTGTGCCTGGATTCCCAGCCCCCAGAGACTGGGTTATAGCAAATGCGTGTTGTTTTAAGCCATTGAATTTGGGGGAAATCTGTTGTGCTGCCGTAGATACGAACCCAACTTGTCCGTTTCGCTCCAACACCAGCCTGCTTCTCCCTGACGGAGGCCATTCTCTGGCCACAGGAATATGCTCGGCCACGTAAGTGGCAGCCTCGAAGTGCCCTGGAGTTCATGGCTCTGGGAGATGTCAACCAAGCTGCCTCTTCCTGGGGGCACCGTTCTAAGATGTGTTCTACACAGTCTCTCGGAGGCCACAGACCTGTTACCAGCTGTCCTGCCTACCAAAATTGGCCTTTTTTTTCCTCCTCAGGTCATTTCTGGGCTTCTTTCTTGAGGGTTATTTAAAAATAAACTTACTGGCAGGATCATGTAACATAAGCAAAGGTTGAAAATACTTTCTGGAATGAGCTGATGGAAATCCATTGCTTCTTTTAAAAGGGTGAGCAGATATAACACTAGCCCTGTGGTTCTCAGTTGGGGGAGCGACTCTGTCCCCCTCCCTCAGAACATCTGGTAATATCTGGAGACATTTTTGATGGTCACAACGTGGGGGGAGGCAGGTCGTAGGTAGAGGCCAGGGATGCTGCATATTCCACAATATACCGGACAGAGCCACAGCCAAGGACTACCCAGCCCCAGGTGCCGAGAGGGCTCAGGCTGAGAAACCCTGAACCCTGCAGCAATCTGAAAATAAGAGTGGGAGGATATGGGTTTATACGCAATGCGGTTGACAAATGAAATCGGTTTAGAAGTTAAAGAGCAAAGTTTTTTAAAAGGGCAGAAGCTAGGAAGCGTGTTGTGTTTTGGGCAGGCTGCGGAACGCAGTGGTTCGCAGCCTGTCTGTAAAGTCAAATGGGCGGGAGCTGGACTCCAGGGTCTGGACTTTCTTGCTCAGGGACCTTGAGCAAATGACTTGACCTCTCTAAGCATCAGTGTCCTCATTTGTAAAATGGGCCAGCCTCATTGATTGGCGAGAATTAAATGAGGGGAGCATGTAAAGCATGTGGCATAAAGCATAGCATTCTCTGAGCACCCGATGCAGGTCTACCCGGGAGCTACCATGAGTTTTTGGTTTCCCGGTGCATAAAAAAGTTACGTTGATGCCATACTGTAGTCTCTTAAGTGTGCAATAGTATTAAATCGGAAAAAACGGTGTGCATACCATAATTAAAAAGTGAGCAAATGCTCGGGGAATAAACGGCCGGACGGATGTGCTCCACCAGGATGCTATCCGATTTCCATGGGCAAATAGAGTGATATCTGTGAAGTGTGATAAAAGGAGGCCTGCCTGTAATTGGAAGCAAGCTAGAGCAGCTGCAGGGAAGAACAGGGGCCCACGGTCCGAGCCCAGAGCAGTGAGCAAGGCGAGTGGAGATCCGTTCCCCAAATGGTTCGGTACTAGCACGGGATCCTCTCTGAAATCCTATGTGTGAGTCATCACAGAATCTTCCCTACCACCCAGAATTTTGCTGTCTAAATCCCTGCTGGTTTTGGTTTTCGTTTTTCCAGAGTTATTTCTCGAATGTAAATAAACAATCCATGGCCGGGGCCTGCGGAGGCCTCCCCACAGAAGCCAGCCTTCTCACCCGGCGCAGACAAGGCTGCAGAGCTTGCCTCCCCCGCCACGGGCCCTGTGCTCCTTACGCGGACGCCTCGGGTTACCCCAGGAAAACGGCCTGCGCAAATAAAGCCGCCCAAGCCAAATAAACACTGACCCTTCTTGGTCTACCATGGACGGCATGAGGCCTCAGGAGGAGAACGAGGCCTCACAGGCAGGGAGGTCTCCCGGATGCGTCTGGTAGTTGGCTCCTGAGAGTGACACACGCGCACACACACACACACACACACACACACACACACAGGGGAACGGGGTGGTGGGGGTGAAGGGGCGGGCAGGACGGGCAGAGAATGTACACGCAAGAGGGAAGTCGTATAGTCTTCTACTGTCTCGTCTCGAAGGTGACATCCATCACGTTTGCCGAGTTCTGTCTATTGGAAGCGAGTCACTAAGCCGGCCCACACTCCAGGCAGGGGGCCTCGCCAGGGCATGCACGCCAGGAGCCATTTTAAGAACAGCTTACCGCGAGTGTGGGATGTGGGACGGAGGCTCGGCGCAGGCCCCGCGGTCAGAGTGGAGTCAAACAGACCACTCTGTGCCCGCAGGGCCTGGCAGCCCTGCATGTCTGCGAGCTTGTGGGGTAACCTACCTTTTCAGAGGATTCACACTGGCGAGAAAGAGCGATTCTGGTCTGGAGACCCTGGAAACGATACCCAGGAATATGGAGTCTCTCTAACCCATACATCAGGCCCATGGTATCTCAAAGCTACTGTAACTCGTCTCCTATGACTGCTGTAGTCAGTGACCACAAACTTGGTGACTTACAGCAACCCAGATTGAGTCCCTTCCGGTTCTAGTAGCCAGAAGTCTGAAGTCAGTTTCAATTGGCTAAAGTCAGGTTATTGGCAAGGCTGGTCCCTTCTGGAAGCTCTCGAGAAGAACCTGTTTTCTTGCTTTTCCACCTTCTAGAAACTGCCTGTATTCCTTGGCTTGTGGCCCTTCCACCTCTTATCAGGACTCTGTGAGTGCGTTAGCCCAGGATAAGCCCCCGTGCGAAGAGCCTTAACAGACTCACAGCTGCAAAGTCTTTCTGCCAGTTAAAGTTAACATTCACATGTCCCAAGGAGCAGGTCTGGGTAGCTTCCTTGGGCCATTCTGCAGCCTGCCACACTTACATCACAAAATAGCCAATGAACAGGTCCTACTGTCACCATCCAGTGCTATGACCCTTACGTTCTACCTCTGAAATGCCAACTGTGGCCCCTCATGGCTGATCGAATACAGCCTGTTCCTATAACCTGATCGTGCTGTTACTTGCCCGATTGCTCCCAGGTCCGTTCTTGCCTTTCCCTGCAAACTGCCTTTCCCAGACTCCCTTGCCAACAAGGCTGGGTATGGCCAGTGTGCTGGTGAGAGATTGGAGGGCAGGAGGAAGCAGCCGAGGTGCATCTAACTGAAGCAGGTTAGATGGACCCAACCTGTATTACAGGTCCCACGAGACAGACTCCACCTCCACGGACCCTGCTCTTATTGGGCAGCTCTTGTGGGGATCCAGCTCTCCTTGGGGACACTTCTGCTCTTGAGCTCCAGCCCTTAAAAGGGTGATGGCAGCTTCCTGCTGATACTAATTCCAAGGTGACTTCACCAGCCCCTAGATAGCTCTTCAGCTTTCCCAATACCTTTGTAGTGAATTCCTCTTTATTAAATTCTTTCTAATGGCCCACCAGCTCGGTGCCATCTGTTCTGACTGAGCCCTGAGTGGTACACTGGCTTTCAGGGGTTTTCATATCACCCCAGACTATCTGTTCAACTTTATCTCCCAGATTCCTTTATTCTAGCTAACCCAAACCACATGTTTTCCTTCAAATATACTTTCCTGCTTCAGGAAGTGTATGCTCAAGGCGTTCCTTCTATATGAAATGCCCCTGCCCCCATTTTTGGTTTTGCTTATCAAAATATTTTGGGTGTTCTTGAGTATCGTTTGAAAATCCTCCCTCGTCCCGTGTGCCAATGATGATAGTGCCTGGAATTATCTCTTTTGCTGTGACAGTGCTGCAGGCGCATGTGACGCAGGGTCACACAACGGCCTTGCAATGGAGAGGCTTGTTTAGGTCATAAGCCCCCAGGGTTTTAGAATCTGCCCAGCATACTTCATAGGTACTCATCAAGTGTGTGGTTTAATCGAACGAATATTGGAATTCTAGTCATGGGCATGACCTACTACCATTGTCTGTTAGATAAGAGAAAGTAATCAGTTTTTATACTATGCTTACTAGTCATTTTTTCCCCAAGGCTAGAAAAACAAGTCTAATGTTTTAAAATTATGAAACTTCTCTCCATTCTCTTATCTTAGCTGAGTCTCAATTTCCCAGTCAAACAACTAATCTCTCTCTCACAATACACAGTTTAAACCGCATATGAAAATGTAAGCTATTTCTGTCATTATCATGGGTGAAGAGGTTGGCATAGACTATTTTCTTCATCTATTGGCGACTAATCCAATACATTCGCAGCCAGCTTAGCAAAGTCACGTGCCCATCACCTGGGTGATAGGCTGTAGCGATGATGAAACGGGCAGGTGTCTAATCAATTTTTTCTGTTTATGTGAACAGGGGAAATGACTCACGGCAAAGAAACCTGAGCCTGTCACAGATGTAAGACAGTCCGGACTGACCAGGCTACGTAAACCAGACCAGTACAGTGCTGGCAGGCACATAATGACCCAGGTGGGTACCCTTACCTATCAGGTGTCCACGAGCAGGTCAACCACGTTGACAGAGCTTGAGGTCCATTCTTCTCTTCATGCTTGGCTTCCCAGGTGCAATTCCAGGTATCCTCAGGGACAGTTACCCACATTCATCAAGAGACAAACAGACCCCTCCCTCTTTAGCTAGAATCATTGACCAGGCAGGGTTCTTCATGATTCCTGAAGGTATGGCCAGCACTGTCAGTGCCTAATGGCGGGGCCACCAGGTCCAGGGGGCTTCATGGAGATCTTTAAAGCTCTGTGGTCTTGTTCCAAGCAGTCTTATTTAAAGAAAAGGCAACAACTTTGTCCTGGAAAAGTTGGAGGCAATCTCTGAGAACATGCTTTCAACAACTTTCTTCCCCTCAAAACCAGAGCTTTCTGAAGAGGTGACTAGTTGGTAGCACACCCCAAAACGGAGAAACATCACATCCTGAGATGCAGAACCTTTGATTTGCTAGGTCACTCTTGCTTGTGGATCTACTTTTGAGGAACAGCTTTTTCCAAGTCAGGAATTTGTCTTTAGGGTTGCTGGCAATCCTCTGGGGGTGGTGGGTGACTGCAAACATGCTTGCCTTCGCCCCTAAAATGGTGGCAGCATGGCCATTTCCAGTTTTATCTTCCTGTGGCCACAGGATGGCAACGTTTAGGAACGTTACTGTTACCTTCCAGTGGCCGTTTAAGTCCTAAATTGGAGCCCCAGCAAGGCACACGAGTGACTGGTGAGGTATATGGCACCAAGAGCTTCCAAACCAGAAGGAAGAGGAAAAAAGGAAGGGTCATTATGAAACAAAAAAAAAAATCCAAATATTTTGAACGGTATGTTGAAGTAAAAGTGGAACATGGCTGAATCTGCCATGAAGGTATGTTGCCATGGTACCTACGGTCATCCCTGATGATGTATTTTATGCTATTTCTGACCATTACAGGGAATTTCTCTCCCGCCACCAGGAAGCACTTCCTCAGCTTTGTTCATATAGCCATTTTAGAGCCTCCATGCTGTAATATCACCAGTAGGTTTCCCATTAGACTGGAAACTCACTGGGGGCAGGAGCCATGCTTTCTTTATCTGTTTCCTCAGCTCTGAGGATGGAGTGTAAACAATCTGGATTCATTGCATGTTAATAAATGACTCATTGATTGAAATGTCAGAATCTAGGACAAAAATTCCTATTTGGGTACAAAAATTCAAGTTGTCAAAGAATAAGCCCCAAAGGTGAGATCTGACCTGAATTTTGAAGAAGGATCCAAGCACATGGGGCCAGGGAAGAAGTGGTACATATAAACTCCTCCCCACTTGCCCCACCCACCCCTGAGTGTAAAGAAGAGGGTATTTTGGGTCTGGGGAGAAGCAGAAGCAAAGGCGCACGGTGATAACATGCAAGGGGTGTTCAGGGCTGGTTGCAACATGGAGGGAAAAACAAGGGATTACGGTAAATACAACTGGGAAGGTAGATCAGGGCCTTGAATTTGGGAAGTTTAAAAAAATAATGTTAAGGCAGACTTTTGACTTGATTCCTACCCTTTTACCCTCGGTGACTGCCCACATTTGGGGTCAGAAGAGTAAACCAGCTGTCTGCTTGAATACCCCAAGGAAACTGCTGGAAGGGAGTGGGAGCTGGCAATTAGTAGACCCCAAGGTCTGGAGGTGGGAACAGGTGTCGTGACAAGCTCTGGATGTAGAAAGGACCCAGCGGTGGCTCCAGGTGGTAGATGCAGGTGGCTGCCCCTGCTTCTCTGTCCCTACGACTCAGAGGCTGCTTCTAGTTCCACGGTCCCCTTCCCTTCCTACCCCCATCCCACCCCCATCATGGTCTCTGGGGTGCTACAGGAGACTGCATGGTTTTGTGGCTTCAGAAGGTGGAAGGCAGAGGAATGAGAGCTATCCTGCCAGCAGGGGTTGGCTAGACAGGCAGGGCCCCTGGTGAGCTTGCTGCTGAGTATGGATGAATCCAGAAGCCAACAGTCCCCTGGGAAGTGTGTTGGGTATGGGTCATACCTCTCATACACGAATATAAAACATGCTCTTACTTTGGTTTGCAGCATAGACATCTCTTGGTGTAGTGCAAGTTCAGCAAATTACTGGGGATGTAGATGTCTCTTTTATTCCAGTTAATCAGATTATATTGATTAAATGGGATTTGTTAATAACATTCACTTATGAGCAGTGGAGAGCTTTATTAATAAGTCATTATGTTGGGGACTTTAAATACCTAGCATTCAAAAGCAATCCCAAACGCTTTTGTATTGCGAACTAAGAAAATAGCTTATGCTCGGCGTGTTGCATTCCTACGGTGCTCGAAGACATGGTTGAAAAAAAACCCAGAAATGTGTCCCAAGCCTTTACAAAGTAAGCTATTGCTTTGCTCTGAAAGGTATGTTTTTCCAATTTTGCTTAGGGTTTTTCCCTAACCTTTCCTTAGAAGAGTTGCGGTCCTAACTGGTTCTTGGTGAAGAATTTCATAATAAACAAAAGAGGCTCCTCTGGGTGGTAGATGGATAATGTGGTCTGTTCTCCCATTTTATTTTATTTTTTTAAGATTTATTTATTTATTAGAGAGCAAGCAAGCAAGGGGAGGGGCAGAGGGAAAGGGAGAGAGAGAATCTCAAGCAGACTCCCCGCTGAGCACGGAGCCTGACGTGGGGCTTGATCTCATGACCCTGAGATCATGACCTGAGCTGAAACCAAAAGCCGGATGCTCAACTGCCTGAGCCACCCAAGTGCCCCATTTCTCCCCATTTTAGAGACAGAACACCTGAGGCACACAAAAAATTGTTTGCCTAATATGCCCCTTCATACAGAGAGGAAATGAGTCAAGGAACTGAGTGAGTAGATTGGAATCTAGAGGCCTTGACTCCCGAACTTCCCCATGATTTTTCCAATTTAATCAACTCCATAGATGTCCATGGCCGATGGTAGCAACTGACTTGGGGTGTGATGACTGGTCACAAGCTCTGAAGTCAGAAGGGGTTGGGGTCCTGCGTTTTCTATTGGTGAATTTGGCCTATATTGTGACTCAGTGTCCTCATGTGTTCCCAGCTGATTGTGTTTTAGGATTAAATGAGTTATTACATGTCAAGTGTTTAGGACAGAGCCTGGTGCATGTTAGGAGCACAATAACTGGCTGTTACTATAACATGGTTCCTGTTACAACTGTGAAAAGCAGAGCGTCAGGGATGTATCTTTACCAAGGGCTCCTGCCTTCAACAACTTTACTGGGGGTGGTGGGTGGAGAACATGAACATATAAAATGTACTTACAAGGGTGCACAAGAGCCAGGGGTCATATACTCCAATGCATTCAAAGCCAGGTAGGCTACTTAAGCCAGAGACGTGGAGGGCGTAATGAGGCATGGGGGAGCCCAAGATACTGAGAAATGCAGGTATGTCTAAAGACATTCAAATTCATTTTTATTTTTGTTTTATTTTATAAAAAGATTTTATTTATTTATCTGACAGAGAGAGAGAGCATAAGCAGGGGGAGAGGCAGAAGGAGAGGGAGAAGCAGGCTCCCTGCTGAGCAGGGAGTCTGATGTGGGGCTCTATCCCAGGACCCTGGGATCATGACCTGAGCTGACGGCAGATGCTTAATCGACTGAGCCACCCAGATGCCCTTCAAACTCACTTTTAAAAACACTCTGTGGGCTATACCAATCACAGTTAAGGGCTATATCATGCCCAGAAGCTGATGTAATTTGTGAATTTTGAAGTGAACAGGCAAATAGGGTGGGTTAAAACCTACGGGAGAAGAACTGAAGGAACCCTATTATGGCCGAAATGAAAGGTGAAGCCTCCTGCCCTTTGGACCTGGGATGGTCTGCCCAGTCCCCATTCGGAAACCCAGATGAGGAGCCAGAGATGATACTACGCACCCTTCACCAGATTAGCCACCCTTACCCAAGACCACCCCTTCTTTTATTTGTTTCGTTTCCTTTTCCTTCCTCCATTTCTTCTTGACCTGCCTTCTTTTATCTCTCCTTATTTGTCTTCTCCCTTCTCCCCACCCAAGGTCTGGCATGGTACCCCTTGGTACGTAGGGCCATTGCGAAGATTCGGTGGTGACATTATAAATTTGGGACAGGAGCAGCACTGGTTCATTGGTCTTATACTAGACCATACCCACTGCAGGATATTAATATCTTAAAGTGTTAATTCTTTTTTTTTAAGATTTATTTATTTATTTGAGAGAGAGAGAGTGCACATGAGCTGGGGGAGGGGCAGAGGGAGAGGGAGAGAAAATCTCAAGCAGACTCCCCACTGAGAGCAGAACCCCAACATGGGGCTCCATCCCATGATAATGAGATCATGACCTGAGCTGAAATCAAGAGTCAGACACTCAAACAGCTGAAACACCCAGGTGCCCTAATATCTGAAAGTGTTAATTCTGGGAATGTTAGTATAGCAAGGAGAAGAACTGAGTAGCAATATACAAAACCTCAAGGTATAAAACCAGCATATAAAACCAGAGTGCCAATGAACTCAATTCCTGGTTTGTCCCAGCGTGGACCAGGAACGAATTACTCAAAGAGACAAAAACTCATTTTCTGTGTTATAGGTAATGCACACAAGAAATCATTTCTTGTCCTTAGCTATTAATCCATTTGTAAAGATAAATCCAAGTTTCTTTCCTTCTAATCTCAATTTCTCAAAGTATGCCATAAAATATTATTTAGCTGAGTTACATTGTCCACAAACATTGGTAAGAACCACACCCGGCTCATCTGCCAGTGATCCAGATCTTGACTAATTGAAGAACCAGAAGTTAGGGAAACAAATCAGCATGGCGATAAAGAAAAGAAAGCAAGTAGTCCAAGAAGAAAAATAAGAAATCCGAAGCACATGTTTCTGAATGTTAGTGCGAGGGAGGGTCAGTGGGGAACTGTGGGGAAAATATGGACGGCTTTTAATATTTTAAGAATAATATTAGAAATATAGCCTCTGTGTGTCATATTATGAATATGGCCCAGGGACAAAAATTTAGTGTCAGAATGACTGCAGGGCAAATCTTGACTCTAGCACTTATCTCTATAATCTTAGATACGCTAATTTAACTTCTTGTGTCTCAGTTTCCTCATTTGAAAAATGAGCATGATAACATCGTGAGGATCAAATGAGTTAATGGAGGTGAATTATCTACACCAACACTTAGAGAGACGCAGTCTGGAAATGGTAGTTATTCTGATTGGGAGGGGCAGATAAAATCACACAATATGCTAACTTTGCTCCAAATACGGTTGGCTATTGTGAAGTGTTCTCTCTTCCTCTGTCATTCATTTGCATTCTACTTCACTCTTTAGGAGAAAGGGCTGAGTTTGGGGCATCATATCTTGTCTGCTTATCCTCCCCTTTGTGTATTGCCCTTTGGAAGTTTGCGGTAATCGTTGTTCCTATTGTGATTTCTCTTCCTTAAAAGTGTTACCTGCTTCAAGGAATACATGCACCTATGTTTCTTTTTTCGAAACCTCAATAAAGTGGTAGTATTTTTACATGACATAACCACAATAGGAATGAAAAGATAAGAGCAACAAATTTTGGAAACTGGTAAGCAGATGGATGAATGTTGACCAACTTGGCTGACCTGAGGCGGCAGAATCCTAGTAGGGAGAGCAAAAAAGCAGCCCGTTTTTTATAGAGGATACCCAAAGACTCAGGAATCCATGATATGGTTATCTATGGAATTGGGTTTGAAGGTGAAACTAGAAACCTGAATATTGACTAAAGTTTCATTTAAGAGATAATTAGATTTCCAGATTGTCTTCTCCCACCCTGTGTAGCCCAGGGACTGCTCCTCACCTGTTCCAGCAGAAGATAATATTATTTTCTAGAGAGGCTACAAGAGGGAGCCTATGGCCTAAGGAATACCAGCCACAGTTGGCAGTGAGGGTATTATTAAAAAAAGGAGACTGACTCCCAGCTCTCTTCTCTCACTCACCTTCTGGGATAATGACAGACCTATAATCTCCAGACAAGAGAGTAGATGACCCTTCTCTGGGAAATTTGATCAACTCAAGAGAAAAGACATAAAGATACTAATATCAGAGTTTCCCTATTGGAATGGCCCAGCTAGACCATCTCACACCAAAGCAGACATCAAATAAGCCCCACTCATGTGCTCAGAGATCCAAGCAGAGCTTTAATGCTTTGTTCTTAAATATGATTAGACAACCAAAGGTCACTAGACAATTGAGGTAAGCCTTCAAAAATAAAGATGGGGACCAAAACAAGCAAACAGCAAAAACAAACAAACAAACAAAACTCCCCAACAACTTGAAGAAATAAACCATATGAGAAACACTTATAAATATAATTCATATTCCCAGAGAAAGCATTCATGAAAGAAGAACAGGATGCTATAAAAAAAACTCAAGGGAATAAAAGATAATTTTTGGAAGTTAAAAACACTATAGCTGAAATGGTAAATTCACTAGAAGTGTTGGAAAAGAAAGTTGTAGACATATCTTGGAAAGTAGAACAAAAAGTCAGAAGTGATGGAAAAAAGAGAAAAGATAAGACTAGAACAATAGAGTGGATGAAATAATCACTAATTCAAGAAAATTTCACAGAATGAAGCCCAGAACAGTGGGTGAAAATAAACCCACATTAAGGTATGTCATCATGAGTTTTCAGACCATTTAAAACAAAAGAAGCTTCTATAGGCTTTCAGAGGAGAAATCCAGGCCATATACAAAGGATTGGAAACCTGAACGGCTTTGTGTTTCTCAACAATTCTGAAATCTAGATAGTAATGAATCATTGCCATCAAAATTCTGAGGTGAAATTATTTCTAGACTGGAATTCCATGTCTCGTCAAGTATCGATCCAATGAGAGGATAGCATAAAAACAATTTCTGGCTCACAAAATGTTTAATTCCTAAGCACTCTTTGTTGAGAATCTCCTGAGAGAATTATCAAGAAAAAGGAAGACGTGAGTTTTAGGGAACAGGAGATCTAACCCAAAAGGACTCCTCTGGGTGAGGGTGAGGGACCTATGTGAGGCATGAGGACTAGTGAATCCGACTGGAGCAGTCGGGATTTCCGGGAGAGATGGCTTCAGGATGAAAATGGAGGAAGGGTTGATGCGGTCGAATTGTCCTGATTCAGACAACTGAATGTCTTGACTCAACTGGTGGAGAGGTTGAGGTTGAGTCAATAGTAAATACATACAAAACTAAGCAAACAAAGAGAATAATGATTAGTTCCAGGGAAAACAAAACTGTGCAGAAAAGTAGGAGTATTATTAAAATAATGTGATCACTGATTATTGATCTAACCAAAATCACACACACACACACACACACACACACACACACAGACTGAGAGATAATTTGTTCAGGGGCTGCATGAGTACGTGGATGGGAGTGAGGAGGGCAAAAATCTTATCTTCCAGAGTGGAACGTCAAAGTATGACGATTTTATCTAGAAAAATGAAGAAGTAAGCTCAATAATCTGATTTAATAAAACGCTAGAAAAACATTAGGTGGCAAAAGCATATAAATGATCTATTAGGAATATGGAGGTAAATGGCGAGAGAATCAGCTGAACAGATAAGGAAGCGGTTGCCTCTGGCAAGGAGAAAATGAGACAAAGCCCCGCCCACTGCTGTTTTCCATCATCAGCCTTGTAAAAACGATTTCGCCCCTTCAATGTATGCATGTATAACATGGATGGAAGGGAGCAACGGAACCAGATGCGACACTCCCATCACCAGCTTTTACCTTCGACAATGTAATCTACACCTATTGCAATTTTACACATTACTCCCTGTCAACAAGGCACTGTTTTTGCACAGGGCACCTGTGTCTTTTCTAACTGCATTACCTACCTCGATGGCATTTGCTTTTGGATGTGCTGGAGATTCAAGGTGCAACTGTATTTTAGTAACTTCTCTTGAGTCTCTCCATTGACATCAGCGGAGAGCTCATCTCTCTAGCTCGCTGTTCAGGAAAGAGCTCATCTCTGGTCTGGCCTTACAGGGTTCCTTAAACAGCTGCCATGTTTGATATGTTTCTGGGTCTACAGGAGGCATAGCTGTTCCCGTGGTTTTATATCTCCATTTGTGTTATTGTTTGGTGGTGAACTTACTCCTGAATAAATAGAATCAAAGGAAGAACTTGAAGAGGGCCCAAGATGAAAAGTTTGTGTCTATGTTAATGACAGGAGGTAAGCTTGTAGGAAGTTGTCTGAAACACAGCCAGAGATGAAGTCAAAGCTTTCCACGTAAAGCTGTCCACCCAAGCCTTATTTGTGACGGAAAGGATTGTAATACCCCTAATGTCCAACTGGACACAATGAGAGTACGTTCAAATGATGAAAGTATATAGAGCCATTAGGTGGCATATTAAGGAAAAAAATCTATTGTATAGAAACATATTTTTATTTATATGTAGCTAAGTGTAATAAATAGATCAGTAAACCAATCGACATGATGTATCAGTGTATCAATTTTGCGACAATAATTATCTATTCATGTAAACATATAAGAAAGATGTATATTAAAATGCTTAAAGCTGTCATTGCTGGTAGCTGGGATTATAAGCAACCTTTACCTTGTTAGCTTGTTTTCCAAGCTTTCCCCATGAAGCATGAACACATTTTGTAGTTAGGGAGAAAATGCTATTTCAAAAACAAAATATGAAATGTATAGCTTGACTTCTTTTTCTTGACACCAGGAAGAATCAGCTTTACTGGCATTGAGATGGTTGGAGGAAAATGGAAAAAATCCTTTTGATCGATGCTTTCTTTTCCGTGGTTCTGGGTTTGGAACGTTTCAGATATTTCAGGGAGTTGTGTTATTTGCTGCTGCCATGTGAGTAGACTCGTTTCTTATCTTACCCTGGATTCCTCAGATTACTGCTGTTTTAAAGTAGTTCCTAACAGTATGGCCACTCAAGCCATTCTAAGGTATCAGATTTAATAGATTTGCTATGTGACTTAAATCAAAGGTTCTCGAATTGGAGAGCGAGGTGACCTTCCAGTTCCTAGGCAGGTAGAAGATTAGCCCCCCTGTATGTTTTTCCCCTGCGTGCTTAGACAAGAGGCTTTTTGTTACCATATAAATCTTTAATGTGACACTTGAGGCGGTGATTACAAGGATACTGAAATTTAGTAAAAAGCTCACACCAGGCCGCAGAGGAGAGGGTGCAGGGGTGGTGCCTGTAACAGCGTTGGAACCCTGCTGGCGGAAGTGGGCTGGAGTTGACAGCTGCCACGTGTGGAATTGCTTGTAGGATGCCCAGACTGGCCGGAGAATGGTGCAGGGTGCCAGGCATGTAGGCAGGAGTCGGGATGGTTCCTCGCATTGTTACCTTTGATCCCCAGTTTTAGAGAACTCTGTGAGCGGGAGGATGGGAGGTGGATCTTAGGGCTAAGCCATCCGAGCCCTTAAAAACATTCCCTTTGAAACACGAGGCTGTGTTTGTCCACGCCGTGCCAAGCAGCCATACAGACACATACGGGGTGACTTTAAATCATTGAGAACTGACTCCACCTTATGGGACAGTGGTGTATCTGAAAGTTTAAAACAATTGCCAGAGTGATTTTTCACCCCCATTCTCATCAAAAGGGCTGTATGTGTGGGGCTCTGGGAGAGGCACTCAGCACCAGACAAGCTCTCCAGAGCCAACAACGTGAGGAAGATGTGTGAAAGTTGTGCGGACGAGTGTATCACCCCAGCCACCAGACAAAAACCACTCAGCATTTACATGGTGGAGCCACCAAGAGAATAAGTGCTTCCCAAGAATGGGCAGTGAGAGGAAATCCTTAAGACTGATGAACCACTCACGGTAGAACGAAGAGTACGTGCTGAGCTCCTGGGAAATGTCTGAATAGCCATGATGGCGTGTTCCCGATTGGATCCACCTGACTCTCCTGGCCCTCTGTGCTAGCGTCTCTTCGGCCCTGTAGGGGGCTCGGGCCGTTCACACACTCTGTGCACAACACGGGCTGCATTATCTCTGCCGGATCTTGTGCCTCCGATCCGTGGATGGACGTTGCAAGATTCAAGAATTCCCTGGAAATTCAACATCAAATTGTGTCTTTGTATATGTGACCCTCAAAGGGGTCCCTGACTCAAAAAATAAGTTTAAGAGCCACTGGTTTGTGTGGGTGCTACCCCTGGTGAGGGGAGGGATCTAACTTTGATTTGCCGTGTATTAATATTTAACATCCATTTGTTGAAAACATACCCAGCACCATGGTTGGAACTTGGCTATATATTCTTTCCTGTAATCGCCATTCAACCTAGGGTGGGTTCATAACATCATTCACTGTATCCCAGAGGTACCATAGTGACGAAGTGACTGGCTCAGGATCTCACCACCAATAAAGGTCAGGGCCTCCCTCTCCTGTGGAATGCAAGGCTTGGTCCTCCCCGGAACTCAGGACAGAGGGTCAGGCATGACACAAGGCTGTCTTCGTGGTCGGCAATCAAGTCATTGATTGCCTGACTGGCAGCCCATGACGGCGGGTATCAACTATGGGTTAGGGGAATATAGCCATAAAAAGATTGGATCTCTGTAGGTTTTATGAAAACTTCAAACCCTAAAGGATCTCCCCATCCAACCTTGCTCCCCCTCATATTCAGAGGCTCCCTCACAAGACTGCAGTATAGAAGATAACCTGTCCTATTATTCCACCTTAAAAAGGAAGGAAGTTCTGACACGTGCTACAGCCTGGATGAAACTTGAGAACAAACGAAACAATCCAGTTACAAAAAGGCAAATACTGTAAGAGACCACATATCTGAGGTACCTTGAGTTGTCAAACTCATAGAGACAGAAAGTTAGAACAGTTGTTGTTGGAGGCTGGGGGCGGGGGGAATGGGGACTTCTTGTCTATTGGGTACAGAGTTTCAGTTTTGCAAGATGAGAAGAGTTTTGGAGACTGGTTGTGCAACAGCACTCCTGGAATGTACACTCAAAAATGGTCCTATGGGGGGCACCTGGGTGGCACAGCGGTTGAGCGTCTGCCTTCGGCTCAGGGTGTGATCCCAGCGTCATGGGATCGAGCCCCACATCAGGCTCCTCTGCTATGAGCCTGCTTCTTCCTCTCCCACTCCCCCGGCTTGTGTTCCCTCTCTCGCTGGCTGTCTCTATCTCTGTCAAATAAATAAATAAAATCTTTAAAAAAAATGGTCCTGTGTAAAATATTACATTATATAAAGTGTAATAAATATCTTTGTTTTATCAGTCTATTATGAATCGGCTCAGCAAACCCTTCTTACAATGGGATAAAAGGTACAATCTGGTTAAAAAAAATGGTGGGGGGGGGCGCCTGGGTGGCTTAGTTGGTTGTGTCCAACCCTTGTGTTGGGCTCAGGTCATGATCTCACATCGTGGGATCGAGCCCTGTGTCAGGCTCCACGCTCAGCTCAGAGTCTGCTTGATCCTCTCCTTCTCCTCCCTGTGCTCTCTCTCTCTCTCTCTCAAATAAATAAATAAATAAAATCTTTAAAAAAATGGTTAAGATGGTAAATTTTGTTATATGTGTTTTACCACAATTAAAATAAAAATAGAAAAAAAAAAGACAGCTTGCAAGTTCACTAGTGGTAAATTCTGTAGATTCGTGGCTGTGTTTCTGTTGATCATTCACCCCACTCCAAGTAGGAGAGTAGAAATGGTAAGTGCCCCAGAGGGACGGGGGTGAATGTGAGGCTCTCCCGGCTGGAGCCCTGTCCTGCCCCGTCCATACCCCAGTTCCGGGGGTGTTTCACGCTCTGCCAGAGTAGGGATCTTCCGGCTGTTTTTGTCTACACGTTTGCAGAATGAGGAACTGATCATAATGAGTTCCTCTATCAAATTCTGTTAAAGTCTCCCATTTTTTTTCCTCTTTAACAACTTACAAGGCAAAAGCAGCGGCGTTCGCCCAGCTAACGTGTACAACGCCCCAGCTCCAAGAAGGAATCCTGCCAGGTCCCCACACTTCCAACACCAGTAATGCTCGCTTCCCGATCCCAGAAGTCTTTCCAGAAGTCATCTGACCCGTTGGCAGGCCAGGGCCCCTGGGAAACTCGACCCAGAGAGAAGCGAGGTCATCAAAATTAATCGCTGATTCTCAGAATGTAAAGCGCGAGGTGCCAAGAGCCCCGCACCCGGGGCCTCGCGGAATGAATTCGCAGCTGCGCTCAGGCGGCCTGGGCGCTTGGACGCGTCACAGCGGTGAACCGGTGGTACTCCAACCCAAACAGATTTGTAGCAGTGGCCCGGGCGGCCAGGACTGCCAGAGCAGCATTTGTGTCCGACAAATGAGGCCTCTGTCGGGACAAAGGGGCTCTTAGGACTCATTCTGCTTTGGCTGCTTTATACGCAGCAAGAGCCAGGGGACTTTTGTCAGCATCAGGAAACAAAAGTGATTCATGTCATCATGAACCCTCACCAGGGTCTTTGTGGTCAACCAACGCAGTGAGCCTTCGCTGCCAGCAAACTTACAGACACTGCTTACTGAGGGCCTACTAAGGGCCAGGGATTATTCTAAGTACCAGGCACATGTTGCCTCATTTAATCCTCCCAACAATGCTCTGATGCAGAGATTATCCGCACTGTGGTCATGTGGAAACGGAAATGGGAAGAGGGGAAGGTCCCCCAGCTATAGCTGACTGCAGCAGGGCGAGCATGCAGATTCAGGCTCGGCCCGCTGCCAGCTGACTGCTCTCCTCGACATGCGCCTGCTACGAATGTCTGATAGGCCCAAGGGAGTCCCCGCCTCTAACCTGTCACCTCCAGGAATGGTGATCTGGAAGGCCCAGAATGTTCCTGAGGTTCGGCAAATACAGCAAATGGAACAAAGCCAGAAAGATATGAGGGAATTGAAATGCACAGAGAGTTTCTTCTAAAAGCCACAGGAGATGTCCCTGCTCCGTGCCAGGATGTTTACAGAGGCTTTTGTAAAAAACGTTAGGATAAAAAGAAATGGAGGTCAAGGTTCCTGTTGATAATTGAGCCATCAGTCCCCCATCTCTCATGTATTGATCCTACAAAGGCCAGAAGCTCCAACTGGACACCTTCCTCTGGGTTTCTGAGTAGTTCCAATCTCTCATGATAAACGTCCTATAGACCAGTGTTCAGGCAGCCTTCCCTATCCAGACGTACCAATTCAGCACGTGTGGCCTTCCCTGAGGAAGGGCCTGGGGCAACACTTGCTGTTTCTTTTTGATCTGAGCCCTTCTGACAGGTGTGAGGTGGTATCTCATTGTGGTTTTGATTTGCATTTCCCTGATGATGAGTGATGTTGAGCATCTTTTCATGTGTCTGTTGACCATCTGGATGTCTTCTCTGGAAAAATATCTATTCAGGTTCTCAACTATGCTTCAGTAAAAAATAAATTTAAAAAAAATTTTGGGGCGCCTGGGTGGCACAGTGGTTAAGCATCTGCCTTCGGCTCAGGGCGTGATCCCGGCGTTCTGGGATCAAGCCCCACATCGGGCTCCTCCGCTGTGAGCCTGCTTCTTCCTCTCCCACTCCCCCTGCTTGTGTTCCCTCTCTCGCTGGCTGTCTCTATCTCTGTCAAATAAATACATAATTAAAAAAAATTTTAAAAAAAGAAAAGAAAGGAAAAGAAAAAAAAGAAAAGGAAGTGCCCGGGGCAGCTGACCTCTCTTTCCTTTATCATTTCATTATGGGCCCAGAAAATGAGACGGTCTTTCAGCACAGCTTGTCAGCATGTGAAAATGCCAAATGAGAAAGTCTCTGGCACAGTGTGTGGGTCCAGAATTCCCCTCCGCAAGCCGGGTTTATTCTCTGCCGTGGTCCAGTTGTGCCAGATGGAACGTACCATTAATCTATCAGTTCGCCGACTCCCATACACGGACCTCATCACCTCTCACCAACCACTTGTGTGACATTTTCCACTGACATTTTAGGCAGCACCCAAACCCTGGCTTAGGCAATCAGGTATTTTGGATGCCCCAAGTTCAAACTCAAGTTCTTTTCGGGATTAGTGATGAGTCACTGTGACTGAAGCCATTATCCCCTCACTTCTCTGTTCCTGGAGACAACTAGGGAGCCAGATCATAAACCAAAGCCTGAAGAGGCGAACAGTGAAGAAAAGAACGGGGGGGAAGTGTGGCTGGGAAGAGAGGGAAGGAAGAGTAGAATTCCTTTGAAGCTGAAGCAACATCTATTCCTACCCATCAATCCTCTTTTCTCCCCAACAGATTTTTTATTGAGTGCCTACTATTTGCTAAAGTGCTAGGTCCTGAAGACCCAGGAGTGTACCAGTCAGGGTCCCAGCGGAAAGGAGGTAGTACATTGGGGGGTTAATAAAGGGACTGCTTGCAAAGGAGTAGGTAGAGCTAAAGGAAAGAGCAGAAGATGAGGAGGCCCCCAGGATCACAGTGACAGGAAGCTGTTACCACGGCTAAGCCTGCAGAGGCAAGGGCAGGCAGCGGGTAAAGGAACCAGGCCAGGTACGAAGCTACAGGAATGGGGCTTCCAGACGGCAGCACCGGCCTTTGATAGATGAAAGCAGTTACTGCCACATTTGGGCCCAGCGCTGAGGAATCTGGGGAATTAAATACCCTGAATATTGACAAACCCAGACGGAAGCCAGAAGAAAAGAGTCCAAAGATGCATTTCTTAGAGTTCTAAGAATAGGGTATAGAGCAGGGTGGAAAATGGATCTGGTTGGGAGTGGGATGGGGCAAGCAGAGGCCATCCAGCATAAAGTGGTGACAAGACCAAGATGCTGTGTGTAGGAACAAGGTCATAAGTCATACAGGTCAAGAGCTGCATATAGGAACCAGGGTCTAAGCTTACCAACAGGTCAAGTCAAGGGCTCTTTGGTTATAACACTAAAGTCTCTATTGGCTGAAGTGCTCACTGCAGGAGGGCCTGCAACTTAGCCTCTCAGGATCCAAGGATGCCAGGTCAGCTGGCCCTGGGTTTTGGGCCCTTCCTGGGCGGAGCCTGACGGCACCTGCCTCTGCCCTTTGACGTTGGCTCTGACTGCGGAGTTGAGCATGCTGGCCCTCCCTGAGCAAGTTCTCTATAAACACCATCCCCACAACAGACAAACAAGACAACAGAGGGAAATTCTTTTCATGAATAAGAAAGCAACTACTTTCAAGGCTGCATGGGGATTTACTACAGACAATGGAAAGCTAATTTCAGAACATATTTATTTATTCATTAAAGCAGATTCCCCCAAGGATTCTCTCCCAAGCAGTACTTTGTCGACATACTTTGTATTCCATGTACACTTGAAAGTCCTAAAATCGCCGTCCTGTAAATCCTAGCTTTTTTCTATTTCTTCCTGACATTCTCTACAATCTTCTGATGCACTGAGATTTCCATGAATATCTCTACAAGAGAGGCAAGCGTGCGGAGTCCAGGTACCAGAGGGTGGGGTCGAACCTTATGAAGTGAACACTGCCTCTTAGTTTCTTCTCGTAATCATGAGGATCTCCTTTGGGAAATGTAGATGGCAAGAAAAGTCAGAGAACAGGAGGGTTTGGAAGGCTGAATCCTTTCCTATTTAATGGAAAGGAAAGTGGGATGACAGAGTGTTGGTTTTGGAGTTAGACATAGGTTTGAATCTCACCTCCATCACTCACCACAGCCAAGTATCGAACAATCCATTGTCTCCATTTGCTCATTTCTGAAATGGGGATAGTAATGAATCCCACCTAGGGCCAGCTGAGGCTTAAATGGGATGAGGAGTGTAAAGTATCTAATACAAAGTCTGGTGCCCAAAACTCTTTCCTTTTTAAAAGGCTGGGGTACAGGGTCTTGGCAGAACACTAGAAATAGGGAGAGGCCCTGGGTTGGGAAGGATGACTGAGGGAGGCGTTGTTAGTGTCCTGGGGCTTCCATAGCAAAGTATCACAAACTGGGTGGCTTAACCAATGTAAATTTATTGTCCCATGATTCCGGAGGCTGGAAGTCTGAAATCAAGGTGCATGTAGGCTCTCTTTGTGAGAGTCCTAGCTTCCGGTGTTGCGGGAGCTGGTGGAGAGACCTATGCAAGGCCATTGCCTGTCATGGTGTTGGGCCTGAAATCTCCATTGGTCAGAGGCTGGCAGTGGGAAGAAAAGCTGGTGAGGAAGTAGGAAAGAGCAATAGCAAATGGAAACCTTTGAAGAAAAACTGAAACCCTCAAGAATAAACTGACCCCCACTGTCTTTCGCCACCTCCAGCATCCATGACATAGGTGGCCTGCCAAGGAACGGGGCCTTGGCAGGCCTTTGCCTTTGCCTCAGAGCTGCACATATGTCCGCACTTGGAGGAGCTGAAAGAGGGGAGCTGGTGGGAGCTGGGGGAACTGCAGGCTGACAGCCAGATGACCCCCAGCGACACGTGTGAGCTGCCACATATGGGCCTAGTCCAATCTTCAGACCATAAAACATGGCTTCTCCTCTACCCCTGCCTTCCAAAGATGGTGCAGACTTCTTTTGTGGGCAACCCCCGTCTTGAACCCTTTGGGGAAGGGAATCAGGGTAATATGGTTCCAGATTAGCTAAGTTAACTCAGCACGAACCCATCACGGGGTTGCGTAGGCAGTGGCAACATAGAGGATTCTGATGGAGGCGTCTATTTGACAAACCTGGTATTTTGAAGAAGATTAATTTTATATTGTAGATGAAGAGCTGGAGGAAAATGAAACTAGAGATAGTGTAGCTAAAAGTGGATTGTACTAGTCTGGGCATAAGGTTACAGAGGCCTGAGAAAGAGCTAGAAATTAGGTGCTAGATTTAGAAATATTCTAAAGGAAGAATTGACAGAGCTTGCTAAGCAGGTGAGTTGAAGAGGGAGGGCATGAATGCTTTTGAGGTATTGAGCCTGGGTGGTGAGTGGGATTGTGGTGTTTGAAAGGAAATGATTTGTTCAAAAGCCGTTCTATTCCAATAGACTGGTTAATCTACTCTAATGGAATGCATTATAATATTCAGAGAATTTTAAAAGTGCAGGACATTTGAACAGTTTAAACTGCAGGACAGCAAAGAAGTGAATGCGACTGATAACGGGGGAGCAGGTAATTCTACTGAGTCGTTAGTAAATTTGGCTGCTGAGAACTCTTGTCTGGTGGAAGGCAGTTGAGCCCAGGGGTCCTCTGTAGAGGGCTGGCCGTTCCTCCGCATTTTACACTCGATCCCAATGTACAGGAAGGAAGAAATATTTATGGCAGATTTTTTTCTTAACCTTAGAATACAAGTTCTTAATCTGGGTTTCTTAAACTCCTTTGAGTTTCAGGGAGCTTGTAAAGTTTCTGAAGTTTTTCACAAAAGTTTTGGTGTTTTGTGAGGACATGGATTTTTCTGGGGGAAGGATTACAGCTTTCATCAGATTTTCAATGAGATCTGGTTTTCCAAACAGGTGAAGAATCTTTTGCATAGAGAGAGACTACTGAGCATAGTTACTGGCTCAATCCACACTCAGCTTCATTTTATTTTATTAATTTAATTTAATTTAATTTAATTTAATTTAATTTAGAGAGAGAGTCTGTATGAGTGAGAGGGAGGGCACAAGTAGGGGAGAGGGGCAGAGAGAGAAGCAGACTCCCTGTTGAGCAGGGAGCCCAATGCAGGACTTGATCCCAGGAACCTGAGATCATGACCTGAACTGAAGGCAGATGCTTAACCGACTGAGCCTCCCAGGTGCCCCCACACTCGGCTTTGTTCTATGTCCAGTGTTGCTCCCAAGCCTGGGAACTCGTGGGCACATGGAGAGAGAAGCCAGGGAAGTACAAGAGGTAGAGGGAGACAGATTCCAGGCAGAGCAAGGAGCCAGCTTCTGACAGTTCCCTTCTTTTCCTCTCCTGCTAAGTGAAAACAATATGCAAGGGGTTGAGAGGGAGGCCTCCTGATTTCACAGGGTTGTTCTTTGCACACCAGGTGCATAACCAATGTGCACTAAGTATTTTTCAGTGGGCTAATTGATTAAGGGACTGTTTCCAAAATTTCTGTTTGGGACTCAAACATTACCCTCTACAAGCTAGCAAACTGCCCTTTCTCAGACGTTGCTTCCTGTTTCTGACTGTAGCTCCCCATGCCAAGCTCGCTAATTGGCTCATTTGCCTTGCGTCCACTGCATCCTAAGCATTGACCAATCACATAAATAGCACATTAGTTCCAACAGGACTGCGGTGCACAATGGCTACTTTTTAGCTTCCCAGCATCTGAATCCACATCCTAGTTGTGGGGAGTCCCCCACTGTGGTAGCAGAGATGGAGGGCAGGTGCCCACTTCCCACAAAGGAAGCCAGAATAGAAAGCTAATGTTTCCTCTCCCATCCCTCTGGAGTCAGAATGAAAGCCTAGAGCTTGCTTGAACCAGTTGGACCCTCCCACCAGGGACTTCAATCTTGAACGAGTGACAGAGAGACAGATAAATGATGAGATCCAATTCATAGCTGAGGGAGAGGTCATTTAGCAAAGGCAGTTATGTGGTGTCCAGTGGTGGGGACTGTATAAGATTTGGTGGTGGTAGAGCCCTGGCAGGCTTGTTTCTACTCTCTGGATACCTCTACCAGCCCTCCCATCCATGTTGTCAATGACCTGATATCCTTCCAACAGATAACCTTTTTGCATGAGTTAACCAGATTGATTTCTATTGCTTGCGATTAGGAACTCTGAGTGATATAGGAAAAGAAGAAAGATAGTCTCTCAAGCCCTTTAAATCACCTTTACCATGCACTATAGTCTCTCAAGTCCATGCACTATGAGTTGAAATAAAGGCTCCAGCCCTTGAACGACTCCTGTGATGGTTAATTTTATGTGTCAACTTGATTGGGCCATGGGGTGTTCAGATATTTGGTCAAACATTATTGTGTCTGTGAGGGTGTTTTGGGATGAAATTAACTTTTAAATTGGTGGATTGAGTGAAGCAGATTGCCCTCCATAATGTGGGTGGGCCTTGTCCAAACAGTTGAAGATCTGAATAGAACAAAAAGACTGAGCCTCCCATGGGTTAAAGGGAATTCTTCCTGTTTGACAGCTTTTAGACTGGAACATTGGCTTTTTTCTCATTTTTGGACTTAAATTATACCATCACCTCTCCTGGTTCTTAGGCCGTTAGACTCAGACTGGCATTAAACCATTGGCTCTTCTGGGTCTCCAGCTGCCCACTCATCCTGCAAATCTCGGGACTTGCCAGCCTCCGTAATCACATGAGCCAATTCCTTATAATAAATTTCTTTCTATCTCTATCTTTATGCCTCTTATTAGTTCTGTTTCTCTGGAGAACTCTGATTAATGCAACTCCTCATTGGCCTAACATGGAGACCTAACAGTCCAATCCAGGGGTACCTCCTGGTGGGTAAGGCGTAAAATTCCAGACTGAGGTCTCTCCTTGGATAAGAAATGGGCCATTTGGGATAAAGGTAGTGTTGCAGTCCTGACCTTGTGGCCAAGTGGTCTCTCTCTCTCCCCTTTTTTTTTCTGAGAGAGAGAAAATGAGCAAGCATCAGTGTGGAGGGAGGGGGAGAAGGGTGAAGGGAGGGGGAGAGAGAATCTTAAGCAGGCTCCACACCCAATGTGGAGCCCAACATGGGGCTCCATCTCACAACCCTGAGATCATGACCTGAGCTGAAATCAAGAGTCAGACTCTTAACCAACTAAGCCACTCAGCCACCCAGGCGCCCCCTCTCACCCTCTTTTGAGAGATCATATGCAGTAGGAGATCTTTGTGCAGCTGTGTTCCTGAGAGTTGGGACTGTTGGACAAGAAGTATTTTCTCCTTTGGGCTTAAAGCATCATATACGTGTCTATCGCTTCTTTTTGAAATGGATCTTTGAAAAAGAATGACAAATACGAACTGTAAAAAGAAAAATTCAGAGACTCTCACAAAGAAAATAAAAATTACTTGAATATTTTCATTATGTATCTCTTTTTAGACATATTTATCATTCATTCATTCATTCAACAAGGAGAGTTTATGTATCAGACGATTGACGTGCCACAAGATATACATGGTCCTTGGTTCTGCTCCACGGAGCTCACAGTCTGCTGCAGAAGACGGACACTCATCGACCTGTGTCACATGGCTGCCTCTCCCACACATGTGGGCACATACACAAAGCTAATTTCTTAGCAGCTTCGAAAATGGATTTCTTCTTTCTAACACTGCAAAATACTCCTTCTCGAATATTTATTAGGTCTCAGGACACGGGCAGCAGATTGAGATTAGGATTTTCTCTGATCTTCTCTTAGATTTTTTTTTTTTTTGTTATTCCAAATCCGTGCAAGATAGTAAGACTCTGTGCAATGCAATCCCTGCACCTATATTCTGATTCACTCCACTCCCTCTACGAGTCTTGTACTTGTGCTCAGTTTTATCTCCCCTCGTTTGCTCCCTTGTTGCAGTGGTGCTCTCTAGCCAATTCAATATCGAGTCGTGTGGTCTGGGCCCCTGGGGTACTATGCTCTGAGAAGGTGAGCTGTCTGTGAAGGTACTCTGGGCATGCCCTGAACTTCTTCACCTTTCGCCAATGCTTACCAACCACTGTCCTGTGTTGCGTGCGGGTCTCCAGTTTCAAACTAAAGCTCCACATCGAGACGCCTCTACTGGACGTAAAAATTAGGAGGGAGGTCACCGGAACAAATAAAGGCACATTTAAACGGGCCAGTGGAGTCCCAATGTAGACATAATCCCAATTCTAAAAATTTTGAATGCTAGCAGTACCATTCTAGGGCAAGATAGTAAATAATTATTTTTTGGTCAAATGATTAAACCTTATGGCAAGTTACATTCTCAAAACAGGAAGTCCCTCTATTATATTTATGCTCATAAAATGATCTAGAAAGAACTACACTGTCAGAAAGAAAGCGTAAGGGATCAGGAGTTGGGAAAGTAGGATTCCAGCCCCAGTCTAGTTTTCAATAATTTATTTCGTGCCAATAGCCAATTTACATTTTTTGGTAGCTCATTTTTTTGTCCCACTTCTAGAATGAGAGTAGCCATTCTAGATATCACCATGTTACTTTTATCAGAGGTAATGATAATATATAGAAATTTGGAAATGATATTATTTATGATGGTGCTTGAGATGTAAAAATTTTAAACCAAACAGTACTATTTGCCAGCGACATTTTCAGACAGTTATCAAAACCTACCACTTACCCAGCATGCAATGGAGAATTCAAAATTGTTTTCTACAAGGGTTCTAGTCTGTTTTTGGATCCTCTTTGGAAAACAGCCAAGACCTCAGAGAGGCCACACAGTCACTTAAACTTCAGATATAAGAGGTTCATTGCATCTGTATGTTCCCTTCTCTAGGAGAATACGAAAGGAAGGAATTTGGCCTACTATATAGAAAAAATTTTTTTTTTTTTAAATCAGCGTGGACTTGGAGTCAGAGAATCCGGGTCAAAATCCAATTCTACCATCTTATTGGTTGTATGATGTTGGGCAGGTTATTATTTAATTTCCGAGTCCCAGTCTCTTCATATATAATAGAAAAAAATACCTTCCTTAGAGACAGTAGGAAGGACTGGCTGAAGTCGTGTTTGTAGATGTCTAGTGGGTTACCTGGCATATCCTGGTGCACAGTGTCTATTGGTTCCCTTTTCCTTCCCTGTATGAAGAATTTTGAGGGGCGCCTGGGGGGCTCAGTTGGTTGTGCATTTGCCTTCTGCTCAGATCGCGATCCTGGGGTCCTGGGATCAAGTCCTGCGTCGGGTTCCCTGCTCATTAGGGAGTCTGCATCTCCCTCTCCCTCTGCCCCATGCCCTGCTCGTAATCTCTCGCTCCCTCTCAAATAAATCTTAAAAAAAAAAAAAAAGGATTTTTAAACAACACCCAAGACTCAAGCAAGGATAAGAGAATTACGGGTCTATGCATAGAATTAGGTGCAATATATGAATCTGTGTCTTGAAAAAAATGTGATCTCAAGTAAAGGTCTGATCATAGTAACATTAACTCATATTGACCAAGAAAGAATAAAAGTTGGATCACAGACTAAATTTCCAAAAATTCCAGAAGTTTACAAAAACAAAGAGGGGAGAAAAGCTAACTTTTGATTACTGAGAACTAAAAGTTGAGAGCTACATATCCTTTTCAGTCTGTCCACTCCAGGTCTCACTGAGTAACCAGACAAATGCTTCATTTTTCTTAAGTTAACCTCCCAAATGGGGCAATGAGGGATTTATTTTATTTTGCTGGGCAGTCAATGCCATGTGCTTGGAGATTCCTGGATGAGAGATGGAGTCCATCTGAAATATTGTTGTTGACAAAAGTAAATCAAACATCAAAACCTCCAATGCTCTGCTCATCACTTCCCCTCAGAGAAGCTGTGTAGGACATTTCTGGTGAAATAGAACACATAACCCAATGCAAATTTCTTGCAAATTATTTTCATAGGATAAAATATTATTTCACTGTGGCTGTCACTCTTACTTTAACATTTTACTTGGAAGACAGCCCTCAAACCTACTGACCAAAAAATATCAATTGCTCTTTTTGAGTAGTTAAAAAATAGAAGCAGAAATAAAGGCAAAAATGACTCAGGGAGAAAAACCACCGACTGCCCTCCCAAATCTTACTTGAACTGCAAAGATTACCAGGAATGTTTGGGTTTGATGGCATTTGTGGGATGTCAGATAAAACAACATGGTTCTCTTTTCTGGAAATAGTGACTTCAAACATATCACTTCAGACTCTTCTGAGCAAAAAGCACAGAAAACGAAAAAGGAAGCTATAGCTTTTCGCTCTGTACCAGCCTCTACCTCCCACCCCACCCCAGCAGAGTGAAGGTCTTGAAAGCCAAGAAGGCCACACTGAAAGTGTCCACACCCACACTCTCTAGAGGCTGCCAGACCTCCTCAAACCCCAGGCATTTCAGGGCCAAGGTATGCTTGGCAGAGCCTCCCTCAGAGAAATGTTGGCTCACCAAGTCAGCATCATGCTTCCCCAACCATGGAGTCCACCGTGAAGAAGATGGAAGACAAACCCACGCTGGCACTGGTCATGACGACCAGGCCAACAAGCAGGAGAACAAGCATGAAGAAGTGATGGCGAGGCAATGGAGAGAAGTTGTTAGATAAGCCCCGACCTCATACTGGGTCTCATCAATAAAGGTAATACCAACACGACCTGTTGATCTTAAATAGAATGCATTTTCCCCACCGGGGAACTAGGGGAGATAATGTCGGCATAGACTGATACACTAAAATAAAGCTTCGCATGCTTAGGGGCTCCTGGGTGGCCCAGTCCGACTCTGGATTTTGGCTCAGGTCGTGATCTCAGGGTGGTGAGATTGAGCCCTGGGTCAGGCTCTATGCTCAGCAGGGGGTCTGCTTCAGATTCTCTCTCTCCCTCGGCCCCTCCCCCGCTTGCATGTGCGCGAGCTCTAATAAATAAATAAATAAATACATCTTTAAGAAAAAAAAAAAAAAGCTTAGCATGCTTAACAGACCTGAAATTTCCCATGGCGGGCCAAAGCGAGGGGCCAGGGATTTCAGGAGGAAACAAGAGGAAACTGGCTCTAGGCTCTTTCATAGACTCACTGTTACTTAGTTAACCATAACCAGATTGTAACTTTCCAACTCAGCGTCCTTTGTCCAGAGCTGATCGAGTGATAAGGTAGCTAAAAACTCCCTGGAAAAATAGCAAACGGGATCTGGGGCCAGAGTCGGGGCGGGGGGCCGGCAGGCAAGAGTGCCTGAGCCTTTCCGGTCCAGGGCAGGCGTGAGAAAGCGCTGAGAGTCACGTGACCCGCTTTTCCCTGGGGACGTTCGCTCCCCTTGGAGACCCGCAGCGCTGCGCAGAGCCGACAGCCTTCACTTTCCTCGATCGTCCTTCTTTCCTTCAGGGCTCACATTTCAAAGCTACCTTATTAAATTCCAGGCCCCGCGAGGTGTGCTTGATCCGCATTACCTCATTTAACGCATTGTCACAGCCACGTTGTGAGGTAGCTGTTGTAATTAATTTCATTTTTAAAGCAGGGAAACAAGGCCTCAAGGGAAGAAGGCCCTCACCTAAAGCGGCCCAGGGAAAGGGACAGAACAGAGGACTCCATCCCAGATCTGCTTTGTTCCAAAGCCTATGCTTTCAGTCTCCACATTGTATGGCCTCCCATGCTCTGCTTCTTAAGTCTGAACTGAAAAGAAATCTGATCCAAAATAAGTGAAAATAGAACGAAACAGCTGTGAACGTGAACGTGAAGGGTAGTGTCGTTAGTGGGCTTACCGGAGCAAGGGAAGAGGCAGGGGGTCTGTGAAAGATAATGCCTCGGTGATTTTCCATCATGATCTAAGAGGAATCACTGTTACGGTCATTATAACACCCAGCATCCGAGAGCTGCTAGCAACTGCAGGGTGAACCACGAAAATCGGGGTCAGGACCTCAGATGCCGGGTACCCCCCGGGGGAGATGTCCTCTTTTTCTCACTGAGAACTATCTCCCTGATCCACCTTCTCCAGTTTGAGGTTAGCCATTTTGGCTGGTACTCAGTTTTGACAGATATCCCCCAAACTCTCAACGACTGATACATGGTACAGAAGTGACCCAGGCAGGCACTGTGCAGGCCGATGGCCGGAGCTGAACAGATCAACCTTTGAGTCCCAGCAATGCCGTTGAACTAGTTGTGCTTCCTGGGGGTGGTGTCTGAATTTCGCGGACTTGATCTCACTACCTATCAATGGGACCAGCAACACCTGCTTTGCTAGGTTGTCGTCAGAATCAATAGAATGAAGGTAATGTGTTCAGCACAGTGCCTGGCACATAACGTACTCTGAAGTAGTAGTCATTCTTATTGTAGAGAGGGTTTTTTCTTTTAGTTACTGTTGGAATATGTTTTTTCTCCCCACTGTAGAATTCCCTACTCAAGAATGGATTATTCGCCTTTTGATGAAAGAGCACAATATCAACCTATGTATTAGTTTTTAGGACCTGCTGTAGCAAAGCGCCATAGACTGAGTGGTCTAAACAGCAGAAATTTATTTTCCCACAGTCCTGAAGGCTAGGAGTCCAAGATTAAAGTGTTGGTGGGGTAGTTTCTTCTGAGGCCTCTTCCCTTGGCTTGCAGAGAGCCCTCTTCTCCCTGTGTCTTCACATTATCTTCCCTCTGTACCGAGTTTGAGTCCACATTTCCTCTTATAAAGACATGAGTTATATTAGATGAGGGCCCATCCTAATGACCTCATTTTAACTCAGGCACCTCTTTGGAGACCCTATCTCCAAATAAAATCCCATTCTGAGATACAGGGGTTTAGGACTTTAACATATAAATTTACGTTAATTTAGAACATAAATTAGGGGGAGGGATGGCACAATTCAGCTCACAAAAATCAACAAAGTATTTTTGCCAAAAGTCACACATCAGGTCAAGGAAATACAGGACACAGAGAAGCATGTTTCAAGTATCATGGGGAAGCTATTAACAAAGTCTGGGGAGTAAAAACTGTACAGGACACATAACCTGGTTTCTTCAACAAATAATTGTAATAGCAAGGAAAAAGAAAGGGAGGCGGACCCTAAGGGCTGAAAGAAAGTTTATGCTCAACGCCACTCATCATCAGGGAAATACAGAACAAAACCACGATGAGATACCACCTCGACCTGTCGGAATGGCTACAATTAACACCACCAGGAGCAACAGATGTTGGCGAGGATGTGGAGAAAGGGGAACCCTCTGACCCTGTTGGTGGGAACACAAGCTGCTGCAGCCACTCTGGAGAACAGTATGGAGGTTCCCCCAAAAGTTAAAAGTAGAGCTCTCTATGATCCTGCAATTGCACTACCAGGTGTTTACCCAAAGTATACAAAAATACTGATTTGAAGGGGCACATGCACCCCAATGTTTATAGCAGCATTATCAGCAGTACCAAATTATGGGAGAAGCCCAAATGTCCATTGACTGATGAATGAATAAAGAAGATGTGGGAGATATCTATAATGGAATATTACTCAGCCATCAAAAGGAATGAAATCCTGCCATTTTCAATGGCATGGATGGAGCTAGAGAGTATAATGCTAAGTGAAATAAGTCAGTCAGAGAAAGACCAACATCATATGATTGCACTCATGTGTGGAATTTAAGAAACAAATGAGCAAAGGAAAACAAGAGAGAGACAGACAAACCAAGAAACAGACTCTTAACCATAGAAAACAAACGGAGGGTTAATGGAGGGAGGTGGGTGGGGGAAGGGCTAGATGGGTGATGGGGATTAAAGAGGGCACTTGTTATGATGAGCACTGTGTTGTATGTAAGTGATGAATCACTAAATTCTACTCCTGAAACCAGTATTACACTATATGTTAACTAACAAGAATTTAAATAAAAGCTTAAAAAAAACCTTAGGGACCTATCACCAAATGAAACTTCTGGACTGTTTGGATCTTAACTGGAACACACCAACTTCGAAAAATAAAAATCAAAAAATTATGAGACAATCAAAGAGATTTAAACATTGTCTAGATCATTAATGATATTAAGGCGTTATTTTCAATTTTTAGGTGTATTAATAGTGTTCTGGTTTTTTCTTTTATAAAATCCTTATCTTTTAGAGAAATCTGAAATATTTACAAACACAGTGATGAAAGCTCTGGGACTTCAGTGTCCCAGGTGGAGGGAGGGAAGTAGCATAATTATAGTTGACGTAAGGTTGGCCATGAGTAGGTAATTGTTGAAGCTGGATGACGGGCCCATTACAGTAATAGTCTCACTAATTTATGGGTGCTTGAAACATCCTATTATAAAAAGGTTAAAATATATAGAAAACATTTTTCCATGCCATTAAATATTTTTCTACAACATGAAATTTTCAATGTAGCGTTCCATTGTATAGATGTATCATCATTCATTGACACAATGTCCATTGTCAAATTGTTAAGTGGTTTCTCTTTTTTGGCCATTAAAGATATATAAATTACTATACACAATCCTTCCTTCCTTCCTTCCTTCCTTCCTTCCTTCCTTCCTTCCTTCCTTCTTTCCTTCCTCCCTCCCTCCCTCCCTCCCTCCCTCCCTCCCTCCCTCCCTGTTGTTGTTGTTGTTTTATACACAATTCTGTTTCTTTAGAATAGACTCCTATAAATGAAAATGGTGAGCCCAAAGGTAGGCTTGTATTGAAGGTGTTGATTGCAGGATGCCAAAATATTGTCCATCGGTAACAACCCTTTTGCTTTCTCCTTTTGTAACATAGTCTCCGCGCTCCTCTCCCATTTCCTCAGTTAGCTATGCAGGACACACATGCCAGGCTCTAGACTATTTCCTGCTGGAGGGCAGTCGCAAGGCATCTCCTGAGAGTCCTCTGAAAACGTTCTACATTTGTTTGATTTTTCTTTTCCTAAAACATGTTGTAAATGTTATTGACCATGCTTTGGCTTTCATTTAGAACCTTCATCATGAGAATGGCAAATCAAACCACCATCTCTTGTTCGATGCAGTAAGAGGATAGGGAAGAACACAGACACCAAAAGGACTGTGCTTGCATTCAGTACAAAGGGATAAGGGGACTAGACAAGAAACCATTAAACAAGATCAGCAAGCATACGAACTGGTGTCAGCCCAAAGAGCAATAGGCATTACAAACCCTAGCCGAGGGGGAGAAAAGTGAGAAGCAAAATATCAAAATAATCTCTTCCCCAAGTCAGATGATGACTCAGCCACAGGACCCTGCTGGTCACTCAGCTGGCTCGAGGGGCCTTAAAGATATAGATTGAAGCCTCCTTTAGACACACTGCTTCCCTTGGTGTTTTCTGGTAGTGCCAAGGACCAGAAGAATGCATACTTCACAACAGCACGGTAAGCTGGAACAACCACGGACTTCAGTGTCTTGTAGACCTGAGGTTTAATCCCTGCTCCACCACTTATTATTAGCTGTGTGACCTTGGCCAAGCCACTTCCCAACTTCAGACCTCATTTTACTTATTTGTAAATATGGATAATGAAACCCGCTTCATAAAGTAGTTGTGAGTGTCGAACAAATAAATATTTGTAAATTGCTTAGCACAGTGCTGGGCACTTAGTGGAAATTCTGGAAATGCTGACTGTATATGCTGAACTATTTTTTTAAAGATTTTATTTATTCATTAGAGAGAGAGAGAGAGAGCACAAGCTGGGGGAGAGGCAGAGGTAAAGGGAGCTGATCTGGGAGCCTGATGAGGGGCTCAATCCCGGGACCTGGAGACTGTGACCTGAGCTGAAGGCAGACACTTAACCATCTGAGCCACCCAGGCGCCCCTATGGTGAACTATTTTATTTTTTTTATTATTTTTTTAATAACAATTTTTTTATTATGTTATGTTAGTCACCATACAGTACATCCCTAGTTTTCGATGTAAAGTTCCATGATTCATTACTTGTGTATAACACCCAGTGCACCATGCAATACGTGCCCTCCTTACTACCCATCACCGGCCTATCCCATTCCCCCACCCCCCTCCCCTCTGAAGCCCTCAGTTTGTTTCCCAGAGTCCATAGTCTCTCATGCTTCATTCCCCCTTCTCTTTACCGCCCCCCTCTTCTTCCCTTTCTTCTTCTACCGATCTTCCTACTTCTTATGTTCCATAAATGAGTGAAACCATATGATAATTGTCTTTCTCTGCTTGACTTATTTCGCTTAGCATTATCTCCTCCAGTCCCATCCATGTTGCAGCAAATGTTGAGAATTCGTTCTTTCTGTTAGCTGAGTAATATTCCATTGTATATATGGACCACATCTTCTTTTTTTTTTTTTTTTAATAATGATTTTTTATTATATTATGTTAGTCACCATACAGTACATCCCCGGTTTCCGATGTAAGGCTCGATGATTCATTAGTTGTGTATAACACCCAGTGCACCATGCAATATGTGCCCTCCTTACTACCCATCACCGGTCTATCCCATTCCCCCACCCCCCTCCCCTCTGTAGCCCTCAGTTTGTTTCTCATAGTCCATAGTCTCTCATGTTTCATTCCCCCTTCTGATTACCCCCCCTTTCTTTATCCCTTTCTTCCCCTACTGATCATTCTAGTTCTTATGTTCCATAGATGAGAGAAATCATATGATAGTTGTCTTTCTCTGTTTGACTTATTTCACTAAGCATTATCTCCTCCAGTGCCGTCCATGTTGTAGCAAATGTTGAGAACTCATTCTTTCTGATTGCTGAGTAATATTCCATTGTATATATGGACCACAACTTCTTAATCCAGTCATCTGTTGCAGGGCATCTCGGCTCCTTCCATGATTTAGCTATTGTGGACATTGCTGCTATGAACATTGGGGTGCATATGGCCCTTCTCTTCACTACGTCTGTATCTTTGGGGTAAACACCCAGTAGTGCAATGGCTGGATCATAGGGTAGCTCAATTTTTAACTTTTTAAGGGACCTCCACACGGTTTTCCAGAGTGGCTGTACCAACTTGCATTCCCACCAACAATGTAGGAGGGATCCCCTTTCTCCACATCCTCTCCAACAATTGTTGTTTCTTGCCTTGTCTATTTTTGCCATTCTAACTGGCGTAAGGTGGTATCTCAGTGTGGTTTTGATTTGAATTTCCTTGATGGCTAATGATTTTGAACATTTTTTCATGTGTCTGTTAGCCATTTGTATGTCTTCATTGGAAAAGTGTCTGTTCATATCTTCTGCCCATTTTTTGATTTGTTTATTTGTTTCTCGTGTATTGAGTTTGAGAAGTTCTTTGTAGATCTTGGATACCAGTCCTTTATCTGTAGTGTCATTTGCAAATATCTTCTCCCATTCCGTGGGCTGCCTCTTAGTTTTTCTGACTGTTTCCTTGGCTGTGCAGAAACTTTTAATCTTGATGAAGTCCCATAAATTCATTTTATCTTTTGTTTCTCTTGCCTTTGGGGATGTGTCATGAAAAAGGTTGCTTTGGCCGATGTCGTAGAGGTTGCTGCCTATGTTCTCCTCTAGAATTTTGATGGATTCCTGTCTCACATCGAGGTCTTTCATCCATTTGGAGTTTATTTTTGTGTATGGTGTGAGATAGTGGTCAAGTTTCATTATTTTGCATGTAGCTGTCCAATTTTCCCAGCACCATTTATTGAAGAGACTGTCTTTTTCCCACCGGATGTTTTTTCCTGCTTTATCAAATATTAGTTGCCCAAAGAGCTGAGGGTCCATTTCTGGGCTCTCTATTCTGTTCCATTGGTCTATGTGTCTGTTTTTGTGCCAGTACCATGCTGTCTTTGTGATCACAGCTTTGTAGTACAGCTCGAAATCCGGCATTGTGATGCCCCCAGCTTTGTTTTTCCTTTTCAACAGTTCCTTGGAGATTCGGGGTCTTTTCTGGTTCCATACAAATTTAAGGACTATTTGTTCCAGTTCTTTGAAAAACGTTCTCGGTATTTTGATTGGGATAGCATTGAAAGTGTAGATTGCTCTGGGTAGCATGGACATTTTAACTATGTTAATTCTTCCGATCCATGAGCATGGAATATCTTTCCATCTTTTTATGTCTTCCTCAATGTCTTTTAAGAGTGATTTATAGTTTCTAGAATAAAGGTCCTTTACGTCTCTGGTTAAGTTAATTCCAAGGTAACGTATGGTTTTTGGTGCTATTGTAAATGGGATGGATTCCCTGATTTCTCTTTCTTCGTTCTCGTTATTCGTGTACAGAAATGCAACTGATTTCTGAGCATTGATTTTGTATCCCGCCACGTTACTGAATTGCTCTATAACTTCTAATAGTTTGGGAGTGGCTTCTTTTGGGTTTTCCATATAGAGTATCATGTCGTCTGCGAAGAGAGACATTTTGACTTCTTCTTTGCCGATTTGAATACCTTTGATCCCTTTTTGTTGTCTGATTGCTGTTGCAAGGACTTCTAGTACTATGTTGAATAATAGTGGCGAGAGTGGGCATCCTTGTCGTGTTCCTGATCTTAAGGGAAAGGCTTCCAGCTTTTCCCCATTGAGAATAATATTTGCAGTAGGCTTTTCATAGATGGCTTTTATGAGATTGAGAAATGTACCTTCTATTCCTACACTCTGAAGGGTTTTAATCAGGAAAGGATGTTGTATTTTGTCAAATGCTTTTTCGGCATCGATTGAGAGGATCATATGGTTCTTGAGTCTTTTCTTGTTGATATGATGTATCACGTTGATTGATTTGCGAATATTGAACCACACTTGCATCCCAGGTATGAATCCCACTTGATCGTGGTGGATAATCCTTTTAATGAACTGTTGGATTCTATTAGCAAGTATCTTGTTGAGGATTTTGGCGTCCATATTCATTAGGGAAATCGGTCTGTAATTCTCCTTTTTGAGGGGGTCTTTGCCTGGTTTGGGGATCAAGGTAATATTGGCCTCATAGAATGAGTTTGGTAGCTTTCCTTCTGTTTCTATTTTTTGAAATAGCTTTAGGAGAATAGGTATTATTTCTTCTTTGAATGTTTGGTAGAATTCCCCAGGAAAACTGTCCGGGCCTGGAGTTTTGTTATTTGGAAGGTTGTTTATCACTGACTCAATTTCTTCATAATTAATTGGCCTGTTTAAGGAATCAATTTCTTCTGGTTTCAATCTTGGTAGTTTATAGGTTTCCAGGAAGGATTCCATCTCTTCCAGATTGCTTAGTTTATTGGCATATAGCTGTTGATAAAAATTTCTAATAATCCTTCCAATTTCAATGGTGTTCGTCGTGACCTCTCCTTTTTCATTCATAATTTTAATAATCTGGGTCCTTTCTCTTTTCTTTTGGATAAGTCTTGCCAGTGGTCTGTCAATTTTATTGATTCTCTCCAAGAACCAGCTTCTAGTCCTGTTGATCTGCTCTACTGTACTTCTGGTTTCTGCTTGATTGATTTCAGCTCTAATTTTGGTCAACTGCTTCCTCGTGTGTGGATTAGGCCTGTCCCTCTGTTGCTGTTCTAGCTTCTTGAGGTGAGAATATAAAAACTGCATTTTAGATTTTTCTATTCTTTTGAGTGAGGCTTGGATGGCTATGTATTTCCCCCTTAGGACTGCCTTTGCAGTATCCCATAGGTTTTGGACTGTTGTATTTTCATTCTCATTGGTCTCCATAAATTGTTTAATTTGATTTTTGATTTCCTGGTTTATCGAGTCATTCCTGAGCAGGATGGTTCTTAGTCTCCAAGTGTTTGAGTTTCTTCCAAATTTTTCCTTGTGGTTGAGTTCCAATTTCAGAGCATTGTGGTCTGAGAATATGCAGGGGATAATTTCAATCTTTTGGTATCGGCTGAGACCTGTTTTGTGTCCCAGAACATGGTCTATTCTTGAAAATGTTCCATGGGCATTAGAATAGAATGAGTATTCTTTGGTTCTGGGGTGTAGTGTTCTATATATATCTAAGAGGTCCAACTCGTCGAGTATGGCATTCAAAGCCTTTGATTCTTTGCTTAGTTTTTGCCAGGGTGTTCTGTCTATTTCTGAGAGTGGAGTGTTGATGGACCACATCTTCTTAATCTAGTCATCTGTTGAAGGGCATCTCGGCTCCTTCCACGATTTAGCTATTGTGGACAATGCTGCTATGAACATTGGGGTGCATATGGCCCTTCTCTTCACTACATCTGTATCTTTGGGGTAAATACCCAGTAGTGCAATTGCTGAATCATAGGGTACTTCAATTTTTAACTTTTTAAGGGACCGCCACACTGTTTTTATGGTGAACCATTTTAAAATAAGTTTGCCTTCTATGTTTCCATAGCATTTTTCCAAATGATATTAAAGCTGTATTACCTTGTTTTATAATTATTTGTTTCCATGACATTATCTCATTCATCTATCTGTGGGGGCACAAGCTTAGCAAAACTTTCTGCTGACTGAATAAAACTCAAATTCCAATGTCGACAATAGTAAATATCTAGTTGTTGCCAAGTGACCTAGATATTACAAGTGAGCTTAAAAAGTTCATTCATGTCTGTCTTTTCAGCATCTAATTAATCAAGAAATGTTGGTTGGTTTATTTATTTGGGAGGCAATATCCAAAAGTGGTGAAAAGTATGGTCTTTGGGACCAGACAGACCAGGGTTTCAATCTTGGCTTTGCCCTTTCCCAGCTGTGTGATTTGGGGCGAGTTTCATAACCGTTGTAAGTTTCAGCTTTTTTTCTCATCTAACAAGTAGGGCTAAGAATAGTGCCTGCCACATTTGGTTATTGAAAAGATTGAATAGGATACACGCAGCAAAGCATTTACGATGTACTACACTGGCATAAAGTCAGTGCTCCATGAATGCACTGTAGTGTTATTTTAAAAATACATTTATTGAAACGTTACTATGGGAAGGAAATGAGGTAGGTGTGAGAAATCAAAAAAATACATAAATAAAAGGATCAGGACGCCTGGGTGGCTCAGTCGGTTAAGTGTCTGTCTTTGGCTCAGGTCATGATCTCAGGGTCCTGGGTTTAAGCCCCACGTTCGGCTCTTGGCTCAGTGGGGAGCCTGCTTCTCCCTCTCCCTCTGCCCCTCCCCCCTGCTTGTGTTCTCTCTCGCTCCCTCTCTCTCTCTCTCAAATAAATATATAAAATCTTAAAAAATATATGTAACTTGATTCTTGTCCTCAAGAAGATTGTAGGCTTCTTTGGAAGCTACAATAAACATGGGCAAACAGATGATAATACAAGTCAATCTATGGTTAAGTGCTTACTAAGTGGAACAGACAGAAATTCTTAAGTACGGGGACATGGATCAGTGAGGCGAATTTTTACCATCTTCTGCCCACTCTCTCCTCTGTCCCCCTTCTTGATGACAGCCATTGAAGGTTGGCCAGTCTTTCCTCCTCTTCCTTTGAATTTTTAGGATATGAAAGCAAATGCAGATATGGAAAGCAACAAGAAATTGTGATCGGAAATGATAGCTGAATAAAGAATAAATGCCAGACCTAAATGTAGAAATCAAATTCACGCATTCAAAAACACAGCGTCGGCTAAACACAAGGTGACCCACAGGTCCCTGCTTGCAATCCTTGGTACAGAGAGTTTCCAGTTTATCACATACGTTAAACAGGCTGAAGAGTAGCGGCAGAAACTACTACCACCACTAATGGACTACCGTGTATTGAATGCTCGCTGTGTGTCAGATGTGGTGCTGAGTACTTTTAATTCTCGAAACAAGTAAGGGACTATTATTATTTATTATTACAGAAAAAGGAAACAGGTTCGGAGATGTCACATAATTCACCCAAGGTCACCATGGTAGGGGCCAGACTTGACTCAGACATGTAGTTTTGATGGCAAATTCCACATTCTTGACTACTTTTCCACAAGAATTAGATTTTGGTCAGAGAAGCTTTTAAGAAGGTAGTAGGACCTGAGCTGTTAAAGGAGCATAAGCAGAAAGGCAGATAGACTTTTCTGTTTATAGGGTTTTTTTCTCCTTGGTTAGAGGAAATCATTGCAATAGCCTTTAAAATGACAATCAATTGAATATCCAATATTCTGGTGAAATGAAAACATGTCACACAATCACAATGTCCTGAAAAAGAACAAAAGTAAGAGGAACATGGCCTTGGTTGAAGCTTTCCATACCCATCCCAGGGGGATCCCAGGATAACTAACAAGCAGTGGGCATTTTCTGATCTTTGCTTCGTGAATATGCCTGACTCCTTAGCCCGAAGTCGTGGAGGAAACGGCACCTTCCAGGATGGAATTTGGAACTAAGAGTGTAAATATCTAGTGACTATCCTCCCAGCTGTCTCCATAAAATTAACCACTGTTGTATTTGTTTTTTTTTTTTTAAGATTTTATTTATTTATTTGACAGAGATAGAGACAGCCAGCGAGAGAGGGAACACAAGCAGGGGGAGTGGGAGAGGAAGAAGCAGGCTCCCAGGGGAGCAGGGAGCCCAATGTGGGGCTCGATCCCAGAACCCTGGGATCACGCCCTGGGCTGAAGGCAGACGCTCAATGACTGAGCCACCCAGGTGCCTCAACACTGTTGTATCTAGGTGCTTTGATAATGGTTCCAAGAAATATTTTGCTAAATCTTTCTACCCTGAGAGCGATCGAAGACAGTCTGTGGTTTGTTTTGAGTTTTCCAGGTAGGCAACTTGGCTCATTCTGATTTCACTCACTGAAAGGCAGGACCAAACTATGTAATTCAAGCAAAATGTCCCAAATACCTAATTGACACTTGTGGCCAATTTTATGAGTTTCAGTTAAAAACAATAATAATCCTTCAGATGTTATTTACTTCCCAAGAACTATGCCTCCAGTTCAGGCAACTGCCATCATTGGTTCACTCATGGCTAACCTTGTATTAAAAAAAAGCAACTTAGAGTTGAGATACAAAGACAACTATTTAACATTAATATATATTTTTAAAGATTTTATTTATTTATGTGACAGAGATAGAGACAGCCAGCGAGAGAGGGAACACAAGCAGGGGGAGTGGGAGAGGAAGAAGCAGGCTACCAGTGGAGGAGCCCAATGTGGGGCTCGATCCCAGAACGCCGGGATCACACCCTGAGCCGAAGGCAGACACTTAATGACTGAGCCACCCAGGCGCCCCTTAACATTAATATTTAATTACCGCTGCTTCCTCTAACTGGCTGTCTAGGAGACCCGAGTAGTTCGTTTACCTGAATCTTGTTTGTGAGTCAGAAGTCTAAAAACACTCATCGTTGTCTCTAGCACTTTGGAACTGTAGAGCAATTAAAGCTTTTTATTTCTCCGTACCAGGTTAAAAACTTTGGCTCATGATTTGTAACTTGTTGGAGAAAACAAATTCATTGATCTTCTTCCTATTTACTTTCGGCAGTGGGGGGTGGTGGTGATACTCCTCCATTAGCTTCTTATAGGAAAAACCTGTTCCCACTCCATCCAACTTGTCTCAGCTGGAAAGAGACCACCTGGTTGTCTCCTTCTCCAACTCTCCTGACAGTGGTCATTTCTAATTGGGTGTCTCTGATAATAACTTCTTTTTTAAATTTTTATTTATTTATTTATTTATTTATTTATTTATTTATTTATTTAAGATTTTATTTATTTTTTTGACAGAGAGACACACAGCCAGCGAGAGAGGGAACACAAGTAGGGGAAGTGGGAGAGGAAGAAGCAGGCTCCCAGTGGAGGAGCCCTATGTGGGGCTCGATCCCAGGACTCTGGGATCACGCCCCGAGCCGAAGGCAGAGGCTTAATGACTGAGCCACCCAGGCACCCCTAAATTTTTAAATTTTTAAATTTAATTTCAATTAGCCAACTTATAGTACTCTGATGAGAATTCTTAACAATTTTCTTCTCCAATGTATAAACATTTATTTGTCTAGGGACTACTCATTTAGGATTTAGTAATCCATGGAAGCTTCCAAATGTTTTAGGAGCGATCTCAGATGGGGTAAAACCTTTTATCATCCGAAAATTTTGAAGTCCATTTAAACAAACAGTTTCTAAAAAGAACTCTCCAGGTGGCTTTCTGGTCACCTTCCCAACATGCGTGTGCACGTACGTACTTGTGTGTGAAACTAACCGTTGATATATGGACTAGGTATGTTGCAGTCTGATGTAGCCAGACAGAAAATAAACAGAATGAGAAGCCTAGAGAAACTTCCTTGATTTGGAAAAATCTTGACCTTTTCGGACTCATTTCTCCTGGTTTTTCCATTGGCAGTGGTTAGAATTAAGATGGCATTCATAGCTGCCTGCACTGAATCTCTTTCTTTTTTTCTTTTTCCATGCTCTGCATTCAGTGTTTATCAAACCGATCTACTTGGTATTGGAAGGAAAGTTCAGTTTTTATATTCTGATGACAAACGACTTTAGGCATTCTTGGGACCACTAACCTAGGATGTGAAATTCACCTTGTTAGGTCAGGATCTCACTCTCTCTCTGTTTATGAACGAAGCGCTGACCCCAAAGTACGAGAAGAATTTCTGAACTCTCTGCACAAGCTCCTAAAATCAAGATGGAGCAATAGCTCCTTCTGTAATTTCTGCCAATTAATCCACCCCCACACCACAAACCAAAGATTCCACAATAAGTTAAAGAGCAGCGTTAGTGACTCAGACGGAATGATTTCACCCATATGGCCCCACTGCGGTGGTTTTTCACTCGCTGGCTGGTATTTCCCTTTGTACGAAGAGTGACATTTACCTGGGGTGGGGATGGATGGGGAGGGACATACTTGCCCGGCAACTCCCGCAGTCAGTCCTCGGCCGGGAGCGGAGGGAGCAAGCCAGGCCTGCAGGGACTGGAAGCCGAGAACTCATGCTTTTCCCTGTCAAAGCCTTTCACGGGCTCCCTGCACGTACAGAACAGGCCCTAGAATACAGCAGGACAGCCGAGGCCTTCCCCAATCTGCACTTAGTTTGCCTTTCAGCCTTCCCTGGTATTTCTTTACCCCAAACCAAATGGGATTATTCTAGTTCCCCCACAAATGTCACATCCATTTATTTTTTTAATTTTTAATTTTTAAAAATTTTTATTTATTTATTTATTTATTTATTTATTTATTTATTTATTTTTGCCTCCATCTCTGGCTTATGCTGTTGTTCCTGCCTGGGATGTCTTTCTCCTTTCTCAGCTCCAGAAAATCAAATCGCATTCATCTTTTAAGGCCTATGAACCTTTTTCAGATACCATCTCTTATTTTTCCAAAGATACCTACTTCCCTTAAAGCCTTGGCCCCTTTCTGCCTTAGAATCAGATTGCTTGTTTACATTTGCTATGAGTTCCGTGAAGGAGACATCTGCTGCTTCTCTGTTCTCATGCATGACACTCTGCTGGGCATAGTTTTTGCAGGGACTCAGTGACTGCTTATTGCCTTGAATCTCAAACCCGACATTTTGACCTCAGCAGCTCCTTTCTCAGCACCCATCGCAGCCTTCTCTGGAATTTCCTGCCCTGGTCATGGGGACACTGTCCACTCCACTGCCTGTGCCTGGACATTTTGCATCGCTCTTTTTCCTCTGTTCCTTCGTCCCTCCATCTTCATCTAACCAATGACCGTGCCCTTCTTTGACGACCTTAGAATTGCACCCCTGTTCTTTCCTGCCACAGTGTTGTAACTTTCGATCTGGCCACTGCCATCCCTCACCTGGAATCAATATCGCAGCAGCTCCTAACTGATCAGTCTGTCTCCCTTCTTGCTCTCGCTGTCACTCCCACCCAAATCCATGATGTCCATTCTTTCTTTAAATTATTAAAAGATTTTTTAATTTATTCATTTTGGGGAGAGACAGGGAGAGAGAGAGAGCACGAGTGAGAGGAGGGGTAGAGGGAGCAGCAGACCCCCAGCTGAGCAGGGAACCCCCATGTGGGGCTTGATCCCAGGAACCTGAGAGCATGACCTGATCTGAAGGCAGATGTTTAACCGACTGAGCCACCCAGGCGCCCTAAATGCATTATTTCCCGCAGCGTGTCCAGTGTGGTCTCTCTAAAATGCAGACCTTACTGTGTCACTCTCTTGCCCGTGATTCTCAGAATCTAGTTAACCTCTTTAACATCATGTATAAGGTCCTTTAGAATCTGACCCCTTCTTTCATTCACCATTCATATACCTCTCCTCATTTTCCACCCCCCAAACCCCAAACTCGACCCATACTGGACACGTAAATTTCTTGGAAGGCTCTTCAGGATTTCTACAGATGTTTTATACAAACTTATGTTTTAAATATATCTTAATTATTTAAGAAACTATAATAAAAACATTCATTTAAATGTAGTGTATATCACAGTTCTGTGTACTGAAGACCATCAATACATAAATTTGGACTATAAGCTAGTTCTTCAGGATGGAACTTCTACTTTTTTTTCTTGTGAGGTTTATTTATTTATTTTAGTGAGAGAGAGCAAGAGAGCACTAGGATGAGTTGGGGGGAGGGCCAGAGGGGGAGAATCTTCAAGCAGATTCCTCGCTGAGCCAGGAACACAACATGGGGCTTGAACCCACGACCCTGAGATTTATGACCTGGGTTGAAATCAAGAGTCAGAAGCTTAAGTGATTGAGCTACGCAGATGCCTTGGAATTTCTACCTTTTTTGAGGATGTACTTGAAATTCTGCTAAATGCATCATCGATTCAAAAAGTTGGTAATTTTTCATGGGCTTTTTTTTTTTTTTAATAAGACCTAGTTTAAAAAAAACAAAACTCTGCTCAAGTAAAAGTTGTGTATCATTACTATACAGCTCAATTAAATATCAAAGGCTGAGGCTCATCGTCTTGGCACATGTGTCATGACATGTCAAAGTATCATATTTTACAAGAGACATTTTATCACTTACTGAGGGTTGAGGTGTTTGTTGCTGACTTGTGTATCATGGTGAGAAATGCAAGCCATTGTTAAATATTGTTGTGGTTAAACTTTGAAACTAAAATCTCTTTGACTCCTTGTCTAAGTTTTTAGATTTGTTCATTTGAGGGATATACTATGATGGGAAGGAAACTATAAAAAAAAACATACTTTTCTTTTGCATCTACTTGTCTGTGTGAACTAGGGTTTTCTAGTTACTTTGAAATACATAAGAATTTTTTCTTAAATGGCCAAAACATAACCAAACACAATTGAAGTAACTTGGTTGTAGGAATCAATAGTAAGCAAAGCGTAACATCCAATTTCAGATATTTATGTTCATAGGACTTATCCGCTGCTCTCATTGATGGGTAAGTTAATATTGAAAATATGAAAGTTTAAAATAAATTTATATTAGTAAAATATCATATTTATCTGTTTTGTGTAATTGAGCTCCAAGAAAAATATCAGTTAAAAAGGTAGTTTCTCGGGGGCACCTGGGTGGCTCAGTCGTTAAGCGTCTGCCTTTGGCTCAGGGTGTGATCCCAGCGTTCTGGGATCGAGCCCCACATCAGGCTCCTCCTCTGGGAGCCTGCTTCTTCCTCTCCCACTCCCCTGCTTGTGTTCCCTCTCTCGCTGGCTGTCTCTCTTTGTCAAATAAATAAAATAAAATCTTTAAAAAAAAAAAAGATAGTTTCTCATATTAAAAAAAAAAAAAGAGTGAGAACCATTAAACTCTCAGCAAGACTGTTTTTCTCTTGATCCTCTTAAGGCGTTCACAATGTGGCCTCCAGGTGCATTAGAGAATAGAACTGCCAGATGTCCACAGGCCATGTTTTCTGTTCCAGCCAGGATCAACTCTATTCCAAATGGAGAATTGTCTTGTTGGCCTATATGTTCTCAGGGGAACATACTAAGATATGGCTGACTTCCTAGGGGGATGCCCCCCATCTCTGCCCCAATTTCCCCCGCTTCTCTCAGGGTTATACCTTCGAGAAGCCTCTTGGTGTTGAGAGCATGACCGTGCATATTCTTTCCTTTTGCTTTGCTTCCTCTGTCTCCAATCTCATATCACACACACAACATTGTACTATTTCCAAGTACTCGGAAGAACAGAATTTGCTCTGCAGAACTAGTAAATTGCAACAGTGTCAGATAATATCTTGCCATGTGTGTTTTTTCAGTAAGAAGACACCATCCCTCAATGTGGGATTAAATAATTTCTAGAATTTTAGACTCTTCCTTAACCAGTAAGAAACTATGTTGGCATTTATTGTTGCGGAATTTCTCCTCCCTGTGGAATGCTCCATTAAGGAACGTCTGGTGTTTGTGATCAGCAAGTTATAGGCTGGCTGGACGGGTCACGTGCTGATGTGGTCTAGCTGAACCCATAAAGGCATGGATGCTGGCAGCGCTGACTCCACTGGGTTAAATTCCACCAGGACAGGTGCTTACAGCTGCCCAGAACGGCATTGAGAAATAGGAGTTTGTCCTTGCCCTTTTGAATGCCATACTGGTTGGATTCCTGAGGGCTTTAATTGTCACCCTGTGAACGGAGCTGGTCTTTGGCTTGGTGTTTATCAGCTCCCGCGCTGAGGAAATTGGGCTTTATCTCTTTCAGATTAGATCACTACAAGCCTCATTGGGTAAAGCTAGTGGGAGGAGGGATGGGGAGGGTAAAGCCCTATTCCCTTCACTCAAAATGCTTCTGCAAAGCCCATACCCTTTACAGAACAAAGCCCAGGACTCCCGCCCCCTCCCCCAACCCAGCGCAGGATAACTAACTGGGGATGTATTTATTCACTTCTTTCAAGGGCTTTTTAATTAGTAAACCTTTTCCCCTAACTAAAATGCTGATCTCTTTCAAGATAAAGCACTTCGGGCCTCAGGTTTCTACTTCTCTCTTTTCCACTTCCTTCAGGTTTTATTAACTCTGGAGCCAGGCAGAGGGTAGCAGCTGTGGGACGGGACTTGTGGCCCGCTGTGGAACTTTGTACCTTCCCCTGCCTGCCACGAGATTCCACTCATCCTCTTCTTTGGAAGAAGAGAGAGAGAGATGGAGACAGAGACAGAGAGAAAGAAGGAAGGAAGAAATGAAAAGAAAAAAGAAAAAACCCTCCTAAACTCAGCAGTTACTCTATAGGATCTGGATTCTGTCGTCGTCGTTGTTGTTTTCTGAAGGAGGTGCCATACCCAGCGTGGAGCCCAACGTGGGGCTTGAACTCACAACCCTGAGATCAAGACCTGAGCTAGTCTCAAGAGTCAGATGCTGGGGCGCCTGGGTGGCTCAGTCAGCTAAGCATCTGCCTTCAGCTCAGGGTCCTGGGATCGAGCCCCGCATCAGGCTCCCTGCTCAGGGGGGAGCCTGCTTCTCCTTCTCCCTCTGCCTGCTGCCCCCCCTGCTTGTGCTCGATCTCTCTCTCTCTCTCTCTCTCTCTGTCAAATAAATAAATAAAATCTTCAAAAAAAAAAAAAAAAAGAGTCAGATGCTTAACCAACTGAGCCACCCAGGCACCCCTATTTGGTCTTGATTTTAAAGGGAAACCTTTCCCCTGGCTTGGGGTCTGGCTGGGTGTTGACAGGGCTCCATGGCTACAAGGTGCCTTGGGGTAGAAGAGCAGGGCCCAGGGATGCTGTCACAGGGACAGGAACTGCATCTTGCAAAGGTGAGAGGCTGTGGCCCCCGACCCTCAGCTTAGTGTCTCTGTGGCACAGCCTCTTCCGAAAGGCTCTGGCATGTACTCACCATTTACTGTCCTTCGTCTGACGCCCTGTTCTTTGGCCTCTGGTAACAAACGACTTCCTGATTACCAAAGCCGGGCCCCACCCGCCTCTGCCGGCCAAGATGACACCCAGGAACTGTGCAGGGCTTCATTGAAAGTCACGGATCCACTGTGAAGTTGCCTCCGTGGGCATATTTATCTCGAAGGCAAGCTGGCTGCTTTGGAGTGTCTGTGATTAATTGTTTCTCCTCTGCCTTTTTTTTTTTTAACCCATGCAAGAGCTGAGAAAGGAGAATTCAATTCTTGCTACCTGTGGAGTGTTGGGTCGGAAATGTGGGCAACATATACACGGGGACCATTGGGGATCCCCAGTGGGAAGTGGGGGGAGAAAAGATCTCAGGATTTCTGAAGCTCGAGTCAGCTGCATTCATGAGCAAATCAGCCGTCTCCTGGTTCTTGACCTCCTTTGGGCATTGTGAGGGCTGATGAGCTCATGCTTGTAAAGAGAGCAAGCCTTTAATTGAAGTATAATTAATAATCATCTGATAAGTGAATAACAATAATAATGATGATGTAATCCCCTTCCCCCACAGCCCACTCCTGTTTCCTTGGGTAGGAACGTTATGACATGATGTCCCAGTGCACTCGATTAGACGAACGGCTGTAGGGGCGGACAAATCGTCACAGCTATGTGCTCGCTGGCACGGTCCGGGATTGGCCTGCCACCGAGAAACCTGAGGGCACAGAACAATGCAGCAATGTTCTCTAAGTGTTGCACTGTTCAGATAATGGACAAGTTCAAGCTGTTTCATGACTCAGGTACCAGGACAACCTACTTGCTTCTTTCCAACCTGGTGGCCCTCCTGGGCAGGAGAGCTGAGTCTGGAAGCCTTACTGAGAATGATGGTTACTTATTTCTCCTGCTTATTTCTGCCTCGTGCTTTCCACAGACCCCCGTGCTCAGTCAGATGAATGAGGGAGTCTCCCAAGGGGGTTGGTGATATGAGTGGATTGCTACCAGCCTCTCCACCATTGACTATCAGAGGACATCTGGATTAGTCAAGTGGCCAAGATTTATCTTGAGTACCTAACGAGATGGATGGAGAAACAGTGGGTTTTAGAAAAAAGAAGAATCTCTTTAGTTCTTAGGCTTCTCACAGTTTAATCTAAAAAACGGAGTGCTCAAAGTAGACACCAAGCTTGAAAGAAGTGCGTAGACTGGGAAGAGGGGAAGAAAAAAATTATGAAGGAGGCAATTCATCACCCACTTTTGCCCTAAAGTCTTCTCAGGCCAGAAGGCTGAGACAGGCAGAATGGAATCCCCAGGTAGAAAAGATAATAACACCTTTCATTTGCAAACAATTTACAGTTTACAAAGCACTTTCATATAGCATGACCTCATCTGAGTCTCACAATATCTCTGTGAGGTTGGCTAAGTTTATAATCACCAGTTTATAGATGAGGAGACTGAGGTCCAAAGTGGCTAAGTGACTCACTTGCCCAGAAAGAAAGTGGCAGAGTCAGAGCCAAACCCTTGTTTCTAACAAGACACTAGGCCTTCCTCCACCGTGGGTGGATTCGACGATCTTCTCTCTCCTGGGAAGATCAATATTCGATTGATTCAACAAGTAGGTAATGAAAGATCACTGGATGTCGGGCACTGTGCTGGGTGCTGGGGAGACAGCAGTGAACGTGACATGCGAGGTTTGTTTCCTAACATTTTCACCACCATCTCTAGGCCATGCTCTCCCTTCACAGAGATCTCTAGGACAGTCCTTTCACTGCAGCAGTGAACGCCTGGTTCTGTCTAGCTCACATACAAAAGGGAAATCTGTTACAAAGATTATGCGTGTCTCATGGAATCTAATCAAATGTTGGTCCACCCCCAGCTTTGTGGGGGGATCTTTTCTTGCAGTGTAGATCATGTTTTTCTGCTTCCAACTTCAAATCCCCAGCAGAGAGCATCTCATTGCCCCCCTTGGCCTAAAGTCTCTACCCTTGAACAACCCAGGTCATGTGCACAGGTATCACCAGTGGGGGTCCACCCGTGGGTGCTGGAGTCGTTTCCAGGACCAGGAAACCGCTGGGTACTGAGGAGTCTGCACCAAAAAGTGTGATTTTGGATGACTCCCCAGAGGTAAGCAGCGAGGCAGGAATGAGTTTCCAAAACTCTGTCATCACCTCCCCGAGGCCCTTCTCTCCTAATTTTCCTATTTAAATTCTCAATATTCCAGAGAGAAATTTCTGTAAAAAACACAAACGAAATAATCTTTTATAAATATATTCTGAAATATTTATGGGCGATATGTCTGGGATTTTCCTTTAAAATATTTCAGGGGGCGCCTGGGTGGCTCAGTTAGTTAAGTGTCTGCCTTCGGCTCAGGTCATGATCCCAGGATCCTGGGTTCGAACCCCACATCGGACCCTCTGCTCAGTGGGGAGTCTGCTTCTGCCCCTCCCACCCCTGCTCATTTTCTCTCGTTCTTGCTCTGGTCTGTCTCTCTTAAATAAATAAATAAAATCTTAAAATAAAATAAAATGTTTCAGGAAAAAAGAAGGGTGGGACCTGATAAAATAAGAAACTGACACTTATTGAAGCTAAGTGGAGGGTACATGGGGGTTCATTCTATTTTTCTACTTTTCTCTATTTTTGAAAATATTTATAAAACAAGTTAGAAAGGGGGGCCTGGCTGGATCCGTCGGTTAAGCATCCAACTCTTGATTTTGGCTCAGGTCATGCTCTCAGGGTCATGCGACTGGCCGGCATCGGGCTCTGCGCTGAGTGTGGTGCCTGGAACCTGCTTAGGTGTCTCTCTCCGTCTCCCTCTGCCCCTCCCTACCCCTGCACACATGAGCCCTCTTTCTAAAAAAAACAAAACAAAAAACAAACAAAACCCAAAAATCAAGTTAGAAAAATGCAAAGGGATTATTATTCTGTGTCATTAGGTTCCTTCCTTGAGCTTGTTTCAAATGCCTGTATTTTTCTGTTTAGAATTTTTGGGGGATTCCCTACTTGCCTTGTCATCTCCATTATTGGATGTTTCTTGCAGGACAGAATTATTTAATCAATTTTACAAGCATGTGTGGAGGGCTTCCTCGGGTTCGGTGGTCTCTCTTGCTTGCAGGTGAGCTAAGAGCTCCAGCAGTTTTGGGGTATTTGCTTGTGTATTTCTTTCACCATCAGCTGTTTGCGAGGGTTCCACGAAACGTCCTAGGGACTCTCATCGCTCTGGTGGTCCTGCTGACCCTTCTGTGCAGATTGTGCTGTGATGGGACAACAGCAGCCCGAGGAAAGCTTCCCGCGAGAGCCTGGGAAGCCCCCGGGGCATTTGCAACTACAAGGGGCATTTCTCCCCTGGCCTTTGATGCCCAGCCCAGCTTCAGACATCGGCCAATTGCTCCGGGATCAGGCCAGGTTCTAAAACACATTCAGGAACAACCTTTATTTTGACCCAACGGGGGAGAAGAAAGGAGAGAGACAGCTTGCTTGGCCCCGGCACAGGCGGGGTGGGCCAGGTCAGGCGGCTCGCAGCAGGTGCCCAGCTGTATCTGCTTCCAGCAGTTCCATTAACACTTGGCAAGTTTCACTCACCTTCAGCGTCTGTAACATGCAATTGTTGACACAACTATATTACCTCATGCTCTCGGGCCTTTGTGTGCTCCCTTGCCATTGCCATCTGAACGCAAGATCTATGGGGTTTATTTTCTATAGATGCCATGTTTGTCGACGGCAGGGAGACAGTGTAGCCCCCCCGCCCCCCACCCCGCTCCCCAACCTTCCCCCCACCAAACACAGTGCCCTCATTTTTCCTTTCTGGATTGATGTTAAGCACTTAATGTAATTGCCTTGCAGAAAACAATAGCCAGAGACATACAGTCAGCCACACCATGGCCTCATATTTCAAAACCAGCCAGGCTTCTTTTTAAATGCGCCTGTACAGGGTGTGAAATCAATCATGTCATGCGAGGTCCCCCATGGTGCAGGGGGACAGACGCTTGTCCTACTCTAGAAACACAGCCAATGAGTTGAGTCCTTCTTCTTCCTTGCCCACCCACCCCTACCCTCAGGGGTTCATCCCACCACTTCCCAGTTGGCTGCTCTTCAGTGGGCTTCCTCTTTTGAGCCGGCAGCTTGCTCTGTGATTCGCATCTGCTTGGGACACAGAAACCATGACCAAACCGCTAACAGCCCACTCTCCTCCCTCGTGTCAGCCTGTCCCTTGGCCTTGGCCTCTGCTTCCTATAGAGCGAGAGCTCTAGTTCACTCTAGTGACTTTGTCAGTGTGAGTCAGTTCCCGAACGCTGGCCATTTTCTTTACCCTCCCCTTTACCTTCTCCCCCTCGAAATGCCTTCTTTTCTCTAAGAGCGGCCCAGGCTGAATGCAGACCCAGGCTTGCCTTCCCTCAAGCAACACTACTCTCCTTTGTCCTGTGCAGCCAGCCCTCCAGTAGAAGGCAGGAAAAGAGAAAGCTTTTGACAATTTGTTCTTGCCAATCTATTGTCTTAGGGGGTGGGACCAGGAGTAAAGTAAAAATAGCTTAGAAAAGTGAATCCTGTATGTAAAGAAATAAACCAACAGCAAAGCTAAGGACGTTCTGTTGTTTGCTTGGAGGCATGGTTGGCAACTAAATGTTGTAGTTCACTTCTACTTGCTGCTTACCCACTGATGGTGAACGATCAAGACTGACAGTAAGAAAATGCAGGGGAAGAGGGGGCCGTGACAAAGGGGTCGGGTAATCTACAAGCCAGGCAGACAGCCCTGAGCTGTGCTGTTTCGCTCACCTGCTGGCCCTGCTGAATCGTTTCGCTGGTGCTCAGGGTGAGCCAGACCCATTCCTTGCCTCTGTCTGCTTGGCGCTGGATTTCCGCTTCTTATAACTGGTGTGTGTGCTATGACACCCGAGGAGGTGATGCTATGGTTATTGCTGTTTCCTAGCTACCCTGCCCGAGAGAGAACAGTCAGAACACACCCTTTTTGCCCCTGGATTGGGCCTGTTGAGCCCAGCTGCAGGGGGCCCTGAGCCCTTCTCTGTATGTGCGCGCACAGGCTCACACGCGGTGTGCTGGCTGGCCGTCTCTGTGTGTCTTCTGCTTAATAACTCCAAGTCTGAATGTGATATCTCTTTTCTCCATATGTCATGAAATCAGAGTTTTGAGGGTTTGTCTTGTCCAGATACTGATAGCTGGTTCAGAATAATGACTACAAATAGGATTGTACCAAGAAAATCGAGATACCAGGCTGCATGGAGGACATTGCCATCTCCCCTTGGGGGGTTTCTTCTGTTGCCCTCGAATAGTAAGATTGGGTCTTAACTTGGGACGGTTACTGTCTGTTTCTTCAAAGACGTCCTTGCAGATTAGCTTTGATCTTTGTCTACGATGAAAATACTGGGAAGGTCAAACTATGTGGAGTGGAAGTACGAGAAGAGATCCATGACACAGGTCCACGGTGTGTGTACCCTACCAGCTCCATTTGCCCAGCCGTAGGCCCAGGTGAGCGGAGACCTCGAGCTGCCCGGCCATGCCCTTCCTAGGCCGGCTGTGGAGTGCGGAGAGTTTAGAGGGAAGCAAGGCAGATACCGTCCCTGCCCTCATGGACGACAGTCCAGCTGGGAGACAGACTTACAGAAATAAGAGTAAATAATGTAAGACGATCATCATAGAAGAGATAAATGCTAGAAAATTTTTTAAAAGCAAAGAAAAAAGATAAGATACTGCGCTGGTATGCAACATAGCCCAGAGCATCTGGGAGGATGACGTTTAAGTGTAAATGTCAAGTTCAGGGGCGATGGTGGGAAGGGGGGGGTAGAGGGCGAGAGCACAGCCATAGGTTGCCAAAGCACAGAATAGCAGTTGGGGTTGTATTTCACGGCAACTAGAATCTCCCTGGAAGAACTGTAACCCTCTTCGGATCCCTTGGGAGTTTGCCCTAAGTCCATTTGGTTAAGTATGGGTCTAATGAATAATGATGATACTATAGCAGTAACACTTCCTAAATGCTTGCTTGGGTGTAGATATTATGCTACGTGTCAAAGGTCACCTCAGGGAGGCTGTCCCTGGATACTCTGAACAGCAACCCCCCACCTCCTCTTTCCTTTACTCTGTTTTTCTTTTCTCTTCTATTACTTAACCACCATCCAACATTGTTTCTTGTCCGTCCCTCAGGCTGGAATGTAACCTCCATGGGGGCAGGTATTTTTCCTGTTTTGTTCACTGCTGTTTGCCCCAGGGCTTAAAACACTGCCTGGCACATCCTTGGTGCTCAAGACAGTACATATTGTTAAAGGAGTGAGCGGATATTATTCGTTTAATCCTCACAATGTATCACTATTTGCCTTACTCTGCCGATGAGCAAATTGGCACAGAGAGATTAAGTAATTTATCAAAGGTCACACAGCCACCGGAGTGGTAGAATCAGGATTTAAGCCCAAGCAATCTGACTCCAGAGTCTCCCACCGCAGAAGTGTGTGCGAGATGGCAAGAGTTGTGAAAAGAATACGCCAATTTGATACAGATTTCTCTGGTTAAATGACATTCTGTGTAACGACTTTAGAAACGTGATCCAATGCAGTATTGCAGTTCGAGATACTACTGATTTTACAACACAGGGATCATTGAGCTGTGGTATGGAAGGGCAATCATTGGTTAAGGAAGCCTTGTGCCAACCCAGGGAACTTGCAATCCAGATAAGATAAGGAAGTACTGAGTCACACTTTCAGATCCTATAATATAATCTGCAGCCAGTGTTCCTGGAATATTCCTTACTTACCACTGACGTCTTAGTGACTTCACGCAGTGTGGTTTCCTAGGGACGTGGCCTATGGAAACATGATTTACTCTTTGACTTGTTTGGTTGAACTAAAAACTTAAAAGTGGTGGTGGTGGTGGTGTGTCTGTGTGTCTGTGTTTAAAAACCTAAGGGTTAGAGGAAAGAAAGCAAAAACGGTTTGCCCCACAAGTCCTTACAGTAGACAAGAAATTCAGTCTTGATGTGCCCTTTTTCACATCGCTTCAGCACTTTGGGCAGAAATTATTTCAGCCTCTGGAATATAAGACTAGCTCCTGAGGCCATTTTGACAGTTCTGTCCTCTGACCAATTATTTTTCAGGAATGTAGCTGTCAAGAGTTTGCTTTTTCCTTGATAAGAGGGGTTTTATCTTCGTGTGTGTGTAAGGAGTTGTCAAAGAAAGAAACTGGCTTTTCATCGCAGAAACTTCGGCTTTTCCTTCCTGCCCACGTAGCCTTGCATCACTCAGGGGTCTCCAACCTCTTTTTTCTAAGAAAGCTATTTAGGACGCTCAGCATTTATTTTGTTACATCTTTGGCCACTTACCATGTCAGAGTGGTGAGTAATTCTGGTCCTTTTCATACATCTGTTTTTATGTTGTCTTTCTGGGGCCATCTCTTTTGTCCGTCTCTGCTCCTTTCTGTCTCGAACGGACCATACGCTCTCCAGCACACATACACGAATGCGGATTTACAAGAAGTTAGGTATTTACAAAGAGGGTGTACGATTGCCACAAACTCATTGAGCGGCACACTAAAAATCTGTACATTTGGTTATATGTCGGTTATACCTCCATAAGAAAAAGAAGTTTTATGTTTACAAATTTGCAGCAAATTTAATGAGCGTTTAGGCATCTCTTGGGTATTTAGGTATTGGTCAGTGTTCCCAACAATACCTCGATCGGTATTATTGTTGTGCAAAGACAGTGCCTGTGGCTAGGAGAATGGCTAGAAGCAACCGTTTTTCAAAGCTCATGAATGCTCAATTGTTAACGCATTATTTCTGCATACACCGTGAGTACCACTGGAAACCCGTTACCACCAGGAACTTGAAAACGCTGGAGCAGTTTCATTACAGTGAGGACCTGTCTAGTGAAGAATGCATGAAGGGGCATCTGCGTGGCTCAGCCGGTGAAGCATCTGACTCTTGGTTTCGGCTCAGGGTTGTGGGATCGAGCCCTGCCTCGGGCTCCACACCCTGCCCCAAGTCGTCCTGTTCGTCTCCCTCTGCCCCTCCCCTCGGCTCTCTCTCTCCCCTCTCTCTCTAGAATAAATAAATAAAATCTTAAAAAAAATAATGCATGAAGATTCTACCAAACACCTTCTCGTGGGATGCCTAGGGTAAGTCATTCTTATTCTCTTCCTCAGATTGCTGACCTGCAAAAGAGGATAACATTTGCCCTGCTGTATTCCTGAGGTTGTTACGATGAGAATTACATTTAAGCCGATGAAGCATCTATTTAGTGCTCACTCAACCATATCAAAGTCTGTGGGCACGAAAGAAGGAAAAGGCATGCTTCCTCCACTCACGGAACTTGGAAGAAGCATAGGAAGGAAGACCAGCAGGTGCATGTTTACGATAGAAAGTACCACGTCATCCAGGTGATGGGGAACAGAGTGATCCAGACTCAAGCAAAAGAAGCTTTCGTTCTGGCCGGGGCCATTGGGGAAGGCTTCATGGAAGCACAAACATTTGAATGAGACCTTGAAGGAGGATGATTTGGAAGAAAGACTTTCCAAGTAGTCGGACAATGGGAACAAAGCGCAGAGATAGGTCTCCATGACAATCAAATGAGTCTGTACACTGGAAGGCGCGAGTCAGTGATAAGATAATACTTGTTACCTCTACTGAGGCCACTACTCACCTTCCTCAGCAGCCATGGCCTCTCTAGGTAATAAAATAGCACGGTGCTTCCAAAAGAAGACCAACTTACCAGCTTCCAGAAGTTCGGGGTAGGCATGACTGCCTATGGCATCCTCCAGGCTCAAAGGAGGTGATGACACATCTCAAGTCCAGCTCAGAAAAATAGACATCAACCAAAGGTTAACAGTTAAATTCTCTTTCCGTCTTCTAACACTTCCCCCAAGTGCCTCTCAGGTGGGCCCCTCCCCCCACCCCCTGTCCATCAGCACATCAGCTCTTCTGCCTTACAAGGATCAGAGCAGGCTCTGAGTTAGCCAGCCCACGTTCAAACCCTGACGATGTTGATTTCTAGCTGTGCTATTGGAAGCACCTTCCTTAAGCTATACAAGACTTAAATTTTACATCTGTGAAATGGGAATGAAAATGATAGTGCCCACTTTATAGTGATGCTGGGAAGGTTAAGTAAACAATGTACCAGGTACATAACACTTAAAATGTTATGTGTTATATTATCATCCGGAGTGGGTGTTGCCAGACTACCGCTGCGGGCCAAATCCAGCCATGGCCATTTGTTTGTGTAACGTCTAAGCAGTTTCCTGTCGCAACAGCGGGGTGGAGCAGTGATAGAGACTGTATGCCCCACAGAGCTAAAATACTGACTGTCCCACCCTTTGCAGAAGAAGATTGCTGACCTCTGACCTGGAACGCTGAGAAGACAAAACCTGCTTATGTGACATTTACAACCAGTTAGATCTTGTCCTTAGTGCCTTTACCTCCTTATTATTGGTTCCTGGCATCTAATGATACATGGTATGAAGCCCTTATAGTGGAGAAGTCCTCAGAGAGAGCTCCACATCTCAGTAGCATGGACATTCCTGGGATCTCTTTCTTTTCTTTTTCTTTTTTTTTAAAGATTTTATTTATTTATTCGACAGAGATAGAGACAGCCAGCGAGAGAGGGAACACAAGCAGGGGGAGTGGGAGAGGAAGAAGCAGGCTCATAGTGGAGGAGCCTGATGTGGGGCTCGATCCCAGAACGCTGGGATCACGCCCTGAGCCGAAGGCAGACACTTAACCGCTGTGCCACCCAGGCGCCCCCTGGGATCTCTTTCTAACCTCCTGCAGTCCAGTATTAATCGAGAAGGCCACGTAGGAAACGTGGGGAAGGTGGGTAACAAATTTCAGCTCTTACTGCTTATGGCATAATCTCAAATGGGAACTGCAGAATACTCTACGGGGAAAGGGAAGTTAGTGTTACCAGCTGATGACCTGGTCACTGAGCAGAGGGAAGCAACGACGTGGAAAAAGAAGCAAACCATGATGGGTGTTTGAAATTTCCGCTGACCTCCTCCTCTGACCTCTAATTGAAGAGCCCTGTAAAGCCCACTCCAATTCCATTTAAATGTCTCTCTTTTAAAGCACCTGCAACATTATTGCTATTCTAAGATGTACAGAAACCTGGGTAGATGGGGATTGTACCGCGGAGCACTATTTCTAGGGTTTTGTTATTTACATATTGGGAAGAGCACTGGGTCTGGGGCCAGAAAACATTGCCACAATCTAGGCGAGACCACAGAGGCACGTCACCTCCCCTCTCTTAGCCTCAGGTTCCTAGTAGAGACAATCTCTTTGTTAATTGTTAGAGGATAATAAATGGAGACACTCAAAGATCAGCGTGTGCGTGTGTCTGACTATGTGTGGTGGGGTGTTCCGTAAGGAGGGGATTGTAAGCTTCCTTTTGAATGGTAGATGCAACAAGAAAATATTCTAAGATGAGCATCAGTCGCAACTGTTTTCACCTACTACCCTTTAGGCCATCGGCATCCATTCCCCTTATTCGACCAAGGGAAGGTTGCTTTGGACCCTGGCTCTCATCAAGGCAGAGAACGAACCCAGTGTTCACGTGCTCAGAGAGCGCTCAGAGTGTGATCCAGAGACGGACATTCCTAAAATCACTGGCCAGGGAATTGTCTCTTGTCAGTGCAGAGGCTTTTCTCAATTGAATAAAAACCAGATATTCACTAATTTTAAAAAATTCATTAAAAACACCAACATTCATTGAGCTGTCGCTATATCCCAAGGACTATAGCCAGTGCTGGGGCCAGCAAGAATGGACGGTCATTGTCCCTTAATGACCTCCAATCCAGCCTTGAAAGAGTCTTTCACAATTCCATTCTGAGAACACGTTCCTTTATTTTGTTACGATCAGCCATGACCGTGAGGCTTTCTGACACCCCATCCCACGGCACCCTCACTGTCCGTCCTCCCACTCTTGACGCCTCTCCTTCCAGTTTCCGCTTACTTTTGGAGTTTCTTCCCCACTAAAGTGCAAATGACTGTCGACAGTTCGGAAGAGTTTTCTTCCCAGGAAACTCGCATTAGAGTTCCATGTCCCCCCCACAGCGCTTTCCTTGCTAAACCAAGATTTGGCCTCAGAACCCATCTGTTTACCAATCACGGTCGGCAGTTATGCCTACAACTATTCATCATGGTTTAAGCCAAGGCTGAAATTTCAGGAATCAGATAGCAAACACTAGGTTCAATTTTGGGGGGGGAAGAGGGGAATGGGGGGAATGGAGGTTTTATGGTTTCATGGTTTTTTGGGGGGGAGGGGAGCCTTGCAAAGTGTGAGGACAGAGTTATGGCTTGCCCCTGTTATATATAAGGTCCCAACTTAGCAAAAGGCATAGCCCAAGGGTGGCAATTATCCTGCAGAAATGTTCTCTATCTAGAAGAAAATCAGAGATGATCTTCACTGGGCTGAAAACCTTGTCATGGAGAAAGTGAGGAGTGTGGCATTTATATCCCTTTGAAGGCAGAGCCACTTAAAATACCCACAGTGAGTGGAGAATTCAGAGCAGAAGCACTGTGGGTAGAGAAGGCCCCAGGGGTGCTTTAAGGTGCCTAAGTAAACAGTTGGCCTCAAGAAGAGTCTAATTCGAATGTTGCAGAGCAATCATATGAGAAGCTCTATTCTAGAAAGTTCTACTATCTTATGTGCTGTATTTGACAGAGGCTAAAGTCCAAAGAAGGAAAATGAACGCATTCATTAATGAGGATTCAACTTGCAGTTGTAATGTCACAAAGGCTCGATAATTTAAATAATATTCTATAGCTTTCACAGTATCTATTTTTTAAAGATTTATTTATTTACTTTAGCGAGGGGGGGGGCAGAGAGAGAGGGCGAGAGAATCCCAAGCAGAGGGGGGATCCACCCCCAGAATCCACCCCCAGAGCAGAGCGCCATGCGGGGCTCAATCCTAGGATCCTGACATCAACACCTGAGCCGAAACCAAGAGTTGAACGCTTAACTGACTGAGCTGCCCAGGCGGCCCAGTTTCACGGTATTGGAATGTGAAAGTATGCATCAAACTTGGGAACCTGCAGGGGTATAGTAGATTGTAAACGTTTCCATATAGTTACGGAACTTCAAAGACAGCATTATGCCCTCATGATAATAATAATAAATGAATGCAAGAGAGCTTAGTTCAAAGAAACGCATTATTGGAGTCGACAACAAAAGTGTGAGCACCTCCCTGACTCATAGGTGTGCTCACTGCGGAGCTCTGTTGGCAAGGGAGCCACGCAGTCTGGGCTCTCTCCAGAAGCTCTCTTTATCATGCATTGGCTATGACTCTCTGAAGCTCTTCTCCAGTTGTCAAAGTATTTGAATCACTTGTCCACAGGTATGTGAGTATGATACAGTTCCCTTAATAATCTGCAGAAATATGCACAGTTATATTTCTGCCTGACATCCCATTGCCAATACAAAAATATCATCGGCTGTTTTGGTCATTTGCATTAACAATTAACTAGAAGACTATAAAATTCCCACTTCCCTCAAAGCTGCATTTTTATAAGTGCTTGATTTTTTTTCTCTCAGTAATTTTGTGAGGGAGTTTTCACTGTTTTTACCAAATAAGTATCTTTTTATGTAACTTAAAAATGCACACAGACATAAAAACTATTAACCATTAAGAGCTCATAAGATACCCCTATTATTATTATTATTATTATCTACCCCTACAATTTGTTTTAATCAGATTTTAAACACAGGCTTAACATCATATGTATACACAACCATGTGGTTATCTTGACCACCAAGATTAACCTTGAACTATTCCTTCGAGGGTATTGTCTCATTGGACGCTCCTCCCTATCGCCTCACAGATAAAGAGCCAAGCCTTCTGCAGTGTTTGGGATCATGTTTTTCCCCATATGCAGTCGTAGTAGAGTAAAATAAATAGTAAATTAAGAGGTGGGGCTTATGCCCCAACTCTGTCAACAACCCAGGTGACCTGTTACTAAAAGGACCTTTGGTTTAAGCTTTCAGAGCCTCAATTTTGCCATCCTTGAAATGGAAACAATAGTATTTTTTCTTATTAAGTAGCTCATTTAATTAAAAAATATTTAATAACATCATCTTTGAGAAAAGCACTGGGTAAAAACTCTAACATTAAACAAATACAGGACCTTGTAAGACGTGCCCTGCTATCACACCATGACTTTATCAATCCCTGTAGTTGTAAGAGTAATTGTTCGGTCACTGGTAGCGGATGTCTTTTTTTTCTTTCTTTTTTTTACCTGCCCCGCCCCAAATTTGCATCTTCTTCTTATGATAGTGAAACAATTTTCCATGGAGACATCTTCTTCCAACTTCTTACTCCATGTGACAGGAAAGGGCCTGCCCAACGTGATGTAAATGTGGCCAAAGTACCAAAACCCTCTGGACACAGTGACTGGTTCAGGAATGATTCTTCTAAGATGAAATCAGGTAAATAAAAACTTGATTCTGGAATTTACTGGGCAGGGACTCTCTTTCAATGAGAAGAAGTAAAGATATTAGGAAGTAAGTCTGGAGGTGCTAGCGGTCATTCTTATCACCAGGGAGACTGATGTATTGAAGCTAACTACAGACCAACTATTGAAACTAACAGAAAGAAGAGCAGGAGATGGAGAGGAACATATCCTGAATTACAGCATTGGAGTCCCTGGATTCATCACCCCTGAGGTTTCACGCGTGTGCTTTTTAGTTATCCAGCCATTGGATTTCTTTTTCACTTTAGACTTTGGAGTTGAGTTTCTGTCACTTGCGGTGAAAAGAGCCTCGACTGATTCACTTATTCTCACTACGAAGGAGATGCTTTATAAAGAGTCCACGGCCAAGCTGTGTATGACTCACGGCTGCGTCAATAGCTTCAGAGTGCTAAATGCCAGTGATATGGTTGTGTGATGGCCTTCACCTCATCTTCTGTGCGTAGCTAGACCTTGAGCCTGGCTCTTCTGTCTAGGTTCTCAGTCAGCACCGCAGTCCACCTAAACCCAGCCAACAGGTGAGTCTGCTCTTTTGTCAGGTTGACGCCTACTTTTTAACCCTAGGGCTAGGATATGCTTCTCATAAATCCTTGTAGAATCCTTTCTGATGACTCAAGTCCTCCCTGATTCATTCGAGATTTCTTACTGTCTGCAGAAGCTTAAATATTGCCTGAATTGCACCCTCTCCTAAACCCCCATTGGCTCTTTTGGACTTTGGTGCCTGGACTGGATTTGAGCTTGCTCTGAATTACTCCTGACTATAACACCGAATTTGAACTCCTGACCACCATCTTCCTCTACCAAAATAGGACCAAACTTTCTTTCTCAGTTTTTCCTGGCTCCTGGACAATTCTTACTTACCCTTCTACCGTGCTTTGGGAGTGATGAAAGCAATTTCTTTTATAGATCTCTACGCTTAGATACAGAAAGGCTATATCAGGATCTTGAATGTACTTTTTAAAACTACAGGAGATTTAAAATTTTTCATGTACCAAGTGCCTATCCCCCACCCACAACCCTGAAACCAGAATCATGCTGGAGTTCTCTGGCCAGACTCTACTTGGGAAACCAGCCAAAGGAAATCTCTGCCACAGATTGGTCCAGCCCCGGTGATGGCAGAGGACTTGGAGTACACGTTACTCCAACAGACGTAGGCCTGCCCAGGGTCATCCAACACATCCTCACGCTGGCCCTGCCGAAGCAGGGGACCCGGAGAATGCCCACTGAGGACGGGAGTGACTTCATGCACTGTCCCTGGAATGGCCTCTGAACTTGTCCTAGGAGTGGACGTTGGGTGCTAACCAAGAGAACTTTGATGATTGTTGGTCAATTTGGGCAAATGGGTCCCTTGCCTGGACTTCTCTTCTCGCTTTCAGGTTTGTGCCTTAGTCTCCATGTGATCTGAAGCAAGGGCTGCTGGGTTCCCTGATTGGATGTGGGAAGCTGAAGACAGAGCTCCAAGACCTCGTCTATTTGAAACCGAGGAGCCAGAGAAAGCTGCCCAGGCTAGACCACTGAAGCAGCCAAGATTTTCTTCTTTCCTGATGGCCCAGGATCATCTCCTGTTCTGATCATGACCAGCCCTTGGAGCTCTTGCCCCTCTCGGGGCCAATGCAGAGGACAACTCTTCCTCCAAGAGAAGAGTTCAGAATGCCCCCAGGACAACTTAAATCAGGAAAGGTAGAGTCCCAAGCCAGAAGTCATAGGGGGGCCTAACCTCAAAGGGGGCCAATCCTTTCCTTAAGAGCTCACCAAGCGGCTGAGCGCCCAAGAAGTCGAGTTCAGAGGGAATGGAAGACCGCCAAGAGGTCGTGTGGTGATCCTGTCCCTCTCACCACAGTCCCTGGTTTTCTTCATGGCTGGGGGGAGGGATGGGGTGGCGAGTCCCAATCCTGAGCTATAAACTGAACCATGGGTAACAATTTCCATATAAACAGTAAATGCTGGCTACACCCTCGGCTAGCTCAGCAAAGTCTATTAAACACATAATATAGGAACAAAGACTTATGCCCACAAGAAATTTGTTCTGAGTTAAAAAAGAAACAAAACAAAAACCTACCAATGAGCTTAGGTACACGCCTTCTGTGTAAAGCCGAGACAGTCTGTACTGTACTGGGGAAACGGCAGAGTGGTTTGGAACATATGGTAAGTGCTTGATGACCACTTCACGCTTGATAGATAAGTTATTCTATAAAAGTTTATCATGTTCTTTTCATTTGTTCTCTTTTTTTGTAACTCATTTCCAATTAACTTCCGTATATGACATGCAGAATCCTAATACCAGACCTTTTTAAAGGTGCATGGTCCGTGTCAGTGTGCCCTAATGCCTCCTTTTCTTAGACTGCATCTGTTGAGATACATATCATATATACAATAGGTATTATATACAAAATCTGCATAAATTGAAAAGCAAAAATTTGTTTCTTTTGAGAGTTAACAAAAGGCTTTTACCATTCATGTAATAAAGCATAGATTTTCCTTCAAGATAAATACTCCGTTTCGAAAAGTTGGCGACAAGGACATCAAGGATAAAGAATTTCAACAGTTTAAATGTAAGATCCCGGGCAAAGTCCAAATGGAGACGGTTTTCTGATTATGAGAAGTTGGCTTTTTTTATCTGATTATTTTTTACAGAGTCAGAAACACCCAGAGGACAGTCGGGGCGCTGAGCAGTGACACGGTGAACAGGGCCAGGACACTGTCCCAGGGCTGTAGGACACCACGTGCTCTGCTCTGCCCAGCTCCCTGTGGGGGTGGCTCGGCTTTGGCGAGTCACACAGCTATTCAGGCTCAGTTCTTGAATTTCAGCATATTTTGCTTCTGCAAAAACAAAAACCAATTATTGATAGCGACGCTGACCTCAGATACGCAGGCTATCTTAGCGAAATGATCTTTTCCAACCATATTATTGCCAGTTAGAGGTGACCCTGAACGTGTTGATGTAAGTTGAGTGAAAAAACAAAACAAAACCCAAACCCAAGAAACAGATATTCTCCCTGAATTTTGGGTTTTCGGTCACCGGTGTGGTTTTGATCCTCCTCATTCTTTTTGCCAGCCAAGCTCTCTCTTACTAAGGGGTCCTTTGTAAGATCGTTCCAACCTCCTGGGAATCACTATTGGAGTGTGTTATCCTAAGACTGTGGTTAGTAGTGAGTGACCTACCTCTTTGTCTCCCCCAAGAGAATGTGTCTCCTAAAGGATCTAAGCCGGATCTGGCTCAACTCTCTATCCTGTGTTGGGCCAACAAATGTTTTGAACATAGCAGGTGCTCGAAAGCTGTACTCTGGAATTTTGAAGTTGAGCTGAACCACACCTTGCCATCATTGATTGATAATTAAAACGAGATTCGATTAGGACTTTTTCCTTTCCAACCTCAGCACTCACAGCCTCCTGTGGAAGTCCCAGGAGCCCCCACCTCTTGCTCTGCAGCTTCATGAGCCAGCCCCACTCCTGCCTAAGGTCTTCTCCCAGGCAAACGACAGCAGCTACCCCTCGCCTTCCCTCCCGCCTCTCCTTGTCGTGCATGCTCAGCCTCTGTGCCCTGGGCTCAGGGCTGCCTTTGAGAAGGCCAGAAGCATTGAAGTCAGGGCTTCTGATACTTCACGACATCTATAAATCATAGCCATATAGCTACCTTTTTTTGAGGATCTGTTACGTCCCTGATAATGTGCTGGACATGTTTAAAACCTGTTATTTATTTACTTTGCCTCAAGTCAGAAGAGTGATTTCCTTTGCTAATTCATTTGTTTAGACAATGAAAATCCCTGCTTGAATGAAGCTCAGGTTCCTATGGAAAAAGAGAGACAACAAACAAATAAACAGGGTAATTTCAGATAGTGACTGCACAATGAAGGAATTACAACTCGTTATGATGCAGTTAGTGCTGCTTTAAATATCATCAGGGAAAATCTTTCCAAGGGGGTGACATTAGTGCTAAACCCCAAATGAGGTAAAGGAGACTGGTAATGTGAAGAGCATTTATGCACAAGGACCAGCATGGGCTTATCACATTATTAAGTTATCTATGGATCTGTCTATTTTCTCTGCTAGAAAACAGTATCCTAGTTTACCTACACACTTGGGAAGGACTTTTCTTGCTAGTAACTGGGCTTTTCATCCTCAGCAACCCCCCAGCGTACCTGGGACACCCTATTACATTCATAAGCATTTATCCTGCAAGATATACTCAAAACACCACCTCTGCTTTCCCATCTTGGCGTTCAGTGAATTAATTTTGTGTTTGTTCTCTCCTGGTTTATTTTGCCATATGAAACATGGGTCATCACATCTTCCTAGGCACCCCCTGGTACTTGCGAGGCTTTCATTCAACAGATTTCCTAAGCGTCAACCTTGTGCTGGGCTCGGAGCTAAGGCTTGGGACGTAAAGATAAACACAGGTTGGTAACTGCTCTGTGACACACATGTGTTTTGATAATTAGATTCGCATTATAGATAGCTTTTTCCAGCAATGGTGTGGAGAATTGATTGAAAAGCAATCAGATTGTATATAGGGAAAACAGTAAGTATGTATATATGCATGTGAGTGTGTGTGTGTGTGTGTGTGTGCGTGCGTGCGTGTTGTAGACAGCTGCTATTTTTGTAGCATTAACACCCATCTCCCTTTTTTTTTTTTCCTGGAAAGAACACCCTGTTTTCATTAATTACCAACCCCTCCCTGCCACCACTCCTGTTCCATGAGGTTGGGTGAGATTGATTCCAGCTTTAGATTCCAGAGAGGCCATGTCATAGGTCCTGGCTTATCAACACCAGGTAATCCTGAGCTTTTTGCTAGGGAAAAAAAAAAAAAAGAGAGAAAAAGGTTCTTTCCTCCGGGGTGGTCGAAAGGCTAGGATGCATGACTGGGGCTCTGGAAGATATCTTACCACCATAGGGGAGGAGCCTATGGAGAGCAGAGCCCCACACAGAGAAAATCTGCCCTAAAATATAGGGAGGAAGTACCATGACGAGCTCCTAGATCTAGCGGGACACCCTCAGCTCAGTTAAATGAACCAAAAAATTCCCTTTCTTACTCGATTTGAGTTGGGTTTTCTGCTACCTGCAGCCCATGTGTTCCTAAATAATATAGATGAGGAGCCTAAGGCACCTTGACATTTGTCGCCCAAGATCCCACAGCTAGTAAGTAGCTGTGTTTACTTTAAACCCAGGAAATCCATCTCCAGGGTCTTGCTCTAGATCGCCTCTTAGATCACAGTGGGGAGGGAGAGGAGCAGACGGATTTGAGAGATGTTTTGGTGGGTGAAGCTGTAGCTCTTGGGGACAGGCTGAACATGGTGAATCAGGGAAACATGACTTACATGTCACGGAGATGATGGCATCACTCACGGAGAAAGAGGAAATACCAAACAGAGGACATGTTTGGGGGTGGAGAAGAGTTGGAGGCGATGAGTTGTGTTCTGGATGTTTTGAGTATGAGGTGTCTGTGGGGCACGCAAATAGAAATGCCTGGACCACAAGTGAGCAAAAAGCTCTAGGCTAGATTCACTCAGTCTTTTAACAAACACTTATTAAAAGTCTGCTCGGCGAGAGCCCCTGGACTAGATTCATGGGGATACATGGGAGAAGTCAGTAGTCATGGAAAGTTTTTGGACTCACAGGGCTTACATTTAAGTCTGAGTTATCAGTGTGTAAGTGATCTTTGAGGTGATACAGGTGAAGGAGGGTACCCAGGGTCTGTATATAGAGTAAGAATAAAAGGAAATTTAACTTCTGTATCTCAGTTTCCTCAACTGTAACTACCCCCATGGGGCGGCTATGAAGGTTAAGGCTTTAGAATGACACGGTACGTAACGAGCCAACTGTGTATCTTAGCTACGGTGAGTGCGAGGCGCTGCTGATGTGGACAATGAAGACGGGCAGGACGTGTCAGAAGTTAGGGTTAATGCGTAACCTGGAGGTAAGATTGTGCTTATCACAAACAATTCCAGTCGCACGGCATGAGATCCGAAAGGATACAGAATTGAACTTTAGTTCTTCCTGTTGCAATGCTTCCCACTATATAGGCAAGAGTTGAGAAAAGCAAACTTACTGGGCTTTCAAGGACCCCAGCCCCTATTAAATTAAATTTAAATGAATGTACCACTTAGCTAGGTGCCAGGGATGCAAATACAAACACAAACGTGAGGGTGCCTTTTTCCTCAATGACGTTTGTGTCCTCGTGGCCCTCATCAGTATCAACTTCTTGCCTTCGCTGAGGTCTCATTCTTTGCACTTTTAGCCCTTTCTTCGTTGACGGGCAGGCATTAGCCTAAATCCGAAACTCAGCCGTTAGGCTGGATTTATGCACACTCACACCCAATATTAAGTCAGAGCCTTTGCATGGTGACTTGACCGAGAGCTTAGGGAGGCAGATGGCATCTTCTTCAGCCATCCTTCCTCTGCTCACTCACAACACCTTCAAATATATACCCTTTCTCTTACGCAAAGCAATACCACTCTTGAGAGCCTCTACCCCAGGGCTACTTCCAGGCCTCTGTTTACACATCCAAGGATTTAGCAGATGCTTTGAGGTTTCACCTTAAAGAGTCTGATTAAATTCTGAGACAAGGGTCATCTTCTTCCCTAGTCTCCACCTGGGGAGAAAGAGGTGGTTACTTAGACTACGGGTATCTATGAAATATTTATACACAAACTTAAACGTACATGCATTGTTAGTCAAAAAAGAAAAAAGGCATTATGCTCTATGTATATTTTTGTTGTCTGCTCTTTTTTGATTATAAATGTATTTTAAACATTTTTAGTGTCAATAACTCTGATCTAGAACATGATTTTTAATGGCTACATATTGCTCTATGGCTAGAATGTAATTTTCTTACGTAGTTTTGACATTTGAGTTGTTTGCAATGTTTCACTTTCATAAATAATTCATTGGCGAACATCCTTGGGTCTATATCCTGCGGAATCCCTGACACCTGGAGCAGAGCCTGGCACTTAGTAAACGTACACTAAAATATTTGCCGAGTGAATGAGTGAATATGTCAACTCGATTTCCATCCCGGGCGCTAGTGTTCCTTTTCATACTGTGTATTATTTAAGTCCAAAGTTTTCTCTTTAATAATAGCTGCAGTTATCACCGAACTGTGCAAATCAAGGTCCCAGTTCCAATAGGCAGTTTCGGTTACCATGATACCAGGCAAAGTGATGACTGTATTACTTTGTTTCCTTAATTCAAAAGTAATGCCTGCTAACTTCAGACAATTTGGAAAATGCATATGAAGAAGAGGAAGAAAGGTGAAATCATCTGTAATTACAGCACTCTTAATTAAATTAAGAGTTAATCACTATGACATTTTGATATTTATATTCTTGTTAATCTCTTTTTGTACAAATATGTGGGTTTTTTTTTTTTTACAAAAAAGGAGGGGTAATACTGTGCATACTATTTAGTAACTGCTTTTTTTCACTATATATATATTCACTTTTTTCACTTTTTTATATATTCTCTTTGTTCACTATATATATATTCACTATATCACTATATTCATTTATCTATATATATAGCGAACAACTGCTCACGTCATTAAATATTTTTCTTTTATCTTTTTATCTTTTATCTATTTTTCTTATCTATCTATATATATATAGTGAACAACTGCTCACGTCATTAAATATTTTTCTTTTACATGGTTGTTATCAGGTTCCTAGGCTTACATTTTATGGATGAACTGCAGTATTTTTAACTAATCTCTCATTGTGGGTGAAGTGCATAGTTTTTTGTATGAGCCCTGGAAAAAATTCTTAGAATTTGATTAATTTCTCTGGTTTTGTAGGTTTCAGATGTTGCACTATAACGATATATTAATTTTTAAAAAGCAGAAATACATACTATACTACATGCCATAGTATAGTTTTGGAAAGTAGATAGGGAAAAATAGGTAGCACTGTTTCATGTCCTACTTGATCCATTTCTGTGTTGTTTGAAAATTTTACCAACAGTGTGTATTCATTTTATAATGAAAAATAAACACCGAATAGTGTTTTTAAATTTTAATTTACATCTAGCACCCAGACCTTGGTTTTTGTTTTTTTTTTTTTAAGATTTTATTTATTTATTTGACAGAGATAGAGACAGCCAGTGAGAGAGGGAACACAAGCAGGGGGAGTGGGAGAGGAAGAAGCAGGCTCCCAGCGGAAGAGCCTGATGTGGGGCTCGATCCCATAATGCTGGGATCACGCCCTGAGCCGAAGGCAGACGCTTAACCCCTGTGCCACCCAGACGCCCCCAGACCTTGGTTTCTGATACCATTCTTCAATAAAAGGAACCTGGGCTCCTTGGACAAAATGGTTCACTCTAGGGCCGGGGAAGGGGAAATTCAAGATGATCCTGGAGGATCTTACTACACCAGAGATTAAGAAAAAGCTCAAAAAAGCAAAGAAATGTGACATGTCAAAGGGACACGGGCACCAACCTAAAAGACCTCCCAATGGCCAAATCTGGAATAGTACGAGTTGCACAATAAATGGTATTGGATTATAACCCAAAGTATAAATAAATACCCATGAGTTCCTAACATGATACAAATAATAGTAGTAAAAAATAATATACATATAATATGAATAACTGATTGAAGAAGTAAATAAATGGGGGGTGGGGGAGGAGACAACTCTTCCTTACAGAAGAATTGCAAATAATTTACATAGATCCTACCCAACCTGCAGGAGGTGGAGCTTAATGACACCCCCCCCCCCCCACCCGGCTCTGCCGGCAAAATAAAAGAAAACTCCACCCACTTGGAACCCGGTGAGCTGTGTTCCGTGAGCGCAGCTGGCAGAGCGGACAGCAGTGACTGTACAGGGGCAAGCACCACCCGGCAAGGTGATCACGGCCAACATCACAGAGCTGAGTCACGTAAACAGCATGTACCCCTGATACGATGTGATGACCGCGGGCGCTTCGTGTCTGTGTTCTTCCTCCCGGAAACACCCAGTACCCAGTCTCCCGAGAAAGCGTCAGACAGATCCCAACCCCACACCTGACCGGCGCTCCTCGGTCATCAAAGACAAGGCCAAGCTGAGCAACGGCCACAGCCCAGAGAAGGACGAAAGCAACGTGGGATCCTGAATTAGATCCCGAACAGGAAAAGGACCTTAGTGGACAAACCAGGGAAACCTGAACAAAACCTGGAGCTGAGTGAACAGTGTCGGACCAATGTCTTCCTTTTGAGGGTTGTAGCAGTTCTGTAGGAATGAGAACATTAGGGGAGAGTCTCTGAGGAATACGCTGGAACCCTCGGCACTATCTTCGTAACTTCTCTGTAACTGTAAAACTATCATAAAATTGAAAGTTATTTCAAAAAATTAAAAGAGCTTCCATCAACAAACATGCCTAGCAGCAAGTTCTAAACCGAACTACTTTTAACCCTTCAAATTATGCCTAATCATGTTACTATAAACACTATGAGTTAGAATCACATTTTTAGGCCCACACTGTCCAAAGCTTGCATTTTTAAATATTGTGTTTTTGTCCTTTATTCAATAGGGCGACCTTGGGCATGCCTGTGATATCACGGCTCTGCCTTTCTTCCTGCCCTACCCCTGACTCAGGCTTCTGATGTGGGGGGGCGGGGGGCAGCCTCTGTGCTCGGTCTTAGCCGCCTGGGGTTCCCACAGCCTAACATTGAGCCTGGTAGATTTTCTGGGCAGCCACTGATACTTTGGACTTCTGCCTTTCAAACTACCTTCTCTCAATCAATCAGGTCTTAGTAAGGAAAAGAGCTACTTTTGTTAAGGATTTTAGACTGTATTCTAAGGGCAATAGGAAACTTTTGAAGATTCTAAGCAAGAGGGGCATAATCTGCAGAACACGAACTAGGAGGGAGGGACTGAAGAGTGACTTCCGGAGTGACTATTACGGGTTATTGCTGGAGGCCTGGACCAGGGTGCTGGCCTGGGGGGTGGGGATTTCTAATACCATGACAGTGAATAATGATAATCATAAACATTGATAGACTCCTGTGGAGTTTACATTGCCAATGCTTTTTTTTTTAATGTTTTTTTATTATATTATGCTAGTCACCATACAGTACATCCCTGGTTTTTGATGTAAAGTTCGATGATTCATTAGTTGCGTATAACACCCAGTGCACCATGCAATACGTGCCCTCCTTACTACCCATCACCAGTCTATCCCATTCCCCCAACCCCCTCCCCTCTGAAGCCCTCAGTTTGTTTCTCAGAGTCCGTAGTCTCTCACGCTTCATTCCCCCTTCTGATTACCCCCCCTTTCTTTATCCCTTTCTTCCCCTACCGATCTTCCTAGTTCTTATGTTCCATAGTTGAGAGAAACCATATGATAATTGTCTTTCTCTGCTTGACTTATTTCACTTAGCATTATCTCCTCCAGTGCCGTCCATGTTGCAGCAAATGTTGAGAACTCGTTCTTTCTGATAGCTGAGTAATATTCCATTGTATATATGGACCACAACTTCTTAATCCAGTCATCTGTTGAAGGGCATCTCAGTTCCTTCCACAATTTAGCTATTGTGGACGAGCTGCTATGAACATTGGGGTGCATATGGCCCTTCTCTTCGCTACGTCTGTATCTTTGGGGTAAATACCCAGTAGTGCAATGGCTGGATCATAGGGTAGCTCAATTTTTAACTTTTTAAGGGACTTCCACACTGTTTTCCAGAGTGGCTGTACCAACTTGCATCCCCACCAATAATGTAGGAGGGATCCCCTTTCTCCACATCCTCTCCAGCAATTGTTGTTTCTTGCCTTGTCAATTTTTGCCATTCTAACTGGCATAAGGTGGTATCTCAGTGTGGTTTTGATTTGAATTTCCCTGATGGCTAATGATTTTGAACATTTTTTCATGTGTCTCTTAGCCATTTGTATGTCATCATTGGAAAAGTGTCTGTTCATATCTTCTGCCCATTTTATGATTTGTCTATTTGTTTCTCGTGTATTGAGTTTGAGAAGTTCTTTGTAGATCTTGGATACCTGTCTTTTATCTGTAGCGTCATTTGCAAATATATTCTCCCATTCTGTGGGCTGCCTCTTAGTTTTTTTGACTGTTTCCTTGGCTGTGCAGAGGCTTTTTATCTTGATGAAGTCCCACAAGTTCATTTTATCTTTTGTTTCTCTTGCCTTTGGAGATGTGTCATGAAAAAAGTTGCTTTGGCAGATGTCGTAGGGGTTGCTGCCTATGTTCTCTTCTAGGATTTTGATGGATTCCAGTCTCACATCGAGGTCTTTCATCCATTTGGAGTTTATCTTTGTGTATGGTGTGAGAGAGTGTCAAGTTTCATTATTTTGCATGTAGCTGTCCAATTTTCCCAGCACCATTTATTGAAGAGACTGTCTTTTTTCCACTGGATGTTTTTTCCTGCTTTACCAAAGATTAGTTGCCCAAAGAGCCGAAGGTCCATTTCTGGGTTCTCTATTCTGTTCCATTGGTCTATGTGTCTGTTTTTGTGCCAGTACCATGCTGTCTTTGTGATCACAGCTTTGTAGTATAGCTTGAAATCTGGCAACGTGATGCCCCCAGCTTTGTTTTTCCTTTTCAGCAATTCCTTGGCGATGCGGGGCCTTTTCTGGTTCCACACAAATTTAAGGACTATTTGTTCCAGTTCTTTGAAAAATGTCATCGGTATTTTGATCGGGATAGCATTCTGGGTAGCATGGACATTTTAACTATGTTAATTCTTCCGATCCATGAGCATGGAATATTTTCCCATCTTTTTGTGTCTTCTTCAATGTCCTTCAAGAGTGATTTATAGTTTCTAGAATATAAGTCCTTTACGTCTCTGGTTAAGTTAATTCCAAGGTAACGTATGGTTTTTGGTGCTATTGTAAATGGGATGGATTCCCTAATTTCTCTTTCTTCAGTCTCATTATTCGTGTATAGAAATGCAACTGATTTCTGAGCATTGATTTTGTATCCCGCCACATTACTGAATTGCTCTATAACTTCTAATAGTTTGGGAGTGGCTTCTTTTGGGTTTTCCATATACAGTATCATGTCATCTGCGAAGAGAGACATTTTGACTTCTTTTTGCCGATTTGGATACATTTTATCCCTTTTTGTTGTCTGATTGCTGTTGTAGGGACTTCTAGTACTTGTTGAATAATAGTGGCGAGAGTGGGCATCCTTGTCTGGCGAGAGTGGGCATCCTTGTCTGGCGAGAGTGGGCATCCTTGTTGTGTTCCTGATCTTAAGGGAAAGGCTTCCAGCTTTTCCCCATTGAGAATAATATTTGCTGTAGGCTTTTCATAGATGGTTTTTATGAGATTGAGGAATGTACCCTCTATCCCTACACTCTGAAGGGTTTTAATCAGGAAAGGATGCTGTATTTTGTCAAATGCTTTTTCTGCATCTATTGAGAGAATCATATGATTTTTGAATTTTTCTTTCTGGATAAAATCTAAGACACTGATCGATTTGCAAATGTTGAACCACCCTTGCATCCCAGGGATGAATCCCACTTGGTCATGATGGATAATCCTTTTAATGTACTGCTGGATTCTATTAGCCAGGATCTTGTTGAGGATTTTGGTGTCCATATTCATTAGGGAAATCAGTCTGTAATTCTCCTTTTTGATGGGGTCTTTGCCTGGTTTGGGGATCAAGGTAATATTGGCTTCATAGAATGAGTTTGGTAGCTTTCCTTCTGTTTCTATTTTTTGAAATAGCTTTAGGAGAATAGGTATTATTTCTTCTTTGAATGTTTGGTAGAATTCCCCAGGAAAACCGTCCGGGCCTGGGGTTTTGTTTTTTGGAAGGTTGTTTATCACTGTTTCAATCTCTTCATAATTAATTGGTCTGTTTAAAAAATCAATTTCTTCCTGTTTTGGTCTTGGTAGTTTATAGGTTTCCAGGAAGTCCTCCATCTCTTCCAGATTGCTTAATTTATTGGCATGAATCTGTTGATAAAAGCTTCTAATAATCCTTCCAATTTCATTCGTGTTGGTTGTGACCTCTTCTTTTTCATTCATAATTTTATTAATTTGGGTCCTTTCTCTATTCTTTTGGATAAGTCTTGCCAGTGGTCTGTCAATTTTATTAATTCTCTCAAAGAACCAGCTTCTAGTCCTGTTGATCTGCTCTACTGTACTCCTGGTTTCTAATTCATTGATTTCTGCTCTAATCTTGGTCAACTACTTCCTCGTGCGTGGATTAGGCCTATCCCTCTGTTGCTGTTCTAGCTTCTTGAGGTGAGAATATAGAAACTGCATTTTAGATTTTTCTATTCTTTTGAGTGAGGCTTGGATGGCTATGTATTTTCCCCTTAGGACTGCCTTTGCAGTATCCCATAGGTTTTGGACCATTGTGTTTTCATTCTCATTGGTCTCCATAAATTGTTTAAATTGATTTTTGATTTCCTGGTTTATCGAGTCATTCCTGAGCAGGATGGTTCTTAGTCTCCAAGTGTTTGAGTTTCTTCCAAATTTTTCCTTGTGGTTGAGTTCCAATTTCAGAGCGTCGTGGTCTGAGAATATGCAGGGGATAATTTCAGTCTTTTGGTATTGGTTGAGACCTGTTTTGTGACCCAGAACATGGTCTATTCTTGAGAATGTTCCATGGGCATTAGAATAGAATGAGTATTCTTTGGTTCTGGGGTGTAGTGTTCTATATATATCTATGAGGTCCAACTCGTTGAGTATGGCATTCAAAGCCCTTGTTTCTTTGTCGATTTTCTGCATGGGTGCTCTGTCTATTGCTGATAGTAGAGTGTTGAGGTCCCCTACTATTAATGTATTTTTATTTATATGTCTCTTTATTCTGGTTAAGAGTTGGCTTGTGTATCTTGCTGCTCCCCTGTTGGGGTCATATATATTTATAATTGTCATATCCACTTGTTGGATACAACCTTTAAGAATAATATAGTGCCCTTCTGTGTCCCTAACTTATAGTCTTTAGTTTAAAATCCAGTCTGTCTGATATGAGAATTGCTACCCCAGCTTTCTTTTGAGGTCCATTGGTGTGAAAGATAGTGTTCCATCCCTTTACTTTCAGTCTGAATGTATCTTTAGGTTCAAAATGAGTCTCTTGTAGACAGCAAATGGATGGGTCATGTCTTTTTATCCAATCTGTAACCCTGTGGCATTATGGGAGCATTTAGGCCATTTACATTGAGACTGATTATTGAGAGATATGATTTTAATGATGCCATGTTGTCAGTAAGGTCTTTGTTTCTATAGATTGTGACTTTCTGTTCTGTATCACTCTTGGGGCCTTTTTACTTTTATAGAACCCCCCTTAATATCTCCTGTAGGGCTGGTTTCGTGGTTATGAAATTGGTCAATGACTGGTGATTATGGAAGGTCTTTATTTCTCCATCCATTCTGAATGACAGCCTTGCTGGATAGAGGATCCTTGGCTGCATGTTTTTCTCTGAAAGAGCTTTAAAAATGCCCCCCCCAACCCTTTCTCTCATTCCAGGTCTGTGTAGACAGGTCTGACATAATTCTATTACCTTTGCCTTGGTACGTGAGAGATTTCTTTGCCCTGGCCGTTTTCAATACTGTATCCTTGGATCTAATATTTGCGAATTGCACTATGATGTGACGTGGCATAGGTTTGTCGTGGTTGAGCTTGGGAGGGGTCCTCTCTTCCTCTTGGACACGAATGTTTGTTTCCCTTGCTAGATTAGGGAAGTTTTCAGCTACAATTTGTTCAAATATCTCTTCTAGACCTCTGTTTTTCTCCACCCCCTCGGGGATGCTGATGATTCTGACATTGGATTGTTTCATTGAGTCAGTGATCTCCCGTAACCTACATTCGTGGGCGTGGATTTTTTTGAGTCCAGATTCTATTTTCGCTTTTTCTTCTACTAACCCATCCTCCAAATTGCTAATACATTCTTCTGCCTCAGTGACCCTGGCCATCAGAGCCTCTAGTTTTGACTGCATTTGGCTCATAGAATTTTTAATTTCTGCCAGATTCGCTCTCATTTCCGCCCTTAGAGATTCTATATTCTCATTAACATTTTCGTTAATACTTTTTTCAAGTCTACACATCATCTTGACCATTGTTACTCTGAATTCCATTTCTGATAATTTGGTTATATCCATATCCATTAGTTCTGTGGCAGAGGCCACAGACTCATTGTCTTTTCTTTGCTGGGGGGGATTTCTCCTTCTTGTCATTCTGATGAGGAGAGGTTGCGGGGTTGTCAAGAGCCCAAATTATTGGCCGGGACCCAGGCCGTGCACCCTTGTTTTATAGGGATCTTAGGGATGTGGGCTTCTTGATTTTTCAGCCTGCCTTCTGGGGGAGGGGCCTGCCGTGCCGATACTCAGGCAACCCTGTTTGGGTAGAACCTCCTTGTCCCCTGCGAGGGGGGATGGGGATGGGCACTCTCTGAGCCGGTATTTCCAGGCTTTTGTTCTCTGGCGGCTTTCCCTGGCGGTTTGCTGTGCCTCTTCTGAGCGTCAGAGCAACAGCGGCCGAATCTCAGCCTCTGTCACAGAACAGAGGGATCGTGGACCGTTCTCCACTGATGTTCTGGCCACTTTAACTCTGTTACTGTTGGTGCTGCTCAACCCTGCAGCGTCCCGGGATGTGCGCCCCACACCCGGCGTCCCAGCCCTCACCTCCAGGGCTGGCGCGTCTCTGTCCTTTGTGTTTCTAATGCCGCCAGCCGCCAGCCGCCCCGCGCGCTCCCGGATCTCCCGGTCTCAATCTGGATCCAGTGAGTGCACCAGGATTCCGGGGTTCCGCGAGATGCCTGGTGGCGCGCGCACCCGGCTCATGGTCTCAGTCTGCTGTTTTGCGGGTGCCGTCCGCGAGCCCCGCCCGCTCCCCCGTGCAAGTGGCTACCGCTTCCCGGCGCCCGAACGCGGCGGCTCCCTCCCCCTTCCGTTTATCTTCCGATATCTGTGCACAGTTTCATGGCTCCCCGCTTCGTACCTCAATACTCAGCGCTGGAGATGTTCATTTGTAGAGATCCAGATGCGTCTTCCTGTGTCTCAGGCTGGTTCCGTGGTTGTTTAGGCTGGTCTGGTACCTATCCAGCTCGACTCAGGGGACCAGCTGAAAAAGGGGTCCCCTACTCCTCCGCCATCTTAACTCCCGACTGCAAATGCTTTTACATTCTTTGTCAATTAATGTTTACAACCCTGGGTAGAAGTTCTGTTTTGCAAATGAGAAAAACTGGAGCCATAGGAAATTAAGTGAATGGCTGCAGGCTAAGTAGCATAATTTTAACCCAAGCATTTTGATTCCAAATCCAATGTGCTTTTCCAGTGGCTGACTGCAAGATTAAGGGGGAGATATGTGTTAACGATTTGGTTTCTTACCCTTTGGGTTAATGGTTTTCAAAATTACTATACTTACAAGCTTACAAATACAGATTCCTGGGCCCCCACCCTTGGAGGTTCTGACTGAGTTTCTGGAAGGGAGGCCCAGAGCTCTGTATCACCCTGGGGGGTAGTGTGTAAGGAAAGGGGCTTGTGAAGCTCTCTCTGAAAACCAGAACTGCCATGGTCTTTGCCTGTTTTCCCAACTCCCATGCACTGGATGGGGCGATTGTTCTCCAAGTACATGTACAATGATTCAAAAATGGATATAGATTTTTTTTTTTACCAATTTTTAAAAAGATTCATTTATTTATTTTAAAGAGAGAGGGGGTGTGGGGGGTAGAGGGAGAATCTCAAACAGACTCCTGGCTAAGCGGGGAGCCCAACATGGGGCTTGATTTCACAACTCTGAGATCATGACCTGAGTCAAAATCAACAGTCTGACGCTTAACCGACTGAGCCACCCAGGCGCCCAGACTTTTTTAAACTATTATTTGAGCAGTCATCTATCCCGACCTGAGTTACATAAGCAAACTTGGCTTTGAAACTGCTTTGCTGTTGAATGACTACCTTGTCCTTTTTGCACCTGTCCTGCCCCAAGCCTCTTCTGTGATCATGGTCCCCATGTCCCAGGCCCCTCTCTGCGGCTTCCCGGCAAGGAGGCCTCCAGCCACAGCCCCGAGGCCACACACCCGCGTCTGCAGAGCAGAAGCCTCAGCCCCCACCAGGGTCAGAGCGCGTGGTTTCGTAGCCACAGGGCAAGGGGGATGGGAGAGGTTGGGTGGAGTATTTTCCCAGCTTCAGCACTCCGAGCCCAGCTCCAGGTTAGGCCTTCAGCGTGCCATTTCTCCTTGAAGAAAATAATGAAATGGTCCAGAATTGCTCCCTGTCTTATTTGGCCTAAATAATGGATTTTCTTTCTTTGTTTAGCTTTCTGGTACATCTAAAATCAGATGTACTTCTTTATGTAATTGCTTCTTGTTACTACTTTAGTTGAAGGTCACTTCAGGCTTGTGGCTCACTATTTTTGAATTTTATCTACTTTTCAATCATTACATGAAAATAAATACCCCTGTACTCACATCTCAAGTGACAGAAAAGCCCCCCCCCCCCCCCCCCCCCCCCCCGCTCAGTGGGTTAGGTGCTCTGAAGAGCAAAATTGTGGGGACCCATCCATGCTTTACTCACACACTTTACCTCAGCCTCCACCGCCCAGCACGCAGCTCCTGTCCCCTCACTCGCCACAGGAATATTTTCCTGGAAGGCAGAGTCAACCCAGAGAAAACTATTCTTTCCTCGTGGGGATGGCTTCTCAAAGTCTCCCTGAGAGGCCTGGCCTCAGCAAGGGGTGTGGAGAGACATGTTCCCCCTTCACCCAAAGGGGCCGTGCTCTGCCACACACGCTACTTGCCAAGCCCAGGGGTGTGTCCTTCTCTCCACCTCAGCTGAACGCTCTCTGGTGGGTAGAAGAAGCATGAATGTTTATTGAGGGCCTACTGTGGACTAGGCACCGCAGAACTGCTTTGATCGGTTACGAAAATCTCTTCCTTTCAAGCAGATGGGACTACACGTGCCAAGTCAACAGCTGTGGCCTTCCTGGTGGTTGGTAGTCTCCGGGACCCCTCAGGCCGCACACACCCCACAGGCTGGGCTTGGCAGGGTTTCCAGATGGGATTCCCAAGGATCACAAGTCCTTCAGGCTGGGGACATCTGGAAACTCTTCAGCAGGACATGGTTGGCTCTTACAGCCCCACCGTTGTTCCTGCCCCCAACCTTGGTTTATCTCAGATTGACGCAACTGCTGACCTCTCACAGCAAGCAAGGGTCAGGAAGTATTTCAGTCTCTCGAAGGCCCTCCTCACCTTAAAGGGGACCTAGCTGGGATCTGTTCTTTGTATTTCCCTCCAAGGGGAAGGTCATGGGGCATATATTCCCAGTCTCTGTATAGCAGCATGGCCAGGTGAAGCCAGCAAACCTTGTTCACTCCAGCGTGGTAACTTTGGGCATTTTGGTTAATCCCTCCTGATTCTCTTGTGGGGTTGAGGGACAGCCCTCTCCACAGTCACTGTCCCACAAACAGCCTCCTGATGCTAGGGGACCTGGACACACCCTCCACATGGGCTGCCCTCTAGGAACGGTGAGACCACCATTGGCTTTCATAACCCTTTTAGACAGCAGATCCGTGGGGAAGAAGTGGGGAACCAGAATTGATCCTAGCTGGTTCCTAAGGACAGCCTAGAATCTACATCGTGACTACCCAGGGTTTGCTGAACTCGGGTCTAAACTTCCTTGGTGCTGAATCAGAAAGCTGGAGAGGTGGGACAGTTAGAATCTCTGGGCAGAGAAACATCCACCGAAGGCAAGCGTCCTCATGGAGATGGGGCCCGTATGGGGCATCATGGAGGAAGCAGGACCCCTCGCAGCAGCTGGGGGAGGGGAACAATGACAAGTCCCAGCCCTCCAGAGAGAGAGGAGTGTTCTGGCAAGGCATGGGCAGACTGTCAGGCCCCCAGCCAGGCAGCTGTGGTTTGGGGCCGGGTTCCAGGGCCAGCAGGGAACTGGGATGCCAAATGGAAGCTGAGTAGGCCCCAGTCATATGCCAGGCTTGGCCTGCAGGGCGGGTTTAGACAGAAATGCTCTGGTTTCAGGGCCCTTGGGTGCCAAAGAGCTTTCCTCATGTACCTGGATCCTGGGCTTGGCATGGGGAGACTGATCCATCCCCTGCCCCCCCCCCCCCGACTAGGGGCCCAAAGCCCCAAATTATGAAACAACAAGCTTGTGTAGGATCAGATCAGCCACCTAGAAGAATAGAGTAAGTGTGCAGATGTCCCAGGGATCTAAGATTACCTTTATCCCCGTCCTCCCCACCAGGTTCTTCCCCTGAGAGGCAGCCATTCCTATAAACGGAAACAGATGAGTTCTTGCTAAGATGCCTGATAGATTTTTTTTTATCTCTTAAATCCACACACAAAAAGACTATGGATGATGGATATATACATCTCTACATACTCACTGACACATCTGTGCATACAGATAGGTCTTCCGTACATAGTAGATGAATCCCTAGAAGAGTCATATTTAAGATCGGTTTTTATAAGTAATTCCTACTTGAAAGCATTAAGGCAGCATCCCCTGATGGATCTGTCTGCTCTCTTTCATTAAATAATAGGACATACGCAGCCTAACTTTTTTTTTTCCTTTTCTAGTTTTTTTCCAGGAAACTCAGAGCTGAACTGCATATTTAATTTCATTACTTCCTTAGTTTTAATCTTCTGATAGAATTGTTTTCTTCTTTGAACCCATTTTGTTACCTGACTTCTGTGTAGAGGTCCTTGATGTAATAACTATATGGGTATTTATCAAATGTAATTTCCCATGGTTTTAGAAGTGAATAATGAGTAAGTAATGAATAAATGAGTTGACTTTTCTAGAATCTTAAAAATCTGTACCAGGGAAGTTTGCCAATTGATGGATTACTAAGTTCGGGAAAAGCAGAATTCTATCATAATGAACAATAGCCGACTTGGGAACCTACCTGCCTGGAGTTTGGAGTGTGGAATTCACCCTCTGCAGCTGAGCGTGAAAGTGGGTACCTCGGGGTTGGAAGGCATTGACCACAAGGACCTGTAGCAGGAGGGAACAGCTGGTCTCCACATACGGGTGTGCTTTGCCAGCATCACTCACTTTGCACCTACTCTCTCAGCCGTATTTGCAAACACACCTAGGAATGTTGGCTACATCCTCCCTGGGCAATTCGGACAATGCTTGTGCAGTCCTTTATCTGACCTACTTGGTCAGCACGGCGCCTTGACTCAAAGATACCGGGGAAGAAAAAGGCCTGCAGTGTCACCGAGTCCATTCCTCAGGGTGGGGCAGGAGTGAGAGGCAACCTGATCTGCCCCTTCCACCTCTGGGGAGAAGCGCGTGGTGAAATCTCCTCTCTATACCCAGAGCAAGCCACCGGCACCGGCCATCTTGGGAGTAGCCAATTCAGTGTCTCACTCTGGCACCTCTCCTTTACTTATCTTCATCCTTACTGTGTTCTTGGAGAGAACTTGCTGAAGCAGGAATGTGGGTTCAGAAAATCTTTAACAAACATGTCTTGGGGCCGGTAACTGATGTGTTCCCCAGCTCTGTTCACCCCGCTCTGGAAGTGTGGCCTGCAGCTCTGCTCTGCTCTGCCCAGGAGGGGCTGGCCCCTGGGGGTTCTGCTGGTCCTCTGTGCCGTGGGGGGAGTCTGGCGGACCGTACTGCCCCCAGGAGACTGCGAAGATGAGCCACTCTCCCGGCCAGTTTTCCAGGCGGGGGGCCACTGGTACGGAGTGAATGGCGTTAGGATCCCCATGTGCTCGAGGCAGGGAATGGATAGATGGAAGGTATCTCCCCTCCGAAGCAGCTCGTTGGGCACAGCATGTCGTTCTCAGGTCTGATTTCATAGGTTGGAAAGGGAAAGTCCTAGGACAACCTGGAATTGTCCTAAAATAAGTAGTGGACTGACATGGGGGAACTAGGACCTACGAGCAAACATTGTGTAACGTTTGAGGGGCCGAACTAGGACCTACGGACACAAGTTAGAAGGAGACCAAACTGGGTTCCAGACTAGGACGGTTTTCTCTCTCATACGGTTGTTCAAGAGGGCATTGGGCCTATCCACGGATAAATGGATAAAAAGCATGTGGAGGATACACACAGAATATCATTCGTCCTCAAAACGGGAGGGAATTCTTGCTGCAGAGTGATTGAACCTCGAGGCCCTTACGCTCGGTGAGATGAGCCTGCCACAACCGCTGTGCGATTCCACTGCTCTGAGGGGTCTGGAGTAGTCAGCTTCATAGCGACAGAGAGCTGAGTGCTGGCTGCCAGGGGCTGGGGAGCTGGAGGAGTGGGGAGTGGGCAGTTACGGTTTGCTGGGGACAGAGCTTCTCTTTGGGACGAAGAGGGTCCTGTGAACGGGTGGGTGGTTGGTTGTATGACAACGTGAATGCATTTATTTTTTTTTATTTTTTATTTTTTTTAAAAGATTTTATTTATCTATTTGACAGAGAGAGAGAGACAGGCAGCGAGAGAGGGAACACAAGCAGGGGGAGTGGGAGAGGAAGAAGCAGGCTCCCAGCGGAGGAGCCTGATGTGGGGCTCGATCCCATAATGCCGGGATCACGCCCTGAGCCAAAGGCAGACACAACGACTGCTCTACCCAGGCGCCCCAACGTGAATGCATTTAATGCCCCGAACTACATACTTGAAAATAGTTAAAAGGGTAAATATTATGTAATGTATATTTTATCACAGTAAGAAAATGAAGTAAACATCGTTGGAGATTAAAGGACCCTGAGATAGTGGAAGAAAAGTGGCTATTAGCCAGCTGCTCACATGAGTGGGAGTGTGCTTCTCTGGCAGCTGCTGCTGGTTTTGTGTTGGTGAAACAGTCCCAGGAACCACAATCTCATATGGAGAGACAAAGCTAATTCCTCTGGATTTTAAAGACGGTGAGAAAATAGGGGCCGGGAGGCAAGTTTCCTTAGGACAGGGGGCTCATTGGCCCTCGGCTTCTATGTGTGTGTGAGTGGTAGGGGCGGGGTACACATTAGCTGTTGGGGGGTAGCATGAGATAGCAAGATGCACAGTGATGTTGAAGAAAGATTCTTTCTAGATGTTCTAGGTTCTAGTTTTGTAGTTATTTAGCCTCTTGGGGCCTCATTTTCTTTATCTGTAAATTGGGAATAACATCCTCTTTGCAGAAATAGAGAAGTCGTCTCTGAAAGTACCCACCACATAGTGATTACCCACAAAAATGTTCATTATTATTGGTCTCCCCACAATATTCATTTTTTTTTTAAGTTTTACTTTTAAGACACGTGTTACCATGATTTGTCTGTCAGTGATGTGGTGTCTGCCAAATTCATCTTAGCAACCAGGGATTGGGGTTGATTCTGCAAAACACATTATGCTTATTCAAGGCAACATAACCCTGTGCTATTTTGAACATCCTGGATGGTTTTACAAAAGGAAGGGTGATTATTTTCTTTGGTTTCATTGACACCTCCCTAGGGATCCATCAGTGGCAGAGCCGAGACTTGGCCTCTTGACCCAGGAAACCCTTGGCCCCACTGCATGGCCCATTCAAATGTCTCTCACCAGCTCTCACCTAAGTGCCTTGATCAGAGACTCTTCTGGAAGAGGTCCAAGAGGAACTTCATCAGCACTCTGCACCTGTGCCCAAGGACAACTGAGAGAGGGAGGCCAAAGCCAACCAGGGGAAATGAAGACAGCAATGCTTTTTCTAACTAATCTGTCAGCACTGAGGCTGTGGGGTGCTCCCCTCTCCTAGCCACCCTATCCATGCTTGTCTGTAGTTACCAGGGCTTAACCTGATAGACTGGTAGAACAGAGGGAAACTTCCACAAGGGCTTGAGGAATAGAAACACTGAAATGTGAAACTACCACTCTGCTTTGTCAACAGCACTTGGGGGCACAGAAAGGGTAATTCTGGTCTGTGTTCAAGCCAGCATGAAGTGCCTCTGTCCATTTCCCCACCCCCACTGAGGGACATTTGGCAGCCCCTGACAATGACAAGACCCTGTAGGTTGCAGTTGTCCAGCCTTGGTCCTCCAGTGTTCCAGGTGGATTTTGGATCTCACCTGATCCCTACCATCTGAGCTCCCCTGCCTCAGACCGGGTAGGAGCAGGTTGTGGAGAGAGGGGGGGCTACATCGTAAGACATCAATTGTCTTGACATGTGCCTCGCCATTTTCCTTATACTTCAATCCTTATACTTCAATCATCTTGGTGTTTGATGTAAAAGATTACCTAAATCCATTGGTGACAAAAAACCCAATTCAAACTAATTTAGGTAAAAATGGGAAATTGCAGGCCTTGGGAAATCTAAGGGTGAATCTAAGTAGCTGAATCCAGGAGCCCAGATCATGTCCTCGTGACAGTCTTGTGTGTCTCTTTTTTCTCCACATTTCCCGTGTGGCCTTCATTCTCACTCTCCCTACCTGGTAGCAGAGATGGCCACCAAGATCTCCAACTTTTTATTAGCTGCCACGCTTCAGAGCATAGAGAGAGAGAGACTTTTTCCATTGTTAGATGATTTTCTAGAGACTGATGAAATACCAAAAATAAACTTTAGTTCCTGCCTTCAAGCTTCTTACAGCAAATGAGTTAAGTCTATGAGATCATAGGAGTTTGATCGGTATATAAAAAAGAAGAAAACATCATTTTGAAACAGGAGTTATTTGTACATGAAGTCTTTAGAAGGGATTTTGGAGAATCAGGGAACTGACTGAATGCCACTGAATGCCTCAAATCAAGGAGTAGGGGCTCCAGGACATGGAAGGAGGAAAAAAAAGAAGGTACTCGAGAGAATTCTTGCCTCTCACATCTTTGATTATATATCATTTCCAACAACTATAGTTAGTTCGTGGCCTCCACGTAATCATGATTTGTGGTGATCTAAACATGAAAACAGTGGTCGCCACATAAAGTGTATGTGAGTGAATTGGTAAGACTCGACCTGGGAAGCCAAGGGTTTGACTCTACCTTCTTTTACAGATCTGGCAGGTGTCAGGAAGGGAGTAGGGGCCAGCCGCTGATGTAACCAAAGTGAAGTTTCCAGCATGATTAATTATGATAAAAACACCTTCTAAAGGGCGCCTGAGTGGCTCAGTCGGTTAAGTGTCTGCCTTCGCCTCTGGTCATGATCCCAAGGCCCTGGGATTGAGCCTCGCATCAGGCTTCTTGCTCCGTGGGGAGCTTGCTTCTCCCTCTCTCTCTGCCCCCCCCCCCCGGCTTATGCTCTCTCTCTTTCTCAAATAAATAAATAAATTCGTTAAAAAAAAAAACCCACACCTTCAAACTTAGTAAGGAACTATAGATTCACCAGTGATATGTAAAAAAAAGGGGGGGGGGGGTTTCTAACCACAGACTTCTGTTTCATGGCCAAGATGGAATAACAGGAAATGAATTTACCCTCCTGCTTTCAATAACTAGAAAACTGGACAAAATATATGAAACAATAGTTTTCAGATATTAAACAACAAGCAGCATTCAACTATGGCCTTGAGAGGAGGGGCGGAAGGCAGGGAGAAGAGGTGAGTTCTATAACTGTTCCAGCTAGCTACCTGGAGGTAATTTGCAAACTGCAATGCAGGGAGGAAGAAACTGAACTCAATAGTCTCATTGCAATGAAGAATTAGAGATCCAGGTGAAAGGACGTTGAAGGCACTAGAATTTGTGGATCGAGGTATGAGAAGGGGGCTACAGAGAGAGTGCAAGCTCCATGGATTTGCAGAGGGGTTACTTCAGAACCTTAGCTAGGGGGCGCCTGGGTGGCATAGCGGTTGAGTGTCTGCCTTCGGATCAGGGCGTGATCCCGGCGTTCTGGGATCGAGCCCCACATCAGTCTCCTCCGCTATGAGTCTGCTTCTTCCTCTCCCACTCCCCCTGCTTGTGTTCCCTCTCTCGCTGGCTGTCTCTGTCTCTGTCGAATAAATAAATAAAATCTTTAAAAAAAAAAAAACCCTTACTGAGTACTGATCTATCTACACACAAGAGGGAAGCATCTGAGAGGGAAACCCCCCCAAAGCAGCAGCATGAACATTTCCTGGGGCTCACACAAGGCTGGGAATAGTTTATAGCCAGAGTGGAAAGACCTCCTAATAGAGACCTTGGAGGGAGACTCTTCTTATTTAGTTCTACCTTGGTATTGGGACTAAAGAACTCCTGGACTAAAGGTTGCATTGGACCCACCATAACAAAACTTAAAATCAAGCCTTGAAAGGATCCAGTTGCTCCCAGGTAACTTAACTCTGTGCCACAATAAAGTTCAATGTTATTTCAGAGAATACAACAAAATCCAACAAACACCAATGTAGAATTAGAGTGTCAAACATCCAGTGGGAAAAAGACAGTCTCTTCAATACATGGTGCTGGGGAAACTGGACAGCTACATGCAAAAGAATGAAACTTGACCACTCTCTCACACCATACACAAAGATAAACTCCAAATGGATGAAAGACCTCGATGTGAGACTGGAATCCATCAAAATCCTAGAGGAGAACATAGGCAGCAACCTCTACGACATCGGCCAAAGCAACCTTTTTCATGACACATCTCCAAAGGCAAGAGAAACAAAAGATAAAATGAACTTGTGGGACTTCATCAAGATAAAAAGCTTCTGCACAGCCAAGGAAACAGTCAGAAAAACTAAGAGGCAGCCCACGGAATGGGAGAAGATATTTGCAAATGACACTACAGATAAAAGACTGGTATCCAAGATCTACAAAGAACTTCTCAAACTCAATACACGAGAAACAAATAAACAATAAAAAAGGCAGAAGATATGAACAGACACTTTTCCAATGATGACATACAAATGGCTAACAGACACATGAAAAAATGTTCAAAATCATTAGCCATCAGGGAAATTCAAATCAAAACCACACTAAGATACCACCTTACGCCAGTTAGAATGGCAAAAATTGACAAGGCAAGAAACAACAATTGCTAGAGAGGATGTGGAGAAAGGGGATCCCTCCTACATTATTGGTGGGAATGCAAGTTGGTACAGCCACTCTGGAAAACAGTGTGGAAGTCCCTTAAAAAGTTAAAAATTGAGCTACCCTATGATCCAGCCATTGCACTACTGGGTATTTACCCCAAAGATACAGACGTAGTGAAGAGAAGGGCCATATGCACCCCAATGTTCATAGCAGCTCTGTCCACAATAGCTAAATCGTGGAAGGAGCCGAGATGCCCTTCAACAGATGACTGGATTAAGAAGTTGTGGTCCATATATACAATGGAATATTACTCAGCCATCAGAAAGAACGAGTTCTCAACATTTGCTGCAACATGGACGGCACTGGAGGAGATAATGCTAAGTGAAATAAGTCAAGCAGAGAAAGACAATTATCATATGATTTCTCTCATCTATGGAACATAAGAACTAGGAAGATCGGTAGGGGAAGAAAGGGATAAAGAAAGGGGGATAATCAGAAGGGGGAATGAAGCATGAGAGACTATGGACTCTGAGAAACAAACTGAGGACTTCAGAGGGGAGGGGGTGGGGGAATGGGATAGGCTGGTGATGGGTAGTAAGGAGGGCACGTATTGCATGGTGCACTGGGTGTTATACGCAACTAATGAATCATCGAACTTTGCATCAGAAACCAGGGATGTACTGTATGGTGACTAACATAATATAATAAAAAAATATTTAAAAAAATTAGTGTCAGGCATCTAGTAAAAAATTACCAAGCGTTCAATGAAGCAGGAGAATATTATTCATAACCAGGAGAAAAACTGGTCAATAATCAGACCCAGAAATTATAGAAATGATGAACTAGAAGATAAGAACATTAAAACGGCTCTTTTAAATATGCTACCCTTGTACAAGAAAGTAGAGGAAAAAAACATAAACATGATAAGAGGATAAATTATGACATAAAAAAGACCTGGATGGGACATGTACAGTTGAATAACATGGTTTCTGAAATGAAAAATACTGGATGAGATTAATAGTTGATCAGATACTACAAGAAAAAGATAACTCAGGTCCACGGCAGAGCTGTGGAAACTATCCACAAGGAAGCATAGAGAGAAAAAAGACTGAAAAAATTAAGAGAGGTTAGTGACCTATGGGCTGTGCGCATATAACCCAAGTGGGCTACATCCGTGTAATTTAAGTGCCAAGAAAATGATGTGAGGGGTGGGGAGAAAATATTTTAAGAAATCAGGAATAAAAATGTTTTAACTTTGGTGAAAACTATAAACTGAGAGATTCAAGGAGCTCAACAAGCACCAAGCAGAATGACCATCAAGAAAACCACGCCAAAACACATTATAATCAAAGTGTTGGACATCAGTGGTAAAAAGAAAATCTTAAAAAGCAGCCAGAGGAAAAGGGACACATCACATACCTGGAAACAAAAATGACAATAACAGCGGATTTCTTGTTACAAAACTGTAATCCAGAAGACAATGGAGCGACACCTTTAAGGTGATGAAAGAGAAACTGTCAATCTTGGATTTACCGTCCAGCGAAAACAATATAAAAATAAAAGTGAAATGAAAAATTTTCAAACAAACAAAGGTGAGAGAATTCATCACTAGAAGTTCTTCATTATAAGAAATCTTAATAGAAGTTTTTAAGTAGGATACCATATGAGAAAAGAATTTATTTAAATGACTGAAGAGTGCCAGAAACAGTAAATACGTGCATAATTTCTTTAAATGATAATTGACTCTTTAGAACAAAAATCATCACAGTGTATTGTGAGATTCATAACACATGTTGAAGCAAAATGTATGAAAATAGCACAAAGAAGGAAGAAATCGAATTGTACTGTTGTAAGGTTCTTTTACTATATACTTAAAGTGGAATAATATTATTTGAAGCTAGACTATTGAACATTACAAAGTATAATACCTTATAGGGGACCAACATACGTTACACAAATCAAGCCCTTGTAAATGAAAACAAAACCAAAACCTCCAAAGAGCTATTTCCATAATTTTATCATTCTCAAATTTGTGTCTTTCATTCTGGCTTTAATTAGTTTTAATGACATTTGTAATTTCAAAATTTAACCTGTCTCTGTAGTTTAACATCTGCTTCTCTTTTATTAAACATTGCCAAGTAACAGCAAAGGAAGTATTTTCAGCATCGTGCTGGTCTTAGCAAGCTAAATTTGGTACTGTGGAATTTGTTGGTGAGGATAAACTATGTGAGAATTCCTATGCTTGAAGTAATGCTGGCGTTGGGCCATTTCTATTTAAATGATGGGTTTGGAAAAAATCATGTTTACAAACTGCTTCTGCCACTTGCAAACTGTACTACCTTCCGTTGGGGAAAATATGTAAGGTCCTGTCACTTGGAGGTCCCATACGCTGCCCATAGCAAAGAGAAGAATATACACTTCTCTGGTGTCCTTCCTCATTCACCGTAGAAGGAACGAGACTTTTGGAAACTGTGATGGAAAACTTGCTTACTTAATAACTAACCATCCTTGTGAGAGGAATAGAAAAGAATACTGACTGAGCTCATTGGTTTTTCCACCAATTCCCTATGCAGGACTGCACGTGGGTCATGTTTGAAACTGTGAGCTTAAATAAGGTCTCTTACTTAGTGGCTGGATAATCTGATAGCGGTACAATGCGGTAAGTGGCAGTGGAGAGCTTAAAGAGGGAAGGTAGGTAGTTAATAAGTACATCTAGATAGAGACCCAGGTAGCCTGGCTTGGTAATAAAGTAGGGGATTCAGGAGACCCAAACAATGTCCCAGTTCTGCCGTTTACTAGACCTAAAGCAAGGCCACGTGACCTCCCCGCGCCTTTGCTTCTATTTGGACTGGAGTAATGCTTCCCTAAGTGGAGTGCATACCACCGGTGGCTCACCAGATTTTTTTTTTCTTTGTAATATATATTAATGCATTTTAGAAAATATAACTATTTTAGAGACTATAATTATACCCAACCATATTGGTTGATTATTGATTAGGATGAGTTCACGTATAAAAATCAAGCCCATATAAAAACAAATATTATGTAAACAAGAGTCCACACAACACCAGGATGGGGGAAAAAACTGACAACATTATCAATCTGAAATGCTGGGTTTAGAAATATTTGTTTTCAAACATGTACAATAGCACATAATTTACACATCTTAGTATAAGTAAAAAGAGAGAAAGGTCCTGGCCACGAAAGTGTGGAAAGTAGCCATGGGCGTGGGGGACTGACGAGCTGAATCCCAAGCCAGCAGCAGTGGGTGAAGTGGAGAGACAACCTGATTTGCACCCCAGAACCTCTGAGAGGCCTAGGAATTTGTAGCATCAGACACCTTTGGAAGCGATGGCCGGGAGAGAAGGTGAAAAATGGAACAACGGTGTTTGACCATCTGTTGAGGAACAAGTAGGACGCTCTCCCTCATGCCACAAGGCCAGAAACTGGCACCCATCTCACTCAGATGGTCAGAAGATGCCCCAAGAGGATGTTTCAAGAAGGTGAAACTATTGGAATACCACGGGCATCAATGCTGAGAGAAGATTTATGCAGCTCAGGGGAGTGTGGAAATACATTAGTGAAAAGTGTATCAAAAAATCTTACCAAACCATAGTACTGTTAACAACTCTGAAAGGGGTTTCCCAAGGAAAACAAATAGCTGTGCAGACAAGGAAAAGTAATCACAGTTTCCTGTGTGGCTCAGATGACACTAGTGGTTTCACCATTAAAGTCATGTCAGCTGAATGTTTATTGACTGGGGGAGGGGCGCCTGGGTGGCTCAGCCGGTTAAGCTCCGACTTCAGCTCAGGTCATCATCTCAAGGTTCTGGGTTCGAGCCCCCCTGTGTAGAGCTCCTTTCTCAGAGGCGAGCCTGCTTCTCCCTCTCCCTTTGCCCCTTTCCCCACTCATGCTCTCTCGCTCTCTCTCAAATAAATAAATAAAATCTTTAAAAAAGTATATTGGCTAAGGGAATGGGGAAGGTGGGAACTGGGTGTGGGCGTCAGGTGAGGAATATTGCAATTAAACTTAATCTGAATCCTCCATAGTACGAAATCAATAGATAATGCTAAAATAAAAAAAAAAAAGCCTAAGTAGAAATATCAGGGTTTGTGTTTATTTTTTTATTTTTTAAGATTTTTATTTATTTGGAGAGAGAGAGTGCACGTGAGTGGGGGAGGGGTAAAGGGAGGGGAAAATCTCAAGCAGACTCCCCACTGAGCATGGAGCCGGATGTGGGACTCAACCTCACGACCCTGAAAGCATGACCTGAGCTGAAATCAAGAGTCCCACACTTAACCGACTGAGCCACCCAGGTGCCCTTATCATGGTTTGTTTTTAAAAATAAAGAACTGGGGGCACCTGGATGGTTCAGTCGGTGAAGCGTCTGCCTTTGGCTCAGGTCATGATCCCAGGGTCCTGGGATCAAGTCCCACGTCTGGCTCCCTGCTCAGCCGGGAGTTGCTTCTCCCTCTGCCTGCTGCTCCCCCCCCCCCCCCCGCTTGTGCTCTCTCTCCTTCTCTCTCTGATAAATAAATAAAATCTTAAAAAAAAAAAAAAGAATTAAAGGTAAATATGAAAACACTAATTTAGAAGCACTGAAAGGGTTAACTTCAAGAGGCGGAGTGCAGCTTTATTTTTTTTGCAACAAATATTGTAGAACTATTTGATCCTTAACGATATGCAAAATAATTCTGGCACAATTTTTAAAATTCCATTTAAAAAGTTTCGAAGGTGTGGTGCGAATGACAGAACTTTGGAAAATACTGGCCTGCAACACTTTAACCTCCCGACAGTCTGTGAATTGATTGAGAAAACTCTCCATTGCCATTTATTTATTGTCATGACACCCAGGAAGCTCAAGTCACATGCATTTATTATTTAAGTTATAGTGAATTATCTTGGGGACCGTGGTGCAGAGGATTATAACATGGAGACATGACGGGGTTTTATCACTCAAGGCTAGAAGTACCTGTGACTCCTGAAAAACTTGAAATACTCATTTATAAAGGTACGTGTTTGCCTAGTAAATACTACTCCCCACTCCCCCTTTTTAAAGTTACAGATGACTCTGGAATGCCTGGGACCAGAATGCACACGCCATGGCTAGAAGGCTTTAGCGGTTCCATTTCATGACATTTGTTAAATTGGAAATATGAGGAGTGGGTAGGCATCTATTGTGAAATGAGATCAAGTGTATAAAATACCAAGCACTGAGGAATATTTGTTACCTTCTCTTTCACTCAGCCTCACGGGGAAGAAGATTAACAGGCAATCACTCAAATTGTGACTGATCATTTCTTGGGTTCCTAGAACCTGGAACCAGAGTGATGACTGAGATGTAAGGAGCTTTTTTTTATAAAGCAGAGTCTAGAATTATATCAAAATAAAGGAAAAATTAATGGACAATGACTCGATTTTACACCCGATGGTTTGGAACATTCCAAAGCCAAGAGAAGCCTTTCTCGCCACACGTGATTTCATGATAATTAGGGCCAGCTGTGCCTGGGCAATTCAGGTCAAGCCAGATGCCAAACCCAACTCACAGAAAGATCCTCATCATCAAGAGCCTTCAAACATCCTGCAGAAAATCAAAAGAAGGTAAGTTATGTTATCTTTTCCCATCTGCCAAAACGTTTCCTCCCGAGTACTGACAATCTCTATGGTTTTCCCCTGGGCCTGACCTCTGAAGCTAGCGCTGCTGTATTGTGCATACACGAAGAATCCTTTCGGGGGTGGGGTGGGGGCATCATTAACAACTTTTCCATTCTGCTGGGATTTGTTCTTGGATTATTGCCCTTACCCATAAGCCAGACCAACTCACCCATAAGGCACATATTTCTAGCCAAAAAAGATGCACTGTCTCAGCATCTCTCCGAACGGGAGAGGAATTGAGTGGCCGGGGGATGGTTTGGAAGGAGGGAGAATTTTACCATACACTTCTGCTGTAACTTTTGAACTTAAATGAAAAGATGGGGGAGAATTTCCTATTCTAAGAAGTAAGCACTATTAAAAAAAACTTTTTTTTTCCAGTGGAAGAATACATTTGTTTGTTAACTGGCTCACCTCAGCTAAAGACGTTCTAGTTGACATGAACCCTACTTTAAAGACTGAACGTTCTTTTCTTCCAGGTCATTTCAATTATATTCTTTCTGTTTGACTTGTGGATTTCTTAAAGTATTTTAAATTGCAGGTCCTTTCATCTCATGTTCCTTTTACTTCTACTTCAGGATTTTTTTTTTTTTTTAAACAGCTACAGCTGAGAGAGATCTCTGACAAAGCCATAGACTATTTTGCTTCCCTAGAATGAAACCCGCAGTGTTGGGGTTTGCTTGGTCCTGGGCCTCCCTTCCTAACTCGAGCTGGTCTGCCCCTTCTTTTAGGCCCCTGTTTTCACCAGAGAAAGAGCAAGAGCCGAGGCTCTACTGCTCTTTGTTATGGTGACTGACTTGGGGCTGAATGGAGAATTCACTGCATTCCTGAAGTTGACTCACTTCCACCCGAAACCCTTGGGTTGGGGTTGGAACTCAGCTCAGGATTTCCAAGGGGCTGTTCCTGAGAGCTGGCCTTGGATGATCTTATCTGGGCCAGCCCAGGGTTGTTCTCCATCTCGGGGACCTCAGTCCAGCTTGTTCTGTAGCACGTTGATTTCAAAACATGGCTCAGCTATCTGGAGGTGGGAGAGAGAATTCTGAAAAGAATATTCAGAATGGATCTAGACTCATCTGGGTTCCAGGACCAGTCGAAGCTCCAACAAAGTAATCTCCTCTGTCTGTCCTAGATCTGAGCCCATGTCAAATGTACAGCAGGAGCAGGCTGTTTCCAGAAGTGCAGGGAGCTCCCACTTAATTGGAATCCCTGCTTTGGTTACTGGCAGCCGCACTCCTAGATTCTCTCAAATCCTGCAGCAAGATTAGTACCGAGACGCAATAATATTGTTCTTGACTAACCTTTTTACTGAATAATTCAACAAAGTGCAAAATAATTCATAACATTGACCCCTGGGTTTCCCCATTTGGGTGAAACATATACTCATTTCATAGATCAGTGGTCCCCAAAATGAACTATTCGTACTTAGTGGACACACGAGACAATCTTGTGGGGAACAATAAGAAAATATTTGAACCTAGATTTATTTTTTAATCTAAAATAAAATTAAGTTTACTAATATTTAATAAATGGGTTGACACTGGTCCCCTCTCTTAGCCCACATGTCAGAAGGTCAAGTGTTCTGGATGACAGAGGAGAAAACTTGAAGGAATCTTGTAATTTGGAGAAATTAATAACATCGCCGTAATTTATTTGTTTTTAGCGTACTGGAACACACTGCAGTTTCTGTGCGACAGGCTGTATGGATTCTTAGGTTTTATAGTCTTTGTAATCTGGTTTTGATAAAACTCACCCTTATTAAAATAAGCTAATGGCCTAAAAGTATTTCTCTAATGGAATCAGAGAGTAAAGCTAATATCAAAAAACAAATAAGTAAGCAACAAGAATACGGTAGAGCAGACACCTCTGTTATCCATGAGGTAAAAATAAGGACAATCTATGTCATCACATGGTCCCAACTAAAAATACTAGCGAGAGCAGAAATATGATTATTTTATCTTTATCTCATCCTTTTGAGATGTCTATTTTCGTGATTTTTTAAAACATACATAATATGTTAATGGAATTCTACATGTCTATGATTTTATAAGTAGATAACCATTTCATGAGCAAGTATGCTCAAACATTTTCTTACTGATGGGATATGCAACCAAAACAGTTTGGAGGCCGCTGTTAAAGAGAGGCAAACTAAAGCAAAGTAATGTTCAATTATTTCTTTGTATTCAGAAAGCAAACGAGTGAGAGTCAGAAATAAGTTCTCTTCTTCTTGAGTCCAATCACAGCAGACTCCAGCCTCTCAGGGTCTCTGTGATTCTCAAAAATGTCACCCTCTTAAAATATTATTTCTAATATTGTGTGTGAATTAAACTCACGAGACAGTGAAACAGTGCTGTGGGAAGAATGAAAGTTCTGGAGTCAGACAGCCCTGGGATGTAGCCCAGGCCCTGTAATTTACTTGCTCTGTAACCCGCATAGTCTCGGTTTCCTTATCTGTCCCATGGGGGGGGGGTGGTAAATGACCTCATAGAGTTGGGAAGATAACTCGGATTAATAAATACAGAGTCTCTAGCACATGGTAGCCTTCCCTCCCCCTGCATTATATTCTAACTATAATTCATGAAATTTAATTCTAGACTAGAGTGAGGTTGGTCCAAATACTTCCGTAAGTCAGAAATCCTGCGGAAATAAAATCATTCTCCTTATCTCCAACATACTCCTGCAGATCCTGCCCAACACTACCAGAAACACCTGCACTGAAATGCTCCAGTACTCTCCACTGAGTCCTTCTGGCATCTTCATGCTTCCAAAGAGCATGTTTAGTTTCCAGAATTCTCTTGGAAATACTAATGGACCATGTCATTAGGAGACTGAACACTGAAACCATATCCCCTAGGGAGTCATATCAGAATCTTAGGGGTGGTGATTGACAAAGTAGATCAAATGAAAGTAAAATTTTATATTTGTAATTAAAAATGCTTGCATTACACATGCTATGAAAAGTAAAACTCAACAAGCCATGTTGGCTGGTAGAGATACCCAGAGGAATCTGCCATTACACTGGGGGGAGGGGCAGAGTGAAGAAGCCCTCATAAGTGGGCATTTCAGAAACAGGAGAGGGTGTGAGAGTTTTATGTCCATAAGTGGGGGACATTTTTAAAAATAATGAGCAAAAGGATAGACAAAAGATTTGAATGGACACTTCACCAAAGATGACATTCAGGAGGCAAACACGCACGTGAGAAGACACTCAACATCATTAGTCATCGGGGCATACAAGCTAAAGTCACAATGCCTATCACTACCTGCTTTCAGAATTGTGTAGAAGAGAGAAGGAAAAAGCTGGAAACCCCAAGTGCTGATAAGGATGAACTCTTATACTTTATTGGCAGGAATTCACAGTGGCACAGCCACTTTGGAAAAGTCCATTAGTCTCTTATAAAGTTAAATATATACTTACCATACAACTAGCAACCCACTCCTAGACATGTACCCAAGTGGACTGAAAACTTAGGCTTCCACAAAACCTATACCAGGGTGTTTACAGCAGCCTTACTCATAAACTGGAAACAACTCAGATGTCCTTCAACTGATGAACAGATCTACTGTGATATATCCATACCACGGAGCACTACTCAGTAATAACAAGGGACAAACTATTGATCCACACGACATGGGTAAATCTCAAATACCTTTTGCATAGTGAAAGAGGTCAGAACTGAAAGGCTACATGTTGTATGATTCCATTTCACTGACATTCTCAAGAAGGTAATACTATAAGGACAGTTGCTAAGGGTTGGGATAGAGAGGGATTGATGACGAAGGGGGAGCACAGAGGAAGTTTAAGGGTGATGGAATTGTCCTATATGTTACTATGGTGGAGGATACATGACTCCACATTTGTCAAAACCCATAGAATTTTATAATCCAAAGAATGAGTTTTATTGTACGCCAGCAGAAGAAAAAATCCAACCAGGTTGTCAGAGGCCCCAGATGGAATGCAGACTGTGGCAAATGAACAAAACGGTATTACAAAGGAATGCTATAACCATGCTTAAGGGGGTGGGGAGGAAAGGAGACAACTTAAATAACTTTGGAAATAGTGCTTTGAGTGGATAGCGCAAAGCTAAAGACAAAAAATGGCTTGCACACAAAATTAGCATATACTCTAGCGAGTACGTTTGTCTCTTACGGGGTATGGGTTAGCGATTTTGAAACGACTTTACCTGCGTGCCAGGGTTGATCAAAGTAAATGTAGTGGAGATCATGAGAGCCAGGTTTCTTCTGGTCAGAGGAAGAAGTAATAAGCAAAGGGCCGACCCTGCGGGGCCAGATTAGGTTGGAGGCATCGGTACCAACTCATGTGTGGTATGTTTTTATGCTTTTAATATATATGTAGACAGATAAGAGCTTCTCGACGTTGACACTATTGACATTTTGGGCTGGATGATTCTTTGTTGTTTGTGCCTGTGCTTTGTGGGATGTTTGGTAGTGTCCCCAACCTGTACCCGTTGGATTCCAATAGCCCTCCCCTTGAGCTGTGGTACCTTAGAATGTCTGTGGACATTACCAAATATCCCCTGGGGTGGAGGTGGGGGACAAAATAGCCCCCAGTGGGGAACCACTGAATTAGATACACGCAGAAACAAATACAGGAGTGTATAAATGCACGGCTTAGTGTGCACACATGATTTCCGAGTTCTTCTGTCCACCGAGGGCCAAGGAAACAGTGACACCCAGTAAAAATGAGCTCACCCACCCAGACCTTGGTTTCTAGATGCCATTCTCCAATAGAAAGAATTAGGGCTCCTGAGAGAAGTGGTTGGTTCTGGGGTGGGGCAGGAAAATACAAAACGAGTCTGACACATCTCGTGGTGCTACGAAATAAGGAAGTGCTCCAAAGTCGGGGTGGGGGGCTTGCTGAGACCTGAACGAGCTGCCGGTAGCTGGAGCTGGAGTGATTTGAGGGAAAAAATAACAACAATATGGGATTATCATGCAAAGAACAAAATAAATATCTGTGAGTCTATAGGGCTAGCAATGAACAGGTGGAAGAGATGTGACGACTCTTCTTCCCAGAAGAATTCAAATCCATAAATGTAGAGAGAAGGAAGGAAACCAGAGAATCCCTTGAACACCACAGTCATAGTTGCAACAGGAGAGAACCGCTTAACGACTGCTAGAATTAGTAGGTGAAAGTTTAAGGAGAAAGCCGGCAGACATTGCCCGAACCAAATGTTAACATACCTGGTAATTAAGACACACCAATATTATCAACTCCCTAATAGGATGTAATGCGAGGGGCACCTCCCCTCTGAAATTTATAACCTTAAATTACCAGGAGACAACAGACAAACCCAAATTGAGGGACTTTTTACAACACACCTGATTATTCATCTTCAAAATTGTCAAGATCACAAAAGACAAGACCAAGAAACTATAACGGATTAGAAGAGACTAAGGAGGCATGACAACTCACTGCACCGTGGCATTCTGGAACAGAAAAACTGACACGAAATAGAAAAACGGGGGAAATCTGATTACAGTCTACAGCTTACTTAACTGTTTTGTATCAGTGTTAATTTCTTAGTCTTGCCAATTGCTTCATGATTATGTAAGGTGTTGCCATTAGAGGAAGCCGAGGGAAGACTATGTGGGAACTCTCTGGATTTTTGCAGATGTTTGCAAATTTCCTAAGTCTAAAATTACACAAAAATCAACTTTTTTAAAAGATGAAAATCATGGACGTATTTCTCCGCATGAAGTGTCAGCTCAACGATAACGTAAAAGTTATATTCCAAATGCTATTCACTAGCCCTAAAAAATGAGGAAACTTTTGAGAAATAGCTACCAAAGGTCCGTGGAGGCAATTTAGTAACTCTGAGTAACTCTGAGTAACTCCGAGAACTCTGAGAACCTACCATATACTCTTTAGTGTCACTTACTTCTAAGGAATTGAATACCCAGTCCTATTTTTTAGAGATCTGTGAAACAGGTCACATTTGTCCTATACACTGAGAGTTTGGTATATCCTAAAAACGAGACTGTGGTTCCAAAGCGGTTGTTCGAATCACTTCGAACGAAAATGAAGAGAGGTACAACTTGACTTTTTTCCTGGTGAAGCCACTTCTCCTCTTCCCCCTCTGGGTAGTTTTCCAAGGTTTCTGCCTGACCAACCCGAAATGTGCAATATTAAGGGGAGCCGGTTGCAGTAGGGACCTGGACCCACCAGAGAGCCGGACCCTACGTCAGAGACAGAAGCGTCGAAGACAGTCGAGAAGAAGGGCTCCCGTCTCAGTTCTGCTGAGCACCAGCCTGTGCCACATGCTCGTTGCTCGCGACGGCCTGCGAGGTCCTGCAGTGTTGTCAGTTGAATGGCTGAGTCAGTGGCCCAAAGCCACACAGAACCAAGCAGTCTAAGGCCACAGCCAACACCACTGCCACTTTTCCTCAAGTCCTGAAAGTGGCTGTGGAGGCTAAGCGGCCTGAGGCTGAGGAACCAGGAAGTCACTGTGCTCAGAGGTGAGACGAGGCTCTGGAGGTCAGACCAGATGGCATGGCTCAAGGGAGGCAGAGGTCCTGGGGCTCGGTGGTCAAGAGAGTGACTGCAGGGATCGTTAGCTCCATGGAGTTTAATTTTCCTGCTTGGAGTAGGACTTGAAGGTGGGTGTGAGCTGAGCTGATGGGTGGTCGTGTGAGGAAGGAGGCAGAGAGCCGAATGGGCTCACTGGATTAGACACACTGACCTGACGTGAGCCTAGAGTCTCAGACTTACCTGCTGTATGACACTGGGCAAGGGACTGACCTCTTTGAGCCTGTTTTCCTATCTGTAAAACAGCCATCATAATTGTGAACCAGATCACGTCCCTTCTCTACTCAAAATCCTCCAGTGGCATCTGATCAGGCCCAGAGCAAAATCCCCAAACCGACAGGCCCCCCTATGACCTGGGCCCAGGATCCTATCCAACCTCTCACCCCGCTTCCTGCTCACATGGCTTCAGCCACGGCGGCCTCCTTGCCTTTCCTCCTCCTTGCTCAGTCTCACCTCAGTAGACAGTCTGAGGCCTAGTGTCCAGGTGGACTAACAGCAGGTGTTGTCTCTGCCTGGAATGCTCCTCCCCCAGATTTGTGCATGGTTCATTCCTCTAGTAATCCAGGCCCCTGTTCTCAGCTCACCCTCCCGTTCCCGCCGTCACCCTTCTCCATCCCCTTCATCCCCTTCTTCTGCTTCATTTCTCCACCTTGTTCTCACCACCACTGACATTACGTTACGGAGCCATGCGAGCCCTTTGTGTTCTCTTTCTCACTTGAATGTCAGCTCAGCTCCACGAGAACAGTGACTGGCATTTTTAAATCACTGTATTCCCACTGGTTCCCTCATAGTGGGTACTCAAATTTTTGATGAACTTGTAACACTGTTGTGAAGAATAAAATTAGATAATGCCCGTACAATGCTTGTTAGCACTCAATATTAAAGGGTAAGAGAACAGAGAATGCAGATACAGTTTGATGCTTGCTGAATACTGGGTAAGAGACCTAGGAGTATAGGGCCGTTCCTACCTGTTGGCAAGATAACTAAAACAGAGACACCAATTTAACATTTCATCGTTATGAAATTCTAGAAAAGTCATTATGCCACATAGAGAGGGATAGTGACGCTGACTGCAACGATGAGGCATTGGATGGTAAGAAAAAGGCCAAAAATGTCTTCTTCTTTCCAGTTCTCATACCGTCTATAACCAAACACTCTCCAAATAGTGCCACATTTTCATTTTTATTGCTGGCAGCACGAGATATTCTTCCTGCATTGGTACACATGGCTAGGTTTTAAGAGCTGGTATTTGAAACTCAACGCCGACGTCGATGGACAGATCTGCTCCTCAGAGGACCTGAGCTGGCACGGCATTTCCCCCCGGATTACTGGAAGAAAAAAATATATCTCCCAACCACAAGCCCTCAGGCTCTGGTTTCTCTTAATGCTCCATCTCAGATTATTTTCCCAAAGCACAGGCCGGAGCGCATCCCTCAACCCACTGCGGACCACCACTGCCTACGGAATAGCACAGAAACGCCAAAGTGTCCCATTCACAGCCTTCGACAATACAAGTCAAAGCGTCTTTCCAGCCTCTTACTAGATCCCTCCGTAGCCTCTGGTTCCCAGAGGGCATCACTCCCTGTTCACTGCTCCTTACACGGTTATCTGCATTCGCGCCTTGGTCCTTATTCCTGAACCTGAAATCTCTCCTTTGCACCCCTCACCCCACCATCCAAATTCTGCTCAAGGCCTCTTTAAACCCACATTCCTGTGACTTCTCTTTTGAATGCAAAGCTCTCCTGTGCGCTATGCATGCTCTTTGCTCATTCTTCGATGGCACGCTGAGTTCATTTTGCGTGTGTTAGTTGGTGTTTTGTGTCTATCTTTTCTACTACGGCCCAGGGTTTGGAGGGCAGAGACTCTGTCGTATTCTTCTTGGTCAAGCCTTCAGGGCATTGTACAAAGTGGGTAATCCGTGGAGGTCTGATGACCCATGTTTCCTGGGTGGTTCAGCTCAGCCTCTGTGGCTGGTTTAGTATTTATAGAGAGTCCACAGTGAGAGAGACGTGGGACAGAGCTCGGCACTGTCTGCTCTGCACTCCTATTTCCAATGAGATGTGTAACGAAACTCATTACATGAACTTGCTTTTAATTTTTAAAAAATATTTTATTTAGTTATTTGACACAGAGAGAGAGAGCAGCAGGCAGAGGGAGAAGCAGGCTCCCCGTTGAGCAGGAGTCCTATGCGGGGCTTAATCCCAGGACCCTGGGACCATGACCTGAGCCGAAGGCAGATACTTCACCGACTGAGCCACCCAGGGGTTCAGGTTTTAATTTTTTATGTTAATTTTTTAATGAAAATATAGGTAAATTTAGCAGCTATCTGGGGAGAGAAAATAGGCCAAAACATCAGGCCAGCCCACAGATAACAAATGGTGATATTAATCCTTTACTATCTTTTGATTTCTTTCTTTTTTTTTTTTTAAAGATTTTATTTATTTATTTGACAGAGAGAGACAGCCAGCGAGAGAGGGAACACAAGCAGGGGGAGTGGGAGAGGAAGAAGCAGGCTCCTAGTGGAGGAGCCCCATGTGGGGCTCGATCCCAGAACGCTGGGATCACGCCCTGAGCCGAAGGCAGATGCTTAACGACTGCACCACTCAGGCACCCGTATCTTTTGATTTCTGTGACATTCTAACGCTCATATTCGTCCCCTCGTTTGGCACAACAGTTACTTAACTAGCACACAATTGAAGTGTCACAGTTGATAATAGGATTGGGATATGGTGACGCATTTACATAACCCAGCTTAGAGCAGTGGGATGGGAGAGGATAATTTTAAAAGTTACCTAATGTTAATTGGAGGTTCTTTTCTAAAGTAAACAATTGGAAACTACCTAAATGTTCATCAGTTGGGTACTCGTTAAATACACTGGAGTATACACATCTCTTACGTGATACCAGCATGGGAAAATGTGCGTCAGGGGCAGGTTAGGGAAAAGGGCAAGTTGCGAAACAATACATATGGTATAATACAATCTATGTTGGGAAAAACTTTTTATGTAAGTGCACATAAATATAAATAAAAAACATAAATTGTGTATATACACACACACACACATTTATATATATAACGTATTTTTTTCCTGGAAGAGTATGTACATTAAATCGTTAGAAGCAGTTACCTGTAAGAAAAGGAATTGGAGGGGAAGCACAAAGTGGGGGAAAGGGAAGGATAATGTTCAGTTCTGATTCTTGGTATTTCTGTGTTATTTGAATTTGTTAGAATAAGTGCATGTTATGTTTGCAATGAACAGCAGTAGCAGCAGCAGTGAATCCTTTGACGAAAGGGGACAGTCCCTGGGCAGAAGGGTGTTGGAATGGCAGTAGACACACAGAGACGCTCAGAAACCTAGAGACAGGAGCGCTCAGTGGGCTACCCACAAGACAAAGCCGCGGTCCTCTGTCAGCATCTGTCCCCACTGCTGCAGAATGTATGCTGGTCACTACCAACCCCGCAGGAACACAACCCCAGGAAGGAACCTGTGCATTCACTCACCTGCCTAATCACCATTGCTCCTGAATGGGGGTCAAATGGTTTTCTCCCCTGGCGGAACCCCTTTCAGGAGAGGATGTGCGCTTGGGAGTGCGGGCTGGAATTCACGCACCTGTTCTTCGCCATGTCGCAGCCAGCCCACCCTGACAGTATTTCATGTGCTCAGTTCAATTCACATCGGAGCCTCCAGAAGGGAACCCTAATCAACACCCTTGTTTTTATAAGCATTCATAAACCATTTTGAAGGATATCTTTAAGTCGCTCTTTTGTCCTCTTTTTTAGGTTAAAGTTGTCTTAATTCATCTTTTCTCCTAATGCATATCTGTGGACTCTCACAGAGTTCCTGCTCAAAGCAAGGTTTCGTTGGTTGTTTCTGTGCAAAGGTGGTACAGGAGACAGAGCCCTGGAGGCAGGCTTCGCCGCGAACCTTCTGTGCAACTTCGAAGAGAGCTGTGTCCTTCTCTGTGCTCCAGTGTCCTCATCTGTTAAATGAGAGGGTTGTCCCAGACGATGTCCAGGGTCTTTATAAGTACTCACATTTGTATTCCAGTCTGTGGACCTTTGCGTTATCATACGCCCTCTCCCCAGGGCTGCGTGGGGCATGGTGAGGCCCGCAGACCTATAGGGTGAATGACTAGTTGAAATCTTTTCTCTTTTGACTGCTCCTCTGTCCTTCTTCCAAAGCAAAAAACCAACACCTCCTGGTACTGTAATCTGATATGGAATCTGACCAAGTGGGAAGTGCAGAAAGCAACAAAAAGCTACGTAAGGACAGATGCCCATTCCATCACGTTTAGAGACGAAGGCTCGTTGTCCAGCACCACATCCGGCACCAAGAAAGTGCACCATGTGAGTTCTTTGAACAAATACACTAGTGAGTCAATGATGTCATCTGCTGAGAGGAAGGCCAATCTGCTTAGAGAAAGGCTGAACTTCCTGAAATGGGCCTTGTGGGTAGCTTGAAAGGTCTCCTGGAGCCCACCATACTCCCACAGCCCTGAATGCTGTTCTCTTTCCAAGGAGGTCTAAGGGATTGATGGCGAGTTCCCCGAGGTAGAGCAAGTGAGACTGGCTATCCCCTCTGTATAGAATGTTCTACAACAAAGGATTTTAGGGGCACCTGGGTGGCTCAGTCATTAAGTGTCTGCTTTCAGCTCAGATCATGATCCCAGGGTCCTGGGATCGAGCCCCGTGTCGGGCTCCCTGCTCAGTGGGAGGCCTGCTTCTCCCTCTCCCACTCCCCCTGCTTGTGTTCCCTCTCTCGCTCTCTCTCTCTGTCAAATAAATAAATAAAATCTTGAAAAAGAAAAAGAAGAAAGAAAAAGAAAGAAAGAAAGAAAGAAAGAAAGAAAGAAAGAAAGAAAGAAAGGATTTTAATCCCTCACCAAATAGAGCCCTTTATTTTTCATTGACAGCTGGGAAGTGAACTAGCATCACTGAACAGATGCAAATAAAAATTTTTCTGGGTCTGGTTGAGCAAGTCGATGGGGCTCCTTTAAAGGCAGCGCAGTGCATTCAAAAATTAAAGCTCAAACAAAGCTTGAAAGTATTTTGTTATCGTAAGTAGGTTAAACTAATTTGTCTATACTTTTGTTTATCCTCTAATTGGTTTAATAAGTTCTTTCTTCAAAGACAACACGCTAGATTTCAGCCAACTTTAATGATCACAAATGCCTAAATTCAGTCATTCAAAGTAATGTCCTGGGAAAATTATTTATTAACTTTCACAGCTGACTGTTCTTTGTGGCGTCCGTCTTTCTAGTCAACTCATATTTTACTGTAATCTCTCTGATTTTGAATTCTTTTCTTTTTCTGTTTATCCTTTGTTCTGTAGATTTTCTACTTTTAATTCTTCATAACATTTCATTGCTAAATAGCACCAAGCTTCACTGCTTCTGGTATTTCTGAAATGTTGAGTTTCCCCCCAAATGAGTGTGTTCCCAGCAAATCAACACACATGAAGAAGGATCCAAATGTGGTTTGGTCGCTTTTTAATGTCTCTTTGAGTCCTGGTCAAAGTGAGACAGACAGTGTGGCCTAGGACATGAAAAAAAGCTTGACTACTGGTCAGTAGACTAGGCCTGTGATTTAAGGGACATTGGTTCACCTTTCTGGGCCTCAGTTTCCCATCGCAAAAGAGGCTATTGAAGGTGACTGGCCTCTGTGTTTTCAGTTTTGACTTTCCACTGTGTTGTGAGAGGCAGCATTTGGAAGTAGTTGGTATGATTTATAAGCCATTTTAGGTCAACCAGAAAAGGATAATGTAAACCTTGAGAAATACAACTACCAGGGTGCCCATGAGACTCATGTAATCACCTCTCTTCCTGGAGAGATTAGGAAATTGTGGTTTAAACACAAAAGGCCCTAAGTTGCAGTCCTGTATTCATTGATTTAAGAAAAAAAAAAAGAGCTAAGTCAGTATTTTCCTTAAAAAGGAAAAAAAAAAACTACAAACAGTATGTTTTGAGGCGAAAGAAAAGTAAACAAGCATGAAAAAAATGTTTATTAAAATTCTTAAACTTTCAGTCACATGATTGTTCTGGAACACAAAAGCCTTCCCTGTTTTTGTTACTAAGTGGCCTGTGATTTAAAGCTCCTGACAACACCAGCCGCTCACAATGACACTGTCCCCCTCTCTTCCCCGCACGGTCCTAGCAGACGCTCATTTGTATGTATGGTTTCAGCCTGTCTGCAGCGTCTGGCCAAAGGGACAGATACTAATGGCTTATGTTAATTACTATCCAACAACTTCCTTTCATTAGAGTGTTTATTAACATTCTCACTTCTGCCCATTGAACCAGCTGGCACAAGGGTACGCTGGCAGCCCTGAGTTCACGTGCTGTTTTCACTCTGGGCTCACATGATAGAATAGATTTTTCCTCTTGGGTAATGAAACCTTTCCTGTTTCTACGTCAGCCGAGAGCTTTCTGAGATGCCCGGAAGATGACACCAAAATGGTAGCTTGGAAACAAATGTCACCCACCTTCAGGATTGTTCTGGATGTATTTTGGTACCATAACATGCTAGGTGTCTGTCCATCCGTGTAGACATCTCTTCTGTATCATTAGTGGGCACCAAATAACCCTTCTTCTAACTATAGGCACCCGGAAGCTATGAGATAATTTGTGTATTAGTGAAACTATAAACTATCTTAGGAGGCACATCTATCTTCTCTAAATACAACTCTAGACTGGATTTCTCAAGAGCAAGACAAGACACAGTTCACTAAAATTTAGGAACATGGGCACTGGACAGTGGGGGAGGGGCAGAGGGTAAGCTACCAGGGAAAGGTCTGAAAGGCCCCAAACTTTGGATAGCATGACGAACTATGAACAGACACATTTTCATATTTAACAATAACAGCACAACTTACCAGAAAGAGCTCTTTAGATCTTTCCACGTCATTGATTGCACATGTCCCTTTAAGGTGCCCCGAGGAGGGAAATGGACAAGTCACCACCTGAATGACAAAGCAGGAAGGACCCGGTAAACAAGTGTTTTCCAGTGTTCTCACCCAGTGACATCTCCCAGCAATCATTTGTCACGGAATATCAACTGTAGGAGAGAGAGCAGAATGCTAAAGAGGCCTTTCTTAGACAGTCGCTTTGTCAGGAAGTCACTGTGGATTCCACTTTCAAGGGGATTGGAAGTTTTGTTCTCATCTGATCAGGCGGTCTTGCCACAAATATTAGACTAATGCTTTGGGATTTTTTAAATTTAATTTAATTTTATTTTTTGCTTTCATATTAGAGCACAGCTTTGGAATACCATGCAAAGAGCGGTGATTTTGCCAAGGGAGTTTCACAGTTGCAAAGGCCTTAGGGCTTTTGTAGCTTCTTTTTCAATTAAAGCTAAAGCAAGCCTGGGCTTTGTATTATTAATCCTGCAAGGAAGCCACACTCCTTTCTCTCCTCGCCCTTTTGTCCCAGGCACCAGACCCAACCGGCTCCCAAGGTTATGTGATCTAAGGCCACGCTTAGTCACACTCTGCGTGGGTCCGGTGTCCAGGAGCTCCGGGAAGGAAAGTCTCTGGCATTGCTGGGGGTGGGCGGATAATGGAGTACCACCCACCATGTAGAGGACGCGTGAGTGAGAGGTATTCATTTAATCTGCAAATGTTTGTTACCTACAAACAAAGCTGTTGTTTAGCTGTTATGCTCCAGTATGATTGTATCTGCTAGTTTTTAAAACATCAAAAAACTTCCATACTGTTGGTTAAATGTCACTACCCTGAGCCTTCCCAGTATCCCCATCTGCCCCAGACATATCAATCCATCAATCCCCTTGCACCTCCTGGATTCCCTAAGACCAAGCACCCTCTGAGTTCCCAAGAGCACTTAGCCCCACAGGGGCCTCTAGGACTCGACTCCAGCACCAGAGCTCACGCCGTGTGCAAAGGGCAGTGACCCCTGACGTGGGTGTAAATAGCTAGACTCTCACCATTGCCTCTAATGTCCCGGTACTAAGCTCGGTATCAGTGCAACACAAGAGAATACAACATTGACCCCTGGCTTCCAGGATCTCCCAACCTGCTGGAGACTGTCAAAAAAAACCTTCTGTGCTAAAACCCCAGGAATTTTGAGATGATGCCGCTTTGGTGAAACTGCTTTGCCAACTTGGACACTGGACCGTATCAACATGCTAGATGGATCAAGTTCTCAGGGACACAGTCACATCAGTCAAGCTCTCAGGAGACGGCCGTATCAACCAAAATCACGATTTATTAATTTGTGATGAGAAATGAGAGCTTCTAAGCGGAGTGGACATTTGTGTCACCTTGACTAGCATGTTCTCTCCCGGTAGGAAACGGAGTAGGAAGACAAATGGTACCGGGAGCCCAGCCTGAGTGCACAGCCCGGGCAGGGGAGTCTAGAGGGATGGTTTTAATAGCAAACGGTGTCACATTTTCTTAAGCTCATGTCTTCATTTCCTCTTGGGAGATGGACCTGCCAAACAGATAGGACTGGATGTTCCTGTCAGCTCACCCAGGCACTCTCCCCTTGGCGAGCCCTTCCCCTCTGACTCCCACTTTCTCTTTCCACGCAGACCTCCTCCCTTCTCTCAGTCTATCTTTAGATTTGTTAATACCTCCAGCGAGGCTCCAGCCAAACTCTGTTGGTTTCCTGTCCCTGGCTTGGAAGCCCTCTCTCTCTCAGGTGCCCCAGAGGGATCCTGCTGTTTGGGTTGGATGGTTGTCATTTAACTCTTTGCTTCTCAGATTTGGCTACACTTCAGAGGCATCTAAGAAATCTTAAAAAATATTGATGTCTGGTTCCCACCTGCAGGAATTCTGATTTAATTGATACAGGGTGCAGTTTGGGCACTGGGATTTTTTTTTTTTTTTTGACCTCCCCAACACATGCAACCAGAATCTGGGGCTCCAGAAGTGTTGAAATTCAAAGAGAAGAGCTTTGAATTTGAACCAAGTTTGAGAATCGCTGATAGAACTCTCAGAGTTGGAGGCTGTCTTGACCTGCACCAGTTTTTAACACATGCCAGGGCTCTGGTCCCAGCCTGAGCTGCTGATTTATTGGGTCTGGTGTGGAAGCCAGGCATGGGCATTTTACAAGCCTCCCCAGGTGGTTCCAGTGTGCAGCCAGGGTTGAGAGTCAATGGTCTAAACATTAATTTTACTGAATTTTTGGTATCAATTCCTCCTTGGACTTGGCATTGCACAGAGAGGGAAAGAGGAGATAAATTGTGGGAAAGTCTGGAGAGGTGAGTTTTTCCAGAGGAACGGCAGGGGCCTGGGTGTGTCAGCCCAATGGCATCGCAGGTTGAACACGTGGGAGGATGGGGTAGAGGAGCTCGAGGTAGGTTTCTTTACATCTACACCAAGTGTATGCTATTTCCCTGCCATGGACATGGATTGGGGTATATACTCTTAAGGAGTATCTCTGAGTAACTTCAACAGGAGTCAATGAAGTCCATGGGTGTACTTGAGGCAAGTTTGGTCTGCTGTATACTTTTCTACAGGAAACTGACTTCTTGTCTTCTTTGAGGACTCTTTTGACTGCTCCTCTGTGCCTTCCACCTGAGCCCCCTACTTTCTGAAGATCGCCATCTTAAAAGAGGCTTGGCCACATTTTGGTTCATATTCTCTTTAGCAATCACTCTGTTTTGCAAAGAAGCGAGAGACTGGAGACTCCCAGCCTGTCGTTTTCCTAAATAAGCTAAGGATTTTCCATTTTCCTCACAATTCCCTAATTTCCTGTTGTCGTATTTAACCTTTCCGAAGAGCATTACAATTCATTTGGGCTTTCTGGGTGTTTGTAGCCTTGTCTGATTGCAGGGCATCTGGGAAAGCCATCAACTCCACTTTGTAAGCAACTTAAAAAAAAAAAAAATGCATTCTGAGGAAAGGAAAAGGCAGTGGGCAGGGCTGAGGCCTACTCCAGCGCCTCCCCCCTTCCTTCTCCTGGGACTGCCAGTCCTGGGCGTTGGAACTCAATGATTTTGCGCAGGGACAAAGGGGACAGAGCAGGGCCGCTGTGCAGATGACACAGCACGATTCTAAGGGAGTCCCTGCCACAACATTCTATGATCACAGGGGCCTCCAGCCTCCTTCCCCCCCGCCCTGTTCGCAGTCCGGGCAGAAGTACTGTTCTTTGAATTTCATCTGCTCTGGGGCCCCCGATTCTGAGGGCACATTTGTGCTTCTGACAGATACAAGCACCAGAAAATTCCCTTGTTTTCTTTGGGCTTCATTTGTTCATCTAGACATTGATAGGTGTTTTCCAGGTCTCAGCGTTATTCCATAAGTCACTTTCTCTAGGCCTGTGGGAGCCCAGCTATTGGCATGACAGAAACAATTTGCATATGATCTCTCCGAGAGACTAAAGAGAAGATTAATTTGAAGACTTGGATAGCCAGATCTGAGGCCGACCCCGTCTCTCCAGCCCTCTGTCGTACCCACTTCAAATTAGGATCCCTTGAAGCTCTTCCCTAGCCTCTTCTCACGAGCATGCAGTATCTGTCAGCGAGCAACTGCGGAGGAAAGTGTCTAAAGGGCATCTCTCTCCAGCATTCAGAGAGGAGCCATGCTCGGGTTTTATAATCTTATAAATAAATACCCAGAATTAAACGTCGTCATGTAAAACAGCCCTCCCTCTCACTGTAACTGGTGAGCTACAAATTCGGGTTGTCTTTGTCTTCAGAAACCCGCAGTGTAGACACACGTAGGTTTGTTTTCCTGCATTTGCAAGGTCATGTATGCATCACCGCCTCCTCGGTCTCATCTTGAACAGGTCACCGTGAGACACTTCTCCAAACTTCCAGATGCTGTAATGAATGGTAAGCCCAGATGAAAGAGAATCGGATCCTTAGGAGATCGATAGGTATCCGTGTGGTGCGTGTGTGTGTGTGTGTGTGTGTGTGTATCCGTGAGAGGTACCAGCAGAGTGTAAAGTCCCACAGCAAGTTTGTGGCAGGGAACACCCAGGTCTCCTTGACTATGTTCCCCCCTAGAACCTCAACGCCCCACTCTGTCCTTACAAACATAACCCTGTTTCCCCCATGCCTCACCTACACAGAGCTGGACTACATTGTGAATAATGAACCAAATTTCACTACTTCATGCCCACTCCAGCCCAGCCAGGATACCCTCAATCCTCTGCTCTATGTCTGCCCAGTTTTCTGGAAGTCTCCATATACTCATGGACAAACTTATTCTGCTGGGTCTACCAGGCCACTCTTCTCCACCAGACACCTGCAGGCGCTACGGTCTCATGCCACAGCACTGGAAAGCAGTGGTGTTCCCAAAATGCTAGATTTGCCTTAGCTCTGGTCCCACCTCCTCTAAGAAAAGGTCTCCTTCACCTTATAGTTATGTAGCGTCCTCAGGGAAGGTGCTTCCTCTGGGCTCCAGTCTTTTCTGTAAAGGACTCACACAGGAGTCTTGTGTGAGTGGTAAGGGACTAAGTGTGGATATATGTGTGTCCATGAAACAAAAGCAGTAACAAACACTCTCCTGAGAACTTTAATGACAAAGACTTACCACAGGATCCAGCTGCCCAAGCGAGGTTCCTGCTCCCCTTAAAATGAGTCCTTTTCCAGAAGGCTCCTCTGTTGTTCGTGCAAATAAATGTCTTCTAGGCCTACCCCAGTGGGTTAGGTCCAGCATAGGTGCAAGCTGGATCCCTATTATACTAGTAGTTTTCTTCTTTGAAGGACATAGTGTTAATTGAGTATTAAAGGATTCAGTTGGCTTGAGGGGCGGGGGTGTGATCTGAACTTTGCTATGAATGTGGTCTAAATAAGACCCTAAATAAGGCAGCAGCTTTCCCCCACCTGCTCTGCTGGTAGACAGCAGTGGATCCAGGCTTTGGGGGGCCTGAAGCTTGTATAATTTTTGGCACCATCTTTAATAAAAAGAGTACAAAATGCCAAATACAAAGTCAGCGCAAAAATGAATCTTGGTAAAGAAATCACAACACATCTTCACGTTTAAAAAGCTGACCAATAACAAAAACTATAAAACCTAGAAAAATATAATATCTTATATTGTTTAAATGCCGGGTACACCTCTCTAATTTCTTTTTCACTACTTCTTTTTTTTTTTCTGCATACTTATTGCTTCTTTTTTGGGGGGAGGAGGGGGCCAGGATTATGTGGTGCCATTTTTTATAGAGATAATACGTAACTTAGTCTTTCCCCTAGCATAGTTGATGGTAAATTGTATTTTATTACTGATAGTTAGAAAAGTTTCTTTTGGCTTTACAACATGTTATGGGTCATCTTATGTAAACTTTTAGGATTGGGAGAACTTCTATCAAATTTCTTTCACATATGAGCTGTGAGATTTCAGGTCAGTTCAGGTTTGCACGGTAACGAATCTTCAGTGGTTTTTGGGTTGGTGCCACTCGTTACTTGGTATCATGAGGGATCCAAGCAAGTGAAGTAACCTGAAGCTTAAGCCTCCTTTACTTCCTACCCTGGCTTCTCTGGAAAATGAGTAGAGAAATGCCCACCAAATCCACTTCTCCTCCCCACCCCCCACTGTCCATTCCGCTGGGGCCAGCTCTGCAACCATTGCTCAGATAGCACCGGAGCCTAGAATGTATGTTTCTTTCTCTTTCTTTTTTTTTTTTAATTAATGATTTTTTATTATATTATGTTAGTCACCATACAGTACATCCCCAGTTTCCGATGTAAGGCTCGATGATTCATTAGTTGCGTATAACACCCAGTGCACCATGCAATACGTGCCCTCCTTACTACCCATCACCAGTCTATCCCATTCCCCCAACCCCCTCCCCTCTGAAGCCCACAGTTTGTTTCTCATAGTCCATAGTCTCTCATGTTTCATTCCCCCTTCTGATTACCCCCCCTTTCTTTATCCCTTTCTTCCCCTACTGATCTTCCTAGTTCTTATGTTCCATAGATGAGAGAAATCATATGATAGTTGTCTTTCTCTGCTTGACTTATTTCACTTAGCATTATCTCCTCCAGTGCCGTCCATGTTGCAGCAAATGTTGAGAACTCGTTCTTTCTGATAGCTGAGTAATATTCCATTGTATATATGGACCACAGCTTCTTAATCCAGTCATCTGTTGAAGGGCATCTCGGCTCCTTCCACAATTTAGCTATTGTAGACATTGTTGTTATGAACATTGGGGTGCATATGGCCCTTCTCTTCACTATGTCTGTATCTTTGGGGTAAATACCAAGTAGTGCAATGGCTGGATCATAGGGTAGCTCAATTTTTAACTTTTTAAGGGACCTCCACACTGTTTTCCAGAGTGGCTGTACCAACTTGCATTCCCACCAACAATGTAGGAGGGATCCCCTTTCTCCACATCCTCTCCAACAATTGTTGTTTCTTGCCTTGTCAATTTTTGCCATTCTAACTGGCGTAAGGTGGTATCTCAGTGTGGTTTTGATTTGAATTTCCCTGATGGCTAATGATTTTGAACATTTTTCATGTGTCTGTTAGCCATTTGTATGTCCTCATTGGAAAAGTGTCTGTTCATATCTTCTGCCCATTTTTTAATTTATTTGTTTCTTGTGTATTGAGTTTGAGAAGTTCTTTGTAGATCTTGGATACCAGTCCTTTATCTGTAGCATCATTTGCAAATATATTCTCCCATTCCGTGGGCTTCCTCTTAGTTTTTTTGACTGTTTCCTTGGCTGTGCAGAAGCTTTTTATCTTGATAAAGTCCCATAAGTTCATTTTATCTTTTGTTTCTCTTGCCTTTGGGGATGTGTCATGAAAAAGTTTGCTTTGGCCGATGTCATAGAGGTTGCTGCCTATGTTCTCCTCTAGAATTTTGATGGATTCCTGTCTCACATCGAGGTCTTTCATCCATTTGGAGTTTATTTTTGTGTATGGTGTGAGAGAGTGGTCAAGTTTCATTCTTTTGCATGTAGCTGTCCAACTTTTTCTTTCTTTCTTTTCTTTCTTTCTTTCTTTCTTCCTTTCTTTTTTAAAGATTTTATTTATTTATATGACAGAGAGAGAGGCAGCAAGAGAGGGAACACAAGCAGGGGGAGTGGGAGAGGGAGAAGCAGGCTTCCTGCTGAGCAGGGAGCCCGATGTGGGGCTTGATCCCAGGACCCTGGGATCATGACCTGAGCCGAAGGCAGACGCTTAACGACTGAGCCACCCAGGCACCCCAGAATGTATGTTTCTATGGCAGCTGTGGCAGGGATGAAGAAACTAGGCTCCAGCTGACTTTTTTCTGATGCTTAATGCACTTCCAGCTAATAAGTGGATACATTTATGTTGGATCAAGTCACTAAGGAAATGTTAGGAATGAATTAAAGTTCTTGGGGTATCACCGTGGGGCATCACGCTCACTGTGTCTTTCTTCTTGAATCCAGCAGTTTTCAAATAGTGCTACACAGAGCCCTGGGTTTCCAGAGGTTCTTCAGGGGCTGCCTCAAGGGAGGATGGGGGAGGGTGGTGGAGTGCTCAGGGCAAGGGGAAGACTCGGTGGGCAGGTACCTGGGACCCCCCCCCCTTTCACCAGATTCAATCAGATTTAACTATTTTATATTTTGAAAGATTTCCATTAAATGAAAATGTTTTGCTTAAAAGAAAAGTCTGCAATTCAGTTCATTTTCATCAAGAACAAGCATTAGGCACCCAAGATGTGTACTCTTGGCCATTTAGAAATATTGTCCATTCATTTGCCAACAATTACTAGTCAAAACACTTGCAATTAAATGATTTTTTTCTGTTCTGGGTTTCACGACTACACGTTCATCTGATATGTAGGTCAGTTTGTTTCAGGGTTGGATTATTTTTGCTTTACTTTGCTTTCAAATTTTTGCTGTTCAAAATGCAGTTGTTTGAATAAAAACCATTTTGTTTCAATTACTTAACACAGATACTCTGGGAACACCAACAGTTTCTTGGTACAGCAGGGACACACGCACTGTTGGCATTTAATAAGGTTGTTGTGGTTTTTTTTTTTTTTAACTTTCTTTTTTAGCTCTCAGAGTTATTCCTGTATTCACTTGAGGTTTGCCCTAGTATTTTTCTCTGGATTTCTTTATCAAGCTCTACATTTTGCCAACTCTTCCATTTAGGTGTTTACTTTTGTAAGACGATTTGCAAATGAGAAATGATTAGCATTTTTTGTGCTATATCTGCTTCTCTTTTTTATAAAGGTCACAGGACATGGATTACCTTTCCCTCTTTATTCTTCCGTATCTTCCAAGAACTGGTCAGGAATTACATACCTGAGGCCATTAGGGAGTCAATTTATACTCAAACAAGTCGATACTTGAACAACTTGGTATTTCTGATTCCCAGTTTTCCCTCCTGACTTTTTTTTCTCTTCCGTGGGTTCCTTAGGAGCTGATCCTGGTTCCCTCTCACATTCCACAGGTTCCGCCTAGAAATCCCACCCACGACCACTGCTCCAGCATCACAGGTGCAGGAACCACAGCTGTTTACTTCTTACAATGTGTCTACTTTCCTGAGTTCAAGACCCATGTTTTGTTCGTTTCCAAGAAACACACTTTCATTTTTCTAAAAATTTTTATTATTGAAATCTAGTTGACATACAGTGTTATGTTACTTTCAGGCGTAGAACATAGTAAGTGGACATTCTATACATTCCATATGTTCAACACGGGAAGTGTAGTTACCATCCCTCACCCAGCAACGTTGTTACAACATTGTTGACTGTATTCGCTGGACTGTACTTTCCATTTCCGTGACTTACGTATTTTAAAACTAGAAGTTTGTACTTCTTAATCCCCTTTATCTATTTCACTCATCCCCCCATTCGCCTCCCCTCTGGCAACCCCCACTTTGTTCTCTGTATTTAAGGTCTGTTTTGGTTTTTGTTTGTTCATTTGTTTTGTCTTTTAGATTCCACATGTAACTGAAATCGTATGTATTTGTCTTCCTCCATCTGACTTGTTTCTGTTAGCATAATATCCCCCAGGTCCGTCCATGTGGTTGCAAATGGTAAGACCTCTTTTTTTTTACGGCCAAGTAATATCGAGACTCATATTTTTAATGGCTAATGAGTTATCACCAGGAAGTCCCCCCTTTATTCTTTGCAATAAAGAATTAAGTTGCTTCCACATGATGACATAAACCATTACGTTTGCTCTATAATGTTATTGTCTTTTGAGTCAAGTATAATGCCAATTCAATGAAATTCCCTTCTCAGAGTCAGCCAAATACAAAATGCTAAGAGCAAGTTTAGAAGAAAATGCTATTATTGGAAGGAATCTGCTATACTTGAATTGAAGAGGTCAAACCAAGCTATGGCTCATGGCGATACAGGTTTGCCAGGCTTCTGGTGGTCTAACAGCCAAGTCCTCTGGTAGGGAGCCAGGCACATGCCCCAGCTGCATCACGAACCACATTTCTAAGACTATAAAACACAGAATATAGTTCTCTTATTGGAAATCCCATTTTTGAAAAAAGGTGAAACCTGTCCCTTTTGATTGGCATTTGGAACAAAATATCTCTTTCTTTCATGTGTCGGAAAGTCTAGGGCATATTCCTCCCTTTACAGCCATGTATTCATCCCACAGGTATTCGCTACATGCTTTCTCGTAGCGGGCCCGTTCTAGAGACTGGGAGACCTTGGAGACCAAGACAGGGAGTGGAGGTTTACCTTCAGGAAGCCAGTAAACAGGGACACAAGCACAGAAGCAACATGACTTTGACGGTGGTAAGTAAGGTTGGGAGATGAAGCAGAACAACGGGAAGGGGTGCGATGGGAGGACTAGGGGTGCTGTTTCGGGTAGAGGAGTGAGGGAAGGACTCTCTGAGAAAGCAGCCTTTGGACAGAAGCTTGAGTGAGGTGAGAGGGAGCTCTGCACAGATCTGGGGGAAGGGCATTTCAGCTGAGGGAATAGCAAGTACACAGGTCCAGAGATGGGAATGAGCTTGATGTATTAGGGAGGGGTTATTAACTGGGTGTCCATGGGTAGACTCAGCGGCCCTGACGTTGGATGGGGAAACAATGCACCTCTCTTTTCACTAACTTCTAATTGAAATATAGCTTCTCCTCCTCTGATGAATATGCGCAAACAAACTACAGTGTATCAGCAGCATCCGTGACTCCGTCACCCAAAGAAATCACAGACACTTCCATTATCGCATTATAGCGTGGCAGATATCTGCAAATGTCATTTGCGCTCATCACGACTTCAAAACCACGATCGTTGTGAGAGCTGCTAGGTCCTGTTATTCAACATGCTGACGAGGAAGCAAATCTATGACTGTAGCACAAATCCGATTTTTTCATATCCTGGTAATCATATTTCAGGGCCGTTGTATCCTTTGTAATCTCGTGTGTCTTACTTCATGACTTTAAAAACTCACTTCCGAGAGGCGATCCATGGGCCTTCTCAGATTGCCGAAGGGATCCAGGTGCAGAAAAGGTCGAGAACTCCCGTGTTAGAGGAGAGCAAGGAGGCAAGAGTTAAGCAGCGGTTTAGTAGGTGAGTTTGACAGGGTAGGTGGGACCCAGATCATCAGGGCTGGAGAGGCCGCAGTCAAGAGTTGGGTGTTTATGTTAAGGTCCATGGGAAATTAGTAGAGGCTTTTGATTTGTTTTGTTTTGTTTTGTTTTGTTTTGTCTTAAGTAAGCTCTAAGCCCAATGTGGGTCTTGAACTCTCCACCCCGAGATCACGGGCCACACGCTCTACTGACTGAGGCAGCCTGGCGTCTGTGGAGGTTTTGAGTAGGGAGGCAACATGATCTAATCTAAGCATGAGGTCCCTCTGGCTGCCTTATGGGGAAAAGATTGTTAAGGTTAGGAGTGGAATCCCAGAGACCGTGGAAAAGCCAGCTGGAGGGCCAGTTGGAAGATGATGATAGGGGTAGAGGTGGTGGAAGAGGTCACGATTAGCGATGTATTTTGAAGGCAGAACGGACAATTTGATGACGGACTGGCTGCACATGTGTGAGGAGAAAAAAGAAGAAAGGCTTTCAGGTTGATAGCAAGTGGGTGAACAGTGGTGCTGCTTGTCGATATAGTGAGGGCCCAGGAGGAGTAGGTTTGGGAGTGTGGGGCAAGGTGGCTATGGAATCAAGAGTTCTCTTTGAAACAGGTTCCACTGGAAATGCCTACCTGCCATCCACATGGAGCTAACTGGGCAGGAGTTGGGTATGACTGTGGAGCCTGGGAACGGGATAAGGGCCGGAAGATGAAATTTTGGGTCCTGCCTATACAGTTGAAATGCAAAGTCATGGGACTGGGTGAGATCACCAAGGGAGGGAACACGTCCAACATTTCGAGGTCTGGAAGAGACGGAAGGAACTGGCAAAGCTGAATAAAGAGCCCAGCAAGGGAGACAGGAAGCTGGTAGGGGTGTTTAAAGAACTACTGGGGAAGAAAGAAGTCATTGGAATCATGAAACATGTCTTAGTGCGGATGCCACACAGTACTTTAAACCGAATTTTGTCACACCAACAATACTGGGGAAACAGAGTATGGGCTCCACCCGAGACTGTGGTGTGGCCGTGGACAGGTCCTAGATTTAAGGACTTGGTATTTGCAATGTTTAGGCTGTGGTTGGCCTGTAAGCGTGTTATGCTCTTGGGCACACTCTTTGACCACATTGCTCTTTTTTCCTTTTTTCTGTCTACAAATTGAGATCCATCCATACTACTGACCTGTTCCACAGGAGGTGGTGAAAAATCTCACATACCCATGAGAGAAAATGGATCACAATTTGCTTTGCAATGTCGAGGTGCTAAATATCAGGGTGGCGCCTTACCCGACTGTGCGTTCAACGTGGCTCTTATTCGGGCCCTGAGTTCACCAGCCCGCATCTTCACTAAATGGCTCTTCTAGGCCCTGTTCGAAACCAAAATGTGGAAGAAAAATTCATCGTTAGCTGTTCCATGTCTCTTTTTTGAGTACTTCTAGCCTTACTTTGTCAAGCCCCAAAGGATCTCCTGAGTCTGACTTCTCCAAGGGTTTCACATGATGACCACCTTGCCCAAATCTCTCTCCCCAGTGTGTAGCAAGGCTTCCCATTCCCTCGGGGCTGTGCCTTAGAGAGGCACGCTACCACCTCCCTGGCCCTACATCCTTCATCAATAGGGACAGAGCCTGTGGGAGTTGTGGGAACAACCCAGTCCTTAACAGTTAGCAGTGGGGGCTCTAGCTTCATCCCCTACTCTTCCCATTATCTGTAATGCAGTGTGTCCCTGTGCTGTCCCTTCCCTGTTGTGTGGCTAATACCACATCCCAGTCTCTTCCAGCTGTGCCCAACTTTCCCAAGTCACAAGATACAGATACTGCAAGGACTTTGGGCCAAGGGGTAAAAGGCCTGGGTTCTGATTCTGTGCCATTACAAGCCTTGAGTGGGTCACTTAAATGCTGAGTGTCACCTTACACCTTTGAAAAACACGCTGTCTAGGTGAGCTCCAGAGTCGCTCCCACTCAACCGTACCACAGCCTGATATGGCGGACCAAACCCTGGTAAAATGTTAGTGACGGTAATGGGGTTAATATGTTTCCTCTTTCTGGTCACACATTTGAACTTTACCTTGGGTGCCCTGAAGAATTTTGTCCTCCTTTATTCCCAAAGTTTTATTTCAGTATCGATAGCATGTAAGTATTGGGGCAGGCACGCAAGAGTAAATGTACTTCAGTTAGTTGAGGCTTTTAGTAGACCTCAAACCACCTTCTCCACTTACCTCTATGGACAGTCCTGACTATGAGAACCAGTTATTTAAATGAAAGGGATATGGGGGTGGGTCAGTGGAGAACCATCTGATAAAAAATCGTTAGGTTTCAGGCCAATAGAGTACATCTCATTCCAGAGATGGACTGCTGGAAAACCAGAAGACTGCAGATAACTGCTTGTGAGCCATCCCCCCCCTCCACTGGCCTAGGAATGGCCCTGACAAGGCTCCTTCCCCATTGACGAGAGTGAAGAGTCAAGATAATAGGAAAGTCATCACCAGACCACGCAGTGTGGCTCCCAGAGGGCGGGAAGATTCCTCGGCTTTCTGTTCAATCCAGAGGGATAGCCTAACTTTTCAGAGTCTGCTGTCTCGGTGTGGTGAGGGTAAGAGCGGAAACCTGTTAAAAGCAAGAATTTACAAATGCTGCCATTCTCCTCTCCGCACCTCCGGAATCATCCAGGTTCCACTTATGCCCACGTTGACTCCTGTGACCTTTTTAAGGCTGGATCCTGGGGCCATTCCCAGATGTGCCAAAGGTTTAGAGAGAAGCCCCACTGAGGAGAATGGGGAGAAAAATGCCACCCATCCCTGCTCCTCAAGACCCGGAAAAAGAATAGCAAGTGGCACTGCAGAATGCTGAATAGTCTCCCTGGGGAGAAAAAAGACATCCACTATCATGCTGGCTTTGGCCTTTGTGGGGACAGTCCAAGATCAGACAAAGCGTGCCTCAGAAATAAGATCTATCACTTAAATCCTCAGTTCTCCAAAATGTCTACAATTTAATTAAGGAACAGGGTTGATCTTCCAGCTCTTGAGGAGCTCTTTTTAATTAAACTTTGCATTTCTTCTCTCCGCTCTGCAGAGACATTCCAGGGTAGCATTTGGCTTTGAATGAGCAGTCATTTTGGCCACCCACGATGGTTTGGAAAAGCCCCACTGCTGAGTTAACAAAATTCTTCAATGCGAGTATCATCGACTTTTCATTTTCACTGATATCCAGCAACTTTCACTAATGTTCATGAAACGTGTGTGCTATTTTATTCCTTTTGTGGCTGTCTGCAAAATAGCTCTGGTAGAACTCAGATGTTCACGAAGTTTCAGGCCAGATTTCAGTTCTTCCATCTGGGAAGTGGTGTCCCAACTCTGACTCTTCCTACAAAATGATTTTACACTTTGGGCGAGGAATACAAAGCTCATACCAGTGCGTGCGGCATGACATCTACAGCACGACGTCATGAGGAGCCTGGATACCGGTCACCGTGCGTCACAGTGAGGAAGCTGCCGCTGCAGAAAGCGTTTGAATCTAAAGTAGCAACTTCAATGCTCAGAGGGGAGAGAATCCATCTAGTGTAAAAAGGACATTAAATGATGATGTAAACGTTCTTCTCAAAAGCTATTCAAGTTCAACCTGGGACAGCCCCCGGCACACATTGAAGCAAGCTGATTGACAGGTAGGACTGAGCGAACTGATGGACAGGCAAGCAAGAGAGAGGTGAGATGAGAAGAGATGGGCGAATGAAGGTGAACAATATGGTCATTGCCTTCCTATGACACTGATTGTAAGAATCTGAAACTGTGCGGCCCAGTTTCTGCTCTGTAGCAACATACTTCACCAAATACTATGTTTCCGCCCCATTCTCTACCACAGATATACATAACCCGAGTGTCTCCATCTAAATTCTTGGAAAACAATGAGTCAGAGCGCGTAAATTTCAGACCGGAAACAATATACACTCAAGTAATGCAGATTTCTTTTTTTTTTAAGGTTTTATTTATTTATTCATTTGACAGAGATAGAGACAGCCAGCGAGAGAGGGAACACAAGCAGGGGGAGTGGGAGAGGAAGAAGCAGGCTCATAGCAGAGGAGCCTGATGTGGGGCTCGATCCCAGGACTCTGGGATCACACCCTGAGCTGAAGGCAGACGCTTAACTGCTGTGCCACCCAGGCGCCCTGTAATGCAGATTTCTAAATCCAAGGTCAACCTTGACGTACCTGGGTTCAAAATATTACTGTATCCTTCCCAGCGAGTCTGGATACACGACGTTATTTTAGAACACGGCAAAACAACTCCTAAAACCGATCATCGGACTTTTTCTTAAGAATTTGCAATATGGAAAACCTGGCAAAACTCTCTGTCGCTCTACCCTAACCATTAATATGTTGTGCTTTGGGATAGCTAATTTATTTTACAGCCAATGCTAATTAAGCCAGAATTAATTGCATTATAATGCATATATAAGAAATGGGAAATGTTAAGTTGAAAAGGAACCAAGAAGTTTTTCAAAGTTTGACTCTCTTCTTTTTTAATACAACCATAGGACACATTCCTCTTTTTTCTTCTCTGTATGAAAGCAGGGTAATTCTGGTTGCTCTGTTTTGCTGTCTTTGAGGGTTTGTTTCTAAAACTAGTCCTAAGCGATTTGAAAATGTTTCTTTTTTATTCCTAAGGGAAAGCAATGGTCTCTGTGAAGCATGCTCTGCTTCAAAACCGACGAATGTTAAGATTATCTACATCATTAATGAACACAAGTGGCTTGAAACATTATACAGGGCAATCTGTTCTTCTTAAGGGCAGGACCGGGAACATAGCAACGGGGAAAACAAATCCATTCATAATAACAAATGAACAACCATGGAAGAAAAGTGCTGAGATCTCTTCCCAGCACAAAACAAGAAACTAAACTATTGAAGGCAAAAACTATTGGTAGTTCTAGAACCCAAAATGTAAACTGGATCCTGAGCCTCCCTTTCACTGTGATTTTCCAAACCTTTGGGAAGCTGACTTTCTAAGCTGGGCATGCTGAATGCACAAATATAATGGACTTAGCTAAGTAGTTACAATTGATGTTACGATTACTCATCAACATCTTTAGCCAGTGGAGGTTTTGGGTAGTATTGTTTTATATAGGTCAAAGGCCATTAAAAATAAACTCCAAGATCTCGTAACAAAATACATGTGAAGATCTCTTTTGAATGTTTAATATGCACAGCCAATGTAAGAAAGTATGGTTTCATGTCAACATAGGCAGAACATATGGCAAGGGGCTTGGGACTCATTTTTCAATGGAAGTTTCAGTGATAGTTATTCTAAATGAAAATAACCAGTACGTGTATCCTTTGCCATTGAATTTAAAGAAGGAGAAAGAGGAGGAGAAAAGAAATAAAATTTGTATTAGTTAGGATTTGATTTTCAGATGACAGGAACCCAAGTCCAACTAAAGAAAGGACATTTATTGGCTCATGTAAAACTTAAGTCCTGATAGGGAGCTGGACCCAGAGACCTGGGTATCATTTGGTATCTCACTCTCTCTCATTCTCTTTCTCTCTTGTTCTCTCATTCTCTGTTTCTATTGGCCTCATCTTTTCCACTACCAATGTTCTTTCTTCAAGATGTAGGAAAGATGGTGTATTAGTCAGGGTTCTCTAGAGAAAAAGAATGTGTATGTATATCTTTACCTACACCTGTCAGGATGGCTAAAGTTGACGACACAAGAAAGAACAGGTGTTGGTGAGGATGCAGAAAAGGGGACCCTCTCGCACTGGTGCAGCCGCTCTGGAGAACAGTATGGAGGTTCCTCAAAAAGTTAAAAATGCAACTACCCTACTATCCAGCAATTGCACAACTAGGTTTTTACCCAAAGCATACAAAAATACAGATTTAAAGGGGTACATGTACCCACATGTTAATAGCAGCATTATCCACGATTTAGTTCTTGATCTCTATTTAACAGTGACATAAAGATTGATGGTTTTATTTCTAGTTATTTGTATTTGATCTCTAAAATATGTTTATGCTTAAGTCAAAAGCGTAGGAAAATACACACGTACAGACACCCAGGGGGAAAATTTTCCCTCTCAATTTCAGATATACTTATGCATCTGTTGAACAACTGATTTATTTCGGTCTTTATAACTGTTGTTTCCCCCCCCTTCCTGTTGCAATCCACCCCTTTCACTCATTGATTCAGTAGCTACGATGTTCCAGGCTCTGTGAAAGAGGCTAAGGGTATGTGGATGAACAAGACAAGAGTGGTTCATAGATATCCTCTGAGAAACCTGGATTGAAACAAGTCATTTTCGGTGTGACACGGGGACCTCAGAGCACGCCTGTGTGTACTCACCTCGCTCAGGCTCTCTCGGACTCTCACACCTTATCTGCCTTTGCTCTACGTCTCTTATTCACTGTACTTTTCTTTTATCTTGCAACGTTTTATTTATATTTGGAAACTGCCTAAATTCTTTTGGGAAAGAGACAGAATATAAATGAACAGTTTTTATTTTGCGTGTGAGTTCAGCTATTCTAGCCAATGCATTTTGTTATCTTAGTGAAATGCCCCATTCGAGAACCCTCTCAAGGCACGTTACAGGTGGGGTATATTCCACACGAGGGGGAACGTGCGGGACCCTTCAGGCTAGATTCTAGTCCCCAGTGTGGGCAGAATCAGATAAATAGCCCTCTTATGGGGCTGTTTCTCAAATTTAAATAATGATAACTTCTCTATTAAAAGAAAAGAATTATCATAAACCTCTATTATTGACATATTTTTATTATGCTTCTTAAATACATAAAGTCATAAAATAAGATATAAGCTCCTTATGTATATAGTTAGTATACACCTATAAAGCCAAAAAATTTTGTTTATTAAATACAAGCAAGGCTACAAAACTCAAATACACAAATCACCAATTTTAATGTGTTGAAGAATGCTGTTTGCTGGAATTAAATTTCAAGCACAGCCTCATAACTGATTTTATTTATTTTTTGGTTTCCTTTTTGTGACTTCTATGGTACTGATGTGACTTCAATACTGTGACTACTAATACGTATTCACCTAAGTATACTTTTCAAGACAGTGTTAACATTTTCAAGACATTGTTCTTTTAGTTCAATAAAATCTTAGACATAAGCCAAACTGTCAGTGAGCAATCCAGGAATTTAAATCCAAATTTAAACGTAGGTCTGTAAAACTGTCTTGTTCTCTTGAAGATAAAGTTAACATCACAATGGAATTGGAATATACATTAAATGAATAACAAATCCAATTACTGCCTGAATAAGGAACAGAAAAACGCTTCCCTGTATGTTCGCTGTTATGCTTGCTGCTAACGAATTTTTGCAAGTTGGTGCCTAGAATGATGGGATCTGCTTACAAGAGGACTACACACTGACTGCGGTAGAGCAGACTCTTTTGAATGTAAAACTTTGACCATGGGGTTAGTGACTCAACTCTCTCAGCACTTTCCTCTTTCAAACTCCTGCAGAATCTTTGTCTGCAGAGCATCCTCATTGGAAGTACAAGTATGGCATGGATATACTCAGAGTTTCATGTGGTTCTGATTACCCTAATTCTTTTTTAAGATTACCATTGAAATTAAATGTAGTATTAAAAAAAAAAAGATCCCAGGCCCTAAGAAAACATATGCAGCCCATAGTTTAAGAAATGTTGCCTTGCAGAATGCTTTTATGTCAGATTGGCCCCCATCAGATAGAATAATGGCCTCACAGAGTTGAGACAGAGGGGCCAAACCCAAGCCCCAAGGCCAGGCTTCTTTCTCTTCTTTTCCTCTTCACCACAACCGCAGCCGAAATCAAGAGTCTCATGCTTAACCAATTGCTCCACAGGCACCCCTGAAACTGCATTTCTAACAAGCTTCCAGGGTCCATGCAGTGCTTCTGGCTTCTGGCTTCTGGCCCACACTGGAGAAGACTGAGCCTAAGGCCCATTGGCTTTCTTCTAGGATGCACCTCAGAGGAGGCAAACTTTGCATCTTTTGCCCTAACTTAGAGAAATTTGCCTCAATCCTGTGTTTTGCTTAGGACTATGGCGTTTTGGCTTCTACAAAATGGAGCAAAGACTTATTAAATAGATTAAGCAGATTACAAGAGTCTTATTTCAATCCGAGAGAAAGCAAAGTTTTGTCAGCCCCAAAGGATCTTTATATTATAGGAATTTTTCATACCACTAGTTGGTATGAAGTTTATATAAGTTTAATAGCCAAAAAATCAATAAATCAAACTCTAGAAACCCTGAATTAGTTATAACTCTTAGTGGTAAATCAATAAATCGAATAATTTAGAAGTGAATTGAGTGATTTTATTTTCCTTTTGGGCTGGATTTCACTGACTGCTGGATCGCTTTAATGTGCCATTATATAAGCCTGTTCCCAGATAGATACTTATGGTTAGGAAGTATTTTGATTTTTAATTAAATGCTATGTATTATTGGAAGAAACTCAGGACAAAACTGTCTCCCTTCTGTGAAACCTATGAAAATCATCCTATAACAGTTATAAATGCAGATGGCTGTGAGTGACGGAGAATCCAGTTCACTGTGGTTTTTAGCTGATGGTGGGTTCCTTTCCTCACAGAGCAAGACTCCTGGAGGTAGGTGGCCTAGAAGGTTCAGCAGCTTAGTGATGTCAGGGTCGTGATCTTGGCAATTCTCCTGGTCTTTTCTTCATCATCACAAGATGGCTGCCTCCGTTTTAGGTGTCAGATCCGCATTTAAGGGAAGAAGAACGGTGATAAGGATGGCACCCTCCTTACCCATCGATTCAACCAAGACAGCCAAACATTTTTCGGAAGCCCCCAGCGGACTCGTGCTGGCACATCATTGGCCAAAATCATATCATGTGACTACTCCCTCTCCAACCCCCGGTAATGGAGGCAAGGGAGAAGTTTGGGAATAGATGATGAATCACCCAAATAATAATTATTATTTTTTTTAATCTCCAAACTTGCCTTTAATTGAAAAGCAAAATACGTTCTTTTTTTTTTTATGCTACCTCTCTGTTAAGAATTATGAGAGATACGTGAAATTTCTGAAAGGAACCTCAGGGTCCAAGGATTTCTGATTAATATGAAAAGTAGAACCAAAAAGAACCCCACTACCTGAGGTTCATTCTAGAAACGTGTGAAACTCCTGAGGTAAAAAGATCATAGGGTCGTCAACAAAGTCATGGAGGCATTCTTGTGGTTCCATCCCCCACCCTGCCCCAACCCAAGTCCATGAGGACTGCAGAATTTAGCAGGAAAGATTCTTTCCCTCACTTAGGACATGCTTGGAGCTTTTAAAAGGAGAGCTTCCAGAAATATAACAATGCAACAGAGCTCCTGGCTCCTTTGTCCATCCCTGGTCCTGTCACAGCAGGCTACTGTTCCCAATGGGTTCGCATTCCACAGGAGACCTCAGTGTAGCAGATTCCCCCTTCCTTCATGCCCCGGGGGAGCCCATCTTCATTAAGCAGCTAAGAGAGAACACTGCAAGGATTCCAGCACTTGCTCGGTCTTCAATTTCTCGACCTCTTCTTTATTTTGACACTTTGAAATGATCCATTAGTTCTTAGCATTAAACTTGACATACTTGATATATTTGTTTGAACTGGTCATGGATTCTTGACTTTGTCCTTAATTTCAAATTCTGCTTATAAGCATTAGGTTTTTAGTGACTATTTCTGAGGAAGAGTTCACTTGGTCCTGTGCGTTTATCTGTGTGGAGAGCCTCTTGTTTTCCAGTTTTGCTAGGAGTTCTGCATTTCTTACCTTTTTGCAGAACTAAGATGGCTGTTGTTATGATGTTAGGCTTTACCTGTAAATGGATTTCTTCATTTATTTGTACTTCAGGTGCTGCCACACAGGATGCTGGTATTCTAGATCATAATTCCTGGCCTGGCCCCCACCACCCCCAGAGGTTAGCCTCAAACAGGATAAGACATATTTAGCCATATTTTGAGTCTTTTCTCCTCCGTGTCTAGGATCTATGTTACTGAAGTAGTGAACTGTAATCACTCAGATTGTAATTTCAATAAATGGAGAAAGTCTATTCATACCTACTTAAATATACAATGACATCTTTTTGAGATCTATTTTAATGAGTTATTCTTCCAGAAGTTTCTGTGTTTTAAAGAAGATAGGGGAAAGAATTTAGAAATAGGACTTGGAAAGCAAAGGGTTCAGATCTTGGGGCACCTGGATAAAAGAGAGAGTTTTAAGCAAGGGGTCTTATCTGGGCCCCTTAAACCGGAAGCTGTAGGTGGGGTGGAGTCTGCATACATTATCGGTCCCTATATAGAGCTTGACCCCAACCCCAAGTATGATCAAAGAGATGTTGCACTGAGGGAACCTACTCCAGGATAGCTTGGAAAACCTAGTGTCTGGGGAAGGAGCGGTGGCTGAATTGCAAAGGAATTGCACTGAACAAAGAAGTAAGAAACTAAAGAGAAACGGAATCTGCCCCTCAGTTTTCCCTGAAGGCAACCCCAATAGTGTCTTTTACTAAATACTTTCAGAGGGTAAAGACTATAATTTCTGTGGAAAGAGAGAAAAGCTATGAATTAAAAATCAGAGTTCATCCCAACCCTCCGACATAATAAATTAAGACCACACTGAGGGGAACTCAAACTTCCTGCTTTACTTGGACGATACGAAATGTTCCCATTTGATAAATGCTTATGAAGGTGATCCTGGTGAAATAGGAGCACTTCCTTCTGAACAAAAATCATTTCATTAGCAAATCATTTGCGAAGAATATGAACCAGATAGTAAAAGGTTGAAAAAAACTTCCAAAGGGTAGTGTCTACAAAGCTCTAGTCATCAAGCCAGTATGGTACCGGCATAAAAACAGACACATAGACCAATGGAACAGAATAGAGAACTCAGAAATGGACCCTCAACTCTATGGTCTACTAATCTTTGACAAAGCAGGAAAGAATATCCAATGGAAAAAAGACAGTCTCTTCAACAGATGGTGTTGGGGAAACTGGACAGCCACATTCAGGAGAATGAAACTCGACCACCTACTTACACCATACACAAAAATACATTCAAAATGGATGAAAGACCTCAATGTGAGATACGAAACCATCAAAATCTTAGGGAAAACACAGGTAGCAACCTCTTTGACCTTGGCTGCAGGAGCTTTTTATTAGACACGTCTTTGGAGGCAAGGGGAGCAAAAGCAAAAATGAGCTATTGGGACTTCATCAGGATAAAGCTTTTGCACAGCAACGGAAACAGTCAACAAAACTAAAATACAGTCTATGGAATGGGAGAAGATATTTGCAAATGACATATCTGATTAAAGGACTAGTCTCCAAAATCTATAAAGAATTTATTAAACTTAATACCCAAAACCAAATAATCCAGTTAAGAAATGGGCAGAAGACATGAATAGACACTTTTCCAAAGAAGACATCCAGATGGCCAACAGACACATGAAAAGATGCTCTTCACTCATCATCAGGGAAATGCAAATCAAAACCACAATGAGGGGCGCCTGGGTGGCGCAGTCGTTAAGCGTCTGCCTTCGGCTCAGGAGGTGATCCCGGCGTTCTGGGATCGAGCCCCACATCAGGCTCCTCCGCTAGGAGCCTGCTTCTTCCTCTCCCACTCCCCCTGCTTGTGTTCCCTCTCTCGCTGGCCGTCTCTGTCAAATAAATAAAATAAAATCTTAAAAAAAAAAAAAAACCAAAATGAGATACCCCCTCATACCTATCAGAATGGCTAAAATTAACAACATAAGGAACAACAGATGTTGATGAGGATGAGGAGAAAGGGAAACCCTCTTACACTATTGGTGGGAATGCAAACTGGTGCGGCCACTCCTCAAAAAGTTAAAAATGGAACTACCCTATGATCTAGCAATTGCACTACTAGGTATTTACCCGAAGGACACAAAAATACAGATTCGAAAGGGTACATGCATCTCGATGTTTACAGCAGCATTATCAACAATAGCCAAGCTATGGAAAGAGTCCAAATGTCCATCCACTGATGAATGGATAAAGAAAATATGGCAAGCACCTGGGTGGCTCAGTCAGTTAAGCATCGACTCTTGATTTTGGCTCAAGTCATGATCTCAGCATGGAGCCTGCTGAAGATTCTTTCCTTCTCCTTCTGCCCCTTCCCCCACTTGCACACACTCTGTCTCCCTCCATCACTCTCTCAAATAAATAAATCAATAAATAACATCTTTAAAAAAAAAAGATGTGGCATATATATATACAATGGAATACTACTCAGGCATCACAAAGAATGAAATCTTGCCATTTGCAACAACATGGATGGAGCTAGAGTGTATTATGCTAAATGAAATAAGTCAGAGAAAGACAAATACCATATGGTTTCATTCATATGTGGAATTTAAGACAGAAAACAGATGAACTTATGGGAAGGGAAAACAAAAGAAAGAGTGAACAAACCATAAGAAACTCTTAATGAAAGAGAACAAAGTGAGGGTTGCTGGAGGGGAGGTGGGTGGGGAATGGCTAGATGGGTGATGGGCATTAAGGGGGCACTTGGGGTGAGCACTGGGTGTTATATGTAGGTGATGAATGACTAAATTCTACTCCTGAAATTAATATTACACTTCATGTTAACTGACTAGAATCTAAATAAAAATTTGAAAAAAAAAGTGTAGTGTCAAGATATTTAAAAATGACAAAAGAGTAGATGACTACATCAATACGTACAGTGACAAAAACATACACTCGCTCTGCAGAACAGCAAAGGGGTGTCAGCTTATGGAACAAGGAAATGATGGGTCTCTAAACACACTGTTTGGATGAGTGACTATGTTCTGTGCGTGGCATTTCAGAGTGTTTTTCCGTGTGCACGTGGTAAAGTACCAAGAATTATATGTCACCAACTCTTAGGGCTTGGAATTGACCTTCCTCCCAGTGGCTGCTTTTCCCCAGTGCTGGATCTCTGGTCACACAACTCATTTTCCCATTCCCTGATGCTTTGATTTGCATTTTATCATTTTTCCTTAAATCTTCTACAACCTCATCACCTACCCTCCAGAAATGATATATCCTCCTTCTTCAATGGGAAATGGAAGCTGTTTGGTCTACACCTCTTCAGCTTCCATCCCCTCTGTTGTTGAAATTAATGATGTCTTTACCCATCCTTCCCTCCTTCCTGTCTCAGAGGAAGCATCATCCTTAATTCTTTCCAGGGCTAATCCATCTCCCTGTGGTCTTGAGTCTTGATTTATCACTCATCTCCAATCACTTCCTCTCTCTTTCTTCACTTGCATTTCTCTAATCCATATGCATGTTGAATTTCCACCATTCCTAAATTAAACACACCAACTTTCAAGGGCAATTCCCAACTTGCTCCCCACCTGTCATTGCTATTGACCAGACCAGGGGCTCCAGGTCCCTGGGAAACGATTGCTGCCCTAGCCTCACCTCCTCTCTGTTGTAGAAGTCCTGGAGTCTCCTTGGTTCTGCAGGTGCCCCTTCCTCACGCCACAATCTCCCTCAGAACACCAACTGTCCCCTGTCCTGGGGCTGGGGGTCCCATGGCCTCACTTGATTCAGGCTTGACTTTTCCCCTAGACCTGGAGCCTGTTTCTCATTTTTGAACCGTACCTTGCAAAGCTGTTCTGAAGATCCAATGAGATTATGGATGTGAAGCCACATAAAAAACACTCAAGAAATGGTAGCTCTTATTAGGGCTAACTTCCCCCTGACTACAGAAAACTGACTCTCACACTGTCCCCCAAGGTCCCCCCCGCCTGTCCTGCATCCCCGCTGTCCACCCTGAGCTGCGCTTGTGCATGGAGCTCTCTCCCCGCAACTGACATACTGGTCTGTGCACCTGCGCCGAAGACCCAGCTGCACGTCCACCCAGCACCCTCCATTCGCACACCACTTGGATTCCCCGGTAGGGTGTAGCTCCATAGTTTCCGCTTCATCCAAGTGAGTGGACCACCCCACCGTCCGCTTCAGGACACATAACATCTCAAACCTTGGTTATATAGGTTGTGATTTATCAACCCATTCCTTAGGACCCAAACTCTTCAAAGGTCAAAGTCCACTGTCCTAGGTGCTGAGCCTGTTTCCTGTTCTCCCTGCAGCGCATCCTTCTACGGACTGGCTCTTGAAATCTCTCCTATTGTAACTGGTTGTCCTCAAACTCCTGTCTCTCTGCCTCTTCCTACACCCCGCTCTGAGAGCCCCTCTGATGTCATACACTCTTCTTGCCTGAGCGGGCTCATTCCCTATTCGCTAGTAATACCCAATCACCATGACGTGAGTCTAGCCTTCCCTAACTCCAGACCCAGAAGGCCTTCAAACTATACACTTCCAAGAGTCTCTGGTCCCCTTCCTTCCTCCTGTGTTCCCTAACTCTGTCAATGGGGAACCCACCTGCCTCCACTCAAGGCAGAAAATTCAGTTACCACCAGCCCTACTGTCACCTACTGCTCCAACTACAAGTTTCAGCCATCTCCACGTTTTATCCATTTTACTTCTTTTCACGATGCTTAGTTCAAACTCTCACGATGTTTTATCTGATTTCAATAACCCCCAAACTGGCCTCCCTCCTCACCACCCGCACTCTGGGGCCGCTATCTTTAGAGAATTCACATTGCCACCCTGCTTAACCGCCTTTGACAAGTCTCCTTTGCCAAAATCGTTAGTAAAGCATTCCCTATCCTTCGGAATCAGGCTCCGGTTTGTTCTCTTATGCTCACCCCTTGCCAAAAGCCCCCTGGACCCAGGCTGAGTGGGACATGGCCTCTGTTTTGTTTGTTATTTCATTTTGTCAACTGATCAACTACTTTTCACTCACAGGTTTTCTCCTCTGCCAAATAGCTCCGCTCTGCCTGAATTGTTTAGCATATGTAGATGATTCAATCCCAGAAAATATCCTTGCGTGGATATTTTTAGTCATCAAATGACATAAACACTCTACACATTAATCCTAGAGTTTATAAAATTTCAAAGGAAACCTATAACTATATCATGGCATCTCAGAAATGTTTGAGAGAACATGGCATAATGATATTAGCAGAACGATTCTCGAAACTTCGTCCCATTAATATCGAATGCTTATTTACCCAAGCTATGGGGAGGAAATAGCACAAATAACTCACAGCATTAAGTATAGAAATAAAAGTATTTTATTGTATAATACAGTATATTTTTTCCATCTTGCAGAGTGACTTTTCAAAGGAGGCTTTTGTTAGATCGAGAAAAATTAATTTCTAATCCCAGACAGCAAGCAGCTAATGCTAAACAGGGGAGTGACTCAAAAGCATGGGAATTTCAGGCATCAGTCTGACTGGGAGACTATATATGTTTATAATATGAATTTTAATATGAATTTACAACTCTAATTTGGACTTAAAATGTGTTTTTCCGGCCCCACTTGGCTATTGATTTGCTTTCATTTTATGTGGTCGTGTCTTCTGTCTTAGCTAAAGATCGTCATTAATGCTACACCAGGAAGCTGCTTCCTGATATATGCTCTATACTGCTAGGAATGTGGAAAGTTGGTGATTTTTGGTTTCTTTGTCATTGTGTATGGGTCAGACGTAAAGCACATTTCTACAGCAGAGTCTACAAAATATAGTCATTGTTGAAATGAGAGGTCATTCTATTTTTACTCACTTTCACTTTAATTGCAAATTGTTAGTGCAGGAATTTCCACAAAAGGGTTATGCAAGCATGCCCAAATTGCTTGAAATATTTTCCACTTCTCTGACTTCCCATGGGAAAAGCCACTAGGTTGCATCTGTGGCATCTCCGTTGGTTCAAGCAGCCTAATTGGGATTTAGAAGCTTTAAACTGTGCCGGTTTACAGAGGGACATCCAGGATTGGAACTCCTGTCTCTGTTTCCTCCCTTGAATCTGGAAAAGTGTAAATTACCCATGAAACATACAAAGCTGAATGATGGCAGCTAATATCCAGCTTCTGTTTGTTCACTGTCCCATTTTTACATTTATTCTTTAAAATGATTTTTTAAAAAAGATTTGAACTGTTTGCCAGGAATTTCATCAGGAAGCAAAGTACACTATTGTGTTCTTTAAAAGGGGTTCGCATCTCATATGGGAGAAATATACCCTTGGGCACGGGTAACTTTCCTGTCTCTTGGGCAGAAGCACCTAATCACTGCCCCATCTGTCAGAGCCACCTAATTGCAAACACAGGCCCTTTCGCAATGTAGTGTACTAATGCAAAACAATTAATTAAAGCTCAGAGGGAAAGAGTTGTTTAAAGGTACATACTCCCTTTAAAAAGTAGAGCTCTTACTGGGATCTTGCATTGACTCTCTCTTGTGCTTTCTTACATGCCCTCACGCATGTACCCATGCAAATTTCATTTGTCCTACTTTTCAATTTCTGCTGTCCAACATTCGATGTAATTTAAAAGAGTGAGGGAAAAAGCCAAAGTCAGCAGTTCTTTGTTTGCCTGTCAAGCTTTACTGGGCATATAAATCCCCAGGGGTCTTGTTAGAGTGCAGATTCTGATTCAGTAGGTCTGAGGGGGGCCCGGGAAACAGCATTTCGAGTAGGCTCCCAGATGTTCTGCTGTGGCTGTTACCAGACCCAATTTCAGTAGGAATGATCTAGGTTATTAGATATTCTCGCCAATGGGAATTGAGACTTCATCTTTCCAAGATTCCTGTGCAAGCCCGTCTCCACCTTACTTGCTCAATACGATGGGCACATCTTCTCAAACCCACTTTCACTTTCCTCCTTGGCCTCGTTGCTATTTCCTCTGGAATCCTCAAGGAAGCCCATCAGTGTCTAGGACTCTCATAGATCTCACAAGGAATATGTTCAAGACATGTTCCCTCCTGGCAGTTTTAGAAACAAAATGACACACATCTTCTCCTTTCGATTATAACTGAAGAATGGCCAGGAACTGCATTGTTTGGAAAAATGCACTGGGCATGAGAAATGTGTCCCAAACGCCCTAGGAGTCTGCCTCAGTTTCCTTCTCAGTAAAAAACGACAAGGCTGAATTTGATGATCTCTGGAGCTGCCTCCTGCTCTAACCTTTCATGATTCTGACAGTTGGTCATTTAATCATCTGGAGGAATTCTTACTGGCCTAAACTAACAGGTGCTCTTTTAGGAAGGCTGTCCTTTTAATACTGAACCCTGCTGAACTCATCAGAGTCTGCTCCCACCTCTGTGCTCCCAGGATACTACTCAACCCATAAGAATAGCATGACGGTACTGCGTCCTCATTTGTTTATTTTTTTTATTCTAAAAATTTTTTAAAGATTTATTTATTTTAGAGAGAGAGAGAGGGTGAGGAAGGGCAGAGGGAGAGGGAGAGAGAAACCCAAGCAGACTCTGCACTGAGGGCAGAGCCCCACAAGGGCCTTCATCTCATGACCCTGAGATCGGGGCCTAAACCGAAACCAAGAGTCTGAAGCTTAACTGGCTGTGCCACCCAGGCGCCCCTATTTATTTTTATTTTTATTTTTTTAAGTGTGGATGTGGAGCCCAAGGAGGATCTTGAACTCATGACCCTGAGATCTAGACCTGAGCTGAGATCAAGGGTCAGACGCTTAACCGACTGAGCCACCCAGGAGCCCACATCCTCGTTAGCTTATACCCACCCGTCTTTAGGGCTAGACTCTGAGTGTCCCATCTAGGCTCTTTGCGGGAAGAGAGGCAGTCACGAGGACTGTGCCTGGTTGCCAAGACCACAAGACTTGGTGGGACCAGGTAAGTATTTACCCCAAGCACATGAAGTCGGCTTAACCCAAAACAGGAAGTAGGAAGCGAATCTAAGAAGTCAAGCCAGAGACAAGACCTGGAGTAATGTGGAGCCATAGTCAAGAGAATAAGATGTGATCAGAAACTGGGAGGCTTGGGAACAGTCCAGGAAGCAGAATTTGAAAGGATGCGGGGTGGGTGGTTTTGGGGGGAGATTGTGAGAATGCTTACAAGGGGTACCACTAATGTATGAGTTGCTCAATTAAAGGAGCTACTCAGGGCTGGTTGGAGAGCTTTGTGAGGGCAGAAACTCTATTCATGTTTTGCCGAGTACCTCTAACAATTACCTGATACAGTAAAAGAGATGAGCCAAAGTGAGGTTGTGCAAATGAATGAATGAATGAAACAAGTCAATTTGCAGATCACGTAATTTATCCACACTCCTCATAGCCATTTTCTCCTTTTTCTTGGCAGCCATACAAGTTCATATCCTCATTATTTCTCAAGCAAACCAAAGGGACTCTCCAATTCTCCAGTCCCTCCCAACTTCATTTCATACTACCCACAGCGACAGGATTAGTTCCGGTTTGTGCCTTAGTTATTTGCATATTCTCTTCTATCAGAGCAAGCAAGTCTCTTGAGGATAGAGGCGGTGTTCTACCAAGTTTTATATGTTCGCTAAGGTTAGCACTCAGTAACTATTTGTTGAATCATCTATGTTCATTATAAGTCATTATATGATCAATATCCTGAACATTTAAGACAATGTCTTTCTTCCTATGTTATTTTTCAGAGTTATTCTTGATTAAAATATTCTTATAAAATCAACTTATTTAACCTTTCCCATTAATTATTACTATAGGGTTGAAGTAGTACTTTTTTTAAGCTAGAAAACCTTCTGTGACTCTGTGAGAGCTATGGGCACCTCTTCCCCACAAATGCACCTGTGCGCCATCTTGCGCTTGATTTCAAGGGGTTCAGGAATCCCCTAGAGCCCTTGCAGGCCCCTAAAGTTGATGAAAGTCAAGCCTAGAACTTCTGCTGGAGAAGGATAAAGGTTTTCCGCAGCCAGAAGGCTCTCCCTTGTTTCTCCTTCACTCTCCCCTCAGCCTTGCCACCTGGCATTCAGGAATGCAGAGAATCAGTCCATCAATACCCATTTTGAAACTGAAAACAGAAAATAGGCAGGAGGCAGGGCATAATATATTCTGTGCTCTTGTCAACAATGGTCTCTATCATGGGATTATAGAAATCAAGGAAGGGTTGGCTGACGTGACCACTCTTGAAGCCTGGAAATGTAGGGCAGGTGCTTTTGAAATTGCCAGCTGATGAAAGAGAGCACGTCTCTCCACCCAGCCCCGGGGCCTCCTGGGAGCTTCTCACTGTCCTTGAGGAAATATTGAGAGCAAGGGCTGATTCTGAGCCTGAGAAGCACCCCCCCCCTTTTTTTTCTTTGAGGATTCCTTTCCCCATCCCTTCAGTTTCAAAATAGTGTGTGGATCTGACATATAGGAAAGGTTGCTAGGAGAAGGGGGATTAGGACCTCAAAAATAAAAAATGAAGTTAACCTGTCAAATGTTGATTCTAGTTTAATTTCCTGACAGCTTTATCCCAGAAGTAAGGGCTTCCAAGTTCCTGTTTCAAGAGAAGATATTTCCATATCCTTTGCAATTTTGAAATAAGAAATTTGTCTGATGCAAGTTGTCATAGCGTGATGGAAGAGGACAGAAAAATCTGTTGAGATCTCGGGATTCACTCACCTCTCACACTCTTTTTCTTTTCACTCTTTTTGCTCGCCTTCTCTTTTACGGTGGTAGTTTCACCAGGATCCAATCAGCCTTTGAAACAGGATCCTCAATCTCTTTAGAAGCCCTTGAACCTTCCTTGGGCCCCACCAGTTCAGCTCAGGATGGATGTCCCAACAAGCTGAGAGACAGACAGTTTGACCAGCAGCATGTTGGTGCATAAAAAGCACACTCATTGATTATCAATTATGTAAGAAAATTGTGTTTTAATAGACATCATCAGTTTTGATTTATGTCACCAGAAGAAGTAAAATGATGGGGCAGGGATAGTATGTGTTTCCTCAAATTAACCTGTGAAGAAACCAATCGTTCTGTGGCAGGCTTCACATTCAGTCATTTCAAAATGAGAGGGGACCACGTTGCAACCAGAATGACGGGTATTAAGAGATGTGCATAGGACGAAGACTGTGCCTTTGGAGGAATATGGATTTAAAATTAATCCAAGCATCATCTGATAACAGTGTACAGAGTATCTCAGACGGAACAAACCATGTAGGTTTCTATTCCTCAAATTCAAGGCCCCCCTGTAGCACAGCGAAAATCAGACACAAACTGCCACCCAATGAATGCCACCAGCCTAATTACTCTCGTCATCAATGAGAGGCAGGACATAGTGTACATGGGAGGTGAAGCAAATATAGTTGAAGTGTTCTGGCACACTTCTTGCTACTCCCCGATGTGGGTTTAGAGAGCACTCTGCGGGTCTAGATCCCAGTTTCCCATTTGTAAGATAAGAGGATTGTAATGGTAGGACCTAACCCCGTGTTAACACTGTTCACTGTGTCAGGCACTGAGCCTGGCATGTTCATGTATTATCTTTAATCTCTTAAGCAACTTTCCAAAGTAGATATTATTATTTCCACATTACAGAGGAGAAAGTTGAGGCACAGAGAAAAGTATGAATTACCAGAAGTGACATAAGAACGACCCTCCTCTGTGGGGCTCCCAGATAGTCCCTCAGGTGCTCGGATTAGTGGGCTGGGGCGCTGAAACAAAGTGTCACAGACCGAGCGGCTTGAGCAATACCCATGATTTGTCTCACAGTTCCGGGAGCCAGGAGTTCGAGATCAGGGTGTCGGCAGGGTTGGCCCCTTCTGAGGATGTGGGGGTGAGGGGGCTGTTCCATGCCTCTCTCCTAGCTTCTGGGGGGTTGCTGGCAATCTTTGGCATTCCTTGACTTGTGGCAGGATAACTCCAATCTTCACACGGTGTTCTCCCCGTGTTAGCGTCTGTCTAAATCCCCTCCTTTTTTATAAAGATACTAGTTATCTTGGATTATAAACCCATCCTACTCCAGGATGATCCCATCTTAACTAATTTCATCTGCAATCACTCTGGTTACAAATGAAGTCACACTCTGAGGTACTGGGGATTAGGCCTTCGACATATGAATTGGGGGGGGGTACACGATTGAACCCATAACAGTGCTTAGAATCTTGTGAAGGTTCAAAGGTAGAAATACACAAAGCGTTTATTACTAGTAGGACATAAGCCATAGTTCTAGATGACACTTTATGTCAGAGTGCATTAGTGTTTTCTGTGGCGGATAATGAGAGCTAACCCTTTAGAAACTTAAGAAAACCACACTTGGCTGTGTGAGGAGGGAACGCCTTCGACTGTGATGGGATTCAAACTGAGTGGAGATAAACAGCATAGTCCATGCGGTCAGTCAGGAGAAGAAAGAGGGGTGTTGCAGTGTGTAAAACGGGATGCGTTTGTTAGAAACTTCGAGATATCTAAAGAAGGGATACTGTTCCTGTCATCAAGGAGCTTACAACTGAGCTTCGGAGGCATGGATCAAACCTGAGAAAAATTAGTTATCAAGGCAAAAGTTTAAAAGATGATCTTCACTATATGGGGACCACTGTGCGGGTGGGGAACTGTAGTGGCCACGCGAGGGACAGAGGCCACAGTGAGTGCCCGCACTCTGAGAATGTCTATGGGTCAGTGGTGATGTGAGCTGGGTTTTGTTTGTTTGTTTATTTGTTTGTTTGTTTTTAAGTGTGGGCTTTCTGTAGGAGAACAGGAGACAGAGGGGTTCCCACAGAAAGAAGTTGCTTTACACAAAGGTAGTCAAGCCTGAGGCCTCACGGAAAGCCCTCAGATTGCCAGTCGGGCTGAAACACCAGGTTCTTGTAAGGGAATGCTCTCTCAGGTTACCTTCAACTTTCCAGAATCCTGCATCAAAGCTACCACCTAGGAAGGCATTTACCAAAGTATGTGGCCAACACTTGTGTTCTCTGGGCACCTGGGTGGCTCAGTCGGTGAAGCATCTGCCTTGGGCTCAGGTCATGATCCCCGGGTCCGGCATCGGGCTCCCTGCTCAGCGGGGAGTCTGCTTCTTCCTCTGTCCCTCACCCCGCTCATGCTCTCTCTCACTCTCTCGCTCTCTCTCAAATAAATAAATAAAATCTTAAGATAAAACACAACCAAAACTTATGTTCTATAGGACATTGATAGGTGTCCCTCAATTTGTAAAAAAAAAAAAAAAAAAGTTATAGGTTTGATAAGTTTAGGAAATACAGTGTTAATTGATGGTAAGATTTCAGTCAGGTACCAGCAGAAAACAAGTGGCATCCCAAAGTGAGTAATTTCAGGAGAGTTTAGTAAAAGGAAACCGCAAAGGGCTGGTAGCAGCAGGGAGCCATTAACTATCCCTAAGCCGAAGGGTGAGGTATAGAAAAGCTGCTGCACCTGCAAGGGGACGACTGTCAGGACCTGTGTCCTTGTGCTGAGGAACGCGCCAGCCCGATGACTCGGTGGGGCAGAGTCAGGGGAATATATTCCCCACCTCGCTCTCCCCCTCCCCCGCCTCCTGGTCAAACTTAGCTGGCCCCAAGTCCAGGCAATCCATTGACAGCCCCGAGTCACCTTCCAGGGACCAGGGCGGGCTGGAGGAGGCGCTCAGAGGATGTGGAGGGACGAATGGAAGGTTTCCAGCACGGTTAAACAGTTACTTCACAGGAGCGCTTCTTAGAGTATTGAATATGTTAATGCATTAATGACCCTACAAAGGAGGCTAAGGGAGGCAGAATTCCTAAATTAGCTTCACCACAAAATCCCTTTTTTGAAGGGTTTCGAGGACCAGTGATCAAAGGAATCCAAATTGGGAATCTTTGATCTGTGGGATGAAATCAGGTCTCTTACAAGTCAGTCAAGTTTCTTTCAAATCAAAGTGTCAGAAACCAATCTCAAGCTAGTTTAAACAAAGAGAATGCGTTTGGGGCGCCTGGGTGGCTCAGTCGGTTCAGCAGCCGACTCTTGATTTCATCTCAGGTCATGATCTCAGGCTCGCGAGATCGAGCCCCATGTCAGGCTCTGCGCTGGACATGGAACCTGCTTAGGATTCTCTCTCTCCCTCTCCCTCTTCCCCTCCCCTCCCTCCTGCCCACTTGTACCCTCTCTCTCTCTCTCTCAACAACAACAACAACAACCAGAATGCGTTTGGTTTACACATAACTGGTGAGTCAGGAGGGACCATTGCTTCAGGCATGGGTGGGCCCAGGCGCCTTAACGATGGTGAGAGCTCTGTCTGTCCCCTCAGCATTCCACTCTGCCTATCTCAGCTAAGCTTTATCCTGCACGGGGCTCTCACGGCAAGGCGAGCAGCCCCACTATGACTGCCTCACACCACAGCCTCCCAGCTCAGCCATCCCAGAGAAAAAGGGTACAAAAGTGTACATAATGTGCTAGCTTTTGTCTATAAAAGAAAGAAAAATACACAATATTCTATTTGCTGGTTTTTGCATGATGACACACAGACAGGATGTGAACCAGAGATCAATGAAAACGGCTGCTTACAGAATCATGGGGTGGGGGTGGGGGACAGGTGGAAGTGACAGGGATGGGAGCAAGGCATCAAAAAGTTTTAATTTTTGAACCCTATAAGTCTTTTACATATTCAAAAATGAAACCAAATTTAAAATAATGGAAGAAATCAAGCATTCGAATTGAATGCAGACATAAATAAATGAACAAAACTGCGTATCAAATTGGTAACCTAACCACAGAGAGAAAAGAAATCATCCAGGTAGCTCTGAAGCCAGGACTCTGACAACACAGTTAGTAAGAAATGTTCTAAGGTCAAAGAGAAGCAAGTAAATCTTAAAGTTTAGTAAGTTAGGGGGCGCCTGGGTGGCTCAGTTGGTTAAGCATCTGCCTTCGGCTCAGGTCATGATCTCAGGGTCCTGGGATCAAGTTCCGCATCGGGCTCCCTGCTCAGCGGGGAGTCTGTTCCTCCCTCTCCCTCTGCCCCTCTCCTCTCAACTTGCTCTCTCTCTCTCTCTCAAATAAAGAAATAAAATCTTTAAAAAATTTTAGTAAGGTTGTTGTCAGCAATTATATTGATGTTGTAATTTTGAAACTGTGCATTTCTTGTAGAAGAGAATAAATGAGTAATTACACTGGTAGTGGGAGAGAGTTCACACTGTGGAGTAAGCAAGATGTAATTCTAAAATTATGGAAAATGAGGGAAAACCCTGTAACATTGGATTCAAATTTAAAATATCAGTAGAAATTCTTTTTTTTTTTTAATAAAGAGATTTCCTAAACTGTCCACCGAAAGGGACTAAACCCAGTGACATCACAGTAGAAATGAGCATATCCAACACCCAGATTTTGTTTTCTAATTACCATTCCCCCACTGAACGGAAGGGCCACTTGAGAAAGGGCTCATTTCAGATCTGGTACAATAGAAGTTTAAGGTAAACGTGGAGTATCTTGTTCCATAAAGCAAAGAAATACGTGAACTCTGAGGGAGTTAGTGTCAAAATAGCACAGGAATAAACTTCAGAGTTCCTTGCTAGCCAAATTTGGCACAAGTTGAGTATAAAAAATAATACGGATCATAACATGTTGAATAAAAAAAAATCAATGAGTCTGCAGACTTCAAGAGAGAGATACAGTAGCATTCCACTCAACAATAAAAGGGAACAAACTGCCGAAACACACAACATGTATGAATCTCAAAATCAATCAGAGTGAAAAAATCCAGACAAAAAGGATCACGTACCATAGGATTCCGTTGATATAAATCCTAGAAAATGAAAACTAGTCTAGAGTGACAGAAAGCAGAACAGTCACTGCCTGTGGATGGGGTTAGAGGGAAAGAAGGTGAAAAGCAACTTATCCCTTCAGCAACTGCAAGATGAGGAGCACACTGAGAAGGAAAGCACCACATTGGATCTAACCTCGGTTCTCTAAAATGGCATCTGAAGGAGCCGTTTGCTGGCCCTGTGCCTGAGGCCAAGAAGACCTCCTTTGCAGTAGACCTTGACATACAAATGGGATAAAAATCTCAATCATCTTGCTGCTTATGGGATCTGTGCTATTGGGAGGGGAGCACTGAGGACATCCAGCTTCCAATACTGGGTACAATTCAGTTGGAATAGTTTGTTACTGGTGAGACTGAATTGTTCTTTTAAAGGGTACATAGTTGTTCTCAAATAGACTCTTTCATAGTTTAATTTTTCTCACTAAGCATTGAGAAATAGCGGCTTCTGTTCTATCCATGTACAAGTCATTACTTCCAATTTTGATGTTTTATCATATTGACTATTTACCGAGTTCTGTGGTAAATCATGAAGCATGTAAATACTGTCGCAAGAGAACAAATTTATAAACTACCGTTATCACAGAGATTCTGCGAGAAGCCCATCTCATCAGTCACTTAGGAATATTATGTACAAGATTTACAGTCCTTGCAAGTGGAGCTTTAGAGGTTGTCACATGTGATTGAAGTGTCCATCCATTATTCTGTTGCCCAGTAAGAGCACAGACGGTGCTGTGTGCTGAGTAGAAAGGTGAGTGGGGACCAAAGACACCATCTTGGTGCCCATAGAGGCCAGCATGTGGGCTTGCCACAGAGTAGAAGAAGCGACCAAGGGGCACCTGGGTGGTCAGTCAGTTAAGCATCTGACTCTTGGTTTCAGCTCAGGTCATGATGTCAGGGTCATGAGATCGAGCCCTGCACAGGGCTCCAAGGTCAGTGGGGAGTCTGCTTGAGATTCTCTCTCTCCCTCTCCCTCTGCTCCTCCACTACTCTCTCTCAAATAAGTAAATAAATCTTAAAGAAAAAAAAAAAGCAGCAGCCAAATCCAAGGGCTGACACCCTCAATCAGCATGAGCCCCCGTGCTGGAGAGGACTTTAGTGACGCAGTGTATCCGGTGTTGGACTGGCCAGGGCCCCTAGGAGAACACCACGTGCCACGTGACTGTGGCCAGCGCAACTGATCACACCCTTTGGATGAAGTGCTCCCAGCTCTAATGTAGCAGAGATGAGTCATCCACCTGGGCGCTTCCAGATCTTTCCTGCAGGGACTTGGGCTTTCAGCTCCATGCATCTGTTTCTTCCCAAGGAAACACATTTTCAGGCAGCAGGAGAGCACCTAGAGCCTTGTGGAGAAAGTTGCAGCCTCCACTTCGGCTTCCCCCTTCATAGCCCATGACCCTTTGCAACAAGGTGTCCATTCCTTTTTCTTTCAGATTATTATTGAGTATGGGATGTAAACCTAACCTTTAAAGTTTATTTATTTATTTTTTTTTTAAAGATTTTATTTATTCATTCGACAGAGATAGAGACAGCCAGCGAGAGAGGGAACACAAGCAGGGGGAGTGGGAGAGGAAGAAGCAGGCTCATAGCGGAGGAGCCTGATGTGGGGCTCGATCCCATAACGCCAGGATCACGCCCTGAGCCAAAGGCAGACGCTTAACTGTTGTGCCACCCAGGCGCCCCTAACCTTTAAAGTTTATTGAAAGTCTTTTGGGAGTATTTACTGTTTCAAGAAAGTAAGTGGCTAATCCTGGAAAAATGTGAATAATTACAACCTAATTGTTTTACCGTGTAAACTTGCATCTTATTTCACTTTAAACATGGGGCACTGGGGTGCACAGCTGTCTTTGTCCTTGATTTTCCAAAAGCAGAGGCTAGTTGACTCTTTGTCAAGGTGGCGAGTTGTCGATCAGGAGACCACAGTCGCTCCCACCAGTGCGCAGAGCTTTCTCCTTGCTGCCCTCCGTTGCCAGCGCGTCTTCTCTTTGGGGTTTGGGGCAGCCGTCCCCGGCTTCCTTACCTTTCTCCCCTTACGACACGACACAGTGACTGAGCAACCTCCAAGGGCTAATTCGGGAGGAGTTGAGGGAGTTTGAGTGGGGCTTTGTATTTATGACTCATTTCCACTCGCCTTACAGAGATGATGGATGGCACCGAAAAACACATCCAATGTTTGAGGCTTGATATTTGCTAACCATGTAGCCAGGCCCCTTTGGCTCTCATTGAAGGGGAAACTTAAGCTATTAACTGAGATTAAGTGACTCATTTTGAGGTCAAACAGTAAATCAGGGATAGAATGAGAATTAGAACCATAGCTCCAAAGAGCTGCAAAAACAGACTCGAAGAGGCAAAAAAGGATAATTTAGGAAGATTACTCCTTCTCCTCTGGCTACAGTGACAGACAACCTTGGCCGTGGATTATTCTCGGGGATTAATAATTCATTTTGAACCTCAATAATGAGTGAAAGTGTTCGTGGACACAGCATCTTTGTGTGACAGTTCTGTGCTCTGTTCTAGAAGAAAGCGGAAGCAGATTCAAATGGTTCACGAACCCTGCCCGCTCTGTTGTCTGCAGGGTTGATGCACTTCAACGTAATCCAGAAGAATCTATTTAGCACACGTTGTGTGCCAAGCATTGCGTTAATCCTCTAAAACAAATATCAGAAATGTAAATAAGACCCAATCCCTGTCCATAAGGAACTTAGAATCTAGTGATCTATTCCTTACCTCAAATTATTATTTGAAACATTCTCTTTTTGACTTGTATAATTACAAGAAGAACACAAATTAGACTTTGACTCTAAAGTATCAAGAATACACAGGGTTCTCGAAGACACAGTCGCTTGGGTTTTATTCAGCCAGATGAACTGGGGGGTGCCAACGGGCACACATTGACATCGGTGGCTGCCCTTCCGCTGTAGACTTGGAAAGCATATTCCAAATCCTCCAGTGAAATGTTTTGGCAGGCATTTTCATCCAGATATTATTAACAAAACTCGAACAATCCACACATCGATTCTGACTCTCAGGGAGGTCCTTGATGGAAATGTTAGCAACAGGAGTTTCAAGTGCTTTTGTCCAACCAAATCTCATTTCCCAATCAGTCATAATCTTTTAAGTAGCTTTTCTGTATTGGGGTAAATAAAGTAGCATAGGCATTTTCTTGTCCAGCCACTTTTTGCATTTTTCATTACTGTGACATTTTTGAAGGCTATGACTGATCCATGACTTAACGATGTAAATACTCTCAAGAACAAAAAGGTTGTTGGAAAAAATACCACACAAGTATGCCACCAACTAGAAATCTGAAGGAACGTGGTCTTTGGGGTCCATTCAGTCAACAAATATGTACTAAGTACTCTGCTAGAACTTGTGCATCTTAGACCCATGTCTCAGTCTCTTTAGGCCTCAGCTTTCCTCATCTGTGAAATGGGAATAATGATGCCTACCTCCCAGGATGATGGTGGAGATTAAGGACAGCAGCTCTGTGAAAGTTCCCAGCCGGGGCCCACACAGGGGAGGTACTTGGTAAATGTGGTTTCCTGTCACTGCTAGGGGAGAAGGGAAAAACAAATTATATATATATAATCTTTTAAAAAGATTATTTATTTGAGAGAGAGAGAGAGCATGTGCGAGAAAGCATGAACGGGAGGGGCAGATGGAGAGGGAGAGAGAATCTCAAGCAGACTGAGCTGAGAGTGGAGGCCGGTGAGGGGCTCCATCTCAGGACCCTGAGATCATGACCTGAGCCAAAACTAAGAGTCAGACACTTAACTGACTATGCCACCCAGGTGCACCAGGACAAACATATTGTTGAAATTTTCCCTCCTTCTTCAAGTTGCATCCCCCCCACCCCCACGCCTTCTTCACCTTTAAGAGATGGAACTTTGAGGACTTCTTCAGGAAGAAACAGAGGTTATTGCTTGGGAACACCTTCATGTTTCTGTCTCCTGACCTCTCGGTCTGTTCTCCTCTTTACTTAGATGGTCTCAGAGGATCACCATCTTTCCTGCTGACCCATTAACTCGTCATTCTGTGTTCTGGAGCCCATTCCTTCCCAGTTAAGGATATCCTGCCACCCAAAACTTCTTTCTCCTCCTGTCCTCGGGTACATTCCTTTCTGTGCTTTCTGTGTATCTTGATCTCACCTGTATGTTCTCCCAGATGGATCTAATTTACTTCCAGATTTTAAGGATTGCCTACCTATATATGGATGACGCCTGGGTCAGTTCAGACCAAGAAGCAGACACCAAACTGGAACTGGGTGTGGGAGAGACTTGGGAGAAATGCCTGTAAGGGATAAAGGAGAGAAGGAGAGCCTCGGGACCCTCGTGCCAATCGTGCATCTGTGAAAGGAGAGCGAGGACAGAGGAGGATCAGGTAGGGAGAGCCTCGGATGGCAGTGTGGCCCTGAGAAATTCCGTGTTGGAGAAATCCCCCAGGGTGTGCTTTCTGAGCTTGACCCTCCTCCTCCCAGGTTCATGAGCCCCACTCTGAGCATGGCCCCCTCTTCTTTACTTCAAAGCTTCTGGAAGGACCGGAGATGGCTCACTTTCTCACCCACTGTTTACTTCTCAAGCCACCATCCTCTGGCTTGTCTTCCTTATGCCGCTGAGATGGCTCGTGCCAAAGTTATCATTCATTTCCAAGCCGATTGAATTTTATCTCAGTTTATTCTTCATAGCTCTTTATGACTTTTGAAACTGCCTTCCTTCTGGAAACTGCTACTCCCTTGGCGGTGTGGTTTACTATGTTGGTCCTCCTTTTTCTGCCCTGACCACTCCCGGCAACTCCAGGGGCTCCTCGTCCATTATGACTGATGATGGAAACCTCAGTGTGGGTAGTTTTCTGTGCATTTTACATAAATGATTGCATTTTAGTCTTCACAACAAACTTTAATGAGTACTAGTATCTCCCCCTTTTATTCACAACAAATGGGAGGCTTAGAAACACTAAGCCATCTGGCCAGAGTGACATACTGGTAAGGGCTAGGGCCTCAGTCCAACCCAGGGAGCCAAGCCCCGGAAGCCCCTCCTTTCAGCACCTAAATGTTGGCTTTCCCCTCAGCCCTTTTGATTAATTTTAACACTTCACTTATCTTGATCTCACCTGTATGTTCTCCCAGATGGATCTAATTTACTTCCAGGTTTTAAGGATTGCCTACCTATATATGGATGACGCCTGGGTCAGTTCAGACCAAGAAGCAGACACCAAACTGGAACTGGGTGTGGGAGAGACTTGGGAGAAATGCCTGTAAGGGATAAAGGAGAGAGGGAGAGCCTCGGGACCCTCGTGCCAATCGTGCATCTGTGAAAGGAGAGCGAGGACAGAGGAGGATCAGGTAGGGAGAGCCTCGGATGGCAGTGTGGCCCTGAGAAATTCCGTGTTGGAGAAATCCCCCAGGGTGTGCTGTGCTCAGTCACGGGGGGCAGGAGAGGCCCAGGGAGGTGGGGCTCAGGGAGAGCTGCAGTGGGCAGCAGTGAAGGAGCAGAAGGCTCTCTGCCGACTGCATTCATCACAGCAGGGTCTCCGGGTGGGAGACCTGAGCAGTATACACCGGGCGGTACACCTCCATTGTTAGCACAAAGCTCCGGTCTCCATCGTCAGTCCTATACTCAACCGCTCGCTTCCCACGTCTACCCCAATCTCAGGAAGCATCAAGCTCAGCACGTCCAACACTCAACCCGTTTAAGGGCCTCGACCCTGAAAGTTCCCTATTCTCGATATTCCCTACCTCAGCATGTGGCACTGGCACGCACTCATCATCCGAAGCCCTCCTTGCCTCACGTCTGCACGCACAATCAGTAACTAAGTTCTGTGGATTTTAGGTCCTGAGTTTCTCTTCGATTGGTTGCTCATCTCCTCTCCATACATACTACTGCTGCCTCATCATTTCACTCTGTTGGAAGAGCTTTCCATCTGCTCTTCTCATTGGGCCCCCTCCCACTGCACTGCCAACGGAGTGCTCTTTCCCCACAAAACTCACCCCATGGACTGATAATCCCAGGATGATGTCCTAAGTGCGTAGAGGTGAGCCCCCAGCGCTAGGAAATTCGGTCCCTGCTAGAAGTGCAAGGTTTCCTCAAGGAAAGCACCTGGAAAATCACAAAATAGATGACCAGCCCTTTTCAATTGAGGATTATCCCCTCAGCCATGGTTGTTCATGGCCAAGAAAGGTTTAGTCATAAGAAAGTTTCATGCTGCTATTAAAACAGCAAATTGCTAAAGGCAAATAAGGAAAGTGCTTCAGTTTCCCTGAAATTTGAGGACCTGTAGGCTTGGGATTTCTGTCTTTCAAGTGCGGTCAACATTGACACATATCTGTTGGACGGGTTTCAAGGTCAGCCACCGACTTTGCCATTGTGTTCCCTGACCTCACCTCACACGTCCCATCTCCTTTGAACTTGAGAGGCAAACTCATTCTTACCTCTCTTCAGGGAGGGATTGTTTATTGTTTCTTCCAAGAGAAACTTGAGAAGGCGAACAGTGTGGGCCTCTTTGCAGGTATAATGAATTCTTGATGGGTCTGAGAAACAACTATCTAACGGAGTCTATTTCGGTTTTCAAGGATATCAAAGAACTTTAGAAAATCACCCAAGTTTTGAGTAGTTCGAGTTTAATTTCAGGACAGGTCAATAGAGATATTACTCTACTATGCTCTGGAGGATACTAGATATTTTGCTCAGTGAACTGACTTGTGAAAATTTAATCAGCTAACTTATACTTCCCGTCTCAGTGCATCCAGGATTCAGAAATGAACACTTTGCTTCTTCCAGAAGAAATTTATTCTGCATTCTCTATAAGACAATGTAATAGAAACTGTAATAGATCAGATCGACAGGCACATGTGAAGAGGCTATAAACCATAAATAATGCCAAATATCAGCCTTATACTTTTGATATCTAAACATAATTTCCCTCGAGGATTTCATTTTAATAACAAATAGTTTATGAACTGGCTTCATATTCATGTTTATTTTCTAAAGGAAATGATCCTATTATCTTCCTTTTGACTGTAGGAGGAGAGGAGAAACAGCAGGAGACAGACAGCCGAAGGAAAGGTCATGGGTATTGATTCGATTGTTCAGGCAGATGATTAACTGCCTCTGCGGAGGCAACCCCGAGGGCCTCGGAAGCCGTCTCTCAATTGAAGACTTTCCCCAGTTTCCCTCCTTATTACTGAAATCTGATCTTTGGTTCACACATACGTTGGTAGCTTGATAACTTCATTTTGAGGGCTGTAATCTTTCCTCCAGATGCAACCCTAGCAAAGCAGGTAAGAGCTCTTTGCACAGTGGGGCATCTCCTCGCTGGTGTTCATCTCTGCGCACCAAGGTGGGAAGGAGCAAGAGCTAGAAGACCCGGGAGATCAGACCTGAGAAACACAGAGAAGGCGAGGAGAGGAGGCATGACGGCCACACTTGTGGCTCTTCATTCTTTTTTAGGGTACGGCATCAGTCCCAGTGCAAACCGGCACTTTCCTGGTGGACCGAACTCCTGGTTTTCTATAACCCAGTGAGCTGAGCCAACCCGGGGTGTCGGGATCAGTTGCAGAATATGTGTCGCCACACAATGCTACCAATAAAGGTCCAGTTGTATTAGTAGCAACGTTATAATTATGAGATACATGTGAGCCCGTGAATGGTTACTCTTCAAATAACGTCTTTCGCACTCCTGTCCGTTCCAATGAGCTTCCCTGGGGGAGAGACTGAGGCTGGAGGGGGTTACTAATGGGCCAGGAAGAATAGGAAATCACTTCACGGCTACTCTCCTCAGTGTTTGGTGCCCAGGCACCTCTCTGCGTGGGGTGTCACGGTGAGAATAAGGTGGCGAACTGCGGGTTCCAGGACAATTTCTCAGGGGGAGTTCCGGGCCACGAAGCTGGTCCGTGAGCGCACTTACTTGTGGCCTCTTCCTTCTCTCTTCCTTCTCACTTTGCAGTCTGACCACAGGTACACAACACACAACGTGCACTCAGTGCTCATGCTTCAGAGGGGCTCCTTCCGAAACTCTCCCTGCGCTGTCTTGGGCCCAGCTGGCTCCAGTCGTGGCAGCAAACGTCCAAGGAAAAGAGGGAGCTAGAGCCTGGCTATTCCAGGCCTCCATCCCTGGGTACTTAGCATACTGGGAAAATTGGCAGTGTTTTTCCATTTTCAAGTCATAAGCATGCAAACCCCATCTCTGCCATTTAACTGCGTTGTGACCCTAGGAATAATTTCTGAACCTTTCCGAGGCTCAATTTTCTCACCTGGCAAATGGAAATACAATAGCGTTGTTGTAAGGGTTAAGTGAGGTCATGTTGCTGGGAGGAAGAACTTTCCTTCTTCTAACCTGAGTACAGATTATCAGGGGAAAAGAGAAGTTTATTTCACGGGAGCCTGTGGATCCAATGGCTCCTGGAAGAGCCGGAGATGGGGGCTTATATACTAAATGGGAAGAAGGGAGGAGGGAGAAGGGGCTTCTCGCGAAAACAGATGGAAGGTATGACAGTTTCAAATAAAGTTTGTTAAGCAATTACTCATCTAGGCGATAATGTTAGACTGCTTTCTGGCTGTGAATCTCCTGGAGAGGGCATTTATGAGCTGTGTTTTTCCGAAGTCCTGCTTAAGTTAAGGTTTCTCTCTTGCTCTCTCTCTCTCTCTTTTTTTTTTTTTTTTTTTTTTGAGAGAGAGAGAGAGAGTGTGCTTGAGAAAGCACGAACAGGAAGGGAGGAGGGGGAGGGAGAGAGAGAATCTCCAGCAGACTCTGTGCTGAGTGAGGAGCCCCACGTAGGGCTCGATCTCCCCACCCTGAGATCATGACCTGAGCTGAAATCAAGCGGCAGACGCTTAAACGGCTGAGCCACCAGGGCGCCCCTGATAAGGTTTCTTTCTGTGGCAGCTGTTTGCTCAGATGCTTGTAGCTTGAAACAATCTTCATGCCACTGCGGTGCGTGTTGGAGCCCTTCCCTGTAACACACACCGTGCTACCCAGGTGTTGGCGGTGTTACAGGAGACGTAAACCTTTCCGAGTTCAGAGACATTACCAAACAAGGGGCCCCACCACCCTTAAGGCCAACGGCTCCCTCTGGGCCCTGAGTAGGCGGTACCACCGAGGGACAGCAGGGAGGGTAGCCATGAGATCGCTCTGCCTGTCTCAAGAGAAGAAAAGAAGTTCCCACTCTCCTCTCTTCTACCATAAACCCAAATGAAGGGTTTCTGTCTCTAACTGATAACAGCCTCTTCTCTGACCCACCGCACAGGAAAAAAATCAAGCTGAATAAAAATAATTTCATTTATGAAGTTTTTACTCCATAGTTCATAGTTTTTCTGTTTTAATTCCAATTTTTAAGGAACTCATGTTCCCATTTTGTTTGTGGTACAGTGTGTGCAGCTGGGAGTGAAGACACATTAGAAAACAAAATCCTGTAATACACAGTTACATCAGATATAGTTATTGTACCAACACAGAGTGACTCCCAATGAGAAACTTGCTTTAATTTTAGTATTTATAATTTTTGAAGGATTTGTTAATTGCATGCAGTGCAAAGAGCATTGCACCAAACCCATGAATGTTATTCTGTACTTATGCTGATAGTTTTCAAATGGATAAATCTGACATTTTAATAGGGCAAATACGACAAATCTTTTCTTCAATAAGGTAGATTCCCCCTCCCCCTGACTAACTTTACTTAAACAAGAAGGAGAGTAAGGTACAATGGTGGTAGGGAAATGAATTTTGTTTATTTTAATATAAACACACATCCAACATTTTTTGGAGTGACTTAGTCACTGATGGCAAAAATTATCAATCAGTCTAAGAACATGGAGTACATATTCACAAATAGGCATTTCTGGAATTATTTGAGGAGAAGTGACATTTTTCACATTCCAAGAGATATCCTATGTTTGCCCATTCTTTCTTCCCCATAGGCACCTGCTTATGACCAGCACATAATAGAACTGTTCGATGATTCTATTCACTTAAAAAAAAAAACCTTACTCTCTGCATGTTGCCAGAATTTTTATCTGCATTATTAATTCTTTTGGATCGTAAATCCCAAAGCAGTGGCTTTCAGCTCTGGTATCATGAGCCACTGATGTGTCCTCATCTGTGTGAGCGAAAGGAAAGGATCGTGACTCATGGAGTGGGATGTGGGTGGGACTGAGCAAAACTCATGCCTTGCCGAATAGGTGTGCCTAGACCCCTAAAGCATCCTGAATGCCCGTGGGAGTGGGTCCTTCATGCAAAAGTCCTCTGTTAAGTGCACACCTTTAGAACGAAGGTTGAGGCCATGTTGACCCGGGTGATTCTGCCCAGCATGGAATACTGTCACCCCAAGTGGGAATCTCATAAGGGCCCCTGATGATGGTAGCAACAAGATAATGACAACAAAGGTGATAGTAATGATGATAATGTGTCTTTACTCTCAAGGAATTCCCAATTTCCCCTATTTCCTCTTTTCTTTGCCTAGACCCAGAAAAGCTGGAAAGCGGACTTAAAGCCAAAGACTCCTTCCTCCCAGGAAGCACAACGGAAGCTAAGAGGTAAGACGTACAAACTCTTCTCCTCTGCCTGTTCCACCGTAGGCCTGGGTAAAGGTAAGAGCTGCTTTCCCATGTCTGAGGTCCCTCTGGAGCCCCATCAGTATAAAGTCAACGTTCAGCATGGCTAGCAAAGAATAATGGGTGCCGCTCTTGTGGCACCCCTTCTGGTGTTTACTCTGCAGCTCTGGGGCGTGAAACATCAATCAGAGGTGATCACAATAGTCTTCTCTCTGCCAGTAACTGGCTTAGGCATTGGCACCTTGACCCAGTCCTTACCGGAGGGTAAGTCTGCTGCAGAAAGTCTGGAAGAGCTTTTCCTCATTAGTTAAAAATAAAAAGTTGCACAAGAGAACATACTTCTTTCCTTTGCTGGACATCTTGATACCTGCATGTGATACCTGGAGCTGCTGTAATCCCTGGGGGATTAGGGGAGGAGACACTGGTCACACACTGGGGGTGCTAAGCTGCTGACCATAAAGAAGGAAAGCAGCTGGGTCCTTGATGCCATCACGGTGCCACTGTGGTAAACTAAGCTGGACCTGCTCCCTCTGTAGAGCTCTAGTGATGGACGTGGTAGGCCTGTTATTGCTTAAACCACTTAAGGAAGGTAGGTCTTCTGCGGCTTGTGGGTAATCTACCAGACACACCCTTCAGAGGATCATCCAGGCTTGGGATCAGCTCGTCAGATATAGAGGCCAGGAAATTGGTAAAGAAACCACAGGACCCATGCACACGAGTGGCCCCGGCCACCTCAGAACTTCATGTGCACTATTCGGTGCCCACAAGAACCCCGTGAAATCAGTATTTATTATTCCTATTTCACAGATGAAAAAATCTGAGGCTCAAAAAAGATTATCCACATTTCCATAACCTGACTCCAAGTCCATGGTTTTTTTCCATCAAAATCTGAAATCTATCTTGCCTGCAGGAAGCTTAGGATCGAAAACTGGGGAGATGAGGTATCCCTGCATTTAGAAGGAAAAACCCAAACAATATTTAGATGGCAATGCAAACAGCTATTCAATAAATTTTACAGAGTAATAAGTGTTAAGTACCAAACGTAGAGGGTGAGAGCAAGCATCACTCAGGAGGAACTTAGCAATGGTGATGGAAAATCAGTGTGTAGGTTTAGTGCAAATGGAAAATAAGCTTTCCCACACAGGGATAAGAGCTGTATTGGAATCCGATATAATCGTATAAAAACAATTATAATTTCATATAAGTAAAAAACGCATAAGCCAGATTCATGTTTCTTATCAGATCTTAGTTACCGACTTTTGTCATCTGTAAGTAATTAATTTTAAGCTTGAAAGATTTGATAAAATAATTTCATTTGAAAAGCAATCATGCATGTATGTTAGGAATATTAGAGGAAAGATTTAAGGTGATCTCAGTTTGCCCCAATAACAATGAAAATGAAGGAAATGGATTCACATCAGATTCTTATTTTTACTAATATTACTTATTTTACCTACAGAACTAATAACACTCAAGCCCTTTATTTTTTTTACTTTTATTTTTAATTTTTTTAAAGACTTTTTTAAACTTATTTGACAGAGAGAGAAGGCGAGAGAGGGAACACAAGCAGGGTGAATGGGAGAGGGAGAAGCAGGCTTCCCACTGAGCATGGAGCCTGATACAGGGCTCGATCCCAGGATGCGGGGCTTGATCCCAGGACACGGGGCTTGATCCCAGGACCCTGGGATCATGACCTGAGCCGAAGGCAGACACTTAACGACCGAGCCACCCAGGCACCCTCACTCAAACCCTTTAAACTGCACTGTCTGTTTCAGTAGCAAGTAGCCACTAAGCACATGTGACTACTTAAATTTAACTTTTATTAATTAAAAATTAAAGTTTAAAATATAATTTCTCAATTGCACTTGCCACACTTCATGTGCTCAATAGCCACATGTGGTTAGTGGCTACCATACTGGACAATGCAAAATATAGGACATTTTGTCTTTGCTGAAAGTTCTGCTGGGCCCTGCTCCTCTAGATTCTGGCACGTGATAGACCGTGATAGCGAATGTAGAGTTAGTCCTTAAAAGAAGAAGGGGAAAATACTCAGTTCATTCTATAATATTTTTGCATGGCTTTATATAATTATAGCATGGGCGCTGCTTTGTTCACTCATTATGAAACAAATATCTGCACTTTGCTGGGCACTGTATAGACGCAGTATTTCAGTGCAGCTTGGAATTGACAGGTATTTCTCCCAGAATCTAGTGCCTAGCGCCATGCAGGGAAATGGTCCTACTCAATAAGTGTTTATTAATGGGATGGCTCTGAGGAACAATGCAGACCTTAAAACTTCTTCCTCTGCCATTGGACAGGTTCGGGATGTGACCGATGCCTCCACTGCAGAGAAGAAAGCCAATCTCTTCCCTTCTTCTTTCCTGATAGAATTCTAGTTCTATTCAGGACAACCATGTCCCCAGCCAGGGCAATGGATCAAGATTTTTCTACACACACCTGACAATGTTATTTCAGCTTTCCCATCCTCTCAGCTATATGGCCATGTACGCCGGATTTGGCCAATGAGATCTAAGTAGAACTCTGGGGAGAGTGGAATTTCTGTACAGTCTCTTTCCTTCCTGATAAAAGGAAATCGACGTGACTATACCACTTGCCCCTTTCCCCTCCTACTTGTTTTGAATTGGATATGATACCTGGAGGTGCCACAGGCATCTTGCAACTGTGAGGAAATAAGTAGAAGTGAGGAACCAAGAAAACCACAGACACTTGCTGTTGTTGAGCTGCGGAGCCAAGCTCTGACCGCCACCAGCCTTCCTAGAGAGGAAAAAAGAAACGCCCGTTCATTTGAGCCACTTTGAACGAGGTACTCTGTTGTTTGCAGCTAAAAGCAATCCTAATTTATACAGCACATTACGGTACTACTTGGGTTCCTGGACCCAGTTCCAGCAGGGGGGTGGGGTGGGGGAGAGGGTCTTTCCAACATACCACCAGGCAATTTTCAGACACCGGCAGGGTGTTTGAGAATTCAACTCAATTCTTATACCATCTATTTGGAGACAGCTTCAGATTCCACAGGTTAAGGGCTCAGTCCGACAAGACGGCCTCCCCACACCCCCAGCCACTTCAGACGCTAGTCAAAGCCCAGATTGTCGCCAGTGATTCTGCCTGACTGGCTTTAGACCAGAGTTCCATAGCCCTTTCCACGGGTTTGACTCATTTGCTGGAGCAGTTCACGAAACACAAAGAAACACTTTAGCTACTAGATGACCAGTTTATTATAAAAGGATGTGACTCAGGAACAGCCAGATGGAAGAGATGCAGAGGGTGAGGTATGTGGGAAGGGGTGCGGAGCGTCCATGCCCTCTCCATTCTCCCCAAATCTCCATGTGTTCACCAACCTGGAAGCTCTCCGAATTTCATCCTTTGGGTTTTTATGGAGGCCTCATTACATAGGTATGATTGGTTAAATCGTTGGCCATTGATTGATTCAATCTCCAGCAACTCTACACCCACCCCAGAGGTGGGGCTGGGGGTGGAACTGACCTTCCAATCACATGATTGGTTTTATGGGCGATCAGCCCCCATCCTTAGGTTACCTAAAGGCTCTCCAAAAATCACTTCATTAACATAACAAAAGACACCTTGCTCTCTCTTATCACAGGAAATTGAAAGGGTTTTAGGAGCTGTGAGCCAAGAACCATAAACAAAGACCAAATAATATGAGAAATATTTTTCTGGTCATCTGAATGACCAAATATATTTCTTATAAATCACAATATTTTAGGTACACAGTGTTGTATGCAGACAGACCATCTAATCCTTCTTCATGAGGCAACTTCTTATCTGATAAGATTCTGTATTTGAGGTGGTCATTATCCTGTACAGCTCAGAAACAGACTCACAAGTACAGAGAACGAACTGGTGTTTGCCAGAGGGGAGGGAGTGGGGGATGGGTGAAATAGGTGAAGGGGATTAAAAGGGACAAAAGTCCAGTTATAAAACAGACAAGTCATGAGGATGGAAAGTACATCATAGGGGATACAATCAATAATTTTGTAATAATATCGTACGGTGACAGATGGTAACTACACTAACGTTGCGAGCATAGTGTAATGTAGAGAATTGTTGAATCACTGTGTTGTACTCCTGAAGCCAATATAACACTGTATGTCAACTATACTTTAATAATAAAAACTACAGAAAAATGTGGCACCCTGTAACGTTCAAGACTTCCATAAGAAGTCTTAAGAGCTTCCATTTACACTGGTGGGCGTGCTCTCTCTTGGGACTCTCTCGGCAGGAAATGAGCAGTCGTGTAAGAACTGCAACTGCATGAACCACTGCGTAGAGAGAGACTGATGCTGGCCAGCTGCCAACTATTCTGGACATCCCCGTGGAGGCACGGAACCTGGTGAAGGAACCATCTTAGACTTTCTGTTCACATCAGATGCCTCAACGAGAAGAAAGGAAGTTCCAGACAGACGGCCCCATTAGAGATATCCTAGCCATCTCCAATCATTCACGCCTTTCCAGCTGAGGCCCCAGATTTCAAGGATCAGAAACAAGCCATTCTCACGGTGCCTTCCTCAAATTCCTAACCTATCAAGTCATGAGCACAATAAAATGTTTGTTGTTTTATGCCTCTAACTTTCAGGATGCAACAAAAGATAACTGGAACAGCCTTGGGATTTCTCACATCGTAAGACTAAACCATTTTATTATTTTTTTTATGTAGGCTCCACCCCCAAAGTGGGGCTTGAACTCATGACCCGGAGATCAAGAGATACATGCTTTCCTGACTGAGCCAACCAGGTGCCCTAAAACTAAGCCATTTTAAACACTGGCTTCTCAGAACTTCATTTTAATTCTTTGAACATCATCATCATATTGAGCTAATTCTCCATATCTCTATCATCCTTTTGCCAGACTTCCTGTTTTCCTCACTGGATCCAGGACCATCTGGTACAGTTGTGGAGGTCATGCACTGCACTAAGGTGTCAGACCAAGGGATTGAGTAGTGGTCAAAGTAAGTCCTTTTCTTCTTCTTCTTCTTTTTTTTAGTTAACAATAAACATGTTGTGTAGCCTAGTGGCTGCCTTGACTGGGACAGACAGTCTCCCAAAGTTTTCAGTCCATCAGTTCTCTTTGCTGATATTTGATTGCCTGTATAGTATAATCCAATCTTACCTTTACCCCCATTTTCATTTTTTTTAAATCCTTGATGCCTTGAAGTATTGCTCATTGTGCTTCCTGCAAGTCCTGTAGTCCTTTTTTCCTTTTTCCCTATTAAGAAACTTTTTTTTTGACTCTCAATTGAAGCAGCTTGTTTTCCTAATTATACATAATATTTGCCTATTCAAAAATTTTAAAGATTTGTAAAAGTATAAGTAAGAAAGTAAAAAAACCACCCGCAAAATCACCTGAAGTCCCATCCTTGAGATAACTGTCATTAGCATTTTGGTGATTTTTTTCATGTAACTTTTTTCATATATATGGGATTTTCTGGATCATTCTGTCTGCTTTCTCCAATCCTTTCCCCAGATGATAAATGCAAAACCATCCAATTAGAGCCCTCTAGAAATTTAGTTGTCAGACTTTGCCCGAATGTTTGCACTGCTTAGTAATATTTAAAATCTGTCTCACTTTCTTCCTACCACATTCGGTTAGTTGACAGCTTTTTAATTCTCCTCAAACACTACTCATTTTGCTGAAAACAGGGAGTCCCTCCTTGACTCCCCCTCACCTAAGTAGACTTCTGTTGTGGCCCATTGTTAGAAGGTGGAGGAGGGACAGTGAAGTATCTTTCAGACCAAGAAGACTTTGAGACAGAAAAAGAAACAAGCTGCTCCATACCGTTTACATAGAGTTTTATTCGGGGTAACTTACTAACGGGAAGGATCAGGTGGAGAACAATCCAGGTGCTATACAGCTATTTTCCTCGAAGTCTGGACCTTAATCCACAGATTTGACAGACTCAGGGGCTGTGCAGAGGTCACTGTGGTGAGGTCAAGGGTAGCTCTCTAAAGTGGCGCCGTTTCTGCGCGGGAGAGGAGGGAGGGGGAGAAACTGTGTTATCTACGAGTTATCTAAAGTGGTGCCTTCTGTGCGCCGGAGGAAGCTCAGCGCAAGCCTTCCTTTTGGTCAGGGCTTACATTAATCTCCAAGGGGCCTAGAACGCGCAGCCCCAGGGGAGGTCATACGGTGGACATGAACAAGATGGAAGGTCAAAGATGGAGTTAGTATTGTTAACACTCCTATACCCATGCATCCCAAAATGGTGAAGACGCGCAAAGAGAAGGGAGGTAAGGCAGGGCTACCTCAGAAAGGGCAATTGGCAAGCTTTGCAGACAGAAGCTGGGAAGGTGAAGCATATCAGACCAGGACAGCATATTTGCTGGAGAAGGCCAGATGTAGATACAAGAACCAAAAAATAGGATTGCAATGGAAGCCAAAGAAATGTCTTGCAGAAATCCTGCTAGACACCCAAGAGTGGCTCCAACGGGGCTTTATTACAACCAAGTCCAGGTGCTGAAGTCCTTACGGGTGTAAGTGGAACACATGACAGGCCGGAGCTCTGGCTCTTGAGAACCGACTCCGGGTTGCTCCTCAGTCAGTTATTCCCCTCCCTCCACTTGCCTGACCAAGAGCGTTGGGACCGGCTCTTGCCTGCAGGAAGGCTAAGCAACTACCATTCTTTGTTCTATGACTATAGAACTTCTCTTCCGGATTAGAGTTGCCCTAGGCCCTGCTCTGCCCTGGTGACTGGTTCTCTCAAAGCAGAGTATCTTCCTGATATTTCTAAAACCCTTGCCAAACTCTGACAAGAGTACATTTATAATCACCAGCCATGTTTTAAAGTGGGAAGCATTGTACCTTTTGCCGCTGCTGTGTAGAAAAGAGAGGGCAAAATCAGCAGGAGAAGAAGAGATCCAAGGCCCTGGTGGCTTCTTATGCAGGCTTTCAAGCAACCTACTCGTTTTTAGCTGCGTGTTTACTGTCAATGTCCAAAGTTCCTGTGATTCCAATTCCTAAGCATTTCAGAGATGGTATGGTATAAATCAGGTCATTTCCAGACTTCTCTCACTGCTGGTTTAGAATTCACTTTTCACAAGTCTACTAATGCAGTTATCGCTCATAAATGAGCGAAGGGGGTGTTTAATCTTGGGAGAAGATAAATCAGAGTTTCTGTTTTGGGAGTTACCAGGCACGGTTTAAGTTTGGGGTACTACCGTGAAATCAGAGGATTAAGAAAAATCCTGCAGCTTCTCATCCCACTGGTAGTCAGGCTGCCATTTTAGTCAAGAGATCATAAGAGTCTTTTTAAAGAAATCTGATTAGCCCAAAAGGCAAAGCCTAAATATACAGACAACAGAGGCTCCCTGTGCCAGTCAGGGATCTCCATAGAAACAGAATCAATAGGATATATGTATATTTATATTAAGAGATTTATTTTAAGGAATTGGCTCATGCAATTGCAGGGGGCCAGAAAACGTTAACTCCGCAGGGCAGCCCAGTAGGCTGGCCACACGGGCAAGAGTTGATGTTGCAATCCTGACTCTAAAATCTATAGGATAGGCCAACAGGTTGGAAACTGAGGCAGGATTTCTTTGTTACAGTCTTAAGGCAGAATTACTTTTCTCTGGGAAGTTTTTTGCTCTTCAGGCCTTCTACCTATTGGAGGGGGTCCACCCGTATTATTGAGGATAATCTCTTGTAAAGTCACCTGATTGTAGATGATAATCACATCTATGACATGACTTCACAACAATCTCTAGAGTAGTATTTAACCAAACAACCGGGCCGAGCCAAGCCTAGCCAAGGTGACACATAAAATTTAGCCCTTGCAGGGGCACCTGGGTGGCGCAGTCGTTGGGCGTCTGCCTTCGGCTCAGGGCGTGATCCCAGCGTTCTGGGATCGAGCCCCATATCATGCTCCTCTGCTAGGAGCCTGCTTCTTCCTCTCCCACTCCCCCTGCTTGTGTTCCCTCTCTCGCTGGCTGTCTCTCTCTGTCAAATAAATAAATAAAATCTTTAAAAAAAAAAATTAGCCCTTGCACTCCCCAGTGAAACTGCTCAACCAGATCGCCCCAATACTAAAGCCCATCATCAGCAAGGCCCCTTCATGGCACAGACCTCCTAAAAAGTCAGCTTTTAGATGCTTTATGCTAAGGGGTGCCTGGCTCGCTCAGTCAATAGAGCCTGTGACTCTTGATCTCAAGGTTGTGAATTTGAGCCCCATGTTGGGTGGAGAGATTACTTAAGGAAAATAGTAATAAAATAAAAACAAAAAGATTGTCTAAATACTCAATGCTAAAGAAAGAACAGTTAATCAGCATTACTAGACATCTGAGGAAAGTCCTTTAAAGGAAACAAAAACAGTGTGGTGAGAAGAAAAGAACAAAAAAACTATCATTAAGATTCTCAGGGAGATACGAGACGATAATTTGACCATGAAACAAGAAAAACTATTAGGGGGGAAAAAAGGCTTTAGAGGACAAAAAGGAGCTCCCTGAAATTATCAAAATTATAACATAAATTGAAAACCCAGTAAGAGGGTTATAAGATAAAGTTGAAGCAATCTCTAAGAAATTAAAACAAAATGACAAGAGATGGAAAATTGACAAGCGGGGGAAAAAAGAGGTCATTTTAGGAGGATCAAATCTAAATAAGATTTCCAGAAAGAAAACAGAAAATGGAGGAGGGGAAATTAACAAAGAAATACTTCAAAACATTTCTGAGCATTAAAGGTTATGAGTTTCCAGATTGAAAACGTTTACCAAGTTCCCAGCCCAGCAGATGAATATCTATCCACACCAAGTTATTTCTTCATGAAATTTAAGGAATCAAAGATAAGACAGTAAAGCTTCGGTGAGTAGGAGGGATAGATTACATACAAATGATCAAGAATCAGACTGACTTCAGGCTTCTCAATAGCATCAGCAGAGGGCAATAAAATGATGCCTTCAAAACTCTGGGGACACATGATATTTTTGCCCAGAATTCTATTTCCAACCAAACCTATCAAATGTAAGGGTTTTTATACATAAACGTTTTCTAAAGTTCACTTCCCAATCACCTTTTCTCAGCAAGTTGTGAAGGATGCCCTCCTCCAGGAAAAAGAGTAAACAAAGGAGAGGGAGGACGGGGATTTGGGAATCCAGGACTCCTAACAACAGAGACAGGCAGAGGGAATACTTAGCAGAATGAAGGGAGATCTGAGGACACATCTGAGATGAAGAGAGTAATCAGTCCAAACTAAATAAGGTCAGAGGATCCTGGGACAGATGTCTCCAAGAGCATGAAATTGATTATTGCACCTGGCATATTTGAACATAGTAAGAAAAGAGTTACACCTCTCAAGGACTGTTTGGGGACAAAAGACTAAACAATTAAACATATATATATTAGATCCAGGAAAAGCAAAAGGTTACTGAAGAAAGGAAAAGTAATAATGTCAGTTAGTACCACTTGGTTTAATTATAAATAGCATTTACCTAGTGAAAACAATGTAAATATATGGCTTAACAAAATCACATATTGCATGGAGAATGTACGATTGTGATGCAGGCAGGGAAATGGAGGAAGACAGCTAAATCCTCATCTTGCGTAATAAAAATAGATAATAGGTAATACTGAAAAATCAAGATAAAGTAGTTACTTCAGTTGCAGTCCAGTAATGTTATTTAAAGATTTAGAGGCGAATTTATTTTTTTTAAGATTTTATTCCTTTATTTGACAGAAAGAGAACACAGCTGGGGGAGCCGGAGATGGAGAGGGAGAAGCAGACTCCCCGCTGAGCGGGGAGCTCCAGGTGGGGCTCCATTCCAGGACCCGGATCATGACCTGAGCCGAAGGCAGATGCTTAACCAACTGAGCCGCCCAGATGCCTGTGGAGGTGAATTTAAAAAAAGAAGCAATCAGAGTTAATCTTGTCTCTGGGAGGAAAAAAAACATAATGGTGGGGACAGCGAGAGAAGATAATTGTTTTTTGTAATAAGTTTTGTAGAACTGTTTGACCCTTCTTGCATACATGATGTTGACAATTCTTTTTTTTGAACTCCCAAACCTGTCAGATAAAACCCAAACTCTTGGCGGTCCAAGAGCTCACCCTATGGAGTCAGAGTGACCTGGATTCTAATACCAGCTTGGCCACCTCCCAGCTATGTAACCTTGGGCAAGTTATCTAAGTTCTCCAAACTCTGTGAAAAGGGGGATAATAATAGTTCTCATGGTGACGGTGCAAACAGACTGATCCACAGCCCCGGTTGTGAAGGATGAAGAGAAGAAGCCACGTGAAGTCTCGGCATTATGCCTGATGCGTCCTTAGTGTTGTGTAAACTTTCGCTAATGTTTCTCGCCTTGATCAGGCTGACATTCAAGACTCTCTGTAGTCTCTCGCATCTGCTTTTCAGACCTCCCGTCTTATTCCTCTTCTAGACAAACTCGAAGCTTGGGCCAGGCCCTTCTCATCCTTCCAGAAATCTACCGCGCTCTTGCCTGCCTTCCTGCAATTGTTTGTTTCCCTATTCACCAATCTGTTTTGGTTGAGATAACAATGGAAATGAAATGTGTTACACCCGGTAAATAACTAGACAATATTTGCATTCATAGGATCGAAATCCAAGATGTAAATATTTCCTCTAGGACCTAACTGCCGAAAGGAGGAGTTCCATTTTTGTTCAAGATGTGTTAATCTTGTCATCGCTCAACGTTGCCATGGTTCCTGTTTGGCACTTCCAGGCCTTAAGCTTATGCCACCACATCTGAACAAGTGGAAAGAACCACATTTGATTGAGACAGGGAGACGGGCAGGGTAAGGATCTTGTGAGATAAGTCAGTCTTGCAAGTGGAAATGCAAGCCAGAATTTTGGGGTCTCAGTTACACACTGATTCCCGCTGCTCCTGACACTGCGTATTTCCAGCTTTGTTTTTTTCCAGGGGAATGGGGAACAATTTATTGTGTAAACCAGGGAGATACTCTTTTCCCTTTTCTGTGGCACAATTTAAGTGGGGAAAACCCAGTAACCATTTGCTTGTCGTTTTTTAGAATAAAGTCTTCGATTTTGTAAGTAACTTGTTAGAGCCAGTTATTTTATTAGAGAGACTTCATTAGAATATAGAGATAAACATGTTCTAGCCTAAAAAATAAGGATTAGCCCAGAGAAAATTCAGCTAATTAACTTGGACAATTCATACTCCTCTGTCGACTTCACAACTATTTTCAAGTTCACAGTCTAGAAGGGTTCCTTGGACAGAAATCAAAATTGCGTTTTTATGAGACTCGATAACCTATCTCTGGTGACATTTGTGCCCTATGGTACTTTCTTGGTTCTTATCTAGCCTCTTAGAGACTTTTGGTCTCTGGTGCATATGGGAGGTAAATAGTAATATGGGAATAGTACTAATTAATCTTGATTGCTTAAAATGCTCACAAGATTTCAAAACTATAAATCATCTTATAAGATTTCTTTTGCAGATTTAAAGAGGAGGGATAATATCATCTTCCTTCTAACCGTCATTCTAAGGTGAATTCAGATAGACCATCCAGAATCTTGTACAAATTCAACAGCATTTTGTCATTTATTATCTTTACCACCCATATTTTGTTGACACTTGGGGACATTTTATGAATGTCCCTAAAGCATATGGTACTAAATCAGTTGCTATAAGGTGTACATCTGTGTAGATGAGGAATATTCTCTGTCCTCATAGGGTAAATAATTCATGAGGGGCTGTTTCATGTAAGCTGTATCAGTTTTTTAGGTGTCAATAGTAAAGTGAGAGATGAGAACATTCTAATGTAAAACAGAAAAGTAAAAACCCTCAGATTAAGTTTTGAAAACCCTATTCACTTGGCTTTAAAGAGGGATAAAGTAGAAGATATTTAATAGAGCAAGGACTTCTAAACTTTTGCTTTGGTTTCAACTTCAACTTTAGGATACTACAGGAACAATTAGAGCACAGGTCAATCTCTATTTTAGATAATTTCTTCTAAACTGTGTATTAACCCATGATTGCCCTTTACTTCTAATTCCTTTCTTGGTTATTATATCTTTGTTAATTTAAACATATGTGCCTGTTTAAATCTCCTGGTAACAAAGTCCTGGATTGCAGACAAGGATATATTGCCAATGAAAAGTTGCCAACTATAGGTTGGGATTGTTCCTAAAATAAGGTCAAATCCAGGGGCGCCTGGTGTCTCAGCAGTTAAGCATTTGACTCTTGATTTTGGTTCAGGTCATGATCTCAGGGTTATGGGATCAAGCCCCGCATCAGGTTCATGCTCAGTAGGAAGTCTATTTGTCCCTCTCCCTCCATCTGCTACCCCCGTCTCTAAAATAAATAAATTTTTAAAATCTTAAAAAAAAAAAAGGGTCAAATCCAAAAAAGGATCCATAAACCAAGTTTCCAGGACCCTTCCGTAGGCACTGGCTACCAATGACTACCACAAAAATAACACTGAATATCAACCTCTGTGGTTTGAAAATTTCATCTGATAATGGCATCTTCCTTGGGTTCAGTACTACAGTGACTTCAAGTACAATGGTTGCCAACTCTTCGATTAACAGATTGATGAATATCCCGAAAAATTGGGCAGTTCTCGTGGTAATCCCACTAATGGATATTATGCTTGATAAATTAATTATGCTCAGCTTCTGTGCAGAGTGGCAAACAATTAGAAAATCAAAGAGAAAACAAAGATAGACAATTGCACAAGATACAAATTTCCAAGAAATGGCTTGTAGCATCTCAGATAGAGGAGAACAGAACACATAGACCATTCCAGAAACATGGCCCACAACAGGAGATGACTACCTCATTAGTCTGCCTCATGTGGCTGAGTGGCATGGAATGCTGTCTTGCACATGCACGTGACGTGAGTGCAAATGCTTTTTGTTTGTGACGATTTTACTGCTGTCTATGCAGGACTCAGTCAATTACATGTGATGACCACGTACTTTTTCCATTGTAGCATCTATAAGAATGTTTAATTTGGATTTTCCAGAACAGCAGCTAATGAATGGCCAACGGGGCCTCACATCCCTTCCCACCAAGTGATGTCCAGGGAACCCCACCCCTGATTGCAGTTGGTAACTGACCATTAATATTTCCCTGATTTCTTTCTTTCTTTCTTCTTTCTTTCTTTTCTTTCTTTCTCTTTCTTTCTTTCTTTCTTTCTTTCTTTCTTTCTTTCTTTCTTTCTTCCTTTCTTTTTTTTAAGATTGTATTTATTTATTTGACAGAGAGAGGGACTGCCAGTGAGAGAGGGAACACAAGCAGGGGGAGTGGAAAGAGGAAGAAACAGGCTCCCAGAAGAGCATGGAGCCCGATGTGGGGCTCGATCCCAGAACCCTGGGATCACGCCCGGAGCTGAAGGCAGATGCTTAAGGACTGAGCCACCCAGGCGTACCCCCCCCCCCCCCCGATTTCTTTCTTTCTCTTATTCTACTTTTTTCTTCTCTCTTTCATCTACTGGTAATACGCAGATTGGGGTCAAACACTTCACAAATTATTTCTGGTTTAATAGTCCTCATTTTCAAATGTGCTTTTCAGACTTTAATTAAACCTAGTCTCCCTGAGGGCCTACAGGGAAGCAGTGTTTTTTCTGCTTTCCAGAAGGGGACAATGGAAAAGGAATAATGACTACAGACAGTAGCAGTGGAAAGGGACAATAAAAAAGAAACTCTCCTGACCTATTCTGAATTTAGAAGCTTTTCTGCCTGTCTTCAGACCTAAATTCACACTATGAAGCATTTTGGAGAAAATCTGTTTTCTGAGGAGGTTGAGAGAGACATTATATTCTATGTTAATAACATGAGAAAAATCTCATTAACTAATTTCTTATAGGTGTTACATCATATATAAAGTAAAATACAAAATATGAGAAAACTGTCCAGTTTCAGCTTATTTGCTTTAATAAGAATTATTTTTTTTATTTATTAAGTAATGAAAATGATTATTTTTTTTAAAGATTTTATTTATTTATTTGTCAGAGAGAGAGAGAGCACACACAAGCAAAGGGAGAAGCAGACTTCCTGCTGAGCTAGGACCCCCACACAGGACTCAATCTCAGGACCCCGAGATCATGACCTGAGCCGAAGGCAGATGCTTAACCGACTGAGCCACCCAGGCGTCCCCAAAATGATTAATTTTTTTTCTAGGCAAACTTGATTCATAATTAGACCAAAAATAATTATAATTTGGCCTACCTTCCTTCAAGTCCTATAATTTGATAATCTTATATAATTATAATTTATTGAGACAATTGGAAATATAACCACTTTGTCTTTAAAATCCACACATAAGTGGGTAAGGCAGCCAGTGGTTAGTTGTAGCTGTATTTACTGAGGCCAAAGAGCACATTTGCAAGTGGTATGCCAAAATAATAATAATAATGATGATGATGATAACAATAATAATAATAAACATAGGAAACATATTTTGGGGGGATAATGAAGTATCCTTGAGAAAGCACCTATCCTTTCTTCCACAGTAAGGCAAAGAGAATTTTCTTTTTAAAGGGAGATGGTATAGGCCCATTTTTAAGGAGAAGGCCAAAGACCTCCCCCTCCTTGAGGTAGAGTTCTGCACAAATCTTAACAGCTTATAAGAGCAGAAGCGATGTGTCACAGACATCAAATTGATGAAGATCCTCTCATAGAAAACTTGTATTTTTTTAATTGACGTAATAAATAACCTCCAGTGTTATGTTCATTTCAGGTGTACAGTATAATGATTTAACAATTCTATACATTGCCTAGTGCTCATCACGATAAGTATACTCTTAATCCCCTTGTTCTGTTTCACCTACCTCCCCTATGGCAACCATGGGTTGGTTGTAAAATCTGTATTTTTAATAACTGCAGATGAAGAAATGAAAAGAATGAGAATGTTCTACAGCCATCACATTGGAAAGAAAACACTCTAGCATGGGCCAGTTGGAGTGGACAGAGGAGCAGGAGTGATAGAGTCCAGGGGCAGAAGAAGCATAGGACATGGACAATATGAGGTGAGAAATGGCTTCCTCTGTCAGTAGGGCCCTGGCCTGGTGTTCATTACAGTTGGCTTCTCACCATCCTTCCCACACACCAGATGATCAATCCAGGCTAACTGTGGTAATTTCATTCACCTTGCCAGTAACTGGCTTAGGAAAGGGGCTTGTGACCCAATGAGAAAAAGTCTGCTGAGGGGCTTCTAGAAAAGGTTTTCTCCCTCTTAAGAAAGAATTAGAGGAAGAGATGGACTTTCTTCTTTTATTGGGAATATACTCAACCAAACCTTTTTTCTAAAAATTTGCAGAGCGGGTGAATGGAAAGAACTTCAGTATTTGATGATATTGTTGAATTATTAATCAACCAATCTTGAATCCTCCCCTACTTCTGGACTTCCATTCATGTGAAATAATGTTTCCTTATGCTTAAGCCAGTTTATTTATTTATTTATTTGTTGAAGATCTGATTGGCTTTATTAATCGGTTCATGAATCAGGCAGCACCCCATCAAGTAGAGGGGAGCTCCCAAGCCAGTTTAAATCAGGGTTTTCTGTTATTTATTAACCAAGAGTTCTCTAATTGAAATAATTAATGAAATATATTGGGTATTTCATCAAAACTGTTGCAGAGTATATTTTTATTATGATTTTCCTAATACATATTTATACTTAACTGAGCCTAGTTCATTCCACAATTTGGGTTCTCTTCTCAGCTCATAGATCTTTCTCAAGTCCTAACTCAAGAATTCCTTTATATGTTGTTTCATTGAGAGGCATCTGAACTAATTGACTCTAAATAACTTTGCAACCAAGATACTGGTGTTCAGAAGGGAAGTTAGATAAACAAGCAGCATCACTACAAAATAATGCTTAAAACATCTATGCATGTGTCATATATGATCCCTTCTAGGTTATGTAACAGATGAGCTAATAAAGATATCATCAACTAGTCAACTTGATGTTCCTAATAATGCGGCCAGAAAATAACTAGAATTTATAAAGAATTTCTTTATTCCCCTCACTATCCTACCAATGATGACTATCTTATTAATTACAATATATTCTCCATTCTGTGCTGGCAATTGAGAGCTAAACGTTCACCGTGGATATCAATATTCATGTTGCTGGGATTAGGAACAATGGGTATGAAAGAATAGTTTTCTCAAGGATCTTGATCTTTGGCCAGTATTGCTGAAGCTAAACAATTACAGGTCTTTCAGAAAGAATATCTTTGGGTTAAATTTGATTTTTTAGAGTAGCATGGCAAGAGCAGCACTACAATGAATGCAGTCTAAGGCAAGTTGGAATAGTAAAGTGAAGTGGGGTGGCCTCTATCCTAGAGTTTCTGACATTCTCTGGGGCCCCTTTGTATGAGCCTCAGGAGTGCTCTGTCCTTTTGCCAGGACTCTTTTGTCCTTAGTTTGATCTTAATAATAGCATATAGGTAACACAGGGAGAAATATAGTAGGGGAGATATTAATTCTTGCACCCAGCATTCTTAGGAATACATTCTTTCCTTTCATATTTGTAGTCTTTCTATAGTGCTTTCGTGCACCTAAGTGCACCTGTAACACATCTGAACTATTGCAATATCTTGACCTCTGTTACTTCCCACCTGAAATAGATCTCATGCTCCTGTCAAGTTGCCTTTCTTGTCCACAGTTCTTATTTATTACCCTCATGACAGCTAGAATGATTCTTTTAAAATATTTGCATAATGTACCGTATTCCCTCCTCTTACTCTCAACTTTTCTGTATCATTATATTTTGATGTGTTTCTTGTAAGCAACATGTAATTGAGTTTTGTTTTCTTATCCAGTTTGACAATTTTTGTACTTTAATTAAAACATTTATTTCACTTACATTTAGTATAATTATTGATATGTTTTGGTTTATATCTACCATCATAATATTTGCTTTCTATTTGTTTCTCCTGCTCTGTGGTCTATTTTCTATTATTTCCTGTTATCTTTTGGGTTGATGTTATTATTGTCAATATTCCAATTTCCTCCCTCTATTAGTTACACATTCTTTTATTATTTTTTTACTGCAGAGATTACAGTATTAGCTTATCAAAGTCTAATATAATATTAGTTGGTATTTTTACCCTCTCACCAGACTGTAAGAGCCATAGAATCTCGAAACTCTATTTTTCCTCCTCCTGACTTATATGGTATTGTTGTATTTTAATTTCATATTTATTGAAAACTCCACAATAAATTATTGTTATTTTATACAGTCAATATTTATTTATGCTTATTCACATATTTACTCTTTTTATTGCTCTTTCTTCTGTCTTGCATCACTGGGTTTCTATCTGTGACCATTTTCTTTCTGCCTAAAAAAATATCTTTGTATTTTCTTTTCTATGAACCTGTTAATATGAATTTTATTGAGTTTTGCTTGTCTGGATATTTATTTCAGTTTCATTCTTGAAGGATATTTTCATTGGGTATATATAATCTTAGGTTGACAGTTATTTTCTTCCAGCATTTTTAATTATCCATTTTCTTCTGGCTTCCATAAATCTATGAAGAAGTTAGCTATAAGTTTGTTGTCACTTTGAAATTTATTGCTCCTTTTTTTCTCTATGATTTTAAGATTTTTTCTCTTTGTCTTTGGTTTTACTATGATGAATCTAGGGTGGAATTCTTTTATTTATCCTGCCTGGGTTCATAGAGATCCTTGAAAATGGGGCTCAAGGTTTTTTGTAAATTTTGAAAAATTCTTAGCCATTGTCTCTTCAAAAATGGCTCCTGTCCCATTCTCTTTCCCTCTTTCCTCTTGGGGCTCCAATTATATGTATCTTGGACCTTCTCACTGTAAGCTCTGTGTCTCTTATCCTCTATTCTGTATTTTCCACACTTTTTTTTCTCTACATTCTGGATATTTTCTTCTGCTCCATCTTCCAGTTCACTAAATCTCTTTTTAGCTTTGTCTAATCTATTATTAATCTTTTCCATTGAATTCTTAATTTTAGTTATTGTATTTTTCAGATATAAATTTTGGGGGGCTCATTTTTAGATTTTCAGTTCTCTTCCAAAATCGCAGTCTTTTTATTGGTTTTACATAGTAAATACAGCTATATTTAAATCTGTGCTGGATGCAGCCTCAGCAAGTCTGTTTCTATTTTCTCTGGTTTATCTAGGTTTCCAGCATGTCTCCCTTTGTGTGCTTGGCTATTTTCGGTGTGATATGTTTTTACAGAAATTTGCTTCTATAGGCAGCAAGGGGCTCTAGCAATCCAGTTTCATGATTAAGCTGATTTGAAGCAGGGATTCAGTCCCTGTGAAGGTCAGTTGACTCCCTGTTCACCTTACTTTTTAATGTAGCCTATCAAAGTATCAACCTAAAACCTAAATGGTTTACCAGGTTTATTCCCCACCCCTTTGTGATTTAATTTTTTTTGCCTCGGCTTTATAAGCCTGTCAAAAACACTGATTTCTCAATTTCTCAGCCACTTCTTCCAGAATTGGTAAAGGCTCTATAGGAAAAGTTCCCTAACTGCCAAGCTTATGTCTGTGATTTGTTTTCTCCTGGAACTTGGCCCTGCAATTCTTAATTAACTTGTTGGTTCTCTAATGCCTTCAAGGAATTTTTTTCTAACATTTTGTCTATGGTTTTTGTTTTTGTTGTTGTTCTCAGTGGGAGTGTTTGTTCAAACTACCCAGTCTACCATGCCAGAAGTGAAAAATCTGATCCTTTAAAAATATAAGTCGAATGATAACACTGAAACTCTCCATAAGTAAAATGAAAGTCCAATGACTTTACAGAGGTCCAGAACAGCCTATATAATCTGGATCCAGGCTACCTTTCTAACTTTATTGCCTCCGACTCTCAAATAACTTTCCAAAAATCTAACGATCAACTCAATGTAAACTTCTAAAGTAGAAAGGCCACGAGATATGTCTATTTTATAACCCCCATAACATTTAGCATATTATCCAAGCAATATATCAATTATGATTAAATTTGTATATATGATAAAAAAAAAATAAAGCCCAAAATAGTGGCTTGAACTAGACGGTTTATTTCCCACTTACATGGAAGAAGTCTGGAGATAGGAAGTACAAGGGCGTTATGAAGGCAGCAAGTATCAGGACCCAGGCTTTTTTATCTTGTTGCTTTACTCTGCATGGTTTCCATTCCCAAGGTTTATCTATGGCCTAAGGTGGTGCTAAAGTTCCTGATCGTAGCCGTAAGGAGAAAGAGGGAAGTAAAAGAGTGCCCCTCCATTTTAGCAGTCTTTTTAGAAAACATAACATCTCTGCTTTCTTCTGATTACCTAGCCAGTCATGTGGCTTCACCTAGCTACAAGGGCAACTCAGACTTTTAGCTGAGAAGCAGTGGGCTACGCTAAAAAAAATTGAGTACTTTCAGTAAGGAAGGGGAAATAAGACACTGTTATGCAATTAGCAATCTCTGCTACAAACACTTAGTACATTTCCCCCTAAAATTTCTTGGATTGTCTCTTTTTCTTGATCTTGACCATCTCAACTACTGCATAGACTAATTCATTCATGCTTACGTCATTAAAATACATGATTTCAATCTTCCAAAGATTCTCCATGCAAAATCCTACAATCAAAACATCTCCAAGTAAAACAACTTGTCTTCTTTTTCTTATGCAAACATAGAAATATTATTTCTTTAATAACATCCTTTTTGGCAAAATGAGAGAGGGGAAATTTTCCCCTGAACACCCAGAGTGGTCAGTCACATATCTTCAGTGAGTTTACTCTGATCTACTGACTTTGACTGCTTCTATTTAGTCCAGATCTATAGTTAATTTATGTAGTGTGAGTGCCACTGTCTTAGTCCATTTGGGCTGCCATAGCAAAATAACAGTCTAGGTGGCTTATAAACAACAAAGTTTTATTTCTCATAGTTCCGGAGGCTAGGAAGCCCAAGATCCAGATACAGAAGATTCAGTGTCTGGTGAGAATCTTTTTTTGCTTCATGGATGTCCTTCTGTGGGAGAAAGGACAACAGATGTCTCTGAAGGCTCTTTTATAAAGGCACTAGTCTCATTCATGAGAGGTCCATCTTCATGACCTAATCACATCCTAAATGTCCCACCTCCAAATATCATCCAAATACCATTAGAGATTAAGTTTCGATATATGAATTTTGGGGGGACACAAACATTGTGTCTATAGCAGCCATTGTCTGTGAACCTCTAATTAATGTATTTATTGGCACCAATACTTTCTATATTGGATTTTGCTTAATGTGTGTCTTTTCCACTAGAAGTAACCTCCAAGCGGTAGGAAGCATGTCTGTTTTGCTCCTGTTCCTAGCATTTAGCTTGGTGTGTGGGGCATGGTAGGTGTTCATATTTGTTGGAGGAAGGAGGAATTTAACCTTTACTGCACACCTATAATATGCCAGGTAGTACAGTATTTTGCAAATATAATTTTATTGATTTTTCATAATAGCCAAATGAGATAAGAATTATATCCCCTTTCACAGATGAGGTAAATGAAGCTTGAAGGAAATAAATAATTAAACTAAGTCACAAAGCCAGAAAGAGGTGGGTCTGAGGTCTGACCTATAACCTCTGTCTCCATTGTAAAGGCTCATTTTACTCTGGCACATTTATGTCAACCAGGTGGGCTGTTCCCTGGCTTCCTTTGCTAACAGGTTGACTGATTTCATGATAAGATGGAAATAGTAAATAGTAGATTATTATCCTTTCAATGACAATTCGTGAAGTCTCCTTGCTTTGATTAAAGGAATTCCGTTATAACAATTAGATTATAGGCATAACAGTAGGCAGTTGGGGGAGTTGCTGGTTTTAAAAAGGATAGATTCAGGAACATGTCTTCAAAAATCAAACAATGTGGACATTTTCCTACTCCACTACCACCAATCGCCCACAAGGATCAGTTGTTTAGGTGATACAATTTTGATATTAGGATCACCAGGAAAAAGCAGAAACAATGACAAAAATTTCAGCCACAATACCAGATAAACTTTAAAGGGTAAGGAAAAGGCAAGAAAGGCAGAAAAGACAGAGGAAAAAAGAAGAGAGGGAAATACATACAAAAGAGCAGAAAACAGGCAAAACAGTGAAGTGGAGAGAGGAAGGGGGCGGCACCCATTTGTTTTGTTGTTGTTGTGGGTTTACTTCCTTTAGCTACTCAGCTTTCAGTCCCATTCTTTCAGGAATAGCATCCCCATTTACTTTTTGGTAATCCCATCCTCACTTTTGGATACCATCTGGTGGGACTGTTGTTCGGAGACCCTGGCTTCCCCCAGTCCCTGAGTGAAGAGTTGAACCTAGCTAAACCAGTTAAATGCTCTCTTCCTGGAATCAGAATCCTTTGTTTCGGATGCAGCTGTTTGAAAAGTTCATGCTTTGGAGATTCATGTGAGCTCTTTGGGTCTGTTCTTTCCACCATTGGGTCTTTAGCCTCCTCTTCTCAATCCTTGGAGCTTCCCCGATTTTCCCAAAAATTCCTTTCTTGCTTAAGTGTACCAGAGGCAAATACGGTTGTTTGCAATCAAAGAACACGAGCTGATACAGCCAAGGAAGAAGTTGGTGGAAATAAATGCTGAAATTAAGATCCGGGATGAGATCCATTGAGAGCCTGTTTTCAGTTCCCAAAACACTAGGTACTGGGGACAAACCTCGTTTAAATCTGAAGCAAAGTACAAATTAGTGTTCAATCATCTTAGATCTCTAGAAGCAAATATACTCAACTCTATAAGGTAGCAGAGGGTCCCAAAAGGTGAGAGTAATATTCTTTCTCAAGGATAATCTGTTGTAGGGTTGACATCACAATATGGAGTACTGAAAAAGTATATGTTTCCTGAAAGACAGAGTTTACCTCAGTTTTTACGTTACAAGATCTTTGTGTCTTTGATAATTTCACATCTTTGGCATGACTAAAGGATTTTTCCATTCAAATCAACATCCTTCAACTTGGCTAGTCCCTCCTTCCTCCCCCCTGACTTGGCCCATGGGATTCTTTCTTTTCACTGCCAAGGATTAAATTCTCTGTGAAAGCCTTGAAGGCAATAGACATCTGTACGGGAAAGGAGATACGAAACTGTCCAAAAAGAGAGAAGCACTCCCAAAGCTTTAAGTGAGAAAATAACTGAACTCTTATTCATATTGGAAAAAAGTCTGGTTTCAAACTCAGTCTTTTATCGACTTTTTTTTTTTTTTGGTCATAAAAGGATCATCATTTATGTTGAATAAGAAATGGTTATTGTTCTACTTTACCAAAGATGCTGAGTTTGCATGTTTTAAACATCAAACAAACATCTCCATAGAGAATGGCTTGCTGCCAATATCTGGTGAGCAGGCCAGACTTTCAGAGCAGCCCACTTATACCAGTTCTGTGTTGGTGGGTGAGCAATTCAAGATAGAGGCTGAATTAGAATTCAGTCCTAATCCTGTTTTAGTAGGTCTTAGCTTGATGGTCAGAAGACAATCCCACATTGCTTTAGTAGGACAGACCCATTGCTCTCTCCTCAAGCCATGCACATGAAAGGCATGGTGTTGTTAGCAATGTGCAAACAGCAGTGAGTACAAATAAAAAGGACCCACAGCATAGAATGTAGACCTTAACTATTACCTTGTTCTCAGTCCTCCACCTTAATCTCTCTACCTTATAAATATCTTACATTAATATTATATTCTGGCAATTGATGTGTGGAGTCCTGTGTTGTGCCAAACTAAATTGATTGTCAGTTTAGACATGATAAGGGGGGGGGTCATGTAAGAATGATATATTATCAGAACTCTATGATCTCAACATTAGTCAGTTGTTCAGTCTATTAATCTAACAACTCATGGGAAGCCGGAGGCTGGAAATGAGGGAATAGGATTCAATGGACAAGAACAGTGCTCTAGATATTAACTCTTAGAAAATAGCTCCTTGAAAATATCTTCTCTTTATGTTTATTCACCATGGGAAATGGTATATTTTTTTGTTCTGTGTGGAAAACTTAGCTTGGGGGAAAAAATCACATAGGTTATTATGCCAGGTTTCCCAAATGGTTAGATGACTGACCCCTTCAGTAAGAAACCTAAGGGTTCTTTGCTTTTCTTATAATTGCTCAGGCTTCAATTCTATTGAAAAGTGCCTGGAAAAGCCATTCTATGAAATGACTCTTTAATATTTGATAAATGAGTCAGTCTTGGGGCCTATATGGTTGCAGCAGTCATGCTTCTCAGCTGAGACTGCATATGTTCACATGGGATGGTCATTAAGCAAACCTTTTAAGATGAGAGGACTTTAGTTCTTCTGTCTCATTTCCCAGAAAGAAGAATAATGGTATAAAGTCTGGAGAGTTAAAAGGGAAAGTAAAGGGTATGCACCCTTCCCCCACCACAGCTTTCTAACCTAGAAAGGCAACATAATTTGTGGTAAAGAGCTGTATTCTAAGTGGCAAAGTAAATAGAAGATATTTATTCCTGAATCTTCATGACACTTTAATGAGATAGTGGGAGAATATTATTATTAGGCCCTTAATGATTTGAGAAAATTGAGACAAAGGGATGCTGGAAAATATATTAAATATTACTCTATTAATCTGAATTAAAAGACCAGAACTTGCTCAAATATCTTAGTTCAAGGAAATGAACCTCCAGCTGGAGAGTGAATTGGACAATATAGATACTAGATATTCAGCTTTCATCTGGATTCAGATGTTATTTCCATTCTAGTCCAAGTGGGATTTGCTTTTAACCACAGACTAAGAGAGCTCTGGTCTCTCCCTAGAGAAATCAGACTGTCAGACTTCTCCCTAGGATTTCTCCCTCCTGCTACACACTCCCACAGCCCATGCACACCACACATACCTACCAGCTGCCCACCAGAACCAGCTGCCTCAGGACAGGGCTGTCAAGGGAAGTCTTCCTATGGATGGACAGCCCTTGGCAGCAGCAGGAGTCCTCAGCAAGATTGTCCCTTTGGCCTCAGTTTTGACTTTGGGCTCTGACCCAGGTCTGGCAAAAGCTAATACATACCTGTTGTAGAAAACATGAAAAATACACAGGATTTTTAAAAATTGCTTATACTCTCATCACCCAGAGTGATCACTGTCACTATTTTGGTATAGTTTTCAAAAATTTAACCTAAATAAAACACTTAAATGTTCGTTTAGTTGGGGTCACACTGTATATGCAATTTTGAATCCTGCTTTACTTCTTTTTTTTTTTTAACTTTGTATGCGAACATTTCTCCAAATTATAAAAACATTCTTTGTAATCGCCACACACCATCTATTATATAAAAAATAATGATTATAGAGCTCAAGGAGAAACCACAAAACTGAAGGGGGAAAAAAGTAAACAATCTAAAAGTTGAGGACGGAGGAATGGTTGTTCTAATTACCAATTTGCAGATCCTAAATGTAATGGAGGGGGATGGTCAAGGAAAACATTAGGAACTGGCACATAAGGAATGAAGCTGCTTTGATAAATGTATAAAATAACAAAAAGATAGTTATTAGCAAAGGCCTAATATATAATATATAAATACCAAGAAAATGATTGTTATTGTGCGTCATCGAATTATATTGGTAAGATTAATTAATGTAGTTTTATTAAATAATAAAAGGGAAATGCCTACATTTTAAAAAGAAGCCTAGAGAATAGATGCAAAAAGGAGCTCATTAACTGTAAGAATAATATTGTTAACATGGCATTGCAGGTTCTGACATTAGATTCCCTTTGTGCTTCAGTGAGGAGTTAGAAAAAGAGGTAGACAGGATGTTAAAGACAGAACTGTCTAATTCCTCCCCACCCCTGCCAAAGGTTATTCCCAAGGATAAGAAAAAAGTGTGGTAGTATTTGACCTCTAGCAAAGTATTTTGTGTTCACTGGAGATTGATCCAGATACCACCAGCCCCTCCCTCCCTTTGCTTCTGAGCTATCTCCCTCTTCCCAATTACCAATTAGCCAAGGGGTGGGCTAGAGCTGCGAGGACAGAGCCCTCGAGAAGACTCTGGCTTATTGCAAAGATAATGGGCTGGGAGTCAGACAGAAGCTGCCTTCCAATCCAAGGGTTGTCACTTCTGGCTGTGTCACCAGGGCAAGTGACTCAAATTCTCTGGGGTTCCCTTTCCCCCTTTATACAGTGGAGATAATAACATCCTCTTTCTTATAGGATATTAAATGAAAGTTGGTTATTGTTATTTAAACTTCATTTTTATTTTTCCATATATTTCAGTCCCCCCCATCCCCACTTTTTTTGATCATGGAGGTATAGCTCATTTCAACATTGATTCTGGTTTCTTGTTCATCTTTATCATTAATCCCCTGAATTCATGCTATGATAAGCCAGAAAGATTCTTTCATTTCAGTACTTGTCATTTGATGTTTAATAAAGCTCATAGGTGGCACTAATAATATTCTTAAAATATTCATTAAACAAAAATTCCCTCAATAAATTTTTTATTGAGAGCCTAATATGTGCTAAGCACTATGTCAAATGATATGGCTAGAAATTAATAAATCCTTGGACAATGTCCAATATATTTAGAAAAAGGTTTAGGCAAATATTTTTAAAATATATAAGGCTAGTAAAAATTGGATTCTCGGTGTAATATAAGTTAATGACAATATTGGTTTAATTTTAGGAAACTTTCTGATAGGGTAAGAATATGAATTAAGAAATTAGAAAGGTAAAATGGAGTAGTAATCAGGAGACTTTAATTTCAGCCCATGCATTAGCTATACAATTTTGAGCAAGACATTTAATTTTTCTGGACTTTAGTTTCTTTATCTGTACAGTGGAATTCGGGGTCACAAACTAAAATAAATCAGATACTCTCCTAAATAACTTATGGGTTCAAGAGGAAACCAAAATGGAAATTATAATTAGAAGGGTAATTAGAAAGGTAATTAGTATTAATTAGAATGAAATGCATGTATGTAAATGAATTTAAAATGCAAGATTGAAAACAATAGAGCTACATGTGCATCTCGAAAAGGTAGGAAAAAACAAAGTTGAAAAAGAAAATAATGAAATTAACAGTGGAAAGTAAGGAAATAGAAAAACAATAAAAATATAGATTATTAACAAAACCATAGTAAACACTCAATAATCAATTGCTGAAAGAATGAAAAATTTAAATTGTAGTTGCAAAACAGCTTCATTAATCAAGCAGTGGGTCTTCTATGAGCCACTACTAGCTTGATTCTAGCCACTGCTGTATTTTAAATTTATAAAAGTATGTTTTAGAGAATTAGTCAATAAATCAGATGTTTCTCTACATCTAAATGCCTCTAGGAAGTGTGAATTAATGATGTGTCTCTTGATAAAAATAAGGGAAATTTAAGGATAGAAACAGTTAAGATTCTATTGGCTATCTCACCAGTAACTCTAGTGAGCTTCTCATACCTTTGATGTAACTTCAAATTGAGATTGTGTGTTCTATTTGGCTGAAGTCTTTTAAACTATATCTTTTTAAATAACTGAAATACCATTCATATACCATAAAATTCCCCTGTTTTCAGTGTAGAATTCAATGAATTTTAGTATATTTACAAGGTTGGACAACCATTCATTACCACTAAGACATTTCCATCACCCCAAGAAGAAATTTCATTCCTACTATGGTCACTCATCATTCCCACTCCCGACCCTAGGCACCACTGATCTGCTTTCTGTCTCTATATATTTGCCCTCTTTTGGACATTTTATATCTTAAGCATAATGCTTTTAAGGGTCACCCATGTTGTTAACCTATATATTTTACAACCAACGTATATGGTTGTTCTGTATGCTGTCTACTAATCATCTTATTTCAGTTTCAAGGTAAAAATATTAAATAAAGCCATTTAAAGACTTAAAGAATCACATACATAAACCCTAAATGGACATTCCTAATGAAAATCTTTTTTATGCAACTTTAATTGTTTGTCAATTATAAGAATAATAGGCTCAGCATATTAAAGTACTGAAAACAGAGAACTATGTATTAGGATGTAAAGGCAACCCTTTATTTAAATTTCTTAGCCTCTCTGTGAGGTTGAAGGTTTTTTTCTAAATATTTAAGTCACTAATTCATGTTCTGTGAATGAATTAATCTGTTTACTCTTTCTATAAATGCTTTATTATTATTACTAATATTATTATTATTATTATAACTCATTTCCCTTTTCCAGTTATATTACTGGTAAATACTGTCCCCAATTTTGAAATTTGTCTTTTAGTTTTGTTTATCGTTTTTTTTTTTTTTTTTTTTTTTTTTGGTATCCAGAAGTTTTACCTTTTTAAGTAGTCAAATTTGTCTATTTTTATCTTTGTCATTTCTTCCATTATCTTTATGACTAGGAAGTGAAGAAAACTAAAGCAAGGTTAGAAGACAGGGTGTGGTAGGGTGTCAGTGCACACAGGGTGGTCTGAAAAGGCCTCACTGATAAAATGACATTTGAGCAGAGGCCAAAAGGAAGAGAAAGAAAAGCCACATAAGTCATAGAGAAAAACATTTCAAGTGTTGAATTTAACAACATTTTTCTGCATCTATTGATCCTTTTATCTCTTAATACAGTAGATTAGGCTGACAGATACTGGCATACACCAACTTGCTCATGATGTGTTTTTGTTGTTGCTATTTGGGTTGGGGGGTTATGATCTATTTTTATTTTTACTTTAATAAGAAGCTAAAGAAAGAAAAGTTCACTATGACTAGTCTTCGAGGTAACTCCCAATATATAATTTGTGTATAGAAGTGATGGTGAAGGTAAATATTTTAAAATGCTCTTTGGAGTCAGGCTTATATGCTTAGAATTAGAAAATTGTATGCTAATTCCAATCGTGGCAATCAGTTCTGAAACACTGTAATAACTGGAGGCCTCTGCTGAGTCCTCTGGGACCTAGCTCTTACACAACAGCTTACTAATTCCACACCAGCCTTATATGACTTTGCATGAGTGTGATAGGACAGTGCCCTCCCTGACCCATTGGGATGGAGCAGCTCTAGAACCGGCTCTGTACTCACGAGCGTGTATAAAAATTGGGTGGTGGGCAGCGGATTTGAAGTTCATAGAACCACCCTTGACCAATGGAGAATGGAAATCGGTAGATAAATGTTAACCCTTTTTGTCTCCTCGAAAGCATGCTTAAGGCTCCTCCATGATGGCCAGCTCAGGAACACATCTTGTATTGGCTTTTCCTCCTTCCCAGTTCCACCCCCTCTCCTCTCAGCTGATATTCCTGCCTCCTGGCCCTATTTTTTCAAATAAACTAACTGCATGCAAGCCTTGTCTCTCATTTTGGAGGAACTCAGCCGAAGACATATGGGATACTTGATATATGCAATCTATAGTACTTCTTAGTAAATTCTTGCTGAATAATGGACAATGTTGTAGCAGTAGGTTTGTATTTCTCACTTGAATTGCATCATTTGAGTAGTAGGAATTTTATAGAAAATGAACCCTAATGTTAAAGGAAATAAGTCCCTAATGTACATTTGATGGCAGATCTGTCATTTAACCTGTATATCAGGGTTATTATCATTCGGAAACTAGCTTAGGCCTCAGGAGAAGACAGTAATTGTATAAAATGATGTCCAGGAGTCCAGGTTCTATATGTCTGGGCTTCCTTTTTGCTTGAAGGTGTGCCTGCCTCCCCCACCTTCCCTCCATTATAAATAAAAATAAAGGAGCCAAGTCAGAGATAGAGGTGGATCCTTTATTTTACTTATTTAAGTAATCTCTATGCCTAACGTGGGACTCAATCTCACAACCCCAAGATCAAGAGTCTCGTGCTCTACTGAGTGAGCCAGCCAGATGCCCCAAGAAGTGGATCTTTTAAATGCGAAAGGGTTTGGTAAGAGAGTGGACCCGCTTAATCTTCTCGAGACTTCTAGCTGCTCTCCAACCTATCACAGGCACTTGAGAGTTCTGTAACAATTCAAAATTCTAGGGGCACCTGGCTGACTCAGTCAGCAGAGCACATGACTTTTTTTTTTTTTTTAAGATTTTATTTATTTATTCGACAGAGATAGAGACAGCCAGCGAGAGAGGGAGCACAAGCAGGGGGAGTGGGAGAGGAAGGAGCAGGCTCATAGCGGAAGAGCCTGATGTGGGGCTCGATCCCAGAACGCCGGGATCACGCCCTGAGCCGAAGACAGATGCTTAACCACTGTGCCACCCAGGCGCCCCAGCAGAGCACATGACTCTTAATCTCAGGGTCATGAGTTCAGACCCTATGTTGGGCATGGAGCCTACTTAAAAAAATACATAATAAAAATGAAATAAAATATAAAATAAAATTCTATCCTCATGCAGCTTTTTTGGACATTACCTCAGTACCCCTAACTAAGTACTTGCTCCACTAGTGAATCTATTATTCTTTCATGACCTAATTATTGCACATTTCTGCTGGCTGTAAAAATGTAATATTGTCTACTGAAATAAGATTATAATCATTCTAGAATGTTCTGTTACAAGGTCTGTAGGCATAAGCGGAGTTTTCAGTTCCACATTAAAAATGAGCTACAATTTAGACAAGTCTGCCACGTTTCTGGGCAGTGAGACCTCATTGAAACAAAAGCAATCAATTCTTATTATCTTTGCGATTAGAAGAAAGCAGTGGTGAAATTCTTCCAAAATAGTAGATAAAGTATAATACTTTAATGGATTTTTCCCCGTTGGATTTGCCGCCTAAACTATTTTTATTTTCTTTTGGTCTAGACCAAATTGCTAATGATTTCACATCCCTTTGCACACATTGTACCTTGTGGATGGGACCCCACTGGTGTTGATTGAGAGGTTCAAGATGGTCTAGGAATGCAAAGTGCCCTTGGGAAAATCACATGCAAATAATGAGGTGGACATTGTACCTAAAATACTGATCAAAATGCAATTCAATCTGTGCGATAGCCTTTAGGCCCTTGTGGCCCAGGACAGCCACAGCCAAGTCAATGGAATGGGGGCCTTTCCTGAACATAAGCAAGTTTAAGCTTTTAAAATGTTCCCTTGTTTCCTTGTTGAAAATGGAGTTCAAGCTTAGGTTTTAAAAAACTTCACTTTAATGCTTTAAAGGTGGAGCTGATGACTTATTACTATTATTTATTTTTAAACATAAAACATACTTTTTAGTCTTTCTCCTTAGGAATATTCCATCTGTCCCTGTAGGGATAATAGGCTGCCAATTTAATAGGAATTAAATTGGAGAATGTTAAATACATAGGGACTCAATTTTATTCTATGCAGGGCTGTTTGCTATCATGATGTTTATCGGGGAACAAGCAGCCTCAAAGAATCTTTTAGTGTGTTGTTCCTAGCCCTGCTTTCTGCTATGTTTGGTGTATTTTCCTGGTCATCTTAGTAATATTGTTAGAACATAGAGGCTTTTCTACCCCCAAATGTCCGCCATTAAAAAAACAAACAAAAGCAAAAACACGACAACAAAAAATTAAGACAACTAACGATACTTATACACTTAGAATGAATTATCAAAATAAGGAGCTATAATTGCAGTTTTTTCCATCTGTACTGGGCACTACCAGATGCTCATTTCTTGGCAGATATATGCATCAATGAGGCAGCATAGTTTCTAAACTACGATGCTGCTATTATTTTACTTTGAAATTATTCTTTAAAAAAATATTTTTTAATTTATTTAAGTAATCTTTACACCCAACATGGGGCTCAAACTCATGATCCTGAGATCAAGAGTCCCTTACTCTACCAACCGAGCCAGGCAGGTGCCCCACATTGAAATTATTCTTTTCTAATTTCCAAAGATCCATATTGTGCCTATGTAGTTGGGGGGGGGGATTAAGAAGTGTTTGAGGGGCGCCTGGGTGGCTCAGTCGTTAAGCATCTGTCTTCAGCTCAGGGCGTGATCCTGGCGTTCTGGGATTGAGCCCCACATCAGGCTCCTCCGCTGGGAGCCTGCTTCTTCCTCTCCCACTCCCCCTGCTTGTGTCCCCTCTCTCGCTGGCTCTCTCTCTCTGTCAAATAAATAAATAAAATCTTTACAAAAAAAAAAAAAAAGAAGAAGTGTTTGAAATGATTTGGGAGTCTCTGGTTACTTTTAACCTGGAGGAAGAATGTCCTTGGTGAAACACAAACCAAATTGTTCTCCGGCTCCTTTCCATTTGCCCTTTGTTTACAATAAGGTTATGCAAATATACCTTTAAGCTGGGGGAAGGGGTGGGGAAAGGTGGTCTCCTTTTGTACTTTCCCAGGTATAGAAAAGACCATCGCATAGGCAATTTCACCCGCTAAAGAGCACACAGTAGATATTCAATTAATTACACTGAAATTGGATCAGTCTTTTCTTTCCCGTCCTTAGTTCTTCTAGGGAGAACAAAACCCCACATTTCCTATCTTCTAGTTCTTACCAATATAGCAGCCACAAATTATTATATACTTTTAGTTAATTCTACTTCAAGTACTTTTCAGGAGAGAAAAACCATATTGTAACCTAATGAAGTGAAAAATAATCTGCAATACAATTCAGATGAGATCAGCCACGGTTGTTAATATGCATTTGTGGGATGTTGGATGTTCTTTCTTTAATTAGTCGATATGTTTTATTTGTTTTTATTGTCTGTCTTTGCAGCAGCATTATTCATGAAATACAACTCATCATGTCCTTAGGATGGACAGAATAGCAAGTGGTGTTGTTAGGTGGTTGGAGGGTGAATGGGAAGGGAAGAGAGAGGAATGGCAAATGAGTTCACTATAAAATCTACTCAACATTCAAAAAAAAATGCTGACTTGTAGATCAAAGCCATTTGAAAATATGTGAAGGCCTGAGTCTTACATGAGTGACTCATCTGGTACAACTAGTAATAAGATGAATGCTAAGTTAGTGTCTTATTAGAACAGAGTCATTGGAAACAGTGCCAAAGACTATTTTCTTTGGACATTTTAATAATGCAGAGCTGGGTAGAAATGGCGATTTGCCTCCTCTGAAGGTCCTACAGATCTGAAAGGCTCTGGGGTCAAAATCTTCCTGTTCTTCTAAAAAAAGGAACAGCATAAAGAAGTTCTATTTTCAGGCAGCTACTATGTATTCACTAGGAATTTACTTCAGCTACAGAATCATTACCATTGAAAAATAATTGACTGACCACTTGTATACTGTGCTAAATATTATGTATTTAAAAACATATCCATAATAATCAGCAAAGTGGCTTCTTCATTCTAACCTTAGTTTTATAATAGAAGGTGTTTTTATTATTCTGACAATTGTAGGGGAAGAAAAATCATTTTCCCTCTACCCTTCTGAGTTCTTAGCTGAGACCCTTGTAATAAAAGGCAGATTAACAGGAGAAAAACAAACAGAAGTTTATTGCCATGTATATCTCATGTATACACAGGATACACTCAGGAAAAATGAGTAACTCCGATGTGTCTTTAGAATTCAGGATTAAACGCTATCTTAATAGGGAAAGGGGAGGGGAGGTATAGGCCTCTTAGGGGAGTGTGGATGAGTTTTTAGGAAAGATGAATGGGCCATTAGAAGAATAGATGGGAGGTATGATAGTCTGTGACAAAGTTTGTCTGAGTATGGTGTCAACTTGAAGTTTCCTCTCTGTGACAAGAGTCAATGTTCCTTGGTTGAGAAAACTCCAGGGGAGGGCATCTATGACACCTGAGTTCCTTTTGGAGAATATGTCTTCAGGCAGATAAAGGGAGTTCAGAGAAAGTCCTGCATTTGCTTTTTAAGTGCCTGTAGCTCAGCTCAAAATATCAATATAGCAAAGCAGCATGTGGTGGCATGTCCTATTACCCTTCACAATCATAAATAAAAGAAAGATATTTCACGTAGGAAGAAATGAAAAAAATAATAGCAAAACCCTCATTTGATATTGACACTTCAAAATGGAAGATTTGACTAATAGAAAGCTAGTAAATTTTTTAGACGTATTAACTAAGTCAAGCTTTAAACAATGGATCATTTTATCTGAAATTACTCTATTCATTATAGGCTTTGTAGGAGGTCTGTGACTAGTCATGTCAAGTAAATTCTTAGAAAATAGTTCTGGAGCTCATCCGACTGGAGGAAGCACATGAATTCTTCATATCCTTAAACTAGGATGGAAAGAATGCATTTCCAGAATAAAGGCTGAAGGTTCCAGTTCTCATCGGTATTTAACATGATGTCCTGTCCCTAAACAAATGCAAAGCTATCAGAAAAGGAGATAGATATTCAACTCGTATCTTCTTACTGTTTTCACTGGATTTTGCTGTTTACAAAAAAAAAAAATGCTTTGGGCATGATGTTCCATGAAAAAGAGTAGTCAGCAAGTTGTTCTAGGCTTAGGTTGGACAGGGAGAATTTTACAGAGATCAAGTAAAGAACAGAGAAGGAAATTGAATACCAATGAATGCCCTTGACCAAAATTTTGATAATGAGCTTGTTTCCTAATGTCATAATTGCTGAGCTTAATGTTCTTCAGAGATATCTTGTGAAAAATCTCATAGTGAAGTTCATGTGATAAATTATGTTGACAACATTATTACATAATGTGGGATTTAAGAAATTCTTTATAAGTACTTGTTGAGTGCCTATCATATGCTTGACAGAATAAAGAAAATTTAGCTCCTTTGTCAAGATGCTTTTTATTGGAACTATTCCTTTCAAGATTCTTGTTTTTATCAGATAATTTTGGATCAATGTTGGGTTAATACAGACTATTACCCCATTTTACTCAAGTATGTATTGATATAGATGTAATTTAACAACCATTTTTGTAATGCTGGTTATGACTTGAATAAGGAGTATGTTTAGAAACTCTTTTAAACATCAAAGGTAAACCACTGAGTTGGTATTGTCATGTGATCCCATTCCTAGCTATAAATAACTAAGGCAAAATAGCACCTGGACCTTCTCTTCATTTTTTTTTTTTTTAAGATTTTATTTATTTATGTGACAGAGAGACAGCCAGCGAGAGAGGGAACACAGCAGGGGGAGTGGGAGAGGAAGAAGCAGGCTCCCAGCGGAGGAGCCTGATGTGGGACTCGATCCCGGTACGCCAGGATCACGCCCTGAGCTGAAGGCAGACGCTTTAATGACTGCGCTACCCAGGTGCCCCTTCTCTTCATTTTTTGATGGAAAGCTTGGTTGGCATCTTTGCAGTTAATTTTATATTTAACTCAGTTAGGCCGAGTCAGTTATATACTTAATTTTCTTGAGTTTGACAAGTGTGTATAGCATGTAATAAAACAAATCAATTATGTTGGTTTTTTCCTCCTAAATTCCATCTCACACTTTTCTTTGAAATTCTAACCTCTCCTCTTTAAATCATTCTATCATTCATATAGAAATATTTTGTAAACACCTTCCATACGTAAGCAGTACTATTGCCTGTAACATCATGTGGTCATAACATCAACGGATTTTATCTTATGCTCTGACTCCAATTATCTTGTGTGCATCTAAGACTTTCTTTTCTTCTTTTCTTAAAGGTATTAAAATAAGAAAAGATTTTGGCCTGTAAGACTAATGATTTCCTGTTTTTCTTCTACAATAAAATTAACTGGAAATGTCAATTTAAGTATGTTACTAAAAACTACTTTATCAATTTTCTTCTAAAAGATAAAGTCCAAGCAGAGGGAGAAAATGAATGACCAGAGGAAGACTTCATACTAAGGAATGACTTCAACAGCCATTCCTTTCCCCCTGAGCTTTGAGACTTGAGATATACCCAACTGTTAATGAACCTAATCTTTAAATACAGAGAAACACTGGCTGCTATGATTTGTTTGTATTTCTTGACCTGGTTTTGGTTCATATATGGTAGAAGGACAGAGGTCTTATTAGAATTATGATACAAACAAAAATAATAAATGTGTTTCTTTCTATAACTAAGTATTCAAAAAGGTGTGCAAATACAAATTGGTCCTTAGAACATATTGAAAAGGGTAGGTTACTACTGTCTCTATTCTACAGGCGCTCAGGTTCAATAAACGCTAATTGCTAAAATGGGAAAACATTTATCTTGGCCTGTATAGACAGCGTTCCTCAATTATGTGTGATTAATGCCTTTTTTCAAGCATTTGACATCTGCTTTTGATCAGTGAAAGATCATCCAACTTATCAAATCGTTGTTCTGTTCATTTATGTCCAATTCCTATGTGGCCACAGTAGAGTCTGTAAAATGTATACTCTTTCTTAGAATGTCTCTACCTCGGGAGAAAATGGTGCTCCCAGATTCTTTGGCGATATCTCATTAGAAAAATCAAAACATGAGTATTCTGTAGAAATTTAACTTGGGAGCTAGAATTCGCAGGAGCCTGATCTAACAGTATGTCTGGAGGCAGCTGTGAGGGGTGGTTACACTACAGCGATTTGCATCTCAGCCCCACCACTTGCCAAGTTGTGAGGCCTCAACCTCTGGGCACCTCACTTTACTCAGTTGTAAAATGGGGTAATTATAGTCCCTACTTTATATAGTTGCGAGGATTGAGATAAAACACTTAAAGCATTGAGAACAATGTGTAGCACAGAGTAGGCATTAAATAAACACTAGCTCTCTTCTGGAGAAGTTTGGAGTGTTATTTGATTATAGACTTAAAAAAAACTAAATCAACAAATTATTATTTTTGCAAGGTCACTTCACAGTTCTGTAGCAGAAGTTAGAAATGATTTTTTTTTTTAAGTTGTGAGAAAATTCTCCAAATTAACACATTCATAAGACTGAACATAGCAGAATCTGTAACATTTACATTTGGTCAAACAGGGAAAAAGTCTTTCACCCTCTGCAGGTAGAAGAAAGGCAGTATGTAATTAGTGTGTGCAGCATATCTTCCTTGGCATTCAAAAGCATTAAAAGAACACTCATTAATTTCCAAGAGAGTTTTCAAAAATACTAGTCTCTAGAGTTCAGGCTGCTTTTTTAGAAAAATCTCTCAACACAGAGGCATGGAATCTGAAATTAAGAGGACCCGAATGCTGAGATTTAGGTATAAACTTTGGACAAGTTATTTAATCTCCCTGTGATCACTTCTAAAAGGAGAATGATAATGTCTTCTCCTTCAAATGAGCTAATTCGTATCAGTGTGCCCTCTGAACCATAAATTAAAATTTCTGAATTCAAACTTTTGTTTTATAAGCATATCTCCCTTGAGGATATAAAATTGCTTCACTGACCAGAAACATACTTGTATTGAAAATGTAACAAATGCTGCAAAAATTAATCAATTATAAGCTAAGTGTTTTATCTCAATCCTCACAACTGTATAAAGTAGGGACTATAATTACCCCATTTTACAAATGAGTAAAGTGAGGTGCCCAGAGGTTGAGGTCTCACAACTTGGCAAGTGGTGGGGCTCATTGAAATTTGAATGAGAAATTTCAAAATAAGCATTTTGTGCTATTTACAATAGTCAAATAGTATATACTACTTCCGGTCTCATTTAAAAAACTTTCTAGAGAGAGAATTGATTTATAAACATGCTGTAACATCCCTAGGCATAAGTTTCTGCATATGTAAAAATGTGTGATTTTTTTCATGTTTATAACTCATTTAAAACTTTGACTTTTTTTTCCCAGATGACATTTAAAAGTTAGATAAGTAATATTGCATGACTGGAGCACTGGTTAGCTAGACTTACCAGTGGAACAGTGGCATCACTGCTCCACACATTTCTCTTTTAGTATCTGTCTTTGCCACTCACAGCCATTCTAAGGGTTAAGTATTCCCTTCCTGCTCTTTGAGGACACTACTTTTGGAGAATCACTTGGTTTTAAATACCGACCTATTTCACAGTTCTCACTATTAGGTAAGTTGTGTTATAATGTTCAGGAAATTTTGTATTTTATGGTAGGAAAAAAACACTAAACACAGCCAAATATGCATGTTGGTTTGCAATGTCGCAGTAACTAGATTTAAGTGAACTGCACTACAGACTAATCTTTTAGTCAATAGAGAGTAATTCAGAGCTGCACCTTCCGAATGCAAACGGGAAATTCAATCTTTCAAAAGGCAAAGGATAACTCTTAAGTACTGAGTTCAAAGGATTTAATGACTTCATTACACATGGCAGTAGGCATTTAGTAATAATGTAAAAAAACTCCAGACTTTTTCTTTTTTTTTTTTTTTAATTAAAAGGTGGTAACATAACACCTGGCTGTTCAAGTGCTTCTGCTTGTTTTAATGTACTTATATTCAGGTATTTCTGGTCCCAGCAATGCTGGCAACTGAGAGATACAGAGAGGTTTTTAAAACTCAGGTTTCCAAAATTGCGGAGTTGCTCCTTATAGCTTAGTGGGGCTTGATGCAGCCTAAACAGGAATTTGAAAGTGATTTGGCAAACAAAAATGAAATACCTTTGAAAAGGCCGTATTTTCTTATGACTTACGTTCTCCAAACTCTTCCTTTTAAAAGAAATAATATTACTCCCCCACCCACCCCACCCCATCAAAACAGCCAAAATGATACCCTTTACTACTGGTTATCAGAACAAGTATCTGCTTTTATAGGGCTATCTCAACTCATTCTGTCAACTTCGGGTAAGACTTTATTATGTATCTTCTGCTTCTAACCATATCAGCACAATCACAGAGGTATTTAGGGTACAAGGGGGTGTTGAACTGTTGTTGTTTGGGGTAATTCGAAACTTGGACCCAATGCAACATTTTGAGAGATCAACAGCATTTTTTTTCACACTAGTCGAAAGAAACACATTTTGTCTGTCTACATTCCATTGCAGGTTCAGTTGGCTAGGATAGCTTCTATTTTCCATTCACAAACTGTTGAAATAGTTCAGATTTGCATTTCAACAAGGGATGGTGACCATTAACCACCCATTTCACCTGCAACAAGAACTGTTGGGTATTAAAAAAATTATTGTACAATACACCGATGGCCATGGGTATGTAAAAATACAGTCATTCACATATTCATGAATATCATAACACAAGTATGATCTTTTCAAATTTAGTTCATTTTTATTATCATATCATTTTCCATATTTGTGCGAACCTACTTTGTACCTAGCACAGAGCTCCACATTAGCAATTTAAAGTAAAAAAATGTAGTCTTGTGTATGGGTTCAGTGAGGGAGACCACAGAAAAAGCAACAACATATCATAACTTTGATACAGGATATGCACGAGATGTTAAGGGTGCATTTCTATTCAGTAATATGAGAATGGTGACATGCTGAGGGATGGAATGAAGACAATAGAGAAACCTAAAGGTAATGCACCGAATTGACAAGTAGATGTCTGTCAAACTGTGCAAGAGACTACAGCTCTTTATGCTTGAACAAGCTCCTGAAATAGGATTATAGATCTGTGAATTTGTGAGATTCCTAAATTAGAGGTCTAACCATAAAAGTTTAGTTTAGTCCCCCAACAGCCTAAATTAAAAAAATAAAAATTTCTCTCTAGGATTTTCCATATCAGTTTGTTGTTTAATTCCTGGGCGAGAAGTACATTCTTGCTTCGTAGTACATTCTAGCTTAGAGCTAGACGGGTAATGCTAGGGAAGCAACTTCCAGTAAATTGCCTCCAATCAAACCTAACATTGCTTCTGTAGAACTATGGTCAGACCATGCAGGGTTTTTTGCTTGTTTTGTTTTGTTTTGTTTTAACCGGATTTGCAGATGGCTCTTTTCCTTTTTAACCCTAAGAGGTGGTCTACATTTATCACTGCACTCGTGCTGCCACCAAGATTTGTTAAGTCAAATCTACGGGGGCTATAGCCTGGACAATTAAACGAAAAGACATCTCTGGTGGAGATAAGCTCCACCTGTTGAGGTCAATTAGTTTACAGGGCTAGGCGCCTTCTTCCCTCTAGGTAGGGATGGACTGCAAGCACGCCCTCTCCAGGGAAGAGCCTACCCCGGAGGAACTTGGGCAATCGATAGCAAACAGCTGCAACATCTGCCTGGCTAGCTCACCCCTGCCCGTCGAAGGGCGAGGGGACCGCATGGCAGCCACAACTGCACTGCACAAAAGGCAGCACAGCACCTATCTTGAGGACACTCCGGCCTCGAGTGGACCGCGCAGCTCCCGGCGCAGGGGCCTCCGCCTAAGGGGCGCGGGAGACACGGGCCGGGGGCGAAGCCAGGTGCGGCGAGGGGGAGGAGGGCTCCGCCACGCGCCAAGGAAGAAAGCCTGACTCATGTCGTGTCGTGGCGGTGGCGGCAGCGGCGGCGGGCTCCTGGGAACTGAAACTCGTGATGCTGTTGCTGCGGAGAAAAGCCTCATTACCCATTCCGCAGGCGGGGGTACACCACCCAGGGCGCGTACACCCGAGACCCAGGGCTCCAGCAGCCTCCGCGGGCCCCTCCCCGCCGCGCCCCCTCCCCTGCCGCGTGCACGCGCGCGCGCACCGGCCGCGTGTGAGAACACAGCGGACACACCTAACCTGCGCGCGCCCCGCACCCTGCCCCACCCCCACTCAGGCCGAAACTCACAGGCCGACCCGGATTCGCTCCCCCGGCCGAAATTCCCCACCCCCACCACCCCCCGGCGTCGGCGCCTCCGCGAGCCTTCGGCAATTTCCGTCAGGACACTCAGCGCTCGGCAAGGCCCGAAGCCCCGCCGCCTCCTTCTCTGCCGGACCCGGCTTTATGTCTGCGGCGCCGGGGCGCATGCGCAGACGCCATCTTCCCTCCTTCCCTTTTGCTTGCCCCCTCCCCCCGCCACCGCCACCGCCTCCTCTTGCCGGCGGTCGCCCCTCCTCCTCCTGCGCTCGGGCGCTGGTCCCTCCTCTCCCGATGCCGCGAGAGACTGGGGGATACGGTGGAGCCGGAGAAGAGCACTAGTAACAACCATCACAGCCCCCTCCCCGCCCGCCCGCCGCCCTCCCTCGGCACCCACCCACTCACCCGCCCCGTTTGCCGACACCGACCAACCCCACCTCTCGTTCCTTTGAACGGCGTCGGCTGCAGTCGCTTGCACCAGCCCGTCTGGCCACCAACGCCGCCGAGGAGCCGCCGCTGCCTGCGGCCCCCTCCCGCCCGGGCCGCGGGAGCAGCAAGGGTGAGGACGAGCCGGCTGCGGAGGAAGAGGACAGGAGCGACTCGCACCCCTCCGCGCTAGCGCACATCCCGCCGCCCTCCGGGGAGGCTCGGGCGCCGGCCCCTTCCTCCCCGAGGACGTGTGCCGAGCCGAGGCGCCTGCCCTGAGGGAGGAAAATGCTCGGGCTCCATGGCTGCCAGTGATGGAGCTGTCCCTGGGCTCCCGCTGCCACTGCCGCCGCCGCGCCCCGGCCGTGCTCCGCGAGGACCCGGCGTCTCTGCGCGCCCGCCCGCGCCTCGTTGCTGGGCTCACCGTACCGGGCGCCCCGCCGCCGCCCCGCTCCGAGCCTCGCCGCCCCGGCCCCAGCCGCGGCCAGCGTTTGCTCACGGAACAGCCGCCGCGAGCCCAGGGGGTTTGAAAGGGTCCGAGGGGCGTGGGGGGAGGGCCGAGCGGGGACAGCGGGGCCGGGAGGGGAGGTTTGAGCGACACTGAGCTCGGGGCTTGCCGGCGGCGGCGGCCCTGAGGGTGGCGAGGGGAAGGCGACACTAGCTCCGCGCAGCCTTCGTGCAGAGCGACCGGGAGGGTTTTGCAGCGGCCGCCGCCGCGGCGGCGGGAGGAGGGGTTAGGTGGCTTCTGAGTTGTCCGGAGAAGGTGGGCATTTCTCGGTTTTCCCACCCCCTCCCCTTGTCTCCCCCTTGCCTTGTCTTCCCCCTCCCTCCTGCCCCGCACCCCACGTGAAGCGGAATATAAAGGGGGGTGTGAGACTAGAGGGGAAAGTGAATGGCGAAGGACTGAAGGGGTCCCCCCTTCGGGTCCCTGGCCGCCCTGTTCACCCTCGTTCATCCTCCCTTCCCGAAGCTCGCCCTCGAAGGCAGGAGCGGCCGGCGCCTTCGGCTGAGGAGGAGGAGGAGAAGGAGGAACCGCGCCGGGCGGAGCGTCAGGTCCCGTTTTCCTCCCCGGCGTCTTGAATACAAAGATTACGGTGCAGAAGGAAATTGCACTCGCCTCCTCCGCCCCCCGGTACCCGACACAATGCACCAGCCGCCTGAGTCCACCGCCGCCGCGGCCGCCGCCGCCGCCGCTGCAGACATTAGTGCTAGGAAGATGGCGCACCCGGCAATGTTCCCTAGAAGGGGCAGCGGTAGTGGCAGCGCCTCTGCTCTCAATGCAGCAGGTACCGGCGTTGGTAGTAGTGCCACATCTTCCGAGGATTTTCCGCCTCCGTCGCTGCTCCAGCCGCCACCTCCTGCAGCATCTTCTACGTCGGGACCACAGCCTCCGCCTCCACAAAGCCTGAACCTCCTTTCGCAGGCTCAGCTGCAGGCACAGCCTCTTATGCCAGGCGGAACTCAAATGAAAAAGAAAAGTGGCTTCCAGATAACTAGCGTTACCCCGGCTCAGATCTCCGCCAGCATCAGCTCTAACAACAGTATAGCAGAGGACACTGAGAGCTATGATGATCTGGATGAATCTCACACGGAAGATCTGTCTTCTTCCGAGATCCTTGATGTGTCACTTTCCAGGGCTACTGACTTGGGGGAGCCTGAACGCAGCTCCTCAGAAGAGACTCTAAATAACTTCCAGGAAGCTGAGACACCTGGGGCAGTCTCCCCCAACCAGCCCCACCTTCCGCAGCCTCATTTGCCTCACCTTCCCCAGCAGAGTGTTGTGATCAATGGGAATGCTCATCCACACCCCCTCCATCACCACCATCACATTCATCATGGGCACCACCTACACCATGGGCACCCCCATCCATCCCATGCTGGTGTGGCCAGTACATCCATTCCCGGAGGGCCACCCTCAAGTCCGGTATCCAGAAAACTCTCTGCCACTGGAAGCTCTGACAGTGTTATACCAGCTGCACCAACTTCTGCTGTCTCATCGGGTGGCTCACCTGCATCTGTAATGACTAATATCCGTGCTCCAAGTACTACCGGCAGTATAGGTATAAGTTCTGTTACTGGCACTAATACAGTGAATAATGTTAACATTACTGCTGTGGGGAGTTTTAATCCTAGTGTGACAAGCAGCATGCTTAGTAATGCTAATATACATGCAAGCAATATTCCTAGTGCTGCTAGTGTGAGTGTCGGGCCTGGAGTTAGCAGCGGTGTTAATGTGAATATCTTGAGTGGCATGGGCAATGGTACTATTTCTTCCTCCGCTGTTGTTAACAGTGCCCCCAGTGCAGCTGCAGGGATGACCGTGGGATCAGTTTCAAGTCAGCAGCAACAACCAACAGTTAACACGTCAAGGTTCAGAGTTGTGAAGTTAGATTCTAGTTCTGAGCCCTTTAAAAAAGGTAGATGGACTTGCACCGAGTTCTATGAGAAAGAAAATGCCGTGCCTGCTGCAGAAGGAGTGGCAATAAATAAAGTGGTGGAAACTGTAAAACAAAACCCAGTAGAAGTGACTTCTGAGAGGGAGAGCACTAGTGGGAGTTCAGTGAGCAGTAGTGTCAGCACACTGAGTCACTACACCGAGAGCGTGGGCAGTGGAGAGATGGGAGCCCCCACTGTGGTGGTGCAGCAGCAGCAGCAGCAGCAGCAGCAGCCGCCGGCGCTTCAAGGTATGGCTCTTCAACAGATGGATTTCAGTAGCTCTGGCCCTCAGAGTATTTCTCAGTCACAGATCACGCAAGTACAATTACAGTCTCAAGAACTGAGCTATCCTCAAAAGCAAGGTCTTCAGCCAGTACCTCTGCAAGCCACTCTCAGTGCTGCAACTGGTATCCAGCCATCACCTGTTAGTGTGGTTGGTGTAACTTCAGCTTTAGGTCAGCAGCCTTCCATTTCCAGTTTGGCTCAACCCCAGCTGCCATATTCTCAGACGGCTCCTCCAGTGCAAGCTCCCCTTCCAGGGGCACCACCCCAACAGTTACAGTACGGACAGCAGCAACCGGCTGTTTCTACACAGATGGTCCCAAGCCACGGTAAACCAGTGACTCAGAATCCAGCTTCAGAGTACGTACAGCAGCAGCCGATTCTTCAAGCAGCGGTGTCCTCCGGACAGCCCAGTGCTGTGGGAGTGGGAGCAGGAACAGCGGTGATTCCTACTGCCCAGCCACAGAGTATCCAGCTGCCAGTGCAGCCCGCAGCAATCCAAGCACAACCTGCAGGGGCCTCTGGCCAGCCTGTTGGCCAGGCTCAGACGGCAGTATCGGTTGTACCTCCTGGCAGTCAGATTGCAAGTATTGGTCAACAAGCAAACATACCTACTGCAGTGCAGCAGCCCTCTACCCAAGTCACACCTTCAGTTGTCCAGCAAGGTGCTCCTCCATCGTCACAGATAGTCCCACCTGCTCAGACTGCGATTATTCATCAGGGAGTTCAAACTAGTGCTTCAAGCCTTCCTCAGCAATTGGTCCTTGCACCCCAAAGTACCTTGTTAACTGTGCCTCCCCAGCCACAAGGAGTAGAATCAGTAGCTCAAGTTTCGCAGCAGTTGCCTGCAGTTAGTCCTTTGCCCTCTGCTAGTAGTATTTCTGTTACAAATCAGGTTAGTTCAACCGGTCCTTCTGGAATGCCTTCTGCCCCCACAAACTTGGTTCCACCACAGAATATAGCACAAACCCCTGCCACTCAAAATGGTAATTTGGTTCCGAGTGTTAGTCAACCTCCCTTGATAGCAACTAATATAAATCTGCCTTTGGCACAACAGATCCCACTAAGTTCTACTCAGTTCTCTGCACAATCATTAGCTCAGGCAATTGGAAGCCAAATTGAAGATGCCAGGCGCCCAGCGGAACCCTCCTTAGTTGGCTTACCTCAGACTATCAGTGGTGACAGTGGGGGAATGTCAGCAGTTTCAGATGGGAGTAGCAGCAGCCTAGCAGCCTCTGCTTCTCTTTTCCCGTTGAAGGTGCTACCGCTGACGACACCCCTGGTGGATGGCGAGGATGAGAGGTAAGATCATGCCATATTTCTGCAGGCATTCAACAGATTGAAAATTAATCTATTTGGTAGTTATGTATATGCACAACATTTGTCGAAAGCATTACCTATTTTTTCTTTTTGTATATGAAAATGCGTTTTCGTGGTAAGTTTTCTAGCGCAAGAGTGTTATGGAATGGTTTCAGAGTGGATAGCAAGTTGGGTGTAAGTAATATGTAAACTATTTGACAGACTAGTTATTGAGCATTAAGTATAGGTCTGGGGGGCACCAGGTGGTTTTTGTTACTTATAAAATGCTTTTTAAAGAGATTTATTACGAACAGAAAATTTTTGCTAACCATATAATAGTAAATCTATTCATCTGAATTGCTAAAATCCTTATGATCATCTCTTGAAGGGGGGGGTTGTGGTTCCCACGGTTGTTTCTCCTTTACTAGATTGGACAATCCTTTTCACTTCTGTGTTTGATCTTAGTCTGTGAAAGATAATGTTACCTGCTTCTCCTAGTCAGACATTATAGGAAAGATGACCTATCTGGGTTATATAGGTTGCCCTTATACTGTAATTGACCAACTTTTGTGAACTTATTTAATGGTCATTTTTTCTGAACAGAACAGGAATGGAAATCTTAAAAAGTATGTCGTGGGGAGGAGGGTATACACTGTCAAAATTACCAGATTTATCTTTGATAGTAATATCCTGTGCGTTTTCCTTTTGTATAGTAGATCAAGGTGGTAGCCATTTTAAAGAGTAAGGAAAGTCTTGGAGGGTTGAATTTATAGAAGCATGAAAATAAGACTTTGTTCTCCTGATAATCTATTCCACCTGCTCCTTTCTTTGCCAAAAAAAAAAAAAAAAATACATAAAGCCAAAAACACAGTATTAAACCAGTGTTTTCGTAATTGAATTAGAAATAATGCTCTAAACATGCCATTGAATCAAATTGTGCCTTTTAAGCTGACTGCCTAGAAAAGTTGTGAAATCTCTAATGATTCTACATTGCTTTAAACTAAGTTGATTTTTAAAGGAATGTTCTTTTCACAGATTTGCTGGTCTGTGACTAACCTTGATCAAAATAGTATCATAGGAGTTAATGACAAAGGCTGTTCATTTTAACCATGGAACTTTGAATAAGCTCTGAAGACATTTAATTATTTTAGTACTAGTTGGATATTTTTGTGATTGAACTTTCATCAAACCAATTGGAAATTTATATTCTAAATGTGTATTTGTGGTTTTCACTTCGGAAAAATTGAGGGTTTTTCAAAAGAATTGCAGTTTTAGAAAAAGAACAAAAGCCAAATGTTGCAGTGAGATTTTCATGATATATATATTTTTAGTTACTTAAAAGTTGTAAAGGCATGGTTAATTGAAATACTTTAAAATCTTGTCTTTCAAGATTTTTATAATTTTTCCAGGAGTCGTGTAATGAAAACCTTGTTACCTAACCAAATGTATTCTGTATCATGTATACAAAACTGTACTTAAGAGGTAGACCTCTTCTAGGAGGTAGTTTCCTTAATGGTCCTATTATAATTATTGATAAAACTTTATTTGTTTCATATGCCAGTATTCACCTGTAATTGCTAATATTCACTATAATTTTAAAGAATTATTTACCCCAAATATTAATGTGTTTAAGTCTCAGGGGTGTGATTGAGTGAAGCCCCTGAAAATGAGGCATATTACGTGGATGCTAAATTCAGAGAAATAAAAGGTAGATGAAATACACAAGTGAAAACCACCCATTTTAAATTGAAACCTCCCATGATTTTTGTTAATTACCATTTGTGGTCTCCTGGCACGACTTTCTCCCTTTTTTTTTCCCCTGGTGGCAGGGCCTGATAGAGCTTTCCACAACTTGCTTTTCTAGACAATTAAAGTCAGATGTTGCTACTTAGAACTAGGTTTTTAATTGTAGGGATAGAGGCCAGTTTAAGCTATTTAATACAAAATTAATCTTTACACATAGTAACTGAGATGAAGATTAATTGGGGCAAATTATGTAGAAAGGTTTGGAAATAAAGGGACAGAAAGAGATACTGAAGTATGCTTAAATATTGGTGTGAAGTAACTTGAGTTGACTCTGCCTGTTTTGAATTTACTACATATTTGAACCTTTGTTAACATCAAAGTTAAGTCATCAAAACCAGAAAATTTTTGTTTCGTAGGTATCCTTTAAATGCTGAAAAATCAAAATGTGTCACCCCTAAAATACCTATAAAGGTCTATAAGGATAACCATGTATATTATTTTCTTTATGATGTTTTACTGCAAATTTATTTCTTTTATCCCTGAAGTTTAGGAAAAGTTTTGTTTTAATTTGCCCTTGGAAGGGAATTTGAAAATACCTACGAGAAAAAAAAAATGATAATGATTAAAAAAATTCTTCTTACCTTTGCTTCTCATGATAGCTTCCATGTCACTTGCATCTTTTGGGGTTTGGTCACCAGTTTCTCTCTCATGGGAGGAAGGGGTCATTATAATTTCAGTATTATGACTTAGAAACCATGTTAACAATGAAACTTTTTGGTGGTAAGGCAAATTTTAACACTTTAAAATTTAAAATGTTTATTAGGCATGTGGAAAATGCTTTCAGTTGATCATTGGGCAAGATGATAAAAATTAGAAACATGGGTCAGGCGTTCAGATTATGTATCTTGTTTTTTAAAATTCATTCTCATTAAGAAGGTCTTAATGTCTTAGCTTTTAACAGGAACTTAACCTTTATAACACAGGGAAGATATAGGTATTTCACACTGATTTGTAGTCTTTTGTGTTTTGCAACTATTAGTACAGCCTCTTATGTAAAATTGATCATACTTCTCTTCATCCTCCAAGACTCAGCTCAGATGTTCCCTCTGAAGCATTCCCTTTACCCAGGCAATGTTTTCCTAGCACTTTTTGTTGTTCCTCTATATAACGCAGTGCACACATTCAATTATAATTACCTGTCTTCCTCACAAGACTCTGAGCTCCTCAAGCGCAAGAACTAAATAAGTTTTGAATGAATTAATGAGCAGGCTTTTCTCTGCTTTTTCTGTCACTATTTAAAATTTATATTGTCTCATCATTAGCACAACTGTTAGAGATGCAGGATCATATAATTTATGCAATAAATTGAGAAGAATAAAAAGACTTGCTTTTTTGCGCCTCTTTCACCTGATCACTGAGGTGAATTGATACCTATTTTCTAAATACAATGCCTGTTATGTAGTAGGCTTTCAAATTTTTATTAAAGAGGAATGAAATTCTTATCTATGAAATAGGAGTAATACTCATTTTGTCTACTTCTGAGGATGGTAGCATTACATAAAATATTTTAACTATAAAATACTAAATTATAGGCTTTAATTTTTATTTAAATTGTACCTGCGCAGTTTAAAGGGTCAAATAATTTACATGGTTAGATGATTTATTTTAGATGATTATTGTCATGTTTACCTCCTTGTCTGTGAACAACAAGCTTATATTGCTACTGGATACGCAACATGGCTGGATGGTTAGAAGCATGGACTCTGAAATCAGACTGTTTAGGTTTGAATCTTCCTCTGTCAACTGTTAGCTTTATGTAATATTGAATTACTTAACCTCTCTGTGCCTCATTTTGCTCATTTAAAAAAATGGGGATGGTAGTATTTACCTCATAGGGTTGTTATAGGAAGTGAATTTGGAAAGCCGTTAGAACTGTGTCTAACTCATATGCTGTATATAGTGTGTGTTAAATAAAATGCTCTGTGCTTTTGTTTTGGTTTTATTAACTTCCTGGATAGAAAATGAAGATTTGACTTTTATCACCTCCTCAGCTGATCTCTTTTACCTCTGGTACCTCTTCTTCTTAATAGTTATGGTTTCATCACTCTTGGTTCTTCAATATTCTTGTAAAATATCACTTTTCCTGTCCTATACAATGTACTGCACTTGCCGTCCTCCTTCTACCTGACCCCAGCTATGTAGTACGGTCGTGTACTAGAATATATAGTATATATTTTTCTATATACTACTTAGCATATAGAAATGTTAGTAGGTACCCCCCCCCCACCAAGTTTTCATCTATTTCCTCCAAATTGCCTTTCTCCCATTCTGTATGCCTTTCTCCCCATTTTTGCTTTGCGTTTTGTGACAGAGCCTTTCCTCAGATGTCTGGTAATTCTTGGTCGGCTCCTTGCACGTTAGGAGACTGAAGAGCTTATCTAGTCTCAGTGTGACTTGTTGACTGTTAGCTTTACCATAGGGTGATCTGGCTGAAGTTCAATGTCTCTGCCCCACCCCTGGCTTAGTTTTTGCTGTAATTATCACTAATTCAACTTTCCATCAAATGTCTCTTGAGATGTTCAGACATACCAGGTATTGTTATCAATTTTATCTTCCTGAGGCAGTCTCTCATGTCCCTCTGACCTCCATGCTGGACTGAGTGTCTTCTAGACTTGGGACACAACCATTATTGTGGGATTCCCTTCACTTTCTCCTGTGGTTGGATTTCCATTTTGCAGTGATCCATGTCGTGTTCATTCCTGGCTTACTTGATGTTTTAAAATGGTTTTAGGGGTTTCTGGCTGGCTCAGTCTGTAGAGCCTGTGACTCTTGATCTCAGGGTTGTGGGTTTGAGCCCCATGTTGGGTGTAGGGATTACTTAAAAATAAAATCTTTAAAAAAATTGGTTTTAGTTTATCCTGACATTCATTTGATTATTTGGTTAGCTTAGGAATACTACATGTAAAATTGTATTGTTTTATAATTTTGCTCCATTGCTTTCTAGCTTCCATATTACTTTTGAGAAGTCTGAAGTAATTCTGATTTCTCAAATATTGTATGTGACCTATGTGTGTATATGTTTCGTTTTTCTTTTTTTTCCCCCTTGTTTACCCTTTTCTCTCTTCCCCTCTCTCTTTAATTCTCTGAAAGCTTTTGAGATTGTATCTGTTTCCAGTGTTTGGAAATTTTACAGTGATAGGTCCTTGTGTAGGTCTCTTTTCATCCATGTTGCTGAGTACTTCGTGTGCCCTTTTAGTCTGGAAACATCTTTTAATTCTGCGACTTTTTCTTGAATGATGTCTTGATTATTTCTTTCCATTTTCTGTTTCTTTCTCAAACTCTTCTTATTGGGATAATGGATCTTCTTGACTTCTTTTCTAATTTTCTTGTGTTTTCCTATTTTCCATCTCGTTTTCTTTTTGCTATACTTCTATTGAGTTCATATGTTATCATATTCCCAAAGCTTTTGTTTTTTGACTTGGCTCCTGTTAAATAGTATTTTGCTCTAATAACAGTAATACTTTCTCTTAGCTGTCTGAATATATAAATGTTAATTATATTTTTTTAAAGATTTCTTCTTGTGTGATCAGTGTCCCCCAAATTTGTTTTCTTAGTTTGTATTTGCTTTGGTCTTTATCTTTCATGTTCTAGAGCCTTTCCTTAGATGGTTGGTGGTTGTGTTGTGAATGGGGAGGTAAAATGCTAATTAGAAATCCTTAGCGAGACTTTTAGCTTTACTGTGTAGTATCCGGGCTGGGATGTTTGGTTGGAGGACTTTTGATGTCAGTATCTTCATGTCTTTCTTTTGAGCTGGTTAGATTCCTTGTAGAAGGCTCTTTCTTGCTTGGAGGTGAAGGTTGTGGGGGACAGGAGGGAAGTTGGGTAAAAGGTCTTGGAGTCTTAGCATCCCCATATATATATTTCTTCACTCAACATCCTTTTTTAAGTATGTTTTCCTGCCTATTGCTGTACCTGATTTTCTCAGTCTTGGGATATGGTGTTTTATATTCTCCAGACAATATATTTTCAGTTTTTTGTTGGGATTGGGGAAGGGCAGTTGGGATCAGTGGAGCTGGTTACTTCTTAAAAAGACTTCTAAACAATCTTCCTTATTTTAGCTGCCTCTCTCCCCCATATCCCACTTCGGATGTATGCGGTACTGCCAATTGCTGAGTCTTTTGGGGATTTTACAGTTTAAATTGGGTTTGTTCTTGGCTTTCTCCACTGTTTGCTAAAGATTTGATTTTCTAGTGTTTGCTAAGTCATTTGTCACTCAACCATCTGCTTTCCAGCTTCCAGATTTTTGTTGCTATTGTCTTTTCACTTGTTCTCTCAGTTTTTGTGGGCTTATGTCTTTATATCTTAAAAATTCATTTTTTGGGGTAATTTTAGTGGGTTTTTAGAAAAGGAGTATAAATTGTGTGTTTTTATAATTATATATCTACCCTAACTGTAGAATATTGCTCTATTAAATGTAAAGAATGATGCTAATTTTAATAAAGTCCTTGCTCCCAGATTTGATCTATAACGAGGTACATAAATTTTAAGGGTGGAATTGCTTGGCTTATATCAAGTAGAAATAAGAATAGTCTATAACTCGGTATTTTGACTCACTGAAGTGATTAGAAATGTTAGGATTTAGATTCAGTTAATATTTATTATCACATTAAACCAACTCACCAACGCTGTGAGTTAAGTTTTTTCTGTTTTACTGATGAATAAACTGAAGCTTAGTTTATTAGAGAGGTGGAGTTGTCTCCGGTTACATACATAGCAGTAGTAAAACAGCTAATATTAAAAGTCATTTTTCCAACTAAAAGTCTTTTGGTATTTCTACTAATAAAGCCAACAAGAGGTAAGGCTGTTGCCCATAAATAATATCAGAGTGACTGAAAACCTGAAAAAAAGGGAGGCTTCTTTGATTTGTGTATTTATGCAAATAATAAAATTAACCATAGAACATACTGATGTTTACCTATAAGCCCTTGGTGAGCAAAAAGTGGTTCAAGTCATCACACTGATGTACCTGGAATGCAGTAGACATGCAAATGTTAAATGAATTAATTTTAGTATTTTTTTTCTTTTGAAAGTTGTATGAAAATTATCTTTTCAGGAAAACTATTTTAATTTTCTAATTTAAATTCAGTCTTTGTAGCTTTGGCTTCAGAATTGTAAGACAAGTAGATTTTGGTTCTTGTTTAGAAAGTTGAATTTAAAACTATGAAACTATACAAAGCATGACCTGTTCTGGTGCTGCAATATTAGAAGCATGCTGCAATGTTGGAACTCTGGTGGTTGGTTTTTGCCGTGTCACCGTGTTGTTGAATATCTCATGGTAAGAATATGCTTTAATGGCTCATTAAAAGAAATTACACAAATTACATGTTTACATTATTTTAAAGAACTGTTTATAATTAATTTTAGATTCTAGGTTGACTTTTTTTTCTAGGCTTACATATTCACATGCCCTTTCCCCCATTGTTTCTTCCTCACCGGTCGGCTTGACATGGAAATCTTATTTGACCTTTCAGCATCATCGGGCCTAGTTGACCTTTGTTTTTCCTCCTTCTTGAAACACACTCTTTTGCTTTCAGGGATCTCCTTTTTAGTTTCTTCCCACCTTTCTGGCCCCTTTTTTTCAGTCTCTCTCAGATTCACCTACTCTATCAGAATTTCTTCGGATTACTGAGTCGTCTTCCCCCTTACTGCCTTTTCGCTGAGTGATCATCTGCTCTGTGGCTTTAAATACAGTGTGTATGCTATCAGTTTCTGAATGCGTACCACTAGCCCATACTTCTCTTAGCCGTCGGGTGATACCATTATCTGCCTTCATAAAGCATCTCCACTTGCATTCTCATAATCTCAACAGAGCATAAACTTATCTTTTCATTACCTAACCTCTCAAATTTCTTTCTGTTTTGTTCATCTTCATTTTAATAATTATTATTTCTTTCTAGTTCTTCACTTTAGAAACCTGAGGGCCATTCCTGATAACTCCCGTTTTCTCACCCCATACATCCTGACCATAACCTTCAAAATATATCCTGAATTCATCTGCCATACCCCTCCCCCCCCCCCCCCGGCATTGCCCCAACTCTGGTCTAACATATTTACCTCTTACTTAAAGTACTGCAGTAGCTTCCTCACTAGCCTTTTGCATACAGTCTTGTGTTTCTCTGGTATTATATCTTGTAGTCAGAATGATATTCTTAAAATAAAAATCTGTTCAGATCACTCACTTGCCCAACACCCTTTAAAGCCTTCTCATTTCTTTGAAAGTAATTACTTTTTGCTTTTGCTTACCTCTGGCATCGTATTATGCCACTTTCCCCCTTACTTTCTGTGTCCTAACTGCCTCCTTTCAGTTCCTCGTTGCCATACATTCTTTCTTCTTCCTCTAGGGTTAGGCACGCACTGTTCCTTCAGCCTGACCATCCCCTGTGTCACCTGCCCTCCGTTCCTCCTCAGTTTAACTGTCCCCTTTTTATAAAAAATTTGTATTTCAGTGTGTTAGTTTCAGGTGTATAATATAGTGATTCAACAGTTCTATACACTACTCGGGGCTCATCACAGGTGTACTAACCATCACTTTTTGATAGGCCTTCTCTGACATAGCAATCTAAACTCAGGTTCTTTGTTAATACTGTTTTTTTTTTTTAATAATGTTTATTACAGTTTGTAGTTATTTTGTGTGTGTGATTATCTCATGATTTTAGGCTTCATGGACGGGGATGTTTGGTTTGCTACTACATATGCAAAGTATATTTCAGAGCTTAACAGGTAATTAGTAAAAATCTACTTAGTGAATAAATGAAGCAAAGTGGCATAAGATAAGGACAACTTGTCTTTTTAAAATCACTATTATGGTATATTTGAAAGGTAAATAAGTTCTGTATAGATGACCATGTGATATCACTGTTTCCCCCTTTAATAGAGGTGAATCAGAATTAATTGATTACTTTTTGCTGTGTTTGAGCCAAAAAAGCAATCTTAGTTATTGCTTGTAACAAGCATTTTGTTTTGTGTTTTTCTGCTTATTTTATATTTATGCCAGTAAAAGTTCTCCAACTTGATAAAGACCAAAAAACCCCTACTTATTTCAAAATTAGAATATCAGTATTCTTTATCAACTTTTGACTCGTTCATCTACTCAACATATAATGAAGCTTAAATAGTATCCAAGTATTGTCTTGGAAGTCCTTCTGTGCAGTTTCAGCTGTTGAAAATACAAACATTTAACATGTAAAAATGTCATTTGTTTGTATTGAGAGTTTTCCTTATTAAACAGTTAAGTAAATAGTGAGTTAATTACTTGTTTAACATTCCTAACTGATCTCTTTTCCTTATGGTTATTATGGTTACTTGTTATTGAACAGGCAAGTTATGGATTATGTAAAGGGAGATGAAAAAGGTTTGGCAGTGATCAAAATTAGCAATAAATTAACTTACCTATGGGTACTAAATGGGTGTAAAAAAGTGTTAAGAGATGAGGTCTTTACTTTTAAGGTTGGGGTAATTAAAAACAGAAGGGAAAATGCAAAATCTGATGTTGTAGTGCGATGATGATCATCAGTTGTGAGAGAGACCTATCCATATTAAGCCTGGTTGCCCGGCTTAAAACCGTATTTGGGTTGACTGGAGAGAAGATTTACTGTGGTTGATTTTTATTAAGGATTAACTTTAGATCATGGTGTGTATGGATCTACCATGGTATGGATGGTATCGCCCTTCCCCATCCATGAAGCCATAGAGTAAAGAGTTACTCTGAGCTTCATGTGGTTAAGACAGATGTGATAGCATCTTATTTTCCCAGGACTCCTAGATTATTTTTGTAATATCAGCTCACCACTCAAGTTGGGGAACTTCTGATACCTTGGGTACATACCTGAGTATTCCTTTTTTGAGTAAGTTGTAGTTGGATTGATTATAAAATTGCTCATTGTGATGAGACTTCATTCTCTCCCAGCTCATCTAATTATCTAATTTCTTTGGTATTAGGCTTTCTTAGTGTACATTTGCATGATAATAAAGAGCATATTGACTAGTTAGGAATGCTTTGAAGGTATAAGCATACAATTTAAATCATATCTAGCACTAGATTATTGCTATGATACGGCTATGATACATTTCTACTGGTAATGAAACCTTACTCTTGTATGACTTTTGGGGGGTTGTTTTTAACAACGTACTTTGAAATAGATTATATCCCTTTGAGTCCTAGCAGTCTTCAAGTTGATAGGATGCTTTTGTTCAGTTTTCACAGAGGAAGAGATAGTCTGGTTCATTTATTCAGTCATTGATTAAATATTGAGTTATACTGTGTTATGTACTGTTTTTAGCTTGTTCATAGACTCTATAATAATTTAGCAGTAAGAGTAGTAGTCATAGTTGTAGGAGAGCTCAAAATTATAGTACTTAGGTACAGGATTGTTCTAAGCACTTTACATATATCAACTTATTTAATTCTCAGAAAATCTTATATAAGTTGTAAGTACCATCATTATCCCCATTTTGCAGGTGACAAAACTGAGGCATAGAATGATTAACATAAAAAAAAAAGTACTATCAAGTAACCTATTCAAGGTCACATAGCTAGTAAGTGGGAGCTAGGATTTAAATCCAGCCTGTCCGGGTTCCAGAGTTTGTACTCTTAACGACCCTCGAACTCTGTTGGCCTCTGTAGCATATGATCAGAACTGAGCTGTTCTGACAGCAGTATTGAGAGTTGTTTCTCAGTCAGCTTTCATGTATTGGAAGGCTCTGGGAACTGCAAATATCTCTTCTCTTGTTATATCCTCAAATAATCTTATTTTGATCTTGGAAGTTTGAGTGGGGATGCTACTCTTATTCTTGTACTCAAGAATATAAGCCCTGTGAGAACAAGGACCTTATCCATCCAGTTTACCTCTGTATTCTCACTGCATGCAATAGTGCCTAGCTCATAGTATGTTTTGAAGTATTTGTCCAGTGAGTGCCTTCAGACATGTGGCAGGAAAAAAACCCCATAAACATTCAGAATAGGGATATCATTACAGCCAGATACTCTGCCATTCTGTTACCATTATGCGCATAGCCATTCTAATATACAGGAGTAAGTTTCAGTTCTTCCCAGATATGTTGCTGTACTTGTTATATTAAATTCCTTCTGTCTCCCCTTCAGCAACCTATCAAATGGGTATATTTATTGAGGACCTTCTAGGTGTAAATTATTACATAGTAATGGTGTAGGCAAAGATGTAATCAAACATGGTTCTTGTCCTTAGGGAGTGTATACGACGTACATATGGTGAAATTATATGGAAACAATAAGCTAAATGACAGTTTTAAATGACATGAAATGCAAAATCAACAAATCAAAAATTTAGAAGTGGAAATCTTGAGATCTCGTTCAGGTCTTGCTTTGTAGATGAAGGAACAAGTTCAGAAAGACTAAGTGAATTCTCAGATAGTATCAGAAAATGTTTCTTAGACTAACTGGAACTCTAGTCTTGAAAATGACATAGGAAATTGCATTCAAAGTTCACAGATGGGATAGAATTGACCTTTGGTAGATCAGGGATGCAATGTTATTTGAATGGACTTTTGGGAAGTTTTGGGTTGAAGGAGAACGTTTCAGGTACGATAGTATCAATGAAAAGGGGAAGAAATAAGAAATGCATTCAGGGTATCAGTAAGGCAACAGTTGGACTTTAAATAGAGTTAAGTTTGTCTTAGGCTGTGATAGGAAGTGACTGTAGATTGAATTTGGGAGTGATCTGGTGCTCAACACTTGTTGACTAAATCACATTCAAGGAAGATTAGTATAAAATGAATCTGTAGTTTGGATTGGAATGGGGGTACACTTGGAAGCAGGAAGGACCAGTTAGGAAATTATGTTTTTTCTGTTATTTTTTAAACGAATGAAGGAAATAAAGGAATAGTGACTTCTGGTAAAGTGATTCAGTATAGAAAGAAGTGCTTTGTTTAGCAAATTTCTCAGTTTAGAAAAATACTGTATTAACTTTCCCAGCCTCTCTTCCCTCAAAGCAATATATTTCTCTTCTCATTTTGAAGAACAGACAAAAATAGCCTAATTTCTCAGAAAGGCTATTATCTATAGCTGTAGTTTTAAAGGTATGATGGGTAAGTGGTCATAACCTTCAGGTAGGATTTTTGGCAGTTTGTTTTCATGAGGTTCCTCTCTGTCTAATCCAAAGGAGATGTGTCCCAAATATATTTACTAGTGAAAAGAAATCTGAGTGTGAACTAATATTTTAGGATTGGTTCTTTACAGTAGTGGTCATAGAGACCTTTCCCTCCTTTCTTTTCGTTCATTCCCTTGCGAGTCTCTTCCAGGCAGTGGAAAGAGGAGGAATAATTTCTTCCTATCTCCCTAAGCACTCTTAGGTCTCTGTCAAAAGGGAAATGGTATATATAGTTATTTAAAATGTTAAAAGCATTAATGCTGTCATTGACACTAAATGTGAGTAATTTGATTATTTTATTGACATTTAAAGTGCCACAAAACTAAATTATTCTTTTATATGTTGGTGCCTTTTTTCACTTCACTTGCCATTTTAAATTTTGAGACTATATTCATATATGTGTGTATATACATATGAAGGAATATAATTTTTAAAAGGACATCTTCAAATTCTTAGATTACAAAGTATCCTATGTATTTGAAAGATATAATTTATTTTCTATTTTTATTTTTTAAATTTTATTTTATTTATTTATTTGACAGAGAGAGAGACAGCCAGCGAGAGAGGGAACACAAGCACGGGGAGTGGGAGAGGGAGAAGCAGGCTCCCAGCAGAGAAGCCTGATGCGGGGCTCGATCCCAGAATGCTGGGATCATGCTCTGAGCCGAAGGCAGACACTTAACGACTGCGCCACCCAGGCGCCCCTGAAAGATATAATTTAATAAGTATTTGCACAGCACTACTTCTATCCTCACAGAGAGCCTACTTATTCAAGAATAAGTGTGTATCTATACATGTAGATATGCATGTATGTGTGTGTGTATACATACACATTAAAGAAAAAGATAATAAATAACAGGCTCCAAATTCTACTGTCCTATTTATGGTCCTTTGTTTCAGTTCTTTCCACCTATTTATAATTTATTTTGTAGTATTTATATCTACCTTTGTAAGGTGCTTGAAACATTTTAGGGAATGACTTGGGATAGAAGTACAATAAATGGAAAAAGTATGACAAAGGTAGGATATGTGTCATGAGAGATATTAATAAAGCAGTATTGAGAGTCAAAAGGTAAAGATCAGATCACATGCCTTTGAAGAGGTGACATTTGAGAGAAGTTATTTTAGTAGAGAAAACTTAGACCAAGAAGGTTCAAGGTACAGGGAGTATTTATGGAAAAGAGCATAGGACATAGTCTAAGTTGGTAGGTGATGGTGTCTGTACAGGAGTATAGAAGATAAGGCTAACTATGAAAAGAGTTGAAGGCAGGATTGAGGAGTCTGGACTTAATTGGACATGGAATGGAGGGCCCATTTTAATTTTTGTGCTGTGTAGTGGCCTGGTCCCAGTGTTGGGTTTTAGGGAACTGCTGACTTTATTTGGGATGTCTAGTTGCTTCTTTCCCTAATGGGGTATGAGAAACTCATAATTCCTTTTTCTGTCAGTGGTGGAAATGGAGGCATATTCTCTTCGTGGTTACAATCTGAGATAATGGTTTGAATCAGTGACCTTGGCCTCATTAGGAAAGCTAAGGAGATAAGGACCCAGTCCACACATAGTAATGCTCTACTAATCCAGAGGTTGAACACTGGTAACTTAATCCTTTGGAATACATCTCTGGAATGTAAAGGCCTCCAAACTGCTTGAAATTGCTATCGCAAAATAAAGCCATGTGGGTACACCCCCCCCCCTAGCTATTTTTACATAGTATTTTTGGTTATTTTTTTTAAGACTTTTAAAGTCTTGTATTTGCTAGCTTTATCATCTTAAAGCAGATGAGGAAGGGGAAAGAAAAGAAATGGGATTCTAAGGCAGGTAAGGTGACCATTGGGCAAGTAGTAGCTTATAGCCTTGACAGCAAAGTAGGAGTTAGAAATTTTAAGAATACCTCAAAGAAACATGATATAGTATTGAATGATTCACCAGTTGAAAGTGAGATTATGAAATTGATAACCTAACCCACTTACATCCTAAGGAAGTTTTTGTTTATTCTTAATATTAAATTAATTTTTTTTTTCTTGGTTGTGTTTTGTTGTGGTATTTTCAACAATGACAAGGATTCTCTTTCTGTTCAGGAAGAGCTCATGTCTTAAAAATTACTTTTTAAAGATGATAGTCAAACATATTAGCAAATTTATTTTAGAAAAATGCTGCTTTTAAGTTGCCTTTTTTGCTTGGTTTTTGTTTCTTCAAGTGTATTGCTTTGGGTGCAAGGTGGTGTGAGGTGGATTGAGAAAATACGGGTTTTTGCTGTAGTGCTGTCCACTGATCAGGTGCTGATAAGTCATGAGATGTCTGGGTTTTTCCTTTTCTTTCTCTTTTTAGGCTTTATTACTGTAGGCTGTCTTAACTTCCCTTTCAGAGTCAAGCTTGGAGCCATGTCGTCTCTTCAGTTGATGCTCCCTGTTACTGTAGAATCTTGGAATAAAGTTTTGTTTGACTTTGAAGCTGTTCTTCAGCTTCATTGTGTTATTTTCTTCTTTGGGGATCTACCAAACATTATTTACTAGTCATTCTCTGAAATGACAGCAGGGTTTATATGTTTGTACAACTGTTATATTTTATTATCAGGAATTTTAGTTATTTTCAGGTTCCAGGAAGGAAGGGTGGATCCAAAATGGGGAGATGGGTTAAATCCAAATTAGATATCTTACAATGTTTCCTGCTTTTGTTCTTGAATCCCATTAATAATTAACCATGCTACTGAACCCCAATCCTTTTAGGAACAAGTATATTTAATGCTTATTGAAGGAACATGATGTTTGAATTATCGACCTCTTTAGCTCTCTTTTTTGGATAAATTTATATAAGATTAATGATAAATTTGTAGGGGACCTGAGGATTATATGACAGAGAGATGATTCTAAATTCCTTTCTCTTTTACTATATTATTGGCTGATATATTATTTAGGTAAAATATAATCAGGTTAAGTAACTTTGTCACATAATACTAAGTGATGGAGTGAGTATTCTGCTAGGTGATTTGATTCCAAAGCTTGTACTCTTAACCGTTCTGGAGATTGTCTTGGCCCACTGATGAGCAGCGAGAAGTGGCCACTGACAACCATAAAATACAGTCTTCAGCCTGTGAGGATGGAGGCATTTGACCCTGTCGATTTCATTGGATTCTCATTATAGAGCTGTACAGTAACTGATGTTCCTAATGATGATCCTTTCAATCTTAGTTATTATTTTCTCTTAATATTATTTTCTACTAATTTCTACTATTAATTTTGAAAACATTTCTACCCCAAATGATTAAATTTTCCAAATCTTTGCAAAAGAATAAACTTTAGATTTGGAGAATTTGCTGAAGTGGAATCCAATTTTTTTTTTTAAAGATTTTATTTATTTGACAGAGATAGAGACAGCCAGCGAGAGAGGGAACACAAGCAGGGGGAGTGGGAGAGGAAGAAGCAGGCTCATAGCGGAGGAGCGTGATGTGGGGCTCCATCCCAGAACGCCGGGATCACGCCCTGAGCCGAAGGCAGACGCTTAACCGCTGTGCCACCCAGGCGCCCCTGGAGTCCAATTTTTAAGACTAAATGAGTGTAGAGATAGTTTTATGACATGAACTTTTCAGTAAGTCAAATTAGTAGCCTTCTGTTGGTCTCATTTAATGAGCTTTTACAATAAGCTGTTGATACTTAGGATATATATTTTTTAATGCTTAACATGATCAAATTACATTAAGATACTTCTTAAAGTAGAAAACTCACTTAAGTCAGTTGAATCATAATAGCACATTTTATGACTCAGATCTTTTAATTTTGAATGGTTATAGCTTATATTTGCATCTCATGCTTATTATTGGAACAAGAAAATGCTAATTTATGTGAACACTTTTATAGTAAGTTGAAGAACAGGATTTATCTTGTCTTTTTGCTTATTATCTTAGAAGAGGGAGTTTATTTTTTGAGACAATTGCCTTAGGTATTCTCTTAATTCAAAGTTTTTACAGTAGTGCTGCTTTCCCTCATTTTCCTTATATGTTTCCAGATTTATAAACTTTGGAAGTATACAAAGAAGCAATTGGAACTTTTTTAAAAAATTGTAGTTAATAGTAAAGATCTTAATGAATATAGTAACTTAATTTATCATTTAATAGTAATATAGTATGAATCTTATTCACTTTTTCCATAATTTCACTTTCCACTAATATGAAATAGCCACAAGCTACTGAAAGCCAGTATTTTCACATCTTGTACAAGTTGATTGCATTTCTGGATGTTTTACTTATTGATACGCTTTTGACAGCCTAAACTTGCCATTCTCCCCATCCATGTAGGCAATCACAATGAAGGGAGAATTTTTTTTTTTTTAAGATTTTATTTATTTGAGAGAGAGAGAGAGTGCAGGTGAGAGAGCACAAGCAGGGGGAGCAGCAGATGGAGAGGGAGAAGCAGACTCTCCACTGAGCAGGGAGCCTGATGCAGGGGCTTGATCTCAGGATCCCGAGATCCCGACCACAGCTGAAGGCAGACGCAGACGCTTAACTGACTGAGCCACCCAGGCGCCCCTGAAGGGAGATTGTTTAAAAGTGGGGTTGCCTTTTGTGAAATAGAAGGCTGAAAGAGACCCACTTTGGGCTTTTTTTTTTTTTTTTTTAAGGTTTAGTTTCTAGTTGTACTTAGATTTTTAGCTCATGAGGCTCTACCAGTAGCTTATTAAATTTTCTTACTAAGAAATTAATCCAATATGCAAAAACAAAATCCTTTAACAAGTAGACATGCTGGCCTAACAAAACCCAAGTTGTGCTGTATTTGAGCTTATAAATATGTGACCTAAATGCCATGTAGTGTTCTGAGTTAAGAGACTGAACACATGAGTAAGGGAGCAGAAATAGAGAAATAGGAAGGTCTAGAAGACTGTTAAAGTGGTTGGAAGGGAAAGAGGAGGATCTAGTGGTAATTGGTGAATTATTGAACAGTTACGTTGCCTACATTTCTAAATCTAACAATATATAAAATATTTTAGAAAAAGTACCTAAGCTAGTTTAAGCAGTTGTCTGTTAGCCTGTGAGGCTTTTTGTAGTATCTCTAATCTTTCCTGGTATTGTGATGATTTATTTACTTAAGAAATTTTTGAATGCTTGTTATGTATGCTAGCACTGAACAAAGGTACTAAGGATACAAAGAAAAAAGTCATATTTTTGATCTTCCAGGAGTTTTGTCTGGTACTCTGAAAAAGCATCATAAGATCTTGATATATCTTCTGAATTATCCAAATTAAGTTATATTATGCTTCATTGTTCTGTATATGGTGTGCATGACAGCCTTTCGATTCAAGTAGGTTGATTAATCTAGGCTATGGATTAAGGAGCATAGTGGACAATGAGGTAGAGTTTAATGAGTATTAGCTTTGGCATCAAAGCTAGTATCTAATCTTGTTTATGCTACCTCTTATTGTGTGACCTTTGTAAATGTAAATGTAAGCCCAATTTTCTTACCTGTGAAGTGGGAGTAATAGCTACCCTTGCACTGTTGTTGGGAGGATTAAAGGGGGTAAAGGCCGTAATGCACCTAGCTCAGTTCTTAGTAGTTTTTGTAAATGGTAGTGCTTTTATTATTGTGCAAGTAAGAATGATTCCTTTCAGAAGCACTGGAAATTAAAATTAAAAGCTTGCCGACATAGTCGGAGACTTTCTCCATGCGATAGCCTTCTAAACCAGTGATTCTGCACCTTTGTGACATTTTTGGTATAGCTTTTCTTGCCTGGGGCTCCACAAGAGAATTAATCCCTGTAGGAAAAGAGTGACTATTCTCTCTCTCAGTCCTCCTAAGAATTTCATGTATCTGGTATCACCATTCTATATGTATATGAGCAAAGGGAGTTTATTACTTATAATGGAAGCATCAGGGATTAATTCTTCTGAGTCTTAGGCTGCTGGGACTGTATTATAACTATTCGAGAAGTGCTTCGAAATTCTTAAATTTACAGAAACAGAAGTTGTTACAAAGCACACCTTTCTCTCTTTCTTAATGAGGTAGGGGTTTCTTACAAGGAATATAGTGTCTTCTGGCTGTTTGTTAATATTCCAGAATAGAACTATTACCCTAATCAAGTGATTCTTAAACTTTTTCATTATAAAGATTGTTTTAGATGGGCATCGTGCCCTGAAGACCATCTGTTCCATACTCCGTCCCATATGGGACTGAACACTATCTCCTTAGAATGAATGGAATTAATCAGTTTGTTTTTAATAAGATAATGAGTCAGTACCTGGTTTTTAGGTTTCAAAGATTGATTGAACTGGATTTTGAAATCTAGTATAAAAGTTTCAAAACTAGTGTTTTTGGTATACCACTTCTTCAAGCCAAAAAAGAAAAAAATTTTCTAGAGCCCAGGAATCTCGGGGAATGCTTTTTTTATATACACCTTGGAGGTTAACATTGCATTTTAATGTATTAAAGACTGAGAATTTCTGCAGAAGAGAGACAGTTTTATTTATTGGCCACTAACCTTACCAACTTTTTGATCATCTAACATTTATTAATGTACTGTAGAACTAGTGTTCTTTGTAACACACTTGGGAAAAGGTTAATCTCCTTCATTTTATGTATGAGAAATGTTCTGGGTCTTATAGTTAAATGATGGTGGCAGACTTCAACTGGATCCCATCTCTATAATTATTATTCTACCCCTAACAGTTCCTTTTCTGCTATACCACCCTGTTTTTCATAAGTATTCGATTTATATTAGAAATAAAAGTAAAATTGTTGTCATGTGAGTATATATACCAAGTGAGCCATCTGGCAGAAGTTTAAGAACATATTTTGAGAACTACAGTACTGACATATTTGCAGTCTCATTTAATTGGCCTTGTCGTTGTAAATGGTTTACAGACCTTAGGGATAGACTTCGTATGAGTTAGTATATTCCTGGGGGAAATCTGTAAATAGGATAGAAAGAACTAGTTAACTCTGTAAACATTCAGGGATAGGAAGGCTGTTGAGTTTCTGTGCTTTGATTACCATTAATGTAGAACTTTTTACTAACTTTGTGTTTCTTATGTTTTAGAGTTAAAGCTTGATGTTGCTAACAAAGTAAAGGAGCCAACTGAACGTTATCATCTCCCATTTATACGTTCCCTACGTTACACTTATTTGAGAAATGGATTAAGAAAGTACAAATGGGGATGTCAAATTCTGAGGAGAGAAATTGATAAAAGATTTATCAAAGGGGTGAAAAGAATGGTTATTGGAGATGTTTCTGAAGATATATTGGTAGATTAAGGAAGGAGTTTTTGGCTCTTTTGGGAATGTCTGTAAAACTGTGGAGAGTCAGAAGTTTTAAAACTGCTAGCTGCATTTGATGGTTTCAGAAATTTGACTCAAGTTGGGGTGCCTGGGTGGCTCAGTCGGTAAGCGTCTGCCTTCGGCTCAGGGCGTGATCCCGGCGTTCTGGGATCGAGCCCCACATCAGGCTCCTCTGCTGGGAGCCTGCTTCTTCCTCTCCCACTCCCCCTGCTTATGTTCTCTCTCTCGCTGCCTGTCTCTCTCTCTGTCAAATAAATAAATAAAATCTTAAAAAAAAAGGAATTTGACTCAAGTTTTGAAGGAGTAATGGAAAGAGAAGTACTAAACTCTGGTATTACTTCTGAATAAAATTTAAAGGAGTGACCTATTAAAACATGTGAAGGAATATACACAAATTTCATTTCTTAATGGGGGTACATCCATATGTGAATTTGCTCACTTGCTGAATTGAGAATTTAGTAGTATTGGCACTTTGAAGGGCTTAATCCAAGATCTGTTGTGGCTTTTACAAAATTAAACTGCTAGCCTATACAATGCTAACTAAACTTCGTGTACCTTTTAATGTCAAATCGTATTTCTTAAATTATAACAAATCATATTTTTTAAATTATTAGCTTGATGGTGGTGATATTCTTTTCCCTTCATACCTTTTTTACTATTTTTGGCAGTGTTTTCCTTTTCAAGACATGGATTGTGACTGCAAAATCTTATTCCCAAAATGTGTGGAAAGTAGAATCTGCTGTGGAAGTGGTAAATGGTCAGTAAAATACCAGGATTAAGGCATTTTTCCAGGATTTAAATTTAGGATAGCTTATCAGGTTGGGTATTTCTCATATTTCAGGTGTGTAGTCTCATAACTGTATAGAAATAACCTGATGAGTAGTTGATTAACACATGCTTTCTTAATTTCTGATGGAAAGGATGCCCTCTCTCTAAAACATGAGGATGCTATTGACTTTATGACTTTCCTTTTTGTCACTGCAGGCTCAATATCCAAACAAGTTATATATAACAGAGTAGATTAAAGGCATTATTTATAATAAGATATCTGTTTTGTCTTTTAAAAATCCTACCCCACTTTATCGATAAAGAATTGGAGAACACCCTGTCTTATATAAAGTGTTACATAAAGTTATATTGTTTCTAATGTCATATTTACATTTATATGATTGTATTTGATTTTTATTAGACTCAAATTGAGATGAGGAAGCAAATGACCTTTGATCTCATCTATCTGTCTGTCTATCTATCTATGAATTTGAGTAGATATATTGCAAGCTATCCATAAGTAATTTTTAAAATACATTGCAATGGCGGACAACTACAACATCCATACAGAATATTATATACTCTGTTACAAACCAAAGACTGTTCTCTGTGGAGCAGAATTGAGCGGGTCGATCAGTAGAGAATAAAGTCTAATTTGTTATTGCCAGATTGTTATTTTAATCATGGTCATAAGAAATGATGACTTTAATTGTAGATATGATGTTAAATTACATTAAGATAATTAAACTCATTAAACTCTTTGTGAATGCATTTAAAAGACTGTCCTATAGATTCATTTGTTAGATAAGTCAATAGATAAGTAAGCTAGAAATTCAAATTTAAAAAAAAAAAACCTTTCTGCATCTTGCTTCTTTGTAGACACTTAAAAGGTAAGAGAGATTTCTAGGGGCGCCTGGGTGGCACAGCAGTTAAGCGTCTGCCTTCGGCTCAGGGCGTCATCCCGGCATTATGGGATCGAGCCCCACATCAGGCTCCTCCACTATGAGCCTGCTTCTTCCTCTCCCACTCCCCCTGCTTGTGTTCCCTCTCTCGCTGGCTGTCTCTATCTCTGTCAAATAAATAAAATAAAATCTTTAAAAAAAAAAAAAGGTAAGAGAGATTTCTGATTACCATTTTAATTTACTTTTAGATACAGGCGTCTCAGGTTCAATAGAAACATCTGTTTCTAGATTATTTATTTTGCTGATAGGGAGTTTTGTTACACTTTATTTCTAAGTTTTATTGCCTTGTCAAACTTTCATTGGTTGATAGAAATGACAAGGCAAGTAACTATCAACTGATCCATGTTTATATGAAATTGAAAGGAAAGAATTTCAGAATTCTACTTAAAATAGTGTTTATTTTAGCAGTTTGTCATATACTGATGTTTGAAACGAAAATATTTAATTGTTAATGAAAATAATATGACTTAAAAAAGTATAAAATTAGTAAAACTCAGGATCCTGGAGACAAACTGGTTTTAAATTTCCTGCTCTACAGCTACCAGGTGTATGATCTTGGGGGAGTTATTTCATTACTTTGTGCCTTAGTTTCCTTATCAGTAAAAACTTTGATTATTTTAATATTGTATATGTCAGTTATTGTGAGAATTGAATGAGGCAGTATATATAAAATGCATAACCTATTACTTGCTATATACTAAGCTCAATAAATGGTAAAAAAAAAATAAAAGGTCATGAATATTTTTAACTGATTTTACAAGTGAAAGTAAATTACTTGGCTGGCTCGGGGAAAATCATGTGATTTTTGGGTAGTGAGGTCGAGCCCCATGTTGGGTGTAGAGACTACTTAAATAATTAAATTTAAAAAATAAATATTTGGGAGCTTCATTTGATTTTTAGTAAAAAAAAATGCAAGAGGGACATTTATGGCACTAAACTTGGTTTCCTGTGGACATTTTTAAAGAAAAAAATGAGACAAATATTTTATTCCTTCCATTTTTATAATATAGCAATAAAAGTTTATACATGATTTAAATTATCAATTTAAATTGGAAGACCTTTCGGTTTTTTATCCACCTTTTCTATCATATGTTTGCTGTCGTCTAAAGTTAACTTCTACAACTATTTAATATAAACATAATTTAGTTTTCCTGTTTGTGGGTGAGAAGATTTTCTCTTTTAATCTCTCACATACTTTCTTCTGAATCAGAGTTCTCTCTATAGAGAACTGTTTACTAAAGAAATTTAAAAACTTACAAGCAAGACTATTACCATCTGACTAATTTTCTGATATTAGTACAGAACATGACATAATGTCAGTTCCATTAGGATGAGTTTTTAAAGAAAGATTGGTATAAACTTTTCATATTAAAAAATGTAGATTTATATTTCTTAGTGGACATTCCATAGGTGTGTCAAATATGGTACCTTATTCAGAACCTGTTTATTTTTTACTTTATTTTAAAATAATTTTAGACTTAACCAAAAAGTTGCAAATTAGGTCATAGAATTCTCATATACTTCACCCAGTTTTCCTTAATGGTTGTATTTTACATAACCATAGAACAAATATAGAAATCAGGAATTAATACTAACCAATCTGTAAACTTTATTTGATTTTGACCATTGTTCACTCACTAAATGACCTTTTTTTGGTCCGGGATCTAATCTAGGATCTCATACTCTTGTCCTTAATTGTCCTATCTCCTTAGTCTCCTTCAATCTGGGATGCTTCTCTCTTTGCCTTTCACGACTTCGACACTTTTGAAGGTACTAGCTAGTTAGAATGTCCCTCAATTTGTGTGTCTGATGTTTTTCATGATCAGATTGGGATAATGCATTTTTGGCAAGGATACCACAGAAATAATGTTACGTCCTTATCAGTGCATTATATCAGGAGGTATGTGGTATTGATTTGTTCTGTTACTGATGACATTATCTTGATCATTTGGTTTAGGAGGTGTCTGCCAAGTTTTATACTCTTAAAATTACTCTTTTTCCCCTCAGAAATAGCAAGTGTTTTGTGGGAAGTATTTTGAGACACTGTAAATATCTTGTTTCTCATCATGTTTTCAATTTCTCATATTCTCATCATAATTTCCGTTAATTTTAGCATCCATTAATCTTGCTTGATCAGAACCTTTTGAATTTAATTCTGCAACATCTTTTTGTTGTTGATGTATTTCTTGTTATAGATGGAGAAGCATCTCAAAGGAATTAATATAAAGGCAGCATAACTCCTAAAACGTCAGTGTTTTTCTTTCTATAGTCTTTTCATCTGTTTCTAAATGCACTTATTAGGGATGTAGCACAACTCAAGATCCTGGAATAAAAAATGTGATAGAAAGATGATCCTTTTTTTTCCCCCCCAGTACCTTGTATATACTTCAGTATATGCTGGGCATTATAAGAACAAAGCCAAATGTTTCATACTAGCAAAATAAACAGGTGAAAAAGAGGTAAAAGTAATGGGCTGGGTTAATTATAAAAAGAATTTGTGAGAGGAATTTAGAGAGTTTCTTAAACTAGACTTCTACTAAGGTTTTCTTTTCTTGTCAAATCTAAAGGCCTTTTTCATTCAGAGGAGGCAGTGGCAAATTTAAATGTTTTTGTGTTCTTGACCTTGAAGTTGCCTTTTTTATATGATATATTTATGATTGCCTTTTATCTTTTATTCTGTAGTGGATTGACTACTAAAAAATGCATTCTGCATTATTTCTTTATCTGTTTTACCTTGTCTTATACCTTAATCAATGAATCATGAAGACACATTACTTATCTCTTGTTTATCTGTTAACTGATGTTTAAACCTAGTGGAGTAACTTGAATCCCAATAACATTTTTGGATAGTATCTTTTCCAAAAGGATGAAGAGAAAATACAGTGGTAAATCTTGGAATTTGGTAGTTTTTGAAACATTCTAATAATTAGGGTTTTTCATTCTTATTACAACTTTCTTCTTTTTTAGAAAATTGCTTTCCATGTAAGTGTCTACTCTCATAATGCTATACATTCCTTGAAGTTTCAGGCTTTCTTCCTTATTTTGGTGTTTTTGAAGTGTATCCTACTTGACAGTATACACAAGATTGTGAATTAGAAGTAATCTTTTCCTCCAGAGTCAGTACAATACTATGGCTAACTAATTCAGAGGTAGCTGGTTTTGTTTGTTCATCCCTTTGCTTGCTTTTTGGCAAGATCTCACTTTTTGAAACTGAATATTTAAAATCAGATGTTCTGGCAATATCTGGTTTGTTTTCTTACTAATTTTGAATCTGGAAAAGAACATTGGACAATCTATAATAGGTGTTAGAATTTAGCTAAAATTTTATCATCCTAGGATGCCTTTGAAGTTCTGCCGACCATATTGGAAAGTTAATCTGAGAAACTGATGACCCCCAAGAGATCCATGAAAATAATACTTTTGATAATTTTTATTTTCTTTAGGATTAGAAAGTTGAACTTTTTAGTGTCTACTTTAGATATCAGCCACTTCACAAAATTCTTCTTTTTGTTTCTTGATCAGTAGACTTCATTCACTTGTGAAACATTTACTGAATTAACTCACTGCACTAAGTATTTCTATCTGGAGAGAGAGACTCACGGTTTCTGTTATGGCTGTTCTTTGATTTTCTTCTTATTGCCAATTGGGACTGTTCTGGGCACCTGGAGGGGTTCGTGAGAAATTCTTTTTCTTTATAGACGTTGCCTCAGAACCAGTGAGAATGAGTGATAAAAGATGAGTAAGAAGAATATGTTAAATATCATGCTTCCAATTTAACCTGGAATGTTTTGTTTTAAAGATAATTTATAAGTCTGTAAATTAGCAAGTTCAATTTTAGTCAGTTATAATACAAGGGAATAGAAATAGTCTCTATAGAAGCGTATTGTCTCTTATTTCATTGCTTAAAAATGATTAGGCTTAGCTTTTTCTCTTTCTTCGGCATTAGAAATGCTTAAAACTAATAAGCAGTATATGCTCATTTAATAATTTAGTGTTGAGAACAAATGTTGCAAATAGTCTAGTTTGCACATTTTGGGAGAATTTCTGAGAGTGGTATTTATATATCAAATACTTAGATTTATTGTTTCTGATTTGAATATAACTGGATTTTCAGTAAGAATCTTTAAAAATTTAAATATTATTGATAATATTCAAATGATTTGATTGAGGTGTAGTGGATTAATACCTTCTAACATCCACTTGACTTCCTTTGTGGCATTTTAGCACCGGTGATTTTGTTAGCTTTGTTTTGGAGTTTATTCTCTAGTGTTTGAAATACAAGTTCTTCAGTGGAGTGCTTATTTTTTTCATCTCTTTAAATATCACATAGAAGAATGCTGTCTATTAAAATAGAATTAAGTAAGGTCCTACTGTGTCATTCTGAAGAGCCTTTATCAGTAGTAGTCTCAGAAAGGCTGCTCTTTCTTGTTTGAATAATGATCTCATTTTGAAAGTGCCTTTACATTTTTCTTAATAAATGATACATTACCAAATCTACAGGCTTCATAAATAATTAACTCCTGAAGCAAGAGAGATACTGGCTCTCCTCAATGATTCAAAATAATTTCTATTTAAGGAAATCTGTTCATTTTTGAGTATGAATATGTTGAATCCACAAGTTTTGATATATCAGGCAAAATAAAGATGTTATTTCCTGAAGGTCATCTCACTTGGGAGAAGTTTATGAGTGGATATACTTCTCCAGCCCTATAACCTATCCTAAGAACATTTATTTTTCTTTTTAATATGTTTGTATTTTTAAGTTATGAATTCCATGGGGTGTGGTAAATGAATCAATGGTTTAGAGCTCCTACTGTAGGAGAAATTGTAGCCTACTGTTAATCTGAGGAAGGTATGATTTGCTAGGAGTTATTTTTCATTGTCAAAGTGAAGTGAGCCCGTAACTTAAAAAAAAAAATTTACTAGTTGTATTTCCTGTTCCCAAATGGAATGCTCCCTTTTTGCCTGTATTTTCAATCAGATGTACTGTTATTACTGATTAGTATTCAAGAAATGAAGGAAAACTGGGAAATTTGGAAAATCATATCTTTGTAGTTTCTGAATTTACTTTTTAAAACTGTATCTTAAAGTAGTTAAGGTTTACTTAGATCTCATCAGTTTGGAAATCTTTAATCTTACGGTTTATATTAAAATATCAGACATGAAAAAGAATGATTTGTCAAGGAAATTGATTAGAAAAGACTAGAAGGTGATTTTTTAATAATTAAAATATACTTTTATAGCACCTGTTTGCACAGTAGTCCCTCCTTATCTATATGGGTTACATTCCAAGACTCCCAGTGGATATCTGAAACCACGGGTAGTACTGAATCCTGTATATACTGTCTTTTCCTATACATAACATACCTATGATAAAGTTTAATTCATAAATTAGATACAGCAAGAGATTAACAACAATAATAAAATAGAAATAGAACTTTAGGTAATAAAAGTTATATGAATGTGGTCTCTCTTTCAAAATATCTTATTGTATGTACTCACCCTTCTACCTGTAATGATGCGAGATGATAAAATGCTTAGTGATGAGATGAAACGAGGTGAATGACATATGCATTGTGACGTAGCATTAGGCTACTGTTGACCTTCTGATGGTGTGTCAGAGGATCATCTGCTTCCGTATCATGGTCGAACAGGGTAACTGTAACCACGAGGCTAAAACCGTGGGGGGTTTTGTAGGTGCTACTAAGATGGGAGGTGGGGGCAACTGTAGTAGCTACAATGAATACATGAATAAGCTAGCTCTGATGTATTAATTCTAAGCCTTTTTCATCTGTTAAAAAGCCACCCCTTAAGAACTCCAGCTGTGGAATACTTTGTTATCTATTTGGGATTATAGTGGGTTTTTTTTTGACTCTTGAAAAATACCTAATTAGAGTGCAGTTCTTGAGATATTTAGTATTCAGATCTTTTTCTAATTTGTACTCCTTTCCTCTCATCATCCCTCATATACCTCCTCAATGTGATTATACTGTAAAATACTGTTGCAGGCTGTTGCTCAAAAAGTATAGTCTTCAAAACTAAAAGACTTTAGGACTTAAAATCTACTAGAAACTTAACAAAATAGCTGCCACATAGGCTTGTACATTACTTTCGTAGTTATTTATTTGATACCTCTTGCTAGATGGCAGTTTCACCCCCTTGACGTCTTTTAGATTTCTTTTTTCCCTTCTTTACATTTTGGAAATCACAGATTTGATGGTTAAATTCGTAGGTTTTCTTTTCTTAGCCCAAACTGTTTTCATTTCTCACTTGTACAGAATTGAATATATTCCTAAAGCAGAAGGGTTAGCTTGTCTTTTTCTTCTTCAGGCTTTAAAAAAAATTGAGTCTAAATATTGTTAGGTAATGGAATAACGATTCCTTTTCAGCTGTTGGTCTATTTCCAAACTGGCTGGCAGAGCCAGGAGGAAGTGAAGGCTTAAAACACTAACTTTGGTTGGTTGTTACCTTCTTAGTGCTGAGACTATAACCTTTGTTGGTTGATTGATAGAGAACAAGAGAGCACAATCCTCGTTCCACTAACAGGTAAGGAACCCTTCTGATAACAAGTTGGCGTGAGAGAAATTATTTGTTAGTGTTTTTTTCTTAATTTATCCCAAATATAACCTGTCCATGAAATGGTATAGTGTGACTGTGTTCTGTACAACAGGAATGTGCAGCACCTTTCTATTTAGAATAAGATCTGAAATTTAATAGGGACGTATCACTCTGTACCACAAAGTATAATTGATCTGTTTTCCACTATTAAAATTTATTCTGCAGTCCCTATAACTTTAAATACATATCTGCCTATCTTATTCTCCTTTCAGCTTTTCCTTGATCAGATGCTATGTGCTTTGAACTTCCTTCTCTTATTTACCTTATTCCTATAATAAAGCAAACTATTTTTCAGTATCTTTATCATCATCTATTATTTGAGTGTATCTTACTGCTTTAATTTCTGCATTGTAGCCATTAATGATTTATTTCCTGGTCCTTCTTGACCCCAAACCAAATGATCATACATTTAAAAAAGATTTTTAGATTGTATTACCTATGTCCACTATTCTGCCCTCCCACTTTTAAATATGAGTGCTTGAAGAATAAATCTTTTTCAGTGATAGTAGTCATAACTTGATAAAATTTAGGCTTAGCTTTGTATTGCTATAATATGGGACTGTAGTCTGATTAATTCTTTTAATTACTGAAGACTTAAAAATGAGAACAAACTCAGCTTCTTAGACAATTCCCAAAGTTTAGTAGTATTTCTGTTAATATGCTTGATTATTCTGTTTCTCCTTTTCAATCCATCTTCTTCTCTTTGACAGAAGAATTAACTGGCCCTCCTCCTTTGATATATCTGAGGTCGAGTGCCTTTCCCTGTCCCTTTAAGACAACTGTGCTCTTATTTCTAGTCATAATTTATCATTTTTTGATTCAGTCTTCCACTCGAAGTTGGGTGGTTTGTCACAGAGTATGTTATGGCTTACACCAAGATAGGTCCCTTCTTAATAGTTACTGAAGAATTAATCATTTGTGGTAACAGATTTCTAAAGTTCAAATTAAAAAGGCAGTAAAGAAAGTATGCCCAAAGGTAGCTCCTTTTTATCCTGAGGATAAGTCATTACAAACTCAAATGACCAGAGAATGTAATTTCTTAATAAGAATTTTTTCTTAAATCTATATTCAGCTCTCTATTTCAGTGCTTCTCTCCTACCAGAGGTGCAAGGAGTGATCCTAGAACCACAGATACAGCCAAGACCACGGAGAGCTTTTGACGTCAGGGGTCCACTTTCTCCACTGAACCCTTGGAGGCAGAATATCCAGCTTCTGGAGAGAGTGGGAAAGGATAATAAACAAGTGGGTGCTTTCCATTATTTACTTGGGTTTATTTATAGATTGGAGTGTCCTTCCATTGCCCATTTAATTCTATTGGTATACTCCTTGGGTTCATATAAGAACCAAGTGGGGCTGCAATCTGTTTGTTTTTTCTAAGAATGCTAACTAGTGCCCATTCAAAAAAGAGACCTACAATTTACTTAATTTTCTCTCCAGATAATTAAAGCAGTGGATGATTTGGGGGCACTAGATTTGGTGACTGCCTGTGTAGTCCACAGAAATTTAAGAAGGAATATTTGCCCATTTTAACCTTTAATGGTATTAGTGGACTTCTAAAAGTGCTCTTTTATATTCCAGTAATTAAGAAGTTTTTGTATTTCATCTTTGGGCAAGCTGGACATCTGAACTCTCCTAATTTATACAGTCTGATGTCCAGGTGTTATCCTACCCTGTTAGAACTTTTTGGTCTTTTTCCTACCTCAAACTTTAGGACTTCATATTAATTAGATCTTTTAGAAGATGTGATAATAGTACCGTTATGGTTTTACTGTCAAATTGAGGCTTCATCCTTCAATAAGATAAATGTGAATGATGATAAGTTTCAGGATATATTATCCCTGAAAGCTATGTTAAATATATACTCATAAGTAGTTTTCCAGTCCCTAGGTCTAATGTTATTTGTGGCAAAAGAGCCTTGTCCTAGATGTTTCCCATGGCATTAAGATAGTTTTCTCTTAGTTTCTTTGATGCCAAGGGTAGGATTTGATTCCAGGAAGTTCTTATCATCTACAATGGGTAGAACGTGAACTTTGGTGTCTTTGGCAAGTTTTCATTTTTCCTTGGTGGATTCCTTCTGTGACTCCAGGTATCTTGATAATGGGAGACCGGTTTATTTGTTCTCTAATTGCCCAGATTTCTTTCAACTGGTAAACATCATACTTCTTCAGCAAAAGGAACTCTTCTAGCAGAGCCTTCATGGATGATATCTGTCACACATGCAGCACCTGCAGTTTGGAAGGCAGTGGTGAACGGAGCCACGCAATATTTCTAGAAGACACAAGGATGAGAGAGCCACCTGATCTTGTCATTTATAAACTTTAAGATTTACTCTGGTGTACTCTTGGTCTGGAAATGGAAAGGCTCAAATAATGAAATAATTTTTTCAGATTGGAGTTTTACATGGCCATGCAGATATTCTTTTCTGTTCAGAAGACTGAAATAGAGGAAGTATGAGAGACTCCTTTCTTTTAAAAGCAGCTCTCTGTTTCACTTAAGATTTGTGGGGTTGAAGATCACCTTAATGAAGCAGGCAACCTCCCCCCTTTTTTTAAGTATCACAGGAGATCCCAAAAACATCTGAAACTGTTTTTTGTTGCCTGACACTGAAAACTAGTAAATACAAGGTGAACTTCTTAATTATTCCCAAATTACTTTTAGTATTAGAATACAGTCTTTTAGCTTATCTTTTTCTGGTCTTGAGCCTTAATTCTTATTTGTCAAATCAACAAAGATTCCAGTATGAAGTAGAGGAGACATCTTTTGAGATCAAAGTAGCTTGGTCAGTCTTCCTATAATAGTAAATACCTGTTAAATTTGAGGTATTGTTCTGCATTGAAGGCATACTAAAGTTTGAATGATACTGAAATGAAGAAGTATTTTATAGAGCAAAGGCAGTTAGTAGTATTAGAATAAGCCTTTACATGTGAATAAGTATTACAGAATAGTTACCCAAATGGAAGGAGTTATCAAAATGTTTCTGTTTTTCTCTTTGGTACCTATTAACTGGTCAGTCAAAAGCTATTAAAGAAGTTTTTAAAAGTTACCTGATGCTGCCAGTTTATTTGGTATACTTTTTAGGAGTAGAAGTTCTAGAGTTCGGAAGCATCTAAAATGTTTTAGGGATCTTGAAGGTCTTAGGAACCACACTTACTAAGTTATAACCTGGCCTTTAGTCTTTCTTTCCATGAGACCTGTTTTTTTCCCTCATTAATTATAAATTTTTGTATAGTACTTAAAAGTTTAAAAGATCAATTTGAACTAAAATTTCCATAGGGAGCTCTGAATCCCCATGAATGATTATAGCTTTTTATGCTTGATTTGTTGTTAAATATGAATAAGACAGTCTTTACAAACACATAAATTAAAAGATACCCACCATTTTAGAAAGAACTCGGGAAATAAAAGTGAAATTTGCTTGGAAATTAAGTTGAACTCTTTGAACCACAGTATCAACCAGTTTATGGCCTGTGCGATTATTAGCTTTTTGTTTTGGCTTTAAAGATGAAAAGTGATTTAATCTCTTAACCTCATGCTTTGATTAAATTTTAGCTCTGTTCCTTAAAGTGTGCAAAAGAAATGTAAGTGCATTTCCATTCACCTCATGCCACTAAAAGCTATTTAAAAGTGAAACTTTTTGTATATTAATGTGAACTGATTTGTTTATTTAAACTTTTATTTTGATACGTTTTCCTTTCAGATTTTTTAATATTTCGTGTCACTATGCAATCCTATATTTTTCAGTGTTTATTTTATGATTATTAGTATAAGCTAATTTTTTTCCTAGAATGACTAATTGTGTAATATTTGTATTATGTGATCATTTGAAAACTAATAAATATTTTCTCCATGAAAAAAATGCACTTACTGATAAATGGCTTATTTTTGTTTCAGGAATAGACAATGAAAACAACAGTATTTTTAAGTGTATTTTAATTTTATGTGTCTTCCTCTAAGTATTTCTGAATATATATCCTATTCTTGTGTATGTTAACCTTTTTTGAAAAAATTTTTTAAAAAACTGTAAATTAAAATGATTCTTCGTTGGGTCACCCAGTGCCAAATGTATGAAATAGGTGACCTATTTATTTAGTCTTTTTTTCCATTTTCCTGATTAGCTTCATCTTTGTTTCCGGAAGTGGGGTTTCTTCCTTTCTTTCTCTTTCTTTCTTTCTTTCTTTCTTTCTTTCTTTCTTTCTTTCTTTCTTTCTCTCTCTTTCTTTCTTTCTTTCTTTCTTTCTTTCTTTCTTTCTTTCTTTCTAGATGTTGTTTTGGTGTGTCCATTTTGCAAACCATTAAAACTCTTGAGCAAATATTGTAAATATCAGGAATAAGACAGTCAAATCTTTTAAAGTGAGACTGATCAAAATATAACTCCTTACAAAATAGCAGATAAAAGACAAGTCTTCGACCCAGAAAAAGAACATTTGGAAATAATGGCCTATTGGAGAACTACCCAATTCACAAGAGCTGTTAATAGGAGAAGAAAAATATTTCATATTTTAATGTTCTGTTTGAACAGATAATCACAGAAGGAGAAATCTTGACTTCAGAGCCTCTTGCTTTTAACCTTATCAAGACAACATGGAAAAGGATAAAACTTGGTTTTTATGATTCTTTATAGCTACATAAACTTTAATTGAAGCCACGGAACAATTTACCTTTTCTATGCAGTCTGCTAGAAGCAAGAGGGGTTTCTCTTTTAATTCAAAGAAAACATGTAAGAAGTGGACTCCAAAAATTAAAAACATTGTGATGGGGTCCTAGGCAAGAAATAAAAGTTGAATTAATGACAACTTGTGTATTAAAATGAAACTGTTTGGCTCCCCAAAGAAATTATACTCTGAAAAAATAAAAAGGAAATTATGATTTAGAATAGTTACTGTGTTGCGGGGGTAGAAGGAAGCTAAAATCCTTTGCTTTATTACTCTGGTAAGTTTGGAAAAGGAGTTAAGATTCTGTGTATAAAATTTTGTTTTTAGAATTAAAGCCATTAAAAGATTCACAGACATATTTCAATGGAAGGCTATATTTTTTACTTGAATACAAAAAATTTATAAGCTTTAATATATGTGCATAAAAGAGTGGGGTGTGGGGGGTTAAATAAAAATTCTGTACCAGAAACTTCAAACATACTATAAAAATAATGGTGAAATGCGAGTTTTAAGTACTTTAATTTTTATTATGTGGACTCTTCCTTACACTGTCTTCAAAATAAAAACATTACAGAATGTTAAACATGGCTTACCTTTATATCTTTGAGGTATGAGAACCTAGGCTTATTGTTTCACCATCATTCGTTGGATTAACTATAGTATAAAATTTTGTTTTATCTTTAGTGAGGAGACAAAATAGCTTTTGTTTAAAAAAAGTAAATGTCACATAAGCAGTGTGGCTGACAAAGTACTGACCTTACAGTTTGTTGTCAATATGAGCTCAGATTTTATTCTTATTTTACTTTGCTATATTGAGACAATTGCAAAATGTCAGTGCTTCGATGTCCTAAGCAATTTCTTGCTTTTTATTCAGGTATTTTTATTTCCCATTAAAAAGATTGCATATTAATGTAGTCCTAAAATGTTGAAAGATTTTTTGTTTTCAAAGCTAAGCACATAGGTGCTCTAAAATTCTTTTCCACTAGTATCATCTAAGGTAATTAGATTACTGCAGTAAAAATGTTAGGGAACTTCAAAGTATGCTTCGGAGTTTTCAGGAATTATGATCAAAGGGATCTCTACTCAAGAGGTAAGGTATGGCATAGGAAGAAAAATGTTAAATGTGTTCAACGTAATGTCTGATGGTAAAGTCAAACTACAACAGATATCCTTGGATTTTCAGACAGATGTAGAATTAGGAAAATAATTTTTCTTAAAAATCTCTCCGAGAAAAGAGAAAAAGATGAACCACAATTTGTTTTTGTAGGACTTTGAAGTGCATTTAGATACAGATATCCACAGACATTGTACCTTTGGTGTACTTAGCCTCCTATATTTCAGGGTATCTTTTACCTGTGCTCTCTGTTTATCGTTCATTTTTAATTGGGTATTTCTTAAGCTCTGAGCACTATTAAAATATTATACTTTGTATGAAAAGTTGAGTACATATTCCATGAAATTATTGTCTGGCTTCATCTTGCCTGTTTTAGTTACATGATATCTAGATTTTAGAAAAGAGTTGTACTGTTTATCTTGGTTTGAGAGATTAATTTGAGAGTTTTAAAAGCATTCATTTATGCTGTAACTTAGGCGAGTTTGTTATCTAAGGCTTAAAAATAATGTTGGTTAGTATATAAAATCATTTAGAGAAAAAAGTCATGCTGTTGTTCTCTGAGAAATATTAAGTAGGTTCATAGAGTGAAGTGTTAGCATATACTATTTAGTATATCTAGAATCAAAGGAAAATGCAATATTCAATACAAATCTAGAAAAATGATTTAGTTTTTTTCCCCTAGAAATACTAGTATAGTTTATTCAATAGATGGTAACCTAGAAACCACAATAATCTTCCATCCTATCTTTTAATTTTTCTTCTAAGAACACCAGCTTGTGGACATTTGGTGTTTAGTTACAATAGTTGGCTGTCTATTCCACTTTCACCTTTATGGTAGAGCAAGTGATAATGTTGATATGTGAACTAGAGAGAGAACTCCCTACTTCATGAGGGTAGATGATTTCATGTTCAGAATGCTTAAATGGTGAGAAGTTGATCCAGGATTTGCTTCCATGTCAAATTTTATTTGAAAATTACCGTAGACATTATCTGGTTTAGCACTCTCATTTTATATACAAAGGAATGAATATCCAGGAGTATCTCCTGTATTTCTAATACCACACGATGGAGACACAGTTGTAGGACTCAAGGCTCTTGACCGCAAGCTCAGAGATCTGGACTGTGCTGCCTCCTCATGTTGATCCTCATTCTGGACAACATAAAGCAAGTCTGATTTCCTTCAAATATGACAGCCTCCAGATGTTTTAAGATAGCTGTAATAATTTCAAGCCCGTCTTGTTTTTATTTTTAAATGGATGAAGCACGTCCATTTTATTGCCCTTATTCATGTCACCTAGTTTTGAAATCCTTGAAGGTTTTTTAGGTCTTCTCTGAACATGCTTCAGTTTATCATTGTGCTGAATGTGTGACACTGAGCCAACACAGTCCAGGATTGTTCAGCCTGGTTGGCCCTAGAATACTCGCGTCACTTTATTTATCCTTACATATCCAGTAAGGTGCTTAATTTGGTGCACAAAAAAGTTCCATGGAGATAGGCAAAATATTTTGCTATCTAAAAATTAGTCTTAGTAGTCTTTATGTACAGGCAAATGTGTACAGTTCCATGGGAAAGAAACAAAAACGAATATGTAAGAACTTGAGAAGTCATAGTTTAAAAGAAGTACAGTCTTCCATTTTTTTCTTGCTTAGTTCTGACTCAGATTAGCTATCAATTCCATTTTAAATGACTTGTATAATGTGAAATGTTATTTTTCAGGTTGTCCTTGCTAATTTAAGGGTAACCAGGCCCATTGGAGCTAAACTGTTGACATGTGACTGACAGAAGAAAATCAACTTGTGTTTAGTAACATAATTAAAATTAGAAACAAAAAGCTGCTTCAGTGGAAAGGTTTGGGATATATCCCAAACAGCGGAAGATGGTGAAATAGCTGCCCTGGAAATCTGAGAACGTGGCCTAAGTTGTAAGGAAGGCATAGTCCTTCTGTTGCCTCTCGAAGTATAGTGCAAATACTCTGCTAGAGCAGTGTTTTAACCTAACAGTGTTTTATATTACCAATTAAATATTTAGCATTTTTCACCCCAATTTTTAAATTGAGCTCCTGTAAGACACAAGGTGTTTGTTTAATGGTTGCATGTACCTCACAGGTACACTTTTACCTTTGTTTGAGAAATACTAGTTTAAAATGGGGTGTAGTACCCTACCTGAGTTAGAATTTTAGGGCAAATGAGGGAGAAAAGAGCACACACATGCCTGCTCTGTTCAGCTTTGGCCAGCCTCTTTATGTGTATTTACCTAATTTAATCCAACTGACCTGTGAGAAAGGTGATTTTTTATTTTTTATTTTTTTATTTTACACACACACATGCTGAAGCCCAGGGGTTTCAAAATCTGCCCAAGGGCACATAATCAGTAAGCAAGAAAGATGGCATTCGAAAGATCTGTCAAAATAGAATACTGTTTCACCATTGGTTGACAAATATCTTTACTAAAAAGAATGCATATTCTCAGGAATATTTTTTTATAGAACATCAGTGTTTAAGGTAGATAAAAGGGATATTTTACTTAGTATGGACTTCTAAATTGATTTTTTAAAAAAAGAATAATTTTAGTTTTACAGGAAAATTGACCAGAAAGTACAGAGAGTCCCGCCCATCCCCGCCCCCAGCCAAGTATATACCCTATTTTCCCTCCCGTAGTTTACCTTATTAACCTCTTGCTTTTGTGTGGCACATTTGTTGCAATTAATGAACTAATATTGATAGACATCATTAGGATTTACTTTTGTGTCATACAGTTCTTTGGGTTTTGCTAAATATTTTTGAAACAATGAGAGGTACTGATCTGTAATTTTCCTTTCTTGTAATGTCTTTGTCTGATTTTGATACTAGATTTGCCTCAGAATGAACAAGGAATTGTTCCCTTTGTTTATACTTTCTGAAAGAGATCGCAGAAAGTTGGTATCATTTCATTAACTATTTGGTAGATTTCACTAGTGAAGCCATCTGGGCTTGGTGCTTTCTGTTTGTGAAGGTTATTAATTATTGATTCAATTTCTTTAATACAGATAACCTTCTTCAGTTTGTTTCTTCTTGTGTAAGTTTTGGCAGATTGTATCCTTTAAGGAATTGGTTCATTTCATCTAAGTTTTCAAATTTGTGGCGATAGGGTTGTTCACAATACTTCTTGTTAGCCTTTTAATGTCCAGGGGACTGGCTGTAATGATCACTCTTTCATTTGTAATATTAGTTGTTCCTTCTTTCCTTTTAATTGTTAGCCTGGCCATAGATTTATCAATTTTATTGATAAAATAGCCAGATTTTGGTTTTGTTTTTTTCTCTATTTTACAGCTTTCAGTTTCATTGATTTCTGCCCTAATTTTTATTTCTTCTACTTGCCTTAGGTTTATATTGCTCTTCTTTCTAAAGACTGTTTTTTCACTATCCCAATATTTTGATAAGTTGTGTTTTCATCTTGTAGTTTGAAATATTTAAAAATTCCTCTTGAGAATTTTTTTTTTACACCAGTATGTTATTTTGAAGTATGTTGTTTAATCTCCAAGTATTTAGGGATTTCCTTCTACCTGTAAATATTTGTTATTCATTATTGACTTTAATTCCACTACTGGTTTGAGAGCATACTTAGTATTATTTCTATTCTTTTAAATTTTTTATGATGTGTTTTATAGCCCTTAATCATGGTGAGTGTTCCATGTGAGATTGAGAAGGCACATTTTATTGTTGGTTATAGTATTCTTTGGGTGTCACTTAGGTCCAGTTGATTGGTGCTATTCAGTTCAACTATGTCCTTACTGAGTTTCTGCCTGCTGGATCTGTCAATTACTGATAGGGATAGAACAGTGTTGAAGTCTTTAAGTATAATAGTGGATTGATTAATCAGTTTCTTATTTTAGTTCTATCAGTTTTTGCCTCATATATTTTGATGTGCTATTGTTAGGCTAGTGTGTATTAAGGCTTGTTATGTCTTCATGGAGAATTGATCCTTTCATTAGGTAATGACTCTCTTTATCCCTGGTAACTTTTTCTTGTTCTGAAGTCTGCGTTTCCTGAAATTAATGAAGCTATTCTTTTTTAAATTTTTTTTATTTTTTAAAGATTTTATTAATTTGACAGAGAGAGACAGCCAGCGAGAGAGGGAACACAAGCAGGGGGAGTGAGAGAGGAAGAAGCAGGCTCCTAGTGGAGGAGCCTGATGTGGGGCTCGATCCCAGAACGCTGGGATCACGCCCTGAGCCTAAGGCAGACGCTTAACAACTGTGCCACCCAGGCGCCCCTAATGAAGCTATTCTATCTTTATTTTGATTAGTGTTATCATGGTGTAATTTCTTTATCCTTTTACTTTAATCATATAACTTTATATTTAAAGGGGGTCTTGTTTTTTTTTTATCCACTTGGTACAGTCTTTGTCTTTTAATTGATCTATTTCAGCCATTTACATTTAAAGCAATTATTGATATAGTTGGATTAATGTTGTTTGTAACTTTTCATTGCCTTTATTCTTTTAAAATTTATTTTGCCTTCCTCTCCTTTTTTTTCTGATCTTGAGTATAATTCTATTTTCTCTCTCAGCATACTTCTAAAACTTTTTTTAGTTGTTGCCTTAGAGTTTGCAGTATACATTTATAACTAATCTATCTTCAAATAATACATACCACTTCATTTCACTTCATTCACTGCTTTTTCTCTCCCATCCCTTATAACATTGCTGTCCTTTATTTCACTTTTCCATAAGCTGTAATCAACCAAAATATTGTTGCTGTCATTTTGAACAAACTGTGTTAACATCAATTTGGAGTTTTAAAAAGAAAATATTTTGTTTTGCCTTTTGAAAATTACTTCTCTGATGTTCTTCTGAAAGGAAATTTTGTAGATCCATGACCTATATAAATCTTTCTTTTCTCTGGAGAACTTATTTCAGCATTTCTTTCAAGGCAGTTCCACTGGTGACAAATTCCCTCCATTTTTGTGTGAGAAAATTTATTTTTCTTCTTTAATTTTGAAGGATACTTTTGCTGTATACAAAATTCTAGATTGGTAGGTGTTTTTTTTTTTTTTTTTCTTTCACTACTTTATTTGCTCTGTCTTCTTGCTTGTATGATGTTTGAAGAAATATCTGATGTAATTCTTCTCCTTATTCCTCTATAGGTCAGGTTTCTTCTCCCCTACTCCTACCTCCGGCCTCTTTGAAGATTTTTCCTTTGTCTTTGATTTTCTATGGTTTGTGATATGCCTAAGTGTAGATATTTTGGATTTATCCTGTGTCATATTCTCTGAGCTTCTAAGTTCCTGGATCTGTGCTCTATTGTCTGTTAAAAAATTTGGAAAATTCTCACCCATTTATTTTTTTCAAATATTTCTTTGGTTCCTTTCTCTTTTCTCCTCCTGGTATTCCACATTGTTTTAAATTGTCCTATAGCTTTTGGATATACCTTTTCCCCCCTCTTTTTTCAGTTAAGGAAGTTTCTGTTGACATGTCTTTTAGCTCACTGATTCTTAGGCTATGTGCAGTCTACTTATGAGCCTATGAAGTGTATTCTTCATTTCTGATTTGATTTTGATCCTAACATTTCTTTCTGATTCTTTCTTAGAGTTATATTGCTCATCTATTTTTGCATGTTATTCCTTTTTTCCATTTGAGCTCTTAGTATATTATTAGTTATTTGAAATTGTTGGTCTAGTAGTTCAAACATATTTGCCATATCCAAATCTGGTTCTGATGCTTGCTTTGTGTATTGAGATTTGTGTGTGTGTGTGTGTGTGTGTGTGTGCGCTTAAACTTTTAGAGTGCCTTATCATTTTTTGTTAAATGCTAGACATGCTGTATTGGAAAAGGAACTTAGGCAAATAGGTCTGTAGTGAGGTTTTATGTTGATCTGGTAGGTGTTAGTCTGTTTATTGTTTGTTCTACCCGTATGTGTCAGAGGCTGAAATTACCTCTAATATGCTTTTTTTTGACCAATCTGTTTTCTTTGGGATTTCTTAGAGACTCCTTTATAAATAGTATCTGAGCCTTGCCTTTCTTTTAGTAATTCCCTGTAAGATGTGGGGTTAAGGGAGGTGCTTTGTGGTCCTCTCATTAGGTCTCAGACTTTTAGTGGACTCTGCTGTTGGCTTTCACCTTCACAAGTGCCCCCCTTTCCCCTTATGGGAACTGAAGGGTAGAAAGGGCCTGATTTGGATACTTCCTTTTCTCCTTTTTGTTAGGCTTTGATAAAATAATATTCCTTGTGGGCAGCGCTTTGTTAAGGAGAACCATATGCTCTGGGTATATTTCAAAATGGTTACTTTTCCTCCTTCTGCTTCCAGCAGTAGAGATTTTACTGTGTTCTTTACCCTGCAAACCTGATGGGGCTTCTGGAGATAAAATTCTTGAAAATATAAGAGGCCCCATAAGGTTGATTTCCCAGGAGTTTTTAATCTCTCAAGTTTATGTGCTCTCTGTTTCTAGCAGTTAGTTCCATTCATGTGTTTCTACCCAGCTGGCTCCAGTGGTGGTTTCTTGGGAAAGCTGCTGTTACTTGTATTTGCCAGGTCCTTCCGCTTTGGAGCTGGTCGTTGGTCCTGTAACCTCAGTTCTTTGATGGATTGAAGAGGAGGTGTTGATTTTCAGTTTAGCTTTTTTCTTGTTGTGGGCTCAGAAGTGACAACTTTTACTTTTTGGACTGGAAACTGCAAGTCACTGAGCATTTTTAAATACTCGAGTTTGCCTTCAGTTTGGTTTGTGTCCTTACACAAGTACTGGTGCCTTACTGGGAGACTTCTAAGCCATTGCGGTTATTTAATTTGGTTCATTTAATCCTATTGAGCATTTCACGTACTAAATTTCATGCATCTCCCAAGCATTGGTGATAGTTAAGATGTTTGTACCCTTGTACACCTCTTTTCAAAGTCTTTTGCTTTTTTCCTTGTCCTCTAGATCCTGGATGTATCTCTTGCATGTTGTCAAGGACTTTGTGGCTTTAGTATTTTCTCTTTTTATGAGCAAATCTCCCTCTCTTTTGGATCCTTAGTGTATCTGGTTATGTAGTCATATATCATCTTAAGAAAAGGAACTTTGATTCTTTCCCCACCCTCTAAGTTCTGCAATCTGTTCACTCTTATTGTCTACTCATAATGTTACAGTTTCTCAAATTTTATTTACTTTTCAATCTACTCCAGTCTGGCTTTTGCATCTGATACCACTAGGACTGCTCTTGTCAAATTCACCCAGGTCCTCGCTCTTGTCAAATCCACCGAACACTTATACCTGCACCTTTTTATTTGATCTTTTAACAGAATTCAGTGTGGTTGAACACTTCTACTTCTGAAATGCCCTTTTCTTACTTTCATAACAGCATATACTTTTGGTTTTCCTCCCTGCCTTTACTTTTTAGTTGCTGTTGCTGGTCTTACTCTTTCATCCAACTATGGAAAGTAGTTCAGTGCTCAGTGCTCTAGCTTTTCTTTTAACCTCTTCTCCCTTTACAAACTTAGATTATTTATTTATTTATTTATTTATTTATTTATTTATGTAATCTCTACACCCAACATGGGGCTTGAACTCAACCCCAAGATCAAGAGTTGCATGCTCTTCCAGCTAAGCCAGTCAGGTGCCCCTACGCTTAGATGATCTTATCCATTACCATGGCTTAGTACTTTTAACTCTGCCCAGATTTTTCTCTCCCCCTGTCCCCAGCCCTTCCTCAAAGCTCCAGTCCTGATACTCACTTGGATAATTAAAAAAATTAAAATGTCCAACCCTGAACTATTTTTCTTTTCGTTTTCCTTACCTCAGTGGAGCACCACTGTTCATCTCATGTGAAAAACCATGGAGCGATCTCTTCCTCATCTCCCATATACGGTATCTTCATTATTCGTTAGTTCAAGTGTTTGCTTTTGGACTTTTTAAACATAATTTATTAAAGCAGTTTTTATTTATTATTATTTTTTTTAATTTTAAGTAAATGCTATGACACAGATGGGGCTCAAACTCACAAGCCTGCAATCAAGAGTCACATGCTCTACTGGCCGAGCTAGCCAGGTGCCCCCTATTTACAGCAGTTTTAAGTTTACAGAAAGATTGGCCAAATGGTACAGAGTTTCTGTATTGATTCCCCCCTCCTGCTTTTCCTACTAACATCTTGCATTCATTTTGTACATTTGTTTCAGCTGAATCAGTTTTGACACATTAAGGTCCACAGTTTACATTAGGATTCACTCACTGTGTCCTACAGTTCTTTGGGGTTTGCTAAATGCATAATGTCCCATATCCACTAGGGAATCTTACAGAAGAGTTTCACTGTCCTTAAAAATCCTTTTTGCTCCCCTTTTCATCCTTCACTATCCCAGTCCTTGGCAACTACTGATCTTTTTCTGTGTTGGTAGTTTTGCTTTCTCCAAAATGTATAGTTGGAGTTGTACAGTATGTACTCTTTTCCAGTGGCTTCTTTCATTTGGCGGTGTGTAGTTAATGTTCCTCCTTGTCTTTTTGTGACTCCATAGCATATTTCATTTTATCACCATCTAGATCTACTACAGTTTTTTCACCTATGGAAGTACATCTTGGTTGCTTCCAATTTTTGGCACTTACAGATAAAGTGCTGTGAACATCCATGTGCAAATTTTTTTGTGGACATAAATTTTCAGCTTATTTGGAAAAATATCTAGTAATGTGATTGTTGGATCTTATGGTAAGCCTATGCTTAGCTTTGTGAGAAACCACCAAACTGTCTTTCACAGTGGTTGAACCATTTTGCTTTCTTGCCAGCGGCAAACGAGAGTTCCTGTTGCTCCACATTCTTGTCGGTGTTTTGTGTTGGTGTTTCGGTTTGTAGCTACTGTAATGGGTGTATGGTGGTATTATTGTTTTAACTTGCAATTCCGTGGTGATATGATACCAAGCATCTTTTCATAAGCTTGTCCATTTGTCTATCATCTTTGGCAAGGTACCTGTTTAGATCTTTTGCTCATTTAAAAAATCAGTTTTTCTTATTATTGTATTTTAGGAGTCTTTTAGATATTTTGGATACCAGTCCTTTACCAGATAAGTGTTTTGCAAATATTTTCTCCTAATCTGTGGTTTGTCTTCATTCTCTTAACAGTGTCTCTTGCAAAGCAGCAGTTTTAAATTTTAACAAAATCTTCATCAGTTTTTTCTTTAGTGGATCATGCTTTTGGTGCTATATGTAAAAACTTACTGCCAAATTCATGGTTGCCTAGAACTTCTATGTTATCTTGTGGAGGTTTTACAGTTTTGAGTTTTATATTTAGATCTGTGATCAGTTTTGAGTTAACTTTTTTGAAAAAACTTTTTTTTTTTTTTTTGCATGTGGATGTCCAGTTGTTTTAATACCTTTTTTTAGGACTGTCTTTTCTCCTTTGAATTGCTTTTGCTTCTTTTTCAAAGCTCAGACTTACCTCCGAAGTCTCTCTCAAACTTGTCCACATCTTACCATTTCCATCTATCAGCTGCTCCTCCAAGCCACCATCCCCTCTTGCTTGAACAGTAGCCCTTACCGGTTTCTCGCTTTATCTCTTGACATCTCCATTCTTCACAAAATATGACTTACTACCATTTTTTTGAAAGATTTTATTTATTTGACAGAGCACAAGCAGAGGGAGCGGCAGGCAGAGGGAGAGGGAGAAGCAGACTCCCTGCTGAGCAGGGAGCCGGACATGGGGGGCTCCATCCCAGGACCCTGGGATCATAACCTGAGCCAAAGGCAGATGCTTAACCAATTGAGCCACCCAGGCACCACTGACTTATTACAAGTTTAAGGCATAAATAAGATCATGTCTGCTTTCTGTTTAATACTAATTGCTTTTTTTTTGGGTAAAAACAATAAAATCCCAATTCTTTATCATTTTATATTAATATATAATATATATATACTAGGCCCTGAATGGTCTTGCCCTGACTTTTCCTCAATTTTACCCTTGCTTCTACTCTCCAGACAACCTTGGGCTTATTTAGTCTCTGAATTATTTAAATTATTTATTCCCTACCTTAGGGGATTGGAGTGCCTCTTTCCCTGCTTTTAGGTCTTAGCTTAAATGTTTTCAGCAATGCCTTCTCTAGTTAGTATATTGTAATCATCCAGTTCTCTGTCTTGCCTTTCATTCTCTGTTCCGTTGATTTCTTCCTAGTATTTTTCTCAATTTAAAAGCATATATTGTTTGTTCGTTGCCTGACTTCCTGCAACCACAGATCATGGTTGTCTTGTTTATCTTGTTTTTAGCACCTGGTGCAGGAGTTGCCCCATAGTAGGCACGGAACACATAGTTTCATGGAGAAGACATGGGCAGCCTTTGAAACACCCAGATCTAGTGAGGGAGAGCCACACGTACGTAGATGAATTGCAGTGCCATCTTAGTGCTATTGGACAGTTGTGGTAGTCCCAGAAAATAAGAGATGGAAGACTGGGATTCTTTTTCACTAGTGTGAACGAGTGATCACCAAAGTCAGTTTATGAAGTCTTACTGCTGAGGCTTCTTAGCCACTGATTTATATTTTTATTATTTGCTAATGTGGGGGTCAACATAACTCTCATCCGAGCAATCCCAGACTTAGGATCTCAAGTGTTGGGAGAACCCATCGTTCTGTAGGGACAGTGTAGGTACGTAGGGGAAGGGGCGGTCTCAAGCCCAACAAGAGGCCCGAGGCATATTGATAGAGCACTGGCTGTAGAGTCGGGGTTTGCTTTTGAACACCCAATGCTGCCATTTACTTCAGTCAGATCACTTCACTTCCCCGTGCCTTAATTTCCCCATCTGTGAAGGAGCTAATAAACTTAGAGCATTGTTTTGAGGATAAAATGGGTGAATATGTATATCTCACCTTTACTATGGGCCCGATCCTGCAATAAATGAAAGTGTTTCTGTTATCCTATAAAGGCCCCATTTAAGTAAAATTTTATTACTTCAGGATACGCTTACATTGAGTAACATGCAGCTCGCTCCACAGGCCCCTCGCTTCCTCCTTCTCATTCTCCCGATAGCAGACCTCACTCGTGCCTTTGTAACACTCTTCCTTCTCTCTCCTGTGCGCTCCGTCATACCACCTCTTCTTTCTTAGATGTCCTAGCATTTCAGTGTCCCTTCTTTTCATATTTACCCTCGTCCTTCTCATATGCCTATAAACAAGTTCAAGTCTCTCTAACTAAAAAAAAGGTAACTGTCGCTACTGCCTTGCTCCTCATCTCCGTGCCCAAACTCAAACACAAACTTACAACATTCTGTCCATTTATTTCTTCCAGCGCCGCTCCCTTCTCAGCCCACTCTGGTCTTGTTTCCACCTCTTAATAATAATGTCATCAAAATACTACTATTGAGGTTATCAGTGACCTCGCCACTGAATCAAATGGACAGTGCTCTTACCTTGTCAGCAGCATTCAACAGGTTGATGTCATTCTCTTCATGTTTTTGGTTCCGTGGGTCTTTACTTCTGATTTCCTTGTAGCTTTTTGGTGGTTCTTAGTCTCATTTGCAGATTCTTCTCACTCTACCGAGGTTTTATTTTGTATGTTGGGATTTCTAAGGTTGAATCCTTGGTCGTGATTTCAGTTCATTGTGCGTCTGGGTCCAAACTGCAGATTCGGTACCTTTATAATGAGGATTCAAGTTTAATAACACGGGTCCAACTTCGTAGATCAAATACCTACTTGGCATCTCTGTGTGTGTGCTTCAAGAGCAATTCAAACGTATTTTAAGAATTTATGATCTCCTCCCCCTTAAATCTGGGCTTCGTTTACCATTCCTCATTTTAGTGAATATTATCCTAGTCCATCATCCAGCCTTGTTTATTTTTGTGTCTAAAATATCTCCGCGACCTGTTTCTGTTTTCACCAGCCTGGCTCAGTCCATTATTTCCTAACTTGAGCTACGACAGTTCTAATTTGTTTCCTTGTATAGACCCTTGCGCTAATCACATTCAGTCCCCACAACGCAGCTGCAGTGATGTTTCTCAAGACACAAATTTAATGATATTATTCCTTTAATTAAAACACTCAGTTGGCTTCCTATTGCTCTTAAGAGCCACGGGAAAGATACTACATATACTTAATACTTAATACTACAATTTGTGAAACCCTGAATGACCAAGTCCCTATTTTTCTGTCCAGTTGCACCTTTGGTCACATGGTGTTTTGTTTCTCTCTCTCATCCTTCATGGTCTCAGCTCAGTGGTCGTTTCCTTACCTCAGGAGCACCTCCTCTGATGTTCTTCGGTAGGTTAGATGAGCGTCCTTTTGCTGTCACAGTGCCATGAACATGCTATCTCATTGCCTATAGTCATGGTTTTACATTTGTGTGCCATTGCTCCCTCTAGCTAAAAGGCCCCAAGAGGCCAAGGATTTTGTTTGCTTTTGCTTATCATTCACCAGTGCTTAGCACAGTAGCTGGCCTATATCCATCATTTCAGTGATTCTTACGGTGCCAATTTTATTTTTTCTTTTACTAAGGAATAAAAAAGTAATCCAGTGAAAAACAAGCTCGCAATACTCAAAGAATTTTCTATAAAAGCTGAGTTAACTTGAACTGTAACATTTTCTCCCAGCCCCCTCCGTTTCTATGATGGTAAAAGAAATGTTACTTAAGAAAAAAGTGCTGGAGTCTATTTCTAGTTTCTGATACTTTGTAAAAATAATTGGCACTATTCCACTATTCAGGCATTCCAAAACAGAAACATTAGATTTGCTTCTAACTTTGCAGATAAATATTCAAGTTAGTTTTGATTCGGCTTTAAGTGTAGGTTTGATGACTTTCTGAACTCTAAAGTGATTCTGACTTGTGGTCGTATCTGGGAAGGGTTATTTAGTGATAATTTTAGTTTAAGAACATCACAAGAATTTTTAAATTTAGGGTGAGGTGTAGTGAATCATTGCTTGTTTGCTTGACTAGCTCTTCATTAATTTATCCTTTCCTTTTTTCTCATGCTTTTCTTTTTTATAGGAAGATTACCCACTGTCAGCATTTCTGTTTTCACTCCTCACTTCAGGACATTCTCTGCACCATTCCTATAAGGGGTTGAAAAGGTCATTTCCATAACAGTAAATATTTGCCCTGAGTCAATTCTTCATATTAGAGAAGTTTAGCATGGAAAGACTCAGTTTGCCATTTAACGCTGGATGTTTCTCAAAGGAAAGTTTCAAAAATGTATCAAAAAACCTTTTTGTAATTTTAGGGCCTGTTTTCCTAGGTTCTGAATAATAAACACTCCTGGCAGCCTGGCATTTGGTAGTTGGAATAAACTAATCACTTCAGCCTTTTGCAATCACTTAAAATACTCATTAACTGTGAGTCATTGTTTTGAAATAATGTACATTATAGCTCTTTTTGTTTTTCTTGCCTGAATTGCCTAACGTTCTTTAGAACAGCTTTGTGGCGGCTTTGAGTTTAGTGTACATTTTTATTCTCAAAATCGGGTGGTGCCAAAGTATATTGCTGGACAACAAACTGTTCCCATCCGGTCAGATTGGTAGGACACGTCCTCTGCGGAGCCCGAGAGTGCACCGAAGTGTAGAACTTTATCTTCTTGCTGAGGTACTGATAAGTTTATTTGGAGAAAATGTATATGTTTGAATTAACAGGGAACTAATTATCTCCGGCATCTCAAAAACGTATAAACATGTTCCTTTGCTAAAGATAGAACTTCATTTTTTGTTTAAATTTAATTTGTAGTAGTCCTTTGAAAGCAGATAAGAACCTTCATATTTACTGAACAGTTAAAAGCCACTATTATCACATGGGCTAAAATATGTCTGTATAAAAGAGCTTATTAAATACTTCCTAAAGTTTGTAAAGTTTTAATTATAAGAAATCAGTAATTTTTTTCCTAAGTTAATTTTTATTCAAACATTTCAAGTATGTAGTCTTTTTTTTTTCAAGTTGGTGGCATTCTTTATGTTTTCTAATAGGCCTTTTCTTCACGGAAAATGTGACTTAATAATCATGAACTCTTATGTTTTTCAGTGTTGTCTTTGAGAAGTCACTAAGAACAATCTTGTAATGCCTATCAGGCTTTTTTTTTTTTTTTTTTTTTTTTTTTTTTTTTTAAAGAGCTCCGCTTCCACTTTTCATATAAACCAGAGCCTTGGTATTTTAGCTGCAAAATTCAGTACGTTAAGAATGAAAACCAATAATCATCTTCTAGAAGTCACCATTATCCCCTGAACTCTTTCTGCTGGTGGTGGATCTAGGACAATCTGAATGAAGACCCATTTCATGCACATTTTCTAATTAAGTAGTCTAAATTCCAAACCTTTGTTTAAATGTATTAATTCGCCTTCCTGTAGTGGAGTTTCTTAATAGGTCGATATTACCAATATCAATATTGGCAAATTTAGATTGCCTTTTTCATCGAGCCCACTAAAAATGTCAGGTTACCTGTAATAGAGAAGAGGTTATTCTAAAAGATTCATCACCTCTTCTATATTCTTGAAAATGTAATTTTGACATGAAGGTTCCATAAGGAAGGAAGATATTTATATGTAAATTCTCACCTTATAATTTTTCAGTGAAAAATTGAGTACTATTTATTGGCTATGCTTTGGGGCATTATCTTATTTTCTATTTAATTTTGGCTTCTTGATAGGAGAAGGACTAGGGGCGCCTGGGTGGCTCAGTCGTTAAGCGTCTGCCTTTGGCCCAGGGCGTGATCCTGGTGTTCTGGGATTGAGCCCCACATCAGGCTCCTCTGCCGGAAGCCTGCTTCTTCCTCTCCCACTCCCCCTACTTGTGTTCCCTCTCTCGCTGGCTGTCTCTCTCTCTGTCAAATAAATAAATGAAATCTTAAAAAAAAAAAAAAAGAAAAAAAAGGAAAAGGACTAAATTTGTTACATAAATCCTTTTTTTATAGCTCACCTCAATAAATCTTATGTCTTTTTTAAGCTCACCCCTAATAGAAGTACATACTCTGTGCAGACACGAGAGGGTTTTTTTTTTTTTTAGATTACTGTCAAAATTTCAGAACAAATTACAAAATGATGAAGGTGTTCTAAAACATCTATCTTTAAAATCCCTTTGTCATTGGAAGTACCCCAGAGAAGCAGTCACTCTCTCATGAACTGTTAATAACATTCCCTTTACAGTGAATGTACAAGTTCAGTGTGTTTATTGTGCCGAAGAGTCTGCTTTGTCACTATAGAGAAGGTCAGCAAATTTTTATGTCTTTCCATAAAAGAAAAATCCATGGCCCATCTTTTAAATTTAACAACTCCTAAGTTCTTTACAGTAGATAACTAGAGAACTATAGAGGGGAAAATAATTTTTGACTGCTCCCTATCTCATTAAGTATTCTAATGGTTCTTCTGTTTTAAAGGCTTTAAAAAAAAAAGGAATTAACCATACTGATGATATCCTGGAACATTTACTGCATACTTCTTATTTCAACTTCTTTGTTGCAGTAGCTTGCAGTAGCTTGCTGGTGACTGAGTGACTGGTTGAGTCCTTTTCCCCTGAGTTGCTGTCTCTAAATTTATCTGAGAATCCCTTTCCTAGGTAAGGTAGCTGTTCCATTAGAAGTTACACACAGAATTTATTCAAGAAGAAATTTGCTGTTGAGATTTCATGTTCTCCAGTAAAACTTGCCTTGAATTCTTCACATATACACACAAAATGTTTATTTTACTTTGGAAATAGAATCTAGCAAAGACCATGGGCAGAGACATGTAGGATACGTGTCTTTTATCTTCTATCCAACTTTCCATATGTAATTTGCTCTAATACTTCTTTCTTCATATATTAAGCAATTTTTCCTATAATTTTTTGACAATATTTACTGATTAAGGATTGCATTTTAATTTGTCACAATGCTGAGTTTTAAAAAAATCTTTTATCCATTTTTACTATAGGGAGAACAGCAAGTCTTTCCCATTTAACATAACTTTATTTGTTATTGCTATTTAGTGCGTGTTGTAAAATGTTGAAAGAATTGGATTGAGTGTTGTTGCATGGCTTTAAATAGGTCTTTAAGAAATACAGATGTTTGTCTTTATGTTCTGGATGTTTAAGTTTTAGATGTCTTGTTAATAGCGATGGCTCCATATTCTCATAAATTATCAGCACAATATATATTTAGGACTGTGATTGTTGGTTTTGGTGGTGGACACAAATCTATATCTCATAATGAATTTTTGGTAGTTTTGCAGGTTCTTTTTTCATAGATCCGATTAGCATGACCAACTGATGTGGTTAATCAGTTGTTCATGCTAGGAAAAGTGTTCAGCCCTACCATTTTCCTTTTATGTGCTTGTGTTTACATTATTAATATCCTAATTGTATGTTCCTTTGCAGGAATATTTCAAAGCCGTTTCTCCATTTGGTGTGGGTTATATAAAACAATATAAAATAACTCATTTAATCAGATGCCCGTAAACTGCAGTAGAATTTAAAACATGGAAGATAACAAGAAAGAGTGGCTACTGAAATTCCTGTGCTTTAGCGGCACTGCCTCTGAGGAAGCCTTCGCTGGAGCGCACCTCGAACACTATGGCAGATGGAGACCATCTGACCAAGGGGCAGACGAAGTAGGCAGCATCGGTTTGCATGTTAAACACCAGCAGAGTGCAGCGTCTTTCTTAACTTCTCAAGATTAAAAAAAACTTTTTTTAAAAATATTTTTTTTCCTGCACCAAATAGATGGTCTTTTATACCCTATTTTGAAATTTACTGGTTTAGAGTACGGTTAAAAAAAATTTTTTTTCTTTTATAGTCCTCGAAAATTAAAGTAATTTGCATGTTATTTAAAATTCCAGCCTTACGTAACAGTTCACAATTTTTCCATCACCTTAATTCCCTCAAATTCTTTTTATTTCGAAGGGTATGTTAAGCTTTCTGAACTAAACTACCATACAGTCTTTGATAAATATTAAAGCAAAGTTTGATTCAGGTAATAACCTATATCCATGATACTTTGATAGCTAAATACTGTAATTAGGACTGTATAAATAAAGTAAGCAATCTGTTTTTAACTTTGCCCTTTTTTGGGGGATGAGACCATTAGTTTATTAGAAATACTCTTTGTGAATTAACATATATAATTTGTTTACCTCTACCTTGAAGCAGCATATTAGTTTTCTTCTGGGGACTTTTAACTTTTTTTTCCATTGAAACTTTTGAACATGCAGACATATTCTTGGCATTTATTTAATTTGTAGACATTTAAAGAAAATAATAGCATTAAGCTGGAAAATACTTTAAAATGCTCAGGTTTTGATAGATAACGGACTAATGTTCCCACACATTTTAAGTTTGAAAATTTAACGATTACTTTCTGTTATTTGATGTGTCTTAGAAATTGTAGGGGCTAATAATTTCTTCTGGGAAATTTTCTGATTTATGCTGTTAATTTTTCTCCAACTTTTACTGATATTTTAGGAGGAAATTTAATTCTTTTTTTTTTTTAATTCTTGTTTTTAACAGTGGTGTTACATTGTTGTCCTGTATTTTAGGTGTAATGGTCATAGATAAGTACACACTGTGTGAGAAAATAAACATTAGTTCTTGAAATGGGCTGTAGCATAGGATGAGTAAAGGTTTTGAAAATTAGCTTCCATTTCAGTTGTTACCTCTGATGATGAAAAGGGATGTGCGTTGTGTGTATTTTATACGTGTATGCACACATAATCTGGATCAAATCGTATTTATATATCATACGTATACATGTATTTGTGTTACCCACAAAATGTGCACACACACATTTGTACATATGTGTGTATAAACACTTTGTTGATCCCTGACCAGAGGGTGCATGGTAAGATCAGGCAGCTGTAATTCTAGATTGTTTTTTTTAGAATTGGTGGTATTCTAGAGCTAAGGGATGAGGAGGTGGCAGAAAGAAAAGGGGGTGACTAATCACTGGATAGGTCTGGGGAGACGACTGCTACCCCTTTCTTCATTTTAGTAGCAATCAACCTGCTTTTGCTGAAATGTCTTATGTTTGCCTTTGAGAAGCTCCTGTTAACTGTGTTGCAGTTTCCACAAATAGGAGGGAGAAAGAAGGGGAATTACAGAGACAAAACTTGACTTTTAAAATCCTATCTTTGAGAGGAGAAATTTCAAGTGCCTGGATTTCATCTTTTCTACTTAGTGGATTTTTGGTGGGGTGTTTTTGAAGTGTCCCTTTCTACATTTGGCTACGTTTACCAAACATAAGTCAAATAGTATTTCACTTGTGATATTAAATTTTCTCATTATAAGCAAGGTAGAATGTTTCATTACTGGCGTAACACAGTCACTGGGTGTGTTTGTTGTGTTGGGATGCCCTGGGTTTTTCTGCCGACTGGCTACCATATAGCTAGTTTCCATTAACCATGACCAGGTATCATTTGGAGCCCAAATCCAAGTCTCTTATTAAGAGACTAAGACTATTAAGGAGATTTTTTTTTTTTTAAAGTAGAGTCATCAGAATTAAGAGAGGGCATCCATAGTGCAGAGGAAATGGGAGGAGGGGGTGCCCCTCGTCATTCAGGATCAATTTCTAGTGCCTTCAAATTCCCAAGGACACTAATGATGTTCAACAAGAAAACTTTTTTAATAGTGTGGATGCTGGTGTTCTGCAGGTAAAGTAACGCATTACTCTGGGGATAACAGCTCGCTAAAACATTTAGAAACTACTTTCTGGAAATGGGATCATGTGTATATTAAAATCAACTTCACTTTCAATTTCAGGCATTACTTTCAAAGCACTATAGAAGGCTACATGAAAAGTGTTTATCGACTCTCAGAAATAGTATACGTTGAAGTGTAGGATTTTATTCATATTGATATCCTTATTTTTTCCCTCTGTGAAGTTACAGCTTATTTGAAGTGAAGAGGTTTTGTTTATTTAAAAAATTTTTGTTTTGTTTTATTTTTTGTTTTGTTTTGATCAAACCATTTTATTGAGGAGGTTCAGAGAAAAGTTGAAGGGGAGGAGGACAATGAGATCCGACGTCCTCGGCCTGGCTGAAATCTTTCTAGCGTCACAGTTGCCAAAAGCTATTTTAAAAAATTTTTAATAGATTTATAACTAATATATATTGCAAAGTATTGCTGTTATCTCTGTTCCAAATTCACCCAGTAGTATCTACCTTCCTAACCCAGCTCTAGGCAGCCATGATTAAATTCTTAACTGTTCTTTCAGACATCATATATCTTCAAGCAATTCAGAATTTATATTCTTATTTTTTCACCTTTTTAATGCAAAAGGTAGCGCACCATACACACTGTTTTGTCCCTTTTTTCATACAGTAAATAGACTATTTCCTCATTCTTTTTTTTTTAATGATGGCATAATTCTGCATTATATGGATAGACCATATTTTACGTATCCAGTCTCTGATGAGTGTATATTTAGGTTGTTGTCTTTTGCTAATACTGTGATGAGTAATCTTGTACGTATGTCATTTCCTATCTGCGTAAGTTTATTGATAAGTTAAATTCCCAAGAGTAGAGTTGCAGTGTCAAAGAGTACCTGTAGTTTTGAGGAATATTGTTACATTGCCATACATGAGGTTTCTACCAATTTATGTTCCCACTAGCAACGGGTGAGAGTACCTGTTTCCCAGTGGCTTGTCATTAGAGTGTGCTATTAAATTTCTGGATTTTTGTCCATCTGTTAGGTGAAAATTGTATCTCACAGTAGTTTTTATTTGCATATGTCTTGTGAGTGACTTTCAGCTTTTCATATTTATTTTTATTTCCATGTACCTGTTCGTAGGTTTTGCCCATTTCTATTGAATTTTTGTTGTTGTTAGGCTTTTGTGATAAGAGGGAGTAGCCAGTATTTTTCCCAGTTTGACTTTGTTTTTTGATGGTGTGTGTGTATGTGTGTGCGTGTATTGCCATGCAGAGGTTTTTTATTTAGATGGAATCAAATTCATCAAAGTTTCCTTTTATGACTAAAATTTTGAGTCAGAAAGCCCTCTCTACTACTCCGAAGGTATAAAGAAGTTATGTTTTCTTTAGCGATTGGTTTCATATTTTTCTATATGAATCTTCCACCTCTTTGGAGTTCATTTTGGTTCACTGAGTAGATCTGACTTTACCTTTCTGCAGGAAGCTCCTGTTGTTCTGACAACATTTAATGGTTATATTTTCTCCAGATGATCAAGCATACTCAGAATGGGTTTAATTAGAGTGTCCTTTAATGTTTTGAATCTGAGGGTGATAAATGAAAAAATGAGTAATAGAAAAGATAACATTTTCTATTTTTAGTTCTCTCCTTAGTTGAGTTACCAAACCTTTAATTATCTGTAGGTACCCACAAGTTGAAAGGAACTCTTCCCAAACTTTTCTACTACATTTGCTAGAGTTTAGTATAGGTTATCGTCTGGATTTATCTAACAAAACTATTTTTAATTGGTGCCTGAGGTTGTTCATACTTTTGTAACTAGTCTCCTGAATTCTCTTCCACCAAAGACCTTAAGTAGTTAAGTCGAGAGCAAACTTAGAAGGTGGAAGAGATACGATATTCTACTATGGTTCAGTCTAGCACTGTCTGGTATTGTTTATGGTGACTTATGGTTGGGTATGTCTCCTCTGTTAGCTATTAGGATTTCCAATGGTGTTTGCAAATTCTGAATAATAAAAAGAACCACGAGGTTTTATAAGCTGATTTCTATTCTAGTCCACATTATTTCAGGAGTGCTTTCTATTGTCAAATATTTCAATCTATTTTGTTAGGCTACTTTCTTCCTAATCCATTTATCTTCATCTTTTCAAGTACGAAAACCTGTTTCTAATACCAAAAAAAGCCAGATGGTTGTGATTTTTTGTATATGGTAACTAAGAGCAGACATGACAAAAACCTATCATTTCTTGCAGGGAGATTGAAGTTGATACTGTATTGATCACAAAAAGCATCTACACACATTTGAAAAAGTGTATAGGTTCTTGTTTGAAGATACAGGGCCCAGGCAATCCTTATTTATCAGTCACATATTAGATCCTACGCACTAAGTCATTTTAACGAAGGCCCTAGATGAGGTAAAGCAATATGGTGTGAGAGAGACGTCTCTTCTGTCACGTAGGAGCTGACTTGATAAGGGAGGCAGCCATTATAGAACATTTCAGACGTGTTAGAGGAGAGGTAGGGGATCATGGTGTGATGGGTCACAGCTAAACCTAACCTGGTCTGGAGGAGCAGGGAAGACCAGCCTGACGAGGTGACTTTTAAGCTGATCTCTGAAGAGGATCCATGAGACAGGACTGGAGGCAGGAAAATCCAGTAGGAGGCAATTTCAGGACGTAGGCAAGAGCTGATGTGGGTCTGAACTAGGGCAGAGGCTTTCGCGATAGGAATGAAGAGACTGATTTAAGATAGACTTAGGAATTCCTGTCTCGTTAATTGATGGATGTGGGTGTAGGCAAGGGATAAATTAAGAATAACTTGTTTTTCTAGGTGGAAAGTGATTCTGTTTCATAGAAATAGGAAATACAGGAGGAACAGGTTTTCAAGGGGAAGACTAAATCACTTTTAAGCATTTTGAGTTTGAAACAAATATCCAAGTAGAGGTGGCCAGTGAGCATTCACAGTTGAGCCTGAAGATTGGATACAGTTCTGAAACTGGAGGATGTTGACTGGGAAGCTGTTATGCTCATGCTGATAAACAAGGATATGAGAGTAGAGGTGATGATCCAGGAAGTGTGCGTAAAGTAATTGCAGAGAACTGAAGGAAGAGCTTTTGGGAACCTCAGCATTTAGGGGATGCAAATACTCATTATGGCCTTTGGTTGGGCCGTTTCTTCCTTGAACTGCTATCCAGCTTCTTCACCTAACCAAACCTGATCAGTTCTTCAGCAGTCAAATTAAAACCTGTCTTCGTCGTGAAACCATTTCTATCACTTTCTCTAGAATTTAGGGAAAAAAAAAAGGCAATTATTTTTGGTAGCATTTATCTTTAGTCAATCAAATACTACGTAGAATCCCAGATTTTTGGCTTGATTGACTGGTTCCTGATTGTTGAAAAATAAAAAGTGTGTGTGTGTACCTTTTGGTACACTGTCACTTAGATGGGTAGGTGTTCTTAGGTTGTCATACTGAGCAACTACTATATGTCAATTATGTGCTAGATGTTGGAGATCAAGAAATATGACACAGCTCCTGATCCGGGGGTACCAGGAACTTAATGTGGAAAGTAAGACAGCTGGGTGGATGTTTTTACAGAGTTTACAATTTCCCTTATTCTCTCCTCCCAAGTGTAAATTTGAACTAGTTTGTTGCTAAGTTAACCTTATTTCTCCCCCAACCATTAGAGTGACATAAACACACCTGTAGAAAAGCAGCAAGAAACCCTAGACATAGATTTTTGTTCATATTTGAAAATATTTGAAGTTCTACCTGGTATATACAACTTCCCGTAATTTTTTAACATAACATTTCCCCACGTTATCACAGGTTCTTCAGGGATATTTTTACTTGCTATATAAAAACATTATGTGGATGAATCAGAGTTTACTTATTTTCATTGCCGGACATTTCATTTTTTTCATTTTTTCCTTACAAATAGTGCTTAAACGAACATTCATATTTGTACATCTATCTTTTTATGTGTTTAGGATTGTTTCCTTAGGGTTAGTTCACAGATACGAAATTACTGGGCAAACATTTTTGTACTGTACAACAGCTTTGAGACTCCTAATAAATACTGGTGCATTGCTTTTCAGAAGGGCCTTGGCTGTATTTGCTGTAAGGATATATGAGAGTACTCTTGTCATTATCTTTTACTAATTTTGCTAATGTTCTGATTTCATGGGTGAAAATAGTATCTTGTTTTAATGTGAATCTTTGGGTTATTAATGAAGATAAGCATGTTAAAACTAATTATATTTTTTCTTTTGATGGTCTATCTTCTTTCTTCCCCCTTTAGTTCTAGTAACTAATTTAGTGAACAGTTGCACATTCTTACTGTATCTTTCATCATTTAATAGACTTAGATCATGTCCTTAGCTTGTATGCTTTTCACAACAAGGAGGTTTAGGTTTTTTAGTCTTAAAATTGTATTAGAACTTTCCTACTCCTCGCCCCTCCCCCCCTTTTTTTAAACTGTGGTAAACTACCCATAACATAAAATTTGCCATCCTAACCAGTTTTTAAGGGTACAGTTCAGCGGCATTGAATGCATTCACTTAGTTAGACAGCCATCACCACACCCTACCCTCTCGATCATTTTGGTTAGTCCTGCAGCACAACACCGTGGGCTTCGAAATTCACCGGTGTTGCTTGTAGCATTCTTCGCGTTAGTGAACCATTATTTTGGTTAATATTTCTGTAGTAATTTTGTGGACATTTGTCGGTTTTTCTAGGTGTAGAAGCACGCTGTCTGAGCGCAGTAGCTGAGATTTCAGGGTATGTTGGCTTTTGGGTTGTTACTAATAATTTAGGGTCCCTCATTCAATGGCATGGCTTATTAGCATTCATGTCCGTTTTCCCTAAACTGAATGTGTTGTTCTACGAAGACAGGTGCTCTGCTACTTCATGCTTCTTACACAGGGCCTCATGCGATATTTATATGGTTTGTTGTTGTTCCTTTTGACTGGATACTTGACTCGGAAATTTTTACCCACTGTGCAGTGGGAGGAGTGTGACTTATTCAAAGAACAGAAGGGAGGCCAGGGTGGCTGGGCATGAGGAGCCAGGTGGACAGAAGTATGAGACGGGTGCTGCAGAGGTGAGCAGGGGCCAGATGCTGTAGGGCCCTATGGTAGTTCAGCTCCTATGGCCCTGTGACCAGAACTCTATGAAAGGATTTTAGTTGGACATAGGGTGGAGGGGGCAACACAGTCTAATATATGTTTTTTAAAAGCTCATATGGGCGGCTGGATGGAGAACTGGATTATAGAGGAAAAAGAGGAGAAGCGGGGTGATGTGTTGGAAAGCTGTTTCTGTTATCCGGATGGCACTGTTAAATGGGTAGTCTCTTTCTCTTTTTGTTACTAAATCCATATTGTGACCTTCTGCAGCATAACTGAAGATAACTGGCCAGGTTTCCTCCACGGAAAACTGAAACTTACCAGCACATGTGAACTTCGAAGTGATGGGTTCATTAATATTATACTGTAACCAAGCTAACTAACCCCCGGCTAAATATAGTTAGCATGTGAGTCTCAAAAACCCACTGTCAACTATCTTTGAACATCTCTGTGAGGTTAAATGAGCTTTAATTATAAAGGACTTGGTGAATTCAGAAAGATACTTGTATTCCTATTTTATATATGAAGAACAGGAAGTACAGTCATTAATAGGACTGAAATAAAAAGCAAAACATCTGTCAGTTTCTTTTAAATGCAAGCACCGTTTTGTCACCATCATGCTTTTAGTTTAATTCCTTCCCAAATCTATTATAACTTGAGGGTGTAAATGAAATTTGAGAGTTTTGTGCACATTTTTGGCATTTCGTATTTTTGTGTCCCAAGTTAAAGGTTGTGTCAGTGCTCTGAGAAGCTGCATCTGATTCCCCAGGCCCCTTCTGTGCTCTGATTGTACTTTATGCCTTCTTCTCTGTTCAGCATTTACCGGGCTGAATCCTAAGGCTCTGAGGAGAGACTGAGACTGGGGACAATGAAGGCAAAGGCGCGGGGGTGGGGGCGGGGAGGGGGGGATTGGGGGAGGCAAACTAGGAGGGACTTGAGGCAAGGGTGAAAATTCTATAAAGTCCTGTGAATCTTCTATTTCACACCACAGTACAGTTTTGTTTTAATATGAAATAATATTTTAAATTGCCTAACACTGAGAAAAATTGACATTGCAGGGAGCCCACCTTGTTGTTTACCCTGTGGCTTCCTCTATTGTGAGCATCCTATTACCTTCTCCAGGGTGAGGAGTTCAATTCTGTAGTATTTTGTAGACTTTAAGTTCATTTCCTTTGTTGGCTTTAGGGGATAACATCAGTATATACATGACTAGGCTTTGTAAGTTTTTAGAAATAATGTATTTATTTTGGGTGTAAAATGTTGAAAAGAATTCAGATCCTTAGTTCTTTGGGACAGCCTGTGCTCTGACTCCTTTCCTTCTGAGACCTGGCTAAGCTTGCTCTTTCACTCCCTGATGAGCCTTGCTGATTTTGACACTGCACTGCTCTAGTTGTCTATTTCTGCTGTGTTTAATCTCCTTTCTTGGCTATTTACCCTCCATCCCTCGATCTAGGTGTGGGTATATAAGTCCTCTCATTGGTTCTGTTTCTTTCTGTCAACTTCCTGCTGAAGCATTTGCCACAGTTCTTAAACTCTACACTCTGCAGAGGACCCCAACTCCTTATCTTCAACCTTGGGTCTCTTTCCCATCGCCCCGTCCAGTGGAGCCGACTAATGGCCTCGGATTTTGTTTGAATTCCTCCTAAGCGCATAGCATCTGTGCATGATCACCCTGGTGTTCCTGTCATCGAGGCTCCAAAGCTTAGTCACCTTGGCATCCACTTTCGTATGCCTCCCACATGCTTGTCCCCAAGTTTCCCCAAGTTCCCCGTGCTGGTCCACAGCAGACACGGGGTGATCTCTGATTCTGGTCTTGCTTTTTTTTCTCCTTTTACCTTCCATCCCCATTATCACCACCACAGCCCAGGTGATTACTGCTTCTTGGACTATTTGTGGGAGATACCATATGGACCGTCCAGCATCCAAGCCTACCTCCCTCCTTCCTAGTCATGCAATTAGTCTCATTCAGACATTCCGTCTCAGTACCCAGTTCAGAATCTTTAGTCGCTTCCTCTTGTTCTAGCTGACTACTGACTCATACTTTTAATAACATTACTTCAACATAGCCCCTTGCTCTTTCTTCTGTATCCCCTTTACCTAGAATTCCCACTTCATTCTTCCCCCTATCCTGGGGCCACATTTTGAGTTCTGCCTGATTAGACCTGATCTGCTTTTGGAAACTCAAGACTTTTTGTGTGTGTGTGTGTGGCAGGTTTTTTGCCACCCATCAAACACCCTACCGTAATCATTTCTTTGGGAAATGGGCCAGAGGGGTTATATAAGGAACGCTCTGGAGTTGCACAGCCTGAATTCACATCCCAGTTCCAACTCTTACTGCTCCTGCACCTTGAGCTGATTACCTGTCTTCTCTGAGCCTCATTTTTCTCATTAATGAATTGTGGGCAGTCATAGTACCCAGCTCCTAGGGCTGCTGTGAGGAATAAGTAAGTTAATACAGGTTTAAAACACTGCCCAGTACTATATAGATGTTTGCTGTTATCATTACATGTTAAGAAAACATTTATCCTATTCCATGAGCTCCTTATAGGTAGAGAATGCTTGGTTCTCACTTGGAATGCCCTACAGAATCAATCACGGTACCTTATGTGGAGTAAGCATTCAATAATTATTTATTGAGTGAAATTGAATTGTATTGAAAAATCCAGTTGTCCCATAACAGCTACTTTTGGTTTTGAAATAAGGCTTTTCAAACTTGTACAGAGTAGTTTCAGCAGTCATAAAGTGAGGTCACAGAGTTTTTCCGGGATAATTTAATAGCAGAGTATATGGTTTCCTTGTTTAATTATATGGTTCGGGGGGAAAAAAACAACTATGTAGTTTTAAAATATATATTTTATACAAAATTATACGAAGATGATGAAATAGCGAATCTTTGAACACTTAAATACTTTAAACATAAGCTTTGGTGTTTTAAATTAAAAAAACATTAAAAAAATTTAAAAATATTAAAAAAAAAGGCAAAGACAAAACCAAAGAATTATATTGGGCAACAGTTTGCATGCAATAGAGACAATCTTCCAAGTGAAAGCCTCTCAGAATTAGTTTTGTGTAGTTTTCTTTCAAGAACACTGGTTTTAATCTCCATTCTAGGATTTTTAACTTATATTTACATTTGGCTTTTGTAACATAATATTGGACAGAGTTTTGGAGTAACTTCTCAGATTGAATAAGAGATGTCCAGGACTAATGTTTGCTGTTGGTCTTGTATGTTAAATTTTAATACATTGGAATTGTGGTAATGATGTTTTAAGCTTAAATATTTAACATTCCATCAGGTAGTTTTATTTATATGGTTTTAAAGAAATGGTGAACATTACCTTTGGGGTAGACATTTAATTTAGTTTTATCAATCTGCTTGAGACTTTTAATTGGCACTTAAACATAGCTCTAAAATTAGACCATGGGTGAAATGTAGAGTGATATTTGGTTTTGATGGGAAAAAGGGAAGAAATATCCATGAATATGGGCTTAATTTTTCTGGCTTCACATGGAGAAAAATGGAATCTTTACCAGTAAACAGAAGCCTGGTAAAGTGCCCAAAGAAAGTAAAAGTATTTTTCAGACTTCAATATTTTATTCTATTTGGTGATAGCAAGTGAAGTAGTGTTTTCTTCTGTAGGTTTTGCAGGGATTTTGAAGCATTGGACAAAGAACTACTGTAAGTTCAAGTTCCCATTGAGCAATTATTACTTATAATAAAGTCTAGGTTTATTATCTTGCATATTTAACAGAGTTAAGAACTAAATTTCCATCTTTTTATGTTAATATACTCTGATTAATGTCTCTTAATTTTGTCATTGATTTATTTAAAATATTTTAAATATTAAGGTAGTCTAAGTATTGCTAGTCCAAATAAAATACAGATACATTCAACAATCTATAAAAATAGGTTTCGTAATGGATCAGTGTTTGGGTAGAAGGAGGAAAGGTATCAAGTAATTGTAATGAAATATTCACCAGCTGTAGAATGACCTGCTCATCCACTTGCCAAGTCTTACCTCCATTTCTGTTTCATTTGTCTTTATAAACTTCGGGTAGAAGCACTGGGAGTTCATGCTGTAAACTTCTCTATTCTCTGTGCTTTAGAATTGAAAATACTGGAAGGTTTGTATCTTCTGGGTCACACACCCTGCCTCCTTCCCAATCCCCAGACTGAAGAAAATTCTTGGGCAAGTAGATGATTTACAAATTTATTAGCAATGGTAATATGAAAATTCAAGGTTATTTATGTATGGCATCCTTAAGTTGTGGTGGACATAACTTCTTTTCCTTTCTCTTTTGCCATGTTAACTTTAATTTAGATTTGTATATTCCAAAAGAGAGCCCCAGCAGATTTCTAGAGATTTTATGTTCAACTATATCACCTCTCTGCCCTCTGCTGTTTTCTATGTATTTTAGAGTATCTGCCTGGGAATATTAGAAACTATCAGGGGGAATAGAATTGCTGAGATAGCAACCTTCATATTAGTAATTATATAAAGACTTGAAAATTGTTGATTGTAGATATGTCTGTGCTATGTGAATCTTGTCCAAATATTAATCTTCAAACTTCATTATGTTCAATAAGCACGTATTAGTGTGTCTGTAATGATTGATGACTATAGTTTTTGGCTTCAGCCAGGCTTATACCAAGTAACCTGGTCTCACCCAAATTCACTCTTTGTTTCTTAATTTCTTATGGCTATTATCAGTTGGACGGATCAAGTCAATATTCTTTTTTTGTGGGGGGGGGGCTAGGGCTATGGGAATACAAGGAAAGTTTGTTGCGGTCCTTATTTTATTTTATTTTATTTATTTTATTTTATTTTATTTTATTTTTTTATTTTATTATTTTTAAAGATTTTATTTATTTATTCGACAGAGATAGAGACAGCCAGAGAGAGAGGGAACACAAGAAGGGGGAGTGGGAGAGGAAGAAGCAGGCTCATAGCGGAGGAGCCTGATGTGGGGCTCGATCCCATAACGCCAGGATCACGCCCTGAGCCGAAGGCAGACGCTTAACCGCTGTGCCACCCAGGCGCCCCATGCAGTCCTTATTTTAAATAGCTTACAGTTTTGTTGTAAAGAAAATGTGTGTATGCAAAATAGTTATAAAAAGAGTGAATCCTTAAGAATAAGGTCACAGGCATAGTCTACACATGGAGGATGGGTTAAGTGGATTCAGAGCAAAGGGTTGGACTTACTGAAGTAGTAAGGACTCTGGAGCTAGACGGCTTGGATTTGAATCCTGGTTCAGCCACTTACTAGCTATGTGAACTTGATCAAGTAACTCAATTTCTGCCTGTTTCTTCAAATGTCAAGTGGGGATGGTAATATAACTTACCTACTGGGATTGTTGATTTGTGGCCTTTCTTAACTGGGGTTTCTTGAGAAGACTAAGCCCTAATGACCTAAAGCATCTATTTTTAAGTAATGACTTGACTTCTCTTTTGTGCATCTGGAATGGCACTAGTTATGAAGTATGCTTGGGAGATTTGAAGAAACAGCCACTAAGATAATTTTCTGTCTGCGGTGGTTCCAGCGAAGAACCCTGGTTGAGGACTAAATAAGTTAACATACAATACATCATGTGGAGCAGGGCCTGCAAGTGTTAGCTCTTACTGTTGGACTCTGAAAAAGAGTATTTAACCAGTGGTGAAGAGTTTTTCCGGCTGGGAGAAGTTAAAGGTTATCTGAGAGTGTTTTCCATCGCAAACAGGTACACAGTTACTTTGTATCTCTAGGACTAAGATGGGACCTGGAAAATCAACAACTTAGTCCTGAATCAGAAAACGTGGAACACTTGAAAGAATGGTTCTACATCATAACCCCCCCCCCCAAAACAAGAAACCAACAACGACAACTTTTTATCTGTATCAAAGTCATGTAAATTTACAAATATACTGAAATTATGAGAGACCTACAATTTTTAGTGAGCAAGTGATGGCAAATGGAAATTACCCATGTACCAAAAAGGTAAATTGACACACTTTTCTTTCTGTGGCTACAATTTTGTGTTGTTGTTGCCTTTAAAGGCAAGTTGGAGAGAGACATTTATTTCGTTTGGTCTATCGTGCCATGCAAGCACAGTTTTAGGTGGGTTAAATACTAAAAAGTGGCTGTTGAGTATAAAGATCATTGGTAACACTGGGAGAGAGCCATTTGAGTGGAGCATCGCTCCACAAGGCACGCGTTAGTACTCGCTCGCTCTCACAGTTTCTGGATGGTATTTGTAAGTTTATATGCCTTTGATACCGCTTATTTGCTTCATAAGGAGTTGTCTGTTGTTTTTACTACAGTAGACCCCTAACTTGTCCTCCTGTGGTTTGAGTTCCTCTTCCCTGCATTTTACCCTGCATGTCATGTGGGAGATCTTCTGTCTTCTGTTCCACTTGACTTCCACTATTACACGCACCCCTTCCCCAGCCCAGCCTCTGGAACCAAGTTGGACCGTAGGGGGGATTTAAGGAGTTCCATTTCAATATTGGGGGATTCAGCGGGAAGGACAGTGCAAATCTGACGATTGTTCAGTGTTTATAATTGGTATACTGCTTTGTTCCAATCATCAGTTCCCTACCTCACACCTTAATTCAGGGGCCCGGGATATTTTATTTCTCTGTGCACAGTGCTTGCTTTGTTAAGTCTAAGCCTTGATAAGTGCTTGGGACTCAGAGACTGACTCTCTCTGATGTGTGGCATTGACAGTGCGCTAGCTGTTGGGGCAGCTGTTCACGTGTGGTGACAATTCCTGGTACCAGACACTTGCCTAATTATTACCTGTTGCTTGTCAGGGTTTTATCCATTGTTTTACCCACTAAATTTTCCATACCGCCTACTGTTGGTTCACCACCTTCCAGTTTCTAGTTCCAACTCCCTGTCCGTTCTAGTCCCACCTCAGGAACCTCTGGCAGTGCCCCAAAAATGACAGTGGCAGAGATAAAAATGTCCTTTATAAAATGTCTGTGGTGAAGGAAGGAACCAGCTGAGTGGAAGCCATTAAATATATGAGATCAAGTAAGTCCATGGAAAAAAACTGACAAAGTTTTAGCATTAAGAACCCAGATGGAAGACTTCTTTCTTTTGCTTGAGATTATAATTTAGAAATTTTAAGGTGGGCTGCGGGGAGGAGTGAGGGAATTTAATTGATTGGCTCTAGCATCTCTGAAATTTAGGTAGAGATGTGACTTGTTGATAGTGAGATAAATTATAATGGCTCTAAGAGAATGAAAAAATATATATAGTGGTTTATGTGGGGGAATGGATAGGTCATCAACCAAGAATGAACATAAGAATTGTTGAACAGCTGTGGAATAAGTCTGATTATGTCTGGCTTAGAAGTCTAGCCAGAAGCAGACTGGCTAACAATTAGTCAAGTGCATATATGTGGTTTTTTTTTTTAAGGATGTATTCCAGAAGGGATTAAAGGCAGCTTACAAATATATATCCAGTGTGACAAAATAAAACTAAGTGTATATTGTGGCAAAGAAGAGAGGTTGAAAAGGATAAGATGGAGCCCAGAATGAGAATAATACCCAGACTCTGTATATGAGAAAGTCTAGAAATGAGCCATAAATTAGCTGAGAGCTTTCTAGCAGCCAGTGTAGAGATGGAAATAGTAATTGCAGATTCCAGCCCTGTAAGACATAAAACAAATGAGTTAATTAGGCAAAGTGCAAGAATTGTTGGCACTGAGAAAATATTTGCCTGAGATCTTTTCTGTGAATTTATAAACTTAATGAAAATGGAGAACATGGTTTGGGTCAGCAGAAATAGCCCTAGGAAACATCGGTCTTGACTATAAGAAAAGTAAGTAAGTTAATAATGGTGCTTCGTTTTTTTAGGTATTGGGAATCTATAGATGTTGTTACGTGGACAGAATTAGACTGGATTAAAACAATTAGAATAAAAATTACCCTGTGAACAATGAAAATACATGACTAGTTTGTCATTCAAGTACTATTTTATAGGAAGTATTTATAAATTTTAGATATTTCAGAATCATCAAGGCAGTCTAGAGATTATATTCCTACTTACCTGAGTTTACCTGGGTACATTCAAGTTTAGATTGTCAAAGCATTTTCAGATATCAAGTATTTTCATCAGAAACAATTGAACAATTCTTTGAAATTTCAATTTCCTATGAAAAATGTTCTGAAAGAATCTGGTTTCTATCATATTATCCAGTACCAACCAAATGCTTTGGTGGGCCTAAAAACTCGGGGCAGTGTGATTAGGGGAATTGGTAGGAAGTGGTATAGAAGTGAGCATAATCCTGTGTCTAAAGACCAAGATTGATTGTGTATTTCCAGTGAGGGAGAGGTTAGCTAAATTTTTATATTTAGGTTTTCATCTCAAAACTAATTAAGGGATTTTTACCTTGTCTGTAGTCTTACTTAATAAAAAAAGAAAATTTACATTTCTTTAGATTGACTTAGAGCAATTTTTTAATAAGGATTAGAAAATTTTCTTTCATGCATTAAATGCATTAATCAAGAAGCTCTTGTTTAATTAGTTTGAGGATAGATTACTGAGCAGAAATATTGCACAAACAAGTTGCTAATTATTCTCTCAGATATTGGCCAGCCATGAAGAGCTAATGATCAAATAGCAAAAGGTGAGAAGATCTATGAATTATTTTATGTTTGAGAGCACATGACTGAATTGAATGTTTGCTGAGGGAGGTACTTGAGATATAAATATGATGAAATCTTGGCCCCTGTGGTCAGGGTCTACTAGGGGGTTATCTAGTCTATAGGAAAGTAAGCCAATTATACTACAGTGTGGTAAGTTCTTTGATAAATGCTTGCTATATGTAAAAGTAGTGAATTGGGAGCTGGGGAATAACCCTTTCTAGAGGATGAGATGTTTAGTTGAATTTTTGAGGGAAGTTACTCACTTGGAAAAGGATTTCCCAGTTAGAGGAAGTACAGGGACCTTCAACAGCATAGATCTTTGAAGTAGAAGACTATGTCCTATGCAGCTGGAGGAGAGACCCGGAATGACAGATGAGGCCAGAGGGTAGGAATGGGCTAAATAGGACTTTTCGTGCCAGGATAAGGAGCTTCACTTTATCTTAAAAGCCATAAGGAAACATGGAAGGATTTTGAGCAGAAAAATTGATTAGATTTGCATTTTGGAAGGATGGATCTGGCAATTTAGTGAACGGTTAAAAATAGGGAACAATATTGTTGGCAACTAGATTATCTGGGACACTGTTGTAATTAGCAGGTAAGAAGTGATAGACCTGAATTAAGGCAGGGACAGTGGCCAGGAAAAGGAGGAGGAGAGAATCTATTCTGAAATGGAGGCAGAATCTACTTTGACTCAGTGCCATATGGGATGTGAGAGGTGATGGAAAAATGGGATTGAATGTAATTTTGGCTCTCTAATTCAGGTCACGGGTTTTATTTTGTTTTGATTTGATTTTAAATTGAGGTGAAATTCAATTTAACATAAACAAACGTAAATTAACCATTTTAACGTGTACAATTCAGTGGTATCTAGTATATTCACAGTGTTGTATAACCACCACTTTTATCACGTTCCAAAACATTTTCATCACTCCAAAAGAAAACTCCATACCCGTTACGCAGCAACTCCTCATTTGACCTTGCCCCAGCCCTGGGCAACCAGCAATCTGCTTTCTGTTTCTCTGGATTTACCTATTCTGAATATTTCAGATGCATGACAACATAGAGTATGTAGCCTCTTTTGTCTGACTTCTTTGACTTAGCATAACGATTCCCAGCTCTGTCTACCTGATTAGCACGATTCACTAGTTCATGTGTATGGCTGAATAATGTTCCATTTGTGTGTATTGACTACTTTTGGCTAATTCATCTGTTAATGGACATTTGAGTTGTTTCCACCTTTTGTAAATAGTGCTGCTATGAATATTTGGGTACAAATATTTGTTTGAGTTACCTGTTTTTAGTTCTTTTTGGACACATATGTAAGAGTGAAATTGCTGAGTCACATGGCAATTCTGTGTTTAACTTTTTGAGAAACCACCAAACTGTTTTCCACAGAGGCTGTACCATTTTACATTCCCACCAGCAGTGTATGAGGGTTCTAATTTCTCCACATCCTTACCAATACTTGTTTTCTCTAATTTTAATTATAGCCATCCTACTGGGTATGAGGTGGTATCTCATTGTGGTTTTGATTTTCATTTCCTGAATGATTAATGATGTTAAAGCATCTTTGATGTGCTTGTTAGCTATTTGTGTATCTTCTTTTTAAATGTTTATTTTTTGAGAGAGAGAGCGAGAGCACAAGCAGGGGCAGGGACAGGGGGAAAAGGAGAAGCAGACTCCCCTTTGAGCAGGGAGCCCAGCTCAGGGCTCAATCCAGGACCTTGAGATCAGGACCTGAGCCAAAGGCAGACTCTCAATCGACTGAGCCATTCAGGCTCCCCTATTTGTGTATCTTCTTAATTCTACACTTTTAGGTATCTACCCAAAAGCTCTGTAAAGTGTTTCCTAGACCATTATCACATACATGTTTTGCAAATATTTTCTTGTCTGTAGGTTACCTTTTCATTTTCTTGATAATGCCCTTTGATCCATAAAAGTTTTAATTTCGATGAAGTCCAATTTATTTCTTTTTTTGTTGCTTATGCTTTTGGTGTTGTATCTGCGAATCCCCAAGGTCATGAAAATTTATGTTTTGCTCTAAGAATTTTATAGTTTTGGCTCTTATATCTTGATCGTTGGTCTATTGCGAGTTTGTATATGGTGTGAGTAGGAGTCTAACTTTACTCTTTTGCACGTGGATGCCCAGTTGTGCCAGCAGCATTTGTTGAAGAGACTTCTTTTCCTATCGAATGGTCTTGGCACCCCTTTCTAAAATCAAGTGGCCAGAGTTGTATGGGTTTACTTCTGGATCTTTGCCCCGTGCGATCTCTGAAGTGTCTGTTTCTTTAGCTTATGGTCAGCTAGTGTTTTGGCAGAGATTTCCTTGAATACCTGGAGCTCCCCACCCCACCTCTTTCCCCCCAAATAACCCCAGTTTTCTCAGTCTTTGCATACTGACTCTGTATTGGGACACTCCTTCAATGCTTAGCGAGGCTCTTTACAGTTCTCCCTTTACAGTTCTCTCTCCCTGCTTGTACGGAGTCTAAAGATCAGCCAGGGGTGAAAGTTTAGGGTCTTCTTACATCCCGCCCTGGGCATACACTTTGGCATTCTAAATTCCCCAGTTTATATGATAGCTTTTCAGTGTATTAATTTTCCAAAGAAGCTCTCTCCCCAGTTTTCAGCTTATCTTTTATGTGCTTTATATTTACCTTCAGATAACAGTGGGTTATTCATTTGCCTTTCAGCGTTCTCGAGAAATGCCCTGTGCATAGACACTTTTCCCACCCTGAGAGAGTCTGAGTTAGGTGAAGCAGAGACAAGCACCTTGCCAGTCCTTCCAGTTGTGAGAAAGTACATAAATCACTTGATGAATTATCACAAAATAATGGATATGTAACCTTCATCCAGATTTAAAAAAAAAACCAGAACATTCCTAGCGTTCTGGAATCCCCTCTCAAACTGCTTCCTAATTACTTCTCTCGTTCCTTTCCCTAAAGGCACCTATTCTCCAGGCTTTTGACAGTATCAGTTAGTTTTGTTCATTCTGAACTTTATATAAATGAAATTATGTGTTAGATTTTTTTTCCTCAATATTTTTGAGATCCATTCATGTTGTCGAGTTTAATAGGAGTTCAGTTTCATAGCTATATAGTATTTCATTGTAGAACATTCTATTTTTCTATTGATAGACATCTGGGTTGTTTCCATTTTGGAGACTCTTATGAATAGTGCAGCTGTGACTATTCTTGTGTATGTCTTCTGATGCACATATGTTTGCATTTCTGTTGAGGATATTCCTAGGAATAAGACTGCTTAAAAAAAAAAAAAAGACCGCTGGTTGGTTTGTGTATGTTCATCTTTAGTAGATAATCTCCGGTTTCCAAAGTGGTTGTACCTATTTTCACACCTACCGGCTATGTATGAGTGTTGTGATTGCTCCACATCCTACCTGTCACTTAGATTTATTTATTTATTTTTTTAAGAGAGGGAGAGCGGGGAGGAAGGCGGGGGCAGGGAGAGAATCTTAAGCAGCCTCCACACCCCACCCTTAGATCATGACCTGAGTGGAAATCAAGAGTCAGTCAGAGGTACGGACGTTTAACTGACTGAGCCACCAAGGCGCTCCACCCATCACTTAGATTTAAACCTACTCGTCAGTCTTTCTAATTTAAGCCATCTTGGGGGATGTACAGTGTACCTCATTGTGGTTTTATATTGCACTTCCCTTATTACTAATGAGATTGAACATAGATAGATAGACGGGTTATTTGGATGTATTATTTTGTAAAATGCTTGTTCATGTTTCTTGCCCACTTTTCTATTGTTTTGACCTTTTCTTATTGGTTTTAGGAGTTCGTTAAATGTTCCTGAAATGAGCTCTTTGATATGTTACAAATATCCCCTCTCACAGTATGACTTATCTTTCCATTCTTTTATTGATCTCTTTTAATGAACATAAATTCCAATTTTGATGTAGTTTAATTTGTTCACCTTTTCTTTTTATAGTTAATGCTTTTGTGTCTTGTTTAAGAAATCTTTGCACATTCCCAAGATATTCCTGTTATTTTCTAGAAATTGTTTTACCTTTCACATTTAGAGCTACCATCCATCTGATTTGTTTTTTTTTCTATGGTATGAAATCGGGATCAAGAGTAATTTTTTTCCTTATAGGGAGGCTAATGGCTCAGCATTAATATTTGAAAAGACCATCCTGTCTCTTCTTTGTGGTACTTTGTAGTGCTAAAAAAAATTTTTTTTTGTTAAGATATAATTGGCATATAACATTGGTTGTCTTAGTTTCAGGTGTATAACATAATGATTTTATATATGTATATATTGCAAAATAATCACTACAATAAGTCTAGTTAACACCCATCACCACATATAATTTTTTTCCTTGTGATGAGAACTTCTATAATTTACTCTTAGAAAATTTTCCAATATACAGTATCATTAACTACAGTTATCCTGCTGTACATTATACCCCCAGGACTTATTTATTTTATAACTGGAAGTTTATACTTTTTGACCTCCTTCACCCGTCTAAGGCTTCCTCCTGCCCCAGGCTCTGGTCACCACTAATCTGTTTCTTCGTGGCTATCAGTTTGGTTGTTTTTATTTCATTTTGTTGTTTAGATTAAACATTAAGTGAGATCATGTGGTATTTGTTTTTATCTATCTGACTTATTTCACTTAGCATAATGACTGCAAGGTCCATTCATGTTCTTGCAAGTGGCAGGATTTTCTTCTTTTTTAATGGCTGAATGTGTGTGTGTGTGTGTGTGTGTGTGTGTGTGTGTGTGTGTATCAATCACATTTTCTTTACCCATTTATCCACCAACGGATGCATAGATAGATTGCTTCCATGTCTTGGCTGTCATGAATAATGCTGTAATGAACATGGGTTTGCAAATATCTTTTCAAGTTGGTGTTTTCGTTTTCTTCAGATAAATACCCAGCAATGGAATTGATGGGTCATATGGTAATTTTAGTTTTAATTTTTTGAGGAACCTCCATACTCTTTTCCGTATTGGCTGTATCAGTTTATATTTCTACCAACAGTACGCAAGGATTCCCTTTTCTCTAAATCCTGACCAACACTTGCTATTTCTTGTCTTTTTTTTTCTTGTCTTTTTGATAATAGCCATTCTAACAGGTGTGAAGTGATATCTCATTATGCTTTTGATTTGAATTTTCATGGTCATTAGTGATGTTGAGCATCTTTTCATGTACCTGTTGGCCATTGGTACATCTTCTTTAAAAAATGTGTTCAGATCCTCTGCCCATTTTTTAATTGGATCATTTGTTCTTTTGCTCTTGAGTTGTATGAGTTCTTTATATATTTTGGATGTTAACCCCCTATCAGGTATATGATTTGCAAATATTTTTTCCCATTCCATACGTTGCCTTCTCATTTTGTTGATCAAGGTTTCCTTTGCTGTGCAGAAACTTTGTGGTTTGCTGTAGTCCCACTTGTGATTATTATTCTTGCTTCTGGTGTCAAATCCAAAAAATCATCACCAAGACCAACATCAAGGAGTTTACTGCCTATGTTTTCTTCTAGTAGTTTCATGGTTTCAGGTCTTAACATTCAAGTCTAATTTATTTTGAGTTAATTTTTGTGTCTGGTGTAAAATAGTGGTCCAGTTTCATTCTTTTGCATGCTACTGTCTAGTTTTCCCAACACCATTTATTAAAGAGACTGTCCTTTTCCCATTGTATATTCGTGGCTTCTTTATTGTAAATTAATTGACCATATATGCATAGGTTCACTTCTGGGAATCTCTATTTTTTTTGTTATTTTTGGCTTTATTTTTATTTAAAATTTTTTTAAAATTTGAGTATAGTTGACACTTACTGTTATGTTAGTTTCAGGTGTACAACTTAGTGATTTGACGAGTATATACATTATGCTGAGCTCACCACAAGTGTAGCTACCATCTGTCACCATACAATGCTATTATAATATCATTGACTGTATTCCTTACACTGTGCCTTTTAGTCCCATGGTTTATTCATTCTATAACTGGAAGCCTGATCTCCCATTCTCCTTCACCCATTTGGGCTCTCTGCTCTGTTCCATCGATCTTTGATGTCTCTTTTTATGCCAATACCATACTGTTTTGATTACTATAGCTTTGTAATACAGTTTGAAATCAGGAAGCATTTTTTTTTTCCAGCTTTTTTGTTCTTCTCAAGATTGCTTTGGCTATTCTGGGTCTTTTGTGGTTCCATACAAATTTTAGGATTTTCTATTTCTGTGAAAAAATGTCATTGTAATTTTTATAGGTATTGTGTTGAATCTATAGATTGCTTTGGGTAGTATGGACATTTTAACAATAATAATTTTTCCAATCCATGGGCACCGATTATCTTTCCATTTATTAGTGTTGTCTTCAATTTCTTTCATCAATGTCTTATAGTTTTAAGTGTACAGGTCTTTGACCTTCCTGGTTAAATGTATTCCTAGGTATTTTATTCTTTTTGATGTACGTGTGAATGGGATTGTTTTCTTAATTTTCTCTTTTCGATAGTTTGTTATTTTGTATAGAAATTTAACAGATTTTCATATATTATATTCTCCAACTTCACTGAGTTTGTTGATTAGTTCTAACAGTTTTTTGAGGTCTTCTTTAGCGTTTTCTGTATAAAATATCATGTCATCTAAAATAGTGATAATTTTACTTCTTCCTTTCTTATTTGGATTTCTTTTTCTTGTCTAATTGTTCTGGCTAGGACTTCCAATGTTATGTTGAATAAAAGTAGCTAGAGTGGGCATCCTTGTCTTGTATCTGATCTTAGAGGAAAAGCTCTCAGTTTTTCATTGTTGAGTATGATGTTAGCTGTGAGCCTTTATTATGCTGAGGTATGTTCCTTCTACACGCACTTTGTTGAAAGTTTTTATCATAAATGGGTGTTGAATTTTGTCAAATGCTTTTTCTGCATCTATGGCTCTATCATGGTTTTTATGCTTCATTTTGTTAATGTGGCATATCACTTTGATTGATTTGTGGATATCAACCATCCCGATATCCCTGGAATAAATCCCACGTGATCATAGTGTATGATCCTTTTAATGTATTGTTAATGTATTGGTTTGCTATTATTTCACCGAGAATTTTTGCATCATCAGGGATATTGGCCAGTAATTTTCTTTTCTTGTAGTGTCCTTGTCTGGTTTTGCTATCAGGGTAATGCTGGCCTCATAAAATGAGTTTGGAAGTGCTCCTGCCTCTTGTGTTTTTTGGAAGAGTTTGAAAAGGATCAATAGTAATTTTTTAAATGTTTGGTAGAATTCACCAGTGAAGTTATGTAGTCCTGGACTTCTGTTTTTTTGGGAGATTTTTGATTATTGATTCGATCTGCTTTCTAGTAATTGGTCTGTTGATTTTCTACCTTTTCATGGTTCAGTCTTGGTGTGTTTCTAGGAATTTATCCATTTCTTCTAGGTTGTCCAATTTGTTGACATATAATTGTTCATAGTAGTCTTTTATGATCCTTTATATTTCTGTGTTATCAGTTGTAATGTCTCCTCTTTCATTTCTGATTTTATTTGAGTCCTCTCTCTTTTTTTCTTGGGGAATCTAGCTAAAGTTCATCTATTTTGTTTGTCCTTCCAGAAAACCAGCTCTTTGTTTCATTGGTCTATTCGTTTAATATACTATTGCTTTGTTACGAGTTTTGATATCCAGGAGAGAAGTCATTACACCTTTTTTATTTTTAAGATGCCACGAGTATTATGGGGTCTTTGTTCTTCCATATGAATATTATGGTTCCTTATGAAACCATTGTGGGAGTTTGTTGGAGTACCACTAAAATCTGAGGCTTGGTTTGGGGATTTATGATATTGAATCTCTCCATCTATTTGGGGCTCTCCTATATTTCAATAAAATTCTACTTTTGTTCAATTTTAGGTGCTTTACATTTCTTTTTTTTAATTTAAATTCAATTAATATATAGGTGCTTTATATTTTGTTGGCTTTTGTAAGTAGTAGCTTTTTGAAAATTACATTTTCGGGGTGTCTTGTGGCTCAGATAGTTAAGCGTCTACCTTCAGCTCAGGTCATGATCTCAGGGTCCTGGGATTGAGCCCCACATTGGGCTCCCTGCTCAGTGGGGAGTCTGCTTCTCCCTCTACCTCTCCCTCTGCCCCCCACTCATGCTCACTCTCTCTCAAATAAATAAGTAAAATCTTTATTTTTTAATTTAATTTTTATTTTTTAAAAGATTTTATTTATTTATTTGACAGGGAGCACAAGCAGGGGGAGCGGCAGGCAGAGGGAGAAGCAGGTTCTCTGCTGAGCAGAGAGCCAGATGTGGGACTTGATCCCAGCACACTGGGATCACGACCTGAGCTACCCAGGTGCCATAAAGAAAAGAAAAGAAAAGAAAAGAAAAAAGAAAATTACGTTTTCTATATGTTGATATGTATGGAATTATTAGCCACCTTGCTAAAACTTGTTATTGATTATAAAATTCTCTGTATATTGTGGCTCAGTTGGTTAAGTGTCCAAGTCTTAGTTTCAACTCAGGTCATGATCTCAGGGTGGGGAGATCAAGCCCTGTGGAGGCTCTGCGCTAAGCTCGGAGTCGGCTCTCTCCCCCTCTTTTTGCCCCTCCCCCCTGCTTTGTGTGTTCTAAATAAATAAACAAAATCTTTAAGATTCTCTGTATATTGTTTTTCTGTGTAGACAGTCATATTATCTGAGGTTAATGATAGCTTTCTTTCTTCCTTTCCAGTCAATGTTTGTTTTTTTTCTTTTTTAATAGAAATATGAAAAACATATAATTTTAAATTTTCTAGAGTCATATTAAAAAATATAAAGACACAGGTGAAACTAATTTTGACATGCTTTATTTTAACCCAATATTATTTCAGCATGTTTATCAGTATAAAAATTATTAATGAGATATTTTACCTTTTTTGGTACTAAATCTTCACAAGCTGGTATGCATTTCACCTTTACAGTACATCTCAAATTGTACTAGTCATATTTCCAGTGCTCATGGCCACTTGTGGCTAGTGGCCACTGTACTGAACCATGCAGGACTAGAATTTCCAGTGGAGTGCTAATACTGGGCATATTTATCTTGTTCCTAATTTTGAAACGTACTTCTGACATTTCACCACTAAGAAGGCTGTGTTCTGTAGGTTTTGGCAGATATCTTTTATGTGGGAAGAGAAATTTCTTTATATTTTTAGTTTACTAAGTTTCATTATTAGTAAATAATTTATATTGAATTTTGTTAAAAAAAATTTCTCGTATTTCTTGAGGTGATTTTTCCCCCTTCAATCTGTTAAGATGATAAGTAAAATTTTAAAGATTTTCTAATGGTAAACCACTCTTGTATTGCTAGGATAAACTTAAGTTGGTTGTGATGCATTTTTACTATTACTAGATTTGCTTTATTTTTGTTTGTTTGCTATTGATTCTTACACTGTTCATAAAAGAGAATGAGAGAATTTGTCTTTCAAACTATATATATATATATTCAAATATAATATAATATATATATAAAATCTCTATAAGCATTTTTATGAGAGTGTTATCTTCTGTTACTTGGCTGTTACATAGAATTTTACAGGTAAAACCTAGATCGGGTGTTTCTAGGTGTTGCTTTAAAGTTCATAGTATTGTGTTACATTTTAATTTTTTTTGTATTTATGATTCTATCCCCTTGCTTTCTGGATTTTGTTCATATTGCATCCCGTTGTCTTCATTGATCTTTTCAGAGTTCTACCTATTTTATTAATCTTTTCAAAGAGCCAAATTTGGCTTTGAGGTTGTTTTCTTGTTTAAAATTTCATTAACTTTTGCTTTTATATTTATTGTCTCCTTCTCCCTGCATTTGTAGGTTCATTCTTGTTCCTATTCTGTCATATTAAGTTGAAATTTTAGCTCACCAATTTTCAAATTTTCTTCTGTAATGTTGTAAGCATTTAAGACTATAAAATTCCTTCCACGTTATTACTTTGGCAGCCTGTCTTACAAGTCTGCAATTTCTTTTTAAGTGTTTTAAGTTTCCGTTATGATTTTGTTTTTTGACCCACAAATTATTTGAATGTGTGTTTTGAAGTCATCAAATATAGGTGTTTTTACGTTTTATCATTTTGTTAGTGAATTCTATATTAATGAATTGCATAGTGATCTGCTAACTTGGTTGTATGACACTGATTCTTGGAAATGTATTTACTCTTTCTTTGTGGTTTGGCACATGAACACTTCAGTTGTTTCATTGTATGCTTGGAGAGCATGTCCGTTCTTTAATTGTGTGGTTGAGCGTTCTCTATGTGTCCATTAACATACGTTTTTAAATTTGTTTAGGGGGCGCCTGGGTGGCGCAGTCGTTAAGCGTCTGCCTTCGGCTCAGGGGGTGATCCCACCGTTCTGGGATCGAGCCCCACGTCAGGCTCCTCCACTGGGAGCCTGCTTCTTCCTCTCCCACTCCCCCTGCTCGTGTTCCCGCTCTCTCTCTGGCTGTCTCTGTCAAATAAATAAATAAAAATCTTTAAAAGAAAAAAAATTCTTTGTTTAAATCTATAATATCTAATTTTATCTCCTTGACCCAACATATTAGAGAAAGGTGATTGACATTTTCTCTCTTATAGCTCTATCAAAATTTGCTTTATTTATTTATATGTATTAAGTGCATACAAGTTTAGACTTGCTGGTGCATTGAAGCTGTTAGGTCATAACTCTCTTTGACCCTAGTGATGCCTCTTACCTAGTTCTCTTTTGTCTTATTTTAACAAGGTTATTCTACCTGTTTTCAGTTGGTATTGCCAATGATACCTTTTTTCCCATTTTCTGCCTTTTAGCATTTTCATGTCCTTTTATTTTAGGGTGTCTCTTGTAAATACTGTATTGCAGGATTTGTGTCAGGGGAGGGACATTCCTATTCCTCCCCCTTTTCTTGTTTGGGACCTATATATTCTTCTTATGTTCTTTTAATCAACTTAATCAGCCTACAAAATTTAAGGTTAATCAATATCTTAAAACTCACCATTTCTAGAAAAAGTACAAAATCCTTACCACATTTTAACACTAACTACCACCTTCCCCAATCCCTACAATTTACATATTGTTGTCCACAATTTTAACTTCATTTTTAAATGATTCACAAATTTGACATTATTTTCTATAGACAATGTTTAGCTTTAATTACATGTTTATCTGCTTCTTTATTTACTCTTCTTTCTTGTAACTCAGACCTTCTGAATGGAACATTTTTCTTCTTCCTAAGGAATATTTTTTGGAAGTTCCTTTAGTGAATGTTAAATGGCGGTTAACTTAATTTCGGCTTTTCTGAACATGTCTTTATTTTACTCTAGTTCTTGAAAGGTCTGGGTACCCAGTTCTAGGTGGAAAGTTATCCTGGTCATTTTTTTTTTCCCTGCAAAAACAGAACATTTTTGAAATGTCTTTCTAATGAAAAATATAATCAGGATTCTGATATTTATTATGTGCAGGCTTAATGAAAATAATCTTACTAAGAAGCCTCTTAACATTGAACAAAATTTGTATTTGGTTACTGGTAGAATTGCTATACATTTAAAAGTGGAAATATGATTAGAAGAAGTTTCCATACACATGTGTGGTAACTGCCCTTGGGTTTGTGGATAGAGTCACTATTTATAGTGCCTATTAATGTTTATGGCCTTGGGTTTTGTTTGCTTATACTAAGCACTCATTTTTCAAAAACTCATACTTTATTAGTTCTTGGCGGTAAGAGGGTAGACTGTCTGCATTTGTCTTTTAAAATCTTATTTTTCAACCATTGTATTGATTTACATCGGCTTAAGTGGACTTCTGCTATTTCTGCCTGCTTCTTGCTGTTTTTATAATACTGCAGAAGGAAGGGGATGGAGTCCGATATTCGTTGAATCTTTATGTATCACTCACACTATATACCCTGTATCTTTCTTCTTCTAGTTCTTATTATAATCCCACCTTCTATTTTATAAAAGAAAAAATTGAATTTGAAAGGTAAGTGACTTCTCAAGGTGTTATAGCATCTTTAAGTGTTAGAAGTAGGAATCAAAACACAAATGCTCATGTGTATCTACAATTCTAGTGTCATTTAAGTTAAGATGTCCTATATTGACCCGTCCTTTTTACGCAGATCAGCAGGTGGACTGGATAACCACCTGTGTAACTTAATGTTAGATATGCGAAAGAGAACCCCCCCAACTAACAATATTGCTGTACTGTTTATTCTGTGTAGCTTTAAAGACCTATAATTAGGTTTACTTGTAGGATTTGAGATAGCTGTCTTATGCCACGATCATTAAATATGTTTATCATGGGTGTCACTTGTACTTTTTTATCCTTATCACTCCCAGCCTTCCTGTGCTCCAACTCCTGTCCTAGATTAACATGACAAGTCATAGTAAATAACTTTGTATTTTTCCTTTTCCAGACTAATTAAAAAAACTTAACACATACTTTTAAGCCCCACATTCAGACGTATTATTTACCTCTGGGTTGGGAATCACTATTATTTATAATGTATAAAAGGTAGACTACTTTGGTGAGGGGGAAGGACTGTATTCCCTGGCTTGTCCATAGGAAATTAATATATTCTGCATACACTTAAAGGATTTTATAGAAAGAAATGGAAATTCCATATTGTACATACTAGAAACTTTGGAGGGATGTTTAAACATTCCTATAGTTGACTGTAGAAATAATTTCAAGATCACAGGCTACTCAAACCTCAGAACATTCAGATATTATTTCTTTTAAGTTTCTCTTACCTATTCATATTCTTTTTTCAATTTTTCAGATGTGACCGTATGTCTTACATTTGTTAACAAATTTCGCGACTTAATTTTATATTTAAGTAATACGTTTTTTAAAAAAATGGCCCAGATTTGTGTATAAGATGCCTATGTGTTTAGATTTTTAAAAATTAGAGATAGAATTATATAGACTCTTAAATAAATAAATTTTACTTAATTTAAGATAGCCAGGGTTGGGTACGTAAAAATGTTCCAGAAGAGTATGGACAGCTATTTTTAAATAGGATATGATGTGTTAGCGCCATCTACTGTTGAGTAAGAATAATCACTTCTTGGTGTACATTTGGATTTTTCTCAGTGCCATATTCTAAGTTCTGCATATTTCTCGGGATATTCTCACTTAGTTGACCACTTTGTAGAATCTACGTGTTTTGGGATATTCAGATGATATCCTGTGTATGTTCAGGTTTGGCCAATTTTTGGAGATTTTGCCTATAATTCTTGTCAAAACAACAGTGGCAAATTTCCTCCACTATTGACAGTTCAGGATTTTAAAAATAAAGCTAGCTAATTATGCTAGCTTTCCATGTGGCACTTTTGTTTTAAAATTTGCTGACTGATTTACTATTGTTATAAAAAGACTGGTGGGTTAAAATAGGGATTTAAATTGGGTGTTCCATTTGTAGTTGAAAGACTATGGGAAACTATTTCTCAATATGTTGCTTGTTACTTAATTAACTGAAGGTCCAAATCTGCACGGAGCAGCATTAGGTGTGTTGGTAATTTAGAGGGAAGTCTTTGTCTAAATAATATGATCACTTTCTTGGGAGTTTAATTTGTCAATGGAAAGGATATTGCAAAAATAGGTTTATATAATGTACTATTTAAGCTTCAGATTTAGATTCCCTGAGCTTAAATGTTGGCTTTATCACCCGTTCCGTTTGTGATCTTGAGACCATTAACCCTGACTTCTCTGTGCCTGTTTTCTCATCTGTACGTGGGAATCATAATAGTATACCTACCTCTTAGGATTATGTGAAGCATAAACAGAATACTCCTAAAGCACTTAGCACAGCTTCTGGCACATAAAAACACTTAGCAAATGTCAGTTGCTATCACTGTTGTCGTTATTACTATGTTTGTTATTGCTTATATAATCAAAGTGAATGTTTCAATAAATATATTTTTATCTTAGTAACTAATCCCTTTTTTGAAACCTAGGACTTAGGAACAAAATATGTAGCTTAAGAATATAAACGTTCAAAATGCTTACTGTTTCTGCCCATCGTTTAGAGTAGAGGCGAAGTGAAAAGAACAGGCCTTTTGGGTCCTGGATCTGTCGCTTACTAGCCATGTAATGTGCAGCAATTTTTTAACCCAAAGCTCCATTTCTTCATCTGAATAATGGGGTGTTTTGAGGATTAGATGATAGGATGTATGTATAAAGCCATCATTCCTGACATTTAGTAGACTCACAGAACGTAACTATTAACGCTCTTTCAGTACCAACTTACCACAAGTTTATGGTCATGTACATATTTCTATAGTTTTGTTACCCATACTAAAGTAGAATATTAAGCACCCTTTGTATTTGAAAGACTGTTGGAGTTCGAGAAGGATACAAAGAAATTGTGACAACCTCAAGTATAATTGAGGGGATGGGATATACATATATGAAAGGTGTTTAAAATTAATTTGAATAATGCAATCATATTTGCATGCAATTTTTAAAATAAACTATACAGAAATGTTTTTTAGGAGTTCAAAGGAGGAATACTTTCTATACTGGATCTAGCTTACCAATCCCCTACCAACTTTATTATTGTTGCTGTTGTTGTCATTATTATTATTATGGTGGTTGTAGGACATTCCAGGTCATTCTAGGAGGATATACAGAAGATAAAATCTACTCATGGATTATTAGAAATATTTATGATTACATGTTACCTACCAGCTTAGTGGAACCAGGCTGGTGTGTATTGAGCCTGTAAGGTGGGGATGAGGTGTATGTGGTGGGAAATGATCAACGATGAATGTTGTTCATGAGCGTGGGAGCTGCTGGCAAATATAGGAATGAACCCATGAAAGCCTCTGCATCACAGTTATGCCAACTAAAGCTACTGTACTTATTGCATACTAATATAAATTTCTCTGTATGATTGTAAATAGCTACTTCCCTCTTGTGTCCTCTGGGACTTTGCTTCATCAGGATTATGTCCTCTCTTGTTACGTTGAATTTTTGACTCTTGCCTTCGTCACTCCCGTTCACCTGTGCTGCTGTGGTGTGGCCTTACCTCGCTGCCACTCACGCTTCTGAAATTGTTCTTTTGCAAATATTACCAGTAACTTGCTAACTGTCTCAAGTCTAAAAGCTGATCTCCTCTGACCTCTGTCTTGGGCGTGGTGCCTGTTACTTCGTATATTCTCTTCCCTTGGCTCCAGTGAAAGGTGCACCATTCACTCCTAGTTCTCCTTTTTTCTTCTCCATTTACAGTTTGTTGTCTTCTTCCCAGTCCTCTGAAATGTTGATGTTTCTCCAGAGTCTATCATTTGCCCTTCCTTCTTTTCACTCTAAAGCTTTTCTTTGCCTTGCAGGTGCATCACCCGTATGCTGATGGTTGGGTGCCTCCACCTGAGTTTGCTCTGTGGCTTCGGAGTCCTGAGTCCAACTGCGGGTAGTGCAAGGGGATGAGGACACGGGCTTTAGCCCCTCATAATCTCCATCGCTTGTTAACACACTAAAACTTCCCTAGGCAAATATTCAATCTATGTACAACAAACCAACAACAACAACAATGCAAAAACTCAAGTAAAACTAGTATGTCTGGTATGGAAACTCAGCCTCAAGAAGTGTCTGCTAATCCTTTCTGCCCCTGGACTATTCTTTATAGAAATTCTGGAGCTGCCTTTGATCGTCCCCAGTTTCCCTGTGAACATATTTACTTGGACATACCATCCAAACTGGGCTCCTCAGGTATCACTCCTTTCAAACAGCATGCTGCCACAGTTTAACGGTACCAAGATGTACTCTGCAGCATAAGCCCAAACCCCCAAATCATCCTAAACTCTGCTTCTGCCTTAACTTAAGTAGCCAACCAGTCCCAGGATCACTACTGCCTTAATTTCTTTCATCTATGATGGACTTGGCTTCATTATAATTATTTGATTAATGTCTGTTTCTTTCACTAGAAATTTTATGTTCCACTATCTACCATAATTTTTATATGGTAGTAAATGCTCAACGAATACTTTCCTATGTAGAAATAAATTTATCAGCAATCCCTCGTTCCCCAGGAATTAATAGTATCGTCTTATTGTCTTTAAAAAGTCAAAGCACTCTAAAATAATAGGTCTTCTTATCTTAATTTTAAAATGTTATATTAATAAATGGTAATGTTACATCAAAGGGATATATGATAAAATCTTTTTTTTTAAGTTTCTCAATTTAAAAGAAAGTTTTTTATGTTACGTTGATAGATTTTGGAACTTGTACACTTCTAATCCCTTCATTTTTTAAAATGAAGTCCAAGGGCACCTGAGCAGCTCAGCTGGTTAAGCATCTGGCTGTTGATCTCAGTTCAGGTCTTGATCTCAGGGTCATGAGTTCAAGCCCTGCATTGGGCTCCATGGTGTGGAGCCTACTTAAAAATAAAAGAAAAATTTTATTTCTATAAATTTCCTTTCTATCACGTCCTATTATTAATCCAATTTTTCTTATTTAATATTTTTCAGTATTTGTTCATTGTATACTCTCAAGTGGTGGTTTTCTAGTTACATTTTTGTTAAATGTATAACTGTGCCTTCCATTTGTTGTCCTTTTTGAAATAGATTGTATTATTGTGTAATCTATTGTGTAATAGATTACACAGCAGTCCTTTCAGTCCTGAATAAATAGCAAAAGAGAGGATAGTGTGTTCCAAGTTCTCTGGTAACAATTTAATTACATAGGTTTTCCAATGATTTTAGTATCTGACCTAAGAGAAATAGTCAGATAATCAAAACTAAAATTTTCAGATACCTGATCTTATCGTAACCTTTTAACCTTATTTGAACCTTCTGATGATTGTGGTTTGATGATGACTCAGGTTCAGCACTGGGGTGATGAGTTGTCTCATATGGTGACTACTGCTTCATTTTTCTGTCTTGTTAGGCTGAAAACTCTTCTTGAGCCTGGGTTTGGCTGGTAATATTTTGCTCTTTTCATTTGATTGCTTTTAATCTCTCTGGAGTCTCAGGAAGCCAGGTAAACATGTTTCAAGAATTGTATGATAGGGACGCCTGGGTGTCTCAGTCAGTTAAGTATCTGCCTTCAGCTCAGGTCATGATCCCAGGGTCCTGGCATCGAGCCCCGCATCGGGGGCTCCCTGCTCAGCAGGGAGTCTGCTTCTCCCTCTGCATCCCTCCCCCATTTATGCTCTCTCTTGCACACTCTCTCTCAAATGAATAAGTAAAATCTTAAAAGAATTGTATGATAAACTAGAGTCAGTAATTATCAAGTAAGCTCTAAGGGACAGAGTATGTTTCTTTGGCATAGGGGCTTTGTGAGAATTTTTTCAGCTATTCAGTTAGTCTTTGAGTTTCTAGACTACGTCCTGAAGGTTAGGGTTGCAGATTCTAGATAACTGGATGTATTTCCCATTCACTTATGGTTCATCTACTGCTACATCCATTGCATCATTTACGGAGCCATGTGGGGCAGAGCAAGAGGGATTAATTTTTTTAAGCTTTTATTTTAATTCGTTAGCTAACGGTGTTATATTAGTTTCAGGTGTACAGTATAGTAACTTAGCACTTCCATACGTCACCCTGTGTCATCACGACAAGTGCAGTCCTTAATCCCCATCACCTGTTTCACACATGCCCCCCATCCACCTCCCCTCTGGTAACCATCAGTTTGTTCTCTATAGTTAAGAGTATGTTTCTTGGTTTCTCTCTCTCTCTCTCTTTCTCTCTCTCTTTTTTTTCCCCCTCTGCTTGTTTCTTTTGTTCCTTAAGTTCACATATAAGTGAAATCATATGGCATTTGTCTTTCTCTGATGGACTTATTTTGCTTAGCATAATTCTTTCGAGCTCCATCCACGTCGTTGCAAATGGCAAGATTTCTTTCTTTTTCGTGGCTGAGTAGTATTCCACTGTGTATATATGCCACATCTTCTTTATCCATTCATCAATTGATGGATGCTTGGGCTGTTCCATAGTTTGCCTATTATAAATAATGCTGCTATAAACATAGGGATACATGTATCCCCTTGAATTAGTATTTTTGTATTCTTTGAGCAAATACCTAATAATGCAATTGCTAGATTGTAGGGTAGTTCTATTTTTAACTTTTTGAGGAACCTCCACACTGTTCTCCAGAGTGGCTGCACCAGTTTGCATTCCCACTGACAGTGCAGGATGGCTCCCCTTTCTCCACATTGATCCTGCCAACACTTGTTGTTTCTTGTGTTTTTAATTTTAGTGATTCTGACAGGTGTGAGGTGATACCTCATGGTAGTTTTGATTTGTATTTCCCTGATGATCGGTGATACTGAGCAATTTTTCATGTGTCTGTTGGCCATTGGTATGTCTTCTTTGGAAAAATATCTATTCATGCCTTCTCCCCATTTTTAAATTGGATTATTCATTTTTCAGGTGTTGAGGTTTTTAAGTTCTTTATATATTTTGGATACTAACCCTTTATTTTCATTTGCAAATATTTTCTCCCATTCTGTAGGTTGCCTTTTAGTTTTTTTGATGGTTTCCTTCACTGTACAGAAGCTTTTTAGTTTGATGTAGTCCCAATAGTTTGTTTTTGCTTTTGTTTCCCTTGCCTCAGGAGACATATCTAGAAAGAAGTTGCTACAGCTGATGTGAAAGAGGTTATTGTCTGTGTTCTCTAGGATTTTTGTGGTTTCAGGTCTCACATTTAGGTGTTTAATCCATTTTGCATTTATTTTTGTGTATGGTATTAAGAAAGTGATCCAGTTTTGGGTTTTTTTGTTTGTTTTTTGCATGTTTCTGTCCAGTTTTCCCAGCATCATTTGTTGAAGAGACTTTTTCCAGTGGCTATTCTTTCCTGCTTTGTTGAAAATCAATTGGCCATATAGTTGTGGGTTCATTTCTGGGCTTTCTGTTCTGCTCCATTCATCTATATGTCTATTTTGGTGCCAGTACCACACTGCTTTGATTGTTACAGTTTTGGAGCTTTAATTTTTGGTGATAGAGGGCCTGACTGAAAATCTCTACACACCCATAGCACATGTGCATGAATCTTGTTGCTGTCAGTTCACTGCTAGAGGCCCCTGTCTAGCACTGCTTATAAGATGATTAGTGTCTGTGCATGCATACTGGGCTCTCTTGCTGGGTAGTGTGAACAGCAGGAAGGACTAGGTACTGTGGCGGAGTGTGGGAAACAAGCTAAACATGAGTTTTCTATAAATGGTTTGATGCTAACTTATGTTTTAGAATGTGTTATAAATTTTCTATCATTGCCTTATATTAATTATATAAAGAATTGTCGCTAAAAATGTGAAAACATTCTAATATCCCATTATTGTACTTTTTCTAAATTTGAGCTGTCATATTTATTTCTTGTAGAGACAATAGAGCATGTACATTCTGGCGTCAGGCTGCCAGACTCCAAGCCTGACTCAAAAAGTTGCTCACTTAAACCTAGAACCTGGGCATGTTACTTAGTGTCTCTGTGCCTGGGTTTTCCTGGTGAAAAAGGATAAAATAAAATTATCGTGGGGATTTCATGAGATAATATATACTTGATTTAGAACAATGTATGGAGTTCAATAGTAATATTCTGTATAAAAATTTTTTTCTGCAGAAAACACTTGGAAGTAAATTTTCATATATCTTCAAACTTAGGACTTCTGGAATCTTCTGACATCTCCAAAAGAATGTTGTGATTTAACTATTTAAGCATTAAAATTCAAAGTAGTTCAAATTTTAAGTTTTGTCCTAACTTCACCAGATTGCTTGTGAAAGCTATTTTACCTTTTACATAAGGACCTTGTATTCTCCATGGTTTACTCTTTTCTCTCTTTTAAACATCTGTTAGGCCCTAGGGATACAACAGTGAAAAAAGCACGTATGTTCCCTGTCTGCTATATATCCAGTGTAATAAGGGAGTCAGGCTGTCTTTAATCACATGGGTAATTAAATTCTACTAAGCACCGGTCTTTAGATCTATGAGAGCATTTGACAGGGAGAACTCACTGGGTCTAAGGGGTCAGGAAAGGCTCACTTCAAGGAACTTAGATTGAGATCCAAAGAAGGATCAGTGTCATTAACTAGAAAAGGAGAGAACGTGGCAGGGCACGCATTTCCGACAGAGACAGGAAGGAGCCATTGTTATATATGAAGACATTTCTGTTAATTTTTAGAAACTTCATATCCCTATGACTTAAATATTTTTTGTAAGAATATTAGTGTGTGTTGTTTTCTTTAAGGATTTTATGTATTTACTTGAGAGAGAGAGCACCAGTGGGGAGGAAGGGCAGAGGGAGAGGGAGAAGCTCCCACTGAGCAGGGAGCCCAACATGGGGCTCAGTCCCAGAACCCTGAGATCATGACCTGAGCTGAAGGCCGACGCCTAACTGACTGAGCCACCCAGGCGCCTAGAGTATTAGTGTTAATGACTGCATAATACAGGTGTGGCAGTTGCCTCCACCTGCTAGTGTGTGGCACCAGTCCCTCTTCTTAGTATTTTTTGGGAGTCCAAAAGAGTGTCTCGCATGGGTTCCTGCAGCTATCTGGTGTCAGCCACCTGGCATTAGTTTTAATTTACTTCCCTTCTGGCCACCCACTGAGGTTCCGTGGACAGTGTACTTTTGGTGGATTGTGTTGCTGATGCTTCTCTGAGCCATTGTGGAGGCCAGCTGGGCTTGGTCACTGAACCATTCCTAGGGCTCACTGGTGAAGCTGAGTCTGGGAGTTTTATCTGTGAAAAGACTTCACTATTGATTTAATTTTATTAATGGCAATATAGGACTATTCAGATTTCCTAGGTTTCATGAGTCTGTCTCAGTAAATTGTATTTTTCTAACAATTTGTCCATTTAATCGGTATCTCTTTAATTATGGTTATATTCCTTTTTCATTCCTGATATTGCTTTTTTCTGCCTTCTCTTTTTTCATAATTAATCATGCTGAAGGTTTAATGGTTTATTTTTATAGTCTTTTTCACAGAGCCAATAATTGACTTTGTTGACCTGTTGACATGTTTGTTTTCTATTTTAATAGTTTTTGCTGTTATTTTTATTACCTCTCTTCCTGTATTCTGGCTTCCTTCGCTGGGGAGTCCCCCAATTTTCTTGATAAAACCGTAGCCCACTATTCTTTAGCCTTTATTCGAATGCTCGGGACTGTACATTTTCCCTAAGTGTTACTTTGGTTGCATCCTGAAGTTTTGATATGTACTATATTTGTTATTGTTCATTTTTAATCTCAGAAAAGAGGTCTGTTTCTGTGATGTTGACTCTTTTGTATTATATTTTTCTATCACACATTTTCCTTTATTTTCTGAAGTTTAATCAGTTTTTAAAAGGCCCAGTTTTACATTTACTTATGTCCATTGTCTGTTTCATAGTTTATGTCGTTTTGCTTTTAGTGATGTCAGTTCCTTTCACTTTGGTTGATTTTATCAGGCTTTTCCTACCTTCTGCAGTAGCACTGCAGACTGTTCAGGAGAAAAACAGATGAAGAACTGTGTGTTTCCCTCCTCTGCTGCAGTAAAATGGTGTATTTGTAGGACCAGAGTAGAATATCCTTGACACAATTTGCAGGAAGTACTATGAGGCCTTTGGGGAATAGGGAAGCTGGCTGGCTGCTAGTTTCTCCATTTGTCTCGGAGACCTCGATATCTGCTTCGCTCGGTTTTGCTTTGCTTTTCTGCTTGATGTTTTCCAGCCTCCCTCACTTCCCAGTCTTTTCTCCCTCCTTTCCTATCCTAATCCCTTCCTTTATCCTTTCTCTTCCTCAAGACTTCTTCCTTCCATTCCCGAATACTCGTTGTTTTTTTTCTTTTTTGCTCCCACATACAAATATGTTTCAAAAGTTGAAGAATCCCCTGCTGGATACTTCTGACTTTTGGATCAAGGTGAAGTGATCCGTGGAGGCCATATGCTATCGATTTGTTGTTACACGCTAAGAAAACCTGAAGAAAACAAATCGACGCCCTTTTAAACCCTAGAAACCTAGTGAATCACTCTGTTGATAGTATTTTTGTTCTCTCGGAAGCAGTGAGTCGACCGTAAATAAATGGGGTCACTGCCCCTTTAAGGGGAAACTGCCTGGAGGGGCCCTGGAGCCTTGGGACTCCTTCCTGCCGCGCTGGGTCCACAGGAGTGTCAGTTGGCCCGAGTGGGAAGAGAGGCGCCCGGAGAGCGACGGTGGTGTGCGTATCTAGAAACCTTTACTGTAGCCTAGTGACAGACCTGCCGTGAGGACGTCCCCGTAGTTCAAGGCCTCACGGAAGGAACGGCCCCGCCGTCACCCTAAAGAGTGTGTGTTCCCTGGGAAGGCAGTTGGCTCCTCGTCCCCGTCCCGGAGGCTGGAATTAGGTTCAGCTCCGTCATTTTGGTTTTTCCTGCCCTCGTTGGGACATTATAAAAGCTGTTTCTAAAACCACTGGGAAGATTATCTGGGCTTTGTGAAGGAATTTTTTTTTGCCCTTCGGGTGTTAACTGAGGTGAATTGTATGGAGTCCGGTTTTAGTTTATGATTTTTAAAAATTTAGTTGTGTAGCAGCTCTGTCTTTGGTTTCATCCCTCAGGTGAAGCCCTTGTGAGCTGACTTAACACCGTCGATGTTTCAGAATTGTATGTGGAGCTTTTCTGCCCCCAAATAGTACCTTCCTTTATTCATGCTTGGAAATGATGTTAGCTGTACTTCAGGATGTTTCCAAAATAGAGGTCTTTAAATTTATACGTGAAGCGGCAGTTGCGTGGTTCTTTTGAAATGTTCGGAATTTTTGTGAGTGCTTCTTAGAGCTGGCAAATTCTAGCTTAATGTTTAGTGTGTATATAGATATATGTATGTATACACATATTTATACATACATATTCATATGTATATGTATCTACATACGGTATGTATGTGGTGTTTTTGTCTACTGTTTCGATAAATAAATTGATTTGAATTTGGAAAAAGTACCCATCCACTCCTGTAGTTCTACATAAATGTAAAATACTTAAGAGAGTTGGTAGTAATTTTTCAAATTAAGAATGAACTTAGAATTACATTTTTAAAACCATCTAGATTTCAAAATGAGCTGTTAACTGGCTTAGAGAAAATATTTATAGGATTTTTTGCAGTTAGCTTACTATGAAAAGACGTAAAGTTCATTTTATTTAAAGGGAGGTGAATCAAAAGGGTAATGGACAAATAAACTTTTAAGTCTTTCATAATTACATCTATAGATTCACAAATATTAACAGTTTGAAGAAAAGGTATTCATTCGAGCTGAAATTGCAAATAGAAAATTTCTGCTCATCATAAATGAAAATTCCTGAATCTAAAAAGAGAAATAAGCTTTTCGCCTAAATTAACCCTTGCATAGGATGGCAAATTTTTCTAATTATTTTTAGTGAAAAATTAATTCCTTTATTAATTCTAATTTATTTTGATTAATGGGCTCTGTAAACTTTCTAATAAAGTCATCACATGACTTTAGAGCACTAAGTGGACAAGAAATCATTTAATATCTGATTACTAATAGTCAAATAATATTTTTTATAATAATATAAATGTAGGTGGAAAGATTGTTTTTTAAAAAAACATTAAAATAATTTAGATTTTAGTTGTTGACAAATAGACAGTGAGGGGTTATTGCTTAAGGTGTAATTTTCTTAAGAGCTGGCTTGTGATGATTTAAAAAAGACACACTTTAGTTAAACTAAACAGAACTTAGATTCACAAATAAATATCCCACGGAAATGAATGGGTAATTGAAAATATTTTGGATATATAGGATACGTTTCACCTCAATTATAGCATTAAGCAATCTTATTTGCCTACCTATTTTGTGATATGACTTGCCTCCCTGATGATTGGCTTTAGGAGTAACTTAATCCTCTATAAGTGCCTTTACATGTATTGTCTCATTTGGATCCTTGGAATAACTTGTGAGGGAGGTAAGGCATATATTTTTATCCTTATTCTACAAGTGAAGAAATTGAGCCCAAGAGATAGCTACTTAAGGAAGCATATAGCTAGTGAGAATAGGTCCCAGTCTTTTAGCTCCTGAGTTTTTTATATATATTTAGCACATTTAAAATGTGCTCAGTAAAATTTGTCAAATGAATTAGCAGAAATAATCTTCATCATAAAACAATATATACTCATTAAAGATTTAATTAGAAATCTCTTTAATATAACTGATATCATATTTAATTGGCAATTTAAAATCTGATCATAGACACAGTCTGAGTGAAGAAGGTTATCTGGAGAAGTTTATGTCCAATTTTAGGGACATGTAGGGAGAAAATTAAGAAAAGCTGTTCATTTTATCAAGAAGGTTAAAAGGGGAAATGAAGTAAAGGAAGGGCTGTGATAGAGCTTTAAAAGGTGGCGATTTGTTACAACAATGGAATTTAAAGCAGATGAACTTACAAATCTTTGTTCCTTGAGTTTTCTTTAATCTTCTCTTTTTCTGAGTTTACTTTTAGAATTTATAGATGATACCGATATCCTTGTTTTTCCTGTAGTCACTTAGTGGATTATTTGGATTTATGGACAGAAAAGATAAAAGATGGTGGAAATATTTATTTACTTAATAGTTGATCGTTTCATCATCCTTGATAAAACTTTTTGTTTTGTACCTTCTTTTATTAATGCCAGCCTCAACTCTGTGTGGTACAAGACTTTATACTACAAACACTTAGCAAAGCTGCGTAACTAAACGTGGAGCTTCTCTGGGGAAAATGGAAGGAATGGGCAAAAATAGGTACCGCGAAATAAAGTTAGCTGCTTTCTTCTCAAATTCTGTTATACTCTCTATATACTTGTCGTGAAATACTTAGCAGTAGATCATCTCTTTGTGTCTTTCCTACTAAAATATTAAATTTTGAGGGTAAAGATTATGAATTTTTTATTTTTGCCAGGTAAGAACAAAAAGAGATACTTGTTAATTGGATGAATGGATGAGAAATGAGAGAAAAATCGGATATGCTGATGGTTATGAGTATCTGAGGGATTAATACCAGCATGTGAGGTAAAAAATGCTGCTTTATATGAAAAAAAGAGAAGGTTGTGAGAGAGATAACCGGCATTTGTCAAAGAAGTAAATTCAAATGATATGTTAGGTCACAAAAATGGCAGTAGTTGCCCTTTTCTCTTTCCTGAAAGTTTTAATAGTATAAATGCTGCTTAAAGTCATCGTTAACAAAAAAACAATTTAGCCAAAAGATCTGGTTATCTTTTCAGAAACATTTTAGCAGCTATTCTATTTTTATCTTTATAAATCTCTATTCTGTTGGATATGGTGGTTGGAAACTCAGGCGGGCAGGCTCTGACACTTAGTACAGGTTATTTGTCCTCAAAGTCTCAATGACCTTATTAATAAGTTGGGGATAATAAGAGTATCTCCTTCACAAGGTTAACATGAGGATTATTAAATACTATAGATCAGGCAAAGTACATAGCTCAGATTTATAGGAAGCTCTCAATAAATGTTAGTTATTTCAATGAGCAATATTCAACAGTTTTTGACCTACATAAATAGCATTTCCTATGATTCAATCTCATATTACTGTCATCGTGTTTTTTTGTAATTTGTGTTCAAATTTTCGCAGAATGTAAACTTTTCATCTTTATACGTCAAAAGAGACTTAGTTTTCTAGAAGGCATTAATTGTTACAGATGGTGCTCTGAAAATCCCAGTGATCCTACATTTTTATCTACTATTTTAAAACTAACCTTATTTATGTCAGCATGTTAAGAAACTTAATTCTTTATTTTACATTTGTTGAGTCTGAACAGTTTAAGAATTACAAAATATATGTAGTAAAGGTACAAGAGAAATTTACATGTATTCCTACTTCATAGTTGAGAGTTAATCAAGCAATGCTGTGTTGTGGGCAGTAAAAATTTTTCAGTTCATTTATATAACATGATGGTTATTTAACTACAGAAAGAAAAGCATGATCCATAATTGATACAAAAAATTTACTGAGCATTCCAAGTGCTCACGATTGCATTTCTACACTTAAAATGTTTTAAGAGAAAATTTAGTTTTGACCTTAGAAACAATTTCTTTAAGTCAAACATAGACCATTTGATAAATTTCTGTAAGTTTCAGGGATTAACATCAATATTTAAGATTTAAAAATGCTATATTATTTTGATTTTTTTTGAGATAAACACATTTTTTAAAAGCAAATTTTGTTTTAAAATATGAAGTAGTGAAGTGCTTTTGAATAGGTACCACAAGGTGGCAGGATTGTATTTTTGCAGATTCTTTTTGCTTTGATGTACAGCAAACCCTTAGTTATCTAAAATCAGAAGTTTTCCATGTGATTAACTGTTAAGCATTTTATATACCAGAACTTTTAAATTTTAACTTTTCTGGTGGAAAACTTTCCAAACTACATTCTATGCTTTCCTGAATTTGTAAGCAGAAGGATAGGCTAAGTTGCCTTTATCAGTGAGTCGTTTGAGTAACAGTTATTGGATTGTGTTAAGATGAGGTGATAGGTAAAGGTGGTGTGGAGGGAATGAGGGCTGGCCCCAGCAGAGACTGGATTTTTGTGCTCTTAAAAGCTGTGCCTAAAGGCGGGGTAATCAGAAGGGGGAATGAAGCATGAGAGACTATGGACTCTGAGAAACAAACTGAGGGCTTCACAGAGGAGGGGGTGGGGGAATGGAATAGACCAGTGATGGGTAGTAAGGAGGGCACGTATTGCATGGTGCACTGGGTGTTATACGCAACTAATGAATCATCGAGCCTTACATCGGAAACCGGGGATGTACTGTATGGTGACTAATATAATATAATAAAAAAACATTAAAAAAAAAAAAAGCTGTGCCTGACGTCAGCTTGCGTTTTGCTTATCAACATTTTTTCCTATTAAAGTGAAGTGAATCATGTCAAGTGTCCCTGGCATAGTAGAACATGATTGTTTTGTGCAAACTTAAATGGTGAATGAAGGCAGACATTGCCTTCTCCCAGGGGGTTTTGTGACAGGTTGTAGGAGGGAAAGAAAATAAACTACGAGGCCTTGAAAGTTCATCATCAGTGGCCCCTCTAGACAGTGAGGAATAGGATTCTGTAGTTAGGAGGAATGTTAGAAATTGATGTAACTACTTGCATAACAACTTTAAGAAATATTTCTTATAATAATATTTTAGACTCTGAATTGTGCGTAATTTATATGAATGAGATAATATCAATTACAAAAGATGTGTCTAGCTATGAGTGCTTTCCCTGGTGACTCTTTTTCTGATCTAGTCATTGGAGAGCTATTCCAAGGCAGTTTGTGTCTTTATTGGTGATAAAATAAGCATTGGGTAAAATCTTCAGTCTCTTGGACTTCGCGGTTTATTTCTGGATGCTGCTTTTTGCCACAGCTTTTCTGTCCCCTCCCATATACTTCCAGGTCTAGAGTTGCTCTGTGTCTCTGTTACAAAAAATTGGACTATGGAGGTTTTCTTCTGGATTTCTTTCCTTCATTAATTATTTGCATATTATTAAAATGTTTCAAAAGATACTATATATAGAATTCATTGGACCAAATATCGGAACAAATCAATTCAGCCTCATGTAAGCACTAAGAAAGCAGTAGTTGAGCTCTACTGATTAGGGGAGAGGAAGAGGACATGGTCTCCAGTAGCAGCCCTCTGTTTCCCTGGCTCTGGCAAATGTTCAACTACCTGCCTGCTACTTTTCTGCTTTCCATAGTGATCATCGATTCATGGAGGGTTGTGTTTTTGCCTTCATCTTTCATTCAGCCCTTCTGGGGTAACTGGAGATCTCTCATAAGTGCTCCAGAGAAGCCACGGAAATGACTGATAAAGTAGCTCCACCTGAAATGGATATTAGAGCATGGACACTTGATCCTTTCTTCTCAGTTCTCCTTGGTAGTAACAACTTTTTTTTTTTTTTAACTTATAGTAGATGAAGAGGTATAAGTTTCATGACTAAAATATATGGATAAATTTTCCCAGCTTGTAATTTTAGAACGTATACATTTTCTTCCTGGCAAGGTACTGTATGTTTTTAAGTAAAAATAATCTTATTCAAGATTTGCAAACTGTTTTTGTGGATTATATAAAAGATTCATGCTTTCAGAACAGGCTAAACCCTCTCTGTAGCATCAGGACAGTTTTTGTGTAGTTGTACACTCTGAAACTAAATTAACTTTGAGATTACCTGAAAGATCAGGTGCGAGAGCTCAGCTGTGTTAACCTCCTCTTACATGCTCTGCAAAACATAGAAGTATTAGCAAGCAGTTCACCTGAAGTGGTACCAAGTTTGAACATTTAACTGTAAGATAGAATCTCATTAAAAGGATTTAAAGAATTAGCCCACAATTTAAGTATTTTTCTCATTCTAAGTGTAGTTTTAAGATATATTTAATTCTTGTTTTGATGAAGGATTTTTGGGTTAAAAAATGCATTGTAGTTGACTTTTTTAAGAAAGAAATTAGAGTTGGTTTAGGGTAGTTAGTTTCAGGCTTGGAATGCCAAGCTCAAGAGTGGGATTTTATCCTACAGGTACTGTGTAATCATTAAAGGACTCAACTGAATGGGTGACAGGCAAGAAAGTTAAGAAAATTTTAAGAAATTAGCCTGGAAGCAGTATACGGGATAAATTTGTTTGGATCTGGCTGAATAGAGATTGGGACCAGATTGGCCAGATGATATGGTGATAATCTGGAAGTTTTATATGGGTCTGGATTAGGATGGTGGCAGTGGGAATAGAGACAGAAAAGGCAGAGATACTATCAGGGAAGAATTGATAAGACCTAGCAAATTGCTAAGTGTGCTTAAGAAAAAAAGTGTTATATAAAATTTCTATTTTTGTCAGAGACAGAAGTCTTAGACATAAGCTCCTCTTCTATAGGAAAACTATTTCTGTACATTTAGCATATTTCAAACTCTTCATTATAAAGGAGATAATGCTACTTGATGTAAAGCTCAACAATGGAAGATACTGTTGATTTTGAGCCTGATTTCGAAGAATGATATGGCTAAAAGTGACTTTGAAAGATCATAGTGTAGTGGTTCTCAAATACTAGCAGCCTGAAAATCACTTGGTTTATTGGGGGTGGGGGAGGGTGTTCTAAAGGCTTTAGAATGTCGTGGTTAAGAGCGCAGACTATGTGTAGGTCTGCAGGTTTGAAACCTGGATCCACGCTTTACCATGGGCAAGCTCCTTAATTTCTCTGTGTCCCAGCTAACAATTAGGGTCCTTCCAGGAACTAAATCAGATGAAATATAAAAAGTGCATAGGAGATTGCCTGGCACATTGTAAATGCTGAATAAATGGTAGTAGCTGTTGCTATTAATTTATCATTTCCTACCTCTGGAGATTGCAATCCGTATGGATCTGACATTGGGCTCAGGAATCTGTATTTTTAAAATATCCCTGTCTGTGACTCTGATCACCAAGTGTGATCATTGCAACATGCTTTTTCTACCTTCCTATAACAGGACTGTTTAAACTACTCTATCCATTTTTATCCTTTATTTTGATGTTCCAGAGATGCCATGTTGTTAAACGGTATGTGCTACTATTGCAGCATGCTCCATCAGGAATTCCTTTTTGAATAGCATACCTAAATCCCTCTGGAAATTCCTCCAAGCTTTCCCCACTCCCATTTCTCCCCACTTTGTCCCCCGAGTGGAAGTGAGGCTCCTAGCTCTTAGGTTCCAGCCCCACATGCTGCATCTCCCAGAAGCTGAGATTAGTGCTCCTTTGGTCTTAGACCTCACACACAGCCCTACCTGTGCCCTCAGAAATATCCCTATAAATCTTACTGGGGAAAATGAATATTTTTTATTATTTAATTATTTACCAATTACAATTGCAAAGTTTTTAAATGCATAAATAATGCCAGGGTTTTGTTTGTTTGTTGTTTTTTTTGGTTGTTGTTGTTTTTTTTAATTCTTTATAAGACCTATTCTCCAGTCCTTTGATTATTGCTGGTGCCTTCCTCTGGTTTAGTGGCTCTTAGCCCTGGCTTCACATTGAAATCACCTGGGAAATTTTATTTTATTTTATTTACGATTTTTAAAAGCTTTTATTTATTTATTTGACAGAGAGAGAGACAGCCAGTGAGAGAGGGAACACAAGCAGGGGGAGTGGGAGAGGAAGAAGCAGGCTTCCCAGCAGGGCAGGGAGCCCGATGCAGGACTCGATCCCAGGACTCTGGAATCACACCCTGAGCCGAAGGCAGACGCTTAACGACTGAGCCACCCAGGCGCCCCTCACCTGGGAAATTTTAAAACCTACCAATGCTCAGGTCTCAGATAGATCAATTAAATCAGGATGGGCCTGAGTATCTATATTTGTGAAAAGCTTCCCACTTGACTCTAAGGTTCAGTCTGGGCTGAGAAATGCTGAGAAAGCATGAGAAATTGGGCCCAATCTCATCACCTGCCTCACTATAGTCTGGTCAGACAAAGGAATGCTTCAGCTATCTGAGGTGAATAGAGCTTCCCTAGTCTGGCTAAGTATTTGAGGCAGATAAAGAGAAAGCTCGTGTAAGCCTCTCTGTAGGCTCTCTGTGTGCCCCAGTCTCTGTGCTTGAGACCTTTGCATATGCCATTCCTATATTAGGTCAAGGTCCTATGTTACATGCTCTCCAAGAACTGTAAAATTTTCCTTAATAGAGCAGGCATGTCCTCTATACCATGATATGTATGTTCATCAAAACCTCATTTTACAAAATTGCATGCAAAAAATAAGACAGTGTATGGAGAAAACAGAGTTGGGGCCAACCACTCAATACTAAGGCAGGTTTGTAACCAGAGCAGTAAGCGAACAAAAAATCGGTACCAGCTCAATATAGCTGGGCTCTCATGGTAGATATAAAAAATACACGCACAAAAAGTAGGGTGAAATGCCAGCAATATTTTCATTAGAGCAGAGGCGGCAGGTGCTAAGATAAGGCAGAAGGAAATGGAGCTCCAAGCCAGTTGGGGCGGTGGTGAGGCTGGTACAAGAGGCAGCTCAGCTGGCAGGAGCTGAAAGCTGCACAGAGCTTGGGGGGGCTCCTGGTGGAAGCGCTTGCTTTTAAGTTTTGTTAAATACAAATGAAAGGCCTCTTGCTGCTGCTATAGCAACAGAGTTGAGAGCTTTTTCCTTTATTGTTAAAGGTTGCAATTCACTGGCTGTTCTGGCTCCGCTTGTGTAGGAAAAATCCCTGCAAATCAACAAAACTTTTGTGTTATCCTGACATCGTTTTTCCATTTACTAATCACTCATGAATTAATTTGCTTTCCAGAAACATATGCATGTTATGGCAAAGTGGACTATGTATCAGAATTTGTAATCCTAGACTAATTTGTGACATGACTTGACCTAGGCCTTCTTTCCCTCTAGAATATAAGCTCCAGGAGGTAGGACTGGAACTGTTCTGAATTCTGGTCCCAGCAGGCATTTGCTGAATGACTCAGATAGAACTTTTCTAACAAAGTGGTGGGAGCAACTAGAGATAGAAGCATTGAGTATGCTTTTTAAAAAATGGAACAATGAAAGTGACCTAACCTTACAGAAAGTTTAGGAAGTAAAGGAGGAAATAACCCCCGATCTCTATTGTAACAAATTATCCTAAAATTGAGTGGCTTAAAGCAGCAATAAACATCATCTTACTCCATTTCTAAGGGTCAGGAATTTAGGAGAGGCTTAGCTGGATGGTTCTTGCCCAGGGTCTGTCAGGAGGTTACAGTCAAGATGCCAGCTGGGGCTACAATCATCTGAAGGCCTGATGCTGGGCTAGAGGATCCACCTCTAAGATGGCTCACTCACATGGTTGGCAAGTTGATGCTGGCTCTTGACAGGATGCCCCTAAATCCCCTGCTATGTGGAACTCACCATAGAGTTGCATGAGGGTCTTCATGACATGGCAGCTGACTTCTCCCAGAGAGAGTGAGCAAAGAGAGAGTAAGGCAGAATCCTTGTGACTTAGTCTTAGAAATCATACACCATCATTTGTGCAGTATTATTCTCAGGTCAGCACTATTCGGTATGGGGAAGAACTTTACAAGGATATGAAAACCAAAACGGGTGGATCACTCGGGGCCGTTCTGAAGGCTGACTACCACACATATGCATTCATGTTTATAGGTGTCATCATAGATCTTGCATAGTCTTTATCTTTTTGTTCATTTAACATGATATAAGTATTTTCTGTGTTGCTGAGTTTCTGTTATTTTTCATTGACTATAACTTCCTAGTTTGTTTCTAAACATGATGATAAAATAGTTATACTTAATTTTTCTAAAATTCAGTTTAGCAGGCATTGAGTACTCTCCGTGTACATAGCTAAGCATTTTAAATTTGCCAATGTATTCTTGAATATATGAACGTGTATACTGTGTATATACATATAAAATACCTCAATTATGAGTATAGTAAGCAGTACAGAAAATGATTGGGTTTTTTTTTCTTTCATGATTTAATCTACTGTTCTGGCGTTGTTCTCTGACAATTACTATGACTGGATTGCAGGTAAGGTTTCTTTTAAACTTTTTCTTCTTATATCTAAGAGCAAATGAATATACATTTGCAAATACGATTTTTTCATGAAATCCTCTAATAATATGCCACACATTTAAGGATTTAGACATTTTTTGAAGGCCATCTTGGAAGAGAAAACAGTTTTCTTTCTATAAACTTCCTGATGAAATTCAGTAGTTAATCTGAATTTATTCTCATTGACCCATATCTGACTTAAAATGTATAGTGTTCTTATACGTGGGCTGTTTACCATCTTAACTTTTAATTAGAGTCAGAAGTGCACCCAGTTTCTGAGCTGCAGTTCAGCTAGAACTATTGTTTTTATAATTCTGGGTAGACTGAAGATTAATGCAGGTATGTCAGAAGTTTGTGTATATGTCAAGTGAGTTGAATTTGATTTATAGATGTTAGATCATTACCATTTTTCAAAGAAATTTTTATGGACTTTTAAACTGAAATTCTTTAATTTTAGGAAACCACATATAGGTTTTATATCCATTTATACTTCTTTCCTTAAGCTTATACACAGATGGTGAAGTCCATTTTGTTACTTTGTCAAGTAAAATTGATCCCTTTGGTCAAACACTTGAGAATTTATGTGCAGTGTTTTCTTATATGATCAACTTTAGTTTTAGGATCAGTCAGAGGAAGGTCTAAAATTATTAAGTGAATCTCTTTCATCGAAAAGAATGACATGATTTCAATTATATTTTAATTTCTCAAGCTCTTAATAAATATAACGTACATCTAAAATCTTGTTTATAATTACACATTAATTTTTTATATGTTATATATATTATGCATAAGCTTGCTTTTCACAGATAACAGAGCTTCTAAGTATTTCCAGACACATTTACTATCTTAATGGACATTATATTGGATTGCATTAAATTGCATTGGTTTCTTTCCTTGTTCCTTACTCTCTTCCACTCTAGTTTTAGAACTTTTACGTTATTTTTTGTCCTTTTGAGGCTCTCTCTAAATTCTTTACATCCTCTTTTTTCATGTGGAAATAGTCTATATCAAGGTCTTTAAACACCCAGATAAATACCATAAGTAGGATAACTTACAGTATCTTGTATCTTGTAATAATAGACTTTTAAATCCCATTTATATATCTTTGTATTATATAAGATTTATTTTTATTTGGATTTTGGTGTTGTACTTGTGCTCATTGCATTTGCGGCTTGTAAATGATTTGTCGGGGGAGATGACCCTCTAACTAAAAGTAGTACAGGCCAGAGTATATCTTGAACATTTGCTATGAGATGATCACAGAGAGAAGGACTCAGAAGCCTTGCTAGAAATACATCATTGCTATTTTCTTTTGTTGTCCAAAGTCTGCTCTTATTTTCTGTAAAAGAGATTACAGGAGGCCGTTGTGCTGTAGAGTTTACGAGTTTACGGAGCTATATTTTCTGTTACGCAGTACCTCTCTAAAAACGCTCGTATGTGAAGTAGGTGTTTGATGTTTTATGACTTGAACAAAACAAGGTGCTTAGTTAAATGATAGTAATTGTTATTTTGCTGAAATAACAGTCATGTATATGTATGTTAGCAATTTAGGAGTCACCAGTCTGGATTATTTTTATTGTATAATGGTTTCTGTGTAATATCTATACTTATTTGTTATAGTGATAGAATCATTTGAAGTAATGATTATATTTTGGTAACTTGGCTTTCTTTAAAATCACTGCCTAGCTGCCTTAAAGGGTTAAGACCCTTTACCAGAATTTCTTCCTAGTCTCTGCTTTTGTCCTTCTTCCTTTCAGCCTTCATGCTGTATGTGGAATCACCTTTCTGAAATCCATAACACTCCCCTGTAGTAATGCCTTCAGTGTTTGCTCTCATTTCCTAGAGGCAGTGTTGATATTTGGCTGATTTGCACTAGTAGGGTGAAATTGGCTGTTTACAACCAGCATCTATTCTGATTGCCTGGGGCTCATGTGTTGTGGGATAAATTTCAGATTTCTTAGGAGTGTTTTCAAGATTTTGGGTACTTGGAAGATCTTTAAATACTACTGCCTCCATTTTCTACCATACCGTAATTATTTCAGATCTCCCTACTTTTTGGCTTTCACAAAGCTGCTTTGCCTTTCTGCCTGTTTTGGACATGCTTTTCATTTTCCTTGAAATATTTTCTCTTTTTTTGGTCTAACGATTTTAAGATTATTAATGAAGATTTAATTTAGGAGAAAATTCCTTTGTGAAACCTTTCCTAACTACCCAACACCTACAATCTTCTCCCCACCCCCACCCGCCTTACTTGTTTACCTCGTCCTATGCTCTCTTTGGTACCTGTGACACCTGAGATATCATACTTATTTCTTTGTACTTGAATTATTGCTTGCAAGTCTACCACCCTTCCTGGACTATGGAGCTATCACAGTGCTTAGCACAGGTGGTCCACTAAAGAAATAATTTAAATACAGTGAACCAGACAGACCTGAATTCAAATTCCAGGTCTGTCATTTAACAGCAGTGGTCAAATTAACTTTTACTTGTCTCAGTTTGCTCGTCTGTATATGTGATGGTAACAGAGGTGAGCTGACTACTAAACGAGATGATATGTAGAGTGCTTACTGCATTGCCTGGTGTATAGTTGTTCAATTTTCCTAGTTAAATTCAGTTTAAAAGTTTTGTCTTGCCTTTTATTTTTCTCTTTGAACTTTAATCTGTAACAAGAAAGCAGTTTTTATCTGATAACATTTCTCCCTTCTAGTGCTCTGTGGTAAAACTGGATGATGAGTGATACCACTCCTGCTGCTAAGGAAAAACATTGTCTACAAATTTCTAGTTTTTTAGAAGAGGGGTGCTTTACTCTTCAAGGGAGCCCAGTGACTAGCCCAATGCCAGGCACAAAATATTTGTGAAAGAATATGCAATAGATATTTGTGCCAGGGAGCTATCATGGGAAAGAATGACTGTCTTCTCTTCCTTGTTCTGGGCATGAGGTCACTTGATTTCTTGCTGGAGGAACAGGCATACCACAGTCATGGGAAAAGAAGACGTAGAAGCTGATGAGGAGTTCCCCTCCTTAGCTTTTCCTTGAGGAGAGACTAAGATGGTACAAACAGCTTTTCTGAAGGAGGCTACCAGGAGCATCACATAGTTTGGGACATTAAGTAAATTGGTGAGGGAAAAAAAGAGGGGATTCTCTTTAATCATATAAAACAAAAATATTAGGAATCACTCTGTGAAATAATTCATCATATCACAGAGATTAAAACAAAACTTGAGTTGCTCTTTTACCAAAACAATGAAATCTTCATTGGTTCTTGGGATGATTATTATGATTTGTTCTTAGGATAATTATTATATGGTTAGGGGAAAATAAAGCAAGTCGTGTGAGGTGATTCTCAAAGCTGAAACATTTTCTTTTGGATATAATCTGTAACAATACTGTTTATATTAGACTATTTTCAATAAATTTTCTACTTTAAATTAAAGTAAGTGGAGAAATGTGTTGACCTCTCTTGATTAAACCCAGTATGACTGAAGCTGAAAATAGTCCAGACCACAAGGTCATACACAGCCTTAAATGCACACCTTATTGTTGCGGTAAACGCCAGGTTCTCTGCTTGTGTTATCTCCTATCTCCTCATTTTACATAGGAAGAAATAAGTTTTGGAAATTTGAATTAAAGTCTAACTCCAAAGCTCAAAATCTGCTTGTTACTCTTTAAAGTTGCGTTTAAAGGGGTGCCTGGGTGGCTCAGTCTGTTAACTGACTCTTGATTTCGGCTCAGATCATGATCTCAGGGTCATGAGATCAAGCCCTGCGACAGGCTTGGTGCTGAGCATGGAGCCTGCTTCAGATTCTCTCTCTCTTTCTCTCCCTCTGCCCCTCCCCACCTTAAAAAAAAATTGCATTTAAAAAGTCAGTTCTAAGCAGGGTGTAGACTGAGCTTTACAAGTACATATCTAGACTTAAATGACCAAAATAACATCATAGATACTTTTAAGGGTTATTTGGAAGCCACGTTTTAATTGGAATCAGAAAGAGTAATCCTGGGGCACCTGGATGGCTCAGTCAGTTAAGTGTCTGCCTTTGGCTCTGGTCATGATTCCGGAGTCCTGGGATCAAGCCCTGCATCGGGCTCCCTGCTCAGCAGGCAGCCTGCTTCTCCCTCTCCTCCCTTCTTGTGCTCTCTCTCTCTCTGTCTCTCTCTCTCTCACTCGCTATCTCTGTCTCTCTCTCTTTCAAATAAGTAAATAAAATCTTAAAAAAAAAAAAAAAAAAAGAAGAAGCAGCAGCCAGAATCATTTTGGTTTTACATCTCTTAGGCCATGTAGAATCTTGCTATTAAGAGACCGTGGAGAATTTTTACTGATGTCAGAATCTTAGTGAGAAACATTAGGAGGGTAAATGTAATAGAAATAGACTCGGAAATAATCAAAGCCTTCACTAATCTGTTTAAAAGGTGAAAGTAGATCCTAGAACTTTTTCTATTTTAAAATAAGGAGACCTTGAAATCCACAGAAACTTAATTTTCCAAGTCCACCAATAACATAAGACAGCGTGGGGAGACCTAGATCAAATGTATGCATTTAAAATAGATAACCTGTGTCATCAAAATAGAAAATTTGATCCAATATAGAGCCTCCTTCTTAACTTTCATACCATTCCTGGAAATTCTGCAGTTCCCTCGTCTGCATTCTGCCTCTTCTGATAGCTGAAGTCTTTGGAAATTATAAAGATGTTTGAAACTACCAAGCCAGCCACTACTGGCACTAAAAGAAGCAGCTTCTGCAGGATTTGGAGATTTCTAGTTGAAGTTTTGGTCAATAGATAGTGCTTTCTCTTTGATTGGGAGGAAGGTCATTCCTGTTTGTTTCTGTTTGCTCTTCAGTCTGTATACTCAACAATCTTCCCGTTTCTTCTGTTTCTTTAGAGGTTGTTCTTACTGACTTCACAGCACTTGAGGTTGCTGTAAGCCATAGAAGTTTCCTTTATTTTCATGGGTTATCTTTGGTGGTCCACAACATGGGTTCTTTTATGCCTCTTGCGCTAAAGAAATTACATGTGCTTTCCTTTAAAAACACTCTTGTTCTACCTTCTCCTCAATACTTAAAAGCTTTTCTTTTGCATGCACTGCTGGTGTTTTTGAATCAGAGTGATATTAGACATGTTTGGGATGTTGAATGAGTGCTTTTTTATGTAAAAAGATTAACATTTGCAAAAGAATAGCAAAACATAATCTCTGTAGCACAACAAACATGGTGGACCGACATACCTGGTACACATTTGAGAAATACACGTTTGAGTATGTGTGAGTTTGTTTTTCTAGGAGACTTGGTTCAGCTGGTGTGGCTTCCTGCTTCCACCTCATATTTCTTTCTTTCTTTCTTTTTTTTTTTTTAATTTTATTTATTTATTTGAGAGAGAGACAGCCAGGGAGAGAGGGAACACAAGCAGGGGGAGTGGGAGAGGAAGAAGCAGGCTCCCAGCGGAGGAGCCCGATGTGGGGCTCGATCCCAGGACCCTGGGATCATGCCCTGAGCCGAAGGCAGACGCTCAACGACTGTGCCACCCAGGTGCCCCCTACCTCATATTTCTTGAAGACCTAAGCATAAGCAAAAATTGAAGTGTGCATTATACTCAAATTGTTCTTTAACATACTTAAGTTGTTTTGGAACAAATTCGTGTTTTCCAAACAAGCTTTCAAACAGAACAAATTGTACTTGATAGGCTCTTTTAATTAAAAAAAGAAAAGCATGATCTATAGTTTTAGGAAATTTTCTCAAATTATTTTATGATACTTTGCTCCCCTCCATATTCTCTGTTGCTGAAATTCCTATCATTCAGATGTAAGCCCTTCTAAACTGCTATTCTTTCTTTTCCTTCCTATTTTTCCTTCTTTGGTATTTTGTTTTAGTTATGAGATATTTCTTCAACTTTGCTTTCCATTTATTCTGGTGAATTTTCATTGCGCTCTCATGATACCCATTTTTTTATTTCCAAGAGCTCCTTTTGGTGTCCTATTGTTGTCTTCCTGCTATCATTATATCCATGCCTTTTAGGATCTTTAAAGTTTCCTCCTTCCCCTGTACTCCCCCCATTTTCTCCAGGTTCCTTTTTTCTGAGTGTTGGTTATGTTAGAGGATGGCTCTTGCTCGGTTGTTCAGCTGTGTGAGATTGGGGTGGGATAAGGTCTGTGTTTCATACAGACTCTCATCTCACTTGCGTGGTGCACTTTGAGAAGCATGTGGTTTAGAGTATTGAGTTCTTTAATACATATCAGCTATCTTCCTGGACTTCCTTTAGGGCTTGCTTAATTTCCAGCTGAATGAATTAAACCATCTTTTTTTTTCCAGTCCCCCAAACTGTTGAAATTGACGTCTGTCCTATCTTTTCTACCCTTGGGTGTTTAAACTGGATTCTCTATCTCCTTCATGGTTTGTTGGTGGAAACAGATAAAATGCGCGTGTTTTATCCACTACTTTTACTCAGAAGTAGTTTTAAGCTTAACAGCTTTGTTGTAGAAGAAAGTAAATTCTCTGTAAGTTTCTCATGGTTTCATGAAACTGTGCAAACCAAGGCTCAGAAAAGAGCTATCATTGCCTATCTAGTGCTTGAACTTTATAGGCCGATGATTCTACAGAGGGCATTATTTATTTATACTCACACACAGGAAAAGATTGAGTTGTTATTGACAAGTGAAAAGTGCCCCAAACTAATCTTTGAAGAAACTAGGGGAATACAAAGTGCAATATAAGACCTATTACTATATTGCTATTAAGTGCACAGCAGAGCTTCTTAAATGCACTGTGTATCATGATTCTGATCTTAGTAAACATTCTCCACCCAGAGGAAAAGGACAAGAAGCCGAAGCACGGGTAATCTGCATCATATATTGCTCACTGCATGTTCCTGTGGTGCTTCATGCGACCTTGACCTTGTTGGGACTCTTGACTATCAGAGGAGCATGTCTCTTAACTGTTCTTTCCGTTTGAAAAGTTCTCCCATGATTAATTCCTTCATTTCCTGCAGGTCTTTACTCAAAACATGCTTTCTCAGGGAGGCCTTCCTTGACAACTTTGTCTAAAGCTTACCCCTCTCTGATACTGCGTGTGCCTGCTTCCATTCTGCAGTTTGTCTCCCCGCACCATCACTACCTCGTGTCCTGTGCGTGTGCTTTAAGCACACCTGAACGTAGGTTCCATGAGGGCAGGGATTTTGTTCACTGCTGAATCCCCAGTGCCGGGCACAGAGCAGGAGTTCAGTGTATGTTTGTTGGATTTTCTCCACTTTTTCAACTGTTTCCATATTCCAGTGATAACCAGTCTTTCAAGACTCTGGGGATTACAAAATATGGTGTTATCTGTTATGTTAATACTGCAGAAATATTTTTTGCTTTTCCTAGTGGTGATAAGTATGGCCTTAATCAAGTACCACAACTCCTTTGTGCCTCAGTTTCCTCATCTATATGAAGGAGGACAGTAATGGTACCTTAGATGCGAGAGCTGTTGGGAGGATAAATGAGTTACATGGAATGGGCTTGGACTAGGGATTAAAGAGTCCTAAGTACGATTAAGTGTTTGCTACTATTATTATCATTATGATTATTATTACTGTTCATTTTCCTTCATTCAGTAACACCATATTGAGCGTTTTCTATATACTAGGTTCTGATCCAGGTGTTTGGGACACGCTGGTCAATAAAACAGTAAGTCCCTACCCTCCCCAACCTTCTAGTGCAAGGAGGCAGACAGTAAACCTAGTAACTAATGGGAATGACACTTTGTACGCTTTCAGGCTAGGGAAGTATTGCCCTCTGAGTGGGGCTGGGGCAGTGGGAGCACCCAGGGCTTTCAGTGGCATTGATCACGATCTTAGTTTGGTAGTGGGTTTGTGGGTATTTGTTCTACTGTTATGCTTCATAAGCGTTACTTGTATTTTGTATACTTTAAATACTTGATTAGGTAAGATAATTGATTTTTTAAAAGTTCCTTAATATTAACCTAATTGGTGTCCCTTCCATTTATTAAAGGAAGAGTTGTTTTTAATTAACTCTGCTTTTACTCACAGTGTCTATTTGAAATATTTAGTTTAATGTAATTTATGCCGAATTATCCGGACTTGGGGTAAATGATGGGAATTATGCTTTGTCACTGACACCATTGTAATGACTTTTACAAAACATCTTGTTTTATTCAAAATAATATCACTGAATTTTAAAAATATATGTAGTATTTAATTTGTATATTAGAATGAGGGATTTTTAAATTTCCCACATTAGACTAAATTAGAGAAATCATTTTGTGTTTTTACTTTGCCTTCAAACCAATTACAAAACCGTTAAAGCCTATTAAGACCATTCCTTTTTATTAGAAACACAAGTTGAAGTCTGATAAATCAGTATGTTTAAGATATAAATTATCCCAAAGTGTCTAACCATAATGACTACAAGTAACTTTTACGACTTTAAGGACAGGTGTAAGTTTTTTACTAAATTAACCATGCATTTCTGGAGTGTCTAGGAACTGCCCACCTTTTGGTTCTGTGTGGTAGTGGAGTCGTGCTCTATACCAGCACCCACTGACTGGAATATGTTTAAGTATGATGTTACCTTGGGCAAGTTTGGCTGCTCTAAGCCTCAGTGTTTTCATTTTTTCTTTAAATGAATAAAACAAGGGTACCTACTACCTCACAGTTGTTGTAAGGCTTAAATAAGAAAATGCACATATAACCAGTTGATTGAGAAGTCTCAACTTTCCAGGGTATGAATATGTGGTGGTTTTATTTTTCTAATAATCGTACCAGCTTTGCCCTTTGCAAGCTCCTCGTTTTTGCTGTTTAATGGGTCTGCTTCACAGTATCTCACTTTAGTTCTACAACTAAAGTTAGTTTTCTGACTTACTGTTTAAGGAACTTTGGATTCTTAAGACTTAGTTTTATTATTTAATGACTTTATATCATATTTGCTTCAAAGCTGTCCACTTCTGCCAAGCCAGGCTAAGCTTTTGTCTCTAGCAGTTTGGAATGGAGATGCAGGGGGGCCTGGTCTGTTCCCCTATCTATCAACCCCTTCCCCACTTCCCTGAGCAAGCTTCCTTGGTGTGGGGCTGGGGAGAGGGAGAAGATGGATATCCCTTCCTCAGACCTTGCAGTGCTCTCCTTGGTCAGACTTCATGGCTATTGTGTTTGTGATCTGTGGGTGTGATATGGACCTGTGGTGGCCCCAACAGGCCCCAACATAAGGGTTCTCCCCCTGTAGCTCACCTAGTTCTTGCCAGTCCCTTCAGAGACATGGCCTCGTCTTCTAGTTGCCCCTTCACGGCTGGCTTTATGCTGTATTCTTCTGGATCTCCCTCTATAACTATTTACTGAGGTGTCTCACTCCCTGGGGAGAATAAACATGTAAGGTTTGCCTTTATTTCTTCAAATAACTGCTAATTGTGTCTGTTGAATCTCTCTTTCATGCTGGTAGCTGGCTTCCTTATCAGTGTATCAGTGTACTTCCATCACTTCTCAGTAAATGTTGGTCAGTCACAGTTTTTTAAAAATTAATTTTTTAGAGAGAGGGCGGGAGGGGCAGAGGGCGAGGGGGAGAGAGACTCCCAAGCAGGTTCCACATGCAGTGTGGAGCCCGACATGGGCCTCCATCTCCCAATCCGGAGATCATGACCTGAGCCGAAAGCAAGAGTCAGCTGCTTAACCAGCTAAGCCACCCAGGTGCCCCAGCAGTCACAGTTTTTTAAAACTCAGTTCTTCACATTTGGAAACTTGACTGTCATGTCAGAATCAGAGTTCTCTTCTCTGTCCACTCTCACCCCCAAAAGGAAAAGAATCTTCGTCTGGGTTATGGCACCTTTTTGGGGGGGGTGTTGTTTGGCTCTCACGTGCTTCCCTTCTCTCCTCAGTAAGTAGTGCCCTAGCTTTGGGGGATAGAGAGCTCAGAGAGGCAAAAGCCTCTGTATCGGCTGTTGCCTGGTCCCGCTTCTCTGTGCTGGTTGCAGCTGCTTTTCTGTCTACCTCTGACTGACTGTTGGCTCTTCCTTCGAGGCATTCACATGCAAACTCCCTCATGAGACAAGTTTGGTGGTTCATTCCCAGCCCCCTCCACAGTCAAACCGCCTTCACCCTCTTGCTTCCTGGTCTCTTTATCCAGTGCCCTCCCAGACAGGGGTCTTGCCACATGGCTCAAGCCTAGTTATCTTCTGTGGTGTCCACTAGGTCCACAGAAAACCTGGATGTCTTTGCTGTGTCAAATGACTGCCCCAACGGTGTGCAGCCCCTTAGTCCCACCGTCTCTTTCCCATATCCATTCCTGAGGTAATCTCATCCACTTCCACAGCATCCAAATATTTTCCTCAAGCCAGATCTCACTGAAATGCCAAAGCCATGTTTTCCACTGCCTGCGGTGTCCCATCAATGTCATTTTCCAGAACGAGCGTCCAACCTCAGTGTCACCCTGGTGAATGTCATCACCTTACACCCATTCACATAATCCAGAAGCCTGGGACCTCGGCGATGGAATGGACAGGACTGATGTGTGGGCCTCCCTTACCTCCCACACGGCAGTCCTGTCCCTTCCATCTCCCAAATACCTTTTGCATTCATCTCCTCTTCTTTCTGTCTGCCCTCGTGATTCTGGCCCTCACGATTTCCATTCTTTCACGGCAAGTCCCATCTCCTTTCACCTTGTACACTGTGGTCCGGGGGGCCTTGCTAAAACCCAGATGCCGTTGCATCACTTGCCTGCTGAAACCCTTTTGTGCGGACCCCCATGCTCTCAGATTAAAGACCAGTCTCCATCTTGTGGCCCATAAGGCCCCAGCCTGTCTTCAGCTTGTTAACTTTCTGCTTCTCTCTACACCTCCCACCACTAACCCCCAGCTTCCTACTCTCTCACCACACTCAGCTGATAGGTTGCACACTCAGCCTGCTGCTTTACGACCCTAGTTTTACCTGGCTGTGTCCTTTTCGTGGAGTGTTCTCATTTTCTTTGTACTTTGTGGTCTGACTGCACGACTCCTACTTGTGTTTCAAGGCCCAGAGGCAGTCTTCTGCTCTCTGAAATGTCTCTGGCCTCCTTCTAACCACCATTCTTTTTATAAACCCAAATGATACCAGTTATCACATGTCTTCTCCCTGCCACCAGCTACCCCCAGGTCACTGAAAGCAGGGAATGTGACTTATTCATCTTAATAATTTTAGTGCCAAATATAAAGTTTCTGGCCTCTCATGGGTGCTTAGTGCCGAATAAATATGAATAAATGAAAAGGAATACCTGAAGAACTAATGTATAAGAAATTATTTTATTCTAGTTTGTATCTTAGCTAAGATATATCAGAGTGGCCACTTCTTTTGTGGTAGTCGGCAATAAGTTGAAATACTTGTATATTTGTAAATCATTGTAAAGTACAAATTTTTTATTGTTGTTTATACAACTATCCATTACAAAAAATTATAAATCATTACAAATTATGTATTTCCCACTCCACTGACCTTTGTAGTCCACTTAGTAATTATTTTTTTTTTTTTTATTATATTGTCTTACTTAATTGTGAAGAGAGGAAAACATGCTAATGTCAGAATCTTGTTCTGGGTAAGAAATGGGAAGGAGATCCCAGGTGATGACCACTAAGAGTAACATCTGTTTTCAGAGTGACGTGCTGTGAAGGCCACTTAGTCCTCTTGTCGCTGGCCACAGGACCGGAGAATGCAGCCTGCTTCATTCTCTCTGGGCCAGTTGGGCTCCCTTTGGCCTTACTGCTCTTGAGGACTCTCCAAGGAACTACCAGGGCTTAGGAAAGCACAGTTTAAAAATCATTCTTAGTCGTGTTCACAAAGTAATATGCCTGTAAGTAGGCTGTGTCAGTGTGTCTGATGACCCCCCTCATGGCCAGGACCTCTTCCTGGGGACTGGGGAGCACCTCTGGAGACGGTGGTACTCACTGGCACTGGGCTGGCCTGAATGCCTGTCAACGTCTCTGGTATCATAATATAATACAACCAGAGCTTGAGAGGGCCGGCTCTCTCCAAGAGCCCAAGATCTTTACTCAGGATGAGGCCTGGAGACCCAGTAATCGGGGTTTGCCATCTCTATACTCTTCCAGCTCTCATATTCCTTAGTATATATATATGTGTGTGTGTATGAACTATATAATATATAGTGTGTGTATATATATACAAATATTATATATAATATATAAATAAACATGTATATGAATATGAAAGTATGTATCGATTTAGAATTCCTGTTCTGCAGGTCTAGAAGACAATATATTGAATCAAAAGTTGGTTTTATGCCTCATCCTACAATTAAGTAGATAAACCCTGGACAAAACTGACAATGTCTTTGAGCTTTCATTTCTAAACCTACAGGAAAAAGGAAATTCGAACTATACGACCTCTAAGGTCCATTTCAGTTCTAGAATACTGAATAGACCAATTGAAGAAACCCTCAGGCCCTTTGAAGTCACAGAGCTGGAGTGCAGAGAGACCATAATATGGAAATGTGTCCTTTGATCAGAGCAGAAGGTGCTTATTAAACACGCAGTGTGTCCCCAGCATACAGAGTTACCTTTCCAATTTGTTAATGCTTACTGAAGTCTGTAGTGCATTAGAAATTCAGTAGCCGTGTAATACCCTTGAATTTACATTCACCTTTGTAAATAAAACTCTTCAGTTGAGCTTTATCTGATTGTTTTAGGGTCACCAAAGGGCTGACTCTAATGGCCCTAAGTGTTTCTGTATGCATAGAATAATGGCTAATCCACCCCTACTGGCCCTTCTTCCTGTACTGCTGATTGTTGATATCTTCTGGAATTTACATGAAAATGTGGCTTAAAGTAACTAGTTATTTTTAAAAAGTAAAAGAAGAGTTCGAAGTATATATTTTCCATAGTTGTGCAAAAGTAAAGTAGGAATGGTATTCGTTTTTGATAGGAGACTAGCATGAGGTTCTTGAAATAGAAAATCGTAATCAGGACAACTTTTTACTTCTTCAGATATTTTATATAGAGTATCATCTGGCTTCTAAATCTGAGACGCCCTTTTTACTTGTGCCTCCTGATTTTCATAATCTATCATTATTAGGAAAAGTGATAATTTATGAAGAAATTTGAGTTTGAGGACCTTATTGTCACAGAGATAAAAAAGAAAAAAAAGAATGCTGCCCGTTTGAATCCTATTGCTTAAAGACATTGAGTCTTTTTAGGATGTGAGCATTCTTTTGGAATTTGTAGTTATGTTAAATAAGGCAAAGAAATAGAGGTATATGCATGGGAGATTGTTTTCTAGAATTATAACAATAATTTAAAAGTAATCATTGATGTTTAGAAAGAAAATATACAGAAAAATACAGAAAATAATATACTTATAGAGGGTCTTATATACTGTATATGTGTATAAGTAAAAGATCTTTTTAATGACATTGATTTCTAAAATTTTTTGTTTATTTTTAAAGGTGCATTTATTTTATTTTTTTTAAAAGATTATTTATTTATTTGACAGAGAGAGAGAGAGAGAGAGCGCGTGCACAAGCAGGGGGAGGGGCAGAGGGAGAAGCAGGCTCCCTGCTGAGCAAGGAGCCCGATGAGGGACTCCATCCCAGGACCCTAGGATTATGACCTGAGCCAAAGGCAGGCTTAACTGACTGAGCCATCCAGGCACCCCAAAGATTTATTTACTTTAGAGAGAGAGAGAGAGCATGCCCACTGAGGGGCAGGAGGGAGGAAGGGGCAGATGGAGAGGGAAAGAGAGAATCTCAGACTCTCTGCTGAGCACAGAGCCTGACATGGGGCTCAGTCTTACATGCCTGAGATCATGACCTGAGCCGAAATCAAGAGTCAGTAACTTAACCTCTCAGGCACTCAGGTGCCCCATGACTTTTAAATTGTTTTTTTAAGAATTTATTTTTAAAAGATTTTATTTTTTTTTACGTAATCTCTACACCCAGCATAGGGCTGGCTCAAACTCAACCCCAAGATCAAGAGTCGTACACTCCAGTGACTGAGCTAGTTAGGTGCCCCAATATATATAAATATATTTAAAATATATAAATAAATATAAAAGATTTTATTTAAATTTTATTACATTTGGTTAGGGTTTTTGAAGTTCTCACACTCAAAAGCAAGTATTTATTTTTTATTTTTAAGATTTATTTATTTAAGAGAAAGAGAGTGTGAGAGAGAGCACAAGTGGGAAGGGCAGAGGAAGAGGGAAGGAGAGAGAAAATCTTAAGCAGACTCCACGCCACCAAGTATGGAGCCGGAGGAAGGGCTCAATCCCATGACCCCAAGATCACGACTTGAGCTGAAACCAAGAGTTGGATGCTCAATCGACTGTGCCACCCAGGTGCCCCAGTGTTTCCTTTTTTTTTTTTTTTAACACTATAGGATTGCGGAACTGTATGACACATGTAACTCTGTGGGATTTTGGAATAGTATCAATATATCTGAATTAGAACTCTTGTAGATTAATCACCAACAAACTTACAGCTTTAAGAACAAGGTAAAATTATAGTTTAAAATTCAAACCCAATAATACATTTCATATGATTATAGAGAAATTAGTTATAAAGTTGGCATTTTAGGTCTCTTCAGTGAAAGTGTTCAAGTCCTTGGATTATACCTTTTTGTAGCTTTTTCTTTTTTGCTTTTATTTTTAAAATATTTTTAATCAAAATAATATATATATATATATATATATACAGGTATCTAAAGTAGTCATCTTCATAGAAACAGTAGAATAGTGATTACCGGAGCTGGAGGGAAAGGATAAAGGAGAGTTGTTTAATGGGTATAGGTTTAGATATGCAAGATGAAAAGTTGTGCTTCACAGAACAGTGTGAATATATTTAGCACTACTGAACTGCGTAGTTAGAAGTGGTTACATTGGTAAATTTTATGTTTACTACAATAAAAAGTATATGTACATGTATAAAGATCAAATAGAACTAATAAAAAAAGTTTAAGTAGTTTCTTTTCTTTTCTTTTCTTTTCTTTTCTTTTCTTTTCTTTTCTTTTCTTTTCTTTTCTTTCTTTTTCTCCCATGCTTCTCAGTGTGCTACCCAGGAGGCAGCCACTTTTTCTTTTCTTTCATTTTTGAGGATAATTTACATATAGTAAAGTTTCCCTTTTTAGCATATAGTTACAGAAGTTTGGACAAATATAGTGGGTGTACTGCCACCACCATCAAGAACCAATTCTGTTACCCACAAAAACCTCCCCTCTTTTACCCCAAAGCTTTGGCAATCTGTGATCTGTTTTCTATCCCTAATAGTTTTGCCTTTTCTAGAATGTTATATAAATAGAATCATATATTTAGCAGCCTTTTGAATCTGGCATCTTTCACTTACTGTAATATATTTGAGATTCATTTTGAGGTATTTTCATTTCATTGTGAGTAGTTAATTTCATTTCATTGCTGAATAGTATTCCATTGTATAGATGTACCATGGTTTGTATAACCAGTTGAGTGGCATTTGGGTTGCTTCCAATTTTGAGTGATTATGATAAAACCACTCAAAACATTCATTGGCAGATTTTTGTGAGAACATAAATTTTCCTTTCCCTTAATAACTTGGGTTGGGATTATTGGGTTTTATGGAAAGTATGCTTAACTTAATAAATAACTGCTAAACTATTTTGCATAGTTGTAACATTTCGCGTTCCCACTATCAATATATGAACATTTCAGTCACTCTGCATTCTTGTCAACAACTGACATTTTTAGGTTTAATTTTTTTTTTTAATGTAGCCATTCTAATAGGCGTGCAGTGGTATCTCACTATGGTTTTAATTTGTTTCTGTAATGATTAATGGTGTTTAGCAATTTTTCCATGTGCCTGTTTACAATTCATATATCTTCTTTGATGAAGTGTCTTTTGTCTATTTATTGGGTTGTTTTCTTGCTATTGAGTTTTGAGAGTTCTTTGTATATTCTGGATAATAGGTTCCTTTATCAGATATGTGACTTGCAATATTTAATTCCGTCTATAGTTTGTCTTTACATTCTTACAAATTTTACATGCCTTTCAAAAAAACAAATTCTTCGTTTTGATAAAGTCCAGTTTATTGGTTGTTTTTTTCTTTTTTCTTTCATGGAGTGTACTTTTGGTGTTATAGCTAAGAAATCTTTACCTGATTCAGGGTCCCAAAGATTTCTCCTATGTTTTCTTGCAGAAGTTTTATGGTTTGTGATTTTATATTTCATTCTATGGTCCTCCCCCCCCCCACACCTTTTAAAAAAGATTTATTTATTTATTTATTTGAGAGAGAGCAGAGCAAGCAAGAGAGAATGCAAGTGGGGCAGGGGGTTAGAGGGAAAGGGAGAAGCAGACTCCTCACTGAGCAGGGAGCCCAACTCAGGGCTTGATCCCTGGACCCGGAGACCATGACCTGAGCCATAGGCAGTCGCTAAACTGGCTGAGCCACCCAGGCACCCCTAGCTCTATGGTCCATTTTATTTTTTATTTTTTATTTTATTTTTTTTTTTAATGATTTTTTATTATATTATGTTAGTCACCGTACAGTACATCCCCGGTTTCCGATATAAGGCTCAGTGATTCATTAGTTCTGTATAACACCCAGTGCACCATGCAATACGTGCCCTCTTTACTACCCATCACCGGTCTATCCCATTCCCCCGCCCCCCTCCCCTCTGAAGTCCTCAGTTTGTTTCTCATAGTCCATAGTCTCTCATGTTTCATTCCCCCTTCTGATTACCCCCCCTTTCTTTATCCCTTTCTTCCCCTACTGATCATCCTAGTTCTTATGTCTATGGTCCATTTTAAGTTAGTGTTTCATATGGTGGGAGTAATGGATCAAGTTGGGGTTTTTTGTTTGATTTTATTTCGTATGTGGCAATCTAGTTGTTTTAGCACTATTAGAGAAGATTGTCTTTCTGCATTGAATCACCTTTACATCTTTGTTGAGAATCAATTTGCTACATATGTATGGGGTCTACTTCTGACGCCTCTCTTCTGTTCTCTTGCTGTGTACATCTGTTGTTTCACCAATACTGTACTATCTTGATTAGAGTAGATTTACAGAAAGTTTTGAGATAAGGTAGTACTAGTCCTTCAGTTTTTTCTTCTAAAATTGTTTTGGTTATTCCAGTTCCTTTGCCTTTACAGTGAAATTTTTTTTTAAAGATTTTATTTATGTATTTGTCAGAAACAGAGAGAGCACAAGCAGTGGGAGCGATAAAGGGAGAAGCAGGCTCCCTGCTGAGCAAGGAGCCCGGTGCGGGACTTGATCCCACCACCCTGAGATCATAACCTGAGGGAAAGGCAGATGCTCAAGCTACTGAGCCACGCAGGTGTCCCTACATGTAAATTTTAGAATCAATTCATCATTTTCTACAAAAGGTCTTCCTGGAATTTTAATTGGGACCACACTGATTCTATACATTATTTAAGGGGAGGAGGAATTGACATCATGATAGTGAGTCTTTCAGTCGGCGAATATGGTATATCTCACTGTTTTATTTGGTTTCCTTTTGTTCCTTTTATGATGTTTTGTAGGTTTCAGCATAAAGATCTTATATATATTTTGTTAGATTTTATACTTATTTCATGTGTTTTTTATGTTATCGTAAATGGAACTTTATAAAATCTAAATTTTACTTGTTTGTGCCAATATAAAGAAATACGATTGATTTTTCTATATTGAACTTCTATTCCGTGACCCCTATAAACACGTTTCTTGTTAGTTCTAGTAATTTATTTGTGGATTCTTTGGGATTCTGTACATAGACAATCATCTGTGAATATAGATATTTTTTTTTTCTTTCCAATCTGGATGCTATTTATGTACTTATGTATTTATTTATTTTTGCCTTATTGCCTGGCTATTAGTTCAGTATCGGATTGAATAGAAGTGGTCAGATTGATTACAATCTTAAAGGAAAGGCATTCATTCTTTTACCATTAAGTATGATTGAGCTGAATGTGTTTTATAGATGCCCTTTATCAGGTTGAGGAAAATCCCTTTAGTTCCTGTTTTGCTGAAAGTTTTTTCATGAATGGATGTTGAATTTTGTCAGTTGCTTTTTCTGCATCTATTGAGATGATCCTATAATTGTTCTTTAGTCTATTGATAGGGTGAATCACATTGATTGATTTTCATCTGTTTACCTTGCATTCTCAGGATAAATGCTATTTGGTCAGGATGTATTTATTATCCTTTGTATGTCTAGTTGGGTTCAATTTGCTAAAATTTTGTCAAGAATTTTTATATCTATGTTTATTGGCCTGTAGTTTTCCTTTTATTTTATTTTTTCTTGTATGATGCCTTTGATTTTAGTATTAGGGAAATGCTGGTCTCATAGAATAAGCTGGGACGTGTTTTCTCCTCTTCAATTTTCTGAAAGAGTTTGTGTAGAATTAGTATTATTTCTTCCTTAAATGTTTAGTAGGATTCACCCGTGAATCTATCTGTGCCTGAGGGTTTTGTGTGTGTGTGTGTGTGTGTGTGTGTGTGTGTAGGAAGATTTTAAACTACAAATTAATTTTTAAAAAAGACATAGCGCTATTTATGTTACCTGTTTTTCCTCAAGTGAGTTTTGATATTGTCTTTCTAGAAATTTGTCCATTTCATCTAAGTTGTTAAATTTATTGAAATAAATTTGGTATGCCATGTTTTTATTTTCATTCAGTTCAAATATTTTCTAATTTTTCTCTTGATTACTTTTTTGACCCATGAGTTATTTAGATATGTGTTATTTTATTTCTACACATTTGGAGATTTTCCAGATAATTTTCTGTAGTTGATTTCTATTTTAATTCCATTATGCTCAGAGAATTTACTTTGTATGATGTGAATCGTTTAAAATTAATTAAAATTTGATTTATAGCTCAGAATATGCTCTATCTTGGAAAAAATTCCACATGTGCTTTAAAAGAATGTGTATTCTCTCGTTTTTGGATGGAATGTCCTGCAAAAACAAATTAGGTCAAGTGGTTGGCAGTGTTATTCAAGTGTTCTATGTCTCTATTTATTTTCTGCTTATTTTTTCTTTCAGTTATTGAGAGAAGATTATTGAAAACTCCTTACAATTCTATCAATTTTTGCTTCATGTATTTTAAAGCTCTGTTGTCACTGTGCAAACATTTAGGATTTTTATGACCTCTTGATGAATTGACCCTTTATTCATTATGAAATGATCTTTGCTCTGCAGTGCACTTTGAATAATACAGCCACTTCAGCATTCTTTTGGTTATTGTTAACATACAATATCTTCTTTCATCCTCTTATTTTACCGATTTGTGCCTTTATACTTAAAGTAAGTTTCTTATAGGCAACGTATAGTTTTGTCTTGCTTTTTTTAAAAATTCAGTCTGACAACCTCTACCTTTTAATTAAGGTGTTTAATTGGAACCATTTACATTTAATGGGTTATTGCTATAGTTGGTTTAAGTCTACTATCATGGTATTTTTTTTTATTCTGTTCTTTATCCCCCTTCTCCTTTTATTCTATCTTATTTTAGATTGTATATTTTCTTATGATTCCACTTTATCTTCTTTATTGGCTTATTAGCTGTATCTTTGTAGTTATTTCAGTCATTGTTTTAGAGTTTGCAGCACACATCTTGTAATAATCTATTTTCAAGTAATGTAAGAACAGTACAGCAGTACGCTCATTCTCTCCTCCTGGCCTGTGTTCTATTTTTGTCCTGCCTTTTACTTCTACATATGTTGTTGCCCCCCCATACATGGTTATTATTTCTGCCTTAAACAGTTAATCATCTTTTTTTATTTTAATTTTTTAAATTGAAGTACAGTTGACATACAAAATTGTTTCAGGTGAAGAGCGTAGTGATTTGATACTTTTATGCTTTATGAAATGATCTCAGTGATAAGTCTACTAACCATCTGTCACCACACAAAGTTACTACAATATTATTGACTGTATTCCCTATGCTGCACCGTACATCCCCATGACTTATTTATTTTATAACTGGAAGTTTGTACCTCTTAATCCCCTTCATCTATTTTGACCCGTCCCCACAACCCCTCCCCTCATATCTATGAGTCTCATATCTATGAATTTGTCTCTTATCTATGAGTCTGTCAATAATAGTCACTTATTTATCTCTTAAAAGAGATAGTTAGGGAACAGTTTTTTTGTATTTAACCGCGTAGTTACCATTTCTGATATTCTTCATTCTTTTGTGTAGATTTAGATTTCCATCTGGTATCATTTTCCTTCTGTCCGAAGAGCGAACTTTAAAATTTCTTCTAGTGCAGGGCTGCCTGTGATGAATCCTCGCAGCTTTTGTATGTCTGTAGAAGAATGAATTTCACCTTTGTTTTTGACAGGTGTTTTCACTGGACATAGAATTATAGGTTGACAGGGTTTTGAAATTTTTCTTTTAGCACTTTAAAAATACTGCCACACTGTCTTCTGTCTAGCTGTTTCCAACCCACAGGTCGGCTGCATTCTTATCTTTGTTGCTTTGTGTGTAATCTAGTTGTTTTCTTGGGCTGCTGTTAAATGTTCTCATTATCACTGGTGGGAAGCCATCTGATTATTGCACACCCTTGTTGCAGTTTTTCCACAATTCTCTCGCTTGAGGCTTAGTTCTTGGATCTGTGGATTTATTATTTTAATAAAACTTAGGGCAAATTGCCATTATTTCTTCAAATATTTTTCCTCTCTCCTTTCCTCTTCTCTTCTTTAGGGACTTCATTAAAGATATATTTGGTTACTTGAAATTGCCCCACAGTTCAATGGTATTTTTTCTTGTTTTGTTCTTTTTTTCAGTTTTTTTTCCCCTCCCTGTGTTTTATTTTGGATACTTTCTATTGCTAACACATCACTAGTATTTATTCTGCCCTAATTTACTGTTAATCCCATGGAGTGTAATTTTCCTCTCAAATGTTTTATTTTTCATCTTCAGAAATCGAATTTCATTATACCTTCCATACCTCTACTTAATATGCTAATTTTCCCTCTATCTTCTTGAACATATAAAATATGGTTATAATAATTGTTTTAATGTCGTTGTCTATAATTTATATCATCTTTGTCATATCTGGGTCATTTTGATTGATTTTCTTCTTTGTTATGAGTTATATTTCCCTGCGTTTGTATGCCTGGTACTTTTCATTGGATGCCAGACACTGTGAATTATTGGATGCTAACTGTATTTTATTTAATATCCTAGAGCTTTGTTTTGGGACAAAATTAAGTTACTTGGAAACAGTTTGATCTTCAAGGCTTCCTTTAAAATGCTTTGCACAAGACCAAAACACCCTTTAGTCTAGAACTAATTTTTCCCCACGACTCTGGCAGTATCCTTCTGAATATGTGATGCCCCGTGTTTACAAGTTGTTTTTTGTTTTGTTTTTACTCTGGCTGGTGGTAACACCAACTATTCCTGACCCTGTGTGATTTCCAAAAATTGTTTCTGCATGTTTCTTTTGGGTGGCTCTTTCCTCGCCTTGGTAGTTTCCTCACTTGCTTGTGCTGATAAGTACTCATTTGCAGCCTGGGAGCAGAGGAACCCTCCTCACATCCCATTCTTTCTTTTACTTTAAGAAAATACATCTACATCTCTAAAGATCACACAGAATGAATAGAAAAAAAATTAAAAAATAAAAAAAAAATATATATATATATTCCCCCTTTTTTCAGTCCCCCTGTCTATTCCTCAGAGCCAAAAATTTTTGTTTTCTTATATATACCTACACATGTCTATGTAATTTATTTATACTGTTATTTCTTTTTTAATTTTAGATATTTTATAATCAGGCTGTCGTAGATTCAGATTTAGCACTTTTAAACTATTCTTATGGCTCAGGTTTTTTCCCCACCACCTTCCCAATGCAGTTACCTTTTTAAAGTTAAACCAGTAAAAAATTTCAAAATTAATATAGTATGTAAATTTTATTGACAAGCATACTAGTTATTTTCTTGCTTTTGTTTCCTGTAAAATTGCTTTGAACTTATCCAGTTGCTCCATTAGATGTGTCCTACACCTGTCTGTGGCTCCCCTCCCCCCTGCAAATGCTCCGATGTATTGGATCATCTCTCTGTTTATTCGCACCCACCAAAGCCCTCCCTCCCAGCGACTCCCATCTTTCTGCACCCTTACAGATCAGGTGCTGCTCAGGCTTGCTTAGCAGCTGTCATCCTGAGAGTTCCTTCCCCATCATCCTGTTGAGTCCCTCCCTTCTCTCCAGCATTTGAGTCCCTGGTTCACGTTTCCCTACACCTTTTCTCTCTCTTTTTTTCCTTTTGAAATATACAGTATTCTTTATTTCTAAAAATTTCAACCCTTTTGCCTCATTTGTTCTTCCATTTTGTTGTCTGAAATCTGAAAATGTTTTTGTTCTGCCTTTACACTTACATGATGATTTGGCCACATGAGAATGTTTTCTCTCACAATTTTCTCCATTGTTCTCTGACAGCCAGCAAAAACCATCGGATTATTTTTCCTGTGTTTATAACTTGTTTTTTCTGTTCGGAAGCTTTTAAGATTTTCTCTGTTCCAAGTGGTCTTTACTTTCATGCTGATATGCTTTGGTGTAGGGCTTTCTTTGTGTTTTTAAAAAAAGATTTTATGTATTTATTTGTCAGAGAGAGAGAGAGCACGCACAAGCAGGGGGAGCAGCAGGCAGAGGGAGAAGCAGGCTCCCCGCTGAGCAAGAAGCCCAATGAGGGACGCCATCCCAGGGCCCTGGGATCATGAACTGAGCTGAGGGCAGACGCTTAACTAACTTAGCCACCCAGGCATCCCAGGGCTTTTTTCATTTATTGTGGTGGCCATTTGGTCATCTCGTTTATGCTGGAGACTTGTGCCCTTCAGTTCAGGAGAAATTCTTTAATTATTTCTTTGTTCTGTGGTTTTGGAATCATCCGATTCTGATATTGGACCTCCTAGATTTATCCTTTTAGTTTATTTCTCAATTCCATCTCTTTTTCTTTTATCCTACTTTTTGGAAGGTTTTTCTCATCTTTATCTTCCAACTTTTCTACAGAAATCAGGGATATTTCAAATATGGCTGAATTTTGTTTTGTTGTCTTTGGAATTGTTTCTTCTTCTGACAGTATGTGGGACCCAACACAAAACATTTGTTGTTTATCTGCAATTCACTTTTAATTGGAAGTCCTGTGTTTTATTTGAAATACCTCATAACCTAATTCCAGGACTGAGAAAGGGTAAATTAGGAAAGGGCAAGTGAGCTGGCGGTTCCTGGACCGCGAGATTTGTTCAGGGATGGGGTGATATACTTTAGTGTCTTCCCTGGCAGTCACTTTAGATTTGCAAGGAGTTTGGACAGAGGGAGAAACAGGTTATCCTATTTGAGTGGTGGAATCCGAACTGTACCTATATTGGCCAAGTCAGATGAGGTTTGGTAGAAAAGCACGCATTACTGAATTAAGGAACACAGGGCCTGCCCTTGCTCCTCTTCTTATATCCTAGCATGCATGCTACCAATGTGCAGAGGGCATGGAATTGGAATCCAGGTAAAAGGCTCTTAGGCAAAACAAAACAAAAATAAAAACAACAACAAAAAACACGCCAACCTATAATATTCGGGCTGTTTCCTATGCTTCAGAGTCTCCATTGGAGTGAGACCTGATCTCTGCCCAGTGCCTCACAATGGCTGTTGTCATCCATGCCTTTAGGGAGGCACAGTGTTTTCCCTGTCCTATCAGCTAGTCTTTGTTGAGCTCTGAGTAGGCACCAGACTCATAGACGTTTTGTCTTACAAAGAGAAGTATCTTTGAGAGTAATTCTAGTGACTTTGTGCCTCAAATACTTTTGACCCATGGGTTTCCCCTCCGTGGAGCTTTCTTCCAGTTAATTTGCCTTCTTTTTCAAATTGTCTTTCCATTCTGCATATAAAAATCTAGTTTGAAAGGAATCTAGCACATTTATGTATATGAGAGCGATAGATTTCTAATAGTTTGATGGGGGGCTTATATCCTCTGGCCCTGCAAATTCTCCAGAAATACATGACAAATGGTCAAGGATGTACATACAAGATATTTCTTGCAATTTTATTTAAAATAGCAAAATATTAGAGATGACCATAATGTCCCTCTGCAGAGATATGGGTTAAACAGACTGTGATGGCTTATATTGGCTTCTGTAGCTTAATCCAATGGTGATCTGTTGAAACAAGTGAAACGGAAGCATAACCAGCTTGTTTCTTTGTGTTCAAGAACATCATGAATAAATAAAATTCAGTTAATTTAGTAATCTTAAACTTCATCTGGGAATTTTAAATTTATTTCTTCATATGACATTAAAAATTTATTTTTGGGGGCACCTGGGTGGCTCAGTTGTTAAGCGTCTGCCTTCGGCTCAGGGCGTGATCCCAGCGTACTGGGATCGAGCCCCACATCAGGCTCCTCTTCTGAGAGACTGCTTTTTCCTCTCCCACTCCCCCTGCTTGTGTTCCCTCTCTCGCTGGCTGTCTCTCTCTCTGTCAAATAAATAAATAAAATCTTAAAAAAATTTTTTTTTTATTTTTTAAGCTTTTTTTTTTTTACAGTATAAGATGATGCTTTCTTGAATAATTTGTCCTGTGCAGTTCAGCTAAAATATGTAGATAGATTTAATTACACAGATAGTTTGTGGTAACTTCAACTTTCAAAATATAGAAGCTATTGTGTAGTAAATAATAATTCTGTCTAGCACTCACAGGCAGAGGGACACATCCCTGGTTTCCGAATTACTGATTTTTAACTTCCACTTACTCTGTTTCTTGTTACTGAGAATGGGTGCCTTCCTCAAATGAATTTCTTTCATCTGAGATAGTATATATATCAAGTTTTGTAAATCACAAATATGCTAACAAACATTGTTATTCAAAAGCCAAGGCTTAAAATTTGGAGAATATTATGACCCTTAAAATAAAAAAGAATGTTACTGCTTCATAGTCAGACTTATGTTTTCAACCCAAAAGAGAATTAATTGTCCTTGTCATCATCTCCCACATTTGCCAGATTTGCTCCCTAATTCCTTTAGGCCATTTCTAGAACCAAATGCTCCCGGGCAGCACTGGGTCGACTTAAAAGAATGCCTGAAAGGCTTTGATGGCAATTAAAATGTCCTAAATTAAAGGATGCTGAGGATTGAAGGATGCAAAATTGAGAGAATGCCTGTTTGAGAGAGAAAAGACTGTGTGTGTGTGTGTGTGTGTGTGTGTGTGTGTGTGTGTGTGTGTGTGTGTATGTGTAAATAGAGTATTTACAGATATATGTTCTGTGGTCAAATTTTATATTGAAATTATTTGTGATGGTACAACTTGCCTATGGATTAGAGAAGTCTTCTCTATTTGTAGTTTTTTGTTTGTGGTTTTATAGGCTTGTGCCATTAGAGGGCAGTATTGTAGAGGTTAAATTTGCTTAACTATTGACTTGCAAACCATAGAATTTATAATAATCAAGCAAATTTAAAGCCTTAGATTTTTAGTGTATTAAATTGTAGCCTCAATTGATGTATCCTTGCAAATATTTTAAATTAATAGAGGAAATAAGCAATGGGCTAGTCATTTTTACACCCAGATCTCTTGATTTTGGTATGGGGAAGGGAATTACTTGGTCAGTATGGCCATCAGGATGAAACACATACATTATAATACTTAATCCTTATGTAAGAAGACTTATAGGGTTGAGACTTAAAGGAATTGCCACCCACTTCCAAAAACTTGCTTTAGGAACTTACTGAAAATAGATCGATGTAGGATTCAACCTGTGGATTGAGTTTTATAGCTATAAATGGAAGGAGGGAGATATGATTTTAAGGCTTATGCCTCTAGGGACGTTTTGGGAAGATCTACCTGATTTCTTCATCTGATGAGTTCCTTTTTGCTTCAATAGATATATGCCTAGCAAAGAATATGTAATGTTTTTTGTTTTGTTTCTACAAGTAATTAATAGATCCATGAAAAGGTAGTATTTCTCAGAAAGCAAATGTGATTTTTCCCTCCAAAATTCACTACCTCTTTAAAAAGTGTTATTACAGTGCGGTTATTATCCTTATAAATAAACCTGCCTATAAAATCCTCCTATTACTGTTGCCTGTAAGAACTAGATAATTGAAATCGAGACACTGGAGCTCCTTCCAAGTCTTAGCGGTGGGACTGGGCATGCCCAGTAGCTCAGACGGTTCTGGTTGCAAGTAGGAAGCTTTCACCGTTTGGAAGCCACGGGGACAGGCAGCTCCTGGGACGGGGTCTGACTCCCTTAAACGTAAGCACGTGCGGGGCCCCAATTGTATTTTCAGGGACCCTTGACATTTTCCGCCGAAGCAGTGGTCCGGCTTTCCGAGACTATGGAGGCCTCCGTGGCCCCGCAGCTCTGCGGGTCCCCTGCGGCCTGGGTCAGCCCACCCGAAGAGTGGGATCCGATCGGGAGGCTGGGGGCGGGGGTGGGGGGCGGGAAGGCAGGGAAGCTCGAGGAGGGCGGAGAAGGGAGAAGGGGAGGTTCCAATGGGGTGCTGGCCAATCGGCGCGGCTCTCGCCTCCATATATTCTGCGGCGATCTCGAGTCTTGGTCCATAGCCTTAGTGGAGCCTGGCTGTCGTACTGGGAGGCCTCTCCGCACAGCGGTGGGATCAGCATCTTCCCCGGATCGCCAAGCCCCAGAAGCCGGGTTTCTTTAAATTAGGGCTGCTGTTTTCCGTTTCTCCCTGGGCTGCAGAAAGCTAGAAGATTTTTTTAAATCTAGCTCAAACAAGGCTGCTGGTATTCCCTTTTTTTTTCCGCGAGCGTGTTTTTGGCTGCAATTGCATGAAATCCCAATGGTGTAGACCAGTGGCGATGGATCTAGGAGTTTACCAACTGAGACATTTTTCAATTTCTTTCTTGTCATCCTTGCTGGGGACTGAAAACGCCTCTGTGAGACTTGACAATAGGTAAATGTCGGCTGGGATAGTTTCTTTAAATTTACTCGTGAGATACTTCTAATAATGCAGGTGAAAGATAGCCGGGCGAATTCCTTTGTCCATTGCCGAGAGACTACGGTGACATGGATGTTGTTTTTTGAAATGTTTAGAATAGCCTTCTTTTCGCAGGTCTGGCCAGAGAGCAAGCTTTTACCACATTATGTAATTTAGCCTTTTGTGGCTCACTAAAATAGGGAAATGTCTGGATATTCGTTAGTAAGAGAGTGGCTGGTGTTTTCTGGAGGAGGATATATTACATAGTGGTGTAGAATGTTCGAAAAATGATGCTAGTAACATCACAGAATTGGGAAGTCCTTTTTTTTGTTTTGGATGTTATAAAAATTCCATTTATCGATTTTCCCCCCCTCTTTTCCAGCTCCTCTGGTGCAAGTGTGGTAGCTATTGACAACAAAATCGAGCAAGCTATGGTATGTACTGATGAAAAATCATTTGTACTAAATGTGGGCACAGTACGAAAAGCGAGATTGGGATGGAACCAGTGCATCCATAGTTAAACGATGATTGCTCTTCATACGTTTAGAAATGCCGGCACTGTCTCCTTTCGGCCCGCGTGAAGCCACATACCAAGGCTGCTACCGAGAGAGAACGGGGCCCTGAGGGTATTAAATGTTCTCTCCTCCCGACGGGTTTCACGCCACGTCGGGATTTTTGCAGAGGTGTCCCCTTTTGCTCGGGGATTGCTAGGGAAGCTCTGCCCTGCGCGTCCTTTGGTCGTGGTCACATCTCTAGCGATGTGGCTTTACTAGGAATCTTACCGTTTACTAGGGAAGGAGGGGTACAGAGTGGGGATCTCAAGGGCTTTCTAGACCTTTTACAAACGGATCCTCAGTGATGTAGGCTACTGCACAATGAAGAAGAATCGGAGAAAAGTTTTGTCTTTCTCAGCCTATGCCTGGATTTCTCCTATTTTTTATTTCCGCCTTGGCTGTTCTTTGTTATTGGAGCAGCGCCTGTGGCTCTTCTCACGGGATTCTCTGCCCACTGTTGCTAGGCAAACTCTGAACCTTTAATTCGGAGCTATAAATAACTCGAGCTCCCATTGGCTGCGACGTCTGCCCAGGTTTCTGTGATGTCAGCTTAATCACGAAAGGGGGGGGTGGGGGTGGAGGGAGGAAAATGCGGCAACATGCTCTGTAGGAACTGGCTGCAGCCGGTGCTGAGGGAGGCGGTCCGGGGGGCGGAGGGAGGGACTTGGGGGCGGGGAAGCGGCTACCGTTGCTGCGGGCCTGGACATCCCGGCTGCCAGGCTCCCGCCCCGCCTTCCAGAACCCCAGTGCATTTTGCCGTCTGGAGTAGCAAACGCGAGTGTGTGCATCCCTGGCTAACGGCCGCAGAAAAATGCATAGGCTTTTAAAAAGCCTGATCCCCTTATACATTAAACTTGAGTATTTTGTACAGTTGTGGTTGTATTCAGTAGATGGCTCCAAGGGCGGGTTAAGTAAGCTAAAGGCAGGGTATGTTAATAGTTATGGAGAATCTTGCAAAATAATGCTTTAGAGATTCAGAATCTGGGAAGTAATAAGTTAAACCTCTTTTTCCCTCTGCCTTTCAGGATCTGGTGAAAAGCCATTTGATGTATGCGGTTAGAGAGGAAGTGGAGGTCCTGAAAGAGCAAATCAAAGAACTAATAGAGAAAAATTCGCAGCTGGAGCAGGAAAACAATCTGCTGAAGACACTGGCCAGTCCTGAGCAGCTTGCCCAGTTTCAGGCCCAGCTGCAGACTGGCTCCCCCCCTGCCACCACACAGCCACAGGGGACCACACAGCCCCCCGCCCAGCCAGCGTCCCAGGGCTCAGGACCAACCGCGTAGCCTCCTGTGCCCCCGCAGAACTGGCTGCTGCTGTCTGAACTGAACAGACCAGAGAAGATGTACTAGGGGGATCCGCCTCCACAATCACCCATTTCATTGCTCGCTGCGAAAGAGAAGTGAGACTGACATATGCCATTGTCTCTTTTTTCCAGTATTAAACACTCATATGCTTTTGGCTTGAAGAAATTTCTTAGTTGGGTGAATTAAAGGTTAATCAGAGAATTAGCATGGATATACTGGGACCTCATGCAGCTTGGCAGATATGTGAGAAGTGGTTTCATTCATGCCGAGGAGCTGTGTGCCTTTCCATCCCTTCCCTGCTCCCCATCCCCGCTCCTGAGAGTCCTCTCCTGCTTGCACGTAGTGTACTTCATGGGGTTTGAAGCAGTGGGGCTCCACTGGACTTTCCTCTCTCCTCTTCTCCCCCAGGAGGACCTTAAAAGGGAGGTCAAAGTAAAGACTGACGCATAGTCTCACCTAAGATGAGGGGAAACGTAGTTCATCGTACAAACTGACGACTGTCACCGAAAATCCATAAAACAATAGTACTGTGCCTCTCTCTGAAACAGTGGATGACACGAAACTCTTAGAGTGACTAAAACGGTGACAGGTAGCTGGGACCTAGGCTCTCTTACATGAAGGTTGTTTTGCTTATTGTATATTTGTGTATGTAGTGTAACTATTTTGTACAATAGAGGACTGTAACTACTATTTAGGTTGTACAGATTGAAATTTAGATGTTTCATTGGCTGTCTGAAGAGGTGTGGATTGTCTTTTATATAGAGATCTACATAAAAATGCTACACGAAGAAAACCACACCTAAAGAAATTTTAAGAATTTGGCACCGTCAGTCACTTTGTGTAATCTGAAATCTTCTAGTTGCTGAATATCTTGAAGTAAATTCCTGTTCACTGCAGTCTTTTGATTGAGCTGGTTGAATACTTTGAAAAATGATCCGTTCTAGCTAATGAAATGAATTTCGCAGTAGGGGTTTCTGCATATTACCTGTATAGTAGTTCTATGCATACGTTTCTGTGCATGTTCTCTACACAGTTGTAAGGTGTCACTGTATTTAACTGTTGCACTTGTCAACTTTCAATAAAGCATATAAAATGTTGATAAAACAGTGTTTTCATGTTAGAGTATTAACATCACTGAAGTCACTTGGCAGCTCTTTCCAGGTAAAGTTAAAACAGTTTGACTAGCAAAATCTTGAAAGGGGAGTGTGAAGGTTGGACAAAGTAGGGGTGCAAGTCGTTTGAACTTCAGTTAGACATTGTGTTGTTTCAAGCCAGTAAGGGAAGGAGAGACATAGTGAAGGAGACGAGAGCTTATTTCTTTAGCCCAGGATCACCTGGGCAAGTGGCTTCACCTCTCCGGGCCGATGTGGGGCATTGAAAGAGAAATCTCTCAGTTCCGTGGCTTTGAAGTTCTAGGAGTCTATGGAAGACTTAATTTTCAAATGTTTATCAGCTGGGAGGGGAATGAGCCCTAACTCTGTGTATAATCCCAGTAAGCAGCTCTAGAATCAAAAGGTGGAAGTTAAGCTGATTTCCACTTTAGGAACTCCGTCACCCTGGATTGGATGTTTTTCCTAGCGTGGATTGAGTTTCCAGCTCCTGGAAATGTCCAAGCAAAAGACAAGATGATTCCAGGTGTTTCCGCTGCTGGATTTGAGGTGGGACCAGATGAACAAGGCAGTCAGCCCATCCCATTTGGATTCCTTAAGACTAAAATAGGTCGAAATTTAAAGCATGATGGACTCCTAAGGCAAATTGGCATCTGAGATGTGAGGCTGACATGTTCTGGGGGTCATAGCAGCAAGCAGTGTGGACAGGGTGGGCTTATCAGCTCTAATGTGCTCTAGGACCTCAGCAACGCCCCCTCCACCCAATGGGAGTTGGGGCATTTATTTGTGAGCTCGGGCATTTATTTGTGAGCTCTAAGGCTTACTTAAACCCTAGCCGGACGAGGACTTAACTTTTTTGGATCCTTCGTTTTTCTGCTGTAGAGCTGGTAGGAGATTGATAGGTGAACGGGAACATCGGGGCTTCCTGAGAGGAAGTGGACGGTGTGCATGTGTTACGGAGCTCAACGTGACGCGTGTGGGGACACAGAGCTCTTGTTGAAGCAGTAAACTGCCACAGGCTGGTGGCAAGTGCCATGAAGATGGTTTGGGGAATTTGGAGAGGACTTAAAAAAGCCTTTGTCATTTTACTTTGAAGGTTATATAATTTCGGCTTGAATAAAGGGATACTTACATAGTAATTACATTTCCTTTAAAAAGAAAACCATAACGAACCGAAATCTTTAGCCATTTCATCGTTTGCTTTTAATGAAGATCCTCAACACCAAAGGTGGTAATTGTGGAAGATTTGGGAAGTTTCATGTCAATATATCATTAAGATAATGGAGAACTTCCTTCTCCATTATTTAATGGAAATTTGGACTTCTGATTAAAAATGTGAGACTCCCATGACACTTTGGGAGCTGAATATTGTATGTGAAATCATGAATTATTAAAATCAAAAGATGTTTTTCCATTCATGTTTATTTTAGTAATTACTAAACATGTTTTAAGTGATTGACATTTCAGGATGTTAAAGGTAATTTAAAAAGGCATTTTCCTACTTGCTGCCAGGCCTTTGTTGGCCTGTGGGTCATTATTTTAATTGATCATATCACACTTATGTTTGGTGGAGCAAGAAAGATTTTTAAGAGGAATGGAAAGTTGTACCGGCAGTGGGTGTTCATGACGTCATCACTTGCAGCAGGAGAGACCGCTGTTCCAGTGGAGGAGACACCGAAGGAATTTTACATGATTTTTAATGACTGTCTGCTTTCTGTTTCAAATTAACAATGTTGAACACTCAGTAGTTCTGTGCTATTTTTTTTTACATACTTTAAAAACAAATTTGTCACTGTGATGAATATGCCACGGCAGGATCAATTTTAAATTTATACAAGAAACGTATAAAAGTTCATTATAACTGAAATCAAAAATGGACCTTAATTTCAGTAGACACGACTCTGCCCTTGCTTGATGTACAAGAAGTAAGTGGCAGCTACCGGGGTGGGGGGTGGGGGGAGTCTGACGACACAGTGCGTGTAGCCGTCCCCTGCAAATCCATGCGGCGGAAGGATTAGAAGACGTTGGCCCCCCCCTTATCTGGCCTCGCCTCTGCGCGGGGAAGCGCGCCCCGCCACGGCCCTGGGAAGCAGGCTGTGCGGTAAGCTCCCTGTGCCCCGTGCGGGCGCGGGGACAAGGACCCCGGGCTGAGCGTGGAGACTCGGGCTGCCCGGCCGGGTCCGCAGTCACCAGCCCGTGCACGAGATGGAACCTCTCAGACCCGCTTCCACAGCCGTAAAATAGGGAGTTGGATCAGGTCGCAAAGGTTGAGTTCTGCACTAAGATGCTACAGCCGTCTGCTTCTTGAGATGACTGTCCTTTGGGGGGGGGGGGGGCGGGGTGGAGCACGCTGTTGTGCGTCCGTTGAAGTTGTTCGGCTAAAATGAACTTGATATTCATTGTAACTGCGCTGGCTACTAGCTGAGTGACCTTGGGCAGGGTGTTTTACTTGCTTTTCTCTGTGATGTCATGCTCAAAGTGGGACGTGTGGTCTCCACACGGTTATTGGGAGGAGGATGCTGGGAAGCAGTAGTCAGAGCAGGAGTCAGAGCCAGTGCTCAAGGAATGCCAGCCTTTCTCTTATTCCTGAGCGGCGCGTTCTTTTGTTTCTATATTTTAATTTTGTATTTTTTGTAGGAATAAAGCTGTGGCAGTTTTATTTTCTACTAGCTTTTGACTTAGCATTTGGTAATAACAGTGACTTCAAATTTTAGTACAAAAACACACATTAAAAATGCCATTTAGGGGGCGCCTGGCTGGCTCATTCATGGGGCGTGTGACTCTTCATCTCGGGGTTGTGGGTCCGAGCCCCTCGCTGGGTGTAGAGATGGCTTAAAAATAAAATTTGAAAAGTGCCGTTTGGAATATGGACAGAAATATACCATCTCTTCTTCTTTATCTCAGGAATAATACCTCAAGGCAGCTTGTTTCATTTTGAGAAGGGATTAGTTGAGGATTGTTGATGTTTGAAAATAATATTGATGGAAGTAAATACACAGTTAGAGGTGGGAGATGCATACATAGAGAGAGAGATAGAGAATATTACATCTATAATTTTCTTATGGAAGAAAAACTCTATATAAAACAGTGCGATGGAAAGCCAGTCAGGCTCAAAGTCACTGGGATGAGCGATCAGGCTTTATCGATAGCTATGGAAGGTTCAGTGGCCATTATAAAATGGGAGAAGTTGCTACACTATCACAATACATCTGTGCTTTCATCCGGGTGTTTTAGACTCAGAGGTCTATAGGCTGTGACAGAAATTTCTTGACTGAAGTGAGGGTAAGACGGTGGGACGTGATAGTGATGGTGGCAGCTGGAGAGTCCGTGTGCAATCCAATGCGGACGGCTGCTCCTTAGCTCCGTCCAGTAGTTTCTTTGTGGGGACTCAGACACTGCATTGCCAGGTCTTCCAGTTTTTCAAGATCCAGAAATCCAGGCTCTGTCTGAAAATTCCTGGTTTTCGGACCCTGCAGGCCAAACGAAAGCACACCTACTCTGCTGACGTGGCCCACGGGCCATGAGTTTCCACCCCCTTTCTGTGTCTGTCTCCAGAGCCAGACTCCTACCCCCAGTAGCAGCTCGTCCTTCAGTGCAAAATAAAACAAAAAAACCTCTTCTTTCTGATTAGAGAAGCTGAGCAGAGGCTATCTGGTAAGCTCTGTGTAAATGCCTTCAGAGAACATTCCCTTGAAGACCTACAAGGCCAGAGATAGTATAGTGAGCGAGCCACAGTCCTTGCCTTCAAGGACAGCCCACTGGCTTCTTTTAAAATAAATGAGGTACTTCTGTCTTATGCAATATAATGCCTGAATAATTCCTTCTGTATTCCTTCTCAGATCAACCTTTTGGCAAAAATATTTCTAAGAACTCTTGTTAAATCGGTGGCATTTGCTCGTGGTAGTATAACTCCCTCAATAATGACTGCATTTTAGAACTGACTCATCTAGGGACAGAAACGGTGTTTTGCAGATGTGTGTGCTACAAGCTTACACCACACATGCTCCAAATTTCCAGGAATGTCCTGTAGTTCAATTAAAAGAATCTTCCCTGGGTTCCGGTGTGGCTCAGTCGTTTCAGCTCAGGTCATGATCCCAGAGTCCTGGGATCGAGTCCCACATTGGGCTCCCTGCTCAGCGGGGAGTCTGCTTCCCTGCCCCTCCCCTGGCCCATTCTCTCTCTTTCTCTCTCTCTTTCTCAAATAAATAAATAAAATCTTCAAAGAAAATAACACAATCTTCCCTATCGTCTCAAGCACATTGAGTTCATGCCCTCCTCTGTATGGAGTCTGTAGTCCTGGCAGACGAGGGGGCCGCACAACATGAGACTTTGCTCCCCTCCGTCAGGAGACAGACGTGAGGGAGGCGTTAGGGTGACAAGCTGGACTGTTTGCTGGGCCTGCGGGGGTCCCTGGGAAGTGGCACTTGCAGTGTTCATGCCAGGAAAGTCCCAGGCAAACGGGGACAAGTTGGTGGCCCCGGATCCTCTTCTACTTGGACACACAGCTCAATTACATCTCCCACTCTCTTGAAGTTAGTTAGGGGTGACCAGGGGCCCCAATTTTAGTCAAGGGACCAAAAGCTGAAGGGACCCAGCACTCTCAGACTTGGCCTTAAGGAAGCCGTTCTTAGCGAGCTGCTGCTCCTTCCCCTTCTGCTGACCTGATGCAGAAGACCGGGTGCCCCGGACACGATGCACCCGCTGCCAGCCGGGGTCCCCGCATGGCGGTGGAGTGTGCTCCCCACTACCCTGGAGCCTGCCGGCAGAGTTCCATGAGCAAGACTGTTTCAGCCATTGGGCGCTTGGGAATCTGCTTGCTTCGGGCCGACCCTGGCGAATGTGACGGAAGTACGCCGAGGTGGGAGGGTGCTAGCAGGAACCCTAAAATGCACGGCACTGGTTATGGTTGGGGGTGGGTGGCGACGAAACTCCTGGAGGCTTGAGAGGCTGTGGCTCCTGTTGTGAAGTGGGAAAGCATTTTGCAAAACTGTTGCCTGTGGTAACTCAGAAGGCCGCCCAAGTGCCGCGTGAGCACGTGGCCCTGGGGAGCCGAAAGTTAGGGACTTGGGGCTCTTCCCTGTGTCTGGCAAAGACTTTCAAGAAATTGGTGAGCTCAGGAAAGAATTAGCCGCGTTTGTAAGTAGAAAGGAAAGGGAATAAAAGGTGCAGAAATGCGGGGCTGTCTAGTATTGGAAATGTTTCTAGATCCCATTAAGACTTCAGTTAAACAAGGTGCTTCACCCCTACGGACGGTATGCACTCCCCATACACGCCTCTGGTCTCAGATGTGCTGTCAGCTGATAGAGGCGGTGAGACGAAGCACTCAAGCATCATGCAGTCTTGTCCAGAACAGATATTTTAGGTCTTGCTCCTGACACATTGATCAGATACAAATAGGGCAGAAGCCTACCAAGGTTTTGACGGCCTTGTATTGCCAAAGAAGACATAAGCCAGCCCAGACTTAACCAACGACACCTACAACAAAACATCGGTGAGACCTTCAAACAACCTTCAGGCCCTGGAACTCGCGGGAGCTGGAAGTGGGTGATGCAGCGCCCTCGAGGAGAGCGTTCTCCCCAGTGCCCGCTCCGCGGAGCTGCGGAGGGTACCAGACAAGAAAACCTCCCGGAGGAAGGAGACTGCAACGTTGGAGAAGGACGGGCCAGGGATTTTTCCCCCCAGCGGGCAGAAACAGGGTCTCATAAGGGAACGGCACCCACTGCCAGGACGAAGGGGGTCTTCTCGATGCCTGAGCAGTAGGATTTCGTAGCTCCTGAGGACTGGGTGTGCTGCTAGGGGGTTTATGGCAGATCTTACGCCCTGGCTCCCCCGTCATGCACTGTCTGTAGAGGGGATGATAAATTTGCCTCCAAGCTCCAGGCCTTCAGGAGCCACATCCGGACCTGTGTCTTACCCAGAGATCTTGGAGTTTGAGCTGGATGGGGTTTGGGGCTGGTGCCCCCTGGGAGGGCGAATGCATTCCGTGAGGTCAAGAAGATGGTATGCATATTTAGATCCAAAGGGAGGGGTCATGGCAGACACTGGTAGGTGTTTACCAAAAAAAAATCTCTTCCTTTTCCTGGGCACACAGACTGCATTTCCCAGATTCCCTTGCAGCTCAGTGAGCCCATTTGATGGAATCCTAGCCAAACTTGAGAATGTGGACAGAAATGCTGGTTTGTCATTTCCAGGCCTGACTCATAAAACTTCCCATGGGCAATCCTCCATGTTTTTCTCCCTTCAGCCAACTGGTTGGCGATGGGACAGCTTTCACAGCCTGCGCTTCTGAGTGACTGAGTGGAGCAAAGCCCTTCTCCTGCCTCCACACCCTCCAACCTGAAACTACTCAGGACTGTTACAAGAGGACAATAAATACATTTCTATTATGTTTCAGATATGTTTTTTAGTTCATTACCTTCACTGGTGCCCAAACACATGGACGGCCTGATGCAGTATTACAGAGCAAAGGGCACTAGAACTAGAATAAATAATCCTAAAATGTGTATGGAACCACAAAAGTCCTTGAACTGCCAAAGCAATCTTGAAAAGGAACAAAGCTGGAGGTATCACAATCCTAGATTTCAGGATCTTCTTCAAAGCTGTAGTAATCAGAAACAGTATGATACTGGCGCAAAAATAGACACATAGATCAATGGAACAGAATAGAGAGCCAAGAAATAACCCCCCAGTTATATGGTCAATTAATTGTCAACAAAGGATGCAAGAATATGCAATGAGAGAAAGTCTCTTCAATGAATGGTGTTGGGAAACTGGACAGCTACATGCAAAAAAATGAAATTGGACCACTTTCTTACACCACACACAAAAATAAACTTAAAATGGATTAAACATCTAAATGGGAGACCTGAAGCCATAAAAATCCTAGAACAGAGAACAGGCAATCATTTCTCTGACATCGTCCATAGCAACATCTTTCTAGATATGTCTCCTGAGGCAAGGGAAGTATGAAAGCAAAAATAAACCATTGAGACTACACCAAAATAAAAAGCTTCTGCACAGCAAAGGAAACAACTAAGAACTAAAAGACAACCTACTGAAGATAGGAGAAGATATTTGTAAATGGCATCTCTGATAAAGGGTTAGTATCCAAAATATATAAAGAACTTTACAACCCCACACCCCAAAACCAAATAATCCTATTAAAAATGGGCAGAAGATGGGGCGCCTGGGTGGCTCAGTCAGTTAACCGTCTGCCTTCAACTCAGGTCATGATCTCAGGGTCCTGGGATCGAGCCCCGCGTTGGGCTTCTTGCTCAGAGGGAAGTCTGCTTCTCTCTCTCTCTTACTTGCTCACCCTTGCTCTCTCTCAGGTAAATAAATACAATCTTTTTAAAAAATGGGCAGAAGACATGAATAAACATTTCTACAAAGAAGACATACAGATGGCCAACAGACACATGAAAAGATGCTCAACATTACTCGTCATCAGGGAAACGCAAATCAAAGCTACACTGAGCTACCACCTCACACTGTCAGAAAGGCTAAAATCAACAACACAGGAAACAACAGGTGTTGGCGAGGATGTGGAGAAAGGGGAGCCCTTCCGCACTGTCGGTGGGAATGCAAACTGGTGCAGCCGTTCTGGAAAAGAGTGTGGAGGTTCCTCAAAAAATTAAGAATAGAATTACCCTATGATCCAGTAATTGCACTACTGGGTATTTACCCAAAGAATGCAAAAACACGAATTCAAAAAGATACATGCATCCCTATGTTTATAGCAGCATAATTTATAATAGGTAAGATATGGAAGCAGCCCAAAGGTCTATCGATTGATGAATGGATAAAGAAGATATGATGCATATATATAACAGAATATTACTCAGCCATAAGAAAGAACGAGATCTTGCCATTTGCAACAACATGGATGGATCTAGCGAGTATAATGGTAAATGGAATAAGCCAGTCAGAAAAAGACAAATATGATAGGACTTCACTCATATATTGAATTTAAGAAACAAAACAAAGAGAAAAAAAGAGACAAACAAAAAACCAGACTCTTAAATATAGAGAACTGATGATTACCAGAGGGGGATGGGTGAAATAGGTCAAGGGGATTAGAGTACACGTATTGTGATGAGCACTGAGAAATGTATAGAACCGGGGAATCACTATACTGTACACCTGAAACTAACATAACACTGTATGTTAATTATATTGGAACTAAAATTTTAGAAAACACTAGTGCAACAAAATAAAAACAAACAAAGAAAAAACAATGGGCATACAAGGACCAAGGAGCAGTGAAGAGATGAGAATGTATCACAGAGGGGTTCCTGGAAGAAGTCAGTCTTGAGGGTGACTTTGGAGGACCCGTAAAGCAACACATGAGCAAAAAGAATTTTTGATCTAGTTACTGAAAGCAATGGCCTTCCCATGTGATAGGAACAAATTATCTTCCGAAGAGTTTTGAGAAATGCTTCTATGCGTGAGAACTGGCCTGCTGAACTCGGAAGGTGTAACCCAATTTGAGAAGCGCCATTGGCAAGGAGTCAGCTGGGTCAGAGGTCACCGTGTGGTGACGCTTGGACTGTACCCAGCAAGTCTAGCGACCAGAGCTGGCTCTCAGATATGTTTACACGACATTCGAAAAACAAAACAGAAGCGAATCAGTGACATTCCTTCTGAAAGGGGGGCTATCATTCCAAGTTCTGTCAACCTCGAGTCTCTCTGTTTCCTGCGGGACAATGCAGTAGCTGCTGTGGGGTGAGCCCGGCCTGGGCGCCCACCTGCCGCACCTGGGACGGCCCCACTCTGTCGGGGCCAGCCCCCCTCACTCGTCCCGTCCCACACCCAGCCCAGGTAGGTGCTGGAGGCTGTGTCCCAAAGCCAGGCTCTAACCCGAGTTGTAACAGCGTGTGGCTTAATTCATTTTAACCCTGTCTGCAAAATGCTCATGATTTAGGTCCCTAAAGAAAGAAACGGCTAGAACATGTTTTATTATCTATCAGGTTTTAGTTTGCTTCATGGATCCGAGCTGTTGAAAACGAGCAGTAATGGTTTTTCCTTCACAGATGTGAAATGGTTGAACTGGGCCACAGCCGGCAGACCTGAAATCTCCTTCTGGGGAAAGGAAAATGGAGCACATTTATTGTTTTTATTAGTTACTTATTGTTTGAGCCCTTACTGTGTGCTAAGCACTCGTGATACAGCGTCCCATTTATTCTTCACACCTGGTGAAGAAGTCATCCTGCGTTACAGCAGAAGAGAGACTAAGTAACCTGCCAAGTCAAGTGGAAAGACCTGATGAGTCGGAGGCAAACCAGGTGTGTTTGACACACTCTCGGTGCTCTGGGCACCATTTTGGCCACTCCCGGCGCCAAGCAGCCCTATCCAGTGGAGCACGTCTGGCAATCTGTCCATCCCTCAGTGTGTGTCTTAAAGGGGGTGGGCATGTGGCAGTAGGTCCGGGTGTGTGAATTCCACCCCCTCCAGAAAATAGCAATAGACAACATCCTGCCCCCAAACTCTTCCCTGTCCATCAAACTGCTTGGCCAGCCAGGCCCAGTGGAATTTTAGGTCCTTTAAGACATTGAAAACAGAAGGGGCGCCTGGGTGGCACAGTGGTTAAGCGTCTGCCTTCGGCTCAGGGCGTGATCCCAGTGTTGTGGGATCGAGCCCCACATCAGGCTCCTCCGCTATGAGCCTGCTTCTTCCTCTCCCACTCCCCCTGCTTGTGTTCCCTCTCTCGCTGGCTGTCTCTATCTCTGTCGAATAAATAAATAAAATCTTGAAAAGAAAAGAAAAAGTAAGAGTAGGTATAGATCAAGTCAGAGGATCCACAGGTGAACGTACAGCACGAAGGCAAGTGGCCCCCCTGCCCCCTGTCCAGCATGGCGGCAGACGGGTCCATGGCATAGAGGAGACAGCCACCTTTCCCACTCCAGTGTCATGGCCACGTGACCCAGAAAACCAGCGCTGGAGGATGAAATGTAGCTATAGAGGATGCTACTAGTCATTCATAGATAAAAACTACCTTATTTACTGAGCACCCACAACGTGCCAAGCTTAGGGAGTCCCCCTACGTTCTGTGGGTACCCCTGCTTTTAAGGCACCCAAGTCAGCGGCAACAACAGATATGTTAAGAATTATTATAATGCAAAAGACCCTCTCCTTCAAAAACATTATACACTGAAGTGTCATGAAACAAAGGGAGGGAAAAATTAATGCTGTCTGGGACGTGGGTCACTGAGGGAGGGAAGAGACACCCCTTCCGAGAGGACATTTTTTGTCCCCTTCCATGCTTGCTTGGGAAGAAGTGTTGTAATGTCGTTAGCTGTCCAGCGTTCACTCTCCCTCCTTCCCTTGAGAAGCCCTGATGTGGGTCCAGAAATGGCCCTGCTTGACATCTGCCCCTCCCCTGGCCACGGCGGCCCAACCTGGTCCCGTCAGTGTCAGCGTGAACGTTAGCCCACAGAGGGCTCAGAAACTTGTCCCAGCCTCTCTCGCTCTCCCTGCTGGGATCAGCAGCTTGAAAATGAAACTGTGAAAAGTGCACAGCCGCGAACAGAGAGCATGGGGCTCCTAGAGGAGTCATTATGTGGGTCCATTAAAGAAAGCTGGGCCGAGAGATGTGGATCTCTGTGACATCATTCATCCAGGTCTGAAGCCAGATCTGCCCCCGGACATTGTCCTTTTCTCTGGAGCTGGTTTAAGGTGGGTTTTCTGTGGCTTGCAAAGTAGAGGATCCCTAATTTATACATGTCCTTTCTCTGTTTCCTCGTCAACAGATTGGGATTCTGTTTATTTTTTTTTTCCACAGGGGTTATTGTGGCCTACTTTGAATTTCAGAAGAAATAATTATTGTTGCATACTTTGAATTCCCGAAGTTCTATAGGAGTACTAAAGAAATAACCTGAGCCAACCTCTTACAGTTTCAAACTGAGTGTGTTCGTGTGTGCAAATGTTACTAACACCATATTCGAAGGACGCATTCCATGGCGTATTCAGTGGGTCATCGTGGTTGAGACCATTCGAGAAATGACCAGCCGTGATCTCCATGGCAGTAGGGGTCTGCGGAGAAAGCCATCACGGAGCTGTTGAAACAGATCAGGTGCGAGAGAGGAATCCAAGAAACACCGGGAAAGAAGACCTGTGCGGGGCAGAGGGGGAGCGTGGGATCCTGTGGCCCGGGGGGCTGGGTGTGTGGTAGGGCCACCAGGGGACAGGACTAGAAAGGTAGAACTCGTTGGGGAGCTCCCACAAGTTCCGTTTTGAATATGTGGCGTGAGGAAGCAGTCAGCACCCACGTGGGGGTTTCTCCTAGCCAGCGGCTGGAAGGCCTGCCGCTCCGGGACCCAGGGGAGAGAGCGCGCCTGCGCCTCTGCCTTCCTCCAGCGCACCCCCGCGAGCTCGTGGCCCCCGGACCGTGAGCAGAGCTGGCCGGTGCGCACGCTGCAGGCTTGGCCCCGGGACCTCGCGCTCCGGGGCCACCTGGCTGAGCTGATGCGAGGGCTCCGCGGGGTGGGGTGGGGGGCAGAGGGCTTGGCTGCACACCCAGGAGCCAGGCTCTCCAGGTGACTGTGCAGCCGGGCTCCCCATGCTCCCTCCCAGCTCAGAACTACGAAGCAGACAGGAGTAAACTCGACGCGCGGCTCAGCCCCAGACACGCGGGGAGCGCTTGTGAGAGCAGCTGGCTGGCTTTGACTAACACGGTGCAGAAAGTGAGTTATTCCCGTGAGGGGTGGTGAAGCCTCCGGGTGGACCTGCCGCTCAGGAGACGCCTAGCGCAGGAGGAGAGGCTGAGGAGGGAGCTGGGAACCCCGGCTGCAGGGGTGGGGGCGCAGGGGAAGCAGCACGGAAGACAGAAGCACACAGAAGATGTGTGCAGGGAAGCGATCGACATCAGTTAATTCTGAGAGCAAATCCGACCTCACGGGGGTCCTGGTGGTCTCTGCCAAAGCCTCCGCCCCCGGATCAGGTGGCCTGGGCTGCGCCAAGGCAGGGCGGACTTGTTTGGGGAGGTCGTCCCTGGGGCAGTAGGTAGGCCCGCGCACTTGGGAGAAACAGAGCCCGTCAGCAGTGGTTTAGAGTCAAGGGGACGCAGGTGTGGGACTTAAAGACAAAAACCCCAGCTGTAGAGTCAAGAGGACCACGTGACCAACTAGATGTGAGGGTTGGGACATTGGTCCTGAATGGATGTCGGGACAGAGGGCGTGGCCTCGGGAGGTTCTTCTATCTGGCAGCACTGACTCCTACAAGGTTAGGCAACAGAGTCGCATTACTCAGGAGTTGGGGGGGCACTGTTCCCTAAAGGGGGTAGAGTTCTGCCCCCTCCCTCCTGGAACAGAGGGGGCACGAAGTCACTTCTCCGTGGTCACAGACTCAGTGGCCGTGACGCCCTGGAACCAAGTGACTGGCAGGGAAAGAGAAGAGGTGGGGAGAGGAGGGGAGAAGAAGAAAGGAGGGGCACTCAGTCATTCATTCGTTCATTCATTCCTTCCTCCACTCACTTCTTCATTCAGCAAGTACATACTGCCTTTTAGAGGCTGGGGCCACAAACGTGAACATGACCCGTAGCCGCCTTGGAGGAACTTCTAGCCAGAGGGCACAGAGACGGCTGTTGGAATAAAGTGTGCAGGGTACGGCGGGGCACCAAGGAGGGAAGAGTCATTTCAGCCCACCGTGCTGGAGACGGTGCCTGATGAGTGTCAGGAAAAGCTTCCAAAGGAAGCAACCTGACCGAGTCTTAAAAGCTGAGGCAGACGAGATGGGACAGACTCCTGGGCGGAGGGGCAGACACCGGACCAGAGAGCACGCCGGACCGAAGCAGCCCTCAGGTTGAAGAGCGAGTGCTTCTCCTTGGAAATCACTTTTTTTTTTTTTAAAGAATTTATTTATTTATTTATCTATCTATTTATTTATTTATCAGAGAGAGAGAGAGAGAGAGCACAAGCGGGGGAGGGGCAGGCAGAGGGAGAAGCAGACTCTCAGCTGAGGAAGCCCGATGCAGGACTCAATGTGAGGCTCGATCCCAGGACCCTGGGATCATGGTCTGAGCCGAAGCCAGACCCTTAACCCACTGAGCCACCCAGGCGTCCGGAAATCATTTTTCATTGGTGGGGAATGGAGAAGAAAACTTGAAAGAGGGGCCTGGGTGTGCGTTACAGCCCTGCTTGGTCAGTGCAAATCACTCAGCTAAGAACTGGAGGAGGCAGAGCTCAAACCCAGGCCTCTGGGCTCCGGGAGGAGCTCCGCCGCATCCCCGAGCTGCCAGGCACCACCCCGAGGGCTCGCATCCCGGACGTGAGTCAGGCTCATAAATAACACAAATAAAAAGTGACAGTGCTAAAATCCGGGGGAGAGCGCTGGGGGGGGATTAACTCCAGCCTGGAAGGGGGACAGAGTTACAATCTTGAGGAATGGGTAGGATTTTGACAGGGTCGATGGGGAGTCACATGGTGATAAGAGCTATCCTGGGGGAGCTAGGAATTGTTCTGATGGAATTTCCACCTTTCAGTGGATTTCACAGCAATGAGCAGGTGGGGTCTGCATTTTCTCTGAGCCTTGGCTCCTCTCAGCCAGCCAGCCCCTCACCTGCCTGTCCCCTCACCTGCCTGCCTGTCCCCTCACCTGCCTGCCATCTTCTCACCTGCCTGCCTGTCCTCTTACCTGCCTGCCTGTCTCCTCACCTGCCTGCCATTCCCTCACCTGCCTGCCATCTTCTCACCTGCCTGCCAGTCCCCTCACCTGCAGGGCTCAGCAGTTCTCTTTCCAGGGCTGTCTTGGTGTCATGTTCCCAGTGTGCCTTGCTTCATAGATGCTAAATAAATATATGTTGAGTGAATGAGCAGAAAAGGGTCTCTATTCTTCCACCCCAGAGGAATATTTTGTAATTCTGGGATTACAGAACAGAAGGTTTAGTTACCTGTGGGTAACAGGACCCAGACCTTAGCTTACTCCTCCGAGATTCTTAATCCTTTTTTCCATCTAGGACCCCTTAGGGGTATGGTGAACGCTTCTCAGAACACGGTTCTGTTTGCTTTTTTTTTTTTTTTTTTTTACAGTCTTTGTCAGGGAATAGATTAATTCTTTTCATTTTTTTAGAACACAGTTTAAAATAAAATTAAATATACAGGATCATAAAAACATTTATATTAAAATACAATTCTCAGAATATTTAAAAAATAAATTAGTGTTATAGTAATAAATAACACTTATTTATTCACACATTAAATAATAAAACCTAGTAGCAGTTTTCATTATTTCCTGTGATTTCCAAGTAGTGACGACCTTAATGGCATTTTGAACTATCTGTGACATTCGTAATAGATCTGCAAATATTTATGATTTCTACCCATAATAAAGTCACCACTATGGGTGGTGGTTTGTTGCCTGCATTCATTCCTGGAGAAACTGCCAAGTGATGACTAGAGGCCAGCGAAACGCAGAGGCATGTCTTCCCCACGCAGTTTATGCAGCCACTGACCTCTCTCCCTGGTCCTGAGCTGCTGCTCACATTCCTCAGCTACCAGTGCACCTGCTACTATGGCCAATGTCATGGTCGCTGGGGAGGGGCACGCCTGAGACCGGCCGCCTGGTGCCAGACACCGCTGCACCGAGGTCAGCGAAGCCACGGTGCTGGTGCTTTGGAATAATTTTGGCCCTTTGAATGCAGGTGGAAATGGTTTGTCTCCAGGACAGTGGCCGGGCTTGATGCCCTCGCAGGTGAGGAGGCTCGTGGACAGAAGCATGCGGGGTCCTGGGGGGCACGGAGGAGTAGGCGCAGGACTCGAGAGGCTTCAAACCGACCTCAACTCCAAATTTCCTCCTTTTCACCTCAGGACAAGAACTCAGGGAGACCCTGGGGGCTGCACGAATGCCTCTGAGTTACCAGGAGTCAGAGGAAGGGTTTCGTTTGTTTATTTGTTTGTTTGTTTTCAGGCTGTGTATCAAATCAGAAATAACGCACACATGGAGGAAAGTGTGTGGAAAGACTCATTCTGCATATGTTTTGACAGTTCTGGGGGCACTTTGGCACGATGGACCCCAAACCTTAAATGTGTGCATCGGCTTTGGTCCAGCAATCCTGCGGCTAAAAGGTTTTCTTAGTAACTATATGCTTTTTATAAAGGATGTGGACAAAATTTTGGTCGATGTTTTAAACAAGAGAAGATTTTAAAAAACTAAACAAGCCAGAGGGAATCATTCGTGATATATTGCGAAGAGAGCAAAACCGAATGTAGCCAGATCTCAAAGAGTGTCCCAGTTGGACGGTGACTGGGAGAGCCACAACATCGACCCTGACCGCTGCCAGAAGGGCTTATGCTAAGTGTTCCTGCGGTCCCCTGTGCCCAGTGGGATTACCCACGCACGTTGTTTTCTCCCCCTGCTCTTCCAGGCTTTCTAGAATTCCTGCAGGGAGGATGTAGGATGTAGCTGAGTTAGACACGTTCACTTTTGGAGGAAACGTTTGGTAAATTTGTGTCTGGCGGAAGGACCACTGAACAGGTTTCAAAAAAACCATTTCTCCACCAAATTAAAGTTCATTTCAAATCTCTCTCTTAAGAGTGTGAATTCAATGAGGGCAAGTAAAAAAAAAAAAAAAGAGGAAAAGGAATGTGTCCCAGCTGGTCTCCTCATCTGAAGCCTAAGCCAGAATCTCTGGGGGGAGTCAGCATCATGACGCTCCCCTCGGGGCTCCACCCGCCCTGGTGGCAGCTGGCCTGGTGGCTTGGTGGTTCAACAGGGTCCACGCCGGCCTCTGCCACTTACGAGCAGCAGCGTGTTACCTAGGGGTGACTGAGGCTGCCCTGGGGCTGGGACTCAGGTATTGGAGTGGTGAGGGGCTCATGGGGCTCAGCAGCTCCTTCCTCCTTCTCATCTAGAAGAGGCAGGGACCCCGGCAACTCTGGGCAGGGAACACACATTCATCTCACTAAAACAGCCTTCTGAAATCTGCTAACTTCAAACGTCTGAAAATCCTGATGCTCTGCTTTGGCTTTCCAGATTTTTCCTTTAGAGATGGATTGCGTGTCAATTGCAGCGAATATTTATAGTACACGCCTTTGCTCCACAAATATTTACTGAGTGCTCACGTCAGAGAGCTCGAACGTTGGGTGGCTCCCGCTGGGACTGCAGAGGGCGGGGCTGGGGAGGCGCTCTGGACACCGGCCCTTGGCAGATTCTGACTATTCTTCCCAGTTTGGTTAAGGGCCTTTGGGCTAAGGATGTGGTGGCTGACGGGAGGGACTCGCGTCCTGGGCTGGTGGGGGTGGGCCTCACTGGGGGTGGTGCTGGGAGGCTGGAGGGACTGGGGAGAGGAGGTGGCAGGTATAGACAGGATGGAGTTGGTCCGGGGTGTCGGGGGCCCACAGGGGCCCAGGCAGGGCTGAAGGTTTATATGTGGCACCGATTGGCAGAGCTTTATGAATCCTCACAGCACCCATCTACCTACATCTAAAGAGATCTGTGGACACAAATCCTCTCTGTGCTGTGGAGCCATGACGACCTACCGTAGCTCCTGCTGCTGGCGGGGGAGGGGCGATGGGAAAGTATGTCATTACAACCTAGAAAAAGTGCCCGGTGAGCCCAAGTTTAAGGGGCAGGCTTGGAGCAAAGGAGGAAATGACCAGTTCTGGTCTACGAGGGACGGGGAGGAGGGCATTCCAGGGAAGGAAGAGCGGGTGTGAGAGCAGAGATGGGTGACAGCAGATGGTCTGGCCCGGGAACTGGGTCTTGCAGCCAAGGCCAGGCCGCCTGCCCCAGTGGAGGCCAGCAATGTGGCGACAGAGAGCATCGTGGTCACGCTTGGGCCACCGCGAGCTGAGGCTGGCGGGAAGAAACTCAGATTCGCTCTTAGAACTCCAGTGCTGACACTTCATGGGGAGGGCAGGCTGGGGGCTCGGGGCTGGGGGCGAGACGCTGGGCGGGGCCCTGGCCAGCGCTGGACACGCAGACCACTTGGGAGACCACTGCCACGAGCAGTGACCGGGACCCTGGGAGGAGGGAGCAGGCCTGAAAGTATCTAGGAATAAAATGAACAGGTGGCAGTTGGTGGCTAAGGAAACGAAGGGAGGGAGGGCCAGCCATTGCACACCGGGCACCCTGCCTGTTCGGAGGCGAGGAGCTGGATCAGTTTTGAGTTGGTCTGGGGCAGCCGGGTGAGGACCCCAGTAGGCCGTTGTTTGCTGGGATGTGGAGCTCAGGAGAGGGGACCTTGGGCCAGAGCTGAGCTTTACAGACAGTCCTGTCCTGCTAAAGGGGACCTGAAGCAGTCAGGCAGCGGGGGGGGGGGGGGGGGGGGCTGGGAGTGCCTCCACCTGCGACCTTGGACAAATCCTTTACCCCTAAGGGCCTTAGTTTGCCGCTCTGCCCACGGGTTGGGATGACAGGGAGGAGGAAATGGGCCCACTTACGCACTGTGCTGAGGACAGTGTCTAGGGCACACGAGTGCCCCAAGCGTGTCAGCGCCTGCTCACGACTCCCTGGGACTCCCCAGGTTTTAAGTGCCGGGGCGGGGCGGGGGGGGTGAAGCCTTGTGAACAGATGAGAGGGCCCAGGGAGGCAGTCGTGAGGGAGTGGGGAGAGGTGGAGGACAGCTGTGGCCCTGAGCCTGTGAGGATGTTTCCTGAACATCGCAGGCAGAGTGGTGGCCAGAACAAACCACGCAGCTGCGGCTTAGAATCTCTTAAAAACAAATGCTCCCCCGCCCTTCTCAGTACATCAGACGACTTCGTTTTGTGAGCAGACCAAATTAAACATTTACTCTTTACGTTTCCAAATGAACGAATTGACCCTGCAGATGCCACGCAGAACATTTTTGAGGTGCCTGGGAACCAGGGTGACCCCGCACTTGCTGTTAGCCAGCTGGGGGACCTTGGGGAGCCCCCCACTGTCTCTGAGCCTGAGTTGATGCACCGTGCAATGAGCTGGTCAGAGCAGAATCACTCAGCTCTCGGCGGCCCTGCAGGTCCAGGTCTAAAGGCAGCCAGCTGGTCTTAGTTACCCCGTGTACTTGACAGCAAAAGGACAGGTCTTCTTTAAAAGCACGTGTAAGTGGAGGGCAGGGGAGAGGCTCTGTTCGTGGGCAGCCGGCGGGGAGCCAAAGCAGGAGGGGAAGGGACAGTGTGCTGGGGAGGGGAGTGGATGGCGCTCAAGTCAAGGGATCCTGCAGCCTCAGCAGGGAGGGTCCGTCCGTGGTGGGGAGTCCGGGCCGGGGCCTCCCCGCTCGCTCGTCGTGAGCCGCTGGGCACGAGGCGGGCACCCTCCCACGTCACTCCCAGGGCAGACAGGGTCTCTGCCTCCTCGTATTTGCCATCTGTTGGGGGAAGCGAGATACTGAACAAGTCCCCGGAAGGAGTGAGATGAGGCGAAGGTCAAGAGCAAGTTCCGAATTTCTCCGAGGTTAGTTTTCACTCTGTAGAAAATGGGCATTCGAATGTTTATTTCAGGGGGCGTTATGAGAGTGACTGTGCTGCCTGGGTTGATTTCTTTCCATGCGGCGGGGCTTGCAGAGACGCTTGGAGTACAATGGAAGTTAGTAAGTAAGGACATGGGGCCTAAGGGGTAATACGATGAAGGAAAGGTAAATTAATCTCCAAATTGCACACAGATGGCCCTCTACTTGCTAGCACTGGGCTGCAAATTCAGTTCTGAGCTTCTAGGCTATCAAAGAAAGAAGGAAGTAGGACAAGTCTGAGCATATCTCTTCTGGTTAAAATGTTTCAGTGGTTTCCTCTGGCCCTTGGATAAAAGCCAAGCGCCTTCATCTGACAGCCTCTTCTATCCCCTCCAGCCCACACATCTGTGGCACAGGGAAGCCACGCTCCTCCCTTTCTTGGGCCAGCCATTTGCCCGCTCTCTCCTTCTGTCATTTGGGCTCCGCAGGTCTGCCTTCCCCCATCACCCAGGGGCTCCCTCCCTCCCAGAGTGCTCGGCACACACTAGGCACTCAAAAAGTAGTGGTAGGATGAATGGGTCTGCTGGAACTTGAATAGCCTGCCCTGTCCTGAGACGTCTGTGTCAGGCTCCCCCACGACCCCTCAAGCTCCCCAGATACAGGGCACCATATGGTGTGGGGGCACACTGCACTGCCCACAGCCTGGGACTGAATAAGCAGTGACCCATGAGAGCTAGAGAGAGGCTGATGGTGGAGTGGTTCCAGCAGGACTTGCTTTGGAACATGCTGTCAGATGATAAGGACCAAGGTAGGTGGGAGTTTACTGAAGGGGAGGAGGAAAGAGTGAGTTGAAGAGAATTTACACAACACCTGCAAAGGGCATATTAGGAAGCCTGCTTTCTGTTACCACCTCTTGTAAGGCATATCTGTAGAAGTGAGTGAGATTTGGGGAAATAAACAAAAGATCAACCCCAGAAAAGAGAAAGCAGAGAATGGTACAACCCCATAGACTCAGGGGACATATTCTAGGGCAAAGTCCCAAGAGATGAAGTGCTGGTGACTAATCTGAATTATCTACAATGTAGACAGATAACAGGCAAATCAGAAGTTGACACGGTGAAAACATTCAGACTTACTGGCCTGTGAAGATGCTATGGTGAACCCCATGGTAGATATTTCCAGAGCCTTAAATATCATAGTCAACACTCCATACCAACATTTCACAACTAGAGACTGATCCAGAGATCTTTAATCATTATATCTATACCTCATTATCTATCATTGGATCCTAAGCTTCTTGAAAACAGTAAGAACATGTCCTTTTCATGCCTTTCCCCTAGTATCCATTCCAGAATCTTCACTTCATACTTGTTTGTTGAATTCAATCAGATGGAAAGAATTGGAGATGTAGGGAAGACATGCTAAACTTAATGGTATAGGCTGGCATTTCAGATAGGTTAAAAGAATTACTCACTTTTAAAAATACCCCCCCCCCCATTACAGAAATGGTGTGGAGCCTATGAGAAACATGAGTTAGGGGTTTTAGACAATAATGAATTTCAATGCGTCATCACAGTGCAATGACTTCAAGGAAGATGCTCCAGATGGGTGGGCTACATTCATAAACGTGTGTCATGACCCTTTCCTCCACTGGTCAAACCACGTCTGGAGTAAGACTTTCTATTCTGGGCCCCATGTCTTATATATGCGATGGATAAACCCAGAATGCACTCAGGACGCGGTGGCCAGGAAGGAGAAAGCCCTCAAAGTTATGAGATGTGGGAAATAAGATCCCATTTATGCTATCATCCACCTTCTCCCCCAAACTGGAGCCTAGGTACTAATTCTAGACTCTTTCATTTCCCTCAGTCCCTCCTGGATCCCAGCACTGCTGTCCTTCCCCTGTGTCCCCAGCTGAGTTCACCCCACACTCTACAGCACCCCCCTTCCTCAGGCCTGCTCACCTCCACCTGTCCTCTACGCAGCTCCCAGGGTGAGCCTTCTAAGATGCACATCTGTTTGTGTCACTCCCTGCTGAACCCCCTTCATGAATGCTCATACATCCAGCATCTGCCCCAAGGCCACTGTTAGAGCCTCATCCAATTTCTGCCCCCTTCGCCAGCGCCAGAGCACAGCACAGAAGCTCAACTCCAACTAACTTAAAAGAGAAACGACCACGCATGCAGTATAAGCCTGGATAGAACGTAACACTGAACACAAACTGCTTCCCAGTCAAAAGAGTCTCTGCCCGGCCTCCATGTTTTCCTCCTAAGTTGAATATTTACCTTTACTGGGGAAAGGTGAGAGACGCCAGCCAACAGTTCCAACTTCACAACCTCCCAGCATCCTGAATTCAGAGGCGAGAGGCAGGTTTCGTCCCGAGCTCCAAGATCCTCATGGAGGATTCTGTGGGGTTGGACTTTGGGGCTTCCCTGAGCCAATCACTGTAGCCATGGGGTAAAGGCTCACTCTGATTGGCCCCTGCGGCATGTCTCGGACCAACCAGGACCCTCTGCAGGGAGGGAAACAGAGAAGGTGGTTCCCAAGGAAAGGGTGCTGGGCAGCCTTCTCCCTTGTGAGCCTGCCCTGACCCTACCTGAGGACGCAATTACTTCTTCCCAGGTGCTTCCAGAGGTCCTTCACGAACACCTGCGAACACCTGTGGGATTTTTGGGTGATATACCGGGCCACCCATGGGATAGAAGTTCCTGGAAGGGAGGGATTTTGTTTGTATAGGTCATCTTCTCTCTGAACTCCATCCTGCAGCCCCTTCACCCTGCCCTCCCTCGTGACTGCATCATGGCGCCCTGGGCCTGGTGGACCAGGGTGGGGCTCATTTGCAGGAGATGATGGACAGAGAGGAGAGTGAGGCCGAGATGTTGATCCCTGTGACTCCTTCCCTGCCGGGTTACCGAGAACAGGCTGCCTCCCTGAACTGAGAGCGACGCCTCCTGCGAGAAAATCCTCTCTGCATAGGTCTGGGTTCTGGGAACACCTCCCTTCCCTCACCCCTTCCGGCCTTGCTCTGCAATTCACAGCCCTGGGTGCTGCACTATCTCGTTAGGTTTCCCTATACCCTGCCCACCAGGTAAATAGCTCCTTTATTAAACTCTCGTATTACCCAATTAGAGCATGCATGCCACCTGGTTCCCGCCAGGACCCTGCCTAGCACAGTGTTCTCCATTCATCTCTGTTTCCCCAGGCCAGAACGGTGCCTTCCATACCACGGGCACTTAATACATTTGGGAATTAAGGAATGATCAAACATTGGCTGGATATAGGAGTGTTGAGCCCTATACAGAAAATGGACCCGGGTGGGTAGCTTTCAATTTCTTTTTTTTTTGGCCAGGACTCATATTATGAAACATAGCTCATATTGCAGTGCCGTAGACACACCCATATTTGTGTAGAACTGAACAAGGAGTTTCGTGAAGCAACGCTTACTCTTACCATGTGCAATACACTGTGATATCATCTATTTAATTCTGTTCTGTTTCCAGTTCAAATTCTCCTTATGATTTGCTAAATTGATTTCAGGACCTGAAAAATAATTGCAACCCACAGCTTAAGAAACACCGGCCCCGGGACCTTCCGCACTCCCTCCGTTCTGGAGAGCCTGAGTCCAGCGGTGGGACGCAAGGCCTCACGAATGAGCACGCCATGACACTCCAATGGGAGTTGGCTTGAAGGCCTTGAAAAATCAAACGAAATCGCCATTCTCTCTTCAGTTTTTCATATAATTCTTACTCAAAGTCGGCTTTTTTTTAGGTTTGGCCTAATTTGGGGGGAAGGGCAAATTAAAGCTCTTAAAACACGCTGAGGTATATGAGGAATTTGGAGCATCTGATTCATCAAAGTCGGTGTGAGGGACCCCTGGCCTGAGAGGGACCCCTGGCCTGAGAGGGACCCCTGGCCTGAGCGAGCCTGGAGAGCACAGCTCATTCTGTGTGCCTACCCGAGGCTCCTGGGGCCTCTCCTCCGTGTCCTTGTTGCCACCAGCAGCTCTTTGTCCTCCTCAGCGGACGTGTTTCCTGGTGCCCTGGGTATAGGTGGAGCTTGACCCGGAGGGCAGCCCGGGGCCTGTCCGCGTCACCGGGGGTGGTGGTCACCAGGCCCACGCAGTCCATTTGCGATTGGATATTGTCTCACTGCTTCAAGCCCAGCCCAAGTCTGCGGCCCTCTCCACCTCAAAAACTGTCGGATTCTATTTTAAACCCTGAGTTCTCTGTTCTCTAAAACTGACTCTCCCTTCCCAGCTCGCCATCTGTCATTCGCCTGGTATCTGAACCGTAAAGCCAAGTTAGAAGAGGAGACGGCAATAGATATTCTTTAGCTGTGATTCGGCATCAAATCCTCCACGCCCGTCCTCCACCAGACATCACCTCCCTGCCAGGTTCTTGAGAGAGAGAAATACAAAAAAGACAATTCCAGGCAGGCAGGCATGTGACCAGATGCTCCGACGCGGTGGCTTGCTGAGCCGTACAGGCAAGCTGTCATTCACTTGTTTACTCGTCGTCATTCTTTCAAAAGATTCCTATCGGCGCCTAAAACAGTGCCAGGCACGGGGGGAGGGGGCAGGAGAGAACAGTGAGCAAAAACCAGAGTCCCCGTCCTGGTGAAGCTCGTGTTCTGGCAGGGGGATCAGAAAAGAAACAAATAAAGGAATACCTGCATACCAGCATAGGGATGGCGGTAAGTCCCGTGAAGCAAGTAAATCCCACTAAGGTGGGTGCAGGGTGGCAGGTGAGTGTGAGTGTGAGTGTGTGTGTGTGCGTGCGCGCGCACATGGGAACATTATTTTAGTTCGGGATGTTACTGAGGGCTCTTTGAGGCGGTGACCTCTGAGGAGAGAGCCTGCTGGATTTGTGCCAAGGAGACACCCAGGGGAAAAGCATCTGGTGACAGGAAGAGCACATGCAAAGGCCTGGAGACCATGAAGACTCTTTATGCCCCGGGGGAGAGGCGGGGCCGCGGCCTGACGTCACAGCAGGCTGAGCAGCCATCTTCACCCTTCTCCGCCCCAGTCCATGCCAAACCTTGGCCACGCTTGGAGACGAAGACTCAACAATTTTTAAAAAATTATTGTTAATTGTGGTAAAATACACATAACATGAAATTTCCCATCTTAACCATTTTTAAGTGTACCGTCCATGGGCAGGAAATACATTGGGTTATTGCACAATCGTCACCAGCATCCATCCCCAGAACTGTCGTCTCGAGGAACTGGCGCTCTGTATCCACGAACTGACAGCTCCCCATGCCCCGTCTCCCGGCCCCTGGCAACACCATTCCACCTTGTCTCTAGGACTTTCACTATTCCAGGGACCTCGTGTAAGTGGAGTCATATGGTATTTCTCTTTTTGACTGCCATATTTCACTTAGTGTAATGTTCTCAAGGTTCATTCGTGTTGCAGCATGTGTCCGAATATTTCCCTCCTTTTTGAGGCTGAATAATGTGCCATTGTACATATAGACCACACTTTGCTTATCACTTTATCTGTCGAAGGTCCCTGGCTCCTTCCACCTCTTGGCTATTGTGAATAATGCTGCCTTGAACAGGGGTGGGCAAATATCTCTTGGAGCCCCTGCTTTCAGTTCTTCTGCGTGTAGATCCAGCAGTGGGTCAACAATTGTAGACCCCTTTTCCTCTGAGTTGAACAAATGCTGTTTGTGTGTGGCCTGTGAGAATCATGCCACCTGTTAAGGAGCACTGCCATTGTCTGTCTGCCTGTCCCTCTGCCCCCTGGACTGTAAGCTCCTGGTGGACAGGGAACCCACGTTCCACACTCCCACACCCCGATGCCGGGGAAGGCCCACAGTCTGCCCTCTGGAAGCTGGATGAAAAGAACAAACCTGGCCAGGGCTGTGGCCGAGAGGAGGGCGCTGAGTCCCCCCGCCTCTGCCGGCATGGGGGCATAGATGGGGCTTCTCTGATTTTGTTTGAAAGAACCGCCCCTAAGATAAAAAACTATTATAATCCAATTCCTTGTGGGAGAATCAGAGACCCACAGAGGGCTGGTGACCCGCCAGGCATCCTGATGCAGCTAGGGGTCCGGTCAGAATTCGAATCCAGGCTCCCTGGTCTCTATTCGGTGCTGCTGCCACCTGGCCTTCGCCAGGAAAGGAGATTGTCTTCTGTCGTTTCCCCCTTGCTCTTGGCCTGTCTCCTCCCTCAGAAGAGAGGGCAGACCCCCAGCAGACCCAGCCCTGGCCCTGGGCCCCCCCAAGGCCAGGCAGCCCAGCGTGGAGTCAGCAGGGATCCCCTAAAGCAGGGAGGTGTGCCTTCCTTTCTCACAAGTTTGAATCAAGTTAGGGGGTCTCAGCGCCGGGGGACCCCCAGGCAACCCCAGCTCAGGATAGCTCTGCTGGTCTCCTGATGCCCAAGCAAGAGGGAAACTGCTGAAGGTCTTCGTTCTCTGCAGCTGTTCCTTCCCGGGGAGAGAAGGACCATAGACTTGGCTGCGTGTGAGGGACAGAGAGAGGCCTGCGGTGTGGGGTGTGTGTGGAAACGCGTGTGTGTGAGAGAAACCCCAGGTGTGTGTGTGGGGGGTGTGTGTAGTACAGACAGAGGCAACAAGAGGGAAGGAGACCATGCTGCGAAGGAACAGAACCTTCCTCAGAGAGTTCTGAGAGCTAAATGTCCTGAAAAGCACTCGGAACCGTACCTGGCCCGGGGTGCGAGCTGTGTGGCCGCTGTTTCTCATCACAGTGTCAGAGAGGCAGGAGTGTGGTGGTGGGTGGGGAGAGAGAGGAAGGGAAGGTGGGAGGCGGGAGGAGCTAGTCCCTGACACCCCAGCAGTTTAACAAAAGCTGGAATCTGGGCGGACCTCCCTTGTCTGGCTCTTCTCCCCTAGAGCTGACGGTGCTCACCTTCCTCCCCTACTGTATTTTTCCCCTATTGTATTTTTGAATTTACATAACACAGCCTCCATTGTGTAAAGGAAAATGATTTTCCGGATTCCCTGAAGAACCTCAGCACACTGTGCATTGAGAGTCTGCCGGCAACAGCCATCTAGGTGCCAGGGACCCGGACAGTGGGGTCTGGTGGCCGAATATCAACCCCCCCCATAGTAAAGTCTCCGCTGTGTGCCTGAGCCCTGTCTGCCTGCCCTCCTACCCCCTACGTCCTCTGGGTCTCCTCCCAGCTTCCGCAGGAGGGAATTGCTTCCCCGATGTGTAGGATTAAGGGTGAGTCCCACACAGCCCACGGATCCCTGGATGAAGATGGGTCCAGGCCCTGACCACAGACACCAGCAGGAGCTCCGTCCCCTCTGGAGACTGGAAGCCCTGCGCCGCTTTGGGATGGCTCTGAAGGGACAAGGTGCCTGAGGCCCCCACAATGTCCATGTTGATTTTCAGTCCAGGCCCTCACAGGGGATCTTTTTGGGTTCACATTTTAAAAATGCTGTCTCGTTTCTCCGTGGAGACAGAGAAGAGGCCCAAAGGAGGGTTCGTTCCCCAGCAGCGCTGCTGTCCCCAGAACTCAAGCTGGTGGTGACTGCAACTCTCCACCTTGGCCCCAAGCAGATCAACGGACTAAGTCACTGTTTGCATCTGCCCCACACCCCTTGGGCGGCAGGAGGAGATCACCAAGAAGCTTTCAGGAAGGGGCGAAGCGAGTCCGGCCTCCCTGGTGAGAGGATGCAAGAGCTTGGCCTGGGGAAGGGGGGACAGTGTGTGGCTGGCACAGGATGGTGGGGGGATGCTGGGGGCCAACGAGCAGGGCATGGTTCGTGAAGCTTGCAGAGGCAATGCTATTGAACACCCAAGGCCGGGGCAGCGTATAAGCAGTCTTGTTAGATGGAGAGTAGCAGGAACTGCTCCTTGGTGAGAGACTGGGACAGAAAGAGGCACAAAGAGGCACCCCGACACCCCCCAGGGATGTGTTGTCAAGGTGGCTTACTAGGGAAGAGCACGAGCCCTCACTTTCAAGACTGTTCTACCGGCTGGTCGTCTGGCGCTCTGCCCAGCCTCCCTGTGGCATTGCTGTGCAGGGGAGAGGCTGTGTGCTGCCTTCCTCCCGTCCCAGCGGCAAATGGCAGCAAATCCCAAGCTGGGCTATTACATCAGCGACTTTTCCCCTCCTCAGCCCCTGGGGAGCCTGGACCAGGGTGGAAGGCAGCAGGCATCTTTTCCAACACAAACACACGAGCATTTCAGGTAGCAGCCCCGTCTGCAGAAAATGGGGAGAGACATCTTAGGGTTTCACTCAGGTTGAAAGGGTTTGGAGCTAAGCCCAGTCCCTTCAGGGCTGCAGGCCAGCCCTGGAGACTGAGAGCTGGAGAGATGTCCCTTGAAATACAGGTTTGGTGACTTCTGACAGCGAATGACCTTCATTCACAGAACTGAACTCTCCTGTTCCTTTCCCATCCTTTGCCTGTTTGCGGCAAAGAAACACCCAGCTGGGATCTCCCCCGTATTAGGCAGGGAACAAATGGAGTGTTTTCCTCCTGCGTAAAACGCCCGAGTTTTCTCATCGACAGAGCATGGAACAATGCCATCGGCCTCTCCCCTTTTATTTTCCTGCAACACCTTCCAGAAGAGAGAGCCGACACCAGTTTAGGGGATGTCTGCCTAATACACGGATAGATACCTTTTGTGCCGCCATCGTTCTGAGAGTCTTGTGTTCTGACAGCCACTTTGACTTCCCTGGAAGGACAGTTAGAGTGTGTCCCCAGCAGCACTGTGAAAGGGGGGGCAGAGGACGCCAGATGCCGTGGACCCTGCAACGTGACTTCTGGCTCGTGAAACCTTTAATAAAGGAGCTTGAGAGCCCAGGAAGTGGTGAGCAGCCCCCCAGCCTCCTGCTCTCTGCTCGTCCTGAGCTCCGAAGACATACCCAGTCCACAGCAATCAGGGCCCCTCTCCCGGGTCTCACTCCCTGGCAATCCTTGTCCCGCCTTACCACCGGAAGTGTCCCTTTGTTCTGCTCTCACCGTCCCCCCGCCACCACCAGCCCGTATCCAGTCTGAAGATGCTTATCAAAATAAGAAGTCAGATGAGAAACGGAGGAGAAATAAGCCCTTTGCTCACATAGAAAGAACACAGGTCTGGGAACTGGGCAAGTTTCTAGCTTCCCTGTGGGAAACAGGGCCCTCTGGGAGGTGGCTCTGGAGGGAAGACTGAGTGCGTGAGGTGGAGCTGGCAGGACCTGGGGCCTGGCCCAAGCCGAGCATGTCCAGGGAGTCCGTCCGAGTGGCAGATACAGTGAATCACGGAAGTGGCAGAGAGTACCCTCCTTCCCTCTGGGTTCTTTTTCCTCCTTCCTCCTCACCCCCCACCCCCACTTTTCTTTCTTTCTGCTCGCTCTTTCTTTTCTCCCCACCCCCCTCCCCCACCGGCTTGGAATCTCCAGCGCTGTGTGGGTTGACCACAGGTCCTGTGTCCCTTCCCTTCAGGAGTGACATATGAGGAGATTTGAAGATAACATACAATCAGGATGAAACTCGCCGTCGGTCAGCCTCTTAACAGACACTGACGGTCCTCCAGAGCCCAGATCCATTCTCAGTCTCACCTACACTCTGTCTTCAGGAATGACTATAAAGAACAGTGATACGGCCAACCATGGCGCTGAAGTAGTACAGAAACTTCGAGTCTTCTCCATCAGCTGGGACGGACTGTGTTGACCCAGCCACACTTTCCTGTCTGGGCATGCTTGCCGCTGAGAGTCTGTTGTTGTAAGTCAGGGTCCTGGTAGGGGTAGGATTTTGAATGTGAGTTGTTTTTTCTTTTCTTTTTTCCCCTTATTCAGTCCCCACCTGTCCTGAGTAGCAATTATTATTATATTATTATATGGTTGCCAGCAATAATTACACACATAATTGTATACATAGATGTAATTACATACATATATAATTTGTATACATTTTACAGTTTTTTCAAAGCAATGTCCCATACATCGTATCATTTGCTTCCCACAACAGCTCTGTGATGTGGGAGGGCAGGATATCTTCAAATGGCTGAGGACATCAAGGTCCAGAGAAAAAGTGGTGGGCAGAAGCCGGGGCAAGAAGCCAGAGGCCTGACTTCTGGTCCTGGGCCATTTCTACAATTCAATTCTACTTCCCACCACTCCAGTCTTGCTGAGAGTGCGTATTCATCAAGAGTCTACTATTTGCCGACTCATGCGATCATTCATTTCATGAACAATCACTGAGCTCCAGGCACTGGCCTATGTCTGGAATATACAGCAGTGAAAATAATCACGAAACGGAAATAAAACCAGTTCTTTCTGTTCGTTCGGATCAGGCCCCTGTGACGGGCAGCGCCGTGCTAAAGAGCTCGGACGCTGGGGCCGGCCTGCGGGGTCTGAAGCCTGGCCCCCTGCTCACCAGCAGCGCCCTCTTCAGCAAATTTTCCCAACCTTCTGAGTCTCGGTTTCTTCCTCAGCAAGTCAAGGGTAATGATGGCACCTACCTGAGGGGGGTTTTGTGAGGAGTGCACGAGTGGATAAACGAATCCCTGAGCAGTATCGACACCCGGCAAGCCCTCCATAAGTGCTCGTTGTGAGTCTCCCGACTTTATGAGGAGACTCAGAAAACCAAGTATGTGTGGAGATTGTGAAATGCTGAAGAAAGCTTCGCGGTCAAATTTGGGCGATGACTCTATGCTTATTTCTTTCTGGCCTTTTCGTCTTAGCAGAGATGTCCCTTCTCTTCTCTGCACCTCCCTTCGCCCTCCCCCAAGAAGAAATGGATTAGTTATGACAATCTCGTGGCCAGTTTTAACAAATATTCACTTGGGCTTTTCTTCCGGAGCTCTCTGCAGCTCTGCTCAGTTCTCCTTGGGTCCCTAATGCAATCCTTAAGGCGGTGTCCGTCCCACTAGGAGAAAACGGAGTCTTCGTGTACAGGTTTGTATCCTGAGGACTCTCCAGATGCCAGCGAGGCAGTCAATGCCCCTGTTTTGACAGATGGCGTTTTGAACATTCAAAGCTGACACTTTCCATTACTTCGCAGATAGAGCTTGCCTCCCGGCACCTCCCCCGACCCCGCCAATAAGGGAGTAGCTTGGCTTTGGCCACCGTCCCACTCGCCTCCCCACTCACACTGAAGCACTGAAAGGATTGATATCCTTGCTGGTCCCAAAAGGTTTTCTCACAGCTCTGCCTAGGCAAGTCAATTACTTGTATCAATTTTATTGTTTTAATTCTAAATTTCTTAGGAGAACCTGCCTTTGCTATGGGTTTGTGAAAGTGCAAAACTTTCTAACGTAACCTAGTGTCTCTTGAGATGAAGGTTTGTGCATCAGTCCGTGGGCGGTTGACCATATGTCCTGATCTGCCTAGGACAGTCACCATTTATGTTTGGTGCCCTAATATAATCATTAATAGTACCCCCTTTTGTGCTTACAAGCACCCTGGCTGGGCAATAAATGCCATGGTCACCTACCCACGGCACACAGCAAGCCTTCTCTGAGCCACCGTGTTTGAGCCGGGCACAGACGACGGGCCCTTGAGGCCTACGGAGTACAGTGAGATTTAGAAATTTAGAAAAAGACAGGGTGATGGCTAGAAAACTGCCCTCAACTAAGCACTGACTCACACAGTCACACATGCTCAAGATATAGTGTTATGGCAGAAACAGAGTTCTGCTAATACCCTTGTGCACCCCAACATCTCCCAGTCTTCCCTGCAGACGGGCTGGGCCGTGGGACTTGCAGGAGCCAATGTCGCGGTGAGCACGGTGAGGGAAAGGTCACCTCTGGGCCAGGGCAGCGAAGACTGCCATCCCTACTACACCTCACTTTCTGTGGCTCAGTGACCCTGGGTTGTGATGGCAGCGTAACCCGAACTACAGACGCTCCCTGCGGGAAGCTTGGCCAGCCCCCTCCAACGAGACTCGTGCGAGAGAGAAGTAAACACCCGTGGGCTGAGTGACTGAGCTTTTCAGTTGTTACCACAGCATGGCAGCATCCGGATCTTAAGCTAGAATATTCTTGGGTCAGCAGAGGATGAGAATTGTCTCTTAGCAAAGCGCGGCCTACATATGAGCGCATGCTTCCTTCTCTCCTGGACCAGCGAGCTCTTGCATCAGTGTACTGGCCTTCCCAGAAATGGTGTTTGACCTCTATGCCCTGGGAGGTCGAGACCTGGAAGAAGCCCTTAGCCTTTGTTCCGTCCACACTTCCCTTCTACAGAGCTCCTGGAGTCAAGTATTAAGCACCTGGTACTTCACTCTGTGATCTACTTGAGACGACAAGGACACACAAGACCTGGGGCCAAATGAGACATCAGGTTTCATTGCGGCTGGGCTCTGCAGAGAGCCCCAAATGCTTCACGCGTCGGAGGGAGAAACTCCCACGCGGAGTTGCTGCACAGTTAGGTTTGAGGGGTACTACTGCTGAGCCCCTGCCTTGGCTGACACGAAGTCAAAGTTTAAGCTGGTGAGTTTGTTTCCCAAATGCTAATGGATGGGCGGGCAGCATCAGAATCATCTGGACACTTAAAACCAATACATATGCATATGCCCATCTTCCCTGGAGACTTTGATTCTCAGCCGACCCGGGGTGGATTCCAGCTTTATAAAACAGCCGTCCTGTTGAACACTACATCAAAAACTTATGATGTACAATATGCTGGCTAACCGAACATAATAAATACAAAACAATAAAACCCAGCCATCCCCACCCCAAGTGATTGTGACGAATAACAAGTGATTGCTGACAAAGGGAATGTCGTGTTTATTTCACGTTATTTCAATGAAATCAAGGAGTTGCTAGTGTTCTCTTTGTGGGATCTGCCAACGTGAGAAAACGCTTACCTGCCACGGGAGGTATTGATGGGCCGTGACTGGTGTGACTCAGGATCTCACCAGAATGCAATGTGAGATGCAAACTTTCTTACCTTGTGAGACTTGCTCACCTGTCTCCCACTAAGAGCTTGATTTTCTGCCTGAAGAGCAGAGTTTTCAAACTGTGGGTTAGAACCTATTCTTGGGTTATAAGAACCGTTGAGCAGGATGCAAGCAGTATTAAAAAAATTGAATAGTCCAAGGGTGCTGGGGCTGGGAAGAATGCGTGACAGATGTTAGGGATAAGTGTGGTTCTGGAAAACTTGTGTGGGTGGGTGTGTTGTGCTTTGGGTTGCCATGTATTTCTTACTATGTGTCATGGCACAAAATGTCTGTAAGTCTCCGCTGCACAGCAGAAATCAACCATGACCCTGATTTACTTGGGGCAGCTCCTGTCTCCTCTTTCAGAAGAGTGATAGAAGTCACCGGGGAGGGCAGAATGCCATACACAAGTACTTCCGGGAGGCTACCTGGAAAGTAATAGAAAACCAATTTGTACATGATCCCATAGCCTGGGGAGATAAATCAATCTCAGGAAGTTTTACCCATAGCAGCCGACTCAGCCCACCGCACCTGTCACCTGGGGACAGCTGGGTTTATCCGGAGCCCAATCTGACTGAATTTCAGTTTCCCTTTCCTTGAAAGAGGGATAATGGCCCCCATTGACTACTACTATTGTGGGAAAGACCAAACTGGTGTCGGGGGGAAGACTCTATCCAATAAAGGAGGAGCCCCAAAGCATGGGCCCAGCCATGGCTTCTCCTGGTGGTTTGGTGGGTATGCTGTTCTCAGGGCAGGAAGGGCAAGGCCGTACTCAGGTCAGGTCTAGGTAACGTGGGAATTAGAGAGGGCATGTACGAGAGCATAGACCAGGTAAACCTGACGTCAAGTGGCCTTTCTTCCTCCAGCCTCTTGGCAGGAACCCTGAGGTCTGATCTTTCACAGTTCACTGGTCTTACTCAGTGACCTAGAAGAGAACAGGCAGCGGAGCCAACAGGATGAGGGGACGAGCTCCCAGAGCATCTCGTGTGCAGCCCTCGTGGTGGCAGGTGACTTCTTGCGAGGGGCCTTGGGGGGCAGCGGTGGGGGGCTGTCCCTGGGGCTGCTACTTTTGGAGCAAGCCTGCTACCCTCTTCTCAGTGGGAAGAGCAGAGGAGGAGGATAGGAGAAAAGCAGGTCTTAAAGAACATCACTGAAGGGGCCGGGGTGAAAGGTTCCAGTGGACCCAAAGCCCCCCTACCCCCTGCTTCCAAGCGTGCCCTTTACAGCAAAGGCCCTGAATGGGTTGAGAGAGGTCCTGGCCACTGCTGCCACTTCCGTGTTTAAAGCACTCACAATATTCAGGAATGAAAAAAACTGCCAAGAATGCAAAGAAGGAATTTTAAAATGCAACCCAGGCCTGTTTCAAGTTGCACGTGAACATCTTTAATCCCGTTGCTGAGCTCTGTGGCTGCCCCTAGGACTTCCTCAGGCCGCACGGGCAGGGGCAACAAAAGGGCAAGCCCACTAGCCCCTTCCTCCACCACCCGCCCCGCCAGGATCCGTTTGCTTAAGAGCCAGTTTCGGCTGCCTTTGCTGCTTGGAAGGGATCAAAACTCACTCTCTCTTTCGCTGGGGTTTCCCAGGATTGCGGTCCTCAAAATTCTGGGTGCATGAGCCTCACACAGAGAGCCCGGATTAGTCTTAGCTTTGGTCTTAACATTAGTCTTAGCTCCGCCTGCAGCACTTCACATCTAGCAGGTTCGAGGTGGAGCCCCAGAGTCTGCGATGAGTCTCCCCACCCCCACCTCGCCATGCTGGGATGCCGATGGAGGCAGACCACACCTCGAGAGGCTTTGGGAGGCTGGCCAGGGAGGGGAGTTTGCACCCACCAGCCGTGGGCCTCTCCCTCCCAGCTTTGGGGCTGAGCACCCAGAGTGAGGTGGGACGCCTGCCGTCCTGTGCTCTATTAGGGCAGGGCTGGGCCCTGACGTTGGCTGGTTTTCATAAAGAGACCTCAGACATCTGCTCCCCACTAAGTCCTAAGGCAGACAAAGAGGAGATAACAGCTAATCGAAACTCAACACACTTTGTAGAAGCTTTTTCTGCACCAAAAAAAAGAACAACAAAAACCCACAAAAAACCTCAAAAGAACAAAAAATTTAAAAAAGTAAAACAGGTAGAAAATCCAAGGTCATTAGCGCCGCCCAGGGCTTCATTCTGGGCAAAGACCTTGACGGTAAATCTGCTCTGGTTCCCCAGCCACAGATTCCTGACCCTGGCCCAGTCGCCTCATCCAGTTCTCCTCCCCTCCCCCGCCCTCCACCCCCACCTCCACCTGGAGCTATTCTGGCATTTTCTTCCCTTCAGGATTCTCACGGTAGCCCACACAAGGTATAAGGTTGAACAAAGACATTTATTTGTAAAACCGATTCCCAATGGAGGAGAGGTTGTATCCATGGAAAGTAAACCGCTGATCATTCGGAGGACCCCATGCATACATCAGTGAGACCAGGGGCAGAACCAGACAGTGCGGCTGCAGACACCTGGGAGCTACCAATCCCCCGACAGAAAAGCAAAATGTCCTTTCCGCTCCAGAACACGGATGTACCAAGATGTCCTGTGAGAAGGCAGTTTGGTCTGACATCCACGGTGAAGTGATCAGGGAACAATGGAGGGAGCCTTTTTTTCTATTCTGTGTGGCTTGTTTGCTTCCCACAGATCCCCGGCTAAAAGCTTAAGTGGTCCTCCGCCCTCCAGAGGGAGGGGCAGTGTCAAAGCCCCGGGCCTCCTCACATGCCCATCCTTATGCTCTGAATGATCTGAAAGATAGCTGAAAGAGGAAAACAAGACAGCTCAGGTACCAGGCAGCACGCAGCTGGAAACCCCAGCCCACAGCGAGCCCCCTCCTGCTGACCCCCGGGCCCTGGACGTGCGAGCGTACAGCTGATTAGATATTTCCTAACAAGGAGTTAAGTTAACAAGAGGTCAGTGAACTTCTTTAAAAAGGCAGCCTGGCTCTGTCTGCTGATGGGTGCCTCGGGGATTTATGGATAACTCCTGCTAATTCCATCAGGAGCGAAGGCCAGAGTTCCCTCAGGCGCCGAGAGCTTCCCCCCCGCCACCCATTCCCCAGAAGTGTTCGGTGGCCACTGGGGAGAAGGGGACAGGGCTTTCCATACGGGCACTGCACTCATTTCACAGGTCAGTGAGGCTGCCTTTTCCAAACGGCAGTGACCTGGAAAACAAGCAGCCCCTGAGCTGGGAGCCAGGGCCAGGCGCTTGGAGCAGATGCGACAGGCGCGGGGCCCCTGGATGCCAGGAGCCCTCCGTGCAAGATCTCCCGGCTGCCTGCACACTTCTGCAAGGCTGCGAGCTCTCATCCCCAGTGACACTGGCTTTATTCCGTGGGGGTGGGGAGCCTGGAAGCCCGCAGAGAACTCCGGGCACCCTTGCTTGTTTGGCCAAGGGCTGGTTCGACAGCTCCCCCAGCCTGGTGCTATCGTGGTCAAATGCGTTCCAGGAAAGCCAGGCCCCAGCTTCTATTTTACACCCTCTCCAGAGGGCAATGGCGGTCAGTCTTGGTGAGGATGGCGGGAAGGATGGACACGGCAGCTACCATGTGTGGCAGGATTTTTTTCTGAGGGAGGCTGGGTATCCTTTCACTGAATCATGTCTAAACACAGAATAAACAGGAATGCAGCTGAGTGGCCACAGGAACACAGGCCCTCCAGAACACTCAGGAAACAAGTCGTTGGCGTTTCATCATCTAACGTTAGTGAGCACGCGCTGTGCGCCAAGCACTGTGCTTCGGGTGCGCAAAGACCAGTAACACACAGGGCCTTGGGCGATCTTTCTTGGACAGCTAGATTCGAAGGAGAGATAAAGCATGGATGCTTTTTTTTTTTTCTAAAAAAAAACCAAAACCAAAACCCTGCACACGTCATCACTACTCTCCTGAACGGGATGTATACCAAACATGACAGAATATTAAGTTTTCATAGACGTTCAGCGGGACCCTAATGAAAACAGTCATTGATTGGACTCTGTTGTAATATTGCCGTGGAGTCTACGGGAGGTGTCGCCTCCGACACCAGAACAGCTCCGGCCGGGTGCGCTGGGCTCATTTCTGCTTCTGTTTTGTTTCATTAGATGATCTCCACTCACCTCTCTGCTGTTACAACACCAACCTGCGGTGGGCCCTCTTCTATTATGATGTTGCCACAGACCCAGTGGAACACAGAGGCTGTTGGGATTACATGGAAAATTAAAGCGAGCCCATTCTGTGCAAAGGTCGGAGGGGCTCTTCTCCAGATCCAGCCAAGGAGTGAATTCAAAAACTTGTGATACTTAATTCTGCTTGTGCTCAGAGGTTTCCTTGGCTGTTTCTGGGTTTGGGGATGGGTCTTGATGGGAGAAGTTGCCACATGGGGGAGAAAGTACCTGATGGAAATGGATAAGCTCCCAGAAATGGCGGGCACGTCTGTCCTCCCCTCCCAAGGCTGACAAGGAATATAAGTTAAACAAACATTCTGTCTTCCAGCTCAACAGGAGTGCTGGGAGGCAGCTGTGTATTCAACAATGTTAGGGAAAAACTATTTACATCTCCCATGCCTCATGTTTTGGTCTTGGGATTGGGGCAACATCCCTAATCTTGACAAACAAGTTTACAGTGGAATGTTAGGGTCAGATGGAACCAGGTCTTCCCTGAATGGCTGTGCGACTGGGGGAATAATTTAACCTTTTCGAGACTGTTTCCTCTTGGGTAAAACGAGGACCATGGTGCTTGCCACGCTGTTACAGGGATTCATTGATGCGACATAGACAAAGGCTCCGCGCACGTGGAGGACGCGGTGCACTGGCGCTGTGGCTGATGTTACCATGCCTACGGTAACGACCGCCTCTTCACGCATGTGCAGGAGGACCCGAGCTCAAGCACCACGTGCTATCTGCCACTCTCTACAGGTGTGCATTTTGGGAAATTCCCAAACAGTTCTGAGCCCTGATTTCTCTATTTGTACACCTGTAGATAATATGGATCTCAAAGGACTGCAAGGGAGAAATATCATGACATCAGCAAAAAATCTGTGCACCATGAAATGCTCAAAAATGGTATTTCTCCCTTAATTTAATCCTTCGAGAAGAAATGGAGGTCAACAAATCGGAAACACTCTGTGCGTGAAGTCCATAGGGCCCCATCAGGTTAATTCATGACTTTAAGAGTGCTAGGTAATGATAAAACCACTCAATTCTGTTTAAGGACCTGTTGCAAATTACTCTGAAGAATCTTAGACAAAATTCTCTTGTTTCAGTTCACTTGTATTAAAACAACTTACCAGTTACTGAATTTGCTTTACAACTAATTAAAGATCACTGACCCTACGGGATCCACGAAGTAACATGTGAAAATCTGATGGTCCTTGACATGTTTACAGGTGACTCTTCAAAATTGAACCCGCTGGAGAAATGACTTTGAATAAAGTTTATTTTAAACTCACCATTTGCCTCCACCTTCAAGATAATGGAGAGATGGTTGTGTTTCTTATTCCTTTTCCAGTTGCGTTAAGTCTCTAAGAAGCCTTCCACATTCTATGCCAATTACGTTAATTGTACTTCTGTGTGGCTGCCAGTAATGACCCGCCGAATAACCCCGGGCTTCCAAATGCTGACTTTGCGAGGCAGCGAACAGGAAGGGAGCCAACAGTGGGTTCCAAGTGGGAAAGGAAGTGGGGAGTCTGGAGCCTGACAAGTTAATAACTTAACAGTGGGTGAACAAAGCTGAGAAAACAGCTGAGCAGGCTGTAGCAAAGGGGCTGAGGGTAAGCCAGACAGCAGGGAGGAGAGATGCCAAGAAAAGGAGGGATGGCGGGCATTCCAGGTCAGGGCATCTGGCCTCAGGCAGGTCACTGAGGTTCAAAAAAATCCAGGCTAGAGCAGGAGCCGCGGAATCCCGGAGCCTCTGCCCTCTGCAACCTGTTTTGCTTCCCGATCTTCGGTAGGTGACGTTGGACGGTCACGTCTCTCTTTTATTTAACCATATCCCCTTGCAATGAAATCCTCAGTCTTTCGCAGGCAAGAGCCATTCACACCCAACAATTAAATGAACCAGAACGATCCTCCTGACTCCACATCTGCCAACACTCCCCTCTACAACCTTCCGCCCTACAACCTCTTCTAGAAGGTTGCTTCTGCTCACTTACTCCCTTCCCTTCCCGACAACCCCCACCGCAGTCTTCAGTCTAGCTTCTGCTCTCTTCAGTCCACTGAAATACCTCTTGCTAAAGCCACAAAGCTCCCTCCGTGTCACTTAATCCAGTGGGCATTTTCCAGCTGCCTCTTATCTTCCTTCCCTACTAGCCGTTGTCGAGAACTCCCTTCAGCCCTCTATTCCCTTGGCCTCTGGGACACTGTATTCCCCTGGCTTCTAGTTTTCTCCCTTGTCTTTGGCTCTTCACACTACATGGGTTCAACAGGGGTCATTCTAAATCCACCTGACCAGTAAACAAGAATAATATTCCTCCTCAATGAGCATTCTGGCTTTCTTCTATTCACTACGTTCTTTCTCCCTGGGCGACCTCACCCTGGCCCACAATTTTAGTTGCCACTTAGCTTTTGATGACTCACCTATGTGTCCTGCCAGCCCTGACTTCTCCTCAGAGCTTCAGACCCACATCTTCCACCATCTAAAGGAGATCCACACATAGGTGGCTCAAAGACACTTCAAACACATCAGGACCTTGTCATGATCTCTTCCCACCGCCAAACTTAGGATCATTATCCTCCATCTTGCAGGGAAACCCAAAATGCCAGAGTCCTTCTTGACACCTCCAACCAATCCCCAAGACCTGTGGACTTTACCTAAGGATTTTGCGATTGTGCACCTTTCTTTCCATGCATCCGGCAACCCCCCTAGTGCAAGTTCCTGCCATCTTTCCCCAGACCCCTGCGATGCCCTCCAACAGGTCTACTCTTGCTCCTCTTCGGTCCTTGCTCCATACTGTAGCTAGAACTATTCTTTAAATGAAAACAGGTAAGATCGTGTCATCCATGTGTTTAAAGCACACCAAAAGCTTCCTATTGCCCAATCCTTGTTGAGACCTCCATGACCTTCGTATCCCGGCCCTATCAACCTCTCCGGCCGCATCTTGTATTACTCCCCTCTCTTGCGGTAATTCCTCGTGTTTTCAAAAGCTCTCTGCTCTTACTGCAGGGCTTTTGCACATGCCATGCTTTCTGTCTGAAAGACTTCTCCCACCCTGCCCTATTGCCTAGTTTTCCTTTCTAATCCAAAAGTTTTATCTGCAGAGAGGCCTTCTTTGACCATCTGAAGCAAGAGTTCTCAAAGCTGCATGTGTACGATAGTCTCCCGAGGATGTGTGAAAACAGAGGCTGGACCCCACCTCCAGAGTTTCTAACCCAGTGCGTCCAGAGTGGGAGATGAGCATGTGTATTTCTAACCAGGTCACAGGTGATGCTGAGGCTGCTGGTCTAGGGACCCCACTTGGAGAACCACTTACCCAGAGGATACTAGCACTTTGTGTTATATGCTTTCACATATTACATGCCTCTCCTTCAAACTCTGTCAGGGCTGAAATTTCACATGTTTCAGCATGACCACTTGGTGAACTCATCTTGCTTCCACACTAGGTTGTGAGCTCCAGGAAAGCAGGAACCTTGGATGATTTTTTTTTTAAGATTTATTTATTTGAGAGAGAGAGAATGCAAGTGGGGGGGTTACAGAGGGGAAAGAATACCCAAGCAGACTCCTGCTGAGCGTGAAGGCTGACATAGGGCTCGATCCCAGGACCCTGAGATCATGACCTGAGCCAAAACCAAGAGTTGGATGCTTAACCGACTCAGCAAACCAGGCACCCTGGGACCTTGGATGATTTTGCTCCCGACTATACCTCTGGGCCTAGCTCAGCTCCAGGCACATAGTAGTTCCTCAGTAAATATTTATTGGAGGAACAAAAGGTGAATAATTGCAAAAAGCATGGAGGAAAACGCATATTAAAAACCTCAAACAATTATTTTGTGAACCAAGAGTCAACATCAAATGACTACTTTTAAATTCCAATGTTGTAAGAGCCCAGTCTTTGAAGGAGAAGGAAAATCATGAAAGACCATAAACTCCTTAAGTCCTGAGACTGTGTCATCCCACCCCTCTCTTACCCTGGGACTGAACTACCCCCGCTAATTGGGAGTGCCAGAAGGACACGGGGATGACAGGAAGGGATCCCCCAGGAAACTGTCGGACAGCTAGAGAGGAGGCTGCCAGAGGGCTGCCTGCCAGATAGCAGGAAGCTTCAGAAGGCTACTTGTATTGAAAATAAGGTTGATGATAAGCGAGATTGAGAGAGTTACTGAGAAGAGAGATTGAGACAGGCCAGAAGAATATCTTTAGGAGGATAAGACAACCCTAGAAATGACATAATTTTGATTATTTTTCATTTAAAAAAATGGGAAAAAAAGCTGGTAAGAAAACCTACAGGGTCTGTGAAAGACAAGTAGAAATGTCAAGAAATAAGACATTGCAAAGGTGAGTCATTAAGCTCTCAGGAAGAGTCAGCACAAAGAGAGTCAAAAGCAGGATACTATTCCCAGCAGCATTTCCTGGTAGCTTCTCCACAGACGGAGAAGAGGGAAGATAGAGAGAGGTCCAGGGTGCTACGTGAGGGCAGAAAGGCACTGTGGAAAGAAGGGATATTATTAGCAAAGAATGGGATGCCCTCTATCCCCAGTAAAATGGCAGACAGCAGAAACGCTCTTCTGAGCGGCAGACCATACACGAACCCAAATGCTCCATGAGGCGCAGGGCAGAGGGCGGCACAGTGTGAGGGAGGTCACAGGTCACCTCGTGGGAGCCAGTGGCAGATGAGACATCTTTTCCAGAGTGTCCATCTCAGATCCAGAGTCAGGAGTTCTTGAGCAGAGGAATGTCCTCAGTCCATCCTCGGTGGTGAAACGGAAGGCCTCCTCCAGGCCTGCTCTGTCCCTCAAACACCCTGCTGGCCAGTCAGTCTCAGGGGGTGTGACAACCACCTTGGGTGTCACAATTTCCAGATCATTCTGGAGGTGTCCAAGAAAGGCCAGTGTTTATTGGTTGACCCGCAGACATGGTGAATTCAAATCTGTCCTGGAGCAAAGTCCAGAAAAGAGTAAGGTGATGGAGGGCCGGGTAGCCCTGTCAGCAAGCAGCCCGTGGCTGGGTCAAGGTTTTATCCACCTGGGAGCAGACCGAGGATGGCTGTGCATCTGGAACCTCTGGCAGGGAAAGCAGGAGATGTTGCAACAGGAGCTGTTTTCAAAATGCAGTTGTACGCTAAAGGCCCAAGGTTGGTGGAAAACTTCCGCTTGGTTGTACTTTGGGGGGAAGTGGTGAGAGAGAAGGCAGGCGGGGTAATAGGAAGTGGATGGGTTTAGAGTTCAGGTTTGGGTAACAGCTCTCTCACTCTTTAGCTGTGGGACGCGGCTGATTTCCTCCGTAAGCCTCAGTTTCATGACCAGGAAAAAGGAGCACCAAAGCTTTTTTGTAGGGATTACGTGGCGAGAAGACAAAGGTACACATAGGGCCTCGTGTTATAATAAGGACTCAGGAAATGGTAGCCAAGACAGTTGTAAAGAATTCTTTCTAGAAATAGAGAAGAGGCTCGAGCTGCCCCAGCAGAGGTGACACCACCGACCTCTGGCTGACAAACCTGTCCCCCACCTGTCCAGTGGGGGGCTGGCTCTGCCACAGCCTCCTCAGGACCTCAGAGCTGTCGATCCCAGTACAAGTTTTCTTACCATAATGAAGCAAAGTCACTAGAAAGATCCAAATGTTCTCTTTCCTTCTCTGTAAGCGTTCAGAATCTTGGTCAGAACCTTGCCTGGGAGGCTGAGAGGTGGGGAGATAGTGTGACTAAGGGTCATCAACATAAGGACCCTAACAACAAGCTCCTAAGGTCCTAGGAGTTAGAGACCATCCCCATGTCTTTTAAGAATGGGAGAACCAAGGCTTAGAATGGGCGGAAGTTGAACAAGGCCACATGGCTAGTAGGCGGCAGAGCCAGGTTTCAAACTCAGGGAGCCTGGTCCCAGAGCTGGCACACACGTGACTTGGCCCTTTCCCTTCTCCACACCGTTCTGAGCAAAAGCAGCCAGTCCTAGGGAGGGTAGGGGTATTGCCCCTTCCGGAAATGGAGAGGCCTTATGTAAAGGGAGACAGTTGGACCACCTGAAACATGAGGCAGGGGGAAGAGGAGGGGCTCAGGCCCAGCCAAGAACAGCTCAGGGAAGCACTTCTTCATAGCGGTTCTGAGTAGGCTGTCCTGAAACACGGACCTGTCCGTGACATGCTCTCACCAACCCCCGCCCTGCGCCCACAGGCAGGCTGGGTCCCTGGAGGATTCAGGAGAGTATAGTCTGTTAAGTGACAGACAAAGGGAATGTGTCTGCCCAGAAACAGTGCAGCTACTGACAATTCATGTGCCAATAAACCCAGCAGGCCCTTTGCTGAGAGCCAATAGCTCTGTCATGGCAGAGGCCAGTGCTGGGCCAGAGGCAGTTTCCTATTTGATGGGCAAAGAGGGTCCAGACGTCTCCTCCCTTCCTGGGATGAAAAACTCAGAATATCCAACAACATAGGAAGTACCCCCTACATACGTGCACACACATACACAGTCACACACACACAAATGCACACACAAACATACACACAGACACACACAGATCCCACTTCAACAAGAACAGCTGCTCTTTCATTTATTTCTAACGTTTGAACAAAGTTCAGCTGCTCTTTTTTTTTTAAAGGCTAAAACCCACTAGTCTAGATGTTTTCTTCTTCAAATACACTTAATTTTTTTCTGCTTATAAAAGTAATATATGCTCATTGACAAAACTGGGAAATAGAGAAAAGTCCGAGGGAAATAACAGTCATTGGTTAATCCTATTACCCGAGAGGTTTCCCTTTGATGGGGGATATAAGCTCATCAGTTTCAAGAATACCCAGGCTTCTGTAGCCATTAAAATTCTCATAATCTCTAATTAGGAAATGAATATCAGGCTTGGCCAGAGCGAGAGGAATAAAATTGAAATTAGAAATACGTGAGGGAGAAATAGTCTGAGGGAGGGACCGGGGCATGGCCGGTGCGTAAGAGTTCCCCTCTGGGAATCAAGGGATCATGGGAATGAGATGACGACTCCATGAATCCAGTGGAAACCTCAGTGAGGGGCGAGGACAGAGAAGGGTACGGCCATGTTGCACGGAGCGCCATCTCAGTCTGCTGCTGTCAACGTGGTTTCACACCAGGGCTCAGAAAACGTACGTAGTGCCTCAGGGTCACAAGATGTGTGTAGACGCTGACTAAGCAACCAAACTGTCTGAACAGCCAACACGTCACGGAAAAGATCTAATTTCACTGAATCCAGGAGCCCTTCTAGTCAAAGAGGACAGCTAAACATGCTGAAGACAGTTGTCCTTTCCACACTGTGGCCCCAATGTTAGAAAAGTCTCGTCCAGGGATGGCAGAGATGAGCACGGGCCCCTGCTGTCCGTACCAGGTTTATGGCGGACATGACTGGTCAGCTGCAGTGTACTTTCCCCCAGAGCTTGGTGTGGCCTCCGAACCCTTCCCAGTAAAGCCCTTAAAATTGCTGACGACAAAGGGGACAGGACAACCCCGGGGGCGAGGGCTCTGGGTTGCAAGCAGCGGTGACTAGCTTCACTAATGGTCTGGGGCAGCGCACCAGGACCGCAAGTGTCTCCCAGAGATAGCAGCCGGCCTATCTGGACGACATCTCTGCCGCCTCAGACAGACATTCTGGGTCACGCTTGTCTCTGAGTCTCCAGATAAAAAACAAGCACTCCTCAGAAGCTATCACACCGTTCTCAGGGCAGCAGGTCTGCCACCGGGGACCGGGACAGCCAGGACGAGCTGCTTATCTGGAAAGAGGCCCCACCGCCTGCAGAAATGGAAGATAATGTTTTTATAAACTGGGGAGAGAAAAACCCAGCAAAGTCTCTAAGGGGGGAGGTGCTTGAGTGCTTTGGGCTTCAGTGTGCGTCTGGGATCCTTGGAAAGTAAAGACAAACGCGAGCAGTTACAAAGGCCCAAGCAAAACAAAGTCCCAGGCCAAGACCTGAACAAGAAAATTTCTGGCCTATTTGGAATAATCCTCTGAGGAGACTCAAAACAGGTATTTGGCTTTCTGAGAAACAGGTTTTAGATTTCTGACAGCATGTATATAGTATGAATAACAATAGAGCTGGTTACCAAATTAAATAAAACAAAGAACAGTCTGGCCCTGAGATGTCCTATCTGGAGAATACTGTGTCTCAAAAGCACACGCTGTTCCCAAAGCTTTTGTACTTCACAAAGAAAACTTGTAGGGCAGAACAGTGGTGCATTCAGCTTGCGTTAAGGAAATGCAACTTATATTTTATTTCTGATATTCAACTTACAGTACAAACCCCTATTCATTGATTTCTGCACGTGGGTGCTTCCCTTTTCCTGTGCGGGGAGGTCTGAAAGATTTTGGTGCTTTATCATGGGAACAGCACCGCACGCACCCGAATGTTATCACTTAAATTGCTGACACATCCTTGGAGTGGAGAGGCAGGGCCTACTGCTTTCTGAAAGATCCAGACCGACGCAAGTGGCTGAGCCTGGAAGGAGGAAAGGCATACGGAAGCCAAGCCCTCCTTCTGTGGCACCCCAGTCCCATCCACAGCACCACTCCTCCCCACCACGGCTACCTACAGTGAGGGCGTTGACAGAAGCTGCAGGATTCACGTTTGCTGTGGGTGGAGGGGCTGCTATTATCCCTCTCTGATCAATAAGGAAATCGATACAGAGAGTAAATCATGTGTCCAAAGCTGTCCAGCAGATAGTGAATGTAGGCTTTGAACCTACATCTGGCACATTCCAGAACCATCCCCCCTTGCCGAGGCCTCTTCACCTCTTATCCTGTTACCACCAATTGGTCAGGTTTCAAAGAAGTGTCTTGCCCAAGAGCCCTTTTGCAATCATGGAAAGTGGAAATCTACTCACTCTGAAGAGGGGTGTATTTAGAGAGCCTCTTCCAACTGCAGCTCTACGGGACAATGTATTAGACGTTACAACCGTGTGCCTGGACTCCGGGCAGCCCCAGGAGCTCTGGCGCGCTTATCTGATCTCCTGCTGGGGGGTGAGCGTTGGCGGGGTGCGTGTTTGTGCCAGGGGACTCTGGGCGCCTGCGCTCTGTACCCTCCCCACTCTCCTGACTCCTCTCCCTTCCTTTTCATTATCTTGCTCTTATCAGCACCGCAGGCATGAGAGGCATGTGTGGAGAATGAGGAAGGCCGCAGCAAAGAAGCCGAGAAGCAAGGGGTCAAGACTGCTGTGACACACAGCTCCCCATAGTTAAAGGGTCCGGGAACCTCCTGGAGGTTTGGGAATTTGTTTTTCCACATAAAATGGAGTAAGGGTGGCCAATAAGAGAGCACCTACTTAAATGCCGACATCTTCCCAGTCTTAATCCTCTCCCACAGTCTAGCTAAGAAAACAGATAAGATGTGCACTCCTCATTACTCGCCTGATCTGAATATTTATTTATCCTAGGTATACCGACACTACTTCTAAAAAGAGCACTTTGCCCGACCAACCATCATTAGAAAAGTGGGTTAACAGAGTGAGGTAGTGAGAGCAAGTCTTTCAAGAGAATCAGATCAATGATCAGCGCCTTCATTCATCTTCGAAGATTCCGTAAGTTTCCTGTATAAAAATATACAAACTATGAACCACCAGCCACGTGGACTCAGAACACTGACCGGGAGCTTGAATCAGCCCAACACCGAGAAGGCTCATGACCCGAAGCAGAGGACCTGACAGCCGGCCCGGCTGGACTTGGCAGAAATCGCCCTCTTTTCACATGCAGAGAACACACCGGCCGCAACCCTCGGGAGGAGAAACTCCAGAGGGACCGGGGCTCTGCAAGTCGAACAGAATCCTGACTCATCCCGGGGAGGTGGCAACAGGGACAGACCTAAAGGAGTTATTGTGTTTTTTATGACATGTTTGGATAGAGAAGAACACGTACAAAGATAGAAGGAGGGCACAGTACCAAGGACAAGTTGAGAAGAGTGACACATTTCTGTGAGAACAGTGCCTGGCTTGAGCTGAGGCTTGCAAAAAAAAAAAAAAAAAAAAAAAATGAAGGTGGTGGTAGTGGGTTATTTTTAGTTATGATTAAAAACTAGACTTAGGAATCATGGTAGCATGTTAAGGGAACACAGAGAAAGTAAGATGTCCCAATCCCTGACTAGCCTCGCTAAAAAGGCAACACGGTCTTGACTAGAAAGATGAAAAACAGCCTCAATGGAAGAGCACGGGACCTGAAGGAGGGTGGGGGGCTGTGTCCTCTTAGCCACTTGAAATCCGCATCTCAGGGCTCTGCAGCCTCCCATCCCAGGCCCCAGGACAAACCCACAGAAAGGATAACAGAGCCGATGTATTTAATCCCTGAAAAAACAACTGGAGGCTGGGAGGGCTCCAAAAGATTGTTGTCAGCAGATGTCCCAATTCACCCAGGGGGAAAAGACACCGTTCCCACTATACAGACCAACAGCCTGGCAAGATTGTAATTAAAATGTAATTTAGAGAAGGTTTTTAAGCCCTTCGAAAAGGATGGGTATTGAGAACGAACACAGGTTTGAGAAAAACAGACCAAATCACTTTATTGACTTAACCGCCCCCCCCCCCAATGGGCCAGCTAATAATGCAGGCAGGTAACGTGTATCTTGACATCAAAAAAGAAAACAATATTGGCTGTGTATCTGTTTAGTCCCTGACAACCCCGGCTGCGGGATGACTGGGCTCCTGGCTCCCTACAGCGGGGCTTTGGCCGTTCTGGAGCCTGGCATACCATCTCAAGCTGTTTGTCCTTCATCACTCAGTGCAAGTGGCACGTCCTCTGGGAAGCTTCCTCCTCTGCCCAGGATCGTTTAGAAGTCCCCGCTCTAGTCTGGTGGCTTGCGTCCTCCCGCATTCACATGTTGGAATCCTAGTGTCTAACGGGACGGGACGGTGGTGGAAGGGAGGGGCTTTGGGAGGTGATCAGGTCATGAGGGGGGAGTCCTCCCGAATGGGATCAGTGCTCCCATGAAAGAGACCCCACAGAGCTCCCTAGCCCTTCTGCCACGTGAGGACACCACATGGAGGTACAAGGAGAGGTCTGTGACCGGGAAGGGGGCCCTCACCCGGCCATGCGGGCACCCCAGTCTGACTTCCTGCCTCCAGAACGCTGAGCAATACGTTTCTGCTGTTTACAAGCCACCGAGTCTGTGGCATTTTGTTACAGCAGCCTGAACAGACTAAGACAGTCCCTTCTCCGTGCCCACCAAGCACGCTGGGCACGCTGCTATGGCAGAGCTCTCCCCCCAGGTACGACAGACAGCTTCCATCTCTGCCTCCCTCCGGGCCTGCAGGCTCCTGAAGGCGTTTGTGCTCCCAAAGTCCGGCACCGTGCCAGGCACACGGGGGACCCACAACACGTGGTGATTGTTTGCACCAGTTTTGCAGAGAGGTTCAAGGTCAACCTGAAGGGAGTTGTTGCTCACTGCATTCCGTAGGCTTCTCCAGGTCTAGACTTGATCAGTGACTTGGAGGAATAGTATACTTTCAGAGACTATAAAGCTGGCCGAGGAAGATGATTAGATAAAAGGCTCAAGGTTCACGATCGAACAGTGTACAGGCTGGCCATAAAGCCTGCAAATGCAGATTACTCTTTTTTTTTAAAGATTTTATTTATTTATATGACAGAGAGACAGCCAGTGAGAGAGGGAACATAGCAGGGGAGTGGGAGAGAAAGAAGCAGGCTCCCAGCGGAGAAGCCCGATGTGGGGCTCGATCCCGGAACGCCAGGATCACTCCCTGAGCCCGAGGCAGACGCTTAACGACTGCGCTACCCAGGCGCCCCCAGATTACTTTTTTATATAGATTTCTTTTTCTTGATAGTTGTGTGGCATGCTAAAGGCGTATTTTGTTTGTTTTGTTTTGGGGTGAAAATCAGAGACAGATCACCTGAGACAATGCGCAACAGAGGAATATGCAGGTGCCGATGGAAATGTGGCATTAATGCACCATATTCCTTGCAATTTTGTACGGTGCTCTGAGCTACGCACTGCTCGTGAAGGGGATACACTGCCCAGATCATGTGAGGTCACCGACCACATGGTACAGTATAATGTAAGATCGGCAAGCCGTTCATTATGTCTGTTCTTCTGTTTCTACTCTTTGTGGCTACTCTGCAGAAAATCAACTGACAACCAACAATAAAATTTTAATAGAAATATTCATGAAGCTTTATATGAGGTCTCAAAAAAGTCAACTGGCTGTCTACAGCATGGGGACCATCTGGCTTCATTTATCCATCCGCACCCCCTTGAATCCATCCAACCACACTAAGCGCTCGCTGGGTGCTAAATACAAGAAGGCACAGATTTAGTGGGCAATAAACACTGCCTTCCCTGAGCTGGTGGCAGTAGAGGAAAATGGATAATAAGTAAGCAAACGAAATAATTTCATATGTTGATGAGGACTCTGAATACAATGAAACAATGTACGATGGGGATGAGGGACAACTTTGGATTGGGGGCAGCTGTGGAGACGCATCTCTGAAGCCGGAAGGACATTTATATAAAGAAGAGCCTGGTGGTGCTGGGTTGGTCATTAGCTCGAAGTGAGTCTAGGATGTGCTGTGACTGTTGAAAATGAACTGAAGCTCGGGTCATATTAATAGGAGCAGAGCGATGAGAGCAAGGGCAGTGACAGTCCTACTGCCTCTGTAACAGTCACACCATTTCTAGACCCACTACCCCGGCTGCAAATGCTATATATTTTAAGAGAGTCATGGAGTGTATCCAGAAGAGGGGTCTAGAAAACACATGAGGTGAGGTTGAGAGAAGGTGGGGAGTTTAGTTTGCAGTTTAAACTCATCTTTAAAATAGCCGAAGATTCAAGATGTCCAGAAGAGAATGAGCCCATGCCTTGCGGTTTTAGGAGTTCACACCTGAACTGCTGAGAAGACAGCACAGTGTAGCTCAAAAGAGGGGAGATGTCTCTAACCGAATTAGTGCTTTACAGAAATGGGAGAGGCTTTCTGAAGCAGCGAGCCCTCCACCCCAGAAGTGTTCGAGTAGAGACTGGGTAACCTCTGTTAAAGATAAGGGATCCCCATGTTGGGTAAAAGATTTCCTTCGAGTCACATCCTTGGGAATGGGGTACAGTTTTGTTTCTTTGGGTGAGAGATCTTGGAAACCTCGGAAGGCCTGCCTTGTTAGAAGTGACCTCACTTCCCCTCACTTACCACTATTTTCAAGACCCAACCCGTGGGGACCAGGAATTACTCCCAATAACAGGTCAACTAGAAACAAACGCACGATCCTTTGCTCAAGCCTCCCCTGAGTGCGTGTGTGCTTGCACGTGAGTGTAAGCAACGCTCTCTGCCCTCACCACCTTCCAGTATGAGGTGACTGTACGTTGAGGCTCAGGTCAAAGGCTCAGTTCTATCCAGGAGCTCTAAGTGGTATTTCCTCTTAAGGCAGAAAGCCTCTCCCTTTCTCTGGAATCTGGATCTATCTTGGGCAGACAGGTGCTCCTGTTCTAACTGCCCTTTTTAGGCTATGTTTAACTGAACACTCAAGCGTACACAGACAATTGAATCGCTCAGGGTAATCGCGTTACGAGCAGGACTTGATAGTACATCAGTTCTGTCTCTACTCGTATTTGCTCCGCTGGACTAGAGACCAAATCAAACCTGCTAAGATGAGGGCTTCAGGCAGTGATTAACTTCAATCCCAGACCAATATATTTTTTCATCTATTTACTTGGGAAGCGTGTTTTTGAAGGACAGAGAGGAACATGGGCTGTGAGATCAGCAAAAAACCCATACCTGAGCCACAGACGACAAACACAAACAGTGCCAACAGCCATGGTCCCACGGGGTATTTCTCTTCCTGTGGCCTCTGAAAGGGAATGGGGGAAGTAAGATTAGGTTCAGTGATTCAGGAAACTTTTGTGGGCGATTACTAGACGCTTCTAAAGGCAGGGGATGCCACGGTGAGTCAGACGGATCCAGTCTCAATGCCTGGTGGATGGATGAAAAAAGCCAATTGTAAAGGGTCCAGACAGGTATGAAAAGATTCGTCAATACTCCTGTAACTCAGTGAACTCGGTGTTGAAGTCACACTGTAGGCCAGGCTCTCTCCCAGGCAATCGACAGCCCGTCTCCACCACTCACAGCTGCGCGCAAGGCAAATTATTATCTCCACTTTGTAGCTGGGAGACGGACACCCGAAGTTTGTTCACTTGAGCAAGGGCTGGGATGGAGGTCTGCCCCAGTAGAGAACCTGGGTGTTTTCCATGAATAGAGTCATCTTTCATTCCCCGAATCTGTGGATTCCAAGTAAGGTCACAGAACAGCCACTTTCTCAAAACCTTCTACGTGCCAAAAAAAATTGGCAAGTCGGTGCCGTGGAAATCCTTGGACTGGCCAAAGCACCGCAGGACCGTGAGTGGATACGCGAAGGAAGCAGCATTTTGTAATAAAGCTCCTGAACCTCAGCAAAGCTTGCCCTTGGGCGAAATCTCCGCGTTCCCTGGGGAGTGGAAGGGCACTCTGGTGCCCACACGAACCCAGAGCCCTGCGCACCTCTGCTCCCCTCAAACCGTTAGCACAGACGTAGTAAGAACGACCATCCACAACCCCTCTGGGTCTCTTTGCAGGCAGGGCTTGGTCCTTAAAATCTAATCGATCAATGGAAAAACTATTTTTGGATAGAAGCATCTAAAAAAAGCGGTGAATTTCTCAAATAAAAAGGGAGAAGTTGGCGTGAAAAAAATAAAGAACTCCCTAACGTTTCCTTTGTGTGTGAGCCAAAACCAAGCCATCACCAATGTAAATTAGAGAACTCATTTTATGGTCGCTAAGGCAACAATGCTCTGGTTCTCAGCGCACCTGTTACATTCTGAGAGAGCCTCCTCTCCTCTACCTCAAGTGGGCTCACTGACCACTCCTATTTCGCCGTGTGCTTTTTCTTGATGGCACCTATCACAGCTTGTATCTGTTTACTGTCATGATGCCGTGGGTGCTGTCTGTCCCTCCGCCAGACTATGGGCTCAGAGGGCAGGCACCGTGTCTCTTTCCCGTGACAATGCACGGCAGAGCCTGGCAGAGGGCTTAAACATAGCAGGTGCTTAATACGTGGTCACCGAAGAATGAACAAGCATACAAACTTCATTAAATTTGATTTCTTAGGTCAAGTAGAGTAGAGACAGGGTCTAGGAAGGATATCGTCTTTTTTTTAAATACATACTTCCTAACTGGTGATAGGGTTGTCCCTGCCTCTCTCTTACTAGGGAAGTACAGGTTAAATTGCTAATGGCAGGTAGACGCTTAGATGAAAACCCCTCAGTGCTCTGTCCTTGACGAGCTTGTATCTAACACCGCTCCTGCAGGAACCAAGCACACTGCAAGGGAACAGGTGGCCTCTCCGGACCAGACAAGGACGAAATCAGTCTTACGCAGCTGCATAACTGTACCCAGGACTGTTCCCGCGTCGTTCTTGGGCCCTTAACACCAGATCAAGGGCAGATCAAGCAAACAATCGAAATATGAAATAAAGTGACCCGAACAGAGTGTGGCACTTACCCCTCCCCACCCTCTTTCACTAGCGCCCTAACGATCTGTCACAGCTGACCAGAAACCAGCTCTGTTGCTCTCATCCCATGGACGCCATATAAAAAGTTCACTTAGCTCTATCTCCAGCGAAGCCAACAAGTGGATTCAGGAGCCTTGTAAATGAATTACTGGTCTAGCGCGGATACCAAATGGAGTCCATTATTTTTCCTTTGCAGGAAACACATATTATCAACAGGCAGAGCTCGGACTATATAACACAAAAATCTGTTGGATGACATTTTCCAGTGAATCAATATTCTCTGGGGATTTTCAGAGCTCACGAACAGCAATATATCCTTTTTCTGAGCGCTTAAAATTCCTCTTTTTTGGAAGCAGGACCCAGCACAATCCCATTGGAACAATGTGCCTAATCCTGAATCCATCGTTGGGAAAGGTAAGAAAAGCAGTAGAATCCTGCAAATGACACGGTTCATTTCAAGCAGGAGTTTGCTACTTCCTGAGGCTTCGGAATGTCAGGGGCTGGCTTTCCCTGTGATTATATACCAGCAGGGTAACTCCGAACTCAGAAATTTAAATCCCCTTCGTTCTGGAGAAGTTACTACTGTGTAATCACAAAATGATTATTCTATTTCTTTGTTTCCTGGATTTATCCAAGATAAATCTGGGAGAATAATATTCACTCCACAGCCATTAGCTAAGGAAATACTGAAGGATCTGCATAGAACTGAAGGGGTTTATTTCTGAATGATTATTCCGAATTTACAGTTAGAATCTGTTCATATGTCCCCAATTTCATCCGGAACAGGTTATCCCTTGCAAGTTACTTCGTTCAAAGTACAATTGTGTTTGATCTGTAATTAGGAAAATGAGATTTAGGGTTTAAAGTGAAAGAAAATTTCATTTTTCTTTTTGGACACTCCATTTACAATAAAGTTAACCAAAGAGCCCTTCTAACCACCTGACAATAAACAGAGATCATGGCTTGGTTTGGAAAACTTTCATTACAAATGTAATAGGGCCATTTGAACACCCTCATAGGTGCCAGGCACTTCTGAGGAGCCCACTCCATGGTCTATCAGAACCTATTAAAATTCACTCACATCATAGATTAAACAAATCTGAATGTAGCTCTGAAAGTTTAGTTGAGTTGAAATGAAGGTAAGTACATTTTCTAGGTATTTAAGCGTTTTCCTCCAATTTTTAAATTTTCTTTTATTTTGAAGACAGTAACTTTTTCTTTCCCCTAGGTCTCAAACACCTTCTAATGGCCTTGAAAAGCTAGAGGTGGAAGACATTGAGTTTACCAAGCCTAATGGATATATTGGCTCTGCAGATCAGTTCCCAAGTTGCTACTTTTGCAGGTGATACTTGCCAACTGAGTTCAGTTAATAACTTTCTCAGTTCTTTAGTTTTTCTTTTTTTTTTTAAGATTTTATTTATTTATTTGACAGAGAGAGAGAGACAGGTAGCGAGAGAGGAAACACAAGCAGGGGGAGTGGGAGAGGAAGAAGCAGGCTCCCAGTGGAGGACCCTGATGTGGGGCTCGATCCCAGGACCCCGGCATCACACCCTGAGCCGAAGGCAGACGCTCAACGACTGAGCCACCCAGGCACCCATCAGTTCTTTAGTTTCTTGGTCCATTAAAAAGAACCACACACCTAGAGATTCTCAGTACATCAGCTAAGCTGTATGATATCTAGGACGAAGTGATCTCCTAGGAATATAAAACCCCGAGTGCTTTAACATCAATTAAAATTTGTTTTTCAAGGTCAATTTGGACAGCAAGGTATGTTTTTGTGAGTAAAAGCAAATAGGGAAAACAGATCTATGTGCAAAGTGGTTCTGATTCAATGGCATATTTGCGTTTTACTGCTCAGTCACAGCGACATGATCTAACACCCAATGAGAGACCGTCAAGCGTAGCTTAAGTCTGGAGCTGTGTATGAAGCTCTGGATCCAGCGGAGTTGGAACCTAAGACTTCTCTGCCATAGTACTGCTCAGTTTTGTAGGAATTCTGCTGTGTTGATTGCAGCGCTAGCTTTTTGCTCACTCAAATCCGCATCATTTCTTTGGCTAACAGGAGTCGCCTCATCAGGTCTGCAAGCTTTTCCAGCCAAACCCCAAGCTTCAGCTGGACTTTGGTTAAGTGTCTAGGATAAAAGATTCCAGGCGCCTTGGCTCACAGACTTGGAGACCAACACTGCCCAACAACTCATCCCAGGCATGTCTCTGAATGTGCAAAATCACGGGCCTGGCATTTTCTCTTGAAGATACTCTGCTTTGCTAAAAGAACCCCCTGTGCATAAGGCCCAGATTTTATTTTAAAGTCCAGTTATAAAAGCTTTAATCTAGTCTCCGAAGTTCTGGATCATACCATCAGGATGAGCCAGAACTCACAGCGTGAACAAGAGTAATGTTGCATTTAAACTTCAGCCCAGTGGTGAGAGGCCTCACTAGGGAAGAGGCAAAGGGGAGAAAGGAGGATGGAGGGAAACATGGGTCTGAACCTCATTTCGCACTTTGAGCCCTTCTAACTTATACAAACCCACTACAAAGGGCTGGAGAGAAAACCTTATCCTTGTGGGTGTCTGTTGAGGGTGAAGCTCAGGGGTCAAAGCCCGGAAGGAGGTTTTGATAAGAGGCGTCCATTTACCTATTCATTCATTCATTCATTCATTCACCAAACGTTCTAGCACCTACTGGGTTCCGAGCCCCTTGTCACGCAGTTGGTCTAACTATTCCCTAAGGATGTGACTTTCCGTTTTTCCCAGAGACAAAGGCCCCATTCTCTCCTGGGGAGGCTCGGTGGTAGCCCCAGCAGCCACTCCCAGAGGGGCCACCACCACCCCGGCCCTCGCCGCCCACCCGAGCACCGCGAGGTCCTCTCGTCCCCGAGCCGGGCTCTCAGCGCCCACTCTGCGGGACCCGGCGGGAGGGGCGGGCGGGGGCCGGGGCCGGGGCCGGGGAGCGGGGCCCTGCGCCTGCCACCCGCCCGGCCGGCCCCGCCCCAGCCCGCCCTGCCCCGCTCGGCCCGGTCGGCGCCGCCCCCGCCTTACCAGGGTTTTGGCTACGTTCCCCCTCTGGGTGATGTTTTTGCTGTGCTTCTCGTTGGCCATCCGGATCCGCTGTTTGGCCACCATGGCTTGGGCTCGAGGAAAAGCTCTCGATTCCCACCTGCAAGAATCCCCCCGCGTTAGACCCCCGACAGGGCCGCGCGTCCCGCCCGCTGCGGGCGCTGCAGGTGGTAAGGCGCGGCCCCCGAGTCCCGCGCGCCCCGCTCCCCTGCCCCCAATGAGCCGGCTCCAGAGAGAGGCCAGAGCCCGGACGGAAGTAATCTTTCATCTCAGGAAACCCTCTCCTACTTCCTCGCCATCCTTCCGGTCCCCCCTGCTACCTAACCAGCGCGGCCCCGAGGCTGGCGCTGCCGCGCGTCCTCCCCGCACTGGGCGGCCAGAGCGCAGCACGCGGAGCCGCTCGGCCCGGGCCCCAGCCGCCGGGTCGGGATCCCGGGACCGAACGCGGCGGGGCCGAGGGTTCCGGCGGGCCCCCGGCTTTGTGCGCTCATAGGGGCGGGGGCGCCACTGCTCCGGGACTCCAGGGCCGGTGACCCACCGAGGCCCGGGGCCCGGATTGGAGCGGCCGCGCTTTAAGCCAGGTCGTGCGGTTTCCCCTGCACCGCTGACTCCAGGCCGAGAGTGCACTGGAGACGGCGGCTGGTGGGCCTAGGGGGGTCCTCAAAAGACAAGTAGAACCAGGGCAAGGCTGGGCCCATGCTGTTGGGGGACAGTCCAGAGAATCTCCCCTCAGGTGTTTGGAGACGGGCCCTGCGCGAGGGAAACCCATTGCAGGACCTTTCTCAAGTACTGCAGAAAGGGCTGGAACTTCCCGAGGATGGGATAAGTGGGATGGAGTTGGGGTAGGTCATCTTGCCTGGGTAGCTAAGGGGTTTACGAGGAGGAGGACTGCCAGCAACCCATCTGAGTGGAAAGTGGAGGAAGGCTGCCGGGCTGAAGCCCAGCCAGATTTGACCATCACTACCCTAAGTTGGGTGGCTTTGACCGGCTTTGGCTCCCCACCGGCCTGGGGCAGTTTGAACCTCCTCCAGCCACTCTTGTCCCGAGGGATGTGAACTGGGCGTTCCTTGCACTAGAGGCATAAAAACGGGAGTGTATGTGACTCACAGACCCTGGTGTCAGGGCCCTACACATGGCTTCTTCCGGGGCAAGGGGAAGGGGTTCAGTCCCTCACTTTTCCTTGTGCTGCATGACTTAAAGTGAGCTCTTAGAAGCTCAGAAGAGTGGAGAAGGGAAACATCAGCCTGGAAGATTTGGGGCGGTGGGAAACGGTGGGGAACAACTGGGGTATTAGACTTTCGCTACCGCACCCTGGGCCTTCCCTTGCAGGTATCCATAGGGTTCTGTGTGGATAGAATTTCCTGATGTCAGTAGGAATTTAGAGAGAGCTCCTTCTTGCTTTCAAGGGCTCTTTACTAAGCTTGTCCTCACCCTCCTCCCCATATGCCGTCGTTCACACTTTAATATAGACAGTCTGGGGGCTGCTTTTGGTAACCCAGAAGAAGACAGAATCCACCCAGCATCGTTTAGTAAGTCTGGGTCATTACTTGTTCTACTCTGAAGGTCGGTTAAGTTTCCAAACTAGTTTCCACCAACATCACCACCACTATTACAGGACCACAAACCAAGCAGGCCCATTTTAAGCAAGACTTGTGCCTTTAGTAATGATTAGCTCTTTCGGTGGGGAGAACAGAGAGGGCCACCCCTGCCTCCGGGACACGTGCTGAGCCTTGCCACAGTATGAGGCCCGGAAAGTGCCTCTCCCTGAGTCACCTTTCTCAGGTCTTGCCCAAGTGCCTGGTAGAAGGTGGATTCCTGCCTGAGTTGAGTAGAGGCCTGACTCTGAGGAACAGTAAGGGAAAGATACATAGATGGTTGTCCCTTTGGGCCTGCCAGCAGAAACGTGTTCTTAACGGAGAGAAGCCTGCCTTCCCACAGGCTCAGGTGAGCCCTCCATTCAGTAAAAAGTTCTTTCTTGACCCCTGATTCCTGCTTGATAGTGGCTAATTTTACTCCTTTTTCTGGCTACGCTTCACTTTTACATCATTTTAAATTTGTTCGTTTTAATTATACATAGCCTGAGTACTCAGCAGTCGACATGCAAACAGAAACAGGGTATACAGTGAAAACTAAAGGTTTTTCTCTGCCTCCCTCACTAATAATGCCCATGGGTCCTAGGTTACCCTTCCAGTGTGTTTTATTCATATGTATAGCTGCCGGTATATTTCCTTTCTAAAAACAAGCAAAATCATACTATACAAAGTACGCTGTCACTCACTCCTCTCTCTTACTTTATTGACCGTGCTATCACACCTACTTATAATTCATTTCTGCTTTTTCACACGTGCATAATAGCCCTTCGCGTGATTATACAGAATATATTGAATTATTGCTAGACAGTTACTTGCAGTGTGTATGTGCGTGTGTGTTTGCCTACAGTGCTTCGGTGCACGTCCCTACACATCTGCCTTTATGTGCTTGCGCAAGAGACAGCTGTGAGGGACATTGTGGCACCTTTTTAAGTCCCTTGGTAGAGAGGATGATGCTGGTTTGGGACGAGCCCACCTGCCGTGACTTCCTCTTTACCCGTCCATCCCATACCTGCCCTTTGCCCTCTGTAGGCAGGCCTGCCGGGTAGATTTCAGGCCTATTTCTTGCCTGAACATCAGCATTATTAGCCAGGAGAGGTTTTTCCCTTCCACCTTGGATTCTGTCCCTTCCTCTACTTGGCCTTCTGCCTGACATGAACTGGAAGTTGAGCTGGCTCATCCCAGAGGCCTTTCTGCAGGGAGGCTGGGGCCAGGGCCTGAAGCCGTGTCCCTGGGGAGTTCCAGAGTAACCACGGGGCTAAGAAGGAGCCAGACCTGTGGTCATCTTGCTTTCTGGAGGTGGGAGGACTTCGGGGAGGAGTGGAAACTTGATCAAGAGTTCAAAGTTCCCTTGGGTTGACTTGTGCTGGCCGCAGGAATTTTATAACACGCTGGTAGCATGCGGTGTTTATGCACAGCTTCTAAGATTGCCCCGGGGTAAGTAGCAGGAAGCGGCTAAATGTTTAAGATTTAATTTTGGCCAGTAATTTTTTCGACCTTTAGAGCAAGAATCCTACCAAGCCCTACCTACATTAATCAGGAGCCTGCGCCGCTTAGGTACGGGGGGCGCGACTGTAGACACTGGTCCTACCCATCTTCACAAATGGTGAGTTATCGAAGTGCACAGATGCTACACTGTGAAGTGCTGATGTGGTAGATGCCCGTCGTTTGTCTGTGGCTGACCAGCACGCCGATCTCTCTTCTATTTGGGGGACTCCCCCACTGTGTGAGGTAGGACCTCCTTTCCCACTGTGGGAGCCCAATGGGACACACAGGGCAGAGCTTGTTTCATCGTGCTTTGCATTATCACGCATCACGGCAGATATTATGGTTTTTACAAGCAAGGTTTCTGGGCACCCTGCATCGAGCAAGTCTATGGGTGCCTTTTTTCCAACAACATTTGCTTAGTTCAGGTCTCTGTGCTGCAGTTTGGCAGTTCTTGCAATATTCACACTTTTTCATTATTTTATCTGCTACGGTTATCTGTGATCATTGTGCACAACTCACCGAAAGCTCACGACTTAGCACGTTTTAGCAATGAAGTATTTTTAAAGTAAGGTGTGTGCATTTTTTTGGAGGTGATGCTGTGGCACACTTGATAGATTACAGGACAGTGTAAACATAACTTTGATATGCACTGGGAAACAAAAAAGTTCATTTGACTCACTTTATCCATTTTATTGTAGGAGCCCGGATGGAACCTGCGGTATCGCCGAGGTTTATTCCTGTACTTGGCTGGGGGGTGTGGCCCAGCTTGGCCAATCATCTGCTCCCTTTAGAACCTTGAATTTTGAACAAGCAGTACAAAAACCAAAAGACAAGTTAATGTTCACCCTGGTGGTGGGGTACCACAAGGTAAGCAGTATTCAGCGGTGGGGGGTGGTAGGGGTGGAGGGGGTGGGGGTGCGTTGGTAGAGCCCACTTGTTTCATGGTACCTGAAATTCTTAAACTCCTCTTCTGCTTCCATAAGCCAGAGTTTATTTGTGGTGTTTACGTCCAAGAACACTGACTCATGTGCATGAAAACAGACAAAAACCCAGACGGTCTTGCTTGGTCATTTCTCCTTCCAAATCTAGAATGATTGTCATGTCACTGCTTGAAGCCTTCAAACATTGTTAGCCAGTGGTCTTTTCTCACCAAGGGGGACTGAGTCTAGAGGCCTTGGTGACAAGTGTTGTGGGTGGCTGGTTCCCGAGTACAGATGGGGACGGTAGGCAGACCACCAGCTTGAATAAAGCCAGCAGATCACCAACACTTCAATACTTGCAGTTTCTTCTTCATCCAAATCATTTCCAGGACTGCCAGAGAAGAGAACAATTTGGCGGCTCTCAACATCGTCTCCTTTCGTACGTGTGATGTTCTGGTGCAAATGTTCACGAAGGGGTCTCAACAGTAGGCAGAGAAAAATGAGAAGACGGCTGACGGCCAACGTTATCTGCTGTATGCGTTGGAATCAACTCAATGCACTGGATTCTGATTTCGTGGAGTCATGCCACATTGTCACTGGAAGGAAACTCAGGCATTTGTTCAGTATTTATTGAGCATCTACTGTATGCCAGGCACTATTTTCAACGCCGAGAAGTCGATGATTGCTACAAGAACTTCTGCCTCTAGGGAGCTCGCAGTTGTGTGGAGGAGACAAAGAAGCAAACCTTGGGAGGCTGCCCTAATTTCATCAATGAGCTAAAGCCTAGGGATTGCCAAAGAAATTGTAGCAGAATTGAAGGCAGAATCGAGGCCTCTTGGCTTCCCATTCTCTCAAGGGAAACATTTACCAGGTACACTCGACAGGGAGCCAGGGTGACAGGGCTGAGCTTTGAGCAGCTCCTACGTGCACAGAAACTACATCACACACACACGCACACACACACACACACACACACACACACACACATGAGCACTTGTGCATGATAAACTCCATTTCCGACCTCCAAGGCTTGAATGTTGGTCCATAAGTGGTGGCCCAAACAGACTTTAACCATTACGATAACTATGTAATTCCTTGACCCCAGAGGTGATCAGATTAAGCCTTAAAATGCAAGATGTGATTACCCATCTCCACTCTGTAATTGGCTGGCCACATCTGTTATTAATAGCAGTCAAACCTTCATATCCCAAGGGGAAAGCACATACCCCGCGATAGTACTTTCCCTAGTGACTTCCCACGGCAGTTCACTCCCGGCTGAGGAGATGTGAGCTGCTTCCACACGTTGGAACCCCCCTGTTGGCTGTGCGTCGCTCGTGACCGTGCCCTTGCTAAGATTGCCACAGCGCTGTCAGGACAAAGCCACCTTGTTTCAGTTCAATTGGGTGCGTGTTTTTAATGGCTGGAAGAGTTTCCTGGCAGGGAAGAAACAACATCGGTGATAATATCAAACATTTCCTATGCACTTCCCGAAGAGCCAGACCTTGCCAAGTATTTTCCCTACACTTTCTCACTTCTTACACAACCCTATGAAGTACATGGACCCTGGGAACTGACAAATCCCGGGCCCTCCACTTACTACTTTTGTGATCTGTCTCTTTTCTAATCTATAAAATGGGAAAAGCAGTAATGCTTATTAGACACGATTGTTTTGAGATGTTATGTTAAAAGCACCGAGCACAGAGGTTGGACCCGTGGTCATCACATGATAAATGCCAGCTACCACTTTATCTCCATACACCATTGAGGCAACAGGTTTACGAACGTTATGTAACTTGCCCGAGGAAGGTCAAGACGATGAGCAAACAGCCCCCGCCTTCAGGTAGTTTGGAGTCTTCTTGCGGTTCTTAAATACTGCCCAACTGGTAGCTGCGGGTGAACACAAGAAACCACTGAATTGAGAGACAGGACTTGTGGACGATCTTTCCAGGTCATTTTTTTCTTTTTAATTATTTTAAAATTGGAAAAAAAAGATCAAGTACCATATCAAAGGCATATAGAGAAGAGTTGGTCTTTTTCATTCCTGACCTAAGTTCAAAGCAACCACTTTGTGTCTTTCTATGTAAATTCAAGCACATATGCAAATGCATTTTATACATGCATATATATATATGTTTATTTATATGTAATATATTTAAGCTCTTTACAAAATCCTTTTACTCCCCCTTTAAAAATCTCAAGTAGGACCATTTTATTCAATATGATCTGTTCCTTGTTTTTGTTTTTTTCACTTGCTAGTCTATCATTTAGGCTGATATACATCATTATATTGGATCTATTACATTCTTTTAAAATGGTTGCATGGGGGGCGCCTGGGTGGCACAGCGGTTAAGCGTCTGCCTTCGGCTCAGGGCGTGATTCCAGCGTTATGGGATCGAGCCCCACATCAGGCTCCTCCGCTGTGAGCCTGCTTCTTCCTCTCCCACTCCCCCTGCTTGTGTTCCCTCTCTCACTGGCTGTCTCTATCTCTGTTGAATAAATAAATAAAATCTTTAAAAAAAAATAAATAAAATAAAATGGTTGCATGGGATTCCACGGTATGGAGATATAATAATTGATTTAACCAACCTTTTACTGATGGATATTTAGAGTATTTCCAGGTTTTTTTTGATTTTTTTTTTTTTTTTTGCTACTGTGTATCTGTGAACAGCCTTGTATATGTGTTTTGCAAATATGCATGCATATATTTGTTGGAGAACTTCCTAGAAGTGTAATTACTGGATCCAAAGTTATGTGCATAAATGTGTAATGGATATTGCCAAATTACCCTCCAGAGAAGTTGTATCAATGTATACTTCTTCCATAATGTATATGAGCGTGTTCAGTCCATTATTTCTTAGTTGTATGGCATCGTGCAAACAATCCTGGTTAAGTAGCATTGCTTCTTTTTGTTTCTTTATATTTGCTAGTTAGATTGAGGGCTAGGCTAATGTGGCCGAGGTCGTGAATTTGTCCACTACGTAGTGAATGAGCTTTGCTGGCTCTTTGATCAGGGTTAGTTCTTTCCATGGCCTGTGAGTCCCAAGAGGGACTAGAGGAGAAAATGGACAGGCAGGCAATATTCTTGACCATTTCTGGATTTAAAGAGTGTATCTTTCTAACGGTGAATTATTGAAAGACTTAAATTTTTAAAAGTGATAATATTGCTCTGTTTTCTAAGCTTCATTATTCGTAGCGAGACATTTATATTCGGTATAATGCTCTAAACAATTTAGAGAAAGAGGGCTTATATTTATGAACAATCCTTCTTGCACAGAAATTACTTTTCATAAACTGTTAGCTCCTTCGTGGTGTAGACCACGGATGCTCTTCGTTGTATTCCTGGAGGCTGTGATGCCGGCAAACATTAGGTATTCAGTGGGTATTGAATGAAAGGATAGTGGAAAACTGCGAGGATTTGGGAGGGGGTTGGATATTAATTACAATAAATATCTATTCAGTGTTTTATCTGGTTTATATTTCACTCATTCAGAGTGCAAATCAACTTGTGTTAGGTGCACAAAACAGATTCATACTGAGTCGTGACCCTGGTTTCTTAAGAGAGATAACAATGTAAGCCCACGTTTAATTGCCTTTGTTGCTTCTCTTGGATCTAAATTAAAAGTTAAATTATACCATTTTAAATAACATTCATGTTTTCCTCATCCAATTCACTTACTCCTTTTTATAGTTATGGTTGTTGTTATTATTATTATTATTATTTATCTCTGCCGGGTCTGATTCAAAGAAAAGTCCAGCCTTTTCAATGACTGCATCCCAAAGTCACTTGAAAGGAGCTTCCTGAATGATCAGGAATGCTGTTGGCTTTTGTGAATGTCAGCACATTAAACCCAGGATGCCAGCTTCTGGAAACCTGTCCCATCTGATATACGTTACAAGGATTTCACAAAGAGCTCATTGGCAATGATATGTATGGATTAGTAAACCATCTGCGGAAGGCCCAGATGTTTGCGCGAGGCTGTTTGCACCGAAACCGTAGCAGCTTTCAATCACACCACGTCCCTGCCTGATCTTTGTCTGTGGAGGGCCCCGGGCCACGCTGGTGTCCTCAGCTTCCGCTGGGTGGAAATGCAAGCAAGCCAGGCAGGGGCTGCCCTCCCGTTGTTAAATATCAAAGTGCAATCTGAACCCGGATTAGGAGAGAGGGACAAGGAAGAGGAAGCTTTGCAGGGAATCCCTATTAGGGTCACTGTGAAAGCATTAGAACAACCATGTCACCTGGAAGTACAAGCCTGGGGCCACAGGCCTGGTCCCACACCCATGTGCACGTCCTTTTCATCCAGGAGCAGAAATCAAGAAAAAGCCAGTCTGGGGGAGGAAAGGAAGTGATTCAGAGCATTTGGCAATCATCATTAGCACTAAGCGGATTCGCAGGAATTCCTCGGAGCAAGATACTGGGTGGGTGGTTTAAGCTGCCCTTTGACCCCAGAGCCCTTCGTCCAAGTGTGACAAAATACCAGCAGAGAGTGACCAGAGCTGCACCATCACCCTCGGGTCAGGCCTAGGGGATGGTGTGAATTCTTTCTGACAGTTATGCCGAGAGTTCTATTGTCCAGTTTTCAAGGCGTTTTACAGGGCTTAATCAGTCAATCCCCACACCACTGTGGGGAGATAGGTCAATGTTATTATTATCATCCCAGGTTTACGGCTGAGAAACCAGCACACAGATGGTGACCGCTACTGAATTTCTCTGCGGGAGGGCCTTAGGGGTAACAATCTGCTCAGGAGAGGGATGGGGCGGGTGGTGGTAGGAGTGTGTCCTGAAGTCCTGCCTGCAAAAATTTTGTAGACAAATGAGAGAACCCCAGACTTGCCCGACTTGCATCCCTGGCACTCCCACTGGCCACAGTGATGGCCGTGACTTTGCCAGCGGGGGTTCTCCCAGGTACGCCAGTGGTGGCATCGGGTCGGGGTTCAGGTGGCCCGGGCTCTCTGCTCTTTGTCAGAGCTCCCCATTTCACAGCGCACGATCCCACCTCCTGCCTAGACTCGTGGACTCTGGGGTTGAAAAGGGCCTTGGAGATTATCTAGTCCAACTTCTCACTTAAAGGGGATACAAGGGAGATGCCAAAAAAGGAAAATTCATCCTGATGGGCGCCCTGTAACTGAGACAGGTCATTTTCATATGCAAAAACTTACCCAAAGAATTTGAGCATGTATGTGTGTGTGGTGGGGGGGTGGTTGGAGTTCATTTCTGTTCATTTCGATAACATGTAAGGCATGTAGTAAAAATAAACTACTTCTTTTGAACACGGCTAGTCATCATTCCATAGTAAAAGCCATAAACGGAGTTTGGCAATGTAAGGAACAAAGTCCAGAAGGAAGAAAATGTGACCGATCGGCTGAGGGCTTTGTTGCTCCTTTGTTCTGAAGGAACAAAAGTATGTTTCTTTCAGATCAATTGCAGTTAACATGGGTGTCTCTGTTTTAATAATAAAACTTCACAATTTTACTGGCAAGCCTGGTTCTCCAGGAAAGTCCCATGATTGTTTTCCACCTAAATGTCTTCCCTGGTCCCTTAGTGCCTTGATGCCCCTTGGGTGGATTATCTTTTGTCATAATTGGTATTCCGCGAGTGTATCCACATGGTTCGTATTTGCATGATCTGTGTTCTCTCTCTCTGGTCACCTTCCCTGCATTGCTGTTCACAGCATTTTGCACCGTTGACGTTTCAAAGGCCCTGACATGCAGGCAATGTAGTTCAGATCAGCAAAGTTGGCCTATGTTAAAAATAGGATCGCCTGAACGTGCAGCCCACATTTGGACTCCATGAGATAGAAAGAGCTGCACATTTATGTTGCTACCGTAGGTTGGACTTAAAAAACAATTCGTCTAGTTCATTCTGCTGCTCTGTTAATCTGAGAAGGAGGACCCTACTCAACTCTATCTACAGTAAACCACAACTGATTTTTTTTTTAAGGCTCTAAGATGCCTTTGTGCTCATGGCTCCGTGAAGAGCTCGTGCAAGGGCAAGGTCCACCTGGGTGTATCTCCCATGGCTAAGAATTCCAAGGAAGCAGAGCCCGTTCACCTGCCTGTGACCCGTATCTGCTCCTGCGGCTGCTTTCACTGACTTCCTGAGATGCTCAGACCTGAGCAGCCCATGGGAACCTCTCCGTGTGTGGCCATGTGGCTTTGTGGCCTCTGGGCTTGGTGTGGTCCACATCCTTCTGCTTTGCTCCAGTGAGCGTCAGGGAGAAGGTGTCATGTCACGACTGCTATTTTATCCTTTTCCTCCCCTGCCCAAACCCACAGAGTCTAATCAGTACCCAACAAGCTTTATTACAGACTTGGCTTTCCCAGTGACAACTTAATGAAAAGGGACCGTAACTCCCCTTCTTGTTTCTCTCCATCCATCCCTTTGACTTGGACTCCACCTCATAGGAACTCACTCCGACAAATGGTATGGTTGGCTTTCTCCGTCCCTGGCCTGTAGGGATCTGGAAATAATTGACTCGTCTGACACTTCTTTCCAGAGCTGAACTTGTCTAAGTCAAATTGTGGTTTCTTTGGCTTCATTGGCTATTTGTTTTCTTAGCTCTGAAATGTGCTTCCGCCTCACCGCCCCCTCCGTCCTGTGTATCTTGTTTATCCAACGTGGGCGGTTGCCAATTTAAAAGAAAGAAAATAACCGGGTAGGGCTCTGAATAGTTTAGGAGGGGGAGGAAGGGGACAGGAGGACAGAGAAAGAGGGACTGGGCCACTTGGAAAACTTTTGGCTGAATAGGGCCTTGTCAGCCAAGGATCGTGATAGATGTCTGCCCCTGTAGTCTACCCTAGACTGGCTAAGTGCTGTCTCACACCCAGAGAAGCCCTCTTGTGAAATAAAGATTTTTTTTTCCCTCCCATCGTCTACCAACTACCAATTCTTTATTAGTCATTTTCCTTAGGACTCACTTCTTCTTTCTTGGAAAGGATTTTCATTTTACTGTTATTTCAAGGGGCTGGGATGGTTTACCTTTTTAAAAAAATTGTGGGAAAATATACATATCAACAAATTTAACCATTTTAGAATGTACTATTCAGCGGCATCACCACTATTTCCAGAATTTTCTCATTATGCTAAACAGAAACTCTGTACCCACTAAACAAGAACTCCCCATCCTCCCTCTCCCCAGCCTCTGGTAACTTCTATTTCTGTCTCTATGAGTTTGCCTATTCTAGGTACTGAAATATGGTTTTGAAGTCTTAGTTTCCTTAAAGGCGTAATCATTGGCTCCAAGCCTCAATGTGCTTCTATTGGCTGGGGAATGACCATCTGGCAGGCTGTGTGGTTCCTTGAATAATCCAGGAACCGATGGCGCACCTGAACTACTCATACGATGGCTAGCGAACAGTTTGACTTTTCTTCATATTATGCTCTTCAAAAGCCTTAATGTCGGTCTCCCCTTCATTTATGATATTTTAAAAATAGTTTACTAAAAACTAGTTTGCCATAAAAAGGTGGCAGTTGCCCCAGTCACTGTTATTAGGAGAAGAGTCTAGATTCTAGGTTTTGAAACAAATTTCCTTTACTCCTTTTTTAAAATTGTGTGCGTGGGTGGCTCAGCCGGTTAAGCATCTGCCTTCAGCTCAGGTCATGATCCTGGGATCCTGGGATTGAGCCCCGTGTTGGGCTCCCTGCTCAGGACAGAGTCTGCTTCTCCCTTTCCCTCTGCGCTCCCCCTGCTTAGGCTCTCTTTCTCTCAAATCAATAAAATCTTTAAAAAAAATAAAATAAAATTCTGGCACAATAAACATAACATAAAATTTACCATTTTCACCATTTTTAAGTGTGCAGTTCTGTGGCATTAAGAACATTCCCATGGCTGTGCTCCAACTCGCTACTCACCTCCAGAACATCTGCATCTTTCCCCAAAACTCTGTGCCCATTAAAAACAATTCCACATCTCCCCCTTCCCCAGCCTCTGGTAACCACCATTCTACTTCCTGTCTTTATGAATTTGCCTTTCTAGGTGCTGCATATAATTCCCTTTAATTGACTCAATGTCTATAAATCCTGTTCAACTGCAGCGATGGGATTTCACATCAAGGGGAAAGGGAGTTGTTAAACTTCTGGACTTTATTTCAGGCATCTGTTTTCACACAGGTGGACTAGGAGAGATTTACAACCAGGTTCCTGGTTATAGATTGGCTTTTTGAGATTTCTTTAGAGTGATAAGGAAACCACTTTAACAAATGTCCATACTGGGTTAGTTTCTTCTTAGGAAATAGGAATCACATGTTTCTTTGGCTACAGGTGGGGGCTTGCAGATTTCTAAAAGGGAAATTACTTCCTCGAGGGACTGTTGACTTAGTTAACGGTGGTTGGAGGGTGGCCCCTGGGGCTCATTCAGAGCGCTTTCAAATTCCTTTGGGATAAGAGTATAAATAAAACTTATTCTTGTAGTATGGGAAAGAGAGCTTCCAGAACTGGAACGGGCCACTCAGGTAACCACCTCAATGTTGTGTTTAGAGAAGTTGTCACTATTTTTCATTTTTTGGTGAGAGAGAGGAAGGATAGAGGAAAAGATATGAGTTTGTTTTCTGCCATCTTGGTCCAGAAAGGATCAAGACAAAATGTGCGGACGTAATTAAAGATAAACAGAAGAGCAAGAGCACAGAACCATTTCTCTGTGTAGAATGCTCAGGACCCATGTTCCCCCGTGAAGCATTTTCTGTAACTTTTCTGTAACAATTCAGCCTGTAACTTTTCCTTCTCTGAAATCCTCCTGCTCTTTTCTGAGTCACTCAAACTGCAGTACGATTGCCTTAAAAAAATTCTTTACCCATGTTTAAAGCCTGACTTAGTTCCCAGTGGGACAGAGAGCAAGTTCATCGAGGACAAGAATCGGGTCTTCTGGAAGGTGTTTACCATTGCATCTGATCTTGGACAAGCTTTTATTAACCACTGAACATAGCCCTTTGCTCACAGGCAGCCATCATTCACAATTTCGTGAGACTGTTACGAGAAGGGAAAATATCTTTATTTGGCTTTCTAGGCTTTGTTTTTCTCACTTTTCATTCTTTGCCTACACCTTCCCTCTTTTCTCCTCCACACCTGCGAGAATTCCCTTTCTCCCTTCCGTGCTGCTTAAGGCGGGAGCCCAAGAGATTTCAAGGGCAATGGAAAAAATACTGAATTTGGAACCAGAAAATATGGGTTCAGGTTCTGAAACCCTACGTCCTCGGGAGGCTTTTGTGTTCTCATCGGTAAAGCTAAGCGTAACAATACTTCCTCTCCCAGGGGAACAGCTTGCTGTGGGAATAAGCATGGGACAGGTGGACAAGTGCGTGGTAACCTGTAAGGCTACGTAAGGATGTGGCTTTGGGGGCGTTTTGCCTGTGTTTGAACCTTGGCCATGTCACTTGAACTGTCTGTGTCTCAGATTCCCAATCTGTAGAACAGAAATGATAATATCTGCTTCACAGGTTTGCTCTAAGACTCCAACAGTCTTAATATGTGTGTAGACATGGAGTAAGCCCCATGTGAAATGATGATGATGGTTATGTAATAATCAAGAGCTATTATTACTGAAAGCAGATAAATTCTCATCTGAGGCTCCGTTTTATCATTTGTTCTTATCTCCCACCCCAGTCTGCAAGGTGTCTCCCCTTGGATAGTTTACTATCGTCGAATGTCTTAGCTTCAAATGGAGTATGTATCATTGCAATCCAAGCGTCCCCTAGACCTTCACTGCTGTTCCACACCACCCCTGCTGGTGAAGAAGTGCTTGGGTCCTAGCTACCCACGGTTGTACCTTCAGAGTCCTCCTTGACTCTGTTCTCCCCGCTCTCCTCCACGTCTGAGGCACCAACAGAGTGTGCTATTCAAACATACTCCGGTTCAGCTGAAAGAACTGGAGACATCTTTCGCTCTAAGAGGATACCAGGGGATCAAGTCAGTAGGGGACACAGGAGATTTGGTTTGAGAGCACCGACCACCGGACTCAGTTGGAAATCCTGTTGTCGTTCCTGTTGTTTCCCCAGCTTTAGGAGCGACGACCAACCAAGTGCCGTGCTTTGCAGGTTGTGAATCTCAATACGTCCTGCTCTGAAGCCTGTCATCACCTCTGGGCTTCGGTCAGGTCCCCCTGAACACGCACCATGCACCTCTATCAGATTAAATGTGGTGGAGCGTGTCGAAGGGTAGGGTGGCATTTACTCGTGCGATTATTTGATTAGCAGCTGGTGTCCCCTCCTGGGTGTAAACTCCATGAAGACAGATACCATATCTGCTATTAGCATTTTATCCCATGACCAAGAAGAAGGAAGGAAATGGTATCAGTAGACTGAATATATGAAAGATGGAACATACTAATATTAATAGGATTATACCAAGAGCCACTCAACATCCCATGGAAATTCCAGATTCCAAATCTTCAAACCCCATTTTAAAGACAAAACTTCAGGTCAAATTAAATTCAGATCAGAGTGTTTAAGGGGGGATAGGTTTAGAGTTCAAATCTTGAGTTTCTACTTACTAGCTGGGAGACCTGGGGCAAGTTACTTAACTTCTCTAAACCTCAACTTCACCAGTTGTAAAACCAACTTAATAGTACTTAATCTCCTCAGGTAGAGTACAACACTTGGTGCATAGCAGGTATTCAGTGAAAGGTAGGAATTATTTTTAACCGTTTGACTGGAGTTTCCACAGCGTACAAGTTCATCTCTCATATCATTCCTGCATGTGAAAATAATGACTTACTGACTAGCGATGGGCCACCAACACAAGCTCGTTGAAGATCAAAATCTCTACGTTAAAAACCTTTGGGATCTCACTTTCCTGGTTCAAAAATAAAAGCACAGATGTATTCTCAATTACGTATATCCTAATCCTATCTGAGCTGTATTTAAAAAATTCTACCCTGTGAGACACTTGCCACGTTTATGCCCGCATTTTTGAGGCACATTTCCATTTTGATGTGTTGTACTGCTGGCAGTTAGGCAGGATGGGAAATAAGATATCAAGTTGACATCTTGGATAGATAAAACTTCAGATTAACGGGGCAGGGGAATTCACTCAGTGCTATAAGGAAGTCCATCTTCTCATATGTGCCCAGAGACACAGGCAAATTGCCAGGCTGGGATGTGACCACGCGGCTTCTTTGGCTTTCGCGCGCTCACCACACACTGTCAAATGTTTTTAAAGAAATGATCGTGTGCATTCATACGTTGGAAAGAAGGAAAAAGAAAAGTAATTCAGCTGCTACTGCTTATGAAATAGGTTGAAAGGAGGATCAGAAGAGCAACAAATCTGGGGCGCCTGGGTGGCACAGTGGTTAAGCGTCTGCCTTCGGCTCAGGGCGTGATCCCGGCGTTATGGGATCGAGCCCCACATCGGGCTCCTCCGCTGGGAGCCTGCTTCTTCCTCTCCCACTCCCCCTGCTTGTGTTCCCTCTCTCGGGCTGTCTCTATCTCTGTCAAATAAATAAATAAAATCTTAAAAAAAAAAAAAGAAGAGCAGCAAATCTAATAAAATATTTGGCATATGAGCGCATTATCACAGATCACAGAATAAAATCTTTGTAAGAGGTTTCTTCCGGCCGCTCTTAGAGTTGACGGAACAGAAGTTAGACTGAGAATTGGAGCATCTGGGTTCAACTCTAGCTAGACTAGCTCTGTGATCTTAACAAACCACTTATTTCTAGGCCTCATTTGTTTGATTTGTAAAATGAGAATAATATAACAATATTTATTCTCTTAATTCATGAAATTGTTGTGACGATCACATTAAATGGATGAAAAATCTTTGAAAAATATAAAGCATAATATGTGTTCTTATTATACACATTTCTCCGGGGTTTACTCTTTATTTCCCAATTATGTTTTTTTTACTATTTCAAAAATTGTCCAAATTCCCTCTCATCTCTCAGAAATGCTTAGCGAATGCGTCCGTTGCTTATTGAAAAGATGAGCTTGGGGCTCTTTCACAATGGTTACTGTGCACATAACACTTTCTTCTGAGATGTCTGTCTGTCCTGCCGGCAGTCCTGCAGGAGATCCAGAAAGTAGGCTGAAGTACACTGACTGATTTTAGAGATACAATCTGTCTAGGGCCAGGAGGGAACCTGATTCTATGTCTGAGGAGGCTGGCATGACTGTTTAAAATGAGGTAAGTTCTTCTTAGCACTTTTCTTAGGGCTGGGAAAATAGATTAGCTAATAGCCTAATAATGTACTGATTTATCTTGATTTACACATAACTACTATTTGAAATACAAAGGTCAGGAACTACTACAATAGAACCAGAGACCCCATTGCTGTAACATATCTTTATGTGGTGGGCTTAAGAAATACCAAAGAAGGGGTGCCTGGGTGGTAGTCTGTTGAGTACCCTACTTGGTTTTGGCTGAGGTCATGATATCAAGGTGGTGATCTCAGGGTCGTGAGATCAAGCCCTGCATTGGGCTCCACAATCAGGGTGGAGTTTGCTTAAGACTCCCCTTCTCCCTCTGTGCTTTCCCCCCGCCATGGTCATGCTCTTGCTCAAATAAAAGAAAGAGAGAAAGAAAGAAAGAAGAAGAAATAATAAAAAAATTATCACCAGTTAAGGCTCCCCTAGTTTGGGCTGTCCCCTAGAATGTTACAGTAAACCTTGTCGTGTGTGGCTCCTTGGACGCACGGAGGGCGTTTCTTCTAGGGTTCCACACCTGGGGCGCCACAGCGTCGTGGGCATCTGCAACCTCATAAAACGTTCTGCAATGTTTGAATCGATTCACACTCCCACCGGTCGTGTAGGAGTATTCCCATTTCCCCCACACCTCCCATAACACTTGGTGTTGTCAAACTTTTCAAATCTTGCAAATCTGATGAGTGGGATGGTGTGAAGCCTCTCCTGAGGCTCTGCTCTCCTGAGGATCTCCTGAGGCTTCACACCATCCACCCTCCATCCTCACCTGAGTGTCCGAGGCAGACAGGCAGGGGGCGGGCAGGCCGGGGTGTGGCCGTGGTGTGTGTGGAAGAATGTCCTGCTCTGAGTCTGACGACTGCTTCTATACCCATGTCCTGTTAGTTGACAGGACTGCGCGTACATAGCAAACACTGACCCTAATTTTCTTAAGTGTAGGCTTCTTTCTGTTTATTGGTTGGTTACATTCAGGAGCCATTCTGCCCAGTGAACTTGTGGGACAGAAAATACTTCTAGCCAAAGGCCCTTGGCAGGAAACATTCTGCTTCCATGTCTCTGGAGAATCTATGTCGCACAGTGACGAAGTAGACATGGGAGCCATGACTTGCTGGCTGTGATGCTCCCGGAGCCTCTCCTCCTTAACGCTTCAAGTTCACCGAAGTGTTAGATCCTGGTAGTGTTGAGGAAACTGGGATTTGGGGCACACATTTGCTTAGATGATCTGGGCTAAGTTATGTCTCTCTGAGTTGCATTTCTTCGTCTGCAAAATGAGGACCGTGAGAACACCTGCCGCATTAGGTAGGACTAGGTGAGGTCATGTAGGCACACAGTAAGAGCTCATTACATGTTGGCGAATTGTGGTGATAACTCTCAGACTTATAACTGGGGTTACCGGTCACAGTAAACGACATGAGTGCCACGGGATTTGCACTGGTCTCCGAGTTCCCTATATAACGTACTGGGCCATTTGTATTTTTACCCTGAATAGAGATGGCAAAGTGGAGGGCCGAGGGAACGTATTTTATTTGACTTGTAAGATATTACTGTTTATTTTAATTTGATTCAACTTTTAAAAACTGGGAACTTTCAAATACATATCATGGGTTCTTGCTTCTCTTTAAAAATGGAAGCTCTGGGGGCACCTGGGGGGCTCTGTGCTCAGCGTGGCATCTGCTTGTCCCTCTCCCTAACCCCCACGCGCTCTCTATCTCAAATAAACAAATCAAATCGTTAAAAAAATTGAAGCTCTGGTAAAACTGGGTCAGGTGCCTATGCATTTAAGATAATCCCAAGAGGCCCTTCTCCATGGGGCACACTTTCTCCTGTTGGTCGTAGCCCCCATGCCGGCACACTGGATGTGTTTATTGACACCTCTGCCTGGCCCTGGCGGGGAGCTGAATTTCCATCTCCTGCTTTTGTGCTCGCCAGTCTTCAAGTTCCTTCATGCGGATTAAGCCATCGTTCTCCGAGCTTCCAGGGATGGGGGTGGGAAGGAGGGAAGAGAAGTAGGGCTTGGTGATGGGCCAGCTCAGGGCAGACATTTGTGCCCCACACTTTCCACACCCTGTATTATTTAATCTTCACAATAGCTGTGAGGTAAATGCTATTATCCTCAAGTACAAATTACAAAATACATACTACAAACGGTTAAGCAAGCTTGGTAAGTTGAATAACTTGCTCCGGGTCACGCCGCTACAAAAAGGCAGAGTTGGTATTTGAGGCCGGCCCTGTGGAGCTCCTCAGCCTTTTGTGTTTGTTATGTTGTGTCGAAGGAGAGGAAATTAGCTTATGGGCGGTTTTGGGGTCCATCCTGCTAAGGCTCCACCTTGATGTTCTGGCATTGTTACCGCTTCTTAGGTCTGCTCGTGGGGAGAGCTGGGGTGGGGTGGGGTGCACCTGTGTGAGCCCCAAAGCATTATTTACAAGTCCCTGATTGGGGCCACCTCTTCCTTCAGTGACCGGCTCTCCTGAAGGATCAAGGACCTCGCTACCTGTGCTGCTAACTCTTCAGGGATGAAGAGTTGACACTAACTCTTCTAACGCTTCTTTAAGCTTGTCTGTGCCCCAACATGATGGGAGGCAGGAGTTTCGAGCTTCAAGAGTCAGGCTACTTATTTACCTGGCTCAGACTTCCCAGCCCAGTTCTGGAAGTCAGAGAAAATGTTAGTCTGGGAGTTTGAGCAAGCGGAAGCAGGATGTGTTCCCTACTGGAGGTAATTGCAGCTGGCGGTGTAGTAAATGGTAATGAGGTAGGTGAGGTCACACAACAGAGATGCTCTGATTGGCTGAGGAATGTTTCTCTTACCTGGATAAATATTTTGCAGCGGTTACCTGGGTGAAAACCAGCTTCCTGTAAAGGCTTGATTTAAAAGCAACAACAACAACAAAGGCTCTTGCGGGCTGAGTGTTCTGTACTATAATCATTTCTCAACTAAGGATACCAACTCAACTTCCTGCAAAGGGAAGGTTCAAACACAATTCTCATTGGCCAAGGAATATTCCCAAGTGCGTAACTATTGCTCCATAGCTTCAAAGGTGAGAACCACTTGTTCCCTTGTTCTTCGAACAAAATTCACAGCTACAGAAACCTCCTTAAATTAAAAAAAAAAAAAAAAAAAAAAGTGCCATTGGATTTAGCCCTCACAGTTTAGTAGAAAGTCCTGTGTGTGGCCTTAGAAATCAGAAGACTTAATACCAACATCCTTGGTGAGAGAACTTAACTTTTTTTAGCCTTTGTTTTCACCCATATAAATAAGATGACAGTATGTCAATTACTACCGGGTGCTATGAAGTTCAAGTGAGATTATTGCTCAGTTCGTGCAACACATATTTACCGGGTGTTGACTATGTGCCAGGCACTACGCTGGTGCTGGGAACGAAAGATGGGAGGGTCCTTGAGCCTCAGATGCTCCCGGTTGACCGGGGACAGACTCTGTTCCATCTACTAAAGCATGGCCAGGACACCGAAGTCCATCCTGCGTGACAAGGGCCCACAGAAGGCCACGGCCCCAGCGTGGGATGGCAGTGGGTGGGGGCGGCACTGTTCTGGGTCTGGAAGGTGTACAGGCTCCACCAGGAGGGATGGTGAAAGGGGATGACAAGGTGGGGAAGAGCCCCTGGCTGTGGAGCGGCATGGGAGGTGACCCTCAGCATGAAGTGGGGCGCCAGGAAGCGGGGGCGGGCAGATGAAGCGGGGAGGTGGGAGAGCAGGGCAGGGTGGGTTTCCTGGTGGCGGTGAGGGGCCCCCGCTGAGGAAGGGATGTTGGCCGCTGTTGGCAGCAGGAGCAGACACTTCTGCCATCATCGGGTCATGCGGGCCAGTCCACGGCTTCTAGTCAATTATGTAAAGCGAACCTCCTCTGTACCTTGACCCCTGCGAAGTCGGCTCTTCTACGCAGTCAGGTGTCCATCCGAAGTCATTTCTCAGAGCCTCCCATCTGTCCTTCCGATCACACGCCCCCACCCGCCTTGGGCTCGTCCTCAGCCTGGATTTCTGCACGTTCCAGACCTCAGCATCCTCATTACAGGGTGTCATGGCATATTCCCCCTACTTTATGCCGTGGAGAAGTTCCAGGCCCTGGCCGAGGACTGCCTGTCGGACCATCCCTGGACTCAGCTGGACTTGGCGATTGTGTGGCCCGCCCATCCGTGTTCGTTCGCCTTGACGGGGGCTCCGCAGCGCAACCTTGGGGGGTCTTTGGTCTCACGAGGGAACGAGAGCCAGACCTCCCTGACATCAAGCCGCAGAAAGAGCCCACGGGTCCTTCTCTTTTCCTCTCCCTTCAGGGGTGCTAAGGCACTGGGCCCACTACCCTTCCCTGCCTCGATTGTTTGAACTGCTTAGGCAGGCCCGACTCCGACAGCCGCCGGCCCAGAGCGAGAAGCACAGCCTGCACTTCTGTGTCCAGAAAGCTCAGCAATGGCGCGAGCAAACTGGTAAAGAAAATACATTGTGTCTGCTTACCATGCAAAACAGCAACAGACCTTAAACATACGTGTAAGGTGGGCGTCTGCCTTCAGGGCCCTGGGATGGAACCCTGTGTCAGGCTCCCTGCTTGGGGGCGGGGGGGACCCTGCTTCTCCCTCTCCTCCCTGCTCGTGCTGTCTCTCTCTCAAATAAATAAATAAAATCTTTAAAAAAAAAAAAAACACGTAAGGCTATAGTTTTTACTTGACTGATAGTTGGCAAAATATTAAGGATGACTGAATTTAATTGTTAGAGTACATGTCTGGGTGATCTTTTGATGAGCTGGCAATGTTTGGATAAATAAGAAGTAGAGGCCTAAATCATAATAAATTATACAATTATGGCATACATTTTATTTTTCTTGCCTTATTTCAGCTCAACCACCCATGTTGTAGTCAAGATTTTCACATCACTTATCCTCACTTGATAATAAAGATATACAGGATTAAAATGCATTGTAATTATTTGAAGGTGATGAAGTAAATATTTTTATTTAAAAAATGAATTATATTGGGGCGCCTGGGTAGCTCAGTCGTTAAGCGTCTGCCTTCGGCTCAGGGCGTGATCCCGGAGTCCTGGGATCGAGCCCCACATCAGGCTCATACACTGGGAGCCTGCTTCCTCCTCTCCCACTCCCCCTGCTTGTGTTCCCTGTCTCACTGGCTGTCTCTCTCTCTGTCAAATGAATGAATAAAATCTTTTAAAAAAATAATGAATTAAATGTGAAAATTTGTACTTATTTTACATACATTTTTTAATAGTTATTTTTCTCCTAAAATAGTCACAGTTACCTTTTACAGTTAAGAGGCAAATTAAAATTAAGAGGCCCTTCTACTCAAAATGATTTAAATGGAGCTGAGTTTTTAATTTAATTTTTCAAATATTTGAGTCCCGTTAAATATTTTATGAAAAATAAATCTGTTCGTATTTCTAGTGTTAAATGTCTCTTTAGTTGCCAACATAAAGAATGGTCATCGTGGTTTATGTATGTCATGGGCATATTAATAAACACACAAATGTAAGCATAATATGAGCTGTTTAATATTGCAAAACGTTTTTCTGTCAGCATGTTGTGAGCGCCCTGCTAATTTGCAAGTACCTCCAGAAGGTGCACTGGAACACAGATGAGCCGTCTGGCACTACTGTGAGGCAATATTTAATTTATGTCATCCGTGCTCTCTGAAAGGAAGGTCTTGGCAAGTTAATTTGTCTTTTACCCTCATGCTTCTCTCACTCAAAAACGCCGGGCACTTTGAAGCAGTGTTCACCTCTGACTTTGGCAGTGGCTCGACCCACAAAACTTCACAGCATTTGGACGCAGCGGCCTCTGTTTCAAGGACAAAAGGGCAAGAGGAGTGGAGGCGTGATTCCCCGGGGCCCGAAGGGTGTTCGCTAGGAGAATGGTTTACTTACGAGAGAGAAGGTTTATAGTGACAGGTTATGCTGGGCCACCGACAAACGCCGGGTCTGCATAACAGATGACAGAGGGCCTGTGTATTTACCACATTTTTTGTTTGTGTTACATGTATTTATATCATGTAAAGCTTTCTAAAGCTTGGGACAAATACAACACACGATGTGTAGTGCAGCTTAAATTTCAGATAAACAATGCCCAACATTTTAGGACAAGTATAGCCTCAGAATTGCATGGGACATACTTATACTAAAAATTGTTCATTGTTTATCTGAAATTCAAAGTCAACTCAGCATCCTGTATTTATGTTTGCTAAACCTGGCCATCCTAGAGGCCAAGAGCGTACTCTCTCTTGCCCAGGACTCAAGGCAGTACTGAGCCACGAGGGTATTGTATGGAACACAGGAAACAGAAAAGCAGATCCCTCGATTCAGAACATCTCAGCTGGGACCCTTGAGGGAGGAGTGCTGAATACCCTTTCTACTATTGCCAAAGGTAAGTAGAATCAGATAGGTTTGTTTCCTACCAGGAATATCAGTGGGAAACCAGGAAATGAGTTCTTTCTCCCAAATATTTCTTTAATCATGAAGCCATAGAGTGTTTGTTTTTGGTTCATTTTTTCATAAAGCTTGAATAATCACCAGCTCTCCATTTATTTACTCATTTACCTGTAACATATTTGTCAAACCTTTCTAATTCCCTGGCATATTGTTGCTGTCAGAACAGCCCTAGGAGGTAGGTATTATAATCTCTATTTTACAGTGAAGCTCAGGGAAGTTAAATGAATTGCCTAAGATTGTTCACTTGGTAAGTTATGGAAGCGGGCTCTAAACCTGTGTTGTTTTGACTCCCACCTTCTGCGGAAGGGCAAGTGAGGGGTGGAAGAGAGAAGGGAGAAGCACTCATCGGTCTTTTGTGCCTGTTGGACTTTAGGCATCATCTTAAACACTTTACACTACTGACAATCTCTCTTGTTCAAGTCAGATTGAATTCTGACCTCTCAGAAAAAAAAGACATGGAAGAAATGCGGAATTGTTTCCATAAGGTAGAAACTGTAGTGCTTGGGGGGGAAAAGGTGTTTGATTATCCTAAAACTTATCTGGAAATGCAAAAGACCTAAAATTGCCAAAACAATTTTGAAACAGAAGAACAAAGTTGGAGGACCTAAACTATCTGATTTCAAAACTTACTGTCAAGGTACAGTAATCAAATACACGTGGCATTTGCATACGGATAGCACGTGGGGCAATGGTAGACACTGGAGTTCAGAAATAAACCCACACATTTGTGGTCAGTTGATTTTTGAAAAGGGTATAAAAGAGCAAGGATAGTCTTCTCAACAATGGAGTTAAGAACAGTCTTTTCAAAGTGGTACTGGAAAAATCAGATATCCATATGCAAAATAAACAACAGCAACAAATACGAAATATTTAGATCCTTACCTCATTCTATACACAAAAATTAACTCAAAATCGATCGCAAATCTAAATGTTAGAGCTCAAACTATAAAACCTTTAGAAAAAAATTATAGGAAAAAAATCTTTGCAACCTTGGGTTAGGCAAAAATGTCCTAAATATGACATTAAACATACAATCCATAAAAGAAAAAAGAAGGATAAAGTGGACTTTATCAGAATTAAGAACTTTGACAATTCGAATAACATTTCTAGGAGAATGAAAAGCAAACCACAGACGGAGAGAAAAGATTTGCAGATCATATGCTCTCATGAGGGGCTGACGTCCAGAGCATATAAGAACTTCTGCAACTCAACAATAAGACAAACTATCCTGTAAATAAATAGGCAAGATATGGAATAGACATTTTATCAAAGAAAACACATGAATGGCCAAAAAAAAAAAGTGCATGAAAAGATGCTTACCATGATCAATCATTACCTGCTAGAACGTTGGTAATCCCAAAGACTGACAATACCAAGTTTTGGAGAGAATGTGGAGAAACTGCAGCTCTCATACCTTGCTGGTAATAATGTAAAATGGTACCGCCACTTTGGGAAACAGTTTGGCTTTTTTTTTTTTTTTTTTTAAGATTTTTATTTATTTATTTGAGAGGGAGTGAGAGTGAGAGAGATCACACAGGGAGAGGGAGAAGCAGACTCACCGCTGAGCATGGAGCCTGATGTGGGACTCGATTCCCAGACTCTGAGACCATGACCTGAGCCGAAGGCAGATACTTGACCCACTGAACCACCCAGGTGCCCCCAATTCGGCTGTTTTTTAAAACTTAAACTTAGGGGCATGTGGCTGGCTCAGTTGGTAGAGTTTATGACCCTTGATCTCAGGGTCACGAGTTTGAGCCCCATGTTGGGCTTGGAGCCTATTAAAAAAACACAAAAAACAAACAAACAAAAAACCCCCTGAACATCAATTTACCTTACAACCCAGTGATTCTACTTCTAGGTTTCTACTCCAGAGACATGCTACTATCTATCCACACAAAGACTTGCACATGAATGCTCAGAACAGCATTATGCATAACAGCCCAAAGTCCAAATGTCCATCACCGGATGAACGGGCAAACCAAATATGATCTATTCGCACCGCGGAATACTGCTTGGCCTAAAAAGGCACGAACCACAAAAACGTGTAGCAACACGGGTGAAACTTCAAATGAAAGAAGCCAGAGACAGAAGACTCCGTGTTGCATGATTCAATTGATACGAAATTTCTAGAAAAGACAAAGCTACAGGCTGAGAGTGGGCCCGGGAGCGGGGATTAGCTGCACACAGGTGTGGGGAAGTTTCGGTGATAGGTCTGCACCAGACGCGGATTGAGGTGACGGTGCTACAGCTGTGTGGGTTGCGTCATAATCAAACTACACCAGGGTCAATTTCACAATATCTAAATTACATCTCAGTAAACCCTGAAAAAATACGTGTTGTGTTTAACACATTGTAAGTCATCTTACTCTGTGGGATACAGCTTTGCGCCCAGTACCTGACACGCCAGGACATTCCAACACTTTGCATTAGTAGTCCGGCGGCGACATCTTCGCAAGTGGATCAACCTGCTTGTGTGTCCTCCAATTGTGCTTAGGGATGTTCTGGACTCCCGAAGGGAAAGGGTGTACACGGTTTTCCAGACTTCTGCAGAAGAGGATTTCTTAAGATACCATATATGGAGAAGCGGAGGAGAAATCTCTCAAGGAAGCCACTGAACTCGTACGTCGTCTTCTCTTTATAACTGAAAAGAACGCCATTGGGTTCCAATTCGCCAGGGATGGAGTCACGGCCTTTGGCATTTGTGAGGGCCTTTGGGCCCAAGAAGAGAAGACTGCTCTTTGCACCTCTGCTTCAGCATGTGAAGACCTATTTCCCGCGGAAGGTTACAGAAGCAGCCCTGCAGCAACACAGAGTGTCCGTGACGCAGGCGGATTGCGGAGACACTCTGCAGTCCTTGAACCCCGGGAACAAAACGACAAAAGGCAGCACGAGTTGCTGTGGGGCTGGCGCCTCTGCTAGGATTCTGGTTCGCATCCCTTCTGGCCCGGAGCTGCTCTCAAACACCTTCCTGCGCCGGGGGCCCCTCTGCGGTCGGGGTAGGGGGACAGCAAGCCCTCCCCACGCCTCCCAGGTCCCGCACAGCAACCGCGGAGCGCCAGCTGAGGCTCGTCGCTGTGGGGCTGGGGACGGGCTGACCTCAGGCGTTGCTCAGGGCTGCCCTGAATTGCAGCTTGTACCCCCCCCCCCCGGGTCCCCAAGATACTGGGTGACACTCCGCCGAGTCTCACGCTGGCAGTTAAATGCTTCCTCCGTATCTTTTTCTCTAGCATTTATTGACCGAACCAACCCGCCCCCGGCCTGGAAGGGGGACTAGAAATGTTAGCAGATGGTATTCACGTGCCCATAGTGGCTCTCCGGGAGCGCTTGTCGCCCTTGTGACCCCCCACCCCCACCCCCATCACCCTGCGCGCGTCTCCAGAGAAGATGCTGTAACTGGTCTTCCCCATCCACCTGGGCCCGGCCCAGCACGGTGCCTGGCACTTAGTAGCTGTTGAATACACGTTGTTTTTGTTTTGCTCTGTTTTTTTCCCCCTAACAAATAAATGTTCACCAAGAAAAGCTCGAAGGCCTGGCTCAGAGAAATTGTGTGTTCTGTATTTTTGCATTTGACTTTCTTTCTAGTAAAAAGCAGCCAAAATCCTGAAGTTTCCGTTTGTTATCCCGTAAGTCTTAGGATGGTGAGCTGCATTTCTCACAACTTGGCTGGGTCAAATCATGAGGGACATTTTTCACAACTTGGCTGGGTCAAATCATGTGGTTTACGATTTTTAAAAAATTACACGAAAGGACCATTCGCCTCTCACTGTTGCTGGAATGTTTACAGCAGTATAACTTTTGCTCATACCCACTCTCCTGGGAGCGCAGTGTAGTCACAGGCATTACCTAATGCAGTCAGGTCTGGCGGGGAGAATGGAGGTACAGGAACCTCCATTGTCTGGAATGAAACCTCAGTAAGGTTCAGTGGTTTGCACAAGGACACACATGAGCCTAGAGGCCTTGATTTCCTGACTTTGGTTCACACATCTCTCCATTGCCTCTGGTCGTGTGTTAATGTTTCAAATCCGGAAAATGTGTGAAAGTGGCCAGTTGGCCTCTTTTAAGGTGAATATTTTTCTTTTCCAGTGTCTTTTTCATGTTTTAAACAACTTGGGTTCAAATAATTGATATAAAAACAAACCCACCAAAATAACCAACAATATTGCTCTGAAGCCAAGGTCACCCCTCACGTCAGGCTGGACAAGCTCAGAGCATGAAATTAAATGACCTCAAAAGCCCCATCATCTTCTAAGATTTCATGACTCCAGACTTGAGAACATCTCCAAATGAAATCTATCCTGATTTAAACAAATATATCCAACTCGCTTTCCAACGGCTGTCTCAGGATGTTTGCCCAGTGCGCTAATGGCCTTGGGAGGTCAGCCAGCCACTCTGGCTTCTGTTCTTTTGGGAAAAAGTGGTTCAGAGTTTTAAAAAACTACTATGTAATGTTGCAAGTCGCCTGGCTCACTCCATGCCTTTTTCCTTCCACTTTATTTGGTGGTTCATTCATTCACTTCCTCATCCATTCACCAAGCATTTCCTGAGTACCTGGCTTCTGGACACCAGGCTTCCTGTAGGGCCTGGAAAAGCACTTGGGCTCTGTCCTCAGGGATCTCACTATCCAGGGAGTGTATAGGTAATCATAATCCAAGATGATAAGTGCAATAACACTCGCGGAATATTTTAAGACCCCTGCAGAGTGGTACCTCAGTCAGCCTTGGGGTGGCCTGGGAAGAGGTCAGGAGGAATTCCTAGAAGAGGGGACGGCTCAAGGTCAGTATTCAGGTATGAGATACACATCGTGGAGAATGTGAGAGTAGATGGAGGGAAATGTGGTAGGATTGCCTGGCAGCACTGCGGGTCCTTTTGAGATTATTAATCATGGATTGGGACTGACAGAATGTTGTCTTCTAGCCATGTTTGGATGTGTGGATACAGGCTGGGAGTAGGTGGAGGGTAGGATCTTTCCAGGGCTTGGCGCTTCCACGTGAGTATGAAAGAGGGAAAAACAAGTGAAGATGGTAAGGGCTGGTCGTGCTTACGGCCAGTGCCCCTCAGCTGGGAAGAACGGGAGGGAGAGAGCGAGTGCGGCTGCCAGATGTTTGGAATCTGGGTTTGAGGGAGTGAGGCGGAAAGACAACGGGTGGAGGTTGGAGAGTGTGGTGCTTGAAAGTGAGAAGTGAGCAACTTACAGTTATAGGCAGTGACAAGATGGCGGGAACGGGGCCTATGGAGGAGAGGAACCCAAGGGACAGAGGGACCGGACGATATTGGATGGATTGTCTACTCTAGCCCAGATGTTAAAATCAGCTTCCTATCGCCGAGGTAACAAATTACCACAAATGTAGTGCTCTGAGCAGCACAAGTTGATTATCTGACTTTTCTGTAGAAAGCCAACACAAGTCTCATGAGGTAAATTCAAGGTGTTGGCAGGCCTGTGCTCCTTTCTGAAGGTTCCAGAGGAGACTCTGTTTCCCTGTCTTGTGCAGCTTCTAGAGGCCACCTGCATAGCCCTTGGCCTGTGGCCCCTCCTCCACTTCAAAGCTGGCCACAGCCGGCTGTGTCCTTCTCTCATGGTATCACTCTGCCCTCTCTGCTTCCCTCTTCCATTTGTAAGGACACTTGTGATTGGGCCCATCTGCACAACCCAGGATAATCTCCCTGTTTTAAGGTCAGCTCGTTAGCAATCTTAATTTCATCTACAACCTTAACTTTGCCATATGTGTTAGCCTGCTCGGGATCCCATCACAAAATCCCACAGACTGGGGTGCTTATACGACAGAAATTTATTTCTCAGAGTCCTGGACGCTTGAAGTCCAAGATCAAGATGTCGGCAGGTTTGGTTTCTCCTGAGGCCTCGCTCCTTGCCGTGCAGATGGCTGTTTCCTCCTAAGCTCTTTCCTTAGTGTGCATATCCCTGATGTCTCTCTGTGCCCAAATTTCCTCTTTTTGTAAGGATGCCATTTAGATTGGATTACAGCCCAACCTGAGTGCCTCATTTTAATGGAATCACCTCTTGAAAGCCCTATCTCCAAATACAGTCATTCTGAGGAGTAGAGGTTTGGGTCTTAACACAGGAATTTGGGGGAGATGCAATTCAGGCCCTATCATCAGGTAACAAATTTACAAGAATTAGGACATGGACAACTCTGTGCGTGTGTGTGTGTGTGTGTGTGTAGGAGAGGCATTCTTCTACGACAGGAGAAATGTTGAGGAGAATAACTATCCTCCCAGGGCTAGAACCCTGAAGGAGTGGGGAGGAGCCCAGGCTGCGTGCAGGTGACGCAACAAGGGGGGTTGGTCTGAGAGTTTGTGCATTAGACTCGCTGGGGTTTTGGGAGAAGCCGGAGGGGCCCTGAAGACCCCAGCCAGGCAGGGAACTTGGGGGGGGGTGTGTATGTGAGAAAGGGCTGCTGCTTGAGAGGGCTGCTGGGGAAGCGGCTTCCTTAGGAGGGAGCTAGGCATAGTTCGGACAAGAAGATGACAAGGGCTATCAGAAAGGAGGTTTAGATTTCTGTGTTTCACATCATGAAATCCGAGTGCACAAGGCAAGGGTTTGGTAGTGTAGGAAAAGGGTGAGACTGAGTCGGCGTGGGGGTGTACTGAACTGTCCAGGAGATGGGCATGGATGGGCGTGGGACATTGGATGTCCCATGGTGACTGATGAGAACAGAGATGTGAGACATCTTAATTACTACTCAGCCCTCCCCCAAACCCACTACCTTCAAAAAGCATTTCCCAAGCTGGCACTGATCTCATTTTTTCTCATTCTTTCTTTACTGAGCATATCATTTAGTTTGTACTTAATTTTTCTTTGTACTGTTAGACAGCGATATGGTTTGTCCACACAATTGGATTGTAGCCTCTTCTAGGGCAGGGACCATATTTGATTCCTCAGTAATGCCAAGAATAGTCCTGGGCATGTAGTTCAGATGCTCAATAGATAATGAAGTTCCCTATACGTTTTATTTTTAGACGGGGTAACAGGCAGGATACTTCCACCACCTTCCATGACTCCATTTTCTTTCTTCACAATGACTCAAGAATTTTGCTTAAAGTATAAAGTCCTCTTGTTTCCTTATAGATCCAAAATGGTGACTGACACTTCCTGAGCGCTCTCTTTGTGCGGGTGCCACGTTCCCAGCGTCATGTCATTGAATTTAATCCTCCCAACGACGGATGAGGCAGATACTTTCACTGCGTCATTTTACAGATGAGCAAACTGAGGTCTGGACAAGCTGAACAACGTTTCCTGAGATCAGGCAGTTGGAAGGTGGCGAAACCAGGTCTCAGACTCAGTTCTGTGTGAACCCAGAGCCTGTTCCTTCTGTATTTTGAGGGGCAGCGTGGTGGCGAGTGTCTGCTCTGTGGCTCTCTCTAGCTGAGGGAAGGATGACACCCGTTTTCTAGGCACCTCATTTTAAAACTATAGTTCAGTGAACTTCTTTCCTTAAAAAAAAAAAAAAGCAAAAAGGTGGATCAGTTTGCTCTTTTTGCAGGGGGGAGGGGCAGATTAAGGTGGAGGCAGAAATTCTGTCAGGGTGGAGACTATGTTCTGCCTCCACCATCTTTCTCTAGATTTTCCATTTCTTGCGCGTATCTAGAGAAGTTGCATTTCTGTGGGACTGGCCTGTTTGATCCAGTGCCCGAGGGAGAAACTGTTCCACACCATTCCAGGACGCAGCCCGATTCTCTCTGCAGGTCACAGAGTTTCAAGGCACGTCTATGCCGCCAGATCTGCGCTCGAAACGACCCGGGAGAGACGGCCTCCGGACCCCGAGACGGCCCGAGAAGCCAAGGCCGGGCGGTTTTGTGCTCGCCGTGGATTTCAGTGAATCCACCTGCTGCAAAACGAGTTCTGCCAGCTCACGGAAGTCTCCGCTTTGGACAAAGTGGGCCTCGGGCCTCGTGTTCTCCTCGGTGCCGCTTCGCTTGCTCCCTGTGGGGTTCCCGTCCCGCAGAACGCGGCTCCTGGGAGCCACGGCCCAACACTGTCCTCGGAGCCCCTCCGCGGCCGCGGCGTGCAGACACGGGCCTCTAGGGCTCTGTGCCGGCCGGGGTGGTGATGACGCTCTGGAGAAGCGTCCTTAGAGCTCCGTGTGGAAGCTCGGCCCCTGGGGTGGTTCTGATGGGCATGGGCTAGCCTGGGAACCGCAGGACTTGGTGATCCCGCCGCAAGTGCGTGGGCCCCGCTGGTGGTTCTCCAAGCTGGCGGGTGAGGAGACGATGGCGAGCCTCGGGCGCTTCGAAATCGGAGAGCGCCTGGGCCTTGTACTTGGAAAAAGTTCCCCGGAAGATTCTGATGTGTACTAAGGCTTGAGAACCACCGTTGGAAGCGGAACAGTAATTGTACGACAGCCAATGCAGTTGCGCGCGAGGGAGAGGCTGTGCTTATAAATGAGAATGTATTTCTGGACAGTGACCTTTTACAAAATCGTTTCTCATTACAGCTGGGAAGGAAGAAATAGAAAGTACCCAAGGTGCTGTCTTCTTACAAGGCAATCAGGAGAAAACCTAAATCATTGATAAGTGGAGTCACTGAGCAACCACTTGTCTGGCTAGGATGATAAAGGGACTTCAAATGAAAACTTCTAGGCCTAGGAAGAGAGCTTGAAGCCCCACTTCAAGAGCCGTTATTCACCTTCTTCTGCTTCTATTGTTACTGCTGGTAAGGGTACCTAGACGGCATCCTGATTAGGTTAGTAAAGAAATCGTAAACGATATTTCAGATGAAAGCTAAATCATTTATGCAAAAGGATACAACAGAAGACTGAAGTAAATAGTTCTTGATGAAGGACGACTGGGTAAACTAATTTTTAAAAAATACTTTATTTGACACACGGAGAGAGAGATCACAAGCAAGGAGGGAAAGGGAGAAGCCGACTTCCCACTGAGCAGGGAGCCTGATGGGGGACTTGATCCCAGGACCCTGGGATCATGACCTGAGCCAAAGGCACACGCTTCACTGACTGAGCCAGCCAGGCGCCCCCGGGTTAACTAATTTGTACTTGTGTGTGAAGTTTTGCTAAAGGACAGCTTTCTCAAAGAAATGGGCACCAACACAGCCTTAAGATAAGAGAACTGAATTTTGCAAGGGGAGCCATTCAGCCACTAGAAGCCGAACAGCTAATCCCGATCCAGGCTGTGGGGGCCCAGCGGCCTGCCGGCTGGCCTGGTACCATTTGAACCTCAGAGTGGAGAGGGCTTTGCAGGCCCCCTCCCCGCCTGTCTCTTATTCCCATGACAGGACCCAACAGGCTGGGTACGAGAATTAACAAAACAAAACAAAACATCAGACCGAGAGAAAAACTGCTACTAAATGTTCCAATAGGTTTAGTCTGTTGGAAATTTTTTTGGGGACGCAGTAACTACTAACATTCCCATAGACAAGCGTGTGTGTGTTTTCTAAAGGCCTAGGCCTGCAGCTCTGTGGAGAAAGCAGCGCCCTCCAAGGTGAGGTGCCGGCGTCCTGTTAGCACCTGGAGGACACACTCGACAAGGAGCTTTTCAGGCCCAACAGTGAAAGCCGGCACGGAGGGGGGCCTCTGAGCACAGCGGGCCTATGTTTGCCCCGCCGCATTTTCTAAATTCAAATTTATCACCTGGGCAAATATTTGTTTGTGGGGCAACGGCATGGAATATTTGAGATCAGGACTGTAGTTAAAACCTGCAGACATATAAATATTTCGTCTAACTTCAGGCCTGGGGTGTGACCACCACGCTCTCAAACAGGAGGCCTGTAGATTGTCTTGGACATGGTTTTCTCCCCAGACATGTTCCGACCAGGGAGGCCTTTGAGGGGCTTCTTTAGGGTTCTATCTGTTTGTGCTAACGTTCAGACTTTCATCCTGCAAAGAAAATGTGAAAAGGAGCCTTTTTTTCTCTAGGCAACGCCTTTTTGTTTCCAGTGGGAAGAGAATCGATTTTCCAGGTTAAAAAATTAAGAAGTAGATCTTTTGTTTGGTTTAAATAGTTAGGAATGCTGGACTGGGAAAAGTAACTTGTCCTTCCTTGATTCTGGTGTTTTGTTTTTTAATTTTATTTATTTATTTGAGAGAGAGAACCACGAGTGGGGAGACGGAGAGAGAGGAGCAGTCTCCCTGCTGAGCAAGGGCTCCATCCCAGGACCCTGGGACCATGACCTGAGCCGAAGGCAGACGCTTAACGGATGAGCCACCCAGGCGCCCCCCCCTTGATTCTGTTTCTGTGCCTTCCTAAGACGAGCTCCACGTGGTCAGCTCTACAGAGCCCCGTCACTTGGACCGGAGTTCCCTTTGCCATCAGGGCTGCCGGGGTGTGTGTTCTCGGTGTTCTTGGCTCCGGGAGGCCCCGGGGTGGTGTGTGTCAGGTTGTCATATGGGGCCCCTGTGCACCACCAGGGTCCAAGTCCTGGATTCCAGTCCTCGGCTGCTGCGGAAAGGCTGATGTGGGCTCAGCCCCGCTCCCTCCACCTAACAAAGACGGCTCATCGCTGTGGAGAACGGTTCTCACTGCGCCCCAGGCTGGACACGTGATGGGCCCACGACATGACCTGCAGAGAATGGGGATATGGAAGGAGGAAAGAAGAAAGAACATTGATCGAATTCATGCTTTGGGCCAGCTGTTCTATATATTTGTTTTCTTAACTCTCCCCAACCACTTTGTGAGGTACAAAATGTTACCCCCATCAAATGATGAGAAGACTGAGGCCCTCCCTCGTTGTATCAGTTGCCTGAGGTCATGCAGCCAGTAAGTGGCTGAGCCAGGATTTGAGCCCCTCTGTCTGATTTTAAATCTGTGCCACGTCTGCTGCCTTGTACTGGGACCGGCTTGTGCGGGAGGTTGGTGCCCCCCTGGTCTGGTAGAGGCGAAGCTTTTCTTCAGTGCGGCTTCTCCCCCTGAACAGAGGTAAGGAGCAGAGCTTCCACTTTCTGGGGGGCATTTGCCAGCAGGACGCTGCCCGGCGCTCGGGGGGCTTCTCCCCTGCACTGTGTCCCGGTGGAGGCGGCGGCAGGGAGGGATGCGTGCAGAAGTTTGGGGACCGCCCGTGACTTTGCAGAGCGAGCTCCTAACTCCGTCGTCCCCGTGGTGGGTGGTTGGCTGCACACTCAGCTTCTTAGACCCACTTTCCTCGGTCTTCTCCCCAACACCCTTCCCATCGACTCCTTCCCGCTGAGCCGAGCCCACCCCGGTTTCTGGGGCTTGCAAAGCACCAGCCCTGGCAGCTCCGTCCTCCCAGAGAGAACTCCAGACCTGCAGCGAACAGGACTGAGGGGCCGTCCTCCCCGAGTGGGAGACCCCATTCCCCCCACTCCTCTCGGCTCTGCCTTTCCCCCGGACGCGTTTCTCTTTCTGTGGGCATGTGCAGTTTTCCTGTCAAAACTATCCCCAGGACAGATTCTGAAATGTATTCATCCTAAAATAAAACGGCTGATAAAACTGTGAAAGAGACCTCCCCCCGGGGGAGTGGGCAGGTTATCAGAGCAGCGGAGAGAGCGCAGGGCTCGGGCCTGAGCTGCAGCGGAGGGAATGGGGCCCCAGGGAGGCATCTTTAAAAAGGTGGTCATCTTCCCAGCAGGTGCTTGTGGGACCCCCAGCAGGACTTCTCCAGAACTATGGGGAGCCTCTGAGAGCCAGGACATTTGTCGGGGCTTACTGAGCTGCCCATGAAAGAGGTGGGAAGGACGGAACAAGGTGAGAACAGTTTTGTCTCCTGAGAAAATTCTCAGCTACATGGCAGTAGGCTGTGGCTGAGGAGTGGGATCGAGAGAGTTCTCTGTCTCAGCTTCCGCAAGCCTTCACCCATGTGGGGACTATCACAGGGTGCCGTAAATCCTGGCTGTGAAACCCCAAGAGAGGGCCTGTCAATGCATAGGAGGGGCATGGAGGTAAGTTCCAGGCGAAGCTGGGTTTCCAAAGCAAGTAGGCTATTTTGCACTCACTGGGGGGCCCTCAGAGGGCACTGACAGAGGTAGGAGGGACTCTACACCATCTCCTTTCCTGGAGGGGCCACTGATGAGACCCCGGCCCTTCAAGGCAGTGGTGGCAGGAGGGCACGGAAGGAGACTTCTCTGTAGGGCCCTATCGTCCCCAGAAGATTGTAAGGCCTCTGTATTCAGACTCCCTCCATGCATGGGCTGTGAAAAAGTGACTGAACCACTCTGAACTTCAGTTTCTTTTTCTGAAAAGTTGGCAAAATAATGACATCTACCTCAAAGAGCTGATGGGAGGACTCTGAGATATAACAGTGCTCTAGAAACGCATTTCAAAGATAATAAAAGACTGTTCCCATAAACCATTCTGATGGAACATTATTTTAATGCTGAAATGAATGAGACATTTTTCATGATGAGAGAGCTTCTACGGGATTTCTTATGAATTTCTATGCAGGTAGCTTTTTGTTTCTTCAGTTCTCTGGAGTGAAAATAGTACTTCTCCTATCCTGCTGGGTCTCCTTTCGCCTCCTTTGAGCCCGTGGTGGGAACGGCTGGGCCTGCCACGGGAATAAACAGGTAGAGGGAAATGCAGAGCCCCACACCCACGGATCATTGCAGAGGTTGGAAGGGGCTCAGGGGCAGGGTGCTACCTTAAGGGCTGATTTTTTTCAAACTGGATTTTGAAAACTGGAATCTCACTTTGGAAAAGGATGACGTGATGGCAAAGTTTAAATGCTTGGAGTAGAGGCCCAAGAGGAGAGAGTCTCCACAGTGGGGACTCAAAGTCCTCAGGGAGGAGGGTCTGGGTCATGACCCCAGGTGAGCCACAGGGGCCCACCGATGTGGTGGCTGTGGGTAAGAGGAGTCATGCAGGGGTGCCTGAAGAGAGAGATGCTGAGGATCCCCTGGGTCCCTAAGAGGAATGACTGGTTCCCCAGCTGTCCATGTCTTCAGGCCTCCATCATTGCAAATCTGCCTCATCCGATGGCAGCCTAGCCACTGACTGGTTGTGGGGGGCATAGGGCCAGCCATTCCAGCCCCATGAGGGGTCTCCCTCATGGGTCACGTACACTCTTGAGCTCCTAGTGGTATAGCCAAGGTTTCCTTGGGCATGTATTGGTGTGACTTCTCCCTCTGACCAATCCTGCCCCCTCCCCCTCACTTCCACAGCTCTTGAGCCCTAATAAATACCATGTATGCCAAACCCCATTTCCAAGTCTGGTCCTGAAGAATCCAGTATTACTGCCAACCTGCAAGAATTGGTACCAGGAGTGGCCCAGGAAAGCAGGCCGTGAGAAGGGGCTTTGAAACCCGATCACTTCCCGCCCACCTCGTAAGGAGCCCCTGGCCCTGGTGAGAGGTGGAGAGTAGACAGCCCCCGACAGACTGTGGTGGTGCGGGTGCCCAGACTTTCCCCAGCGGTGAACTGGGAAAGCACACGGGTTGACGAGAGTGTATTAGCGAGAGCAAGCCGTCAGGCATTTGAGAAGAATGAAGGAAACAGTGATTCTAAGGACTGATTTTTCTCCAGCGACTTGGAAAAAAATCCCCAGCATAATAGTTCAGCAGTATCTATCTCAAGTTAAAAATCGTAATTCCACCTTATTGTGAAGTTCAAAAAAAGTCTTGGAGACTCTACAAACTTCTGTCAGTCAGGAAAATGTCTCTGTCATTGAAATAGGACAACTGGAAGTCAAAAACTTCAGTACCAGTCATTCCCTGGACTCCTGAGAAATGGGAATGGACTCACCTTGAATAAAGAATTGCCACCTTGGAAAAAAAAAAAAAAAGAATTGCCACCTTGGTGCTAGAGATAAAATTTTAAACTCCTGAAATTACTAGTTAATTCTTGATTTATCCAAATTTCATTTTCACTGGTGGCAGTGATACCCCTCTCTCCAGTAAATACTAGTGCGTGGGTATCAGTGAGCAATTTCATGCGGAAATCCTGCAGCCCCGTCGCCGACCGTCCGTAGGTCCATAGCTGGACCCACGCCTGCCTTGTGATTCCTGCATGCACCCACCTCCCCTAGCCCAGCTTGAATCAAGAGTTTTATGAGATGCATCGTATTTGGATTCCTTGATGCCAAAGAATGTCCTATAGAAAATCTTGCCCACCTGCCTCGGTCAAAAGACTTTCCAACTTAGATTTCAAGATGCATTCCGTCACCAGCTGCTTGCAAAGAGTTTTGCGAGGCTTCAGGTTCATGATCTGGCCTCTGCATTTACCCTGGGCTGGCTTTTGTTTCAAAGGGCTCAAAGGAGCCCTGATTAACTCAGGAGTGTCTGCGAACTTACAGGGATAATGATACAGTCAGGCAGGTAGAGTTTTGCTGCATATACGGCCTCCCCAAGGAACACATCTAAATTGTGAGCCATTGTTCTTTACCCATAAAAACGGTTTTGCCAAGAGCCCTGATTATGTGGGCTGCGAGGTAGATACTGGGCAGCTGTTTCAGTTTTTCACTCGTGTCTGTTTTGTAATAAATACTGTTTTATCTCCTTGATGTTACTTAGCATTTTAAACTTTCCAGACCTCTTTTCATCCCCTTAATAGCTCCACAAAATAATTACCATCTCCTTTTGATATATGAAGAAATAAATTTTAAGTTCATATAATGTGTTATCCAGAAAAACTGAGTAATAAATACCTTTTAAAAAATTCTTCTAAAAGACTCCAAGTGTTGACTAAATTCTTTTTATAGGGGGTTATATAAAAATGCAAAAATATGAAAGTAAACTAAGTTCTGTATGCTTCTATTGGTTACACAACCATTAAAAAATCTAATTAAATGCAAATAAGACAAATATGTCAATAGCATCCAATTAATAACATTCATTTCATATGTTAGGTGATGTTTTATTGAAACTAAATTGCCAATATTGGGCTTATCAGTAGACTCGTGTACCTACATTTCGGATACTTCACTTGTCCACGTGATTCCTTGTCTCTGTTGGAATCATTGTATTTGCCATAGTCACTATATTCCCACTTTTACCTGACTTTCCCAAACCACGGATCCATGATCATTAAGAACCAGTGAATTGAAAGGTGTAAACCAAAAGGTCATACTCAAAAAAAACCAAAAACAAAAAGCTGGTGTGTAATGAAAAATTCCTCTGTGCCCGTTTGCTGTGATAGTTACTGTTGCTGAACTGTTGGGGATTCGTAGGAACAGAAGTGGGATTCAGTGAACTCACCCACTCACAAGGGGACTGGACTCTGAACTTGGCTCGGGAAGGTGCCTCCATTCTTCCACCGTATTTCTCCGCTGGAATTACCCTCTGTTAGCAAAGCCTTCTAATACCTCCTGCCTTCCAGGTTTATTAAAATCTGCTCACCCCACAGGGCCCAGTTCTACTGCTTCTGCTTCCGGGCAGCGCCTGTGTCTCCTCTCCCCACTCCCATGGCGCGTGCCTCCAATTCCACTCTCTGCCTTGGGCTACAGTTGGTGGGGCCATGCTTGCTTTCCATAGTGGGTGGAAGACTTTTAAGCCAGGTCCATTTTCATGATCACTGTGGTTCCCAAGATGAATGCAATGTCCTAGTTTTAGGTGCCAGTCAAATGAGGGGCCTTCACAAGATGTGTATTTGAGCTCCACTAAAAGAAGAAATCTCTCTAAATTGCTTGTTTTCTGTAATAATGGAAGCCTCTCAGCATAGACTGGTTGACACAAAACTTTGAAGGTTCAAAGCTTGGACGGATTTGGGACTCATCTAATCCACTGAACCTAATCCCAATCCCTTGGTTTATCGAAGGGGAAACTGAGTCCCAGAGACATTAAACAGCTTGCCCAAGGAAAGGTCACACAGTTAAATATTCGCGGTACCAGTCACTAGCTCCGAGCTCAGTATGCTCTCCTACATCCGATAGCTTTCCTGCCTTCAGCTCTTCATTGATCCCTAGAGAAGCCATTCCAATTCATCTGCTCAGATCTCAAAGAAGAGACTGGATCTAATTATTCATCCGAAGTTCTTGAAAATTGATTGATACTGCCCGCTACTGTTCAGCTTTTAATTTTCTTAACTAATTCTACCTACATCATCAAAAAAAATGCAGTCTTGGGTTCTATTTAGTAGACAGAGATAGGACTAAATTAAGGACAACACTGTAGTGAGACAGCATACAGTAGGTAGCAAAAAAACTCACATGGTTTGAATGATTGAATCAATATCTACATCGTAAATCTCATGACATACAAATACAGAAACTGATGAAATGAATCAATGGGCTTGCAAGCACAAATTGCAGACAGCCAGGGCACAGAGCTGATGGGTAGGTGGTCTTCCTGCTTTACCATTCGCAAACTAGAGCAAAATTGACAAACTCTGGCCCTGGAGCCAAATCCAGGGCTTCTTTCCGTTAATAAAGTCTCATTGGAACATGGTGGTGCCTCTTGTTTATCATTGTTTATAGCTGCTTTTGTACGGGAAGATTGGAGTAGTTGCTACAAAGACCATATGGGCTTCAAAATCTAAAATATTTACTGTCTGACCTTTTACAGAAAAACGATGTCGAGATCCCTGAACCTGAAGTGTTTCTTAACCTGGCATTTGTATCTCCAGTAGGTCTCTAGACATACTTTGGGAATTCTACCAGAACTTTTAAATGCTGTGTTTTCATGTGTATGAGTCTGGGGGGCGGGGGTGAACATAAGCACGCCCTACATCATCTGAACGACGCCTCTGGAACCTAGTCACAGTGCCTTGTGTTCTAGTGTCTGTGTTTGGGTTAGGCTTGATCCTCGTTAGAAACATGAGAAGATGGAAAGACCTCACAGCAAGCTGGACAAAGCCCCTTTAGGAGCATCAAGGGCTGTGTTAAGTGCCTTGCTGATGACCGAGCGGTGTCTGCCCGTGAGTCAGGTAAACTCCAAACGAGAGAAAAATACACACCCCCAAGAGACTCAGCCTGGGCTAGTCAAACCCACTTTCCATGCTTCCAGGGAAAAGGAGAGGAGTTATTTTTGCTGTATGGAGGAGTGAGGAAGGGTCCACATTAAACTTTGCATGGGGCATGTATTTCTTACTTACTTCACCAATTAATGTCCCAGGTATTCACGAAGTGGTCAGTGGGTTTCCACGGACCTGGGGAAATCACTGCTACCCCATCTGGATGGGAGGATTGCACCACTTCACTCCCAGACTAGAAATGGGCCTCTCACAGGAAGCATGAAGTTGGGTTAGATTATCCATTTAAAATGGTGTCCTTGAGCCATTTACGAATCCTTGGGGGTCTATATCAATCCAATTAGATTCATGAAGGGAGACAGGGAGATAAAAGCAGACAGGCTTTTAAAAGTTCATGGCCTATGGGGGAAAAAAAAGACTGATTGGTTCAAGGGGGAACTTTCAAAGCAAGAAAGCAGAACTTAACTTATAAAGCTTGAAACCATGGCAAGGCAATCAAAATACCGATTTCACCAAAGTACAAAGACTTCTGTGATGTTTCAAACCAAGTAACGGCTTAGAGGAACTCAATTTCAGTCTTGACTAGTTAAGATAAAGTTTACAGTTGCGAACTGGAACAATCCTTTTGGAAGGGATTATACAGCAGGAGGCATAAAGACAATACATCCCCGGGACATTGTAATTCTCCTCCTTGGAATTTTTCTTAAGGAAATAATTCACAGAAATCAAAGAATATACAAACAAAAATGTTTACTGCTGCATTACCTTTATAATAAAAAAATAAGGAAGCAATTGGAGTACAAAATACCAATGTTAGGAGAGTGTTCAGTGAATTATGCTATATCAATATCGTAAAACTATTAAAACGAATACTTATAAAGAATGTATAGAAATACAAAGAAATGTGCTGTGACTTAAGTACAAATAACAGCAAACAAATTAGAAGGTTCACTCTAAATTGTGGATATGTAAATATTACACACAAGAGGTAATATCAGGGAGCAAAAATAGTTGAATTAGGTAGTGTGATACTATGGGTGACATTTTAAATGTTTTCTTTAATGATATTGTGTTTTCTCGAAAAAGAATGAGGACGGTCACTAATTAAGAAGCTGAAAGCTCAGAGAGGGACAGACATTAAGAAAACACTATTTTAATTATGACACAGATTTCGTATATCAGGGGAAGATCACAGCACTATATTCAAAACATAAAAATTCTGTAGGGAACCTAGGTGCCAAAAGTCACGAGGCCTCCTTTCTCATCACACGGGGTACTTACTGTATGGAAATGTCCTTTAGTCTTTAAACATCCTTTGTGTCAAGCACTAATATTATTCCCACTTTTCGGATGAGGTGAAAGGCGTAAGGAAGAGAGGTAACTTGCCTATGATTGTCAGATACTCAGTGCAGAGCTGGGATTTTATCTGTCTCCAGCGACACCACAGTTGTTGGGCTGAAGAGCCTTCGAGACTTGACACCCACGAGAAACAGCGTCCCGGACTAGAAAACTTCTAGAATGAGTAAGTGCTTGGTCATCAGACACACCTGAGTTGGGATTCTGGCTCTTTGCCTCTGCCAGGATGCTTTTGATGAAAAGGAAATCGAATGTGACTCATGCTGGTGTAGGCACTCAGGACATTTATCATCTCGTTCCCAAGAAGTGCAGAGGTGGGGCTGGCAGCTCAGTGAGGCCACCCAGGATTTTTGCTACCTTTCCCCTCACCCCAAGAGTGATGCTTGCCGGGGAAAAGAGGCATCACGTCCTTGCCCAAGGATGAAGAGAGAGAGCTCCTCTGCCTGGGATGGTCTCTCCAGAAAGAGAAGCTTCCCCCAGGAGATTGCCAGCAGAAGTATGTCCCAGGAACATTCCCGAAGTGGCTCCCGGCTGGGGATCACGGGAGCCTGACTGCTTTCCACTAGTGTGGAGGGGCGGCTGCCAGGGAGTCTACCACAGTGCTCTGCACTCTGCAGTTGGTTACCTAACCTGTTGGCAGTCCCAGGTCTTCATCTGTTAGACGGTGGGTCTGAGGAGTCAGCGGGATGAGGACTGGCTGTGCCTGATCAATGGGGACAGTCTCTACCGGTTGAGTTTGTTAGTGGGGGGGAGGGGTACTCGCTGTAGAAGCCTGAGCTCTCCGACGTGGGACCTGGCCTGCTTCCTTCTTTTTCTTCACTGCCCTGCACTCCAGCAGTGGTAGAGAGTTTGGTCAAGAATGAGGTGTTAATACCCCTAAAATGTTTTAAATGTTCTTTTCTCCTCTCTTCTTTTTTTTTTAATCAACTTTATTGAGATACTGTTGATATATAAAATTGTGTACAACTTGATCCTTTGATACGTGTATACATCGTGAAATGAGCACCGCGAAGCCGCTAATTAACGTAGGTGACCGTTACCTCTTCGTGGTTACCATTTGTGTGTGTGTGTGTGTGTGTGTGTGTGTGTCCGCGTGGGGTGAGATGATGTAACCAGAGATTTATCCTCTTAGAAGATTCGCGCAAACGATACGGTGTGCACTGTCATCACGTACTGTGAGTTACGTCTCTGGAGCTTCTCCGTCTTGCAGAACTAAACTTCCTCCCCCCTCCTTGTCCTAAGACTTCGCCCCATTTCTCTATTGAATTTATTTGGTCAATAAGAAAAATGCATAAACCCAAGGTTTAAAGATGTTATGATGGTCCATTATTTAAAAAGTGGAGGTCGGATTTCACAGAAAATTCAGTTTTCAAGATCCAAGCTAAACACGCTAATTCCCGCTGTTCCCCATCCCCAGTGATCTTTGTTGCTGGGGTTTCTCTAGGCTGCTTTCAGTTTATCCTTGGACACCAGAATTTCTTTTTCTGCATTATTAATTTTTATTTATACTGGGTGAAAAAACAATGAGTTTTTACGAATTGCCAAGTTCACGCACCTGAACATTTGTGCCTCTCCCCTCTCTGGCCCCTCCTGCAAAAGCAGAAAGCAGCTGCTTTTGTAGTTAGCCACTCCTGTATGACCGAGTCCCCTGGAGGAACATCAGGCCCGGCTTCTGGCTCTTTCACGTACTGATGTGTAGGCTGAGCCTCTCTCACCTGCTCCCCCTGCCCCTCCCCTTCCATCTCTGGTGCCTTGCATGTGACAGACAGAATGACCTCCAGAGTTCGACACAAGGAGCTGTGAAAACAGGAAAAAAAACCCTGGTTTGCAATGCTTGTTAGCATGAATACATGATGATTCCCTCCCACTTTCTGTTTACCTCCCTTTCTCCCCGAGTCATGTAGATAGAGCCCCAGATATAATGGGTAGCTCTGGTCAAATCAATCGGTGGGGGTTCAGGAATCATAGGCACGTTCCTTTATTTGAATGGCCGAGAGTCAGCTTTGAAGCCCAAGCATGGGGTTTTGTAGCAGAGCTCATGGGTACAAAGACACTCGTGCCTTTGACATCTCTAGTTAAGTGCCATAGGAAACATGATGTGGTTAGTTCTGCCACGAGTTCCTGGTAATTCTCGTCTTGACCCACTTATTGTAACCCTAAAGCCCTGCAAACACATTAAAAACTATAAAATACCAACGGGCCAGAGGCAATGGAGTGCCACCCAGGAGACTATGGCTGTAGAGTAATAAAGCATTGTGTGAACTTTACTTTTTGTAAAGCAACAATATAATGCTTAATAAATGCTTTAAAAAGAAAATATTACTTAGAATTCTTTCACCCAAACAAAATGGTCTTTTTTGTGTTTCCAAGCAGCATTGGCAATATGTCTACGTTTTCAAATAGTTGTGATCATAGCACATTTGTGATTATGAATGATAGTAGACTGTTGACATTCTTGAATTTGACATTCTCGATTTCAGTGATTTGCCCAGAGCTTCCAAGATTGCAGTAATTTGTCATTTTGCCGGGGTTTGATTCTGAAATGGCTGGGTTTCAAAACTGTCCTGCGAGAAGGTAGGAATCCACAGTGAATGAACAAGCCTGGCCGGCCATTGCTGGGAGCAATCTTTCAATACAGCTTTTGTGTTGCGTTCGGAGCTGCAAGGAACTCTAGCGAAACGGTAAAGATGTTGTTTCTTTGCAGTTTTCAGTAAATTTGGGTACGTGCGTTAATAATATGATATAATGCAATCTAGAGTTTATTTTATTGGCAGAATTTATATTTATAGCTTTATAAGCAAATTCTGAGCTCATGGATACATTAAGGGTCTTAAGGGGTTACTTAACATTTTTAGGTACTGCATTTTAAAGGAGGAAATGTATGCTACAACGGTTTTCACTTATCTGGGAATTTGCAAAGATATTAGGCCATATTCCTCATAAATATCAATAGTGTACTGTATTCTAGCTTTTTATGTGACAGTCACATGGTGTTACGTAGTCCTCATAAAGATCATATGAAATGCCTATGGAATATTCCGTTGAGGTGTTGTATAATGGTTTACCAAACTATTGTCCTATTATTCCACATTTAGGGTATTTTCCATTTTGCACTATTAAAGATAGTTTCAGTGATAAACTTTGGTTCTACTTTTGAAATATTTTCTTAAAATAAATTCCTGAGTTGGTAAAGAAAGATGGACATTTTTTAGAAAAGGTTTTATTTATTTATTTGGGAGAGAGAGAGAGCACAAGCAGGGCAAGGGGCAGAGGGAGAGGGAGAGAGACAAGCTGACTCCCCACTAGGCCAGGAGCCCAATGTGGGGCTCAATCCCAGGACCCGGAGATCTTGACCTGAGCCAAAGGCAGACACTTAAGTGACTGAACCACCCAGGCACCCTGCAAGATGGACGTTTTTATGACTTGATATGTATTATTATACGGCTTTCTAAAGATCTATGTAAATCTACAATACGACCACCAGTGTATTCATGGCAGTTGAGTGACACAAATTAGATGACATCATGCATGATTATTAATGTTTCCTACTAATTAAATGGGTATAAAGTGGTTTAATATTACTGTCTAACTTCCAATGCTTTAATTTGTGCCCATGATGAACATGGTACATATATTCAGAATTCAAAGTTTCCTTTGAAATGATGTATCTGTTCATATTTTTTGCTGAATTTCTTTTAGGGGGTCATTCTGGGCTTTGGACTTGAGAGATGTGGAGAGACAGAGCTTGAATCCCAATTCTGTTACTTACCAGCTGTGTGACCTTAGGCAAGTTACCAAACCTCCCTGGTCTCGGTTTCCTCATCTGTGGAGTGGGCTCAAGAATGTGCCTCTCGCCGAGTTAAGGGGATTAACCAGGCTAGCTCCCAGAAAGAAGTACTGAGCACACAGATGACAACTGTTTTATGCGTTTTGAGTCACATGATGTTGCTTGGCTCTGTTGGTTGTTGGTTTTTATCACAGCCTTAACCCTCCATGGCTCCCCATCACTCTCCAGATAAGCCCCTTGTTGGCCGCTCAGCAGCTTGCGTGCCTCTCACCTCCGTGCTCCTTCTCCAACCCATCCTTCACAGGAGGGGCCTTGCAGAGCCAGAGTTCTAGCATGCTTTCCTGCTACTAGATCCTTCCCTCATGCCCCAACGACTTCTTCGTCTAGCGAATCCTAATCATCCTTCAAAATATTGTCCATTTATTTGTATTTCCCTCACTTAGACTCTAAGAACCACGCGAGTGAAAACCATCTTGTATTGGAGGCGGCAGCCTGTAGCACCGTGCTTGCATGTGGAAAGTGCTTCATAAATATTTGTTGAACGAAAGAATCAATACCTACCTTACTCATCAGGTGTGAATCCAAATGTCTCATGAAGGAAAGAAAAATCACTTTCACAGGGCAAATATTTGCTATCACTGCAACTGGTTGGGTGTAGGGCGGCATTTGGGACAAAGGGTTTTCTTTTCCAGGGACAGCCCTTGGTGTGTAAATCATGGAATTACAGGATACACACACACTCTCACTAACTGGCAACCACCGGTCATGGTTCTGAATGATTCCTTAAAATTCAAAGGACAGAGAATTGCTGTAGGCTCTGTGTTCCTAGAGTATGAGCCACGCTCTGAAGGCAAACCCAGCGGTGACATCCCGAAATTAGGCCGGGCCGTGGCTGCATTGGAGGAAGTGATTAATCGCTCTAGATGAGTACTTTGAAAGGGGCAACATCTGTTTGGATGATGAAGTTCTGATCTAATTGTCCCAAAGACAGAAAAATAGGTACATGTTTTGGCAGCTGTCTTAAGAGCTTACAAACAAACACGAAGGGGTCCAGGTGGTGGGATAAAGTAAATCTCGTGTTAGATCTTGAAAGCCATGGCTATGTGGAGAGTCAACTTCCATAGAGGGAGGAAGAAGAGAAGTGAGGAAGCAGTGAGGGGACAGTTGTGGGTGGAGCAGAGGCTGGGGGGGGGGGCGGGGTGGAACGGGTGACTTGTGGAGGAGCTCACAGTCAACCCCGGGAAGGCCCTGGTTGTGCACTGTGCAGCCGCAGGAGGGAAAGCCAGAGCGAAGCCCGAGATAGGGATTGGGTACATGTGATTCACTGAGATGTTTTCAGGAAGAATACGCCTGGGAGTGAGGGAAGCAGGATAGGAGTGGGGAGAGAAGCCTGCGAAGAGATTAGCCTCAGTGTGAGTTCCTGGGGGTGGGGTGGGGTCTTCATACACTGTAGAGTTGTCCCCCACATTGAAGCAAGGGGCCTGGCCTTTTTGGGTCCCTGTCTCCATCATTCACTGGCTGTCAGCCAGCCCCAGGGCAGGGTGTAGTTACGTCTCTGATGAGGTGCTCTGGTCAGCCAGGGACAAGCCTCCAGAGAAAGGAGCAGCTGGGAGCAGCCGCGAGGAGCCAAATCCCCAGCAGCTAGGCGATGGGACCCACCAGCGGACGGGCTCTGAGCGAGACCCCAGCACCTCTCCTGTGCTCATGGCGGCAGCTGCTGAATTCTCCTCCTCCCCACCTCCACAAGCCTGCATCCTTACCTCCCTTTCAGATTTAGCTCAAATGCCTCTCCTCCAGACAGTCCTGGTCTCACCACTGTGGGAGAGCCATCTTTTTCAGACGTCCAAAAATGCTTCATTTGCATCTCTTCTGTGGCACTTTTCCCCTACTGGGTGTCATCTCACTCCTGGGCGTGTGGCTCCGATCTCACCTACTGGGCTGGCAGGTTCCCGGGGGCAGGCGTCACGGCCCCGTCGGCTCTGCCCTCCACACACCCTGGCTGCTCCTCGGCGGCCGTGATGGACGTGTGCAGGCTGAGTGTGGAGAGCTGGCTGCGGCCCGACGGAGGGGGCTCTTCAGCTGTCAACGCATGTTTTCTGTGTTGGCTGCTAAATGCTCTTGGTTCATTATCAGGCCATAGCTCTGCAAAGTCCTTTGTCATCTTTATCCGCCCCCTTGAACATTAATATTTTTCATTAACATTAACATTATATTAACATTCATCTTTTTAATGTCCTTCGGCCTCTGTGTTATCAGCATGCCCAGCGCAGCAGTGAAATTATAGTAACTCTGGGATTGCAGCTTTGGGTGTTTGGGAGGATGCTTTCAGGGGCTTCCTTCCGCGTTACCCCGTGCCCAGGTTCACAGATGCTAGTTGGGCTGTGAATGAGTTGTGTATTGACGTGCTGTGTTTGGTATGCCCGTGAGTCCCTGTGTCGGCCACGCTGGGGCCCACGGCCGGGCTACAATTCTGAGCCTGCCTTCTGCGCTGTCTTCTGAGACGTCCTCCTCGAAAGGAAGGCTTGCCGATTGCTTCTCAGCAGTGCAGAGTCATAAGCTGCCGTGGAGATTGCCCCTCTGAGCCTTCTTACCTTTGTCCCTCCAAGTCCCCCGGTGTAGCTCCAGCAGCGGCACACGGAAGGAGAACCTGGGGGAGGTGGCACGGGGTGTGCCGAGAAGCACGGGGGCCAGCCACAGCCACCCGCACACTTGAGATGGCTGGGTGTTTGCACTGAGGGCAGAGAGTGGCACAAGGTGGAAAGGAGGCTTTAGTTCGGCTGCAGGGCAGCATTTTCTGCACGTTCTTTGGAAGAGCACCCAGGATGGTGTGTGTTTCTTAACACTTGTGTGGCCCGACGCATCCTGGGCAGGTTGGATCCACGACTTACCAGATGTGTTGGAATCAAACCCAAGCTTCTTAAAAACGTTGGCAGAGCCAGGGAGCAGGGATTCTGTATAGATTGCGTTGGTAAGTGTTACAGCTCTGAACTTTGTGTAACCAGTACTATCAGAAGACCAAACGTGGCTCCTGTGAGACTTAAAGGAAATGAAATGCTTCAGAAAAACCCCAGTGATTTCTGACTTGTTTCCTAGACTCGGGAACCTGTGTGCAGGCAGACTTTTTCCTTGAGCATAACTACTCGCTGGCCAGAGAGATCCTTAAGCACAGCCACCAGGGTGCCCATTTGGGATGGGTGCTGTTAGTGGTGACGGGAATCATTAAGTCTGGAAATGCTGACCAGGCCACGGTTAAGGCCCTTTCTAAATGATTGGTGTCTGGCTCTTCCCTGGTATCAGACCCCGTGCTTCCCAGACCTTTTATTCCAGCGATTGCACATGGAATCAACCAACGGCCGGGGAACCCAGCAGACACCACCCGGCAGTGCTGCAAGCAGACAGCTCCTCGTTCTTCTCTTTTGCACCCTAGAGGGTGACCACGTCTTGTCCTTCTCAGGTGCCACCAACTCCTTTCTATCTTTGCTTTGGATAAACTAAGAAAAATTGTAAATGACTCCATTTATTGAGAATTCAAGTGTTGGCTTGATCTGTATTTCTCCATCGGTGCTTGCTAGTTTTGTCTGCCTTGGCTCCCTTGGATTCCCCTGGACCTGTGATCCCGATGAATAAAATATTCAAGGACCAAATGTTTCACTGTGACAACCTGATGCGAGCATTACCGGAGAGTGGCGCAAGATACAGATCGGGTCCTCAGAGGTGCATCTCTCCAGAAGAAGACTCCGGGAACAGCTGTGATGTAATGGAAGGAACCCGCCGCCTGGAATCTTGCGATTCCCTTCACACTCAGTCTGCACGACTTAGGTAGGTAACCCCACCATTGCTCCTCCTCGCTTTGCGTGTGTTTGTTTGGAACGCAGTGTGCTCTGCGGGGTCAGTGTTGATGATTTTGCTCTCTCTCAGGGGAAGGATGATGCATCCGGGTCCCACAGTGGGGGGCGTGGCCATGTGATGTTGGGCAGCCCGCCGTCCTGTGGAAGAGCTATCCATCCGTGCCCTGCTGACCAGGCTTGACAATGAGATCTGCTTTGGCTGGCAAAGTGGATCGTGCTACTGTTGTCGAGACACCGTGTGGTCTGCCACTCTGTTTCTTTCTGTCATTAGGTTCTGGAAGGAAGAGGACAGGGAAGGGCTGCAGATGACCCAGGGTACGTGCATAACATGAATGAGAAATGAAACTTGGCTGCAGTAAACACTGACATTTCTGGGGTCTCTGTTATTGCGGCATAATGTAGCTGAAGCTGATTAATGCAACTGAGAATAACACGATCATGTGAGAATTAAATGAGAGAACTCACTTAAAAATGGATTGTGCACTTATGAGGTCGGAGGTACTGCGTTCTAGGTAGAAGAGTCACGAAGTTGTGTAAGGCAGGGGACCCATCTTCTGAAGAGCTGATAGTAGAATTGACAGAGATTTCTAAAGAATGATGTCATGACAATGTGCAGTTGACCTATGGCATTTGGAAGGGACTCAGCCCGGGCCCCCGCACATTCCTAAATTTAGGAAAACCCTCTAATATATGATTTTCCTCAGAAAATTCTTGGCGAAAAGGGAGTTGAGAACAGTAACACTGCATTGTGAACTGGCTGCTGAGCAGCTGTATGAGATCTCTCAAGAGCTGAGTGACTCTTTTTGTCCCTAAGCCTTATAGGTCAAAGTACCTCATTCAAACCCGAATCACATGGAACATTTTATTTCAGCTGCATGTGGTGGCTTGTACGCAATCAAAACCATAAATGTAAGTTATCCACAAACCAGGGGTACAGGGTCATGTAACATGGCAGTAAAGGACACTCAGGATGGTTTTTCACTTGATTAATAGCTGGTCTAAAGCAGGGGAGAATGGGACAACCTAGTAAAATTCAATGATATCCACAGTGTGGTTTTGCTGTCAGAAAGAGAAACCCACTCAAACCAGTTCAGTTAAGGAGGTGGGACTGGAAGGACACAGGGGACTCTCACTGGATCTGGAAGACCTCTGGGTGGTACCCTCTCCATCCCTTATCTCAAGTCCTCACTGAGAATGACTACTTTCCTCTCTTTAGGTTGGCTTTCCCTTCTACCCGGGGCTTCCTCTCTTGGACTTGCCTGGGTTCTGGCTTCTCATTGCCAACCTGGCCCTTCTCTGTGTGATTGTGATGGTCAATTTTATGTGGCAAATTGATTGGGCCATGGGGTACCATGATATTTGGTCAGACATTATTCTGGGTGTTTCTGTGAAGGTTTTTTGGATGAGATTAAGATTTAAATTGGTAGACTCAGTAAAGCAAATTGTGTCCCCCAATGTGGGTGGGCCTTATCCCATCAGTTTAAGGCTGCATAGACCAAAAAACCCTGACCCTCCCCTAAGTAACAGAATTCCTCCTTCCTGAGAGCCTTCAAACTAGGACATTGGCTCTTCCTGGGTCTTGAGCCTGCCAGGCTTTCGGCTGAGACCAAACCATCAGCACTCTTGGGTCACTAGCTTGCTGACTCACCCTGCAGATCTTGGGACTCACTGGCCTCCATAATTGCATCAGGCAATTCCTTATAATAAATCTCTTTCTATGCATACAATTGTTTCTGCTTCTCTGGAGAACGCTGATTAATACAGTGATTGAATAGCTTCAGATTCACAGATGCTTTAACAGCCCTTTCTAGGTGTCCATGCCAGTCCTGTGGGAGAGAGCTCTGACTTACTCTCCCTGGTCCAGTCATCTCTGGACGAGGGTGGTGTGGGGTCACCCCATTCAGAGGAGGGACAGGGCCAGTTCTGAAGGTGTCATGGGTGAGGAACAAACGAATTACACTTCACTCACAGCTTCCTCTCCAGCTAATCCAACTTACCTAACCTCTGTAGACTCAAAAGGAGGTTTTTACACTATGATGAGGCCATCATGGGGTGGAACATTTCTGAGTGTTCCACACCCCAGAAACCTGGCACACTAAATACCTCCCCCCTCCATAGGGAATATAGTTAATAACACATTAACAACATCGTGTGGTGACAGATAGTAACCACACTTATCATGGTGAACGTTTCATAATTTATGTACTTGCTGAATCACTCAGTTGCACACCCAAAAAGAATTCCATATTGTGTGTCAACTACACTCCAATAAAAAACAGAAGTAAAAAAAGGCCTCTCCTCTTACCCTCACTGAGCTGGTGATTACAAACGTATGAAGTCATTTGAGGACAATGTCATTTTCCGTCATGGCCCTTCTAGGGCCACGGACCAGGAGCCACTAGAATGAGGGTTTATTATGGACTCTGCTATCTTCCAGCTGGGTGACGTCAGGCAAGCCACATGGGGCCTCAGTTTGCTTCTCTGTACCAGAGGCTAACGCCCAGGGCCGGAGGTACAAATGGTGTGCAAATCCCTTGACGACTTCATTGTGATGTAAAATGTTACAGCTGTTTAAGAATTTCAGGATATGATAACTAGAAGGTATCATAACACCCAGTCCAACCCCTTAATTGTAAAGATTATGAAACTGAGACTCAAAGGGATGTTATTATAGCTGTGGACATAAATAATGATTCTCACAATTCTATGGTTTGTTCTGGTCTGACCTTTCCACCCTCCACGAGGCCTTTGTTTGCTTAGCTGGGAGGGTCAGGTTCTCCAGTTTACCTCCCATCCCCCTCCTTTTAAGGACTTTCTTTGTTTCCTCAGGGGACCGCTTGCTGGACCCCCTCTGAGGTGAGGTGTGTGATCTTCCCTCAGGGGGAAGCCCGGGCAGGCCAGCTGCTCTTCTGGGGCTGACATGCCAAGGGCAGGGATCCAAACTCCTATGGCAAGAAGAGTCACAAGCCGTAGATCTGAGCAAGGATTAAGTCACGGGGCTGAGAAAATGCCCAGCACACAGGCACGCAGGCCCCGTGGCCAGGTTTTCCGGGATGTGCAGTTGGGCAGAGCCGAGCCTGGGGTGCCCAGCAAACAGCTTTTGATCTAACGCCATAGTGGTTTTTGAACTCCGAGTGAGTGCAGCGCCTTTAATCGCTCTTGGCTCCGATTTCCCAGGTTAATTTCCTGACATCTAAGGAGCTTTGTTTAGTGTATGTAACTTCCTGCCTTTTATGTCAGAGTCTGTGAACTGACGGAATCAGGGAATGAGCCAAGTAACCTGGGGGTGGGGGCAAGCTTTTGAGACTCCCTTCCTAGTTTTATTTTCTTTAGTCATACGCCAGCCTTAGTCACTTTTCCCCCTGATATTAACACAATAGGAGGCTCTTGTGTAAGATGTTCAGGGGGGAAAGGAGTGGTGGTGGGGGGGTGTTGAGGAGTGAGGGGGAATGTGGAAGGAGCCAGAGTGAAGCGCTGGAGAGGTTTTACCCTAGCTGTGTGACTTTGCACCCATGTCCCCAAGTCTTTGGGACGCGCAGTCACCGTGGGGCCTCATCCTGGGTCCCCACCCCATTTCTCTCTATCTTCTTTTGTCCACTGTTCAAAAGATCCTGGCAACCCTGGACCAGCGAGACAGAAGGAGCGACCCCGCACCCCCACGTTGTCTGGCCTGTGCAAACTCATCGATCCCTCCTTCGCTGACCCCCTCCCCCACCTTCCTTCTTCACTGGCTCTTCGTTTGCATTCCCTTTGTTGGTCTGACAGCACCATTTTATCTGAGTTTGCTCAGTTGTTTGTCCTTTATGTGGGTAAGCTCCAGGGTTTCTAGAAGCTTCTGGACAGCTGGGCTGTGCCTCTTTGACGTAGTGCATCTGGTGCCCTGAGCAGACAGGAGCCTAAAGCGTGTTTCTGATTGAGGCAGATGGTGCTGCACCCACCTCTCCAGGGGCTGTGGTGAGACATTAGCATTTCAGACACCCACACTGCAAGTGTCAATTAGCTCAGTTTGGGAACCCAAAAGTAAACAAACAAACAAACTAAACATGATTCCTCTTACTCAGGAGGGGCTGAATTCTTCAGTTCAGGAGATTTCAGGAAGCCCTTTTGCCACCGTGAAATTATTTAGAGAACATCTGATGGAAGGGGCCACAGAGACCATGGCTCAAAGGCTCGCTGGTGTCTCCTTGGTCCATGTGGGCTGTGCGGCTTTTTGTTTCTATAACCCAACGCAGTCCTTGACACCCAGGAGGTGCTCAGAACATGACTGTGGCGTGAGTGAGCACGTTCACCCTGGCGTCTCACCCATGAGCAGACTGAGCTCCCCAGAAGCCTTGAGGAGCTGGGCGGAGGAAAGCCTGTCCCCTGCCCCCCGAGCTACTGCTGCTTCCACTTCACAGGCTTGCCTGAGTTGTGTGGCTGGTGTGGGCCCCTGGCTGCTTCCAAGGCCACTCCAGCTGGGGCTGAGGGCCCTCACGTCTCAGGGAACTCCTCAGCACCTCACAACTTGGTGCGAAGGAGAGCCCAGGAGTGCACCAGCGGGAGACTTGCTGCCACTTTTTTAGCCATTAGGGAGTCCTTGTTGGAAATCTGGGGTGTCTCCTTCAGATTTGACTGGGTCCCCACAATCCGAATGTGTTATTTGGCCAAAGACAAATGCTCCCAACGGCAGTGCTCTCAGGCATAGCTCCTCCCCCAGGGTCGCCTCCACAGGAGTTGTGAAGGGGACACTGCCACATGTGGGTCTGGCCTGGGAGGAGCCCAAGTTTACCCATCAGGAAGATTTACCAGTTACAAACAAATAGTGAAATTCTTAGTCAAAACAGAACTACTCAAAAGAAAATAATATCTCTGTTTAGGAATTCCTCTATAACTCTCTGCCCCTCTCCATTCTCTGTCTCTGTTTCTATTTCTGTCTGTCTTTCTCGGTTTGTCTCTGTGTTGGACACCCATGTACTTCGGTTCATTCTTTCCTCCGGTTTTCATCAGCAGCAACCTCGTACATGCTGCTCCGTGGCAGATCAATCCCGAGTGGCTGGAGAAGATGCTGGCACTACGGTTACACTGACCTGTGTTCCAAAGGACTGATTCAGAATCTTCCAGAGCCTCATAGAGACGTGCCGAGGAAAGGCAGAGGAGCCGTTTGGATTCCAGTGGGACAAAGCAGCTGGTGCAGAGGGGACAGTGGTGTCACTGGCACTGAGCCCAGGAACAGGCATCACAGAGACAGTGAGTCACGAGGGAAGGTCTCCTGATACAATGGCTGCTGCTCCTGCCCAGGGTCCATCTCTTTTCCTGCGGCTGGCCCTGGTGAACTCCCTGGGGTTCTGGGGCTGGCCGGCTTGGACTGTAAACTCCAGTCTGGCGCAAGTTAGGAGGTAGGGCCAAAATAGCAGAGGAACGAGGAAGAGAGAAGGGAGATTGTGGGAGGTTTCCATAGCCATGCTGGTAAGGAAATGTCAGTGACACGAGTCCAATTCTAGAACCTTCTTAAGCAGGATGCTTTAAAGATCTGAAGTCAGGGTTTCCTGCACCGGGAGAATAAAGATCGTTTATAGTACTCAGACTAGGTAATGCCCTGATTTCTAATTTAACAGTTTTTTCATTCCTGCCTATTTCCTCCACCACCTAGCCACTTCCCCAGGGCGTTCATAGGAATAATGAGAACATGTGTAATTGCTGTGAGCTCCTTAAAAGGAAAGTGCTATATAAACAGAGTATTTTTATGTGTGCATATAAAATATATCTTCTCTGACTAGAAGTTTCTTATTCATGGAGCTAAATGAAACAGGTTTATTTGGAATAGCAGCGATCCCAAAGGACCGGAGTAGTGCAAAGAGCTCGTGTGTGGGGAAATATCAGTCAGCATTAGAAAGTGTTTCTGGCATTGATTTCTCCCCCTCCTCTGTGGGGTCTTAGTTTCTACTTATTCTCTTTGTTTCGCCTTCGTTGGGGCTCTTGGAGCACGCTCACACATAGGCCTTTCTACACAGACCATCATATGGTTTCAGGTCGTGGTGTGCTGGGAAATGTTTAACAACTGGCTCTTTGGGGAAGGGGGCAGTCCTAATTTATAGTTTTTGCCAATTTTCACAGTGTAAATACTCCTCATCATGGCCAATTTCAAGCTATCCTCATGGTTGATGTGGAGTTGGGGAGAGATGCACGTAAGGCACCATTATAGAATTTTCTCGCCAAACAGATGAAATAAATGTAAATAACCTCAAGAGCACAGATTAAAAAAAAAAAGGTAAAGTGTGGTAACGTCATTAGGAAGGGATGCGTTTTGAGAATCTATCATTTGTTTTTAAGATTTAATTGTAAGTTTTTATGATTTGATTTTTAACGATGGCCGCATTAATAACTGGCTTGCAAAATGTCGGAAAATGTCGCAGTTGGCTCTCCCAGGCTGGTGCGAGCGCCCCCGCGTACCATTGTGCTGAGGTGCTGAGCTTGATACGGTCTCGCCCCTGAAGCCCCCGAAGGCAAGCATCGGTTGGGCATTTCCACTGGACATCACACTATAGGGGTAAAAAGTAAAGGACTGTAAACAAATTCCTTGTTTCCCCACTATCGTCTCTTCCAGACTTTATCCAAGTAAAACACTTTAAAGTCACCTTCTTTTCTCCTCCTCTCTCGGTCTTTACATTTGTTAGCAACTATGATCAATTATTCCCTTTGCAACACTGCAAGAGCAGTGGTTCTCAAAGTCAGGTGCACATTGAAATCACCCGGTGCTTTAAATAAATACTGATGTCTGGGTTCCACTCTTGGAGGATCTGATTTAATTGGTCTGGGGTACAACCTGGACATCATGATTTCGAAAAGCTCCCCAGGCGAATCTAATGCTCAGTCAGTGCTGAAAATCCCTGTCCTTCCCATTCTCGCCAGGACCTGCCGCCAGTACAGGACAGAGGGAACGTGGGCTTGGAAGTCCAACAGACATGGCTGTAAATCAGCTTTGCCACCTACAAGGGCCTGTTTCTTAAATCTTTGAGCTTCGTTTTCACCAAACCGTAGGGTGGGAGCAATAATTCCGATCGTATACAATTAGGGAAAAATGTATTAGCTCAGTGCTTGCCTTAATAAAAGTCAGATTCCTGCTTCGTATGCCAATGGTTTCCTAACTGATCTCATCTCTCATTTCTCCCCAGACTGTATATCTCAGACATGACTGCTGAAATGACCATTCCCAAAAGTCAAACCTCTGTTCAAAAACCCTGAATGGCTCCCCATTGGCTACTTTGCCTCCTGCTTCAGGCCCTCAGGGACCTCTCTGTCCTGCACCCTTCCAGCCTCACCTTCCACGAGGAAGGTGGAACATCTCTCTCAGGTCCACACCAGCCTAGGGCCTTCACCCTGGGAACGCCCTCTCTGCTCCCCATGCAGGAAGCAGCTCACAACTTTCTGGAAGCCTCTCTTTTTTAGGAGGGCTCTGACGGACATCTCTTTAGCCTCTCCTAATCTCTGGTTTCAACCTTCTGTGTTCTCCTCATTCGACATAGACACTTACATTTCCCATCCTCAGACTGAAGCCTCCTCCGTGACAGGGACTGCTCTTTACCCATAGCCCAGGCTATGTCTGGCACGTGGTCAGCCAGGGTGGCTAATTACACAGAGTGACAATCAGGCTCCTGGCTCAGAGCCATCATTTTCTGGAGCTGCTCTGACTGGAGGGAGACGGAAGTGAAGTAATTCTGAGGTCCTGTGGCCACTCCTGCAGTGCCTCTCCCCTACCCCTGCCCTTACCATCTGCTCCAGTGCAAAGACTGCACCTAACTGCACCCCAGTTGCTCATGGACATCCCCACGGGCCTGACCTCTCAGCTCAGCACTCTCCCCAGTGACCTCCGTGCTCTAAACACTCAACAAATATGGCAACGGCGAGGAAGACAGGGAATGCCTGACTCTTGCTCTTCACTGCCTGTTACCCTGGGGAGCACTGCCTACGACGGGGAAAGCCCTGACATCAACACTGTATTCGCTCGTCTCCCTAAAGAACGTGTGTCCAACACCACCTACAATAAAAGGAAAGTGTTAATTCTATAGCAATTGATTTAAAAATTGTGTCTCTATGAAAGCTCCTGCCTTTACCTGGGCCGTTCCATATCTTACTATTATACACCAAACACTTGGATGAGCAGGGACTAATTTCTCTGCGTCTTGGGTTCAGTTTCCTAGCTCAGTTACCATCATCATCATGGCCTCAGTTGGCCAAGTTGGAAACCTCAGAATGCCCCTTGACTCCCTTCCCGCCTCACCCTCCAAATCTCATTAGCCACCAAGTGCTGTTGACTCCATCCTTTCCAAGGCCACATGCCTGGCTCCTCTCTCTATTTTCACCACAATGAACTTATTTTAGCTTTTATTTTCTCTTAGTTGGTCTTTGGGATGAGCCTCGGACCTTCCTGCTCCATGTGCCCCTACTAGTTACCTGAGATATCTTTCCAAAATCTGATAAATCATACTCACATCGAAAATCTTCTGTGCCACCCAAAGAATTCAGTCTGGATCCTTTAGTGCGGCACCCATGCCTACATATCCGATCCCAACCTGTGGATCAGCTCCATGCCCTTTCCATTTATTCTCACCTACCCTGTACCTCAGATACACCGCACTCGTCACGGGGCCTTCATGCCTCCATGGTTTCGTGTCTGCTGTCCCCTCTGCCTGTGGGAATGCCTGCCTTCTTTCTCACCTGAACATTCCAACTCATCTGTTAAAAGGCAGCTCAGAGGTGACCTTCTCCACAACCTTCCTTGACTCCCTCTGACAGAATTAATTATTCCCTCTTTGTGTTCCCACGGCCCTTGGTACAAACCTTATTCAGCACTTGGCTGCATTATTTTAATTATTTGTTTTCCTATCTGCCCTCATTCAACTGTGGCTTAGTCATCTTGGTATTCCCCAGTGGCCCCATGGGGAGGGAGGAGAGCCACAGATGTTCGTGGAATAAATGAGTGCACTTCCTGTCTCATACTGCACATGCTCTCTCTGGTTCTCCTCTACGAGGGATACACCAACAGACCAAGTGGGCAGAGCCTAGATCAGACCATAATACTCCCAAGCAGCTTCAAAGCTCCGTTGTATGCCCAGAAACAAAACAAAACAAAGCAAAAAACAAAAAAAAAAAAACTTCTTCCCAGATCCTTCGTGGCAAAGCAGAGCCGTGGCAGACAGGTGAAAAGTCCACCCTTCACCCCCAGAGACGCTGTGTTTGGAAAACTCGTGTTGATTTTAACTTGAGTATTAGTCACCCATAAAACGCTGCCAGAAATCTCTCTGGGGCTGGCCCAAGACACAAAACGTGTGCGGGTTTTTTTCTAAGCTGTGCTTTGTTAAAATAGCAATTCCCCGTTTGCCTCAGGTGTAAAGTTTAGGTTCATGGTTCACTGGATATTTTAGGAAAATACGAGCACACATTCCGATCCCCCCTTTCCTTCTCTTGCGGTATGAGAGACTTAGGTTATTTGTTCCCATGGCTCAGATGTTTTCAGAGAAGAGATTGCTGATAATGGTCATTCCGTCGCCTGGCCCTCTCCCAAAAGCACCATCTTTAAGCTCTCGGTAGATTCAAATGTTCACAAAACATTCCTCTCCAGGGCAAGCTCAGGGCAGTGTTGGGGAGCTTTGGAGTCCCTGACAGAGCCGGAGCTCTGGGCCCACATTAGAGATGAGGTCACTTCTGTGACATCTAGCCATGTTGAAAGAATGAATAACTAAATTAACGAAGGAATCCTTGCTTGTGACTTGAAAAAAGGATCAGGAGACCCAATTCTGCATTTGACACTATTCTCCCCTCTCACTAGCCTTCCCGGACTCTCCCTTCCAGGGGTTCACCTGCCTGCTTTTGAGCACTGCCTTGGTGGAGAGATTTCACTGACCTTTACCTTGCCAGATTCACCTTCAGCGTCAGGCCGTGAAAAAGACCATCAGTGACTGTTGTGCAGGAAGAGTGGCTGGATGGCTCTCTAATGCATTCTGGCCAAAACAGAAGGAAACGCACTTGTGAAATAAAAGTAGGAGGTTAAGGAATGATGGTAGGGTATAAAAATGCCTCCGCTTCCTTCATTCAAGAAAATGACGCTTAGGGTGGTTGTCACTCCTCATTAGGCTGGAGGAAGTGTTGACAGAATGGAAATGGGTGCTGAGGGGTCGCTGGTGAAGCAGCAAGGTGATGAGAGGGAGGAGGGTTTGACGGAATTCCAGCTGTTTCTTTTTAGTGTTCCAGTGAAGGTGAAGAAAATGGATTCCAATCATGCAGAGCAGCTGCACCAACTCTACGTCATCACGGAAATGGCCAAGGGGGTCTCTCTGAGTGAAGGCAACGCTGCACTGGGTCTGCTTGGCAGTACTGGGGACGCTTACCGCTCAGAATGGTCAGGAATTAAAGAGTGTACCTTAAACTAAAACAGATGTTCTTAGAAGTGCAAATATAATTAGGTTACATATATCAGTGAACAAATATTGTATGGAATAGTGGAAAATGTTATAGAAATGAATAGCTGTGGTTTGAGGGGTGCTACCCCACGGAGGGAATGCAGCCACCATCTGTCAGCTCCATGAGTTCCTGGAGTCAAGCTTCTTTTGATGACCTCTCGAGGAGCTCGGGAGCTTCTCTCATCTTGGAACATCTGTCACCCTGATCCCCAGATAGCAACTGGCAAAGTTCTCTTTACTGGCTATACCCTGGTGGAGGTTCTCAGAGGGTATAGTCTTAGCCACACCACTCTATTATGGGGCCGACCCAAATGCCCAAATAATACAGTGCAGGGATTCACCTCTTATTTTACTTGATCCTTGCTGGGTCCTTCAGATGGCAGACAGGGCATTTGTTCATTTATTCATTTATTCATCCATTCACCATTCACCAAGCACATGTGCCAGGCTCTGTGCTAGGGCTTAAGAATGTAATAAGACAGACCTCAGCTTTAAGATGCTTGGAGCTCAGTAAGGGAGACCGAAAAAATACTAGCTATGATACCACAGTGAGAACAGCAGACTAGAGGTCTATACGGGGTGCTGTGAGAGGGTATCAGAGAGGTAGTATGTCCAGCTGTGGGGAGAAGTTCAAGAGGGCTTGAGTTGATCTTGAAAGATGAGTAGGAATGAGTCAACTTACAAGGAGGCGGGGAGGGGGTGAGGAAGTGGGGGCAGCACTTAGAAGGCTACAGAGACATGAAAAAAATATGGTGACTGGGAAGCAGGAGGTGTTTCAGTGCTGGAGCAAGACGCCTGGGATTCTAGCAGGAAACAAAGTTGGAGGGATAGAGAGGGCTCATCATCAAGGACCTTGTGTTTAATAGTAGTATTTTTTACTTTAGCCTGACATAATGAGGAGCAAGGGAATATTTTTTTCTTTTTAAATCTTTAATGAGGTATTTTAAATACAATAAAATGAACCCATTTTAAGTGTGCAGTTTGATGAGTTTGGACAGACATACCTGTGTAACCAATGCCCCAATTAAGATATAGAACATTTCCGTTGCTCCCAAAATTTCCTTGTGCCTCTTTGCGGTCAACAACCCCCTCCAATCCCAGCACCAGGTAACCGCTGATCTTTTTTCAGTCACAATAGATTAATTTTGCCTATGCAAGAATTTCACATTTATAGTATGTTTTCCTTCACATCCGGCTTCTTTTACTCAGTATAATGTCATTGAGATTCACCCATGTTGTTGAGTGGGTCAGAAGGTTATTCTTTTTCATTGCTGAGTAGTATTCCATTGTATGACTCTACCACACTTGGTGTATTCATTTATCTGTTAATGGATATTTGGGTTTCCAGTTTGGGACCATTGTAAAGTTGTTCTGATCATTCATGTACCTATGTCCTTCCGTAAACATGTGTTTTTATTTCTCTTGGGTAAATAACTATGAAGCTAAACATGGAAAGACATTTAGCATCATTGGTCATCAAGAAACGTGAACTAAAACCAAAATAAGATAGCAGTAAACACCTATCAGCATTCCTAAAATTAAAAAGACCGACCCTGATAAATACTGGCTAGGATGTGGAGAAACTGGAACTCTCAGACACTGCTGATGGGAAACTAAAAAGGTGCATCCACTTTGCGAAATGGCTTGGCAGTTTTTTCATATTACATAAACATGAACTCAGCAAGCCGCCTCTGGGATTTTTGGCCATTGAACAATTTTAAGCAGAGCAGCAATATGGACGGATTTTGTTTTTAAAAGAATAATTGCATTGAAGATGATAGATTCTGTGTATTTAGATCATTTTCATATATATCAATTTTTATTAGTGAAAAATCATCTATCATGCTCTAGTGCCGTACAGGGGTAATTACTCCCCTGTTGTGAACAGCTAGATAACATTAAATTTTCCATTATTGACTGTACCTCCAAATTAACTTCTTGATGCATAGAACAGTGTTGTTTCTGCTAAATTAGTTCCTTAAAATGAGATCCTAGGATCGGGATCACTGAGCTAATGTTCTTAAAAATGTTTATGCTTTTTGCTGCCAGGTGACATTCCAGCTACCTAAGGATTGCACCAATCAACTACAGGCTACATATTATTGCTTATTTTTCACAGATCAGGAAGGAGAAGCTCCAATTATGTGAATTACCTAACATGAGTAGAAAAAGGCATAGCAGTGTTTGAACCTGTGTCCTTGATCTGTCTTTAGTCTAGGGGTTCTTCCTCCTTCTATTCACACTTTTCTTCAGTCAGAGCTTTACTTGGAGAAACCCTACCCTGTGCCAGAGACTCTATTAGAGCGAGGGACACACAAATGAAGACGCATTGCTCCCGTTTCCAAAGAGCTCATAGTCCAGCGACCTTCCCAGATTCCCTCCTCTCTGTCTGGAGAAAATCTCCAGTGAACCCGCTGAACTACAAAAGGAAGGAGAGGAAAAGCATTAGGATCATGGAGAGGGTCACAGCTCGGATACCAATTTCCGGCCCAGCTTCCGGCCTATGTTGAGGGAGCGGCTTCCTCTGTTGTGCTGTCACATGGGTGGGTCAGCCACAGCAGGTAGAGGCCTGAGTTAAGAACCCCAGCTCAGTGGGGAGTGACCACAGAGCTTCAGTGTGAGCTTAAGCAGGAGTCTACAGAAGTGCTCAGCAGGGACAATGACAGTTGGGAGCAATACCTGGGGGGAGGGTGGGGTCTGATGGAGGCATTCTGAATTGAATGCATTTTATTGGGAGCAACTTAAGTTTCTCAAATTCTTTCTGTGTGGTTGGCATTGTTCCAGGTGCTGTAAAAAAGTAGAGGAAAAAAGCTTTGGGGGCTGGAGATCAAGCTGTTCCAAGAAACCAAAGAAACCAACAAACATCTGGCACGTATCAATGCAGGTGAAGGGGGAGGCGGAGTGTGGAGGTGGTGGCATTTCATTTTAGTGTACTCCAGCTCCCTCCCTCCTTCCTTCTCTCATTCCCTCTTGCCCTCACTCTGAGGGCCCTTTGTCCATCCTCTCCCTCACGGCAACCCCAGACCAGATACCAAGATGCCCTGTCATGTTCTCCCGGCCCCAGATAGAGGCACCTTGCCCAGGCCTACACCCTGCTTCGGGATCCCAATTACAAATGGCTGCAGGTATCAGCCAAGTCAGCCAGGTGAGTACAGAAGGGGGTGGGAACCCAGCAGCGGGGGCTGCAGAGGACTGGACCGCTTCTGGTCCATCTCAACAGGGCAGCTGCTACTGTTCTGGGTGACATGATTGTGAAACAGGGCGTTACAAGGGGGCCCAAGGTTCCAGGAGGAGTGAGAAAATGCATTTTTATTTGAAATCTCACTGTGTTTAAATATTGGAAATCCAGTTAATTTCAACATTTTTTCTAATAGTTTGTATTGGTCAAATAAGACTGGACTGGATTCCACTGGGGACTTCTCATCTGTGCTTCTGTCCTAGCCAATGCCACTTTGCTTTTTCTTTCTCTCCCAGAGCCCGTCTCTCATTCCTGGGATCTGCTCCCCTTAGGACCCAGGGAGGTGGCTGGTAAGCTAATTAATTTCCAATGGTGATAATGGCTGTACAGTGAGGAATTTGCCTTTGACTTCAAAGCTGTGACCTGGAGGTCTGGGACTGATGGGGAAAAGTAAGGCCCCAAGGGGGGCACGGGTGATCATTGGGTGGGCTGGCCCTTCTGGGCTCAGCTCTTATCAAACCGTTTGGGTAGATGGTGGGTTCTGACCATCGCCAGGGTCAGTTCCCTCTTCGAAGGTTCTGGGCACACTTGATGATTATTCCTGAATGAGTTCATTTGGGCCTGGGACTGGGAATGGGGAAGGGATGGCTCTGGGGGATGGCGCCTATGGAAAGACAAGGTGACTGACGCAGAAGCCCCCTCTGTGTAGCTCAGGCTTAGCATGACAGCCCTACCTGCTTTGTCCAATATGGTAGCCACTAGCCACATGAGGCTTATTTAAATTAATTAAAATAAAGTAAAAGAAAAATGTTTAGATCCTTGGTGGCACTAGCCACAAGTATTTAATAACCACATCGGGCTGGTGGCTGCCTCATTAAACAATACAGATATGAAACATTTCTATTATCACACGAAGTTCTGTTAGACAATATTGCTGGACCACCAACCTCATGAGGAAACAGGCATGGGAGTCAGAAGAACTGAATTTTGGTTCTAGCTCAGCTACTCACTGGCTCTGAAACCTTGGGCAAATTATTTAATTTCTTTGGATCTTGTTTCTTCATTGGTAAAATGGAAATGATAGCATTTTCCATAAAATTCCCTTGAGCATTAAAGGAAAATGCACAAACTTGGGACTGTAGCCATGGATACTGTTAATGTGGCCTGTGACCTCCAAGCCAGAAAGCTGATCTACATGATGGAAGGCGCCAGGTCTCACACTCAGAAGGAGCCTTTGCTCCCTTCCCTATGGTCTCTGGTCTGGTTCTTAAATTTTACTATGCTAATTATGCTTGTTAGCATAACATCAGAAAGATTTCCTTAGGTGTATGTAGGCAGGGAGGACAAGCAAGAAGGCAGAAGTATGATATGGATGCTGCCCCAAAAGTTGTGTAGTGCACAGTCTGCACAACTGTCTCAGGCGACCTAAGGGAGGTTCAGGGTTGAGCAGGCACCTGGGAATAGTGAAGAGAGGAAAATGCGAGGGGACAGGTAGGTCTGGTTAACAGTGGACATTGGTAATGCTGGAAAGCAACCAGATCTAGTGCATGACATGTGGTAGGTGCTCAAGAAATACTGTCTACGTGAATGAATGAATGAACCGTGCAGAGGGTAAAGCCTGATAGGCAACTTCTGATGAACCTGGCTACTCTACCAACTTCCCCATCAGTAGAAAGCTTGAGTTAATGGACGCAGGGGAGGTGTGTGTGGGGGGGTGGGATTAGCTTGCAAAGAGGATGCAATAAATATGGGGGAGGTTTAATAGCTTCTGCGTATTGAGTATCTATTATCTTCTGTGTATTGAGATTCTGCATGTTTATCTTTACTCCTGACAAATATCCTGCCAGGAAGGTGTCTTTATCTCTATTTAACAGAAGAGTGAGTTGCCCAGTGACACCAGGCTATTTGCAACCATCAGCTGCACACCCAAGTTTAAAACCTACAGTCCCCATCTTTCCTGCTATGCCAGGCTACCTTTAAAGAAGCAGCACGTTCTCTCCGAGGAAGCCCGTGTTGCTCAAGTTTTAATGCGAGAAGTTGCAACGATCTCTAATGTTCAGGTGTACTCCCGACTTGGCGGATGCTCCTTGTAGTTTATCTTTGTGTTAGACTAGGCTGCTCCTGCATAGCGCTATTTAGACACACACACACACACACACACACACACACACACACACACACACGGGGATCCCACAGCACTTTATGGTCAAGTGCCCTGAACATAGTACAGCAATAAAGCTGTCTGTCCCAGTTGCAAATGGAGGGACCGCAGCACAAGGAAGTCCTATGCCTTGTTAGAGAGTTCAAAAGAGTGATGAGTCACTGATGGCGTGTGCGTGGAAATGAGGGCATTTGAGAGGCTGTTAGGGGAACTGAAATGGATCCAGGACATGTAATAGTGTGTATCTATTGCTATGGTTATGGAATTGTTTAATGCTTTTTGCTTCCTTGACTTCAATGCTTGTAATCGTATCTCCCAGGATGCAACAGGACAATGCTATGAGATTTTAGATCACACAGATCACAGGTGTTAATCACAGGCCATTCTGCCTGGAGACTAGTTTGTCTTATGCAAAGCCAATGTCCAGTCATCGGATCCTATTTGTTACCCATATTTCTACTAACACCTTTGTGGACCTTCTACTCACAAGAGTAGTAGTCAAGAGGACATGGTCAACAGTGTGTAGAGGAACAAGCAGTCAGAAAAGCTCAAGGGTCCTGCCTGGACTTTTCCTGTTACACTTACCACCCAGAAGATGTCCTTCATTTGTGGTTGTGGCCACATCTCCTTGTGTTCCAGTGAGGACCAACCTGGGGTCTAGCTGCCCTGGACAGGGTCTCCTGGGGATGGGATGCTCAGCTGTGTCCTGGGGTTGTTGAAAGGCACCTTGGAAGAAAGAGAAGAGAAAGAAAATGGAAATCAACCATTTGTGGAACTCAATAGTTGCCCTGAGGCAGTGTTCCTCAAAATAGGTTCCACGGGAACACTAATCCCATCAGCTGCTCTGGGATCAAAGGATTCTGGGTCCAAAGATTTAGGGGATGTTGCATATCACCTCACTCATGTGGAGCTGTACAGTGCAAATCAGCATATGAAAGGTTGTAAGAAGTCTTACAGAAAAAAAATCTTTTTTTTGTTTACTAAACTTCTAAAATTTACTTGAATGTGGAACCCCATCTTCCCCCACCCCCATCACATGTCTTAATAACCATGGAAAACACTTAGCATTGAGGGCAGATGACAATGAAGATGCAGGAGGGGACTGAATCTATGGCTAAAAAAAAAAAAGGTGTGAATCCTTTTTCCACTGTCTGTTACTCAAATCAGGAATCCCAAACTCTGTTTAGTAAGCCACTAAGGTATCAGGAAGCTCACAAAACATCATTTAAAGCATGGAAAGCTATTTTCACTTTGACCAGAAAAGCAACCACTGCCCACTCAATGTTGAATGGGAAGCAGAGGGTCAAAACCCTACCCTGCCTGAGTCTTGGGCATTCCCAGTCACGTCCTCAGACAACTCCCGCTGACTCCTCAGCCAAGCTTGGTTTCCTTCATTGGGTTCACTCGTAAAACCTGCTCCTTCCCTCCAGAGCACTCATCTCCTTTGTAATTAGGCATTCACTAGCATGATTATTGGCTTATGGCTTCCACTGGACTAAAAGCAGAGAACAGGGACTGGCACATAATTGGTGTTCATTAAATTTTTTCAAGAAATTGTATTAAATCCATTATAAGTCATAATAAATCCACATCCCTTGGTACTTGTTAAACCAGACACTTTCTCACCCTCGAGGCAAGAGTCTATATTAGTTTGCTAGGGCTATCATAACAAATAACCACAGTGTTGGTGGCTTAAAACAACAGAAATGTATTTGCTCACAGTTCTGGAGGCTACAAGTCTGAAATTAAGGTGTCAGCAAGGTTGCTTCTTCCCAAAGGCCCTGAGGGAGAACTAGTTCCATGCTCTCTCCAAGCTTCTGGTGGCTCCTGGCTCTCTTTGTCTCAGTAGCTGCATCACCCCAACCTCTGTGTTCATCTTTACACGGCCTTCTCTTCTCTGTGTGTCTGATCAGAGATGCCTAGATGAAACTCTGGAATCCCTCAAACATAACAAAAGCCTAAATAAAACCTGTGGCCTCACCACACTGTCCCAATTTCCTGCCAAAAGATTATACACCCATATCTTCCTGCCTTTTCTCACAAGCCTGCAGTGTTCCTTAAAAACTAAAGGCTTATACATCTTACTATCATTAATTCTTCCAACAGACATTTGTTGAATATCCTTGAAGGGTGGTAAGATACCCCAGGTGGAGAAGACAGGGAGGCATTGGCGAAACCATAAAGAGCAGAAGTTTGGTGCAGGGGAGGAAGAGAGAATATTTCTTCTCTCTCTCTTTCCCATTTTCACCTTACAACAACAAGTTACAGAATTCACAAACTACCCATTCATGACTCTGTTCTCAGCTATGGCAGCATCAGTTTGGTTTGACTGGAGCCATAGACAAGACACTTACTGTGGAAGGGGCGGCTGGGCTGTGAGCAGAAAACTGGGTGGTTCACCAAAGAAGAACTAAGATTTCCACCCTCCCCTTTGCCTCATGGAGGAGCCATGTGAGGACTATGAAATCTTTGAGAGCTGCAGTCACTGAAAGATGTAAGGCTACACATAAACTTGGTTGTTGGGAGCTTTTGGTTTGCTGTAGATGGGCCAACCGCTAATTCCTATGGGATCTGAGGTCCTTGTAAGGGAACCAGAGGCCGCGAGGTCCATGATCTCTGGAAAATGGAACTAGAAAAATATTCTGCCCCTATTTTCAAAAAACCGTAGAGTTCATGGCTTACTTTATCAATTAACATCTCAGGTGAATATATTGATGGGGCTTGGGAGGTATTCTAGCTTTGAGTGATGAATCTGAAAAATATTTGGAGCCATGGTCATCTGTTGGGCAAGAGTTTCCCATGAAGGCCTCCTCTTTGTGACTCTCTTGTATACTTGTACCTTTCCCCTCCAAATCCAAAATAGACACAGTTGTAGAGTAATACCAAGAGGCAGACAAACCTGGTAGGGATTTCTCTTATTATCCCAAATACTTGAGAAGAAGAATCAAACGCATAATGACTTTTCCATTAATTATACCAAGAAGAATGAGGGAAGAGGCAGAGTTTGGTCCTTTTCTGGCCATAAAGAAGGAGAAGTGGAATGTCTGAAGTACTCTATTTGTTTTTTCCATCTACTGCCTTAAAAGAAAAAGTAAAATATGAACCCACAGAAATGGAAGAACTTGAGGAAAATAAGTGAAATGTGAGAAATTATCTTGGTGATTGCCAAAAGCATACCCCACCTGCAGAAGAAATGTTTTCAAGAATGTTGTGGGGAAAGAGGAAGAAACAGTGCAATCACATCAATACCCATGTCTGTGGAGGCAGGAAATACTTTTTGAAAATTAAATTTTAAATAGATAGTGATGATTTTGATATTGAGACACTTGAAGAAAAAACGCTGGATAAGTTTCAAGATTTTGCTTTCTAATATTCATCTTCTTTCCTTCTAGGGAGCAAAATTTATGAACTTCAGAATTAAATTTAAAAGATATAGTGGCTCGGTATGCTGGAAATTCTCACTAGCAAATATGTCAGACTTTAATAAAGGTGGGTCTGAACAGAGTTCCATGAGAGAGAAAGGCATCTTGTCTTTTTATTCTTTTAAACCAGGCATATGAAATACATTTCATTAATTTTGATGCAATAAGGGGCCCTCAGCTCACATATTTTATTTAGCAAAAGGGCATAATATACCTTTCTTTCCCAATGTTTGCTTGCTTTGAGAAATCTTTTTGCCCTTCACGCACACATAAGAAGCATATCTCCAAGGTACATAAATTTTTAAACTATGTCCTCAACCAGGTGAATTGCAAAATGGATCACTCAGTCCTTCCAGCCAAGAAGAGATACTGTCATGGGAAGTTTCCCTTTCCAAGGCTGGGATGTGGAGTGGAGGCTTGGGGAAGGAGGGTAGGCTTCTGTTGAATCCAGTGATGAAAAGTTTGCGTTGAGGAAATACTCTCATGGTTGTGGTGGTTGAGGAAATACTCTCACCTAAAATAATACTCCTTTGACGAGGTATGTCCACTGAATTCTGGGATTGCTAAGCCAGTGTGAACAAAAGTCAGGTCAAAGAAAGCAGTCAAGGAGGGAAAAGGGAGGAGGGAGGAATTTCCAGATGAGATTTGAAATGAGATCAAGAGTTGATGAGACGAAGACATACGGGGTGGCTCTTCCGGATGATAGGAGCTGCAGAAGATATCTTTAGGAAGAGAGAAGAGCTTAAAGGAACAGGAACACCAAATATTAAAAGTACTACATATGGCACAAAAGATTGTTTTAAAATCTGAAAATGGTACAAGAATACAGATTTCATTTTAAATGATTTTGCAAACATGATTTTCAAAAGTAAAGGAGTAATTTTACATGGTATGGTGGTGTAGTGGTTGAATTATGGCCCCCCAAATGATAGGTCTACATCCTAACCTGCAGATGTACGTTATTTGGAAAAAACATCTTTGCATGTATAATTAAATGAAAGATCTTTAGATGAGATTACCCCAGATTACCTGGGTAGGCCCTAAATCCAGTGACAAGTGTTCTTATAAGAGATAAAAGGGAAGACGCGGACACGCAGAGGGACACAGAGGGAAGAAAGCCTTGTCAAGACAGAGGCAGAAATTGAAGCAATGAGGCCACAAGCCAGTGAGCACCTGGGGCCTCCAGAAGCTGGAAGAGGAGAGGAAGGATTCTCTCCTACAGATTATAGAGGGAGCATGCCCTACAAACACCTTGACTTTGGACTTCTGGCCTCCAACTATAATAGAACAAAATTTTCTTATTTCAAGCCATCCAGTTTGTGGACATTTGTGATGGAGCCCTAGCAAACAAATACGGGTGGTTGTAGCAGGGTTGGAGCTCCCAAACAGACCTGGTTTTGAGTTGTGGCCCTTCTGCTTCCTAACCTTTTGCAAGGCTCTTATCATCTCTATTAGTTTCCACATAAGTGAGATTGGTAAGACCATAGTACCTCCTTCATAGTTTGCAGGGACCAAAGGAGTCAATGTGTGGAAAGGATGGAACAGAGTGACTGTCACATAATAGGCACCCAATAATGGCAGCTGATATTATTATGGTGATCATTATCTCCCTTACCCCCAATCACTTGCATTGTGCTTCCACACAACCCACTTGTGCTGGTTAGGAGCCCATTCTCTCAGCTCCAAACCCACCTCCTGTACTCCGTTCCGTTGGCTGGGGCTGGGGCTTTGCTAACGACATGTCTCCTTTACCATTTAGCGACATGGCGGGGAAATAGAGTGACACCAGGAGGAAAGAAGTTATTTGCCCTTTCTGTTTGCTTGATTTTCCTGGCAGTGTCCCCATCAGTGACTTTTCACCCTGGAAACACCCAGGTTCTAGTTGTAGCAGTTTCCAGACTCTTTCTGAATTCCGCAAAGCAGCCCCATGGCACCTGCATGCTCTGAGGGAACAGCCCCAGTCAGGCAGTGCCCCCTTCTCAGAAATCTTAGGCCTCTCTCCAAGCTTCTAGGGTCTGCTGCCCCCAGTCCCCTCTCTGTGTTCCTACAGCCCTGCAGATGTTTGTGGCCTCCTTCTTGCAGTTACTAGCCTTTGTGACCTCAGGGTTCCCTGTTTGCCTTTTCAGTCCCCCAATACCTGTTTAAACAATTCTCTGTAGTAAATTCTCTCTGTTAAAATACTAGTGAAGTTCCTGTTTTCTGGCTGTGCCCTGGTGGAAATGACACTCTGTGTGGGTTTCTTGGTTTCCTATGTGTGTGGGAAACGGTTGGTACAGCCTTATGGGCACTGAATTGAAATCAGTAAGACTTGAGTTTGTTTCTTGGCTCCCTTACTTTCCAAGTGAGAAATCTTGGCCAAAATACTTGCCTTCCTTGAGAGTCCAATTTTCTTATTTGTGAAATGGGATTAATAATGTTTATCTTGTAGGGTTATGTGTAGTTGAGTGAGATAATGTCTAAAAAGTGCCTGGCACCTAACAGATGTTCAAGGGACATCGGCTATCATTTTATGTGTGTTATAAATACATCTTTGCATCTTTATACCCCATATAGGTTCCTCTGTTTTTTATTGTTGAGCATATGAGCTCCTCTGGCAAGTCTGGACTCTCTTACTGTGGCTTCCTTGGTTCATTTAGAGTGTTTGTTTTAGATGAGAAGACTACAGCTCTGTTGTATTAATTAGCTTGACCCCACCTGATTTAAGGATACAGGAAGCAGTAGTTGTATGTGTGACAGAGCTGACTTTAAAATGCACAATATATTACGATGAAAGTAAGACCCCCATTGGGAAGCACCATTGGGATGCTTTTGCTAGCCCTGTGCTCAGCCTTATTCACTAAGTACTCTTTCCCGTGTAAATGTGCTCTTGACTTCTAGAAGCATATCCAGGAAGAGGCTGTGACATCTTGGGAGGTGGTGGAATGTGAACAAAAAACTAAATGAATACAATCTGACTAAGGCTGTTTTCCTAAGACTTAGTCAAAACTCATTTGAAGTCACTCCCATGTTTGCAGACTATTTCAGTGTCAAAGACCATGGTCTACAATTCATCAAACATTCTTTGGGCACCTAAGGAAGCATTCTGTAGGGGCTGCCAGAATTGGTAAAGTATTTTTCAGTCTATTGGAAATTTTTCCCGCATTCTCTCTTCCCACCCCCAAGTGACCCCAATTTCCTAATACCGCTGCCAGGCATGTTCATATCAACTCACAGGAGGCTTGATCCACCCACTTGGCTCCCAATTACTTACCCTTCTCTACCATTAAAATGTATCATCCCTACTCTTTCAGGACTCTGCTTTCTTTATATGAGAATGTTCAGTCAGACAGCTGTATGCACCATGTATAGCACCAGATGCTGGGCTAGGCCAATTGACACAAAAGTACATAAATCTTGGCCTCAAGGAACTTATAGTCTCAGTAGGGGAGACAGTCAGGTGAACAATGGATATATATATCAAATGTGCAACTATTTTGGGTTCTAGGATGATGAAACACAGAGAGGGAATGGCCATTCTGACAAAGACATGATGAGAAAGGGTTCCATAGACTCTTCAAAATGGGTAATAGTGCTGTGAGGTAAGTTTTAGGGTATATGAATTTGGAGGGTGCGGAAATGGGGATTCCAGGCACTATCGCAGAATAGAATATGGGCAAACAGCATCTTGAAACCCAAAATATAGATGTATGGCAGGTTTTAACCTCTGAGAACTGAGAGAAGAAGAGGTGACAGGCTGGGGTCGAAATGTTGGTTTGGCACAGAGCACAGGAAAAAGGGTCCTTGCTTTAAACTATCTTTGCTTCACACCTCATAGCCAGGTCCTTGGTATTTCGACCAGGTATTTTGCACTGCTTCCTCTAATGTCTGTTTACCACAGCCTTCTCAACGATCATGTCATGATCGTTGAAAAGGTGCCATACTTGGAGAAAGTGTTTAGGAAAAGCAACAGAGCCCCACACCCCTCCTATCAGCTGGGATTCTGATGAAAAGTCTACTGTGCTCCTCCCTGCCTTCCATCCCAGGAAACAAGTTCTATAGACATCCATTGGGCATCTACTGCAACATGGTTCCATGCCAGTCACAGTGGGAAGTAACTAGTGCTTTTTAACAAACATTTTCTATTTTCTAAGCATTGTGCTAGCTGCTTTGGAGGAAAATAAAAATAGGGCACAGTCCCTCCCATTAAGAGCTTATAGTTTTGTTGCGGAGCCAGACTCATATGTGGCTTACAATATGGCTATGCCCAAAGGAAAGGTATGCAGAGGAGGAGTTAGGGGTATGGAGGAGAGCACTCAGCCTAACCTGGAGCTTCTGGGAAGGCTTCAAGAAGTGATGGAGGCTGAGCTGAGTGTTGGAAGGTGAGTAAAGGGTAGGTATGTCAACAAACGATGGACAGAAACTCCAGGCTGAGGAAAGAATGTGACCAACAGCAAGGAAACTTGAAACCACAGAATGCTTGTTAGGAGCTAGAAGTGCTTTAGCAAGATTAGAGCATGAAGAGCGAGGTAGGGAGAGGCAGAAGAGGAAATTAGAAGGGTAGAGGACAGTTTGTGCAGGACAGTAGGCCAAGCAAGGAGCTTAACTCTATTCTGTCATGTTGGAAAGCCATGGAATGATTTTATGTTGAGGGTGACATGCTTCGATGTCATTCAACTGCAGAAAAGAAGAATGATCTGAGTGAGGTGGCTGTCTAAGTCTTGTGTAATAGTCCAGGTAAGAGTGAGCTCCTGAGCAAAGAAAAGTGTGGGAGGGTAGAATAGGGAGAAGGAGAGTCTAAGGGCCATTTAGGAGACAAAGAGGCAATTGGATTTCGTGATAAATTGGCTAAAGGAGAGAAGATGGAGAAAAAGCAGGATAAATTAGACTGTGGCTTGGCTGAATGGGTACACCGAAGTTTGGTGGGCTGAGACTGGGAATATAAGAGGGAAAACAGAATTTTGAGGAAGTGGGGGATGGCTTGGATATGAAGGACTTGGAGAGCCTAAAAAAGGGTTTGTTCAGCAGGGATTGAGACATATAACCGGAAACTCCTAAGACTTATAAGCATGGCCAGCCTGTGGGTGGGAAATGCAGCTGGCAGTGGCTGGAATCACTCATGAAGGGACCCACAGGAGATAGAAGAGAAACACATTATCCTTTCCCTCGAGGAAATGTATAGTCAACTGGGGGAGAAACGCTTGAACACAAACAACTATAACACAAGGGACCATGTAATAATTCCTGCATTTTCCAGATCTGATATTGGATCATGTGGTCTCACCAACGTCCAGCCATAGACACAATTTTCGAAGGAGAGCTGTGTCAGAAATCCGGTTGCCTTAGTTGTAATAGAGGAACACTTAGAAGTGCTTTTAAAGTGCTGAGTAAGAAGAAATTCATGGAGAAAGGAATTTGAGTTAATCCCTGAAAGTGGATTCACGAAAACTCAATTCTACCTATAGTTAATGCTGTGTTCATTGAACAGTGTATCATCCTGGAACCATCAAGAATAAGGGGTTGGTCCTGGTGAAAAATAAATTGAGTCCCGCAGCAGGCACAGACTGGCTAGAAGACTTTAGAGAGGACATGTTTTGGGCTCCATGTCCTCTTTTGGACTTTCGGGCATTTGTACAGCATCATCAGGTCCTATCCTGTGTCAGCCTAAATAGATGCAATTAATGAATTTCATTATTTACAAAGGCAGTGGCATCTTAGTTATGTTCAAACTGGAATTCAGAGTATGTTTATCTGCAGGATAAATGGACAATTGACCAGCTAACACCCCACCCCTCATATCTGCCTCATGAATTGTTTTGTGTGAGATTTGTTTGGTTTCCCCCCAACTTTAGTGTATGAGCATCTTAGAGAGAGAGGAGAGAAATATGGGTACTAGAGAGACGCAACATGTCTGTCTCCTCTAGTTGGTATTATGAGCCTCAATATTTTAGTATAAAAAAATTTGAAATCTTCCAAAGGTTTCAAGGAGAGTGCACCATATACTCTTTACTTGGCTTCACCAGTGTTAACATTTTATAACATTCACTTCCTCTCTCTCTCTCTCTCTGTGTGTGTGTGTGCACACATACACAGGTGTTTTATTTTTACCAAACCACTTGAGAGTTAGTTACAGGCATCCTGAGATTTCATCCCCAAATGCCTCATCATTTATATCTTAAGAAAACGGATGCTATTCTGCATAGCGTGACTGCAATATTACCTTCACACTCAGTAATGTCATATTTATACAACATTATTATCCAATACCAGCTCCCATTCACATTTCCTCAATCACTAAGGTCTTTCACTGCCTTTTTAAAAAAATTATATTTTCAAATTCCAGAACCTAATGTAAGACCATCCGTTGTCTTTAGTTGTCATGTATGTCTGGTGCCTTTTAGTCCAGAGAACAGACATCTTGATCTTCTGTAGTTTTCCATGACATGGAGATTTTTGAAGTGTCCAAGCCAGTTGCTTTACCAATCCGCCATTTGGATTTTCTCTGATTGTCTTCTCAAAGTTAGATTCAGATTAGACATTTGGGTAAGACTGGTTTTTGAGCTCCTGAGAGGGGGTTAGGGGCAGAATCAGAAGAGCTGTGTGATTGGCAACCTGGCTCAGGCAGGAGGGTGCTTCCTGACCAGACACCTCTCAGCTTGGCTCCAGGGCACTGAGGGCCAAGCGGCCTCATGCGATTGCCAGTGCAGAGCTTTGCAGTGCGGATGTGACCAGGGTCAGTGGCACAATGCAGACACAGGGAGAGTAGCTTGGATCAGCTGTTGTGAACTTATAAGAGGCTAAGAAGGGCAGCAGAGACCCAGCCAGAGAGCAGCAGCATCCCTGAAGTGAACCCATCTCTCCTGCGGTTCCAGAAATATTTGAGTCTGGTGTCCTTCAGGGTGGAAGTTTCAATATTGTTGATACTCTTCCTAATTAGCCAGCGGGGTAGAATTCCAATAGTCAGGTGAATGTTGGGGCTTACAATTTGGAGAGGAGGAGAAGGTACTGTTAGCAGATGGGGAATGAATAATGAGTAACTGGAAGAAACTACTAAGAGTTTTCATTTTTCCAAGAGAAGTAGAGGCCATTGTGATGAGGAGTAAAAGAGAGGAATGGAAACATATCCTAATCAGAGATCTTATGCAAACTTACTTTTAATAGAATTTTTATCATTATCGGTTCATGATAAAATAGGAAAGGCACACTTGTATTTCCTTCTAATGGTGATATTTCCTGTTCCATTGATCATTTCCGTTGATATTTCCATTGATCTTTTTGAGAAGTCTGTATAAGGCAAAGAGCATTTCCTTCTGTGCCCACCAGTGAGTGGGCTAGGTCATCTGTCTGGTCATCTGTCTGCCCTGCTCCCTTCTGACTTTGCCCTGAGCAAGCACTGTGAGGATTCATTGCTTCCTGGGTAGAGAAGGAGATAAAAGTGGAAACTATTGTTTTTTGATGGTTTCCTTTGTTGTGGAAAAGCTTTTTGTTTTGATGTAGTCTCAATAGTTTATTTTTGCTTTTGTTTCCCTTGCGTAAGGAGACGTCCATAAATATGTTGCTAAGGCCCGTATCCAAGAGATTTCTACTTAAGTTTTCTTTCAGAAGTTTTACGGTTTCAGGTCTCACATTTAGACCTTTAACTCATTTTGAGTTAATTTTTGCGTATGGTCTAAGAAAGGGGTCCAGTTTTATTCTTTTGCATGTAGCTGTCCAGTTTTTCCAATGCCATTTATAGAAGAGACTATCTTTTTTTTTTTTAAAGATTTTATTTATTTATTCGATAGAGACAGAGACAGCCAGCGAGAGAGGGAACACAAGCAGGGGGAGTGGGAGAGGAAGAAGCAGGCTCATAGTGGAGGAGCCTGATGTGGGGCTCGATCCCATAATGCCGGGATCACGCCCTGAGCCGAAGGCAGACGCTTAACCGCTGTGCCACCCAGGCGCCCCCTAGAAGAGACTATCTTTTTCCCATTTTATATTCTTGCCTCCTTTATCGTAAATTAATACCATATTAGTGTGGGTTTATTTCTAGGCTTTCTATCCTGTTCCATTGATCTATGTGTCTGTTTGTGGGCCAGTACCATACTGTTTTGATTACTATAGCTTGGGAGTATATCTTGAAATCTGGGATTGTGATACCCCCAACTTTGTTCTTTTTCAAGATTGTTTTGGCTATTCAGAGTTTGTTGTGGCTCCATACAAACAAAAAGGCAACCTACTGAATGGGAGAAGATATTTTGCAAATAATGTATCAGATTAGGGGTTAATGTCAAATATATACGAAGAACTTATACAATTCAACACCAAAACCCCCCAAATAATCCAATTAAAAATGGGCAGAGGACCTGAATAGACATTTTGCCAAAGAAGACGTACAGATCCAACACACACATGAAGAGATGCTCAACATCACTCATCATCAGGGCAATGCAATCAAAACCACAGTGAGATGTCATCTTACACCGATCAGAATGGCTAGTCTCGAAGAGATAAGACATTCCAACTGTTGGCAAGGGTTTGGAGAAAAGGAAACTCTTGTGCACTGTTGGTGAGAATGCAAATTGGTACAACCACCGTGGAAAACAGTATGGTGATGCCTCAAAAAATTAAAGATAGAAATACCATATGATCCAGTTATTCCACTACTGAGTATTTGCCCAAAGGAAACAAAAATACTAGTTCAAAAAGATACATACACCCCTGTTTATTGCAGCATCATTGACAATAGGCAAAATATGGAAGTAACACAAGTGTCCATCAAACAGATCAATGAATAAAGAAGAGGCAGTATAGAATAGAATAAAATCATATCGACCATAAAAAAGAATGAGCTCTTGCCATTTGCATACAACATGGGTGGACCTAGAGGGTATTATGCTAACTGAAATAAGTCAGACAGAGAAAGACGAATACCATATGATCTCATTGTATGTGCAATCTAAATGACAAAACAAATGAACAAACAAACAAATAAAATAATGGAAACAGACTCATAAATATAGAGAACAGACTGGTGGTTCCTGGAGGGAAGGAAAGTGAGGGATGGGTGAAATTGGTAATGGGGATTAAGGGGTACAAACCTCCAGCTGTAAAATAAGTAAGCCATGCGGATGAAAAAAAAATGGAAGCTAAGCTCGCTTGGGAACAAAGAGGATGGAATATTTACTGTTTTGCGGAGCTGGTCCGCTTTAGGAGCTCTAGGGTGAGGCAGATCCAGACTTGGTTTCTGGATTGCAGAGCCTTTTGATCTTAAAGCAGCCCGTTGATCCTGGACACGATTCAGGCCTGGGGGAACGTAGCCGGTGGTTTGTATAATCGTTGGCTCATTCCTAAAACCAAATCCTACCTTGCAGCCATTAAAATTGTGAACAAAATGTTTCAAAGCAGGAAATAATTTGTATTAAACTTATTTATTTTTTAGAAAGCAACAATGCCTTCCACTTGTAAAGCATGTTAGCCTTTACAAAATATTATCACAAATTATGTGTGGCCCTCACACCAGCTTCACAATATAGGCAAAAGGAGAAAGAGGCCTGCCCTGGAATCCAGGACTTCTATTAGGGCTCTCAGCCCAGGGCTCAATCCTCTGCCCCTTGCTTCCTCCTCTCAGCGGTGGGTGCCATCTAAGTAGTTTGCTAAGAAAGCTGACTTTCTTCCTTTTACCCCTCAGCCTCCTATGAGCTCTTTCTTCCACCTGGTCCCAGGTGTGCATGGAGAGAAGAGCAGCTGGCAATTGGGAAAGGCCTGGGGCTCTTCGTGCAGCTGTTGACCCAGAGAGGAAAGACACCTCCGGGATCTCCCCTTTTGTGAAAACACAAGTTCTCGTGTGGTGTGGGGAAGATGTCTACTCATGAGACCGGGAAACAATATGCCCTGCGGGAGTTATTTTCTTTGACCAGGTGAAAGGAGATCTGTGTGCAGATGCACTTCTGCATGGCTCCTGAGTCTGGGAGGATGGATTTCAGGTCAGCAGGTTGTAGACATGAGCTGCCCGATTTCTGTGTGTGTGTGTGTGTGTGTGTGTGTGTGTGTGTGTGTGTGTGTACATGCACGTGTATGTGTGGCAGCTGTTAGATGGTGGCATTCCTTCCGTAAGTCATAGCACATCTCATGTGTCGCTCACAGGAAAGGCGTCATGATGAACGACAGCCTCCACCTACAATCTCAGCTAACTTTGGGTTGCCTTCATCACTTATAAGACAGGTAGCTTCCACTGAAGCATTTGTGACATCCCGGAAATGGAAGGCTGGTGAGAGAGGAGGCTTCCCAGAGCTCCACGGCAGGGTCCTTCTGCAGATACACCAGGATCTTACCATATTGAGGGGAAGCCCTGTGGCTGATGGCTGAGAATGACACCCCCTCTTCGTTCTGTTCCTCTGGGCAGCTGATTCAAGCACATTGTCTATGCACATGTTTACAGGTTCTTGCAGGACGTTCTGGGGTCTAGCCCTTGCGACCTGTCATCCCTGAAGCTTTGTGCCCATGCCCGGAGGCTGAAAGCACGTGAAATTGTACACTGAAGAAAAAAAGCATCAAATCTCAAAGGCAAGCTCTTCTCAGGTTTACAAGGAGATTGAGAAATCTGGAAAATTCAGGGGTTAATATGCTAGAACCCAAATAGCCAGCCAATTTAGTAAAAAATAAAATAAGGTACACCCATGTTCATGGCAGCACTAGTCACAATAGCCAGAAGGTGGGATGTCCATCCATGGATGTACTGATAAGCAACATGAAGTATATACATACAATGGATTATTCGGCCATAAAGGAAGGGAATCCAGGTCTATACACAGCATGGATGAACTCTGAGGATATTATGTTAAGTGAAATAAGCCCATCACAGAAGGACAAATATTGTATGAATCCACTATATGAGGTACCCACAGTAGTCAAATTCACAGAGACAGAAAGTAGAATGGTGGTGTCCATGGCTTAGGGGAATGGGGGAATGGGATATTATTGTTTAAGGAGTAAAACGTCTGTTTTTCAAGATGAAAACGTTCTAGAAAGTGGCTGCACAACAATCCAAAGATATTTAATACTACCTAACTATACACTTACAAATATTTAAGAGGGTCAATCATCTATTACGTGTATTTTACCACAGCTAAACCACAACAACGAACAAGCAAAAACAAAGCAAGACAAGCCAGTCATAAAACTATGAATGGATTGACAGAGCTTTGTGAACTGGTCGCTCAGACTTCTGGGAGACACAGCCACATGTGGCCAGCAGGGAATGGGGTCAGAGGAGGTGATCTCAGCTGGGAGAGAAGCTGCCCGGGGGAGGATCTGTTGAGGAGGGAGGTGGGTCATCCTCTCTGCCCTTTGCCTTCCTAGGAATTCTTCCCTCCATTGGTAACTTCTGGAGGAAAACTCTTTGTGAAACTAACCATCTCTATGCTTTACTCTAAATACTGACCCTGTCTTGGGCAGGGAACTACTGTCTCTTCAAGATTTCTGGGCTGGAGAGGTCTGTCTTTCGCTGGGCACAAAGGGTGATCAGACTGGTTTGACAGATAGGAGAATGTGGCCCGGTTGTTAGTTCATCTAACAGAATGTTTCTCAAGAGGAATCCACAGGTTCTCTAGGCAAAAACAATTTATAGTAGTCTAACCTTTATAATACAAAAATAATTTAAAATCGTGTGTTTAATGGACTAGTTGGAGCAACTGGATGATGAACCTATCGCTAGCGTGCTGGTATAATTGGAGCGCCCACAGTCATGACTGCATTCACTCCAGTGAAGGGCAAATGCCAGCTCAAAGCTTTGCATGAATGGTGGTATAGCATCGAATGAAACGGAGGAAAGTGGTGGGAGAATTGAGTCATCCCATGGCACAGGGTGTCACAGGCATGCCACACTCAAAGATGCCAGCATCGGAACAACGCCAGCATCACTTTTGTGCTGTGAAGTAATTTCAACCAAACAATGTTATGGGTGCCATTAATTTAATGTAGTGAATGTGAATTTTATTGACCTTTGAGGTATTGTTTCCATTTAATTTGTAAACTTGTGTTGATTTTCGAATTGTATTAGAGCTACAAGCCTAGAGAGTTCATATGTACATTTTTATTGGTTTATTTCTAGCCGGCAATATAATAAGGTTAATTTATAATAAGGTCAAGTTAACACTTAGGGTCTAGAATGCTTTCTTTTCTTTAGAAGCTCCTACAGCTCCTGCTGTTGCATAGGAGTCAACAAGCTGCGTCCATATTCGCCCAGACCTAGAGGGACATCTTTAACTCAGGACTCTATGAGGCCCAAATAATGACTTTGAGAATGAATGAACTTACATTTAGGAAGTCTACCCATTACCATTAACATAAATACATAAAAATCCACAGATACAATTAATAGCTTTCTGGCTTTGTTTATGTAGAAACTGGCCCTCTGACTTCTTAGCCTCTTCTCTCAGGCTCAGTTGACCTCCTCTATGTTTCACACCCTTCTTGTCCTTTCTTGTCCTTTCTTGTCAGCGCTAGTTTGGCTGCTTCTATTGTTCAGGATGCTTCTTTTATGTACACAAACTTCTAGACTTGACATCAGCAAGTGCTCAGATTTCATTTTAAACACAATTCTGATCAAGCAGTCTCTATGGAGTTTGGTTACCCTAGAAAACATTCCGCAAACTGCTTTGTTATTGTGCTTGTTAACCCCAAGGCTTGCTTTTGCGGTTCTACTTGCGTTCACAGCTCTTTTTGTCTCTCCCTAACCACACACTCTGCCTTCCATTTGCGTTCTCCCTCCCGATGTGGATCCTGCCCAAGCATCAGAAGGGTCCCTGGAGCTCTGTGGTCAGGATTCCCACTTGGGGTGGACTTGGGCACCCAGACACTTCTTTGAGAAACTATTAATGTTTTTGCTGTCAGTGGGAGTTAGGAGCTATTTCTGGTTATTTTTCCATGATCTGGAGGTATCACATCTCCATGCTATTGGGTCATTTGGCAAATATTGACTAGATGCCAATATGTATGGATACTGTATTCTGTATGAATACAGAATGACATGTATTCTGTATGACAGCCACTGTTGCAGGTTTTGTCAATACCGAGATGAATAAAGTATGGTTTTTATCCTTCATGAGCTTGTGGTCTCATTGGGGGTGCCATGCACATTGAAATAGGTTGTAGTGCCTTGTGACAAATGCCCTATTATATAATACAGATGCCGCAGGTGGAACAGACTTCCAGAGACGAAGAGGAGTAGCCCATTAACTACTAGGGGAGGTCAGGAGAGACACCCTGAAGGGTGCGACATTTGAAGCCTTCTTGAAGGATGAATGGGAGTGCCTTTGGTGGGAAATGGGGGTGGGCAGGCATTCAAGGTAGAGAGGAGCTTGTGCAAAAGCTCAAAGGAATAGAACTGCAGGGAGTATGGGTGGAAATGTAAATTGTTTGAGATGGTTGAAGTATAGGTTTTTGTGTGTGAATGTGTATAGTGGGTGGGAGAGGGTGGGGGATGCTGGCACTAGAAGGAAGCAGAGAATTTAGACTAAGCAGAGGCAATTATATACCACTTCTTCTGCCTTTGGGCTGCTGTGTTTCCTCCCTTCCTTCCTTCCTTCCTTCCTTCCTTCCCTCCCTCCCTCCTTCCTTCCTTTCTTTTTCTTTCTTTTTTCTTTCTTTTCTTTCTTTCTTCTTTCTTTCTTTCTTTCTTTCTTTCTTTCTTTCTTTCTTTCTTTCTTTCTAACAGCTTTATAATTCACATATCATACACCTCACCTATTTGAAATATACAATTTTTTAGTATATTCACAGAGTTGTATAACTATCACCACAATTAATTTTAGCATGTTTTCACCACCTCAAAAAGAAACTCCATACCCTTTCGCTATCATCCCCCAATCCCCCCTCCTCTCCCCCCCACACACCACAGCCCTAAACACCAGTGATCTACTTTCTGCCCTATGGATTTGCCTACTCTGGACATTTCGTATTGATTGAACCATACGGTATGGGACCTCGTGTGACTGGCTTCTTCTGCTTAGCACGGTATATTTTCTTTAGCAGCTGCAGACTAGGCAGCAATTGGATTTCTCCTAAATGTGCAGAAGGATAGTGAGTTCATAGGATAGAAAAAGGAAAAACAAACAAGCAAACAAACAGCAATGGAGTGTTTGGGGATCTGAAAGTGCAAAGCTACGAAGCCATAAAGTTTCATTTAAGACATTTTCTTTCTGGGACCATGGCTCTCCAGCTATAAATATTTCTCTTACAAAAGACTACCTCTTTTTTTGAGCAATGGGTAATTTATCTGGAGCCCTGTGGCCTAAGTTCATCTCTGTATGCTGGTTGGTAGAGACATCCCTGTCTTTCCCACTGTGTGTTGCCATTGCCCCCTTGAAAACACCACTGGATTTGCAATCAATGCTACTTGCTTTTTTTATGAGCCTTCTGCCTGATAGACAGTAGACATAAAATCGCCTCTCCCCCAAAACAAGCTTGATGAGCTGGGAGGTGGCATAGGCTGTACCCGGAACTGTTTTCATAAGTGTGGTATATTCGCATTTGCAAATTCAACAGGGTAGCCCTTGTCCATTTCCTATGTCACGGTGAAGAGTTGCTGAGTTCTGAAAAGGTCTGCTTTCTTTCTCTGTCAGCCTTGCTGGCCCATTTTCAAAGACCACATCAGCCAGCGTGAACAGCCCTGAGTCCTTTCCATGCAGCTGTCTCGGGACTTTATAGACCCTGAGCTGGACTCTTGTGCAGACTGGCTGCCACTTGGGTAGCAGGCCAGTGAGTCTACCCCTTCTTCTACAGGCAGATTTGATTTTAAATCAGTTCAGGAAACAACATGCTTAGCCTGAATCATCTTAGGATTCAGTGCTAAAATAGAACAGAATAAGCAGTGGTTGACTCATACTATCGTAGTTAAACTACTTGTCACTTAATACTACGTGACTTTAAGAACTGTTTTAATCAGTAATTTTATAAGGTATAAAGATGCCAAAGAGCTTCCTCCATTTTGTTCTCTTCTCTAGCGATGTGCGTCATTATTACACCTCTACCAAACAGTGTTATTTTAAGAGCCTATTGTTTATGACTCTGCTTTTTTCTTTCAGTTTCTCTCTCTCTTTCTGCCTCTCTTTGTCCCTCTCTTATTCATACTTGTATTTACCAAAATATGATGATAAATATTGCCCTAATATTTTAATTAGGAAGATTTGGGGCTCTGGCTTGAGGCTGTCCGTTAATGTTTTTTAAAATGTGCTAAATGAGAATGGGAAATGGGAGAGGCAGGTCTGGGACAGCAGGTGGAAGGAATGCTCAATGCTCACAGAAATCCCAGGCTAGTGAAATGAAGATTCCACCCGAAGTTAAAGACCAAACAGCTGTGATCCAGAATCTGATTTGGGAGCTGACATCTTCTAAGAGTTGATTTAGAATATTAAGCTAGGAGTGGTGACAGCAGCACAATTATCCTCTATATTAATGATCTCCCCAACCTCTGACCAGTCTGGTGTGGTGGGAAAACACAGGTTTTTATAGTTAGTAGATCAGGGCTGGAGTTTGGGACTTGGCCATTTAATAGCTGTGTGATGTTTGGCAAGTTATTCAGTATCTCTAACCCTCGATTTACATTTTTTTTTGTAAAAGAAAAATGATAATATCTATCTCATGGAGGTCATTGTTAAGATGAAATATGCATTGAACCTTGCAGGTATGGGGAATTTCAGATTCAAGATTTGTTTCTGTCCTTCGATAGGACAGTGTGTTATGTGATCTGTTTGAGAACACCTGGTCAGAGATTTAGCTGGAAAGTTTGCTTTCTCCACTTTGTTCATTTATTCTTTCATTGATTCATTAGCTTCTTCACTAGATGCTGACCCCTAAGTATGTGACCCGGGGCAGGCATTGGGGACCTTCCAGTGTAGTGGAAATGCCAACCACAAATGACAATTACACTCTGGTGTAGATAAGCACTATGTTTGGAGAGGTCTGTAGTGCTCTGGAAGCATCTGGAGAGTCAGTTAACCTCGCTGGGGGGAGGATCCAGGAAAGCAGAGACCCTCCAGGATGAAAAGAAGAGCAGGTGAAGGTGAGGCAGAGAGCATGGAATGACACACAGTGGGCAAGGCGATGGGCATAACGTGCCTCCTGTAGATATTTTGGTATGTCTGCAGCGTCAAGTATGAGGGCAAACACAGAGATAGATACAGAGGTATGGAGGGAACCCAAGCTTCCTGTACCCGGGATTGCCTCCCTGTTGGAGTTCTGTCCCTCAGATGTTGATTCAATGGATGCTGTCATCACCAAAGATAGGGTGCTAGGGCATTCCTCACATTTAGAGTTAGAACTGGAACGACATTTCTCCATAGAAACAGCATGTTGAATGGTATTTCCATGTAGATAGAATCGTGTTATGAAGAACACCTTAGAGGCACTTTAAAACAGTAAAATATAGAAAAATAAGGGGAAACGGGTTCTGTTTCCAGGCTAGTCCTTTGCAGTGCAGAACACTGTGCTTCTTGCTCTGGTCATCTGATCCCACACTGGATCCATGGGCTGGCTCTTCTTGTCCCACGCAGTTTGGATTTGAAATGTCTGGGCTAGTGAGGGTCTCTCCACAGTGCTTCTATGGTTCCACGACTCCCTGCTGGTTACCATCTGGCCCACTTCTTCACACTGATGTTACCTAACTTGGCCCCTGGAGACAATGAACTTGTGGACCCTTTCTCTAGGCAGCAGAGGCGAGAGATAATATCGTTTCTGTCTGATTCATCATTGGCTTGCGGTTAGTCCATATACAAGATCAAGCATGTTCGTGGAGGCAGAGTTTGGAGGTGCCTTCTCACTTTCCACCAAATGCTCCTTCTTCTTTTCTCTTCTTCCAGTCTTTCTTCCCTTCTCTAATCTTGTCCTGCCAACACTTTTCTAGCTCAGTTAAATTCAGTTCAGCAAAGGCATATGGATCATGGACTACGTGCCTGGCACTTAGCACAAAGGGGCAAATGAAGCACAGTGGTTACCCTCAAGGAGTGTGCAATTTGGCACGAGGGGGTTGAGGACAGACAAGTAAAAGGTCCAGCTCTACAAGGTTGGGGTCATAGCCCTTCTGGGGCAGAGTCTACAGGAGTGTGGAGGAGGAGCACCTGAGTCACCTTGGAGACGGGAAGAGGCCTGATGGACCAGCAGGAATTAGCTATACAAATGTGCGTGTGCTACAGGCACAGGGTAAATAAAACATAAGCCAAGGTCAGACACATAGTATGGTGCCCTAAGGAGAGACTGCAGGAGGGAGCCAAAGGCTTGGAGCAGAATGGAGGAGGGAGTGAGGAGCCCTGAGAGCTGAGGATGGGGAGGCCAGCTCCCACCTTTCCGTCTCTCCCCAGAGGCACGTAGGGTGGTACTTATTAGCACCTCCTGGCAGCTCTCTGAGCTGAGATGCGCTGACTTCTGCCCTATGGGAAGTCTGTATTTTTCAAACGTTTCCTTAGAGGAAAGAGCCCCAGGAGAGTAGAGGGGCAAAGCCTGCACTGGCAGGAAAAGTGGATTAAAAGCAGGCCAAACCCAAAATAGCTCCTGGGGGTTGACCAGATGGAAATGAGATGGCTGGGCTGTGTGGGTGTAGCCCTGGGGAGGCCAGCCACACGGTGAGAAGGGAATGATCCCTTCTCGAGAGTGTAGGAGAAAACGTTGCAGCCTGGGTCTGAGCTCCACAAACATCACAAAGCAGCACAACCGAATGAAGCCACAACTTTAAAAAAGACTCAAAATGCAAAGGATTTTTGAGTGTCAGTAGGAAAAAAACTGACTTTATTAATACATGAGTCCCAAGAAGATCACTGACCCTGCTGTTTAAAATATTAATTTCTGCACTTGTTTGGGAAGTGACAATCCAGAGGCAGCTTTCTACTCTTGCTTCCTGCGCTGGGAAGAATTCGGCCATTGTCCTCAGGTTGCTGTCACTAGGCATGTGGTGTCCCATTAGGAAAAGCTGCCTGGCCTTAGGAAGTGGCTGTTCTGCTGTCTTGTTCTTCTGCCATTTTCTCTGGTCTTTTCCTATAAAGCCATCTGCTTGAGAAGACCAAGGGCCAAGGTGCTGTGTCAACGTGTAACACCTATACCGTTGTGGCTTTCTTCTCATCACTGCTTGGAGGGCTTGTTCAGGGAACTGGTGATGCCAGCCTCTCCGACAGCCCTGGGCTGCCCAGCGTCCCCGTGGGCACCCTGGAGGCAGGCGGGTCTGATTTCCTCATCTGAAAGCTGCAGGAAGTAACAGCCCTAGTGTGAGCACTCCCCTCATCCTTGTGAGAAGGACAGGCTTTGGGAAGGGAGATTTAGACTTTGAGTAAACAGGACAGGATTTCATAAGCTTCTCGGAAACGCCTGGACCCGACACTTGTCATCTGCTACTAAATTTGGCCTCTTCATTTTCCTTGCACAGGATATAAAGGCAGGCAGGGCGCACACTCCGGGATGAATTTAGATAAACAACTTGGCTGCTGAGGATTTTTACCTGTTATGGCTCCAAGAAATATCCAGCATTATTAAGCATGACTCAGGACAATTTCAATTAGTGTGTTCAGAATAGAAAAGATCAGTAGTCTAGCTGATCACTTTTCTACCCCATAATTTTTATCAGTCTCAATAAACTGCTAGACTTATGTGTTTGTCCTTTCAGCTTTTATGTTGTATGTAAGCTAATTCCTGTGTTTGGGTAATACTGTGGAGAGCTTCAATATCACCTCCACCCTCTTCCTGGGCAAGAAGAATGCATCTCCCCCTCCTCGAATATGCAGAACCTCCCCCCCATCTCCCACCCCCCACCCCCGTGCATGCCACTATCACAGCACTCATTGCAGATAGCGTGCTATTTGTTCACCTGTCTGTCTCCCCCGCTGGTCCTGGAGCCCCGTCAGGGATCCTCTCTCATTGGCTCTTGTATTCTCAGAATGAGCACAGTGCCTGGTGCTGAGCAGACACATACTTGATGCCAAGCACTCATCCTGATTCTAGGGGATGATGTTTTTGGCTGTCAACTGACAAAGGAATAGAGCAAAAGGCTCATGGAAAGGCAGCTAGGAGGTGGGGGAAGGAGCAAGGGATTCGAAGACCAAAGAGCCTTCTTTTGTTTACTACCTGTTTCTGTCACCCTGGGCAAATCATCAGTTTGACATTTTGTTACCCATGAAGTGATAATCCCGCTTTCCTAAATTTGGGGGAGAGGAGTAAATGATGTAATAGATATGAAAATGCTTTCTCAAAAAAAAAAAAAAAAAGAAAAGAAAAGAAAAAAAGAAAATGCTTTCTCAACTGTGATGGGTTTTATGTAAAAAACACATCTTTCTACCTGCAAACTGGGACAGCCACGTTTTTGTGTAGTTCCCTCACATTCTATCTGAGTGACCTCGGGCAGGTAAATTACTCAGCCTGTCATGGATGCTTCCTCGGTAAGGAAGCTGTCAGTTTTGTTTCCCTGGGTCGTTGTGAGGATCAAAAGAGATAATGCATATGCATCTGGTTTGGAGATTATTAAAGTCTGTGAACTGGAGCCATGATATTGTTCGATAAAGTGGGATGAGCGTGCCAAAGCCTCACTTTGGCTGGTGTTCCCTGCTGTCCTCCTCCCTGTCCCTGTCTTCCCACCACCAGGTCTGGGTGCATGTACGTGCCTGTGCTTAGTGTGGTGCCAGGAGGCAAAAGCCCGCCCAACTCCGAATGCTGGCAGCTGTGGCCCCGGCCTTGCTGTGCAATCACCCCAATGGGTGGGATTCTTGGCAGTCTGCCATGAGGACAGGGCATGGAGGACCGCCGAAGCTGCGGTCCCACATTTTGGGAGATGCATCCAGGTGTACAAAGAGACACATACATTTCTGATATATCTGCCCCCAAATCACACATCAGTAATGTTTGTCACTCTTAATGAACAAGATCAGCTTTTTCTGCTGGCTGGATAATATAAGCAGTTAGGGTTTTTAGCTGTGCGCTGAAAATAAAGCACTTCAAAGCATGATTAAGTAGAACCTTAAGAACCAGCACCCTCAGTTCACCAGAATTATGTTGCTGCTAATAGTATTCATGAGAATGATTAGTAAGCAACACACAAAGCTCGTGTGTCAAGATAATGTATTAAGATAATATTTATGTTTTGTTTGTGCTGCGATAGAAGAATGCACTTGAATGAGACACTGTTGCGCGTCACTCGTTTTAGCCCAGCTTTCTTGTTCTGAGAAAGTAGACAGGTCATTCAGGGACGCTTGACTATGAACTCCTGAGGCAGCAGAGAGAGATGAGGCTCTTTGGGGTATGCAAGTGAAAGCTGAGATGGAGGGGGAGCTGTCCCCAGACCGGGGAGCTGGTGGAGATGGGTGGGTCTGCTGAGTCATAGCGCCCTCCCCTCCTCTCTGTCTGCACTCCATGTTAGCAGTGAGACTTTGGGCAGAAATGAGTTCTCAGGGTGCTCGAGTCCAGGAAATGGGGACTTTGGCCCCAGTAATAACTGGGCTTCTTCCACCCCTGGCATAGGCTAGGACATACCAGGCACTAGGACTTCAAAAGACCGTGTTGGCTCCTTGTATGACCCTGGTAGGTCAGAAAGCCTCAAGAGGTACTAAGATTGAATTTTGGAATCCTTGTGCAGAGTTGGAGTGAATAAAAATAAATAAATGTGATATTTCTTGGAAAGCTGAATTTAAGTTTGCAAAGTTACCCTCACTTGGTTAGCAGTATTTATTTTAGAGATGCAATTTCCAGGGGGCTCTAGGAGGTCAGTTGATGTCCTCCAGTTTCCAGCATCTACATCTTGAGGACTGTAGGGGCTTGGATGGGTGGGCGTGGAGCAAGAGGAGAGCTGACCACCAAGTTTCAGAACTCAGGGTAGTGGGATGTGGAGAAGACTATGGTTCCCCTGAGCCAGGCACTGGAAGTGTCTCTCATCTCTCTTCCCACTGGGAGTCCCTGAAATCCCTAGGTTGTGACAGTGGCCAACCAGGTAACCTGGTGTGGTGTAAGCACATTACACACATCAACTCATTTATTGCCCATAACAGCCTTGAGAGGTGGGTACTGTTATGAGTCCCCTATTTTACGGAGGCCAGAGATACTCAAGATCACATAGCTAGTAAGGGGCAAAGCCCGGAGGGCCTGAAGCAACCTGGCTTCATGCTCTTAGCAACTCTATGCTCCTGCCAGTTATTTCTGACTTACAATGGATGGGCTGAGACATTGTTGCTGGACAGTGGTCATGCATGCTCAGGATGCTATTCCGAGCAAGACTCTAGATCATCAAGAAAAGGTCAAATGTGCATATTCTTTATGGTTACTCAGAGGTGAAATATTTTTGTTTTTGTATTTCTATTTTTTAGGATAGATTTTCGTAATACCAAAACAAAAAGGGATTGTGGGGTAACCTTTGATTGGTTCACTTTGGAAATACAAAACAATTCTCTTCCTCGCACATTCTGGGCAATCTGGATTTTAGTACAACAAGGAACTTTCAGTAACTGAGGCGATCTTGAGGTGGGTGAGGGCAAATTCCTCCTGGGCCACTCTATAACTAAACCAAATCTGGTCTGGTCTGTGTGGCTCTTCTCAGAAACATTGCAATATGAAAAGTGGCACAAGAATCTCAGGATGAAATCACAAAAACAGTATATTTGCTCTCTGGCAAGAACACTGAATTCCGGCAGAGTGTCGGGGCCAAACACAGAGTGCATGGTTTCGTCTGGGCCATTCCGTTTAAATGAAATTTGACTAGGGATTTGGGGAGTATTATGGCTACCTCGGGGAATTCCTGTGTGGGTGTAAATAGAGCTTAGTATTTTGTTTATAGGTAAATACTCAAAAGGTTGTAATAGGTGAGGGCTTAGAGGATATAGTAACAATAGTTTTTTGTTTTTTGTTTTTTTAAACAAGGATTTTATATTATGTTTGGGTACTTTCCATGTAACCCTACTTTCTGGATTTAAAGATGACATTTCTCATGGTACTTTCAACCCATGGTTATATGGCAGAAGGGTCATATAAAAATAGCTACTTTTATAGTCTTCTTGGGTTTTAATTTTATCCTAAGAGAGTAGCAGCCGAGTGACTAGAAGCTTCCTTTGTTAAAGGCCTAAGACCACTGCATTTCTCCTCTCTCCTGCCCTTGCCCAGGGGGGCTGCCACAGTAACAACAGGTCTCAGCAAGGAGTAAATCATTGAAAGACATCCTGTGGGTGTCCTCTGCCTCTTTAGTCCCTTGTTATGGTCTTTCATTTCTGACCCAGCTTTTCCTTTGGACTTGGGTTTCTGACTTGTTGGTGCAAAGCCATCTGTCGGTCTATCCATCTATCCAGCCAGCCATCCACTTGTCCACTCGTTCTACTTTTCACATATTATCCATTACCTGCCTTCTCTGAGACAGGCCTTTCTCAACGTCCCAGGGTACCTGGAGGCTCCTGGTGGCCTCTCTTTTCTCCCCAAGCATGCAAGAGCATGCAAGGCCACCGTCAGGCTCATTTTCCCAGACCCCTCCCATCTCCGTAGGAGTGCATTGTTGTGCCAGGTTGACTGGTCTGCAGTTCCTGTCTGGCACCTCCAGACACGGTTCTGAGCCCACAGGGCTGGAGTGGGCAGAGGGGGAGGGGAGGCTCTGCGGGAGGGAGGCCACAGTCCTGTCTTGGCTCTTCTTCCTGTGGGGTGGGAATCCCCCTCATATAACTCCCTACCTTCTCTCAGGCCTTGATATGTATGGCCAGCTGAAAGAGCTTTTGGATCTTTGTATATTAAAAAAAAAAAAAATCTTTGAGAGTCCTGATAAAGTGCTTTCTCTTAACAGTCTTACAAAGTCTATTGCCTTTAGAGTGCGAATTGGAATTCACAGCATGAACATGGGTTTTTTTTTTAACAGTTTGTAGATCCCCTTCTAGGGCCTGTATGTCTCAGTAGCATGGTCCAATTTTAATGTCGGATGGGCTGTGGAGGGGGTAACAAACAATCAGTGGGAAAACAGAGTAGGCTGTAGTCGGAAGCATCCTGGGACGTGCGGGAATCACCCTCAAGTGGCTTCATCTTCTATTGACGTTGCCCTGAATGGTGCCCTTTCATGTGACATGGAAAAACTGTCTTCCCCCTTATGTTGGGTTCTGATTTATGTGGCTGTTTTGAAGACCAAAACTTGAACTAAAGCTCCTGATCTGGGAAACCCTGCCAGTGTGCACGGGAGACCTCTGTGCTGGACTCAGCTGTCACGCCGCATCATCTCTGTCCCACTACCCCTGGGCAATTTGGCCCCACGTCCAGAAGCAGCAGCTATGGGGTGTCGCCATCTGTCAGACCAGTGAACTATGGAAGCTTCTCTGAGGCGTCCTTCAGAGTTCCCTCCCTTGACTTTGACTGGTGTTAAATGCAAGCACCTTCTCAAAACGTAGGCAGCTAGAAGATTGCTTTTCAAGGACAATTCTTGGCCCTGGCTGTGGCCCTGACCTGCTCCTTCTATCTGACATTCTGGCACTCTTTTCTGTCATCTTAGAGGGAGGGGGTCTACCCATGCCATGTGGGCAGCACTTCCTCAGTTTCTCAGCACTGTGGCCTGAGACTCAAACCTTCCATGCTCTGTCTTGCCTTTGTGCCTTTACATATTTTCTTCTTCATAGAATACTTTCCACTCATGCTCCTTGATTCAATAAGCATTCCCTGAACTAGCCGGGCACCTCTCTGGGGACTTCGCTGAGTACCAAACTGGTCCAAGTGCCACTGTCCTATAGGCCTTTGCTCACCAGCAATTCCTTCTCTTGGGGGACTTCCTTGATTACTCCCTCTCCCCTCTACAACCCTTTCTCCCTTTACTCTCAGCCCTGAATCAGGGGCTCCTCCTCTGCCCCCTGAGAACCCGTCACACACTCCTGTCACAGCATTTATCATGTATGGTAATTGCTTCCTCGGCCATCCCCCTATTTGGGCCTAATTAGTTCCTAAACGGCAAAGTTAGAGTCTTGCTCATCTAACACACTGTCTGCACGTAGAAGGCCCTCAACAGAATTTACTGAGTGTGTGGATAAATAAATGCTTGCTTTTAATGTATTTTTGAAATCACATCCTGGTGAAGGATTGACTAAGAAGATATTCCTGGAACTGGGAAAACAAACCAGAGCAATTTAGTGTGACTTTAATTTTAACCTGACCTTGAGGCTCTAAGCTGAATAAACAGAAGATGAAAGACAAAATATTGGAATTAAGAAATGGTCATTTTCTCTATGTTTTGTTTTAAAAATCTCAAGCGATTTTGCCCACAGAGAGAAAGAGAGAGAGAGGGAAAGAAAAGAGAGAGCTGTGAATTTTATCTTGTCTCCGGGGCAACAAAGCGAGTAACGTTCAGGAAAGACAGGGAGAAATCGAGACAGAGTTTCACAAAGTGAATTCACTGTGCCAACCAAAAGTCATTTGAAAAGAAACAAAGACTTTTCTCAAACAGAAGGAATGGAATCAAAACCAAAATAAAAGGAAATGAGGTAGATTCCCTATACATAATCTCTTGGTAGAGGTTGAGAAAGACGTGGTGAAACAATGGAAATTTTATGACTGTTCAACTGGATGGAGAGACGGCAGCGCAGCCCTTGTGTGGCTTGCGGCGGGTGAGAAATACCACGTCGGAGCTGTATACATAAGCCATTTCCCAAAGCCAGCTGAGAAACTCGATCAGCCCGGGTGAGGTGTGTGAGGGAATACAGTGACAGGATTTCCCTGAAAAGGCCTGGCCGGGGAGCAGAGCTGCTCCGATGGATCGCCCCCACCTCTCACTTTACCAGCCCGCCCTGAGCTCTCCCGCTTTGGCTCCAGCAGGAACAAATTTCAGGTCTGTTTCCGGCATGGTTGTTGCCTCCTGTTTCTGGCACTCTGAGAATCAGTCGTTGTCATGGAAACAACCATTTAGACAATTCATCTGAAAGGGCCTTGTTAAGAGGGTGAACAGGACCCAAATCACTTGGGTGCAGGAAGGCTCCCAGTCAGGGACTCAGGCATGGCTCTGGGAGCAGCAGCAGCAGCTGGTCGCGAGGCTTCCCGGAGCGTTCTCCGTTCATCCCTCCATTTCTCCATGTACACAGAATACAGTTTTTTCTTGACTTGTCGGGGCCCTCAATGTGTGCCTTCAACAGAAACATTTCTGGCTTCTCCGACTGTCAGGAGCCTCCCACCACATCTGGCTCCCACATCTGGGCCTCAAATTGCCCATCACAGTCCGCAGCGGTCGCCTCGGTCTCCGGCACTTGGTGCTCAGGATGTGGATGACGAGCTGCTTCTTACTCACCGTCTGCAGCATCCGTTGTGAGAGCTCTGAGTTCTTGGGCCCTCAAAGCAGTTCCGTCGGCAGTGGTGCCCACAGCCTGGCACTTGGATGACCAGCACCCTGAGTTGCAGCAGGGAGGGGAACGCAGGGGTGCAGGTCTAGTTAGGGAAAGACATTAAGAGCCATTGGGAAATACAGCTCCCCGCAAAGGGCTGTGTATTTAATTCCGTGTAAGTGCTGCGAAGCCACTGTGAGGACCTCCTCACTGAGAACGAGGTGACGTAACGCATCATGCAGAGCGGTGCAGCCAACGGGTCACATCCAACACAGAGAATCACATCGACTATGACAGGAGTTGGGGGTCATGTAGCACCCCCAAATGATACTGGAGGCAAAGAGTATGGCATATCCTAAAAGCGACTGAAGGTCTTGGTTTATTCGTGTTCAGAATGACACCAACATGATCAAGAAAAGCTAAATATATATGCATATGTACACACATCTACACACTTATTTTTAAAGGAGGTAAAGTATGTACTAGACATCAGGAAGATTTCCTACCAAAGTGGCAAAATAAGAAAGGGAAGACATGAGATTTATGGGAAATGAAGTTATGTGAACTACTACTATGGGTATTCTATGTGACCATTTCTAGTAGGAGTTCCAAGCCAGTGGAAGTAAGAGTTCTGATGCCTGGATTCTGCAGAAGCAGAGCATGAGGGACACTTGAAATCACACAGTGCAGTGGTCTTTAAATAATGACTGACCTTGAAACCCTTCCTGCACTGGATTCTTTTTTTTTTTTTTTTTTTTTTAATGATTTTTTATTATATTATGTTAGTCACCATACAGTACATCCCCGGTTTCCGATGTAAGGCTCGATGATTCATTAGTTGTGTATAACACCCAGTGCACCATGCAATACGTGCCCTCCTTACTACCCATCACCGGTCTATCCCATTCCCCCACCCCCCTCCCCTCTGAAGTCCTCAGTTTGTTTCTCATAGTCCATAGTCTCTCATGTTTCATTCCCCCTTCTGATTACCCCCCCCTTTCTTTATCCCTTTCTTCCCCTACTGATCATCCTAGTTCTTATGTTCCATAGATGAGAGAAATCATATGATAGTTGTCTTTCTCTGCTTGACTTATTTCACTTAGCATTATCTCCTCCAGTGCTGTCCATGTTGTAGCAAATGTTGAGAACTCATTCTTTCTGATAGCTGAGTAATATTCCATTGTATATATGGACCACAACTTCTTAATCCAGTCATCTGTTGAAGGGCATCTCGGCTCCTTCCACGATTTAGCTATTGTGGACATTGCTGCTATGAACATTGGGCCTGCACTGGATTCTTATGCAGGAGCCTCACCTTTCTGTGCAAACCCCTTTCTGTGCTCGCACTGGGGGAAGGAGCTGCAAGGACGGCTGGTTTCAGGTGTGGGCAGTGTCTCAGTCTGCTTGGGCTGCCATAGCAAAATGCCATAGATTGTGTGTTTTCAGCAATAGACAGTAGTTTCTCCCAGCTCTGGAGGCTACAAGTCCAAGATCAAGGTGCCAGCATGGTCGTCTTCCTGGCTTGTAGATAGCTGCCTGCTGTCTGTGTCCTCACATGGAACAGAGGGAGACAGAGAGCTCTCTGGTGTCTCTTCTTACAAGGACACTAATCCTATCATGAGGTCCCCACTCCTGTGACCGCATCTAACCCTAGTTATGTCCCAAAGCCCCCATCTCCAGATGATATCACATTGGGGGCTTCAACATATGAATTTTGGGTTGACATAATTCTATCCGTTGCAGGTGGGAGTGAGGTCGTCTAAGGAGAATCTGTGCTGTGCGAGGTCCTGTGGCTCACGTAGGCAGGCAGGGGACCTACTCCCAGGTGAGACGGCTAATTCAGAATGCCCTGCCTTCGACCACACAGCTTTGCATTCTGAGCATCTGCCACAGGATCTTGGCTCCTCAGTCTCTTCTGTACTTTCGAGAACTGAGTGGGTTTAAGGGAGGATTTCTGGAGGCTGCCTTCTCTGAAACTCATCAGGTGCCATATCAATAATATTAGAAATAGCTATCATACAGAGAGCCTTGACTCAAGTCAGCATTGTTCTTAGAAGTTCACATATAGTACCCATTTAACCTTCACAATTACCTAGGGTAAGGTCCTGTTACCCTTCTCCATTTCATAGAGAGTACAAAGACGCTACGTGATTATGCAAGGTCACGCAGCCAGTAAGCGGCATAGCTGGGGGCTGAACCCAGGCCTTCCGGCTCTGGAGTCTGTGCTCCTAATTAGCACAGGGACGCAACGGACAATACCATAGTTAGGAGAGAGGCAGGAGTAACTCCAAACTCCAGCTTCCTCCCTTACAAAATATAATAACTGCATTGCAGGTTGTTGTCCGGATCTATTCAAGGTGTGCAGCATCTGCCCGGGGCTCGGTAATGCTCGTTCTGTTTTTTTTTTCCTCAGAGGCTGCAGATTGTGTGTTTTTACTTAAAGCAGTGCAATGCTTCGGTTACAGTTTAATTGATATCATATTTCTTCGGTGGGTTGTTTGTCTTTGACCATGAATCTTTTTATAACTGAGATGCTTTCATGTTTCTGAGTGAAGAGCAGAAGTTAAGCCAAAGAAGCAGCAAAGCTGGGTTTAAGGATAGTCACAGAACAGTGAGGACCACCCATTGGCAGAAAAGAATCACAATGATTTAAAAAGAAAAAAAAAAAAAAAGAATATCCTTGGGGAAAAATTGCATTGAAGTTCATTCTATTGTCTCAAGTCTTGGAAAGCTTTTTAAGTTATTATTTTATGTCATGTTCTCAAGTACAACCTCAACAAAGAAATCACTGTCTCCTAGAAAGATTTGAACAAGTGAAATGAGGAAATTAGAAGATGGAGACAACAGCAAATAATCCCTCACCCGAACAAGAACAAGGAGCGAGAAGCACCCTCAGAAGCTATCTCAGAACAGATTCTGCTCGAGGTCCATCTCCCCTTACCAGACCCGCCCCGGGTGACAGAGCTGGAAAGCAGGAGATGGACAGTCTCCGAATTAAAGCATTATCTCCGACTCTTCTTTCCTGCAGATCTTAGTTTTCAAAGGTGATTTTCTTGCTAACTCTATAGTAACAGGGAGCAGCTGATGTGTTATGCTGTTTCTCTCCTAGAGGAACATGTACTTTGCTGGTGGAGACACACACACACACACACACACACACACACACACACACACACACACATGCACACACGTGCCAGGCAAGTGAATGAATGAGGGTGAAGGAATCGTGACTGGCCACGAAGGAAGGCTGGGAAGTTACCCAGGGAGACGAAGCACACAGTTTTAATTTAATATTGATTTCAGTTTCAGGAGGAAGAAGCTGTCCTCACAGCTGAGCATGGTGTCATTCAGCGCGTGCTGTTTTCTCATTCTGGCCAGGACTCTGCTCGCCTCCCCATCCCTCCCCACACGCACGTGTCTCATGCTGAGGGCATTTTGAGGGGCTGTTTATTCATTCTGAGGCAATGAAGAGTGGCATAGAAAGTGCATTCAGTCAGAAGCACCTGTGTACAGTGACTGGGAAATCTCAGACAGATGCATTTCCTGAATAAGAAGCTTTTCTCTCCTACCTCGTCAGGATCTTCCCTAACAAACTTCCCGGTCGATCTTAAATGATCTTTAGGAAGAATTCACTCTGGCTTTGCCTCCTCCACACGAAGGGATGGTAAGATAACCAACGTCTGGGTCAAACACTGGGTTAACTATTTCTGGTGTGGGTTTTCTTTTCAAGTTTTGAAGAAAATGACATCATTCGGTGCCAGGCTTGTGTCACGTGGCATCTTCCTGTGTCCCTATCAGGACACACACTCACCCATTCACCTCCTCACTGCCTGACCACCTGAAAACAGTGTGACTGACACATAAATTGTGCCAGGCAAGGGACAGGAGGGTTAGCTGAGTTTGGGGCCCTGCCAGCCCTCCCATCATGTAATAAGAAAGCTCTCAAATAAACGCCGTATGATTTAATTGAATCTGAGCTAGGAGATACGGTTTTTACAGAAACTAATTACGTCAGGCAGCCTGGCATATTAGTGCTGTAAATCTTGCTGATGTCAAGTCCTTGAGCTGTTGCCGTGTTGGTTTATTTTCTCCCCTCCTCTCCCTCTTCCCATGCTTCCTAGTTTGTTTGTTTGTTTTTTCATTCAGTCTCTTTCCACTTATGCTCATCCCTCCCTCTTCTTTCCAGCATGTTGAAACCTTGAACAGGGGTTCAGTAGCCCTGTGATTCCTGCTTCAGGTCCATGACCATATGTGGTTCTGTGTGTGTATATGTGAGTGCATACATGTGCGTGCATTGTGTGTGCGCTGGCCTTTCTGTCTGCAAGGGCTGGGGCGATTCAGGATGGAACAATATAGTAAGTCACTATGGCAGGTGGGGTTGGGGAGCGGGGGCAGTGGCTAAAAACATGATTCAAGCTTCCTTCCTTCAAATAGCTTGTCATGGGTGATAGTGGAGGTGGTAGTGTCGGCTATAAAAAGGGGAAGAGGAAGGTTGTGTAAACAACTAGCCTTAGAAACATCAGGCAGAATGAGGTACAAGCCATGGATCATGAGACTGCAGATAGAGGAGTTTGATTCTGACTAGGCTAAGCTTTCACTTCTTTCTGTCAGTCAGGCAGAGAACACTTGACTAAGTATTGTGAGTGAAAGAACTCACAATTACATTTATTACTTAAGAAGTCTGGAGCTAAGTGGTCTCAGGGTTTGTTCAGTCACTTGATGATCCTTCCATGCTTTTTCCATTCTTCTTTGCCATCCTCAGTATTAATGGCTTTTGATCCTCATGCTTCATGATCTTAAGGTGATTGCTGTAGTTCCAGACATTGCATGCACATCCCAAGCTTAAAGAAACGGGCAAGGGCAAAAGACCTTCTTTTTATTAGGCTCTAGATTTTTGGTCTTTAAGAAACAAGTTTTTTCCGCCTTCAAGAAAATTTTCCTTATATGCCCTATGGTCTGACCTGGGTGGCTAGCTGTAAGGAAGGACAGGAATGTGAGTAGCTAGTGAAAGCTAGTGAGAGGACCATGAGTCATTTTCCAGGAATGGATGGATTGTTACTCTATTAAAATTGAGATTCTGTGAGAAAGGGGGAACAGGACTGGGAATGACTGCTGCGTTGGTCAACCTGCGGCATCTGTCACACTTTCCTTTAGTGTATTTGAGAAAAAGTATATTTGTCTTACTACAGTTACTGAGCTGAGCCCTGAACTCCACCAGCAGATGCTCCTCACATGAATACCCTTCTCTGCCGTTTGCTTTGCTGTTAGTAACCACCATAATTCTTCCGACGACAGTTCCTTTGAAACAATATTGCATCTTCTACACAGGCCTCTGCATAGAATTTCAGATCAGACAGCCCTGGATTCAGATCCTATCCCAGATGTATCACTCACTAGCATCGTGATGCTACTGATCTCTTCGCTCAGTAAAGATGCACATAGTGACTGGTATCTCCTTGAGTGGCTATGAGCATTAAATAATGAATGTACAGTGCTTAGCACTGTGCCTGGCCTGGAGCAATGCTCAATAAATGGTAGTTTTTTCTTTTCTCCACATTTAAAAAAATAATAATGGCTAGCACTTATTGAGTGCTTACTATATGCCCAGCATAGTTTGTTTGTTTTTTTTTTTCAAGATTCATTATTTGAGAGAGAGAGAGAGTGCACGTGCAGGGGGGAAGGGGCAGAGGGAGAGAATCTCAAGCAGACTCCCTGCTGAGCATGGAGCCCAATGTAGGACTCAATCCCATGACCCTGAGATCATGACCTGAGTCGAAACTGAGCCAGACGCCTAACCGACTGAGCCACCCAGGCGTCTTTGTCCAGCACAGTTCTTAGTGCTTCATGCCAATTAACTCATTCAAGCCCCACAGCAATTCAAGGTCTGTGCTAGCATTATAGCTAAGCGAACAAGACAGAAAAGCAAATTTGTCTACAAAATTGCGGAGATAGTAAGAGGCAAAAAAAAGATTGAATCCAGGCTGTTGGTCTTGAACCTAACCACTGTGTGCCCTTCCTCTCACACACAATGTGTCTCTCCTGAAAATGGCTCATGCTAGAACCGAAGCTTCCTATTAAGGCAGCGGACACTGGGCAGCCTGAATAACCACAGGTGTGTGGTCATAGAGAATGGTGGGCTCTTCCAAGACTACGTACTATCTGAGAGGCGCACGGCGGGACAGCAGAGTCACATGAGGGCGTGAGGGGAGTGATGGTCAGTGCCACACACCAGGCCGGACCCTGCTGCCGGCTGCCTTGCACCTGCTGTTAGTCTAGTCAATCCCATTGTGCCGTTAGAGCAGGCAGCTCCCTGTGCAAGGAGACGGCCCTTGGAGAAGCAGGGACTGGAAGTCTCTGGCGGCCACCAAACAGCACACTCTGAGCAATCAGATTATTTTCCAGATGAGAGAGTGAAAAGATCAATACTGGAACCCAGCAACACGATCTCTCTTTGATATTCTCCCTGCGCACAGCTTTTCGAATGGGAATAAGACAGAGCAGTATTTTTTAGAGGAAAATGACTACCTTTCCTTTGGCTTCTGAAAAGCCTCCTCAGTCTCATCGAAAGATTCCAACCCATGGACATAGGCTGTTGCATGAAAACATTAGGTGCCCCATGGAGCTCCGGAGCTGAAGCACGTTTTGGTCTGAGATCCCAGAAAACCAAGGGAGTGAAAAGATCTGAATGGGAAACTGAATCCTGCTCTGCTGGCTATCCTAAGTGGAAGTCATTTCAATTTGATTTTTGGATGGTGACTTTTTTTTTTTTTCCTGTAAGGGAAGCATGGAGCCATGCATCAATGTCTGCATTAATATACATTCTATTGAAAGAAACAGATGAATCACAAACCACGCTGGAAAGGTGGTTTGATAAGGACAGAGCTTTTTTTTTTTAAAAATGGGATTACACCACAGTCCACGAGGTCAGATGGAGGGTGGTGGATTGGGGATGTGGAGGTGTTTAACAACTGTCCTCTGGAGAGAGAGATTCCACGGCACATTCCCTCACCCCTTATTGTCGTCTTGTTGCCTTCGGATTTGGTTTGTTTGAGTCAGGGATGAGCCCCTGCTATTGTGCACCAGAAAGTTAATACGGCTGAGCAGGATCGGCCTGCCTTGAACCGAGCCTCTGCATTGCAGTGACGAGATGTGTGAGGTTTTTACATGCCAGGCATAGAATCAGTTCCTTACTTAGGCCTATCTGAGCATTGCTGAACCCTAGACAATGACAAATTTGTTATTATTTTTTTAATGGATTTATCATTTTAAAAGTGAATTCCCGGTGCCTTATGTCACATGATTTCACAGTAACCATGGCTGGAGCTGGGATAAGGGAGATTTTAGTGCTCTCCTGATTTTACGAAGAAGACCTGGGCTCAGAGCAGCCAACTGACTTGTCGTGAGGAAAGGACTCTGGCTTCTCAGCTTTGGAAACAAATCCCACCACGCTGTCAGGCCCTTCCCTTCGTGGTTGGGAGTGCTCTCCAGTTCCCCCTTGGGACTCATATTCACAATGCATCAGGAAGTTAGCGTCCAGCAGAAACGCGAATGGAACCATGCATGTTTCGGGTCATCAGCTTGCTGCCTCCATAGAGTCAGAGTTGCAGGTAGGTTCAGCAGGACTTTGAGAATATGGTGGCTTATTAGGAGAAATGGGGGGCGGAATTGGGGGGACGTATGTCCATATTCTAGATTCATAACCACCCTGAACACTGGAATGGACATCAAAAGTTTCCCAGGCTAGTTCTCAGAAATTAGGAAAATGAGACTCTAATTCTGCACCCAATTCCAACGTGTGGGTTTCCCCTCCCACCAACCAGCTGGGTGTCCTACAATTCAATTCAATTCCAATGCTGTCTACCTGGAAACAGCATCAGATCCTACAGGTAAGTTAAAGACTTGGTCCTACAAGACTGCCCCCTCCTTCAGTTGCCAATCATAAGTCTAGATTGTGTCAACTATGCTTCTGACCAACTGCTATAAATTGGAGGTTCCAATGACCCCCTTCTAACGTTCAATTAATTTGCTAGAGTGGCTTGCAGAGCTCAGGAAAACATTTACTTACTAGATTACCGGTTCATTATAAAAGGATATAATTCAGGAATAACCAGACAGAAGAGATGCATAGGGCAAGCATGGGGAAAGGGCATGGAGCTTCATCCCTGCCCTCTCCAGGCTGGGCACTCTCCCTGCACCTCCACGCATTCACCAACCTGGAAGCTCTCTGAATCCTGTAATTTTGAGTTTTTATGGAAGCTTCATTACATAGGTGTGATTGATTAAATTATTGGCCATTGGTGACTGAACTCAGTCTTTAGCCTGTCTCCTCTCCCAGAGGTCAGGGGGTGGGAACTGAAAGTTCCAACCCTTTAATCACGGGTTTGGCTCCCCTAGCATCAGACCCTATCCTTAGATTACCTAGGGCCTTTCTAAAAGTCATCTCATTAACATAAAAAAAGATACCTTTAGGACTCCCGTCACTACAAAAGAGTTTTTCAGAGCTCTGTGTACTAGGAATGGGACAAAAACCAAATAGTTAATTTCATATTATAAATCACAGTATCACAGAGACTCAGAGAGGTGAACTGACTAACCTAAAGCCACACAGCCAGAACAGAACATGCACTTGCACTCAGATCTCTCTGCAGGTGCCCTGCCCAGTGCACTTTTCTCTGTCCCTCTCTGCCTAACGTTTTGCTTTCCTTCTGCTGACTGTAATTTGTGGACCAAAGAAGTGATTAAAAGGAGAGTAGGACATGGTGGCAAGGAGAACAGCTTTGGGGGGTGGCTGAGACCCAGGTTTGAATTCCACCTCGGTTATCAGGTGGCTGTGTCCCTGTGAGTGCACATTCACGGCAGCATGAAGGATGAATGGCAGGGTTGTACTGGCCAAGACTGTTCTTTTTCTCAGAAAAATTTATTCTGGAAATGGCATCCAGGAATCTTCTGTTTGTATTCTATGGGCAAAATGGGATGATCTGGCTCTGTCTAGTCGCAAGAGAAAGAGAACCTTAAGCTGTGGCCTCTGTAGTGGGAGGTAGTAAAGGATAAGGGGATGGGACATGGTTTATGGGGGTCAGTCATCGGTGAGGTCACATCCCCAACTTCAGGGAGTAGGGGGATGGCACGAAGTCTATTGCTCAGCCTCATGTGTAACCCAGGGAAGCAGTTTTCCTACTCTTTAAGAACAGGTAATATTGGTCCGGGTCTCCATTGCTTGGCACTCCCAAGGTTGTCTCCAGGATGTCTTCATTTAAGAAGGAGGTTTACGGGCTCATTGTCATGTTGGGCATGCCACTCTGTGTCAGCTGTCTCTGTTCTACTTGAAGACCACACCACTCCCTATGGGTGCTATTCCTGTTTTCCTGCAACTGACCGAGGACATAGACCTCAGAGGCTACCTTCTCTTCCCACACAACTCCCCAAGCTCTGGTTTGGGCACGAGCTTTTACTCAGGAGTGAGTTTAGGGCCGGGTCCGCTGACATCAGAGCCAAGGAAAAGTCAATGGAAGAAAACAAACTGGTTGCACCATTGTTTCCACAATAGTTTAGTCAGAATGAATTCTTTTAATTGTGTTTTGCCCTTTTGGGCTGGCTGAGTCTGTTTTCTTAAAGACCTCTCCATGCCATTGTTTGTGTGATGCTGGGTTCCCAGAGCAAAGTGGGCGTTCAATAAATCAGTGGAGTAAAAGGGAGGGACAACCATGAATCAGGAAGCAACCACTCAAATAGCCAAGAGCTTTTGCGCAAGTTTGGAATAAGAAGGAAGAACAAGCTCTTTTGGTTAACTAGGGTTTAAAAAACATGTTCTTCTTGAATCTTTCACTTTCTCGTGTGAAAAATTTTCTTATTGTTTTTTCGGTGGAGGGAATAGGTTTCAGTATGAAACTCTGGTCACTTCCCACTGGGTCAGTGGGAATTTGCTGATAAATAAATAAAATATGTATAAATATATTTATAAATATGTATAAAGTATATTTGCATTATGTTTATAGTATTTGTATTTATAGTATAAAATATATAATTTCATAAAATTTATAAGTATATTCACATATATAAAATATAAATATACATATTATTTATTTAAGTATTTGCCTGCAACTTAGGTTATCTGTCCCTCTACTTACCCACTCTTCAAACTACATGGGCTGCATTCCTGAGGATGCCTTGGAGAAAAGAGCTCCAGGATCTCCAGCCATAAATAAGGGCACTGAATGCTTTTTCTTTTCCACTGGGGAACATCTTTGGGTGTGGAACACGCCCATGTATTTCCCGTGACTCCGTACGTGAAGAGTGGAATTGTCATTACCCAGATTCCACAATGCTCTGAAGGCATTCTGATGGGTGATTTTCAGGCAGTGTGTTTAGGAAGCACTGGCTGGCCATGGTTTCAGGAAGTCAAGATGTGATTTCGGAAGGTGCAGAGATCAGATTAGGCACTGAGAGAATTTCACTGCTGACAGAATCTAGAAAAGGTCTTTCCAGGACCAGCATGGAAAAGAAGCCTCCTCCGTCAGTCCACTCTCATTGATGGGCCAGATGACCTAATAGGTCCATCGGCTCTCCACTTAAGGCTCTGATAGATTTCAGCTGTTTTTTGATTTTGGTGTTTTTTGTTTTTTGGGTTTTTGTTTTGTTTGTTTTGTTTTTTGGTGGGGGTGGGAGAGAAGGATGCAGGAGGATGGCTGGCTGGAGGAAGTTAAGTACTTTCACCTGGGCTAATGTTTCCTCCCTCTGAGCTGTAATGTGAGATCCCTTCTCCGAGGAATCAGAAGTGGAAGCAATAGTTTAGGTTTGATAGTTTATCATCCTGCAGGTGGGAGCAGTGGGTGACATAGAAAAATCACATGGGGCCACAAGGAGAGTGGGAAAAATTCATTCAAGATGTCCATTACCATGTGCAAAGAGTCAAATGGATTTCTGCAAAGTCACTTTGTATGATCTTCCGGAAGGGTATGTTGAACAGCCGCTCTATTCAAATAATGCCCCTAATATTTTCATCAGTGGGTGATGAGAAACTGAGGTTTGCATGAAGTTCCTTTAAATAGAAGAAGAGTCACTCCACCCCAATCCCATTGAAGATGAAGAAACTGCACTTAGAGAAGACATTTGTTTACACAGCAAAGAAAGAGTGGAGAGAACCGTTTAAATCAAGTTAAGCCTTGACTCTTGTTCCCATTCCTGTCTTCCTGCCTCTGCAGCAGGGGTTGAGGGGGGCACTGAGCGTGGGTGACATGCCAGGCTGACATCTCATGGGTGTTTTATTTCATCAAGTGGCCTAAGCCAAACTGTTAAACAGCAGACGAGATTAACCTACAGTCTATCTTGTCAGATACCTGCCTCCTGTTGAGTTCCAACTGCAGAGAACTATTGACCCTTCTCCAAATATTGCATTTTCTTTGCTGTTTTTGTGCCCTTGTACATTCACTCTGTCTAGAATCCTCATCCTCATTTTCTCTTTGGGGTAAGTCCCTATTCATTCTTCAAGACCCTTCTCTGTGGCTGACCCTCCTAGGAAACCACTGATGCCTCCGCCACTTGGTAACACCCCTGCGCTAGCCCATCACCCGGACCTTGCCAATACCTGAACAGGTCCGGCCATCTCTCTATCCTGTGTGTATAATGTGAGCACCGTGACCTGGGCCTTTTTATTTCTGTAGACTCACACCTTAACAATGCCTGACACTTACCATATGTTTTTAAATTAGTTATTTGAACAGCCCCATCATTCTCAAAGCTGCAAAAGTACCAGTGGCATAACAACTCCCACAGAAACCCATATTAAGTCATGCTCATTATGTCTAACCTCTTGAGGGAGTTGCTGGGAACTCACTGAAACAAAGCCCAAACACTAAGAAGTACTGAGTCTGCCAGCAATTTACATTCTGACTCTACTTTTTATTATCAATATGTGTCAGGCCCTTTCCACCCACTGTCTCATTTAATCTCGACAACGGCACTACAAAGTAGGTGTTACTGTCCTCATGCTTACTTTACTTTGGGGAAACTGGAGCAAAGAGAGAGTATATATATACTTGGCTCAAGTTCATGGAACTCCCCAGAATGGCAAAGCCATATTTGGACCTTAGTTGGCTGAAGGCTAACGGTGGCGCTCTTGACAACCGAGCTGTAGTACCTTTTAACACACCCACCACAGCACATGTTTAAGTGGTATCATGATGGCAGGGGTGGAGGGCCCTGGAAAGGGGTGCCTCAGCCTGGGTTGAACAGTTTCCTCACCTCTAGTCTTACGCTAAGAGACTATACGGGGTCAGGCCTGGGGGCTTGCACTGGTCCTGTCTGGGTAATTTCTTTGGAAAGGCACCCACGGGCCTCCCAGAATCAGGGCATCTGCGGTGTCTACAACCAACAGCGTCATTGATGTAGACCAGGTATGATGGGCTTCACACACACACACACACACACACACACACACACGCACACACAGCTGCTCATTGAGACTAAGCAACAGAGAAACCAGAGTCTTTCACAGTCAGTATCAAGGGGAAAGGTCCTATGTGGGGCCTGGCAGGAGGCGGAATGGCAGACTCCGAAACAACACCAGTAAGAACTAGCCCCAGGGGGCCAAATGCTCGGCTCCTGCCCTGTGTTTGCTCAGAGTTCTGAGCAGGAGTTTGGGGTGGGAGGGGAGAGCCTTCCCGCCATTCTGTGCCAGCCCTAGGCAACGGTCAGAGCCTGGGATTTGCCCGGGCTTTGCAACCCTGGAGGGCTTTGCTGCTTGCTGCAGACCCAAGAGCTGCCAGGAGCCCCAGAAAATGCTTGAGAACAAAGAGGCAATAAACACACTCTGAACCCTTTTACCAACTGGCTCCGTCCCAAACCAAAATGAGAAATGAATTGCTGGGGTAGGCTTGTGTGTGTGTGTGTGTGTGTGTGTGTGTGTGTGTGTGTGTGTGTTGTCTTAAGCTGATGGGAAAGGAAAACTGTTTTAGATGGGAACAGTCAGTTTGGGCCATTTCAAGTTATGGTCAAAAGAATATAGCCAATTTAATTTTGATCAATTTGTCCTCCCGAAAAAGCTGCTCTGATAAGCTGTAAAATCTTAGTGTCTCACATTTTCATAAGTACTAACATTTCTGGGGAAAGGCAAAGTGTTTGCTTAACTTGAAAATGTGTGTTCTGAATAGGGAAGCTCATCCTCAACATCATCGTCGTCATCCTTTATTAAACACAGTTTACGAACTAGGCAAACTTCTGGAAGGTTGCATATATTATCCATCATTTCTTTTTTTTTAATTTAATTTAATTTAATTTTTTATTTTAATGTTTTTTAAAATTATATTATGTTAGTCACCATACAGTACATCCCTGGTTCCTTATGTAAAGTTCGATGATTCATTATTTGCGTGTAACACCCAGTGCACCATGCAATACGTGCCCTCCTTACTACCCATCACCGGCCTATCCCATTCCCCCACCCCCCTCCCCTCTGAAGCCCTCAGTTTGTTTCTCAGAGTCCATAGTCTCTCATGCTTCATTCCCCTTTCTGATTACCCCCCTTTCTTTATCCCTTTCTTCCCCTACCGATCTTCCTAGTTCTTATGTTCCATAGATGAGAGAAATCATATGATATTTGTCTTTCTCTGCTTGACTTACTTCACTTAGCATTATCTCCTCCAGTGCCGTCCATGTTGCAGCAAATGTTGAGAACTCGTTCTTTCTGATAGCTGAATAATATTCCATTGTATATATGGACCACAGCTTCTTAATCCAGTCATCTGTTGAAGGGCATCTCGGCTCCTTCCACAATTTAGCTATTGTGAACAGAGCTGCTATGAACATTGGGGTGCATATGGCCCTTCTTTTCACTATGTCTGTATCTTTGGGGTAAATACCCAGTCTATAACAACACTGCTGGGGTGCCATCCCGGACTCCATTTTATACAGTACAAATTGATATTCAGATAGGCACTTTGTTCAAGATCATGCTGTTGGTACTTAAATTCTAGTCTTGCAGAGTCCAAAATTCATGCTATTTCTGCTATACCTCTTTGTGTGCAAATATTTGTTATTACTAATACAATGTCCTAGGCCAAATCAATATTCAGCAGCTGGGTATGGGAAAGACTGTTTTCTCAATGCACTGTTTTTTTGTAGAGAACTTTGGGTGGGTGTGCTGTTACCTAAGCGTGGATCCAGGAGGCAGGGCCTGGATTCCATTTCTGGTCCACAAGGACTTTTTCCATTCTTCTCTTTAATAAACTAAATATGATGCCACTTGCCTTTACCCCTATTTCATAAGATTTGATGAATTCACGTCTGCAAGTTACTCCTAATGTCTTAGCCAATAGGTACTCACACATTTTGCTAGTTGTTTTCTTTGTTTTTTGAATAAAGTCAGACCATAGACACTTCATTATTAACTGAACTGAAGTTTTTGGAAGGGTCTAAGTGAGTGGCCAGAGGAGACTGGCATAGTCAGCTCATCATCTGGAAAGCTGTTTGAGGCCTTCCTCCCCTCTGAAGGGCTCAGTACTAAGGAGTCATCAGTGTGTCTAGGAGGTTGCTTGTCCCAGTTTTGTTGGAAGAGGGTCAACCCAACAGAATTGTGGAAATGTGACTTGGCTCTTTTGGTAGCACAGGTTAAGTCTGAACACAAAAGTCACACTTCATATAAAATAATGGGAATAAAACCATATATTATATGAGCCACTGATCTTTTAACAAAACAAAAACAAATAACAACCAAGAAAACTTTCAGAACTTTTCTAATATGATTATTTGACGAAAATAAATTTTAGATATATATGTTAAATTGCTGAATATGTGCCAATGCCCTGTGAGGACCAAGAAAAAGTACAATCAATGGAAGATCTATACTCAAAAATATTTAACATTATTCAGCACTTTTTAAAAAGAGATTTTATTTATTTATTTGAGAGAGAGAGAGTGAGTGTGTGTGCACAAGCTCGGGAAGGGGGAGAGGGAGAAGCAGACTCCCCACTGCACAGGGAGCCCAACATGGGGCTTGATCTCAGGATCCTGAGATCATGACCTGAGCTGAAGGCAGACGCTTAACAGACTGAGCCAACCAGGTGCCTGTATTCAGCACTGTTTTAAGGAGATTTATACAATGAAACAAATAATCTTCACAATTATAATCTTTTACCAGATGAGGAATCTGGGTGCAGACAGAGATAGCAAGTAATTTTCCAAACTCAACAGATGGTTCTTTGACTCCATTGTTCATCCTTGGTTCATTTATTAATTCATTTATTGGCTGTGATGTCTGGGTGCTATTCTAGGCACTGGAGGTGAACAAGCCCAAAGGGGATCCCTGTGCCCTGAGTGCTCGTGTTTGAGTCTGGGGTGACCCCCCGACCGCACGTGTCACCTTTAGCATGACATCCATACCTTCTGCAGCTCTGGGTGTGAAAAGTCACACTTCTGAAGTGGTGGTGAATGCTGTGTCTTTGCAGCGGGTATTTGTTTTAGTAAATTGACTGTATGCTGTGAGTTCCAGAGTAACAGACATTGGAGCCTTTCTCTAGTTTCACCTCATATGGACATGAGCGAGAGGGTGTTTGGTAAATATTGGCTCTTTTTTAAGATTATAAAACTATTGGTCCTTTGCAAAATAAGGCTTTTTGACTAATGAATGGAGCAAAACTGTTAGGCTTCAACCAGAGAGACAGAGGGGGACTCAGAAGCAGAGTTCTCACCGTGGATGCCCTGGTTCAGTCCTGTGCACACAGCAGATCGCTTTCTGGATTTGTGCTGGTTTGGTCTGAGCTGCGTTCAGTCCAGGATGGGAACCATGAGGAAATACTCTCTCTGAGCATCCGCAGGCCTTTCTCCCTTTGATGTTAGCTCCCAATGCTTCTTGCTATCTTAGCAACAGAGACCTCTGAGGGCAGATACTCTAGTCCTCTCCCTTTCCCAGTTCCTCAAAGAACTGGCTTGTTTAAGTACTTACCAAATGTTGAATGGGTAAATGAAAAGATCCCGGGACCGAGAGTCATGATAGCTAGTTTTTGGCCTTCGTAACTCAGGCCACTCTCTCCGGGTGTCTGGGCCTCTGTATCCTCATTTATAAAGTGAGAAGGCAAGTCCCCTCAAACTCAGACAAGTGCAGATGGTCTCTCTTCTAGGAATTCTTATTTGTAACAATAGATATGGAAAGCCCGTAACTTACCTTGTACCTCTGCCTCACGGTGAACCTTATGGAAACTCCAAGTGGAGTCAGCTCTGACTTTCTGTAGAATGCCAAGGGGCTGAATGTTCTCTGTTGGGAAGGAGGAGATTTCATTATTGTTATTATTACTATCATCTATCATTTATTGAGCACTTAGAATATTCCAGGTGTTGTGCTAAGTAAGTGCTTTATGTATATATTTTTCCCATTAATCCTTGAAACAGAACTATGATTTGGTCCTTTTATTTTCCTCATTTTATAAACAAGACAACCGAAGCTCAGGAAAGTAAATGAACTCAAACAGGCTCACAAACTAACAAGTGACAGACACGCATGTGTGCATGCATGTGTATGTGTGTATGTGTGTGCAGGCATTGACGTCTTGGGCTGAGAGAATCTCTTTTTCCTTTTATTTGTCTAACTCTGCAGTGGGAAGATCTGTCCATCCCCCAGAGGATACCAGACTCTGGCAAAGATCCACAGCTTAAACAAAGCCCCTTCCTGTTAGACCCACTATCTTAGTCCGTTTGGGCTGCTATGAAAAATACCACAGACTGGGTGGCTTATAAACAACAAACATTTATTGCTCACAGTTCTGGAGTCTGGAAGTCTGAGATCAGGGTGCCAGCATGGTTAGGTTCTAGCAAAGGCCTTCTCCTGGGTCACAGACTTCTCATTGTATCCTTGCTTGGTGGAAGGGGCTAGGGAGTGCTGGGTTTCTTTCATAAGAACACTAATCTCATTCATGAAGCTCCCCTTTCGTCACTTAAGCACCCCCAAAGGCAATACCTTTTAATACCAGCATCTTTGGAAGTCAGGATTTCAACATATGAATTTGCAGGGGACGGGGTACACAGTCAGATCAGAGTACCTGTCTAAGCCAAGCCAAGTCAAGGTTTGAGAGTAGCTAGATGCTACTCTCAAGGAAGTATGAAGGGCAAGTCCCAGGCCTCACTAACTGACTTCTCCAGCACAAAGAGTCTCAGTGATTGGGGGCATCAGTGATCTGTCAAAAAGAACCTGAAATGATTCCCAGAGGGGGAAACTAGGGTTGTTAAAGCTTCTGAAAACTTTTGTGACCCTTAATTGCAGTTGCTAAAATGCCTTTCCATAAAAAAGACAATTTCACTCAATTCTTCAATCTCAAGATTATAATCATCTTCAGAGGAGGGCATATATACCAGACCTTAATTTCAAAAGCATTTGTCTTGCTTTCTGTTAACGCTAACAAAGCTGCCATTGACGAAAACCAAGGGCATTAAAACCCAGAGCACATCCACCACCATGGGGGAATTAATCAGCTGATCACTTTGAGAATTGGGCCCCTGTTGGGACACATTGGCCAGTCTCCTTAGAACATGCCCATGATTTCATTATAAACCACTCATCCCATCTCGTGTAGAGACTTCTCTTGGTAACTCACACATACAAAATTGCGACTGCTGGTAGAACAACCTTCCTTGGGCAATGTATTTGCTGTGCTGTTTTACAGAAGAAACACCATAAGCCAAAGAATGTACATATATAGTCTGGTGGCTGGGACACCTTGGTGAAGAGCACCTCATAAACTCAGGGGGAGCTGATAAGGCTGTGTTTATGTCAGGTGCGGGCCCAAGGCTCCACGCCGGCCCACTTGCTATTCACAATACCTACATCTAGGGTCACTGGAGAGGACCTCCAGGCCTTCCTACTAGTTGAAATTATTACTCATCTTTTACCTGGGTTTTCAACGTGCTTTTGTTTACCACTGCTGGTGTGCAAAACAATTGCTGATGCCTCATATGTGCCTCAACTTTGTTCCCCTGAGCCCAGTGTAAACTCTAGTCAGCCCCCACAGGCCTTTCTGAACCTCAGGGTCTGAGTTCGAGGGGATTTGAGAGCTTGCCTTCTCATTTCACACACAAGGATGAGAAGGAACAGAGAACTTGAGCACATGGCCAAGGTACCAGCTACTTGTTAGAGTCAAGATCATAAACTAGCCATCGTGACTCTTGGTCTTGGGGTCTTTTCACTTATTCAGTCCACCATTTGACAAGCACTTAATCTAGTTCTTTGAGGAAATGAGAACAGGGAGATGAAAGGGGGTCTCTGTCCTGAGGAGGCCACAGTCTTTGTTGCTATGATGGCAAGAAGCACTGGGAGCTTACATCAAAGGGAGGGAGACCTCTGTGTGCTCAGAGAGAGTCTCTCTGTGGTGCCCATCCTCCACTTAAACAGCTTAATCCAAATCAGCACAAATCCAGGATTCACAGAATAAAGCCACTGGAGAACAAGGTCAGAAGGACCTGGGTCAAGGGAACCAACACAGTTACTTCTTATCCCTCCTGAGAAGCGAGCTGAAGAGCGGCCCCAAGTGACAACTGTGGGACTCACGGCTGGGCCTCGCCCCCCACACCAGGACGGCCTGGGATGAATCACACACCAGAGAACAACGGGGCTATTTCTTGAGAGTCATTTGTCAAGTTGACATCCCTGCCTAGAGTTATTTAGGGCTTTCTAAAGACACTTTTTCCCCCCCCCCTGTTGCAGGAAGCACCTGCAAGGCTGTCGAGTTGTGGTTTTGCTCAATAGCACTTTGATATCCCTTAAGGCCATCAATTACCCTTCTGTCCTCGCCAGCATGGGCTTTGGCTGATATAAAGATAGGAAAGCTTAAAGAGGATGATGAAGAGGAAGATGATGGTGAGTTCCTCTGGGATCTGAGGCCAGACGCTGTCTGGAGGTGGGCTTCTTGCTGATTTCTGTGGGGGCTCCCCCAGCCAGGACAGTCTGCATCCTTGGCTGGCTGGGCTTGAAACACAACTGCAATGCTCCCATTAGGCCAGGTCTCCCTCCTGGAACAGAGCTGTACTCCTTGCCAACTACTTAGAGAAAAAGCAGGCCTGTAAGATGAATGTGGCTGGAGCAAAACTGGTCTTCTGATTCAGGTAAATGACTTCAGGGAGAGGGAATTTGGAAACGAGTCAGAGGAGAAGAACGCAAGTTACCAGCAGACTTGGTGAATGGGCCCCTGAAAGTAGTTAGGGGAATCAGAGTGGTTGAGCCGAGGGAAGGAAAGGGTGAACTAAGAACCAGCTTTGATTACAGGGAGAATAATTGTGCAGAGATTAGTGGTCATTTCCACTGAAAATATGATGTGGGTTACAGATGCTTAAATTGCTGCCTGAGGATGTTGTTCAGTGTGTGCTGGCCTGTCTGCGCTATTGCATTGTTCTTATTCATGAGGTTTTGGGGTGGGGGGGGCTCCTTCCTTGGAGATTTGCATGAATGAAAATGACATCCTCCCAGCTGGACTGGTTTAGAGAAAGTTTTAATGGCACATGGGTCTCTTCCCTTCAGTTCACACTGCCCAATGGCCCAGCTTGACCCTTATGTCTCAATCAGTTTGGCAGACTCTTGATTGGTGTCCGGACATTACACCCCTGACCCTCCAATCCATTTTCATACTGAAGGTCTCATTTACCTTCCTTAAATTCATCTTGGGTTATGGCAATGTCCTGTTCAAAAAATGTTTATGCTTCATTTATTCATTCAACAAATACTGAGCACCTGTTGTGTTGAGCACCGACAATGGGTCCAGTACTATACTTACTAAGCTTTGTGCATATGACATGACACAAAATGCAGTACAGCCTTAAGGAGGTCAATCAGTCTTCATATTCTTGTCCTAGATGGCCCCCACCATCTGGTTTTAATATGTCTTTCTGACTGTAGGTCCACTACAAAAACTTCTCTTCTATCAGCCTGGTCAATTCACCATACCCAACTCACTCTGGGCCTTGCCTCTTGCCACTACTGATGCACTGAATGTCCTTACCCAAAGCCCATGTCTCCTTCCAAGCTAACACAGCCTCCCCTCCTTCAGGTGGACTTCTGTCATCACCTAGGTTTAAGAATTCTCCAGCATGTTAGCTCCCACAGTGCTTACTTGGCACTAGATATTTTCTGCCTGAGTACAGATAGCAAACTGGGCAGCTGCTGTGCCTACTATGACCACTTCTGCCTTCATTCACTCTGGGGCAGGACCCAAGAGAGCCATGGACCTTCTTTCCCTATCGAATGCTCTGCTGTGAGCTGTGATGGGGGTGGGCCGGTGGGGGAGGTGGGAGGGAAGTGAGGAGGGTGAGGGGCAGTGGTTGGCCGGGGCTTGCAGAGCATTCTACACCATTAAGAAAAGGTCAAGGATATTGAATCTCTGAACTTAAAGGGAGAAAGGCTCTTGAGACTGTTTAATAAAATGACCTCATTTTGCAGATAAGGAAACTAAGGACCAGAGAAACTGATTTACCCAAAGTCACAAAGTAAAGCATAGCTGAGTCAAGTCTGTTCTCCTTGTCCGCTAAACTGTCTTGTCTTTCTATAGTCCAGGAATTGGAATCCTAAAGAACCTAACACTTCAGGACACACATGAAAGAAATAGGAAATGTGTTAGTTCCTTATTGTGGCTGTAACAAATAAGCACACATTTAATGGCTTAGACAACCCAAATTTATTATCTTGCAGTCCTGTAGGTCAGAAGTCCAACATGGGTCTAATGGGGCTAAAATCTAAATATTTGCAGGGCTTCCTTCCTCTCTGGAGGTTCCAGAGAACAATCTGCTTCCTCACCTTTACAGCTGCTAGAAGCTGCCTCTATTCTTTGGCTCCTGGCTTCCTTCTCCTATCTTCCAAGCCAGCAATGGTGTGTGGAGTCCTCCTCACACAGCATCACCCCACTTCCTCTCCCGCCTCCTTCTACTTTGAAGGACCCTTGGGATTACATTGGGCTCCCCTGGGTAATCTTCCTACTTTCAAGTCAGCTTAAAAGCAGCCAGAATTCCTCTTTGTCACATAACATTAACATATTCACTGTTTCCAGGGATTAGGATATGAACATCTTTGGGGGTTATTTTTCTGCCTATCACAGGAAGGGAGTAGGAAATGAGAACAAAGATCAACTCTTTCTCTTTCTTCTTGACTTCTCTAGTTCTCTGTAACCAGAAAAAGTTAGTTTGAAGATATTCTAGACCTCTGTTTTCAACCTCAGTCTTCTCTTCTCAGCTGTGATCTGGTTAATACACTCAAGACACAAATAAAAGGAATTCAAAAATGCCAACATTTATAGAAAAGGAGGCTTACGAATGTTGGCTAACATGGGATGAGGACTGAGGGAAGACTTATTAGTTCCTAAGGACCTGAGAATTCCCAGGCTTAAAGGGTATGGGCTTACTTTGCCAGAGGGGTGTGTTTATATGAGACATCTAGATGGAATCCCCTACTATAAGTCTTGCTGATCATTCAAATCAGTAAGAGTGGGGGTGTAAGAAAATATCCTGAATGATTTAAGAAAAGAATCAACCAATTTCAAGTTGGGATGGCTTCGCAGACTCACAGCCTCTCACAGACTAAAGGACCTTTAGGAGTTTCTTTGCCCAGCTTCCCACCTAATTCAAGACCCTTGACAAGATCTTTTACCACCCATCATCACCCTTCTTTGTAAAGCTCTGGCCAGAGACAGGAAATCATCTGGATTCTCTTAGATCTTCTCCAGATCTCTGAGTCTATAATTTTTTTGTGAATCCCAAATTTCATCTCAAATTACTTCTTGGTGTTGGTAGGAAAATCAGACAAAATGTCCCCATCTTCTCCCTGTCAGGATGGTAGGACGTTGACTGTTGTTATATCTTCACATAAAGGGTCTGAGAACCCCTAGACCACACGTGGTATTTAACTCTCACGTGTGAGGCTGTGAGGATAGAGAGGAGTCATCTGCCCATAGACCTGATGGCTTCACAGAGCTCTCTTTTCCTCAGATGCTCTATTACCTGCTGTTTAATCTGCCTAGAACTTTCCAGTCCCCTTCTTCTGATAATAGACATAGCCTGTCCCCCTGGCCACATGGGAGATATGACCTAGAAGAGCTGATCACATACCTCGTGTGTTTAGCCTTAGTGAATGGGCTGATCAGCATCTAATCTTGGATTTTTTTTCCGGCCCATGGGGGGAAAAGGAGGAAACTCCTATGTGCTCAGGTCATGGGCTATGAGGAGGTGAGCTTTGCCCATGGCCGTGTCCCCATCTCCATGGAGGATCTGGTCTGGGAAAATGGCATCAAGCAAAAGCAAAAAGGAGAGAGAATGAGAGAGTCCTGTGAGGATCCCTCAATCCAATCATCTTTTTTTTTTTTTTTTTTAATGTTTTGGTTATATGAACAAATAAATTTCCCTTTTAGGCTTAAGTTGGTTTAAGATGTGTTTCTTCCATTTGTAACCCATGAGTTCTGAATAATTTAGGACCTTTCTCAGCTTTCTTCTTTCCTAGAGATGCTGAAAAGTGAACTACAAATCAGAAACGATTAGTTTCAGAGTTCAGCCTGTCCATGATGATTTGGGGAAGAGACAGGAGAAAGAAAGGACGGAAAATCATGCAGGTGAGAAAGATTCTTATGTGTGAGGTCCAGTGAGATGGAATCCACAGGTGATGCCTGGGGTCCTGCTACCTTTGCTCCTTTTGGACCTCAGCTTGGTTAAAATAAATTATAACTCCAAACTCACATAGATTCAGGTCAAAGTTGGGGCTCCAAAGTGAGTGTTTTTCTATTTTGTGAACATGGGGTTACTTGTTTGGTGTAAATCAGAGATTTAGAGAGTACTCAGCAGATTCACTGGTAAGCACAATGTTTTGGCAGCAGAGGGAGAAGAAAAAAAAAGAAAAATAGGGGGAGGGGAGGGAAGCGAAAAAAGTAGCAGGAGACGTAAGGAGAGAGAGAGAGAGAGAGATGACTCCATCAGCAAAATGCTGACTGCATATCTCCTATGTGTGTAAGGTTGTGCTAGTTTCAACTTGTCATTCCAAAGCAACAAGCAGAAACCTTATTTGTGATGACAGACGCTAAGAGTTAGGTGTGTCTGGTGTAAGAAAAACGCACAGCCAGGTATGAATGGCAAGCAGCAAAGTAAGTGGACAATTACTCATGAAAGCTGTTAAGGAAGAAACAGGATGAATGGGCCCATGTTTAAACCAGAAGTTAAGCTAAAACATATGGAAAATGTTTTTTTGATATTCACTTAAAGCCTGGAACAGTCTTCACAAAGAGGCTGTGGCGTCTCCTGTAGAGGGAGGCTGTTGAGAATAGTTTAGACTGCCTCATGGCTGCTTCACAAGCTTGATTACAGGCCTGCATCTCTGCCCTTCACATCTGCTTTTCAGTAACGGCATGGGGGGAAGGCAAGCTGTAAAAGGCTTTTGCATTTTTTTTCCTGGCAGACTTCGTTTTTCATGTTTGTTTTGTGAAGAAAAAATATATATGTATAGTGCAGTAAACAGCTGAACAAAATCTACACAATTTTGTCCACACTTTTGAAATGCTCCCAGATTTGGATATAGTGTTTATTTATGTAGCTTGAAAGTCAGACTGGATCTGGAAGGTCAGAAGATAGCTGAACTTTTGACTCTGCCCTTCAGCTCACACGGTTTTGTGTATTGTTTTCTCTTTAAAATGGGAAAACGAGGGACCATTCTTCAGCCATATCTTGCTTGCAGAGCCTTTCCCCTCGTGCAGACTGTGCCACCACCCGCAAGCCTGAACACACCCCAGGAAACCATCACGCCATTGTGAAAGGACTAATCGCCACACAACACTTGGTTTTCCTTCCTGGACTGCGTCACTGGCCGTGGCTGTGTGGTTCCCACATTGTTTCTGTCATGGTCTCAAGGAGCATAACTCTTGATCCTGGGTCTGGGCAGGACAGCCTGTCTCAGCACGAGCTCTTATGTAAGTGGCTGTGGGGAGAGCTGGCAATAAACAAACATTTTTCCAGCCCTTGTTTTCTCTGCAGCCTTGAAAAATTTCCCTCTGGGGTTGCTGCTGCACTCCTGCACAGGACGGCAAATTCCCAGCTTAGAAATATCTTGCGCTGCATTTCTAGATTCTAAAATCAGAACAGAGTGAACTAAAGTGTTCAAAGAAACTGAACTATTGGGAACGGGCTATTTAAATGGATTTCTCTAAAAGGGGATTTGAGGCAGCATTTCAGAAAGCTCATCCACCCATCTGTGCTGCTGGTAACTATTCGTAAATGACATCGTCACTTCAGGGCCACAGATACAGAGCGAGAAGATGACAGGAACAAACCTGGTCATGGAAAAGTGATTTCATGGCTACCAAGTCCTATCTTCCAGTGTCAAAGTCAGACCTACTGCATGAACAAAGTACGTATGTACCAGAACAGTGAGACCGAGAATTTGTAGAATCCTTTTTCCTTTGGCCACTCCAACTTAGAAGCTCAAAGAAGGAACAGTTTATAATAGTGGCCTCGAAACACTCTGCCTCTAACTCCCATTCCTGAATTTAGTGGGAATCCCACTCACGTAGGCAATATCTTCGTGAACACCAAGACAGTTTCCCAGCCCATGGGGGTACGCTGCTGGAGGTCAAAGTTATTGCTCCTGTGGTTGACACGAATGTCATCTGGAAGGTTACCTGACTTCAGCTGCTTGTCTGAAGAGGTCTTCTTGCCCCTTCCCCTGCAACAGTCTCTCCTGGGAGGGCCCAGCCTACATGACTGTGTTTTCAGTTTCCCAGCCGTGGCCAGGTGCTCTTCTGGGCACTCTCTGGGCTATCTCTGAGTAACTCAAATCATTTCACTCTGAATAACCAAGTATGTTTGTTATTTGGGGGAACTAGTAGGGAGGGGAAGCACATCCAGAGTTTCTTTTAGTTTTCTTTGAGTCTATTGAGACCCTTGAGAGAGAATTTATTGCCTATAGCCTGGACACATGGCTACACATTCGAGAAGACTTCACTCTGCTCATTGGCAAGCCTGGGTCTATGGCCGGACTCATCTCCTTTGTCTCATCATTGTCTCCACATCATCCATAGAACCCAAGTAGAGCCATATGGAAAGGGAGTAGCCTTCCGAAGGCCACTTGGCTAGTCCTTGGTCGCAGGGAGATAGGATCAGCTACATAATTTGCAGAGCCCGGTGCAAAATAAAAATGTGGGGCTCCTTTGTGAAAAATTATTAAGAACTTCAAAATGGCAAAAGCCCAGCATTAAACTAAGTGCAGACCCCATGCTACAGCGCAGGTCACATGCCCATGAGGGCGCGTTGTATGTAGCTTTTATCTGAAGTCTCTAGCTTTCAGAGAGGAATAGCTGGAGGAGGTAAGTACTTTGAGAGCCATGTGAGAAAGTCTGAGGCAGAGTGACATCAGGTGGCTGCTTCTAACAGGGTATCTGAGTGGGTTTTGTCTCGTGGGGTCACTATGGATAACAGACACCATTTTAGGTTCTTTCACATGTAAAATCATTTCATATACACACGTACATATAAATAATCTACATCTACTAAATCATAAATCTTCACAACAACCATACAAAACAGGCACTGTTGTTTTCCACTGCTTTACAGATGAGGACGCTGAGGCACAACCAAACCTAAGAAAGCATTGACTGTTCGATTCTCAGCTTTCTGATGCTGAATCTCTATTTTGCAAGTCTACCTGGAGCTGACTAGTCCTGAAGGGGCTCCATCATGCTAAACTCATGCACTATGGATGTCTATGCCACAAAACCAATGTATTCCTACTCAAAGATGGGTGTTACCATTCCAGTAACTGAAATACTCATTCCCATAACCCAGAGCATCCTCTTGGGAATTAGGTGCCTGGAGTGACCAAAGAAGAATTAGAAGGTTTCTCAGTGAGTGCAGAATCAAAACAAAGCTAATTGTCTAATCTCAGGGGAGCTGTCGTGCAGACTAACACAACATCTGGGAAATCATCCTCCTTGGGCCTAATGCCCTTCTTCCCGGTGGATGGAGTGCTCCTGTCTGCTGAGCACAGGGTCTCTCTCTGGCGTGAAGTGCCGTCCAGGCCACCTCATGCCAGGACAGTCACAACTGAATGGCTTGGCCCTTTCTTTGCATTGTTGTGTTCTGATCTGGGATTTGATCCCAAGTGTCATGATCCCAGCAGTAACTTATTTACAAACCAACTCTGAGGATGCGCAATTCATGGAAGGCCCGTTGATTTCTACCAGTTTCCATTTCCTTGGGTGAACTGAATCTGGGCCTCTATATGTTGCCTAAACTTGGCATTTAAATAGCTCTAAAGAGGAATAGAATGGTAATATGTTAAAATGAGATTATGTTAGTTCCACCACAAATTTAAGATAAATATGCCAGCTGGTCCCTGGGAGGTAAGGTAACTCCCTAAAGGCTCTTACCTAAGTGGCATTAAATAATTCAACAATGAGACTACACTCGAGTAGGTTTCAAGTAGGTTTCAAGTGGAACTGAGGAAGTCCTAAAGTAAATGACTTTTGCTTCATTCGGGAATTCGTTTTTTGTTTCATTTTGTTTTGTTTGTAACCTTCCACTTGAAAGTTGTCTTCTCCTTGCCAGACATCAGGGTGATTCATAAAACCAACTTCTGATGTAAAGAGAAACTGCTAGAGGTGATTTTGAAGGGCATCTCTGGAAGCCAATTTAAAGAGTAGCATGATTGCGTCATGAAGACGGTGATGGTGATGATTGTAAATAACATTAAAAATAGTTTTACATACAGGTGGCAAACATTGTGCTAACTGAATAAAAAACATCATCTTTTTAACAACTCTATTATTCCCATTTTACTGAGAAAACAATGAGTTTGAGACCAGCAATGGTTATAACAATAAAGGTGATGATTCTTAAATCTTGGACTAAAAGTAGTAACAATTGGCTATAATTGCAAACTTGTCCTAGATGGAAGAGATGGTTCCAGGCAGAGCAACATGGGCTGGATAATGGTGGAGCACATGGGGGGAGACCAGACACCACAACTAGCCAAGCAATACACATGGGGGAATGTCCTAAAAGGATCTCAGCAGGCAAAGGACCAAGTCAGGTGTTCCTTTAGGTGAGGCCCACCTGGATTAAGTCCTGAGATCCTTTACAGAGAGAGAGTCAAAAAGCCTACCAGGATCATTTACCCTCTGGTTAGGTGTGGATATGAATTGTAACTGATTGTACGTGTTCATTTATGCTCAGGTTACCTGTTGAGTAGATTGGTTAGATGTCATTCCACAGTATGGATTTTGCCTTTCTTTCCTAATTACTTTTGCTCTATTATAAACTCCAGGTACTAAAACCCTCTCGATACTTTGAGAGGCAGAAGCCAGCTGATCCCCACGTAGTCACTTAGTCTTCTGCTCCTCCTCTGGGAGGTGATTTAATCATATCCATTTGTAAAAGAGGAACTGGTGGCTCAGAGGTACTCCGTGATTCTCACAGCTAGTAATTCACAGGTGAGGGTTCAGCTCCTGGCCTCTTTCTCTGGCTCTTTCCCCTACAGTGGGGAGTCAGGCCAACAGCCACGCTTTACGCAGGCAGTCCGCCAGGCTTATTCCCATCTTCAGCGTGCCTCCCACTGCCCTGCCTTCCCACAGCTGCTCCTGGGCTCTACACCAGGTACACTATCTCCTTCAGCTCACTGCTTTGACTACTCATGTGTGCTTACTGAGAAAAACAAGAATATGGCTGGGATTTCCTACCTACATGTTTATGTCCCAAATCAGTTCTTTGAAAGCAATGTCAAAACACAGTCAGAGTAATAATAATAGTTATTCACAGTTAAAGCAGGAAATCAAATAATGCTTCTATAGCATCTACTATGTGTTAGGTACTGTTTCAAATGTGTTCTATTAATTCACTTTGCCCTATATCTTCATATAGCCGTGTGTGTGTGTGTGTGTGTGTGTGTGTACGTATGTGTGCGTAAGGATGCTAGAATTTCAGTTTTCTTCTGCTCTAGTCTTCGAACTTCTCAAAATGAATTTTAGCAGGGCCTGACCTAAGTAGAATCTGATTCTGCCTTGTGGCTCCATGAAAATGGTCCCACTTGAATGCCGACCTCTTGGGCAAGGGGGGTGGGCAGATAAGACTCAAAGGTCTAAGGCGCATCCTGCCTTCCCCCAGGCCTGGTCTCCCTGGGAGTGTTTCTCACAGTCTGTGGTTCCTTCTTTCCTTCTTTTCTCTTCCTCCCCTGCTGCCACAAAGTCTTTCTTTTTTCATCTTGAAGAGCCACATGCTAATTACCGAACACACCAGCGTCCCAACTCTCCTCCGGCTTTTAGGACCAAGGCTCCCGGCTGTGGGACAGTTGTAGCTTTCCCCCACCCTGGAAGGGTCGTGCCACAGAGCCACGAGAGACACATGTGGGCAAAGGGGAGAATCTGGCTCCCAGGTCCAAAGACACGCAAAACCAAGCTCTGTGCAGTAATTCCCCTTATAAATCTCGGCTTTAACTACAAATTATTTAGACTATCCAGTTTCACTTCCCTCTCCTCTCCCATCAGATTCAGAGAATTTCAGACTTAAGAGAAACATTGAATTGAACTAAGCGTCATCAGCTTGATCCTGTCTCTGGTTTCACGGGGGAAGCCCAGGATGGGGAGATGTGGGGGCAAAGGGTCCCTGAGGCAGGGATCAGAAGATATCTACAGATCAAAAGGAGATTGCCACACCAAACTGGCTTTGTACTTTCTAATATTGAAGGTGGTACCACCCAAATGAAACACAAAAGGCTAGCGCACCTCACTGGGCTGTGATACTACTGCCCTTCATAACTGTCCTGTGTGGTACACCTCCAGAAGTTTGAAACAGGAAATAAACAAAGTTTCAGGGGTTACGGCAAGACAATAATGACAGCTTTGGAGTGCAGCTGCAGCCACTTTCTGTGATTAGACCTCTGTCCCTCCCTTGGCCTTGGCAATGGGTATAGGGAGCTATTTGATCCCTAGGCTTTCATTCCAGCCAGTTCAAGTACCTGCTTGCAGGCTTCTCTTGGCCCAGCACACAAACAAACTTTAAATGACAAAGGAAAACACTGGCAGTGTTTTCCAAGGCAGGCCTGAGGCGGGGATTTCCCAGCGTTTGTTATGAGAGGCAACCTGCCTCCCAACCAAGTCCAAAGGAGCCAGGAACCAGGTGGAAAAGCCATGAGTCAAGCCTAGAGAATTTCAGTTTCAACACCCACTCAGCAAGAGGCTGTTTAATTATACCTGTTACCCTCAATGAAAAGGTCACCCACCCCGTAGTAAATGATTAATTGTTGGCTGCTTCACATACTGTTCCGATTCTAATCCCTTTACATTTCTGGTTAATTTTTGTAGGAAAACCATGACGTGCTTCATTTTCTTTTAAGAAATGGTAACCACAGTCGTCAGTCAATTGGTGACCTGGCTCCATTTCACGGATCTTTTGCAAATAGCTCTGTGTAGGATTGAAGGGTAAGGTTGGGCAGAATCCTACTCAATTTGCAGTTCTAATTCTGCCGAAAGTGGCTCACCCAAGTCAAACATTCACTGAATGATTGGAAATCAGCTGAATAATCATTGTGGTCTAAACACAGAAGGAAGAAAAGATGCAGGATTCTAGAGAGAACATTCATTGACACCGCGATGTGACTGCATTCCAGGTCTTCCAGAGACCAAATTGCTGGCCTCAGCCCTCAGAGTGACTGACCCAGGAAGACCAGAAGACCCTTCTTAGGGCCTGTCTTAGGACACTTGAGTCAAAAGTAGCACTTAGCCCTGTCATGCTTGCTGGCTTTCCTTTGACGTCGATGACCAAGGGGAAAGAGGAGAGTTGCCGAATTTGGCCTTTAACACACACCACAGTTTAGCCCCTTCCTTTCCCTCAAGAGCACAATTGTTAAGAGTCCAATTTGTTGGGGATTATGTTTTGGAGACGAGGGGAATGACGGACTGGTAGATGGAGTATCAAATGCATTCTGATCATTTCTTCACCATTTTTCCTACCTAGGACTCATTCAAGGTCTATTGGAAACTCCTTAATAACCAGAAGCACATCATCTGGTCCTGTATCCAGGAGAGGACCCAGCTAGCTTAACAACCATGGGAACATTTAAGAAAATTAAATATTTTTTCAGATTAAGGATAAAAATAGAAATAAATTTAAAACTTTTAAATGCTGACAAACACTACAAACATCACAACCCTCTACCCCCCCCACCAATAGCACACTGTTTCTATTAACAAACTGCCGGACATACCTCTATAATACAGTTTTCCCCACACCTTTTTGGCTACATACTCTTTGATCCTCTTTATATGACAGTAATTTTATATAAAAAACAACAGAAGGATAATGAAGTCTTTCCTCTAACATGGTTGATGAGAACCAATTTTTAAAAAAATTTTAAATTAAATAGTTGGGATGCATAAATGACTCACACAAGGACATATTTGTTATTTATAGTACTACTCCTATAAGAGTTTGTACCTACAAACACAGAGAGAACTTCCTTTTTTACTAAATGTCCATGAGAATTGAAATCTCTACATGCGATTTTACATGTCTGATGACTGGAGGAATTCCCACAGTCCAGCTTCTGCCTTTGTAACCTCAAACCTGGGTGATCCTCCCTTTCCCATGTATTTACAGGTCCAGATTCTGCAAACACATTTATATCATGTATGACATCTGCCTGCGTGTCTTCATATAATGACACTGGATGAGTTGGCGCAGTGGGTTCCTGGAGTATTTCTTAAAAGTAATCCTACACCGAGTTGAATAGCAATACAAAACTATTATATGCAGACGTGACTATGAACCATATAAATATATCCCATTAAATCCAAACCAAATATATCTCCAATTCACCTTCACTTCAGCAGAATTCCAAAAATGCTGTGGCAACCCTGCACAGGAGTTAGTGTGGTGAAGGGGAACTCAGAGCAGAAGGATAGTTTTACCTGATTTCTGTTAAAATATTTCACTTTTGCAAATTTTGCAAAACCCGTGTGACCATGGGTCTTGTAGTATAAGTTTTATTAACTTCACAGTAAGTGTACCTCTGCTTGTATCCATTTTAAAGCCCCCAGTTCAGTGCTCAGTAAATAGCTGTTAATTGAAGGAATGGGGAATTCGGTCTGTAAAGGACAACGCAGAGAGATGAAAGAGGACATCAAAGGTGAGGTTGCTGCTACCCATGTGTGCACTCCAAGCAGCATCTCAGCCTGACATGGGCCCCAGAAGCAGCCAGGTGGCCAGCCAAGGGAAACTTCCAGGGATGCATCAGACTGAGGATCTGGCTTTTGGACCTTGACATTTTTCAGAAGCACAGAACAGTCTTGGCTGTTAGAGAAGGTGAGAGGGCAGCCCGAACATGCCAGAGGAAAAAAAAAAAAGCAGTTAGGTCGAGTGTGGAAAGGGAAGGACAATAATAATTATAATGATTTTCCTCACTAGGCCTCCAACTCTCCCCTAGTAACGCCGATTGCGTGTGTGGCCTAGAAGGACAGCAGGTCAGAAGTCACTTATGGGCAAGTACACAAAGGTTTCTGAAGTGACCCACCAATGATAGCCAGTCTACGGGCCCTAGAGAGAATCCTTTGCCAAGTCTGAGGATATTCCTGTCTGTGTTTCTAGGAGGCCTTTGTGGTTAGCTCTTTTCCTGGGTAAGACAACAGGTTTACAGGGGAGGGACTGTGAGACTTTGTGAACCTATGAGATCCATTGCAGAGCTGGAGCAAGACCTGATATTGGCTACTTACTACTCTTCCAGGGCTCCACTATCCTCCTGCTGGCTCACTGATTCAAGGATTATGTGTATGTATTGATCCCTCCTACATGTCAGGTACTGTTCTAGGACTGGTGGTACAGTGATAGACAAGACTGGTAAAGTCCTTGCCCTCATGGATCTTCCATTCTGGGGCGGGGGGGCGGGGAGACCAATAGTATACAAGCACACGAATGATATGTATCAGCTCCAGACTGTGATAAGTATGCCGGAGACACTGAAACAGGGGGGTGGGATATGGGTTTGGAGAGGTGGAGAGGGGTGGTAAGAGCAATTTTAGGAGCGTTTCACTTTTGTGGAGATAACACGTGGGGCTGGAATGATGAGAAGGAGGCGGGTGTGCAAGCATCCGGGCAAGCGTGCTCCCAGGAGAAAGGGCACATGAAGGCTCTGAGGCCAAGAATTGCTGGCACATTAGAGGGCCAGTGTGTCTGCAGTGAAGCGAAGAGGTGGAGAACGGCAGGGGAGGAGATGAGAGGGACACGGGCCAGATGCTGATGAGTTTTGTAGGCTGTAGTGAGGTTCATGGATTTGGACAAATTAGCTTCTCCAGGTTGACAAGTTGACCCTCCATTTTACAGTACTATGCCCTGTTCCTAGAAGGATACAAAGAAGGTGGCCATGGTGAATCTAGAAACCACCAAACCAGTGCCAGTAGCAAGTTCAGGGAACTGTGAGGGTGAAGGGAGGGTGTACAGACCCCAGAGGAACAATGGAGTGAAGTAAATGGGTCTCCCATGATCCTCACTGGGGTATGTTCTAAGGCACTCAAGAGAGTAATCGGGCACCAGGTATACAGAAATAATCTTCATAGTTTATAAAGAACACTTTGGTTATATGAAGAACAGGCTGTAGTGGGAAAAGAGAGGTTACAGAGTGCAGTTAGAAGGTTATTGTGGTTGTTCAGGCCAGAAATGGTGGTCCATGGTAGTACTTGCAGGCACATATCGTAGGGATAGAGCTGCAAAGACTTGCAGAACAACTGCAGAGGATGTAGGACAGAGGGGAGGAGCATGGTGTCATCACTCACTGAGATAGGAAAGATGACAGAGAAATAAAATTTTGGTGGGAAGATCAAAAATTCTCTTTGACTGTGTTGTTTGTAACACCTCATAATATATTAAACAGGACATTAGACAGAAGATCTGGAGCCCAGGGAGGAGGTCAGGGTTGCATTTATATATTACTGGTTTTGTTAAGCTCATATCGATGCTTCAACAGTGTTGTGAGTAGCCAGGCAAATATACAATTCAAATCTTGCCGTTGACCCCTGTGACAAGTTAGCTTGTTGTTCACTAAAAATTCTTGCTCCCCCCAAAAAGAGCTGTAGCTGGACGTAGCTACCCACCAGGACTCATATCTTAAGCCCCTCTTGCATTTAGGTGGGAATCATGTAACTAGCGTTTCTAGGTTAAGGCATTTACAAAGCAGTTATATCTTAATTGGTTCCTCCATTTCCCTGTTTAGCTGGCTGGATGCAGAAAATAATGTGTCCCTTGGGCACATTTCTCAACCTTGGCACTACTGACATTTTGGGCCAGAAAATCCTTTGTTGCAGGATCTGTCCTGTGCGTTGCATATTCCTGGCCTCTACTTAGAACTGGTTGAGAACCGTTACCCTAGAGGATAGTGAAGCCACAAAATGGGAAGAGGTCCGTGTCCCTGAATCACTAGATGGAGGAGAGCCATCACCTGCTGAGTAGGAGAACCCACATTGTACTGTCACATGAATGATAAATAAATGTTTATTGTATTAAGACACAGTAAGTAGATCTTAAACATTCTCATCACAAAAAAAAATTTATAACTATGTAAGGTGACAGATGTTAACTAGACTTACTGCGGCCATCATTTCTCAACATATACAAATATTGAAACATTATGTTGTACACCTGAACCAATAAAATGTTATATATCAATTACAATTCAATTAGAAAAAAATTAAAAACCACTGCAACTCACAGGAAGAAATATATTGTGACCTCGGATACACATGAGTTTCACAGAACAAGACTTAGCATTACTACGAGCACATGACTATGACATAGACAGTATATTTGTATATGATCTATACCATTAACGTTATGACTGTAACAGGTTTGTAAGAAAATGGGAAAATGATGATTTGATCATGTTGAAAAGTAAGAAGTTTAACTGAGCTCCTTCCCATGGCAATTACCTTGAGCACTATGGATAAAAGCCCCCCCCCCTTTTTTTGCATAGACATGTTGTTTTTCTAATAGAAAGGAAACTTAATACCTCATTTCAAATCCAAAGAAAACCCAGGTTCTGGCCCCCACAATACTTCTGACAGACCATATAATCTATAAAAGTGGTGTGAGGAAAATATGTTGCTTCCACAAGGAATTCTGGAGAGAGAAAGAGTTACATTATTTATAGCACTTTCCAAGGACCAGTTCTATATAAATATAAGGTGTTATTCTGCCTTTCATAATTAGAAAGAAAAAAACATTATGAAACGTTTTCTTTAAAAAAAAAAATAAGACTGAATCCTGAGTAATTGCTACCATGGACATTCAATAGAGCATGAAAGTCAAACTCATATGGTAATGTATTTTCCTGTCTCACACTCTTTTCCCTGATTAAAAAAATTCTTGGTCCTAAATCTACAGGCAACAGGGATCCCCGACAGCTGCAGAAGAAGTAAAGGAACCTGTTTCTCTTGAGACATCTCCCTTTCTGGAGCTTTCAATGGAAAGTTTTATGAAAAGTAAGATATAATAGAGTTAATGAGAAGGTAGAAGTGCAGTCTTGAAGACTCCAATTTTTCCTAGAGAACCTCACAGCTTTTCCTTTGCAATGTAATCTTGTGCGGTTACACATAACTTTGCCAGTTGGTTCCAGAAGTTGGTCAACTGTTTTGATATCTCTCTGAGGAGTTATCTTTTGTTGCTCATGGCATGGACACTTCCTAAGACTGTAATTTCTTGGACTTCAGTGACCTGTGAAGTCTCTTTTGGAAAGATTAAAACAAGTATCAAGGGCACCACCATCTTGCTTTTCCTACCCAGATCTATTAGTGTTCCATGCCTCAGTGGATCAAAAGAGAAATTATGGAAGGGACAAGAAAGAGGTTTTAAATAACTTTAAGGCAAAGGATGGGGTTGGATATAAATGGAGAGGATGGTGGGAATGCAAGTTGGTACAGCCACTTTGGAAAACAGTGTGGAGGTCCCTCAAAAAGTTAAAAATTGAGCTACCCTATGACCCAGCAATTGCACTACTGGGTATTTACCCCAAAGATACAGACATAGTGAAGAGAAGGGCTATATGCACCCCAATGTTCATAGCAGCATTGTCCACAATAGCCAAACTGTGGAAGGAGACAAGATGCCCTTCAACAGACAAATGGATAAAGAAGATGTGGGCCATATATACAATGGAATATTACTCAGCCATCAGAAAGAATGATCACCCAACATTTGCATCAACATGGACAGCACTGGAGGAGATTATGCTAAGTGAAATAAGTCAAGCAGAGAAAGACAATTGTCATATGGTTTCACTCACTTGTAGAACATAAGGAATAGCAGGGGGATCCGTAGGAGAAGGAAGGGAAAAATGAAGGGGGGGTAAACAGAAGGGGGAATGAACCACAAGAGACTATGGACTCCGGGAAACAATCTGAGGGTTTTAGAGGGGAGGGAGATGGGGGGATGGGCTAGCCCGGTGATGGGTATCAAGGAGGGCACATATTGCATGGAGCACTGGGTGTTATACGCAAACAATGAATCATGGAACACTACATCAAAAACTAATGATGTACTGTATGGTCACTAACATATCATAATTAAAAAAAGAAGAAAAAATAAATAAATAAATGGAGAGGATGTATAGAGAGATGTTTCTTATTCCAGAAAGATGATAGAATAGAACATTATCACTATCACCCATCCTGGAACTCTCTAGCCTTGAAATTCCTGGGTACTCTTATTAATAATAATTAATAACAATAACCAATATTTAATAATAATTGCAATCAATACTTAAATATTGTTGTATTATAATATAATATATTGTATATAATAATAATTGATAATTATTAATAATAATTATGTTGCTTATAATGAAAACAATAATAGTTGTACTAAACATTTAGTGATCTCTAGGTGGTGGACACTATACCAAGGATTTTACGTGTATTATTTCATTTAATCCTCACAATAACCCAAGAGGTAAATTTTACTATTACTCATTCAACTTGCCCAAATACCAAAGCTAGCTATTGGCACTGCGAGGATTTGAATTTGAGTCAGTTAGTGTCCAAAGTTCATGTTCGTAGTCATTATGCTATACTGCCTTCTGGATGCCCATAAGAAGCCCACAGTGAATACTTTCTAGAGCAGGTCTCAAGGGTAATCAGTGGTCTTTTGTTAAAACCTTTGTCTTTCTTTAAGAAATAATGCTTTCTCCAAAATCCTAACGTGCTAGATCTGATACACTGTGAAAACATTTTTTTGCCTCTTTCAAATTTGTCGGTTTATAATTGTCCCTAAGTGATCATCTATAATCTCTCTTTCTCCTGGAAATAAATCCACTTTCTATGAGCACATGCCACTTAGGCATATCACCCAGGTCCAGCCACAGTGATTAGTCCAGACTTGGGCGCATGATTCAGTGTGGTCAATCAGAGTCCTTCGCTGAGACCTTTCTGACTGGAGGTGGTGAGAAGACTCTTGCCACCTGAGCCAATAAATCTCCTTTTTTGGGGGGAGTCTTATTTTATATTGAGCTTCTGAAAGAGTCCTGATGATGTAACCTTACCCCCAACTCTTCTCAATTCTTGTTTTATTGTAGGCCCCAGTACACTTTAGCTACAGAATTTGGTTTTGTACCAATAAATACCAAAAAATTCATTTGAGATTATATGAAAAATGAGATAAAGAGGGTGAGATGGGTACTGATAGGGAACATCCTCATGTTTGAGACATAGTGTTGGAGTGTTAGAGAACATAGTTCCAAGGGAAGTTATAATATTTCTTCTCAAAATATTTGTTTAAATATGGTAAGAAATTTTAACAAGGAGGAGGTGCTAGAGAAGATGCAGTCCTGCCTAAATGTAGGAAAGTCCTGAAGATTTTCTGGATCTAATCTCTACTGTTTTGTGCCAAGTTTGAAGACTCATTATACTTTAGGCTTTATAAAATATTTCTCCTCTGGGTGCTTCTGTTTGCGTAAATTTTCTATATTGGGTATGCATGTTTTTCTAGTGGAACCTTTCTCCATTGTACATCCTTTTTTCCCCTAAGGACATATAAGAAAAAAAAATATGAGCTTGTTTTTCTATCTAAATGGAGGTTTGTGCTAAACACAAAAATCTAACTACAAATAAATTATGCTCTGATCTTGAAGGATAAAATAAACACAAAGCAATGCAGAGCTGTGTTTTGTCAGAGCCAAATAGAACATGACGTTCAGAAGTTTCCAATTGGGTTCCAAAATTAGAATAAATCTTGGCAAAATGCATACTCGTGTCCCATTTAGGAATCTTATCATTTGAACTCATTACTGGCTACTCCATGCCTTATTCATTCCAGTAGCTCCCAGGAGGCCTGAGGACCTGCCTCCATGAGTTCTGAAGCTGCCCTAAGTCGGCTGGATTTAACTTAGCCTAAGTTAGGAAGGAAATGGGGCATCAAAAACCCAACTAGTGATCTAAGACTTGCATACTTACTTCTAGCCCCATTTCTTCTGGGAAGCTACAGAATGTGTGCATTGAGTAGTCATCACTACTGGGTTTTACGGCTATAGCCCTCTCAAAAGCATTTGTGGTAGGTGCTGAATCTAAGCCTTCCGGCTGGGACATGAGCTCTGGGTTACTATGAAAGTGGCTCTGGATTATACATTCTATAAGAAATCGTTCATTTCTATATTGGAGGCCTCCTTGGATAGGTAGTCTGGTTTAAGGGTGAGAGTGTGGGAGTTCCTATCAGGAAATTCTTACTTGGCTGCCAATTAGTGTCAAGCAAGGGTAAATACTTGCTGAGCTCCCCTCCAGGAGCCAGGATGCCAAACTCCATCACCAAAATGGACCAGAAAATCTTCCTTCTGTTGTTCATAGGGCCTCTCAGCTCAAGATCTCATCTTATCTCCCATTACTCATGAATCAGAGCGTAAACACTTTCATCAACCAGTGTCCTATTAGCCCCCTAATATGCTATGTTCATTCTAATCTCTAGACTTCAGCTCATTCCAGTTTCTCTCTTGGAACACTTCCTTCCACTCCACTCTGCAAATGTCATTCAATGCCTCAAGCCCATTTCATACCTTCTTACATCCTGTGTCAGGCATCTCTGCCAACAATTTCAACCCATTTTGGTTGCTTGCCTCTCTCTTTTTTTCATTCATCACACAATTTCATTCATCACACAATTACTACTTCATTAATATTCTGTCTTTTATCTTTCTGCATTTGCACCAAAGCACTCTGAATTCAGGGCACATATTTTAGACTTTCTTTTTTATGTCTCTTGAAACTGGAAAGATAGGTACTTGGAGTTTGACCAAAATTGAATATAAATCTAACAAAAGAGAGCAAAATCTTTAGACTAAAGCATACAGAACATTCCTGAGATAAATTGAAGAAGACCTGAAAAAATGAAGGTATAGATCTTGCTCATGGATTGGAAGACTCAGTATTATAATCAGACGATTATTTTCATGAGCAGGGGAAAGGCAAAGATTTCATTAATAGCATTTATAAATTTTATGATGTACTAAACATAAAACTGATGTTACAGGGCATTAAAAAAGAAAAATTTCAGTGTGCCTGGATGGTGCAGTTGGTTAAGCATCCAACTCTTGATTTCGGCTCAGGTCATAACCTCAGGGTCGTGAGATTGAGCCCCGCATTGGGCTCTATGCTCAGCACAGAATCTGCTTGGGACTCTCTCTCACTCTCCCTTTGCCCCTCCCCACTTTCTCTAAATAAATAAATCTTAAAAAAAAAAAAAAGAAAGAAAGAAAAGAAAAACTCCTGTTAATCAAAAGATACCATTAAAAGAGTGAAAAATGAAGTCATGGATTGGAAGAAAATATTACCAAATTATATACAAGACAAAGGACTTGTATCCAAAATATATAAAGATCTCCTACAAATTAGTAAGAAAAAGATAGACATCTAAATAGAAAAATGTGCAGCAGATTTGAAAAGGTAGTTTACAAAGAGAAAATCCAAGTGGCCAGCAAACATATGAATAGATGCCTTACTTCCTTAGTCATCAGGAAAATGCAGATTAAAATCATGAGCTTCAAAAACAGACACCAGAATGACTAAAATGTAAAGACATTCAGTACCAAGCATTGGAGAGGATTTGGAATATTTGGAACTCTTGCACACTATTGTTATACAGTCGGTACAGCCATACCATTTTCAAATGTCTTTAGCAAAACCTACTATATCTGAATGTCCATATACCGTATGAACTAGTACTTCTACTCCTAGGTAGATATGGGCACATACACTTATCAAAAGACATGTAGGAAAAACATTCATAGTAGCACTGTACTTAATGACCAAAAAGTGGAAACAACCCAAATGTTCATCAACAGTAGAGTAGGCAAATAAATGTGGTATATCCACACAATGAAGTGCTTTCAGCAATGAGAATGAGAAAATTACTGCTACTTGCAACAATCTGGATGAATCTCACAGATAATACTATTGAGCAAAAGAAATCAGACATGCGGAGTATATGTGGTATGATTCCATTTCTTTAAAGTTCAAAAAAGGCAAAAACTAATCTATGTTATAACCAGGATGTTTTCTGGATGCAAGAATGTTCTATTTCTTCATCTGGGTGGTTGTTAAAAGGGTTTTTTGTGTGTGTGTGCAAATTCACTAACTGTACACTAATGATTAGTGCATTTTTTTCTGTGTGTATGAAGTATTTATGTTTAAAAGCAAAAGGTTTCATCCTAGGCAGACGAACTTGTCATTCAGCAGGGATTTTTACCCACTGCTCATAAGCTCAGAAGTGGAAAGTGAGGAGTTTGATTGAACAAACAGACCCATAAATCCAATTTCAAACCTCATCTTGACCTTGGAAAGAATAAAACAGTGGTTTGAGCTCCTCAGCTCCTCCTGCTTCAACAAATTTACTCATAAAACCATTTTATAGATGTTGCTTTGCTTTGCTTTCAACAAGCAAAGCATCTTTATTAATAACATTCCCGTCCTCATTATTTCCCATTATAGCTCAACTCCTGGCTCAGAGCTGCCTAAATCTCTCTCGTGACTGTCATCTTGTTGAATCTTGCATTATGACTGTAGGTATTTTTTTCTTATTCCACCACCTTCATCTCCTGAGGGCAAAGTAGCCCTATGCTGCTCAGTTCAATACATAGGAGAGGCTCAAGCCTGGATTTTTTAAAAAAATTAATTTAATTGGATTAACTACAAGGCTCAGGATTGCAAACCAAGTGGGTGGTGTCGGCTACACCTGGTTATACTTTGGATTCTCCTGAGTCGGGTAGAAGGCCACCATCCTCACCAAAACCCAGCCAAGTGCTGGGGCATCTTTGCTTGAGTCTGCAAGACCATAGCCTTGATTTTCCAAGGTAGTTCTTGGGAACTCAAACTGGTTTAGGTTATTCCAACCAGAGCATTTTTGAATGTTGAAGGTAAATTGGGAAACATATTGTTCTGTTTTTGTGTGAATTACATCAATTATACTAACATATAAAAGAACATTAGATTTGGACTCTAGAAGTCCTGAATTTAAAATGTTTCCAGATTAGCCCTTACTAACTCTGAAACTTTGGTAGTGGAGGTGACGGAGGGGCACTTAGCACCTGTTTCCTTATCTTCCCCCAATGGGACAGTAATGCCACCCCACAGGATTACTGGGAGAATTCATTCAAGTACACATGAATTCAGCTTTCAACATTAGACATTTATTCAAAACATTCTATTAGCTCTGGGGACTCACAAAAGGTTCACAGTCCAGTTGGTGAGTAAGATGTATGAACAAATCAGTTCTGTACTTCTCAACCTATTTTTCATTATTGGCCTCTAAAGAGCCTTCTTAGACATTTTTTCCCTTATCTTCCCCTGCTCTCTGATGAAATTTTAATACCAAAGGTACCCTGTGTATATATTTATGAATTGTATTCAGATCTGTGTTCTATAATAAAAAGAATAAGATTTTTCTAGCCCCCTCCTCCAAGAACTACTTCTCTCCCCCTTGAGGGAGGTATCTCCTCCCCTGAAAATGAAGGAGACAAACGATTTCAGGGGAGTGTGGTGAATGCAACAGAAGAAAGTGGCACAAGCTGTAGAGTCACTTCACCACCCATGGGTGGGGGAGACCCACTGTGGTGGGCGTTGTCTGGAAAGACCAAGGAGAAAAGGGAGACACTGGAGATCACAAAGGACAAATCAGGATGCCTGGCAGGTACACGGAGGGGAAGTTCCCCCAGAAAGGCATAAAGGGGGGCTAATGCAGCAATGGAGGGCCTTGAATGCCAAGCCAAACAGCAGACCTTACCCCAAAGGCATGGGGACACAAAAAAGTCTTTAAGAAGCAATGATTTGGGTTGGGAAGATGGCGGAGGAGTAGGGGACCCCTTTTTCAGCTGATCCCCTGAGTTGAGTTGGATAGGTACCAGACCAGCCTGAACATCCACGGAATCAGCCTGAGATGCAGGAAGATGCATCTGGATCTCTACAAATGAACATCTCCAGCGCTGAGTATTGAGGTATGAAGCGGGGAGCCGTGAAACCGCGCACAGATATCGGAAGATAAATGGAAGGGGGAGGGAGCCACCGCAATCGGGCACAAGGAGTGGTAGCCACCTGCATGGGGGAGCGGGCGGACTCGCAGATGGCACCCACGAGAGAGCAGACTGAGACCGTGAGCGGGGAGTGCGTGCCACCAGACTTCTCACGGAACTCCGGTGTGCTCACTGGATCCAGACTGAGACCGGGAGCTCCGGGAGCGCACGGGGCGGCTGGTGGCTGGCGGTGTTAGAAACACAAAGAACAGAGACGTGCCGGCCCTGGAAGTGAGGGCTGGGACGCCAGGTGTGGGGCGCACATCCCGGGACACTGCAGGGTTGAGCAGCACCAACAGAAACAGAGTTGGCCAGAACATCAGTGGAGAATGGTCCGCGATCCCTCTGTTCTGAGACAGAGGCTGAGGTTCGGCCACTGCTGCTCTGACGCTCAGAAGAGGCACAGCAAACCGCCAGGGAATGCCGCCAGAGAACAAAAGCCTGGAAACACCGGCTCGCAGTGTACCCATCCCTATCCCCCCTCGCAGGGGACACAGAGGCTCTACCCAAACAGGGTTGCCTGAGTATCAGCGCGGCAGGCCCCTCCCCCAGAAGGCAGGCTGAAAAATCAAGAAGCCCACATCCCTAAGATCCCTATAAAACAAGGGCGCACGGCCTGGGTCCAGGACAATAATTTGGGCTCTGGACAACCCCGCAACCTCTCCTTATCAGAATGACGAGAAGGAGAAATCCCCCCCAGCAACAAAAAGACAATGAGTCTGTGGCCTCTGCCACAGAACTAATGGATATGGATATAACCAAATTATCAGAAATGGAATTCAGAGTAACAATGGTCAAGATGATGTGTAGACTTGAAAAAAGTATTAACGAAAGTGTTAATGAGAATATAGAATCTCTAAGGGCGGAAATGAGAGCGAATCTGGCAGAAATTAAAAATTCTATGAGCCAAATGCAGGCAAAACTAGAGGCTCTGATGGCCAGGGTCACTGAGGCAGAAGAACGTATTAGTGAATTGGAGGATGGGTTAGTAGAAGAAAAAGCGAAAATAGAATCTGGACTCAAAAAAATCCACGCCCACGAATGTAGGTTATGGGAGATCACTGACTCAATGAAACAATCCAATGTCAGAATCATTAGCATCCCCGGGGGGTGGAGAAAAACAGAGGTCTAGAAGAGATATTTGAACAAATTGTAGCTGAAAACTTCCCTAATCTAGCAAGGGAAACAAACATTCGTGTCCAAGAGGCAGAGAGGACCCCTCCCAAGCTCAACCACAACAAACCTACGCCACGTCACGTCATAGGGCAATTCGCAAATATTAGATCCGAGGATACAGTATTGAAAGCGGCCAGGGCAAAGAAATCTCTCATGTACCAAGGCAAAGGTAATAGAATTATGTCAGACCTGTCTACACAGACCTGGAATGAGAGAAAGGGCGCGGGAGCATTTTTAAAGCTCTTTCAGAGAAAAACATGCAGCCAAGGATCCTTTATCCAGCAAGGCTGTCATTCAGAATTGATGGAGAGATAAAGACCTTCCACAATCGCCAGTCATTGACCAATTTCGTAACCACGAAACCAGCCCTACAGGAGATATTAACGGGGGTTCTATAAAAGTAAAACGGCCCCAAGAGTGATACAGAACAGAAAGTCACAATCTATAGAAACAAAGACTTTACTGGCAACATGACATCATTAAAATCATCTCTCTCAATAATCAGTCTCAATGTAAATGGCCTAAATGCTCCCATAACGCCACAGCGTTGCAGATTGGATAAAAAGACATGACCCATCCATTTGCTGTCTACAAGAGACTCATTTTGAACCTAAAGATATATCCAGACTGAAAGTAAAGGGATGGAATACCATCTTTCATGCCAATGGACCTCAAAAGAAAGCTGGGGTAGCAATTCTCATATCAGACAGACTGGATTTTAAACTAAAGACTATAGTTAGAGACACAGAAGGGCACTATTATTATTCTTAAAGGTTGTACCCAACAAGTGGATATGACAATTATAAATATATATGCCCCCAACAGGGGAGCAGCAAGATACACAAGCCAACTCTTAACCAGAATAAAGAGACATATAGATAAAAATACATTAATAGTAGGGGACCTCAACACTCCACTATCAGAAATAGACAGAGCACCCATGCAGAAAATTGACAAAGAAACAAGGGCTTTGAATGCCATACTCGACGAGTTGGACCTCATAGATATATATAGAACACTACATCCCAGAACCAAAGAATACTCATTCTATTCTAATGCCCATGGAACATTCTCAAGAATAGACCATGTTCTGGGTCACAAAACAGGTCTCAACCGATACCAAGAGACTGAAATTATTCCCTGCATATTCTCAGACCACGACGCTTTGAAATTGGAACTCAACCACAAGGAAAAATTTGGAAGAAACTCAAACACTTGGAAACTAAGAACCATCCTGCTCAGGAATGATTTGATAAACCAGGAAATCAAAAATCAATTTAAACAATTTATGGAGACCAATGAGAATGAAAACACAATGGTCCAAAACCTATGGGATACTGCAAAGGCAGTCCTAAGGGGAAAATACATAGCCATCCAAGCCTCACTCAAAAGAATAGAAAAATCTAAAATTCAGTTTTTATATTCTCACCTCAAGAAGCTGGAACAGCAACAGGGGACAGGCCTAATCCATGCACGAGGAAGTAGTTGACCAAGATTAGAGCAGAAATCAATGAATTAGAAACCAGGAGTACAGTAGAGCAGATCAACAGGACTAGAAGCTGGTTCTTTGAGAGAATCAATAAAATTGACAGACCACTGGCAAGACTTATCCAAAAGAATAGAGAAAGGACCCAAATTAATAAAATTATGAATGAAAAAGGAGAGGTCACAACCAACACCAATGAAATTGGAAGGATTATTAGAAGCTTTTATCAACAGATTTATGCCAATAAATTAAGCAATCTGGAAGAGATGGAGGACTTCCTGGAAACCTATAAACTACCAAGACCGAAACAGGAAGAAACTGATATTTTAAACAGGCCAATTAATTATGAAGAGATTGAAACAGTGATAAACAACCTTCCAAATAACAAAACTCCAGGCCCGGACGGTTTTCCTGGGGAATTCTACCAAACATTCAAAGAAGAAATAATACCTATTCTAAAGCTATTTCAACAAATAGAAACAGAAGGAAAGCTACCAAACTCATTCTATGAGGCCAATATTACCTTGATCCCCAAACCAGGCAAAGACCCCATCAAAAAGGAGAATTACAGACTGATTTCCCTAATGAATATGGACGCCAAAATCCTCAACAAGATCCTGGCTAATAGAATCCAACAGTACATCAAAAGGATTATCCATCATGACCAAGTGGGATTCATCCCTGGGATGCAAGGGTGGTTCAACATTCGCAAATCGATCAGTGTCTTAGATTTTATCCAGAAAGAAAAATTCAAAAATCATATGATTCTCTCAATAGATGCAGAAAAAGCATTTGACAAAATACAGCATCCTTTCCTGATTAAAACCCTTCAGAGTGTAGGGATAGAGGGTACATTCCTCAATCTCATAAAAACCATCTATGAAAAGCCTACAGCAAATATTATTCTCAATGGGGAAAAGCTGGAAGCCTTTCCCTTAAGATCAGGAACCCGACAAGGATGCCCACTCTCACCACTATTATTCAACATAGTACTAGAAGTCCTTGCAACAGCAATCAGACAACAAAAAGGGATAAAATGTATCCAAATCGGCAAAGAAGAAGTCAAAATGTCTCTCTTTGCAGATGACATGATACTGTATATGGAAAACCCAAAAGAAGCCACTCCCAAACTATTAGAAGTTATAGAGCAATTCAGTAATGTGGTGGGATACAAAATCAATGCTCAGAAATCAGTTGCATTTCTATACACGAATAATGAGACTGAAGAAAGAGAAATTAGGGAATCCATCCCATTTACAATAGCACCAAAAACCATACGTTACCTTGGAATTAACTTAACCAGAGACGTAAAGGACCTATATTCTAGAAACTATAAATCACTCTTGAAGGACATTGAAGAAGACACAAAAATATGGAAAAATATTCCATGCTCATGGATCGGAAGAATTAACATAGTTAAAATGTCCATGCTACCCAGAGCAATCTACACTTTCAATGCTGTCTCGATCAAAATACCGAGGACATTTTTCAAAAACTGGAACAAATAGTCCTTAAATTTGTGTGGAACCAGAAAAGGCCCCGCATCGCCAAGGAATTGCTGAAAAGGAAAAACAAAGCTGGGGGCATCATGTTGCCAGATTTCAAGCTATACTACAAAGCTGTGATCACAAAGACAGCATGGTACTGGCACAAAAACAGACACATAGACCAATGGAACAGAATAGAGAACCCAGAAATGGACCCTCGGCTCTTTGGGCAACTAATATTTGGTAAAGCAGGAAAAAACATCCGTTGGAAAAAAGACAGTCTCTTCAATAAATGGTGCTGGGAAAATTGGACAGCTACATGCAAAAGAATGAAACTTGACCACTCTCTCACACCATACACAAAGATAAACTCCAAATGGATGAAAGACCTCGATGTGAGACAGGAATCCATCAAAATTCTAGAGGAGAACATAGGCAGCAACCTCTAGGACATCGGCCAAAGCAACCTTTTTCATGACACATCTCCAAAGGCAAGAGAAACAAAAGATAAAATGAACTTGTGGGACTTCATTAAGATAAAAGGCTTCTGCACAGCCAAGGAAACAGTCAAAAAAACTAAGAGGCAGCCCACGGAATGGGAGAATATATTTGCAAATGATGCTACAGATAAAAGACAGGTATCCAAGATCTACAAAGAACTTCTCAAACTCAATACACGAGAAACATATAAACAAATCATAAAATGGGCAGAAGATATGAACAGACACTTTTCCAATGATGACATACAAATGGCTAACAGACACATGAAAAAATGTTCAAAATCATTAGCCATCAGGGAAATTCAAATCAAAACCACACTAAGATACCACCTTATGCCAGTTAGAATGGCAAAAATTGACAAGGCAAGAAACAACAATTGCTGGAGAGGATGTGGAGAAAGGGGATCCCTCCTACATTGTTGGTGGAAATGCAAGTTGGTATAGCCACTCTGGAAAACAGTGTGGAAGTCCCTTAAAAAGTTACAAATTGAGCTACCCTATGACCCAGCCATTGCACTTCTGGGTATTTACCCCAAAGATACAGACGTAGTGAAGAGAAGGGCCATGTGCACCCCAATGTTCATAGCAGCATTGTCCACAATAGCTAAATCGTGGAAGGAACCGAGATGTCCTTCAACAGATGACTGGATTAAGAAGCTGTGGTCCATATATACAATGGAATATTACTCAGCTATCAGAAAGAACGAGTTCTCAACATTTGCTGCAACATGGACGGCACTGGAGGAGATAATGCTAAGTGAAATAAGTCAAGCCGAGAAAGACAATTATCATATGATTTCTCTCATCTATGGAACATAAGAACTAGGAAGATTGGTAGGGGAAGAAAGGGATAAAGAAAGGGGGGTAATCAGAAGGGGGAATGAAGCATGACAGACTATGGACTCTGAGAAACAAACTGAGGGCTTCAGAGGGCAGGGGGATGGGGGAATGGGATAGACCGGTGATGGGTAGTAAGGAGGGCACGTATTGCATGGTGCACTGGGTGTTATACGCAACTAATGAATCATCGAACTTTGCATCAGAAACCAGGGATGTACTGTATGGTGACTAACATAATATAATAAAAAAACATTAAAAAAAAAGAAGAAGCAATGATTTGATCAGATTCATACATTTGCAAGTTCATTCAGGCTTTTGTGTGGATGAGGCTGGGAAATCGGGTCAGAGTCTTTTAATCGAAGTTAAAGACGGAAATCAGGAGGCCTCGAATGAGAGCAGTTGCCTGTGAAAATGAAAGGAGGGAGAGAGGTTTTGGAGACAGGATTAAGTGAAATAGTTTACATGTAGGCACCTGGTGTGCTGTAGGTGACTGATGAAAGGGCCGTCACTAAAACTCAGCAATTGGAATGGTTTGGCAGCTTGGCATTGCAAAAGCTTCCCAGAGGCCTCAGAACTGGATTGCTGAGATTTCTCAGTGGCCCGAGGTTTGATATCTGTAAAATCAATGTTTTTTTTTTTTCTTTGAGGTGAAACTGGAGAGAGTAAACCTAACCAGTGGGCTGTGAGGGGACAGCACAGGCTGCTCCTTGGCGGGGCTCCAATGACTGGGCTGAATAACTCCATGAATTGTGTACAAGTATAACAACAGGATAGTACAGGCCACGGGCTTCTCGGACCTGCGCAGGGTTCTATGCACTGACTTCAACTGCTCCCTTGCTTCTCAGCTCCAGCCAATCTGAACCCACTGACTACGTCACCAGCTGCCTTTGCCCTCTGGCTTGGCTCCCTTCTGCAAATCACCTGTTTGCTACCAAGCCCCTTGAGTGATGACCACTTGCTCCCCATTTGTGACTCTAGTTCACAGGAAGATCAGACCACCTATGGATTTTCCAACATGTAGCTGTTAGTTTCACTTCTGTTAGTAGCCTTTAGGATTATGAAGAAATTTTAATTTTTTGTTTGTTTTTTGAGAGAGAGAGCACAAACAGGGGGAGGGGCAGAGGGAGAGAGAGAGAGAGATTCCTAAGTAGGTCCATGCTCAGCACAGAGTTCAATGAGAGCTTGATCTCACGACCCTGAGATCATGACCTGAGCCGAAATCAAGAGTCGGACACTTCACCGACTGAGCCACCCAGGCTCCCCTATGAAGAAAATTTAAAAGGCAGCAGTGAGGTAACATGAAGGGGAAACGAGGAATGTTCTTGTCTGCACGACTCTTGTACATGCAGGGAGGTGGGCCAGGGAGGGCACAGCAGATGGGAATGCAGCTTCTTCTCTCTATGCTGAGGAGCTGGTGGTGGCTGCCCCACAGAGCTGCCTCAGGGTGCATAGCGAGCTGTCCTCCACTGGGGACCCTGTGATGCCTACATTCCCTTCAGCTTTATGCAGAGCACATTCACCATGTTTGAGAAGACGGCTTGGAAGTAAAGGTGAGTGCTCTTTCGCCCATTTGGAATCAAATCCATCCACTGGGGGCCACCTTCTCAGCACTCATCTTTATCATAGCACAGCCTTTACAGTCCCTCTCAAGGCTTCCAGAAGCTACCACAAGGGTGGCACGGAATCAAGAACTTCCAAAGTTTTCCTCCCGACCATCTCTTTCAACCTCCCTTCTCTGTGGCTTCCCTAGTCTCTCCACTCTGCCTAACCCCAGTGGGACTGACAAGCGGGACTCAGCCTGTTTACCTTGGCTCTGACACGGAGGGCCTATAAAACACTGCCCTTCATGGACTTGCAATGAAACTTGGCTAAAGGGCCCTGGCCCTCTGCCATCCCAGGGTGCAGGAACTGGATTCAGCTGGGCTTGCAGAACCTTCCAGATTCCACGTATTTGTTAGGAGAATGTGGAAGCCACGGTGAGGGGAGGGAGCCAGGACTGAGGGTGACTGAAGATCTTGCGAGGTAGCTCTCAAATGCTCTGGTGAGGCTGGAGCTCCTGACCTGGCTCGAATTTCAGCCCAGGCCTGGGCTTCCAAACTACCGAAAGGCTATAGCCAGTGAGTGCTGACTTGTGCATTTTGGTATCTGGAGGGAGGTCTGCAGTGGTGTGCTACCGTCCCAGACATAGTCACCATTTAAAAATTAATTGGATTACGAGATTTGAGAAGATGTTAAATAAACACAGAGAGAATGCAAAGCTGGCAGCGGAGACCAGTACGCTGTGGCAAACTCAAGATTTAGAACGACTTCGAGGGGCGGAGTGGTGATGTAATGTCAGGGAGAAATGTTAATGAGAAGTGTGAATGGTTTTTCTATTAACCGCATCGTGCATAAGAGGACAGGCAGCATACCATCATGAGCTGCAAGAGCCTTCGGGATTTTAGTGGACAGTGAAATGAAGGGAATATAAAGCACATGATCTGGCCCCTCAAATTTTACATATCAAAAACTGAGTATGTCAAATTTGTCCCTCTTGACAGTCCCAATGTCTATAGATTAGAGCTATTAGCCTCCCAGAATTATCTACCATATGGTTACAATCTATAGCCAACTCTTTAATAAACATATATTTGTACATAATCCCATAATATGTTGTAGTGGATCATTTTATTCATTCATTCATTCATTCTTTCAGTAAATATTTATCGAGCATGTAGTAAGTACCATACCCCCTGTGAAGTGCTAGAAATATAGTAGTAAATAAGACAGACATAGTTCCCCCTGCTCCCAGAGCTTGTTTTATCAGGGGAAATAGGTATTCAACTAGTAAGTACACATATAATTACTCAAAATTATAATCCTCATTAGCCGTATGAAAGTACAAGATTCTAGACGGCAGATAGCGGGGAGATAGGCCTGGCTTTGGGAAGAGGATTCAGGGAATGTTCCTTGAGAAAGTGAATTTTGAGCTCCTTATGGTTGTTCTGTCCAATATGGTTGCCACATGTGGGTAATTAAACTTAAGTGGATCAAAATTAAATAAAATAGTTCAGTTCTTCAGGTGAACTAGCTACATTCCAATGCTCAACAGCCACCTTCAGCAAGGGGCTACCATATTATAGAATACAGATATAGAATGTTTCCATCATTGTAGAAAGTTCCATTGGGCAGTGCCGTTACATAGAATTTAAGTAGCTAGAAAGGGGCCAAGGGAGGGGGGAAAATATCTTGAGCTAAAAAAAGATACCTCTTAATTTAGTGAAACTTTATAATCTAAGAGAAATAAGGTTTTTAGAATGTTCATTTGATGTTGATGTTGGATGGTTGGTTTTGGTGAAGGATCTGATGAGATGGGAAATGTCCCCTCCCCAGGTTTTCTGACTCAGGCTCAGACAGATAATACCCAGCCAATTGTTCAGCGCTCATTCCCACATGGGGCACTCTGTTCTGGACCTTTGCCTTGGTGCCTGGGTATGTGAAATTGTGACAAGACAGCATAATGGAGAACACTATTGTACTTGAATTGTTCAGCAAAATATAAAATGAGTGACACAGAATAGGGCAAGTGACAATAAATTTCAAATTGTATCTTAAAAACCACACATAACTAAATACTGGCAGTTGCTACTCTCTGCGTCATCTGCCACTTGCAGCAGCCTCTGTTCTCTGCCCATTAAGTCTTGGTGCTCCTGAGAGTCCTGTCCTGGGCCCTATTCTCTTTTCACTCTGTCTGTTCCCCTGAGTGTTACCATTCACTCCCTGACTGAACATACGATCCATACTCTGACAGATCCCAAGTCTGTATTTCTAGTGGCAGCACTCTCCTCTGCTTCAGACTTCTAAATTCAAATGCCCGCTGATCATCTCCAGTTGGTTGTTCCACAGACACTTCAAACTCATCCCTCTGGTGTCTGCCTAGACTGTACCTCCTTCTCGGTTCCCTACTTCAACAATGGCAACATTCTGTAAACCAGAAGCCAGAAGTCTGGGCCCCATCTTTGAGTTCCACACTGAAATCCCATCGGCCACCAAGTCCTACTGATTCTGCCTCTTAAATATCTTCTTGAATTTATTGGCTTGTCTCCCTTCCCTTCTGTACTATTCTAGTTTATTATTCACTGTCTGAACTATGTAACCATTTCCTAACTGGTCTCCATGGTCCAGTCTTGTCCCCCTCCAATCATGCTCCTCTCTACAGCCATAGCAATCTTTTGAAATCTGATAACGTCCTTCCATTGTTTGAAAGCCTTCATTGTCTCCCCATTACATTGGTCAAAAGGCCTTTCTATGGTTACAAGGCTCATCTTGATTTGACTCTGTTCACTCCTCCAGCTGCGTCTCTTAACCTTTCTCCCATGTACATTATTCTGTAAAAACACTTAGCTTCATTTAGTTTCAGGAACGCAACATGCTTAACTTTGGATTGGGATCTTTGAACACTTTATTTCCAGAAATACTTTTTACCACCACCATCCCCCTTCTTCCCCTCTTTTTCTGGCTTATTCAGCTTCAATGTTATTTTTTTTTTTCAAGGAGACATCCCCCAATTCCTCAGTGTGGGGTTAGCTGCCCTGTCATATACCCTCTGAAGTGGGTTTAATGATGCGCCCACCAATGTCCACATCTGAATTCCCAGAACTGGTGAAAGTTACTTTAATTGGAAAAAGCTTCTTTGCAGATGTAATTAATTAAGGATCTTGAGATGAGATCATCTTGGATTATCCAGGCGGGCCCTAAATACAATGACAAATGTCATTATAAGAAACAGAAAAACAGAGGAGGACATGTGAAGAAGGAGACGAAGATCGAGTGATGCAGCCACTAGCCAAGGAATGCCCGGAGCTACCAGAAACTGGAAGAGGCAAGGAAAAATTCTTCTCTAGAGCCTTCAGAGGAAGTGTGGTGCCACTGACACCTTGATTTCAGTCTTCTGCCGTCCAGAATGATGGCAGAACAAATTTCTGTTGCTATAAGCCACCAGGTTTGTGGTAACTTGTTGTAGCAGCCCTCGGAGTGAATACATACTTCCCTCACTTCCACGACACCTCTTTTCACAGTGCTTCAAAGCGGCCTCTTTACTTGACTGCCTGCCTTCCTAACTTGCAATAAGCTTCATAAGGCGTGGGTTTGTTTATAATTGTATTCCCAACACTTGCTCAGGACCTGGTACAGATTAAGCAACCAATAATCATTAGATGTGTGAATCTGATACACACAGAATAGACTAACAGGACCTACTCCTGCCAGAACTTCCCTAGCAGGTGTGCTCAGCATCTTTGTGTGCTGGTAAGAGGGTCACAGTTTGCCATGACATCAGTACCCCTCCCCCCATTATGGCTGGTCAGGGTCTGGGGCTTCAGAGCAGCTCACTAGAGCACAATATATTATCATGTTCTTTGGTGCTATGCCCAGAAAAGACAAGGAGATACTTCTAAGTTAAGGAGTCATTGAAGCATTTTGAACTGAAACATGACTAGGGCTGGCTACATAATTTGAGAGCCCCAACACAAAATAAAAATGTGGGCCTCTGGTTTAAGAATCATCAACAATTTCAAGATGGTGATAGCAGAGCATTAAACCAGTATAGAGCCCTTCTAAATGTGGGGTCTGGTGTAATTGCCAGATCTCACACTCATGAAGCCAATGCTGACCATGAAAGATTTGCTGAAGATGGATATGAAGTCATTGTGTGAAATGGGTTGAACAGGTCGGGGGTACCCCAGGGGGATGAGGTAAGAGGTTACTGCAAGAAACCAGGAAGACGGAGGTGATGAGGCTCTGGGTTCCAGTGGTTTCATAGGAGTGGGAAGAAGGAAAATGGCAAATCTGAGACATAAGTGATGATATGTGCTCACAGTCAGGGATGCTTCAGGGTCCCTCCAGATTTCTCACAGCAGAGGAAGCATAGGGAGCCCCAGAGGAATTGGGGAACATGAGTGTGTCGTTGACATTATACCGGGAGCTGTATCAGGCAGGACTGGCCATGTTACTCCACAAAGGAACCATACAGAGACGTCAGGCTGTACCTAATCACCTCCTGACTTGAGTGAGGGAGACGGATGCAAAAGGAGGTGGGAGAGAGGACGAAGCCTGCCATACTTCTGGGCACCAGAATGTGTGAGGGTGAGATGTGGTGGGGACTGTCACAAGCTCTGGACTGTTCACAGGTGACAGCCACTGTACAGCTTCCACTGTACACGGTTATGTGGGAACACAAAGGCATAGTGGTCAGAGCTCCAGATTTCAAAAGACAAGCTGAAGATTCAGAATTGTGAAATCTTTCTCAATTTTTAAGTGTTGACAGTGAAGTTACTTTTTTTTTTTTTTCAATAAATACTGTAAGCCGAGTCATACGCACTCCCTGGCCAGATCTGGCTCATGGGACTCAGCTTGCAGCCTCTGCATGGGACACAGTGCGTGAGAGCAGGGGTGGGGCTCAGATCCTGTTCTGCCACTTGAGCAGAAGGGCCCATCTAAGCCTCACCCTTCTATATAATGGGGACAATTCTAGCATTTTTACCTCTTGGGGTAGCGGTGAGGTTTAAATGACATCTTTTAGGTAAGGCCCAGATGATGGTATAACTGGTATAGAAAACCTCAATAAACGTTGACTCTTGTTGTTCTTAAGCGTCCACTGCATGTCAGCTTCTGTGCTGTGCGCTTTATATATTCGGTTATATTTTGTGCTCACGACCACCCTGGTAAGTAGGCTTTATTACAGTATACTCCTCTCCCAGAGGCGGGGCCAAAAGAAAGGCTCAGAGATCCGAGCTCACTTGCCTCAAATCACAGAGTCCGAGTCTGGGCAAGAATTAAAATCTTATAATTTTTGCCTCCAAAGGTGTTTTTTAACAGTCTCTTTACCCTATACTGACTCTTGTGTTTTATTCTGGAGGTTTTTAGAAAGAAGGTTCTAGCCAACAGTATTTTGCAAGAAAATTTAGTGACAAAACAAACTCCAAAAGGAAAAAAGAGAAGAGGTCTCCCTCCCGCCCCCTTCCCAACTCAAATACACAAATGCTCAAAACAAAAGTAATGAAAGCTGCCAGGGCATTTTCTCCCCCATCCAGTGGGCTCTTAAATAACATTGGGGGAACGCATTATTCTTTGTATTTTCCCAATTCCTCAGGACAACCACTGCATTCCTATTCTGCCTCAGAGGTGAAGAAGTTGACAGCGTAATGGATAAGGGACCTATGTCCAGGCCCTAAGGCAAGAGATTAACAGGTAGGACTCCAATGCTTTTATTGAGTAGACAAACTCTCTTGGGTCCACTCAGCAACGGTGACAGGTGTCAGAGCCAAGCACGGGGCCCTCGGGCCTCTGTGCCCTGGAAGGCAATTAGGTATCTGCTCAGTGGCCTATACTTTGTGTGTATCCTCCAGTCCTGCACACTGATCACTCCACCTCCCGCTTCTCTTCAGGGGCTTTATCCTCTGGAGCTCGCTAACCAGGATCATCCAGCAAACAGATTTTCTTTTCTTAAAACAAGGAAGGGAAAGGAAAGAAAAGATTTGCATTGTTTGTAAGTCTGAAAGTAGCAAGAATTTTAACTTGCTCCTGGAACAAATTCTGGGGCATTTGAAATGGGATGGAATTAGGTAGGGGTGGGGGAGATCCCAGCTGGGCAAGTCAGAGTGATGAAATTCATGGCAAACAGCTTTGTTTGAGTCTTTTGACTATGGCCAAGCCAGTAGGGCTGAGAGCACGATGTTCTCAATAACAGCCTTGACAATAACATGATTTGTTTCCCTTCCAAAGCCGAAAATGGCATCTCAGCCTGCAAAGGGGAGCTTTCTTCTGAACCTGTGGGATGGGAGAGCTGATTTCATCCTTCACAGTAGGAAACGAAAGCATTAAGCAGAGCGGACTCGAATTGAAATGCCATTTGACCATAACACTTGCCTAAACAATACACATTTTATTTTGTTTTGGAGGAACTTCTCTTCAGTCTTTTCATGGGTAGGATTTCAGACTAAGACGCTCCTCTTTCCTAACCACCAGGTTGAACCTGAATATTGCCTCAGTCCGAGGGGTATAATACCTGCGTATTTCCGTATCTCACAGCAGAAACTAAGTTCCGAAGCTGGAACCAACCCAGCTGATATTTTTTTAGCCCCTGGGCTGATACCTCCCTAAATGGTTTTCCTTTCTTCACACTTTTCTGGGTTCTTTCAGAGAACTGGGAGGATGTAAAGTAAGCCTCCGTGCTTTCTCAACAGGGAAAACTGAAAGCTAATGGGAATTTATGCCATTAAGAAAAATAATGGTCGCAGTTAGCTAGCAGTTAATAATGATGGCAAGGGTTGCAAATCTCTTGAGCTGCACAAATGCACAAATGCTGCCGACAGAAGTAAGTGAGGTTCCCATGCTGTTTCCATCAGTGCAAAGCATGGACGGAGCTCAGTTCTGGCTGAAGCAGTGTTCTAGTGCTGCAGGGAAACCATGAGTCACCAAAGGCGTGATTGATCCCTGCCCTCACTGAAATTACTAGAGAAAGCAAAGGCAGCGTGCCCACAGTCACACACATGCATATACCTGCGGAAGATCGGCACAGACTCCAAGGTGAGCATTGCGCAAGTTCATTTCTAAATCAATGGCTTGAATTTAGATTGTATTTGCCAGTGTAAATTATACCCTACAGGTTGAATAAGTTCTCTGGCTGGCAAACCACAGCCCATTTACTTCTTCAGACAACTGTAGGGTTTATCCATCTTTGGCAACTTTGTTTCTATGGACTAATGAATTGATCCCCATGGTCCTCACAGTAAATCACAGAAGCTCTGTGTCACCATCCTGTTGGAAGGAAATGTCCCCTCCTCTCTCCTTTAACTGAGCTTCTGCTCTTTTTTTCTTTTAAGATTTATTAATGAGAGAGAGAGAGAGAGAGAGAGAGAGAGAGAGAGAAAGTGAGCAGGGGGAGGAGCACAGGGAGAGGAAGAGAGAGAATCTTCAAGCAGATTCCCCGCTGAGTGTGAAGACGGACTCAGGGCTGAGATCATGACCTGCGCCATGAGATCATGACCTGAGCCAAAATCAAGAGTCGGACACTTCACTGACTGAATCACTGCTTTTTCCAGTGAGGGTGAGGACATGGTACCTGGCTATTGGTGGGAGCAGTGAGTGGTCGGTGCCTTAGGTGGAGATGGAAAAGCAGGGAGGCCTCCAGGACATTCAGGGAGCAGGTCATCTTTAAGAAGGAGTTTAAATCTTAGCTGTGTCACTTCTTAGTAGTGGGGCCTTAGGCAACACTATTTTGGTGAGTCCCTCGGCCTTCAGGGATAGTTTGAAGCTCCGTTTCCACATCTGGAAAACAGGAACAACAACAATAATAAACGATGCTTCCTTCTTGGGGTTGTTGTGCAGATAAGGAGGGGGGATATGACCAAGCACCTAATATAATGTGCTGTCACATAGCTGGCATCCAATAAATATTGGATCTGGATCTATTAGAAAAAGAGACAGCATGAACAAAAGTATAAACAAGTACAAAAACACTGAATGCACACTGCTTCTATACAGGCTGAGAAACAGGTGTGGAATTATTTGGCATAAGAAGGTAATTTGTGGGCCGGCAGATAAAGCTACCCAAGGAAACTCTGAGAAACTTCCATGTGATGCCTCTCTACAATACATATCTCTTTAACATAGACAGGCTTTTTGGGTTCTTCATGATGGTCTTGGATAGGTCAGGGCTTCTGTGTGGGGCTCTTGGCTCTGCTTCTGTCCCTGCTGATAAAGAGGGAGCTCAGCCCCACCCTTGTAGAGTTGCAAGATTTAGCAAGTAAAAATACAGAATTCACGGTTAAATTAGAATTTCAAATAAACAATGAATAATTGTTTAGTATGTCTTATGCAATATTGGGGATGTGTTTATATTTTAAAAAATTCAGTGTTTATCAGACTGAAATCAGACTGAGTGTCCTGCACAGTATTTGGAGATCCTACCCTAGCACCCCAACTTATAAGGGACTAAGGGCAGAACTCGACAGCATACTCCATACTGACATGTAGTTGAGAGGGATTAACTACAACCTGGGAGGTTGGATTGATTCAGGAAACATAGCAAGGGCAAGGTGGAGGGATACAAAGGGTGTCTGTTGAAATATCTCTATCAGTTGCCCTCTCCTCAGCTCTACTGTTTGGATCAGGGGTTCTCCTACCATAAGCACCAGGATTGATGCCCTTGCACTGGGGGCAGCTGGGGAACTTTGACCCCAGGGGGAAAATGCTGCCTGCCCTGGATAAGGATCTGAAAGAAAGTACATGTGACCATAGGTCAGGAGTTCCTCTAGATTCCAGTCAGTCCTCTGCTTCAGGTCTTGACTTGACTTCAGTCAAGTCTTATAGCATCAAATCCACTGCTACTCTCAGCACCCACTGTTTTTATGTTTCCCTGATGGGCACAGGGACCTTTCACTAATCCTCTACTCTGTGGTAATGCCCCTTAGTAAATTCTTAGGATAACAACATGGTTTGAAGAGAAGGATATGAGGCGGCAAAGAGAACATTAAAAATATAAAAATAAATGGTAGCACTGACAGAAGTTTAAAAGGAGATGATGTTAGAATTTTAAAGCACCAATTTCTTAATCTTATATCGTAAGGAGTAAGCCAATGTTGTCTAAAGCTGATGGACCAAGATTCAAGCATGTAATTTAGAGTTATACACATAACCAATAGAAAAACTTAAAAAAAAAACAACTAACCATACTCAGGGCACCTGGGTCGCTTAGTCGGTTAAGTGTCTGCCTTAGGCTCAGGTCATGATCTCAGGGTCCCAGGATGGAACCCCGCATGGGGCTCCCTGCTCAGTGGGGGAGTCTGCCCCTCCCTCTGCTCATGCTCTCTCTCTCTCTCTCAAATGGATAAATGAAATCTTTAAAAAAAGATTTCATTATAAAAGAAACAAAACCAAACTAAACCTAACCACACTCAAGAAACGAGCAGGAGGTTAAGAAAGCCAGGGGCACCTGGGTGGCTCAGTCGGTTAAGCACCATCTGCCTTCAGCTCAGGTCGAGATCCCAGGGTCTTGGGATCGAGCCCCACATGGGCTCCCTGCTCAGTGGGGAGCCTGCTTCTCCTTCTCCCTCTACCACTCCCCCCCACCCACCCCCAGCTACTTGTGCTCTCTGGCTCTCTCTGTCAAATAAATAAACAAAAGCTGAAAAGAAAAGAAAAGAAAGCAAGCCAAAGAGAGTGTAAGAGGTATTCATTCTTCATCTTTCAGAGCAGGAAGTAAACAAAACAAAACAAAAACACCTGTTAAAACCTAATAAATAAAGACATATAAATGTATCGGTTTAGCTTTTGATGGGTTATATTGAGGCAACAATCACGTCTCTGGCTGTGGCTGCCAGGCTCCAAGATGGCCCCCAATGATCCTTGGCTCATAGTATGCACACCCTTGTGTACTCCTCTCCCACATGGTGCCAGCGTTGGTCTCTGTGACCAATATAATACTAGAGAAGTGATGACATAACTTCTGAGATTGGTTTTTATTTATTTTTAAAAGATTTTATTTATTTATTTGACAGAGAGAGAGAGAGAGAGCACAAGTAGGGGGAGCAGCAGGCAGAGGGAGAAGCACCATAGAAAGAATTGTGGTCTCATTCCCACCCGTGCCAGTGAAGACCAGGTGAAGAGCCAATACTTTCAACTCTTGTAAGCCTGTATTGAGGTGCTCCCAAATCCCTCACTGGGGGATAGGCGGAGAAGGCCAAGTAGGGGGCCAGGACTTTCATCCCCACTGGACTGTAAAAGCATCCCCCCATCCCCACCTCGCAGGATCGGCGGAGATTACATGGGGAGCTGAAACTCCCATTCTCATCCAGCAGTAACAAGGGGCCCCTTCCTACAAGTGTCAACAGAGGCCACATGGGGAACCTGGATTTCCACCTGCCCCCTGGCAGTAACAAGGTGGTTCTCCATCCCCCACAACCCTGCCACCTCCTGCAAGAACAGTATCAGAAAAAGCCACTTAAAAACAGAAGTTTCAACCAGATTCAGAGTCTCCTTATTTTATTTTTTGTCCCAGAGCCTATTTTGATATACAGTTTTCTATTGGTTTCCTGTGGCTGCTACAACCAAGGAGCACAACTGGGTGCCTTAAAACAACAGAAAGTTATTCTCTCACATTTCCGAAGGCCAGAAGTCTGAAATAAAGGTGCTGGCAGGGCACTTTCCCTCTGGAAGCTTTAGGGGATAATCTGTTCTTTGCCTCTTCCAGTGTCTGGTGGCAATCACATTTTTCTGACTTGTGGCCACTTCACTCCCATCTCTGCCTCCATGGTTACAATGCGCCCTCCTTTTCTCTCTCTCTCCTCTGTGTATCTCTTATAAGGACACTTGTCATTGAATTTAGATACCACCTGGATAATTCAGGATGATCTCCTCACCTGAGGATCTTTAACTTCATGACATCTGCAAAGACCCTTTCTCCTTATAAGGTCACATTGATTCATTCCAGTGATCAGGACATCGGCATATCTTTTGGGGGACCAGTACCCAACCCACTATAAGGTTTAGCTCAGTTCTATCAAAATCTCAGCAAGATTTTTGTAGACGTAGACAAGATTACCCTAAAATTTATATGGAAAGGCCAAGAATTTAAAATAGCTGAAGCAATTTTGAAAAAGAAGAATGAAATGAGAAGAATCAGTCTACTGGATTTCAAGACTTATTATACAGCTCAGTAATCAAGATTGTGTGATATTGGTGGAGGGATAGACAAGAGGGTCAATAAAATACAACAGAGAACTGGGGCGCCTGGGTGGCGCAATCGTTAAGCGTCTGCCTGCGGCTCAGGGCGTGATCACGGTGTTCTGGGATCGACCCCCCATCAGGCTCCTCTGCTAGGAGCCTGCTTCTTCCTCTCCCACTCCCCCTGCTTGTGTTCCCTCTCTCGCTGGCTGTCTCTGTCAAATAAATAAATAAATAAATCTAAAAAAAAAACCCCAGAGAACCTAGAAATAGACTCTCACAAACATGCCCTACTGGTTTTTGACAAAGGTGAAAAGAAAAAAAAAGGAAAAAGAAAAAGGAAGAGATCATTCTGGAGATATTAGACATCCGTAGGCAAACATATGAAACTCAACCTAAGTCTCACATTCTTTACAAAATTAACTCAAAATGGATCATGAATTTAACTATAAAATGGGTAACTATAAAACTACTAGGAAAAGGTAGGAAAATATCTTCAGGATCCAAAACAAAAAGGTATTAGACTTGATACCAAAAGTATAATGTATATATAAAAGGAAAAATGGATAAATCAGAACCCTCAAAAAATTTGCTCTGTGAAGAGACCCTGTTAAGAGAAAGAAAAGACAAACTATGTATTGGGAGAAAATATTTACAAACCACATACCTGACAAAGGAGTGGTATCTAGTATATACAAGGATCACCCAAAACTGAATAGTAAAAAAACCAAACAATCCAGTTAGAAAATCGACAAAAGACATGAAAAGACATTTCACCAAGAATATACAAATAGCAATAAACACATGAAAAAAGGCTTGACATCATTTAAGTGTCTCAGTCAGTTAAGAAGTGTCTGACTCTTGATGTCAGCTCAGGTCATGATCTCAGGGTTGTGGGATCGAGCCCCACATTGGGCTCCTGGCTCAGTGTGGAGTCTGTTTAAGATTCTCTCTCTCCCTCTCCCTTTGTCCAACCCCCCCCACCACTGCTCACTCGCTCTTAAAAAAAAAAAAAAAAAAAAAAAAAAAGCTCAACATCATTAGCCAGAAGGGAAATGAAAACTGTAACTACAATAAGATATTACTACACACCTATCAGAATGACTAAAATAAAAAATAGTGACAAAACCAAATGATGGTGAGGATGCTGAGAAACTAGATGATTCTTACATTACTGGTGAGAATGTAAAATGGTACAGCCATTCTGGAAAGCAGTTTGCATTTTTTTAAAAAGTCAAACATGCAAGTACTATATGATGCAGCAATTGCACTCCTAGGGATTTATCTGAGAGAAATGAAGACTTTGTGCACACAAAAACCTGTACATGAATGCTTATAGCAGCTTTACTTTCAGTAGCCAAACTGTAACTACTGGAAGCAACCCCAATGTCCTGTTGTACATGATTAGTGGAACCAATGGTGATGCCTCCATATCCTGGGACACTATTTAGCAATAAAAAGGAACAAACTATCAGTACACTCAATGACCTGGAAGAATCTCCAGAGAATTGTGCTGAATGAGAAAAGCCAATCCCAAAGGTTATAGACTTTATGACTACATTTATATAACATTCTTGAAATGACAAAATTATAGAAATGGAGAATATAATAATGATTGCCAGGGGTTAAGGGGAGGGTGGGACAGAGGTGGGTATGGCTATAAAAGAACAACATGAAGGATCCTTGTGACAATAGCAATGCCCTGTATCTTAACTGCACCCATGTCAGTATCCTGCTTCTGATACTGGACTGCAGTGTTCCAAGAGGTTAGCATTAGAGGAAACTAGGTGAAGTGTTAACAGGACCTTTCTATATTATTTTTTAGAATTGCATGTAAATCAACAACTGCCTCAAAGAGTTTAATTAAAAAATCTGCAACAAACTAAAAAAAATGCTATATTTTTGTAGTACTTTTTAAATTAAAAATAAAAATAACCTACGAGGAAATATATTTAACGTAAGTTAAAAAAGTTTAATATTATTATTGTAACATGATCTTTATGTAATCATTAAGAATAGTCAAGTAGATAGAAAAATAAAAGCTGCCAACAAGTAACTCTCAAACTAAGAAATGCAAATGGCCAGTAAGTAGTGTGACCATGAGTTTCATTTTCTTCCCTTCTGGTTAGTGCCCCTTTTCACTTTTAACACACTCCAGACTGGACAATAAACTGATAAAAAGATGTTCACCTTCGTAAGTAGTAAGAGAAATGTGAAGAACAAGTTATTGCTTTCTCCTACCAACTTGTTAAAGAATAAAACTGTTAATTCTCACTGGTGGCAAAGGTGTGGAAAATGTGTATCTTATGTTTTGTTGGTGAGAGCATAAATTGATTCAAGTTTTCTGGAGAGTAACTGATCAATATTGTTAAAAACTTTTAAAAAGTATATTCTCATGAACAGCAATTCCATTTCTAGAAAATTAGACACATATACAAAGATATATGCTCAAGGATTTTTCACTTAAATGTATACCTGTTGGAAACAATCCAAATAGCAAATCTTCATTAATACTTAAATAATGACACCTACAACCATGTACATGTGATGAAATGTTAAGCGCGTATAGCAAAATATTAGCATATCTTGGTAAATGAATAATTTGCTAATGTTTATTTTTTATTTTCAAAAGGCATATACTATCCTTATAATCAAAATACAGCAAATCTATTCAAAAAGGTCCTAAGAAAATTATACTTGGAAGATCAAGGAAGCCTCAAGGGGATTAAGTGAGGCAAGGAAAATGCAGAGTGTCATTTCGGAAAGTGGCCTCCACAGGATGTGGAAGTTGATTCCAGCACCTAAGAACACTGTCAAGGCTGGGCCTAGTCAGTCTGAAAAATAGAGCCACCTTGCTGTTCTGTTTCTTTAATGCAGCGTTGAATGCAGGGGCTGCACCCAAAATTAGAACATATGAGAGAGGTACTTCAGAAACTATAAAAATCTATGAAAATGTTACCACTGTCATTACAAGTGGCCTCTCCACGCAGCTGAGCTGGGATTTAAGGGCAGCTCTGGAACACCAAAGAGCCAACTGGATCCTCCTTGCTCGTGAGCGGGGCCTCTGGCGTGCAGTGCACATTCAGCGCTTTGGCAATCCTCGGGCTCCGTGCTGAGACATCACATGGTATGGCGCCCAGAGCAAAGGCTTGGACACCATAGGGCATGGGATTAAATTCTGACAGACCCATTCGTCATTTCAGAAAACCTGGGCAAAGTGCTGTAAATCCTCTAGCTGTGTCCCCTCCTTGGAAATGAAGAAAACAATAATCGTCATGTTACAGGGGTTTTCAGAGGATCCTTTGAAATGGGGTATGTGGAAGTGCTTTGTGAATGAGATTTCTGCAAGGCCCAGTCATGTGCGTTAGAGAGGCCGTGTTGATGCTGGAGAGGCATGGCATTCTGCTGTGAACCCAGAATGACCACCTGCAGTCACGTGAACTTGACAAATTTCCTTAAACTTCTGTTTCTCCATGTATAAAATAAAAAAGATAACAACTTCCTCATTGTGCTTTTTTAATGAAAATTAAATGAGATAGTGACGTAGGGAAGTATGGAGTCAAATGTATGGAGTTTACCTGCTGTGCGCCATATGCAAACTAGGTTCTTTTATGTGATAGTAAATACACAAATATAAGGCATGTTTCCCTCCAAATTACCCCCTGGATGTAGAGACTTTTGCCTTACATTCAGGTTCTTACAATGTTTCTTATATTGTGGAATGTTCTCTCAGTTATTTTATATGTAAAAGACAACATACCATTTGGAAAACACACTAGACCAAAATGACTCAGTGAATGCTGGTTTGGGACACATAAAGGTCGTTTGATGGAATCCGGGAAGGAGGAGGCCTGAGCGCTGAATCAGGAAGCAGTAATCCAGATGGTTAACCAGCACAGGAGGTGTCTGACTGTGAATCAGCATCTTCAGAGGGGGGATATCAGAGGGGGATATCTAGTACTCCCTACATCCTTAGTGAAATCAATTCTTTGGTACAATGAATAAGGTCAAGGCTGGTGACCGGTCAGGTATGTTGTAGAGGCTCTGCCTCCTTCCATAAGATGTAAGAAGGTGGCAGATCTGTGCCTGCCACCAGCACCTTGGACCTTTGTCCTTCCCTTCACAGAGGACCCTGTTGCCTAATCCAACCCAGAACTGCCCAGCGTCTGTCCCCGCGCCAGCCTTTCATGCACCATGGTCGCCCGACTGCTGGGGGCCTCCCCAAACTACTGAATGAATTGAATGGTGGTTTTTGTGCTTCCTGGCCAATTCATGTGTGTATGTCTGGTGGGGTTCAGTCCAACACTTTTGAGGTTGTAGGAGAGGGGATTTATAGTTCCCCATGCACACCTAACCTCAAGAGCCTACCAATAGCTACCAGAAAACCCTGATGTTTGCAGAATGGCCAAATTTGCTGAAGTTGGCCTTTCAAAAATCTTTTACAATGCTGTCTGGCTCTCCACCAGGACATAAACACCTTTGAAGTAGAGACCATGCCATTTCTGTTAGCCTCTTTCAAATGCCGAGTATGGTGCTTCACGCAAAAGTAAACATAGGAAGCAGATACATTTAGTGACTACAAGGGTTGGATTTGGAATAAAACTTCCCTCATTAAGTAGGTGTGAAATGTTTGTTGTGTAAATTAGTAGTAGTAGTAGTAGTAGTGCTAATTGCACAAGAGTTCTGGCCAAGCCAGCTATTATCATGCAATCAGTTGCCATAAGTCAACTATTGGTTCCAAATGTATCCCTGTCAGTGAATCCACCTGCAGCTCATATTAAGCCACCCCTTGCAGGGTTGGAGGTAGTCCGCACACCCAGCCCCTCCATCTCCCATTCCTGCTTCTTGGCAAAAGCCAGCAGGGCACTTCCTGAGAAGGCTGCCTGAGATCCAGCCCCAACTCATTCCTAATGAGTCCTGTTTTTTCTTTTTTATTTTTTTAAGATTTTATTTATTTGAGAGAGAGAGAGAGAGCATGAGCAGGGGGAGGGGCCGAGGGAGAAGCAGGCTCCCCACTGAGCAGGGAGCCTGATGCAGGGCTCAGTCCCAGGACCCTGAGATTGTGACCCGAGCTGAAGGCAGACACTTAACCGACTAAGCCACCCAGGTGCCCCAATCCTGTTTTTTCCACTCTAAGTGACCTCCCCATCAGGATGTCGATTATGACAATTGGGAGACATTCTCCTTTGTTCCATTCTATCTCATGATTTTAACGTGCTCTTTCCCCCAGCTATGCTAGGTGATTCCCAGAGGGGGAGCTGGAATGGGAACAGGGCACTTGTCGACTCTTGGAAAATAATAGCTTTTCCTATCAGAGTTGGATTTGGCAATTGTTTTGTGGTTAAGCTTACATGCGTGGTACTTCTTCTGTTTTGCAGCATCACGTGGGTTTCCACACACACCCAGAGGCACCAGCACACCCATACAGATCTACTTGGGGGGAGGTGGCACGCACAGCCTGTGTTCACCTACATGAATTTACAAGCCCCTCCTAGTCTCCATACAGTTTCCAAATTTATCCGGAAAAGACCTGGCATGGGGAGAGAAGCGAGGGGAAGCAACTCACTTTAATCTTCTCATCATATTTATTTTATAATTGTTTTTGAGGAATCAGGGCCTCTATACTCATGTTCATTCTTACTCTCTCCCCACTTGGCTTCCATCCTGCCCTCCCCCACACCCTGGGAAGACTCCAACTGTGGGTATAAGCCCAGGTGGATGAGTGTGCGGCGAGCTCAAGATGATGACTCACTCCAAACATTGCCTCGTAGGCCCTTTGTGTCCAGTCAGGAGGAAGTCAGGATATTGTCCTCTCATACTGACCATCCTCTCTGCTAGCTTGTGGCTGTAGTGGTGAGGACAGTCACAGGGATGGGGCATTCCAGACTTGAGGGGGGAGATTCCATCTTCCCAGGACTGCCTTCTTTATTTTAGCTGCTGCTTATCTCAGGAGACTGTGCCCTTGGGATCCCTAAGTATTTAGAGGCTGCTGCTTCCCACTTCCTTGAGATGGTCCTACTCATTAGACCAGTCGCTGGGTTTGGTTCATTTCAAACACTTTGTAACTAATGTGGCTTGTCTTATATGTCAAGACAGCAAACATGAGGGTGGGTTCCATCAAGAGGAGGAAAGGCCTCTCCTTCTTGTTCAAAATGGTGACAACATGGCCGTACCCCTCCCACACAAAGGAGGTTCTTTATAGTTAGTGTCTAGGGCCACCGAGGTGTGCCTCTATAAATAGAACTTTTCAGATAAACCTTCCAAGCAAGTTTTCTTATCGGGCCCCTCAATAGTGTTGACTGACAGGGAGAGGCAAAGCTGTATTAGCTTTCCCCCAGCAAGTAAAAGGCATGGCTGATAAATTTGACAAGTGAGATGTTAATGAAGTGGAGTAGGTAGCTCCTGGCTAGAGATAGATGGTTTTTAAGAGATGTGGGCTCTTTCACCTGGCACCTACAGTTTTTTTCTCCACTAATTACGCACTGACTTCAACAAAGAGGGTAGATAATATAGGTAAAACACGTTTGTATTCTGGTTGTCAAGGAGACAAGAGATCTGTTTGCTTAGCTCAATACACAGGCAAACTTAGCAAGTACCACCCAGCACTGGGATTTCTGGACCTTTACCAAATTGCTGCATCTCTGCCCCAAAGCTCTGCTGAGTTTAGTGATGTGTGGCATCTTCTCTTCTTTCCATGTTCCTCTTCTCCCTACCGCCCCCTCAGGCTATGAACTACTGACATAAAATGAAACTCCTCATGGCAAGGGAGTTTCAGCCAGCAGGAGACTCTGCCTGATGTTACTGAGTTCCCAGAATGATAGCGCTAAGCAAGGAGAACATCCACAGCCTAGCTCCCAGCATCCACTCCTCAGGACTGTGAGGAAAGCAGAGATTTCCCCAGTTTGCTAATTGGTTGGTTCAAAGGTCAGATGACTGTCGTGGAGAAATGTGATATTGGAAGGCTGAAGTAAAAGGGGCTTGGAGCCAGAGAGAAACATGCTGGACCTGAGAGCAAGAAGGCTAAACCGTAGATGTGGTTGATATGTTTTCATGTCAACCAAGTCCCTGGGACCCAGGTACTAGAATGACAAGGTTCTTCTGCCAGGATGGTGGGGAAGCTTGTGGGACTAGCCAGGCCATGGTGAGTCCTGCTGGCTGTTCTGTTTTTCCTGGGATCATCTCCTGTAGAGCCTGCTGCCCTTCAGTCGATTGGAAGATCATTATAGAGTCACAAGTGGACTATGTGTGACTGTTCCCCAAGCTTCATTAGCTTTGCACACAAATGAGACTGTCAACCCTTAGGATCAAATTTTGTTTGCTCAACCACATCCTCTATGGGATGTTGGTCCTTTTTCCACAGTCCTGGCTCCTCTAGTATTTCTTGGAGTTCTGAGGATGTCTTTTTTTTTTTTTTTTTAAGATTTATTTATTTATTTATTTATTTGAGAGAGAGAGAGAGAGAGAGAGAGAGAGAGAATCTGCAGCAGACTCCTTGCTGAGCGCAGAACCCAATTCGGGGCTCGATCTCATGACCCCAAGATCATGACCTGAGCGGAAATCACAAGTTGGTTGCTCAACCAACTGAGACATCCAGGCGCCCATGAGGATGTGTCTTATATGCTTCATGGTCAGTCCAGCTTCATGGAAACAGCACCCTGTCTTCTGTGAACTATTCTTTTTTTTTTTTTTAAAGATTTTATTTATTTATTTGACAGAGATAGAGACAGCCAGCGAGAGAGGGAACACAAGCAGGGGGAGTGGGAGAGGGAGAAGCAGGCTCATAGCGGAGGAGCCTGATGTGGGGCTCGATCTCATAGCGCCAGGATCATGCCCTGAGCCGAAGGCAGACGCTTAACCGCTGTGCCACCCAGGCGCCCCATTCTGTGAACTATTCTTTAAGGGATCCCCCACAAAGTTTAGTAGATCAGGTTTGAGTTGTACATGACCCTTTCTCTTCCAGGCACAAAAGGGGATAGTGAGGGTAGAGTCCAACAGAAGCCGTTCATGCCTTTTACTTATACCGTTCTTCTCTCGTATGCATTCTCCCCAAGTAGGCACACCACTCTTCCTTTAAGTTTGCCTTCTTTTATCCTGTCCTCCTCCATTATAGTTCACCCACTGAAGAGGCCAAGTTCATAGAAATATGTTTTTGCGATGAATGAATCAAAACGTACAGGTAAGTGCAGAACAATCTGATTCCATCCATGAGGAGGAGGGCTTGAGGGAGCAAATGAGGGGCGGGTCTCGAGAGCGCCCTGGGAGAGGAAAGCAGAGCCAGGAGAGAGCTGAGAAATGAGGTTACTGGAGATGTGGGAAGAGGACATCCTATGTGCTTCCATAGCAACCCGGGCTTTCCTGTGAGTTGCCTACCACAATTATAGTGTCTCGTAATTGCTCTTTCAGCTGTCTTTCCATTAATCTATGAGCTTCAGAGACTGAAGCTTTAATCTCCGTATTCCCAGAACCCAGCTCAGTTCCTGATCTATAATAGGTGTTCAAAATTCAGAAGAATAGTTCGGGCAAAGGTCTGGAGGCGAAACAGGCAAACTGTGGGCTGGGGGCAGTAAACAAAATTGCTTGGTTCAAAATGAGGGAGATGTGTAGGGAAATGAGACTCTTGCAAGTGGGGGGTGACACCTTGATGGTTAGCTTTGAGTACTTGGATTTTACTTAACCCTGAGTCAGAAGCTGGAATCAATCCTTTAGTGTAGATCCAACAATAGGGTTTGAGAACTAATTTTCAGAAGGTATGTTTAGAATGGCTGGGTGCAGGGACAGAAGGAAGGAGGCTAGGGGCTGAGGTACTCACCAAGAAGGTGTTTTAGGTAGTCAGCATGAGAGAAGAGAGGTAGAGACTGAAGGAGCATTTATGGAAATGAAAGGAGGCCAAGGGGGAGGTTAAATGAGCAGGAATCAGGCTGGACTATTTGAAAGACTTATCAATGTGGATTCATTCATTGATTCCTTTGTCCTGAATTCATGTATGCTTTATTCAGCATTGGGTTGTGCCAGGGCCCTTGCCAAGTGATCTTCTCTTCTGACTATCAGATGACAGTGGCAGCACACACCCCAGGCAGAGAGTGGCTGTGCAACACAGTGTGGACTCAGGTTTCAGTCTCTACCAGTTCATGTCCCAGTTCTGCCTGCATGCTTTTTTTGGCAATTTCTTTAATTTCTCTAAACCTTACTCTTCTCATCCATGACATGGGTATGATGACCTAGCTCACAGAGTTATTTTGAGGACTGCCTGAGCTAATACAGAGGGCAAACCAAGGCTAGCTATCATATAATAAATGCAGATGTCTTAAGCACCTGCCATGTGTTAACAAACACTGTGATGTTAGGATACCCACACATAGACAGGGAATATCCTGTCTTGTCCCCTAGTACCATAAAGACAATTCTGGGGGATAGGGAAATTTGCAAACTGTACTGTGGTAAATGATCTAATAGAAGGATGATGTTAGTGTCATGGAATTCACAAGAGATTAACGGGGCCTGGGGAGTTAAGAGAGATGTCATAAAGGACATGGTCATAGACCTGGGTTTTGAAAAGGAGTAGAAATTTGGAAGATGAGAGAAGGAAGGAAGAAAAAGAATTTCAGACCAAAGGTACAAGTGTATAAAAGGACAAAGGATGATGACACACCTTCCTTGCAGTGTTATTGTAGGGAAGGACTGAAGCACGATAGGCGCACTGAACAAGGACCTGCAACGTGCATAGTAAGCACTCAACCAATCAGCAAACACCAGCCTCCTCCTTGCCTTTGCTGAATCTCAGCTGTATCTTCTCTGGACAACTTGTAGCTCAAACCAAGAAAGGAGGAATGCCTCAGAAAAGAGAGGAGAAAGAAGACAGGGGTTCTAAAACCAAGGATTTTATGACCATGGTTAATGAGTGAATGAAGATGGAGTAAAGCAAGAGTCTGCAAAAAAGGCTGACAAAAGTCACTCAGGGTAAAGCACAGAAATAAGAGGGTTCATGTCATATAAGCAGAGGAAGGAAAAGTCTCAAGAATGAGTCCGGTCAGCTATGTCAAATGTAATCAGAGATCAAAAATGGAAGAACATTCTCAGAACTGCTTCCAGTGGCCTCCAGCATCCTCCTCAGAGGTTGCCATGGTAACTGCTGCAGCCACTCTAAGGGGCTATCTCTCCAGTGTCTACTCACAGTTCCAGAAACCTTCTTCTTCCCCTGGCATCCCCACTGTCCTCTGCACACCCCCCTTCCCCGGGTTCATGGTGTAGGCAGATCCCAGAGAGGTGGGAGCAAGAGCGCACACCGCTCTACCCACAGCCACCTCACGGACCAAGCCACTCTCCCAGGACAGACCCACCCACCTGAACTTTTCATGGTTACGGCGTCCATGCAAAAGAATGCCCCCCCCACTCCCCAAGGAATTTGGTAGCCTAAATAAAGCAAAACAAAGCTCTCCCATGTTATTGTTGCTGGGATTGGCCTTCAAATAACCTATTGGTACAATTCTCCCAGGAGATGACCTTAAGGGACTCAGACCTCAAATATTTAATGACAAATAAATAGGGTTGTCAAGATAAAGTTCTATGAGACTGGGTCATTCACAAAGGCACTGGTAAGTAATGAGACTATAGTAAACTATGAAAATGTCCATCTATTACAACACCTATAACAAAATTCAGGGGCTTATAGTTCCTAAAAACTACAGATCTGTAGGCCTTCCTTTGCTTGAATCATATGCCAATGCATCAGGACATGGGCTCCCTTTGCTTTATTTACAGCTGAAAAGTAAAGTAGAATAAAATGGAAGTTACTCTGGAAAGCACAGAAATACAATGGAAAAGACAAATAAATATGATCAGAGGTTTCTTTTTTCCGTGTCTCTTCTATGCCCCATATTTTCTAAAACTTAGTGAATCAAATCTGAAGAACTTACTCCAAAAAAGTAGGGTAAACTACTATGCTAAAGTTTAATTCACTTTTGGTTGATCAGTACTTTAAAACGTGGAACAAAATGGACTTAAAAGATGGAAGGGGATCTTCATATAACTTTGGTGGAGAATTAAGGGCAAAAGCAAGTACTCAGGGAAGAAATAGGTTGTAAGGGGGGAAAAAGCCACAGCTAAGAAAATGGCAAACAGAGCAGTGAGGATGGAAATCTGTGCTGTGTAAGAGAAGCTCTTTCCTCTTCAACAGGGACCGGGTTGTGTTCTCACTGTGGTTGCCATGCTGCGAGATCATCCTCCCTCCATGCCCCATAAAACTTGCTACTTGGTCACCCAATAGATTGGTCCTCATCTAGCACCTGCTAATTGCAAGGCAGAATACTGAGCATATGGGGGCACAGAAAGGATGATCCTCTAAAGCCCCCTTCCTCTTCACCTATCTCAGAGACCCTCCTCTGACCCCCACAAGAGATCAGGGCCCCCATCCTGGGCTTGTGAAACACCCCAAGTGTCTCCTTCACAACAGCCATCACCCTTGTGTTTGATTAATTTCTGTCTGCCTACAAGATGTAAGCTCCAAGAGGGCATGACTGTAGGTGACTGATCCCACCCATAGCTGGAGCGTCCCGTATAGTGCCTTACACAGACAGCAGGTCTTCCATACGTGAAGGAATGAATAAGAAAGCAATGGAAGAATAAATACCACTTCTAGGCTATGGAGATTATTATCTCACCCCTCTCTTGGAACAGCAATGGCAGGATGTCATTCAAATATCAGCTCATTCTCCTTCCCTTCTCTTTCCTTTTTTCTTTCTGCTTCTCTTACCGCCACATGCTTCACTCCTTACCCCTCCCACCAGCCCCTCAAATATTAAAATAACGACATTATCAACAACCACAAAATGCATTCTGAGTGTCTGCATCCTGGAGGAGGTGGTGGTGCCAATGTGGGCTGGATGAGCGCAGCCCACGTACTCTGCTATGCCACATGGGGTTTTTGTATAATAGGAACATGTCGATTGGCATGTTCTCAGTTTGGAGGGAGAAGTCATGCCTTGTTGTGGCTTTGAGTTCAGACCAATTTTTCTTAATCTTTGAAGATGAAGAGCCCTATAAGCAAAGCAAGTCAAAATGAGCCTAAGTGCTTCAAGCTCTATGCAAGGCAGGAAGAATGCCGTGCGGTGATATTGTTTAGAAAGAGACTTGGTAATTGCTGTACTGGAGCGCCGACATTTGCAGAACTCAATTGTGTGGCGTCCGACTGAGTAAGTTAGCAAAATAAAGACAGATGGCAATGGATTAACTCCAACACGCCCACCAGACAATGGCAGCCAACATGGAGAACTGTGGAGTGCTCTAAAAATGCGCTTTCTGGGATAGCTCTCCAAATGCCTCTATTAGATGCCACCTAGTGACTCATCAAAACATTGCATCTTGCACAACCACGTAGACTGAGGACAGAGGTTAAGGGGGCTGGGTCACACATAGATATAGGAAAAGAGACAGCGAGAGATGGCAGATCATGAGGGACTTGAAAATTTATAGTTTAATGTTCAGTTCACTGAGAAAAAATTCCTTTTATGTTTAGGAGAAAAAAATACCAAAAAGAGAGGAGAGAGAGAGAGAGAGAAGGAAAGAACACAAATCCTGCAAGATAGGCTCAGAAATACATGACCCAGAGATAGATGCAAGATTTAGGACCGTTTATGCATTTAGGTCCTGGCTTTATACAACTAAAACCTAGGATGGTAAATCATTTCATTTTTTTAAACTTATTTTATTTAAATCCAATTAGTTAACATATAGTGTATCATTAGTTTCAGATGTAGAGTTCAGTTATTCATCCATAGTATATAACACCCAGTGCTCATTACATCATGCACCTTCCTTAATGTCCATCACCCAGTCACTCCTTCTCCCCACCCACCTCCCCTCCAGCAACCATCAGATTGTTTCCTATCGTTAAGAGTCTGTTATGCTTTGTCTCCCTCTCCGATTTCGTCTTATTTTATTTTTCCCTTCCTTCCCTTATGATCCTCTGTTTTGTTTCTTAAATTCCACATTTGAATGAAACCATATGATAACTGTCTTTCTCTGATTGACTTATTTTACTTAGCATAATACCCTCTGGTTCCATCCATGTCATTATAAATGGTAAGATTTCATCCTTTCTGATGGCTGAGTAATATTCCATTGTATATATGAATGACATCTTCTTTATCCATTCATCTGTTGATGGACATCTGGTCACTTTCCATAGTTTGGCTATTGTTGACATTGCTGCTATAAACATTGGGGTAAAGGTTCCCCGTTGGATTACATTTGTATCCTTTGGGTAAATACCTAGTAGTGCAATTCCAGGGTCATAAGGTAGCTCTATTTTTAACTTCTTGATGAAACTTCATACTGTTTTCCAGAGTGGCTGTACCAGCTTGCATTTCCACCAACAGTGGAAGAGGGCTTCCCTTTCTCTGCATCCTCACCAATATTTGTTGTTTCCTGACTTGTTAATTTTAGCCATTCTGACTGGTGTGAATGGTATCTCATTATGGTTCTAATTTGGATTTCCCTGATGTCGAGTGATGTTGAGCATTTTTTCATGTGTCTGTTGGCTATTTGTATGTCTTCTTTGGAGAAATGTCTGTTCATGTCTTCTGCCCATTTCTTGACTGGATTATTTGTTTTTTGGGTGTTGAGTTTGCTAAGTTCTTTATAGATCTTGGATACTAGTCCTTTATCTGATAAGACATTTGCAAATATCTTCTCCCACTCTTTAGGTTGTCTTTTGGTTTTGTCGACTGTTTCCTTTGCTATGCAGAAGTTTTTATCTTGATGAAGTCCCAATAGTTCATTTTTGTTTTTGTTTCCCTTGCCTTTTGAGACATATCTAGCAAGAACTTGCTGCGGATAAAGACCCAAATGTGAGACAAGAATCCATTAAAATCCTAGAGGAGAACACAGGCAGAATAATTTCATTTTAAATGCCAACTCCAATTGACTAGCAGAAGCTCTTTGGGTGGTGTGAGATTGTGTGGTGGCCTCCAGGCTCAGAGTTGGCACCCTGTGGTCACTGAGGTTGTCTGCAATGGCTGTAGGTGAGGGGACTAGTTGTATCTGGATGCATATTAGAGAACCATAAGTCAGTCCATGAAATCTCCTAATTTGTTTAATAGTGGGTGTTTACCCAAAAAGCCCTTTGTATTTCTGACTGAGGGCAGAAGCTGAAAGGTACATAGAACATAAAGAAAAGGGGATGCTTTTCCAAAGGAGAGACAGAAGAAATAATACAAGCAGTTTTGTTAGGTTCTACCAAACTACAGTTCCATTATGTTTGTTCTTCCTTTAAGGAAAGCATTGTTTGGTTGGCAATCTGCATCACCAGCACATTTATTTAAGTCTTATAGTCCTTGACTATGTGCTTAGCGATGAAACACTGATTATTCCTAACTGTAGGATTTATTTTACAAATGAAGGCCTTGACAATTTCAGTAACTGACCCAGTATGCACAGTAGTTGAGGACAAAATGAGCTTTAGTTTCTGGGCATCTCCATCGCTACTACCATATTGAACTGACACAGTATTTCTTTTTTCTCCCTGGCAGTCACCTAGTTGTATTTGGGTCAAAAGAGAGATCCTTTTCTCTATTGACCTTTAATAGCTTTTGGTGACCAGCAAACAATGCCATCTGTGTCTGCAAATTTTGGGGACTTCCAGTCTATAGGGTCAGGTAGTTGTGTGGTTAACTGGTTTGATTTTACCCAACAATGTCCATGTGTCATGGGTGGGAGCCTGGGTCCCCAGCTGCTACAATTCTGCCTTCTCAAACAATGTTCTCTTGAGATCCATGTCCTTTGAGCTCAGTTTGTTTTGAGGCAGAAAGGTATACACATAGACAGCAAACTCTGTTCAGCCTTTTCCATTTTTAATTCAATTAACTCTCATTGCTTAACTGGATGTTCGCCACATGCAAGGCACTGTGCTAGGAGTCAAAACCAGGAGTCAGACAAGGGGTTTAGCCTCAGCTCCAGGAGTCACTATGCTGAGACCTCTGTTTCCACTTCAGTTGAATGGAAATACTGGGTTAAAGCAAACCTTCCACATTCCTTTCTCACTCTCAAGTTTTATGGCTTCATGAAGAGAACAGTTGAGAATGTAAGGCTGGGTTTCAGATTTGATTTCTTAAAGTATGATAATTTTATTATTTATTATTAAGAGAGAGTTTTGAGTACCCATGGGGTGTCAGAAACTAGGCTTATACAGTGAACAAGACAAAGTCCTTGGCCTCACAGAGCTTACAGTCTACTGGGGAAAACAAACAGTAAACAAACAGTAGATGCAAAATATAATGTGCCAGATGATGAGTGCTATGAAGAAATAAAGCAGAGTAAGGAGAGAGAGGGGGAAAGTGACCAGGGAAAGCTCCTCTTTAAGAAAGAGGTGTCTATCCTGACTGATGAGAGGGAGAGAGCTCTGTGAGGTCTGGAAGAAGAGGGTCCAGGCAGAGGTGGGTGCAAATGTGATGACTTTGAGGGGAAAACAGGCTAGGCATGCTTGAAGAACATCAAAGGGGACACTTAAATAGTTTATCCATCGCCATGTGTAGGTAACCCATCTGGGGTGCCTAGAAGGGTACGCCAAAGCAACTGGTGAACATCTCCTGTGTGCCAGGCATTATTCTAGGGTTCTCGGGACATAAAGATGAAAAATGAATAACTACACCACTACCTGTGCAGGAGAAGTCTACATTTTAGTAAAGAGTCAGACCTGATAGAGAAAACTCCAATATTAGGGAAAAAGTGCCATGACGGAGGTCATGGCTGAGGGATGTGGGAACTCAGTGGAGAAGATGACATTTAAGCTGGGTCTTGAAGGATGAGGAGGAGTTGGACAGGCTGAAGATGTAGGATTAGTATTTACAAGGACAAGGTCACATAAAAGGCAATGTGTACTGCGAGAATAATAAGCCGAGATCCAGGCTGACTGAAACACAGGGCGACAAGAAGCCATTATTAACAAAGACAGGAAGGCTTTTGTGTCTCCTCTGTTTTGACATGAACTTCATGTTTGGACTTTATCCTATAGGCCATGGTCCCCAATATTCACTCTTAAGGACTCCCTTTTTATACTGTCTTCCCAATTGATCATGCCTTCATAGATTTCTTTTTAATTTTCCCAAATATCACAATTATTAAGAAGTAACTAATTGTTCCCCATTTTTTAAAAGTCATCCAATCTCCATGACTTCCAATCAGAGCCATGGATAAGTACGAGATACAGCATGTTACCAAACCGAGTTGATAAAACACTATTCATGAGAAAAGCTCTCCTATTCAATGAGCCATATCATGGGGTGTATTGGTCAGATATAGAACTTCAGCTGCTGTATCAGACACCCCTCAAACCTTAGTGGTTTAACACATGAAGATTTATTCCTACTCAAGTGAGGTATCCACTGTGGATTGGGAAGTCCTCCTCCATGTTGCAGCAAAGCCACTGAGAATACGTCTTCCAAGGTTCCTGAATCAGAGGAAGACAGAGCATGGACAAGGTACCCCATCTCAATGTGGAAGTCGCACTATCACTTTTTCTCAGATTCCATTGGACAAAACTAGTCACATGCTCCAACCTAACCTCAGAAGAGGATAGAACACATAGGGATGCATGCAGAATATTTGTTCATCATCAACTGACTCTGCCACATAGCATAAATGTGCAATTTTGCTCCTGGGTTCTTAGGAGTTCAGGGCAGCATTCAGTCAAGAAACACTACTCTGGCAATAGGAAGCAGGGGAATGACTGGGTTGGTTTCTTTCTCAAAAGATCACAGAGGTGGTGTTTCAAAGAATGGACTATAATGGGTAGACCAGAGGCAGGAAGACCAGTTAGGAGGCACTAGGTCCAAATGAGGGAGGATGAGGGCCTGGCCCAAAGTATTGGCAGTGGGATGGAACAGGGGAATGGGTTCTAATAATAATCTGGGATAAAATCTTTCGGTGTTGGAGACCAGATATAATGCCTGAGGGAATTGGTGGTGTCAAAGTTGATTCTTGGGCTTCTAGGATGGGTGAGTCAAAGACACTATGACAGCAACAGCATGAGTCAGAGTGGAAGGCAGGGCCTCCTTCAGGGTTGCAGGTATAATGGTAACCAGTCATCCTTCTTTTTCCTTCTGACCTAGTCATTTGCCCTACCCCCTCCCCACCCAAGAAAAGGCCTTAGTCACAGTCTGTGGGAATTCAAAAGCCAAGGCACCAGAGTTAGGGCAGGTCTAGCTAAAAGTTTCAAAGTCCAACCCAGGGATAAAAAGCTTTGTTACTCTACCCATCCACGTTTAGGTGTTCTGTTAAGTGTCTGAGCCACAAGTGCTATCACTCAGTGCTCCTTCTTCTCTTCTACTCACTTTCCTTCAATAATTTTTTTCCCTCCTGGACTCTTCCAAAGTATCCCCACCGACCTTTCCAATTTGCACCAACCATTACAGCAATCCCCTACTCACTCTGGGCATATTGGAATCAAATGTATCCGTGTACTTCTTGTTCAGAAACCCAGTCTGTCTTATCTCTCATTAGACAGCAATCTCATCCCTGGAGAGATCACACCTTCCCAACTGCTGTGAATTGAACAGAGAGGGGGACACATCCCACTCTTTTCAATAAGGGGCTACACTCTTTCCTGAAGTTGGTGCACTTTGGACATCAGAACCTTGGAACACAAAAATCAACAGTGTTCCCTTGTTTGAAGCATCAGCCTCTTAGCACAATCTGATGTGATATCGTTTCCTTGAAATTCATAGACAATTGAAAAAAAATGACTTGAGCAGAATTAAAACCACACTTAGGAATAAACTGTTCAGCTTCCTTGAAGTTAATTCCATTTGCTCTCTACGATAAACTATGAATTGGGACATGGCCATTATCATGGACAGCAGAAGAGAATGGACTTGGGCATAAACCAAAAGAAACCCTGGTATCTGGGTTCTACCTCTGTGGTGTACTACATATTACAGGGCTTTCGTGTCCTCATCGGTGGACTAGGGGTCATAAGAGGCAAATGGCAGTGCTGTTTGGGGATTGGGCCCATGATATATAGAGAATCAAGTGCAGGCCTTGCTCAATAAAGGGTAGCCAGTATCCTGGTTACTACTCAGTTCCCTTCTTTATGGCATGTGGCGTTGCAACCGAAATGTCTCTGCCCTCCTTCCTATACAGGTCCCCCTGGCTTTGATCTTCCCAATTTATATCATGCACTGACCGCCATCCAAACCTCACATGAAACCTCGCCCACCTCTTCACTTCTTAGACCTAGTAGAAATTTTAAAGAGTTCTCAGGATTTTGCTCGAAAGTTGAACCTAAAAGTGCAGAGTCTGCATCAACTGCTTTTATACATACAGTCTCAGTTATTTATATTTCCATGTGCTGCTCTATGAGACCGTGGAAATACCGAAGGAGAGACTTGCTTCCAATTCTCCAAGAGCTGCCTGGGAATATTGTCTTGTGGTAGAGGAAGCCGAGCCAGCAGATGCTCCTTTTGCCAGAAGTTCAATAAGTCTCCCTGCCTTTTAGTGGGAAGAAAAATTTTCAGCTTGAAATGATTACACTGCTCAGAGATCATTTACTTCAGAATCTGACTTTTGTGTGACCATTAATGATCCATGCTAGCTGTAGAAGCTGGGGTTACACACAGGACTATTGTTTCCTTGCTGCTGATGTGCTCATCAACCATTTCTCACCATTTATATATGTGGCGGCAGCAACTCCACGGCTATGTGCGCTGCGGGAAGTACTTAAGTTTCTATTTGACATGTCTGATACATTCCTGACATAGTTCAAGAGTTCAAAGGAGCTGCACATAACCTTTTTCTTTTTTTAAAGATTTTATTTATTTATTTGACAGAGAGAGAGACAGCAGAGAGAGAGGGAACACAAGCAGGGGGAGTGGGAGAGGAAGAAGCAGGCTCATAGTGGAGGAGTCTGATGTGGGGCTCGATTCCAGAATGCTGGGATCACACCCTGAGCTGAAGGCAGACGCTTAACGACTGCGCCACCCAGGCACCCCTGCACATAACCTTTTGAGGAAAGATTTGTAGGACTATACCCAAACAAAAACATTAAATGACACCTATTTCCATCTGGGCCTGCAGATAGTGTCATGGCCTCCTTAGGGTATTTTAGTGCTTGAGTTGCCTTCCATCTCTCACAAATGTTTGACCAGAGCATGGAAGTAACCATGTAGAAAAAAGAGAGAGGGAGTTACATCTTGGGAGAAATAGTATGGCTGGAGGGATGGCTAGAATAGTAGAGGAGCACATGGTGAAGGAGGGAAGGAAGGGGAAATGTGCTATTCGGGGCTGAATTGTATCCCTTAAATTCTTATGTTGAAGTTCTAACCCCTGAGAAGGTGATTGTATTTGGGGACAGGGTATTTAAAGAGGTAATGATGTCAAAATGATGTCATTTAGATGGGCCTTGATCTAATATGACTGGTGCCCTTATAAGAGGGGAGGTTCAGACAGACACACAGAGAGGGAAGACAGTTGGAAGACACGAGGAGAAAATGATGGTCATCTACATGCCAAGACGAGAGGGAGGCCTCAAGGAAAACAACTCTGCTGACACCTTGATCTTGGACTTCTAGCCTCTAGAACTGTGAGAAAATAAATTTCTGTTGTTTTAACCATCAAGTCTGTGGTATTTTGTATCACAAGAAACCGATGCAAATGCCTTACTGGTATTTAGCAGCAAGGGAATATTTCACAAATAAAGACATTTAGGAGGGCTGGGATAAATAATTACGTATCTCTAAATATTGTGTGTAGGAATGTTGGTATTTTGTATATATCTGAAGGCACCTTCTATCTCCTACTCCTGAAATGCTTGCTCAAGTTTACATTGTTCAAGATCTGTGGTCCATCTCACTCAAATCACACTCAAACCGCCCTCTTTTTGAGAGAAGAGACATTAATTGGGTAATTCTCAAACTCTTCTCTCCAGGTATTTCTAAAAGCAGATAAGAAAGAATGGGCAAAGGAGTGAATTAGCCTGGAAAGGGAACTCTTTTTAAAGTCAGGTTTATTGAGATATAATTTACAAAAAATAAAATTACCCTTTTAAGTTGTATAGTTGGTTAAATTTTTACAAGTATATACAATCATGTAACCACCATCACAATCAAGATATAGAACATTTCCGTCATCCCAAATTTCCTGCGCTCCTCTATAATTTCCTTCCTTTACTCCCAACCCCCGGAAGCCACTGATATGAATTTTATCCCTATAATTTTGCCTTTTTCAGAATGTCATATAAATGGATTCACGTGATATGTAGGCTTTTATGTCTAGCTTCTTTTGTGTTTTTTGAAGTCTATTGTTTTGATTCTAAAATTTATTTGAATTTTATATGTAATGCTGATATATATATGTACACACATATAAAATACATATGATGTATATTCAATGATGATATATATTATATATATGTATATATAAAATGCTGAATAATATTTCCCTGTTTGTTTTAATATTGCAATACATTTGAACCTACTTACCTAGTTAGGTTACTTAAGTGTGACCCAATAATAATTATATAAAATTAATATTCCATGAAGGTGCCCCATTTACTAATTTAAAAATATTACTACTAATTACAAAGATGTTGGTTGCAAGACATGTCCAAGAAAGTTCAAAGAGATACTCATTAAATACTGGAAAAATATAGAACAGGAAGTAATGAGCAATAGCCTTTTTACCAGAGCCTGAGATCGTAAATGCCTTCTTGGGGTTTTAGAGACAACAATCGTATATGTAAAATAAATGGAAATCTTTTTTAAGAAGAAAAAGAATATCCAAAGAGGCCACAAGATAATCTCAGCAGGGATACATCATTAAAACATGCTGAGATCCAGGGGTGCCTGGTTGGCTCAGTCAGTTGAGCCATGGGGCTCCCTGCTCAGCAGGGAGTCTGCTTCTCCTTCTCCCCCTGCGTCTTCCCACTCCTGGTCTCACTCACTTTCTCTCTCAAATAAGTAAATAAAAATCTTAAAAATAAAAACAAAAACATGCTGAGGTCCTGAAGTTTACTACTCTCTGAATAGCAGCGGTAGTGGCCATGGGGCCTCTATTGTTTCAGCCAGTTTCCACCAAACCACTTCCTCACAACCGGAGGCTTTTTGGTTGATTGTTTCCCTGGGCCATAGACTACCTGCAGGACAGGTTTTCGTATCTGCCTCTAGATTGCTAATCAAAAAAATAGGCCGTGGCTCAGTGGATTAAGCGTCCAACTCCTGATTTCTGCTCAGGTCATGATTTCAGGGTCGTGGGATTGAGCCCTATATCTGGCTCTGTGCTCAGCAGGGAATCTGCTTGAGATTCTCTCTTGCTCTCCCTCTGCCCCTTCCCCTCCTCTCTCTCTAAAATAAATAAATAAGATCTGGGGAAAAAAGTTCTTGTATGAAGGTAGTTCTTTTCATGCAAGGTTCAGTATTGGATGAGACCAACAAAGAGGAGAGGAAAAAGAGGCACCCACTTGATCAGCTGGACAGTACACTTTCTGCTCTTCCCACATTCTCCCTAAAATTCTTTAAGATCCCATTCAAATGTTACCTCCTCTGTGTCTCCATCATGGCCCATTCCCTAACTCAAGGCAGAATGAGTTACTCTCTCCTTGGACCTCTTATAATATTCTGTACATAGAGTTCTCACATTTTATGATAATTAGTTCTTTATGTGTCCCCTGCTTTCTTTAATGAACTTGAAGACACAAAGATTGTCTTATCTCTCTCTGTATCCCTAGGTCCAGGCATAAGGCAAATGCTCAATGAATATGTGCTAAATGTAGTTAGCCCTTATAATACAGGCTATACCACGTGTCACAGACCCACCTCAATAGGACTTTGGAGAACTAAGAACTGGCCTGTGTGGATGAAAAGCTAGTCTTCATTTTAACTTGTGTATCAGGCCTCGTGTTCCCTGCCAGTTTGCCAAGCTTTTGACCCAGATTCTTTTTCTAAGCCTATTTGCCTGGTCCAAGTGCAAATAGAATTCCTGATCTGACCCAGATCCACTGCCTCTACTTGTTCCAGCTCACCAGGGTCTCCTGTTTTGGCCTCGTCTATGAAACTTGATGTGTGACCGACGTGACCCTGGTGAAGGGCCAGGTGGGGCAGGCTGGCACTGCAAGGTCCCAGAGTGACATCTGATTCTCCTGCCTGTCTGCAAGACAACTGGGTGGGCCAAGCAGAACGAGCCTTCATAGGCACATAAGCCTCAAGTGTCCGTGTGCTCCTCACAGTGAATCCTGAGGCAGGAAACGGGCAGACGTGGGCCAGAGTGGAGCCCAGCAAGGAGGAGACTGGTTAGTCGGGATAGATTTCTTGTCCCTCTGGCTGTGATCATCCCATTACAGAGGTATGGATGAGACTAGAACAAATGTACAGGGAAAAGAAACAGGGATGGCTTCTATTTAGACCCAACCAGGGCCCTATTACCCCTTATAGTGTGCTGAATAGTTTGCCCTAAAAGGTATGCCTACATACTAACCCCTGGTACCTGTAAATGCAAACCTATTTGGAAAAAAAGAAGTGTCTTTTAAAAAAAAATTTTTTTTTTAAATTAAGGATCTCAAGATTTAAGGTGAACCCTAAATCTAATGACAGATGTCCTTAGCAAGGAGAAGCAGAAGATGATTTAGGAAAGGGACACACAGAGGCAGAAGGCCACGTGAAGACAAAAACAGAGATCGGAGTTTTGCTGCCAGAAGGCCAGGAATGCTTGGAGCCACAAGGAAATGGAAGAGGCAGGGTAAGATTCTCCCATAGAGCCTTCTGAGGGAGTGTGGCCCTCCTGACACCTTGATTTCAGACTTCTAACTCCAGAGCTGTGAGAGTATGAATTTCTGTTGTGTTAAGCCATCAAGTTTATGGTACTTTGTTATGGCAGCCCAAGAAAACTAATACACTCCTTTGTTTATACATCAGAGAAACAGGTACGCACAGGAGTACTCCGGTCCATGAAGGAGGTTTTCAGAGGATTAGTGAGAAAGGCAAGGCGTGAAGGAAGTGACTGGCTCAGAACCACAAAGAAATAGCTCTTTTTCTCCCAAAATCATCAGTAGAGACCAAAAGCATCCACAGGAAAAAAGTTTCTATTATTCAATGAAATTCACCCTAAAAAAGTATCTTCCACTTAAAAGAGAATAGCAATAGAAATAATAATAATAATAATGACAGAGAACATGCCATATGTCAGGCGCTGTACTAAGTGTCCTACATATATCCATTTTTCCAATAAGAAAAATTGAAGCTTAGAATGATGAGGTAAACCTTTACACAATACTTATTATATGCCAAGCCCTGTTCTAAGAACTTTACAATGATTAATTCCATCCTCATAATAACCTGTGAAGGAAGAATTATTTCCATCTTACAGATGAGAATACTAAGGCACAGAGAGGTTACAACCCATGTCTAATGTCACATAGTGAGGAAGTGAAGGAGCTGGGATTCAGAGCCAGCTGGGATTCAAATATTTGTCCCAAAGATTCTTCTCGTACTTAAAGTTATTCCATAGCTCTAGTTAAAATAAATAAATAAATAAATAAATAAATAAATAAATAAATATTTGAATATGGGTGTGTCTGACCCCAAATCACATGTTTATTCCATCGGCTACACTACTTCTTTAAAAAAGTGAGAGGTAAAGTCACATTGTGAACAGTGGTCCTGCCCACATGACCATCCCAGTCTGCCGACTCAGTTACAGGCCCTGAGGGTCTTCAGCCAGGAGGTCTGATTCCTCCCAATTGCTTACACAATCTTGAGCTCAACAGCCAATATACACAGAAGCTCAGACCCACCAGGGAGAGACTGGCATTGGTTTGTGGGCTAGTCTTTGGAAGGTTACAAGAGAGCCCTCCCTACCCCCTTCTCTGCTCCCTCTAGCATACTGCCCTGTCCATATTTACCCAGTTGTGTGAATGAGGTTTTTATCATTTCAACAAATATTTATCAAGCTTTTATTGTATTCTATGCAATATGGCAGATGATAGAGACAGAGTAAAGGCCTAGGCCAAGACAAGGCATGCATATTCTCCAATTCAGAGTGATAGGTGCTATCAAGGAAGAATACTAGTAATTAACAGCCACTGTTTTTAGAGTGCTTATTATGTGCCCGTCATTTTATAATCCTCCTAACACATGCTGCTCTGGCTTACTATAGGAGGGTCACTTAACCCAGTCTTGGGAGGTCAAGGAAGGCTTCCTGGAAGAGTCCTGAGGGATGAGTGGGAGTTAACCAGGTAAAAAAAGGGAGCCAGGGAGAATGGTCTTCCAGGCAGAAGTCTGAAGCTGAGAAACCACATAGTATATGTTGTAGAAAGGGAAAGTAGCTTAATACAGTTGAGGGCAGAGCCGGAAGTAGGAGTAGTAATAGATGTGGTGGGAGAAATATGTCTGCAGGTAAAGATCACCTTGGTCTTGTAAACTAGGATAAAGGTTTATTAGTCCAGCCAGACTGGAGTCCTCCCTGTCAGCACATGGGACCCTTAACATTGTCCCTCTCTTGCTGAATTCCCTGCCCCTCTTTACGGCCTGGAGTCTTGCTTCCAGGTGGATGGACAACCCAGAGCTATGGGTACCCATAGCTACCCATCTGACTACAGGCATCACTACTGCCCAAAAGCTCCTTGGATAGTGACATTGGCCTTAATGGCACTCAAGTTCACTGCCCCTTGTAGACACCTCCAAATTGATGGTTGGACACCACCAGCTCTGGAGAGCAGATCCATTGGAAAGTTATTCCTCTAGCTCTGGCTCAGTTGTCCCTTCCTCCTTGCTTTCTGGCACCTTAGAGGGTCCAAGAATGCTTCAGAAACATAGATGTCTAGCATCTGAAGGTTAAGAAGAGATTCAGAGCTGTGTCTTAGCGAAGACTACACAGCTGGTCAGTGGGAGGGGACCCCAGCCTGACTCTACAACCACAGTTTTGGTCAAGTGTAAGGGCTTTGGATACATGTAGCCTGTGTCTGAACACTGACTGTACTGCTAAGCAATAGCTGGGTGATCTTGGAGCAAGTTACCAAGCTTTCCTAAGCCTCAGTTTTCTCAACTCTAAAAAGGGGTAAAATTTCTCCCCCTAATAGGACTATAGAGAGAATTAGAGTGTGGGTAAAGAACCTAGTACGTGGCCAGGCATTGAGTAGATTCCTATCACGAAGACTGTAGTGGATGTTGTGGTGCCACACCAGATTCCCCTTCACCTCTGAAGCATACACTCTCCTGGCTGCCGAAGGCTCCCTAGGCCAAACGAAGCTTTCTTGCTCAAGGTCATGACGCTTTTCTGGGGCAGCCCACATTCAATGAGAGGTTGATGTGGGAGTACAAAGTCTGGTCCCCTTTGCCCCATAAGGGTCATCAGAAGAGTCTCCTTCCATCTTCAGAATTCCTCCTGAGATCAGCTGAGGTCTTTGTTGCCACTGCAGGGGGCTCAATGTCTTCCAGTCCCATTTCCTGGGCTCTCCACCTGCTACTTCCTGGAGCAGTCCTGGATACGTTTTCTGTGTGCAAATCTCAGAGTCTTAGATGACCCAAGCTGTAATGATGAGGAAGATGGTGTGGCGACTGTACCTCACTGCCTTTAAAGATCAAACCTGCACTCGTACTGATAAGAATATTAAAATGGTGGCAAATTAACTTACTGGGGCTTATTTCTTACTTACTCTCAAATAAGTTATTTCTTTGTTTATTTGAAGTTTCTATTAGAGAATACACAAACTCAAATTTCACAAGTATGTATGATTAACGAAAGAGTGATATTTCTTTACTAGGACCCAGCTTCAGACTCCTTTCAAACATTGATTGTTCTCAGTAAGTCACATATGTGACTTATGCAAGATTTATCTTCTTTGTTAGGACAGCAAACGAACAACAACCAATTCATGAATTCCGTTGTAACTGTTGTTACTTACTTTTTTCTCAAGGTCTAAATCATATATATTGTAAACTCTATTACTAGGCTTAGTAAGAGTATAGGATCATTTGGGCAAACCAATATTCTGATAAGAGTTGTTACATTTCCACACATGTTTACCAATTTTTAGTGAATTAGACACCATAAAACATATTTAACATAAAAGTCTGCTGTTCACAGTTTAATTTTATTTTTGATAATTCCAAAGGCATTTGACATTTGAAAGGTTATCAGTGCATTATAAATGTGCAGAGATAAGTTACTAGAGAACGGCAGATAGCCAATTTTAACGTGTTGATTATGATATACATGAATATCCACATTTGCATACATTAATCTTGTTAAATATAAATAGGAGGACTTATAAAAATTGGTAATTGGAGTATAGCGGTTCATGTGCACAGTTAAGAACTCATTTATTTGAGTGGGATTAGATAGATCAATTTTAAATTAAGATAAAATTTACATACACTGCACATTAGGTGTACATTTGATGAATATTGAAAACTGCACATAATCTATGTAACCAACAAACTGATCAAGATACAGAACATGTCTAAAGCAGGGACTGTGTGGGAAAAGTCTTCTGGATTTCTGACTGTCCTCGACAGTGTGCCCAGCTTCCCCAGAGAGCTGGTCAGCTGCTAGATCCTGGTGCCTGCTTCACCCTTCGCATCTTCACTGTTTCTGGCAACTTCCATTGGCATTCTTTGTACCTTTCCTCTGCTGAACCTCACGGCACACAGTTGTCATCAGATGTGGAGGCTACTTCTTTCATTTTCCCAGACGACTGTTTTCATTTTTTCCTTGAACACACACGGTGACCAGATTTCTCCACTCCTTCCAGGAGCTCTCTAAACCTTTGTTCATAAATCTTCCCAGCACAGTCCTAGGTAATGAGTAGGCAGCAAGTCATATGCTTTGCTTTTATAGATGGAAAGCTTGAAGCAAACTGAAGTTAAATGGCTTCCTGACCAATGAGACTGACACTGACTCAGAATTATATGACCCAGTCTGTGCCATGGGTTTGTTTTATTTCCTCTAGCAGGAAGGAGAAAATGGTGGAGTTCAGGAGGTACTTATCTCTTTAACCCTCTTTATTTTTCTCACCTCCACTTGAGATGTTATTCCACAGTTCAGGGGTGAGGACAGAGTGGCCGGGAGCGAGATGCAGCAGTAGGAAGAGACAGAGATTTGGTGTGAGAAGCCCTGGGTCTTGGTAATGTTTTTAGAGATCAGAAGCAAAGGAGAAAGAACCAAGGGTCAAAGATGGTCAGAACAGTGGTTCTCAGGGTGCCTGAGTGGCTCAGTCAGTTAAGTGTCTGCCTTTGGTTCAGGTCATGATCCCAGGTCCTAGGATCGTGCCCTGCATTGGGTTCCCTGCTCAGCGGGGAGCGTGCTTCTCCCTCTCCCTCTCCAGCTCCTCCTGTTGTGCTTTCTTGCTCTCTCAAAGGAATGAATGAATGAATGAATGAATGAATGAATGAATGAAATATTTTTTAAAAACCTAGTGGTTTTTAACACTTCTAGCAGTTTTATCTTCAGTAGCTTATAGTGGCATTTTTAATTAGACTCTTTCACTACCAAAAAGATGAAGAAGTTTTTAAAGAAATCGTTGAATTTTTTTTTAAGAAGTCCTTGAACTTTCTAAGAAATTCCCCTTCCCCACTCCAAACATTTCTCCCTCTAAATGTTGTTCTTTATGTTAACTGATTGGATTTATTGAAATAGCCACATTTAGTTCTTAGGGGAAATATATATTTAGAAGCTTAGGAAATTGCGCCAGAGGATTTTCCATGTTTTCAGCAATGGGAGGTGTAGCCACTCGGTGTGTGTTAAATTTTGCAAAAGGAACCATGGAGCTGGCTTTGCCCCTGCCCTACCTCTCCAAATGGAGCCAAGAGACTGGAGCAATCGGAAATGGTACCACTCTCCAGCTGTTCTTATTGGCTGGCTCAAGTTCATCTCATCTCTTTAGCATAATGACTATGCTGTGGGATTTGATAGTTGCAACATCAAATCTGCCTCAAAGGCTCTTTCTCGCTTCCAGGGAGTTCCACTGGACCTCCCTTAGTTTGGTGTAAGATCTAACCACAACTTTAATTATTAGTCTTCTTGAGAGAACCAGGGAGACTGTCTCTCACACTATGACACCATCCACTCAGCTATGAATGAACAATCCAGCTCTTTACAGTTAACTCCCCAAACAAGCTTAACACTACAAAGTGTGAGTAAAATAACTATATGCTTTATACATCACTACCTGGACATGCCACTCCTATTTTGTTTCTTACAAAATATTTTACATTCATCCCTGCCTGAGTTAAACTTTCTCTGGTACCTTCTTCTGACTCATAAAAGCATCAACCTAATCCACAATCAAGGACTCTCTTTAGCTGTATTTCTTCAAGAGGCATCATCAAGGTTGCTTAGCAGCAGAAATTGGTTTATTAAAAACAACTTTCTGTTAGGAAAGCATCTCCATACTTTCCTGTGGATTCTTGTCTTCTTGTTGACTGACTTGCTAACTGAATTACTCAAAAGATTTTCTCCTTTAATGTGCTGGGGGGAGGGGGACCTACGGGGCAAAATGGCTGGGAAAGACTTGATATTAGAAAGTGGATGAGACACCTTGAAGCAACTAGGGGAACCATGTTTCTTCTGTCCAGAAACCTCTAGTTAGGAAGTCTGAGGACTCAGGGTGGCTATATGTCCTTTGCCCTGCTGTCAGGTTTCGTTATGGGCTCCTTCAGGATGAGGGAGAAGCTCACAGAAGAAGGGACATGTGTCAGGCTGGGGATGAGGCCAATCAATCCAGGAAAGGATGCAGACTTGAGTTGTTACCTAGTGACCTGAGGCACCACAGTTGCCAAACTCATTTTGTTGAACTATCCAGACTAACAGCTATGCTCAGAAAAATAGCAAAGCTACCTGTGTAAGGGAGGTGAGGGGGGGATCATTGACATTTACTGAATGATTTTTACATGCTAGCCACTGTTTTAAGCATTTTTCTGTACACAAAAATAAATACTATTAGCTTAACACTGTCTTTAAAAATGAGAAACATGGGGCGCCTGGGTGGCTCAGTCAGTTAAGCTAAGTCAGTTAAGTTTGTCCGACTCTTGATTTTGGCTCAGATTATGATCTCAGGGTCGTGAGATTGAGGCCCACATCAGGCTCTGCAGGCTCCCGCCCTCCCCCCAAGCTCATGCACATGTGCACTCTCTTCTTAAAAAATAAATAATAAAATAAAATAAAAATTAAAAAAATAAAAAATAAAATGAAAATGAGAAACCAAGACTTCGTGAATTTAAATTCATGAATACAGTTACCAGTAAGTAGCAGGGATGGGATTTGAACCCTGGTGGCCAACATTCCTATCCACTGCACTACTTAGGTCCTTAGTCTCAGATAACTGTGACCATGGGAGGAATTGGGCTGAGTTGTCAGATTTTCCCATTTTTCAAGGAAGTCAGTTTATCTGAATTTATTAATGAGAAATTTCTGATTTTTTAAATTGTTGGCAATATCTTTTTTTTTAATGTTTTTGTAAAACTCATTTCAGGTCAGCAACTGAATGCAGGCTGAATGTGATCAAGGATTACTTCCTTCTTGCCAGTCATTAGGTCATTGCTCAACCTGTAACTCTGTGTACATATGGGATAAACCTGGACCAAAGAAGTAGAAATGTAAACAGGAACCCACACCAGTCTCATTGTAGTAAATGCCCATTAAGGAAGCTTTGAAATATTGGGTCATCAGAGGGAGTCTGACTGCCCTAGGGTTTGCTAGTTTCACCAGAAACCTAGAGAAAATGTGGATTTCAGATTTGTAATGGAGCAGAGTCTAGACCCATGTGCTTCAGCCAGAATGCTGTAGTTCTATGATTCAAAGAGGGTGGTGGGCTACAAGTGAGCTGAGATACTGGCCCTTTCAGCCTTCAGTGGGTTGAGAGTTTCTTTGGTCCAGAAGTTCCCTGGTTGCTCACCTCTGGCCTTAAGTAACTCCTCCTTCTAGTTCACCCCATGTTCCAGATGTTATAATTTTTAAAAATGTGTGCCATGAAATTAAAACAATTAGGAAGCTCTTTTGTGGTCTGTTTCTTTGTAATATGGATTGCCCTAATTTACCATCAAGTTTTGTTCTTGATGGATGGGATCTACATCTTTATATGAATCATTTAATGGAAATTTTGTCCTCTTCTGTTTACCTGGATAGTAGGATATCCTCCTCCTGGTTCTCTCTCTCTCCCCATGCATGGATCTTTTTTTTTTAAAACAAATTTTTGGGGGGTGCCTGGGTGGCTCAGTTGGTTAAGTGTCTGCCTTTGGCTCAGGTCATGATCCCAGTGTCCTGGGATCCAGCCTTGCACTGGGCTTCCTACTCAGCGGGGAGCTTGCTTCTCCCTTTCCCTCTGCCACTTCCCCTCCTTGTGCTCTCTCTCTCTCAAATAAAATTAAAAATCTTTAAAAAAAACTTCATTCATTCATTCATTCATTCATTCATTCATTCATTCATTCATTCTAGTTTTCTTCCTGACTTCTAATGTCACATAGCAATGTGGTATTATTTAGTATCAAGTCATTCAATAATTATTTGTTATTTGTTTGGAAAGGGGAAAGGGTATGGGGCCTACTGGGCCAATCAACTTGTCTTGGTCTGCCTGGGACACTTTTAGCATTGAAAGTCCCATGGACTTCCTCCTTAGTCTTGAGCATTGGTCACCCTAGGCCTAGCAAACATGTAAAGTTGTTGTCATAAACAGGATAAAAGACCATTCTTCATATGGACAGGTAGGTATGAAGAAAAGCAGGGGAGAGTTTCACACAAAATAACCTCAATTTTTTACTAGATAGATGTAAGGTCATCTACTGGAGAGGAAGGTGAACAGATGGTAGAGGAATTGTCACTCAGTGAACCCTCCCTATATCCTAAATAACAAACCTCACTTATGTTGTAGTTATTCAAATTGGGGGAAATGGGGCTATTATAAAGGGAGGGAAGCACCTAATGTGAACTGTTGCCCTCAGAGACCCAATGGAGGGCCGACACCACCAGGCTGTGAGAGAAGCCAAGAACAGAGCCAGTGAAACTCAATGTGTGACTGGGCATTGGTGCGTAAGTGTCTGTGCCCTGGGCCTCCATCTGCAAAGTGAAGGGGTGGGCCATGCTCACCCCCAAAGTCTCACATGCATTCTAGAATCCTGGCAGTTATTTAAGAATTTCAAGGGAAAGGAAACAGTTACAAACATACAAACACACATGCACACACAAATGTTAGAAGTCTTTGGTATGTAAAGCCAAGAGAATAGGCCAAAAAATGAGGATTATGACGAGGATGGAGCAAATCCTGGTACACCAAAACCCAGGCAGCACCCTGAAAGTTTGTGATAAAGTCGCCTTCCCCACATCAGAAACAAACTTCTTACTTGTACCTTCATAATTTAGAAAAAAACATCATATGGAACAATGGCTTGCAGACCGAGAAGCATTTAAAACTAACAGCGTTTCATTTACACGATCTTGGGAGGCAGAGAGTAGAGCTTCTACTCTCCCCCTTTTATAGATGAGGAAACTGAGTTTCCAAGTAGTTTAGGTCACAAAGCCAAGTCTTGGCTTCTGCTCTCATGAATTTCTGTAATGCTTAAAGAGTGTGGGGGTCAGTTGCATCTTATCACTACGCAGCAATTTCAGAAGTGGAAACCCTGGGCAAGAGCGTTAGGGACCCATGGGACACACTGTGTCCTTCTCAGGCTGGAGCACAGGACTGCGGTTGTAAGTGCCATGGTTGGCCTGCTCTGGAGAGGGCTACTCTTAGTATCACCAAAAAGACGTCACTGTAGATTTAGGGTAGCCTGATCAGTCTCTATGTTTACCCTCTGCTGGGGCTGTGTCCTTGTGGTCACACCTCTAAACAGCTCACTGCTGGACTCCCTCTTCCTGAATGTCCCAGCACCACAGCTTTGGTGCTTTGGGGAAGGCTGTGGGATTGAAATGATTAGAGTCTATGAGGACTCCTACTTGCCTGCTGCGTGCTGTTCCCAGTGAAGCCCGATGCAACTGCATTACATTTGTTGCTGTTTAGATTTTTTTGTCCATTATCGACTATTATTCCAAAAATAGACTGGTAATATATTCTTGTACATCTGAATTTAATTAAGAACCTTCTTCCTATTGACACAGATATGGTTTTACTGCTTCTGGTCAGGCCAGACAAGAGTATCTAAAGACAGATTCCTGAATTGTGGGTCAGTTTCTCTGACGTTTTTAACCCAGGGCCCCTGCTCTGAGATGGTGATTTATGACTTTGACATTCTGTCTTCAACCACTCTCTGGTCACTAGGGACTATATGAAACCTCACAGAAATACTGCTTCCAGGAGTTAAGGTTGTCCCCTCCAACCTCAACAGGATCCTCATGGGATTCAGAAGATTACTTAATGTTCAGTATTCTGAGGACTGTCAGAATCACCCTGGCCTTACTGAATCATTTCATGACTTGGGAGGGCTGGTGATGGGATTAAATCTTCCACACTGTGGTCCATTTCTGGTGTGTTTGGCCAATGGAGACTCCAAGGGCACTGTGGACTCCACTTTGTTTCCCAAAAGGACTAACACCAGAAACTCATGTACTATTTTGTTCTGTAGCTTCTCTGTTTAGCAATACCTCACCCTTGGAGCTGATGCTGCCTAAAGAATAAGAGAAGGTTCAGGAGAACTGATTATTATTATTATTATTATTATTATTATTATTATTATTACTATTATTATTTTATTTAAAGACTTCATTTATTTAATTGACAGAGAGAGAGAGCACAAGCAGGGGGAGTGACAGGCAGAGAGATAGGGAGAAGCAGGCTCCCCACTGAGCAGAGAGCCCAATGTGGGGCTTAATCCCAGGACCCTGGGACCATGAGCTGAGCTGAAGGTAGATGCCTAAGAGACTGAGCCACCCAGGCGCCCCAGAACTCACAATTATTACCGAGTATGCCTCCCTCCCACACCCTGGGCCCCTCTCCATGTGTGAAGACCACACGACCTGCACCTGGGGCAGTAAAAGTCTACATCCTTTAACCACCTCGCAGGTGCTCACCCCAGCTGTTGGCTCAAATCCCAGGGAACACTGCCTCTTTGGTACATGTCATAATCAGGAGATTATACCTCTCTTCATCTTCTGGAGTTCACACCGTTTAGAGCAGAGAATTTGGGGGGCAGAAATGATGGGATGACAGCAACCATCCATCCATTCATTCATACCTCCATCCAGTTATTGCCCACCTAGTGTGTGCCATGTGCTAAGCTGGATACTGGGCATTCAGTGGTGAACGGAGAAGTCAAGGTCTCAAGGAGGGGCTTCTGTTTCAATAGAACAGCCCACAGATCTTCATCTGCTTTCACTTCAGGTGTGTTAGTTACTACTAAGAGTTTATAGGTGTTTAGGGGCCTCATTAGGTTTGGAAAATTCTGGCTCCTCTCTGCTCCTTTGGAGGCTGGCCCTTGGTTGGCCTTGAATGAGAAGCTGGGTCCTCAAAGTGCCACTGTCAGCACTCTCCGGGTGAGTACTATGCATGGGGAGGGGCCAGGGCGTGGGGGCCTCTGAAGGCTGTGTCATTCCCGGCTCCAGCCACAGAGGTTACATCACGAAGGGAAGCTGAGCTGTCAGCTTGTTGCTAGGCTGTGGCTATTTATTTTTATAAATGAGACTTGTGCTTAATTTAGAAATCTGCTTTTCCTTTTTCTTTCTTTTTTCCAGCATCATCTGGCTGTCTGGCACTACCAGAGAACTGCATTTCTGACCCAACAAGAGCTGGTGGGTGGATGGGGGCAGGAAGGAGGTTGGGGAGAGGACTGATGCCAGCCCGGCTGCCTCACGGGGAGGTAGAAACACGTGGCCATGCCATTAGCATCCTGTTGGGCTTCTAGACGGGTTTCATGTGTGACACCTACATAGTCCTCCCTTGGAGCAACACAGTAGAAAGCTGCCCCAGTGCAAACTTCTCTTCTGAATAACCACACACCGGAATACAGCGCAACAGAAGGCAAGGCCACAAGAAAAGAGGATCAAAGTCAGCCAGAAGCAGGTGACATCTAGACTGTCAGTCCTTTGGATGCAGCTATTTTAACAGAGCCAGTTATTGCAGTTATTTCAGCAGGAGGATATTTAGATTTGGCCTAAAACTTCAGCCGATAAATGCTCTGGTTTTCAAAAATAAATGAGTAAAATGGACATTTTATACTCCTTCTGTGAACGTCCCTCTGGCCCCAATCTTCACCCTATTGGCAATCCTACCTCTGGGCATCAAGGTGTATGGGTCAGGAACAGGTAATGGGAAAGGGTGGTAGAGATTCAAAATGGGAGAAATATTGAGGATCAGGTAATGGTCAAGAATGCAGTAAATATCAGGAATGAGGTGCCTGTCAGAACTTGGAACAGGTCAGGAGGAAAGAAGGGTCGAGAGGCCTCTAAAGACAATAAAAAGGTCACAGTGACATGGAGCAGAAGTCACAGATGGAATGAGGGGTGGGAAACTGGTTATAAACGTAAGATACAATGAGTCTGCGTTTTGGCTCACCTGTTTGGAGGCTGTGTGAGAACGGCTGCATGAGAAAAGTCTACTTAGGATTCTGAATCGCTCATTTTGGCTCTTCCATGCGCAGTGTCTGACTCATAAATGTCTACACATTTCCCTTGAGGGCTTGTTTGTGCCTCAGTTTCCCCGCACAAAATGCAGATGATTATGTCTACCCTTCCTCTTTCCCCACCTTCTGCTCTCCCTGCAGGGGACATGCTGAGGGTGAGCTAGCTGCGTGTAAACCGCTCCCAGCCACCTGGAGAAAGGTACTCCTGTAAACAGTGGGTATTTGAGTATGTGAGTGTTCTGTGAGTCACGGACTTTGGAGTCAGGCAAGTGTAGCCGTCTCTGCCTGGTGATTCATGCGCACACACTGATGCCTCTAGCTGGAATGTATAGCATTCAGGATGAATTTGTTCTTGCCACCACAGAGAACTTCATTTTTACCCAAATGCTAATACCTGAGGAGTTTTCACGTGGGCACTAGGACATTAGCTGTGATAAGAGGTGCAAGGAATCTGGACTTTCTGCCCATGTACAGTTTTAGTACAAAGAACTATAGCACCATGTCTATGCCCAATCATCCACTCCCCTTTGCCAGCAAAAAAATTCCTCCAAATACTTCTGCCATTGTCAAACTTGCCAAAGTCGCCCAGAGGCAGTTCCAGCACCTGAAGGCAGAGGGAAGAGAATACTCTCTACCAGGTCTCACTACCTTCTGTGTTGACTTTTTCTATCACAAGGTGAGGCCTCGCTGATTTGGTCCTGGAGTGTCCTTCCAGAATTGGTGCAAGGAGGCAGCGGGGGCTGGGGCCTCAGCTTCCAAAAGCCTGACCTGAGGTTTCCACGGCTGGGCAGGGACCTTCCCCTGAGCCCTCAGAATGGAAAGGAAGGACACATGGATCTTCAGCTTGACTGCCCCAGCCCTACTACTAAGTACGTGGCATCACCAACCCTATTCTAAGAGCCAATGAGCCATCGCCTATGGTACAGTTCACTTTTGTTCCTGCTACCAACTCATCTTTCTTTGTTATTTCTCACCATGTCCATGCCTTCAGATTTCTTATGGATTCCTTTCTCAGGCATCGTGTTTTGATTCCCTCCTCGCATTTACTTCCAATTGCCAAGAACAACTCTGTTCCGGCAGGAAGATATATTATTTGGCTTAAAAGAGAGAGAGCAGTGGCTTCTCTCCACTAGCATTCTTTGAATTTACGTGGGAATTTATTCTGGGAACTGCTCAGAATCTCCCTCAAGTCTCTCCCTCACGATCAACAGTTTCCGTCAGAGTTGCTTTGCTTACACTGTTTTTAACAGGGTAATGATAAGAGCTTTTCTTTTGGAGCCTGGGTGGAGGGCTCAGCACCCCTCCCCACACTATTACTCCCCAAAGACCTTGGCTGAGCCCACACTAAATATTACAGTGAGTATTGTCACCGTTGTTACAGACCTGAGCATTGTCCCCAGTGATTGCTTGTGTGATAAACCTTGAATCCTCTTTCAGAATTGTTAGTTTTTCCAACCCTCGGGCATTGAGTTCACCCTTGAGGGCAGCCCGTCCTGAGGGACTAAAAAGCATTCTTTGATTTAGCTGGATAGATCGGGTCCAACTGACATGTGCTTCTCTGGTGACATCCCAGAGGCCTTAGTGACACATGCTAATTACCGTGGGATCCCTAGCCATGTTTTGGGGAAGTTATGTTGCTCCAACCACCACTTTGTACAGTGATTCAGGAATTTGCTGTTTGACACAAAGGCAAATGAAGAGATAGGAGGGTCTGGGCGCCACCCAGGCAGCAAGCAGGCCTGCTCGGCCCATCCCCAGAGGATATTCTGAGAGCCCCTGAAAGCGTCCCGGTCCTGGACTTGGTCCACCTGGACCTACTGCAAACAGTGGCCTAGTTTTCTCTATACCAAAGGACATTCTAACCTCCCAGAACAGAATGCCGCACTTGAAGTGAGAGAAAGATCTCCAGCAAGACCCCTGCCACAGGGCCTAAAATCAGTGTAATGGGCCAATGCTGAGCAATGAGCATCCCTTCCATTTGAAGGTGCTTCCAGACACATGAATGGGTTCCTTTCAGTCTGCCCACAACTCTCGGAGGTGAATTGGGCAGGTATTATTACTTAGGTTTTACCAATAGGGAAACTAAGTTCCAGAAGTTCCCCCTAAGACAGTGGCCCAGATCCTTCCTCCCAGGAGCACCTCATGTGTGGGGGCCTTCAACACAGTCAGGTTCCTGCTGAGAATGGCAAGTGTGCATTTCCTGGTTGGGCGCTGAACAGGAAGACTGTGGCTCTGGTAGTAATAAATTACAGAGTTCTTCAGGTTGGAAGAATAACCCCTTCTCCTATATATCCAGGAGGGTCCCTGCATCAGAGCTGCACGGATGAGAAACAGAGAACTGAGCTCAATGCCTTTAAAAACAATACCAAGTTGAAGTCAGCCTGGAGGTTCCCCACTGTTTTATCTTGTTTTGCCGACCACATGGACTTCTGAGCAGGTGTGGCCTCGGCATCTCCTTACTAGCTTTCAGGCCTGATGAGCAGCGCCATAAGTGCTCACTTTCGTTGAGCTCGCCTGAATTGACTTGCTCCGTAAATTCCTCTTCACGCAGCAGCAGGAGAATCTCTGGAGCATGGGAAGGTAGAGCCAGGACTCCCCAGAATGGGAGCAGGTTGCTGGATGCCACCTTCCCATCAGTTCTCCTGGGTTCCAGCAGACAGCAGACTGGAGTTGCAACAAAGCAGACACATGAAAGCAAACGTGCGCTTCTAACATTTCATAACCTGCCTCCCACAAAACAGAAGGCACTCTTCCCCTCGCATTATTCTCTGCCTTGTTCTTGACATTTTTAATGTGCTGAGTCTACAGCCGACTTCGCATTCCCAACACCTCCCACTTGAGTTGGCTCCTGGTCCCTCCAGGCCTGAGGATCCCAGTCACGTGCTACACCCCACAGAACACTCTTGGCTCTCTTTCTAGCCAGGCTACACTCCTCACCTTGACATTTAGGGCCAGCTGTTTCTTTTCCTCTTCTGCTCCAATAAATCAGGGTCAGTCAAGATTCACTGTTCCCAGGCAGGTTTGGAGAAATTAATGCTGGGATAAGGGGGGTTTTCTGTATGTGATGGGTGAAAGCAAGCATTGCCTTTCTGCTCCTATTCCCTGACTTTGCAATGGTGTGAAACCCTAAGCAGAAAGCCTAGACTCCGTTAGCAGGCCTTTGTCTACACGGAGCTGAATATATCTTTCAAGTTCTTCTGCTTAAACTAGACAAAGCCATACTGTCCCTTTCCTGGGTCCTTCCTTGTTGATGTCCCAGGCTGAGTGGCTGGTTCAGCTCATTCACCTCAGGGTGTCTGGCATGGAATGGAGTCATCAACAGCCTGAGGGACACACAGGCTGGACCAGTTCTGACCCTCCCCTCCCCCCACTTTACATTCTGGAGTTCGGGTGTAATCCAGCCTAGGAATGAAGGGAAGTCAAATGTCAGATGCTAAGTAATGCCCAAGGGTACCTATGTATGGGATGATAAAGTCATCTGAAAGAGAGAAAGGGGAAGGGAAAAGAAAGACAGCAAAGAGGAAAGAGAAAGAAGGGAAAGGAAGAAAATGTACAAAGCGATAGTAATGCAGCAGAGTGGCTGAGTGCCACCTACAATGCTTGGAGTGGCACAAATGCCATCTGTCACCCATCCCCGTTTCAAAGTGGCATCAGGAGCTGGTGAACACATATGTTTGCTCCAGAGAGGACACACAGCTCAGATTTTAGAACCATGTTGCCTCCCATGGTCCCCTGGAGGAGGAATGAGCAAAACCCTACTTAACCATGAGTGGCTTGACCAAAGATTGTAAAGTGCTTTGTAAAAAATATAAATCACTTCCGTAAATATAAGATGGTATTTTTTTCTGCTACTCACCCCAAAACTTGAACACACACTATTAGCACAACCCTCCAAGGTTAATTTTAAGATGCTTGTTGAGAATATTTTTAAGGAAAGAGACCATGAAAGCTGGATTGAGCATACTGCCTGGCACACAGTAGGTGCTCAATAAACATCTGAAATTGAATGAATGAATGAATGAATGAATGAATATGAGAGAAATATAATGAACAACAAATTAATGACACTTGAATATTTAACATTACTTACTTTTCAAAACTTCATGGCTCTTGTTCCGGGCCCTAAGGATGAGATGAGTGAGCTCTGCATACACAGTCACTAGGCGACCTGCGACCACACACACACACCGAAGTGCTTGTGCAAGGAAGACATGGATAGGGCACAGCGATGGAGGTGGCAGACTCTGCCCAGGAGCTGCCGAGGTCTCACCAGGCCCTGGAAGACAGAACAGAAGGACAACAAAGGTATGACACAGCCCATTGTGTTGGATAGCTCAATACCTGCATACGGCTGGTGCAAATGGAAAGGGTGTGTGTGTTTAGGAGTGTGGGAGTGTGGGGAAAGTATGGGCCTTGGTGTGAGAAAACATAGACAAGACAGAGACCCTTGAATGCCTCCGGTCACCACTAGCTTTTGCTGGTCACCATAGATCTTAGAGTGTCTTTTATAAGACTGAACACTGGCAACAGATGGTTCACTTATTTAAATCTTCCTGGGAGACTGAAACTTCATGTTTAAACTATTGCTTGGTCATTGGGGAGTGTGCTGGTGTCTCCGTGTCTTCTTAGAGCCTCCAAGCTGATGGGAGAGGGGAATGATCTCTGATGCTTATGTGGTTTCCAGTCTGTATTCCTCTCCACTGTGAGCTATCTCAGCACAAAATCTCCCTGGTCTCTGAGCAGACTGAGCACAACAGAGCTTTACTCTGTATGTATGTACATATAGATGAATATATGTATGTACGTATGTATGTATGTAAGGATGGATGGATGGACAGACAGATGGACTAGTGGACAGGTGGATGTTCAGTCTTACAAAGGCCTTCATGCCCCACCGCTCTCTCCTAAGGGGGCAAAATTCATCTTTACCACCAGTAGTTGTTTGTCATTATCCTTGTAGTCTCTCACAGGCAGAGAGCCCAGAAGAAATCAATCTGGAGTGAAAGGAGACAAGGCTGGAGCCTCCAAAGAACTCAGAGAGGAGTCTGGTCAGAGCTTATCGGAAGTGTAGGCAGCACAGACTGTGAGGCCTAGGAGGAAGAAGGGGCTGGAAGGCTCCACAGATCCTTGGGTTCTTGCGTGCCCAGCAGGACCGACACAATGGGCCCAGGGCTGGAACATCATGAACACTTCTGCTACAGAATGCTTTGGGAGCCAAAAGATTTGATAAAGCCTGAATCAGAGCAGATAAAAGGCAATTATGTTCCCACATCCTGGGCTCCTGCCACCCTGTGGCTCCCTGGGAATATACTTGTGGCATTTGGATATTTCTCTCACAAAGGCCTGGACAGAGTAAAAACAGCCACTCAACATCTAATAAATTATCCACCATGTCACTGCTTCTCATTCTGACACTTCTCTCCTGACTGTGGACAATAATAATCCTCTAATTGCTTAGATAATCTTGTTCATGGAGCTACAGCAATGACAAAAAGCTCTCGTTTGTTATTGCTTGTTCTGAACGTTGATTCATGCCGAATCACACCTCGGTTATACACATGATTCTATTCTGAAGAGTAAAGTACCGCACCCCACCCCTACTAAGCAAGGTCTTTGGAGACTTGGTGGGGTGTCACAGCATGTTTCTTGCTTCTTTCTTGGCCCAAGGGCTGCACCTGACTTCTGGGAGGTCACTAATCAGCCCTTCCCCAAACAAGGCACCAAAGTGGGGTCCTTGTATATTGGAGGGCCACCAGCCAGCAGTGGATGGAGAACAAGTACAGCAAGGCAGTAAGTAGGTCCAAGACCCCACCTCTCTAACAGTGGATATTCCTGGAATTCAGAGCCATGCTTTGATTCTGTGTGCCATTATCTCTTTTTTTCAGAGCACAGAATTGAAGGACAGAGAAATATCACAAATTGTTGACTTAAATAGTATTCACTGTTTAATGCTGGATGCTACACAGTCTTTGAGAAGCTTATTTCCTGGATTAGGAGTACAGATTATGCATTGAAGGCACCACGAATACACAGAATATATGGAAATATGAGGTGGAGGTAAAAATCAGATGTAGAAATGAGTGTGGATTTTCAGAGCAACAGTCAAATGGAGAATGCTTGAGAGAAATACCCAAGTAGGAGTTGAAGGTCAGTAGGTCAGGCTTGGAGATCGAAGTTGCTGGGTTAATTATTTGATTCATTTATCCAACTCTATTGAGGACCTACTAAATGACAAGTACCAAATGCACAGAGAGTTTTAAAAAATAATAAAACACTGCCCGTGGCTTTGAGGACCTCACACTCTGGTGAGAATTCAAGTGTGAATGTACTACATAAATAATGAGAGTACAACAGTACAGAGAAAGTAAGGGGATTAGGAAAGAGGAAAGATGGACTCAGCCTGAGGAGATGGGGCCCCCATTTGAACTGGGCCTGGAAGGGTTGGTGAGCTTCTGAAAGCTTTGCTGAGGGCATTTCAGGCCTGGAAGCTGAAAGAACAAGGAGTCATGAAAAGAATGTGAAACTGTTCCATGTGACCAAAGAATCTGTGGAGGAAGGCATAGTGAGGGGATGTGCCTAGAAAGAGGCTGGGGCTAGTTCTGAGTAACCTGTGATGGATTTGGGCTTTTACTTCAAAGACTCTACATGGGGAAAGGGCATAAACAGATTCACTCTGGCCAGTGTGGAGGGGAATGGATGGAAAGAGAGAAGGCAGGAAGTAGAGACAAGTGGGAAAGTGGCAGAATTAGTGCAGTAGAGAAGCAGCTTCCAGAGACCCATGAGAGAAGGAGGCTTTGTCTTTTCAGTGTGTTTGGGACACTGTCACACAGAGATGTTTTATTATTTGATTCTCTTAACCTGCTTATTCTGGAAATCTGTCCTCACATTTTTCTTGGGCCTTGAAATCTAGCCTCTGTTTCTGCAATGTCAGGGTGTACACTATTTTTCATCTTTGGTCAGGGAGGAGAGACCCCAGGGTGCACACTCAGGTTAATGGAAGTTTCACATCACAGGTTAGACTCAACTTGAAGTCCCTCGTTTATGATCAGAATAATTATGCTTTCTCTTTTCAAGTTGACAAATTCTCACTTGAAGCTGAAGTTATTTGTGTAAGGACATGGATCTCTCCTTACTTTCTCTATCAAGGGTACTGATAATCCAGGGGTCACATCTCAGCTGGCCTATGAACACTGATGTATTGGACACCTGCTGTTTACCCATTACATCATTATTATGGGTTGTGTTCAAGAAAGAGTGAATATTGTTCAATGGTCAGAGGAAGGTTCAGACCATGAGGAAGGTTCAGGTCAGGTGTCCACAGCAATAAGCAGCCCCTACGTGGTGCTGAACTCGGTCAACCTAGAGCTAATGGTGAACATCTGTCCTTCTCCGAAGTATTGCCCATTTGCTTGGAGTATCTTGGATGACTCAACAGTCTCCTACTTCATACACACAAACATCTGTCTGGGATAATTGTCATGTTGTTTCCAAATAATTTCTGTGAAAGGTGATAAATGAAAGTGCTCTCCAGGAGGCCTCAAAAAGAGCTCCAATTTGGACCTTGACCTCTCCTTATTTTCTCCACCAAGGGTGTTAATAAGCCAGGGGTCAATAATCAGTCAACCCATGGTCAAAGATTTATTGGACTCCTGCTGTTTACACACCACACCACTATTTCAGGTTGTGTTCAAGAAAGAGTCTAGACTGAGTCTCAGCAAAAGTTCCTTTTAATTCCTCCCACTGCCTGCAATGCTTCTTGCTATCTTAGGACAGCTTAAGTGGCTGTTGTGAAAACTAATCTCTCTTAAAATGCTTGCAAAGCCTGATGCGTATCAGTCATCTGCTCCCCACCAATGAACAGAGAAACAAGAGAAAGGCTAGTCTCTGAAATGCTTTTCAGATATAAATCTCCAGCCATACTGAGGAAGCAGCCTCTCCCTCAGAGATGGCAAATTGATTTGCCTAAAACCAACCTACATTTCTCTGAGACTGTTTCCCATTTCTCAAAGGTAACATATTCTGGAGAATAAAACAAAATGAGGGGCGCCTGGGTAGCGCAGTCGTTAAAGCGTCTGCCTTCGGCTCAGGGCGTGATCCCGGCGTACCGGGATCGAGTCCCACATCGGGCTCCTCCGCTATGAGCCTGCTTCTTCCTCTCCCACTCCCCCTGCTGTGTTCCCTCTCTCGCTGGCTGTCTCTCTGTCACATAAATAAATAAAAAATCTTTAAAAAAAAAAAAAAAAAAAAAAAAAATAAATAAAAAAAAAAAAAAAAACAAAATGAAAATATATTGACTCAGCATGTCCTGTACGTGTGGGTCTCTGTTAAGCTCCACATAGGTACTATAGGGTCACAAAAAAACCAAGACTTGGCCTCTGACCTCATAGAGCTTACATTTTACTTGGGGACACACAGAGCTTGATAAATACCTTTACGTCCTAACATGAAAAGATATGGTCCCTCCCACCCATATATAGACAAAAATTTTAAACCAAGCACAGTGTAAAACACAGAACTACATGTATGTAAAAATCCTAGATTTTCTTTTTTTTTTTTTTTTTAAAGATTTTATTTATTTATTCGACAGAGATAGAGACAGCCAGTGAGAGAGGGAACACAAGCAGGGGGAGTGGGAGAGGAAGAAGCAGGCTCATAGCGGAAGAGCCTGATGTGGGGCTCGATCCCATAACGCCAGGATCACGCCCTGAGCTGAAGGCAGGTGCTTAACCGCTGTGCCACCCAGGCGCCCCAAAAAATCCTAGATTTTCTGATTGCAAAATTCTGGACAAGTTAACTGAATCAAGCTGAACTTTTTTCATGTTTTTGTGTCCCTGCATTATTGATTCTTAGAGTATGTGCTTCATCTGCCTACTAGTAAACAGATGCGGGCCTTAACTATACACATCACAAGATACGAGACTGATCACACCACACAATATTATAAGAAAAAAAAGGACATGGGGGGGGTCCCTGTGTCCTTCAGAGTCCTCAACAGAAATAGAACTAGTAGAAGATTATATAATATGCTACCTATAGTATATTTATAGTGCACATATATGTATATATATACACATATGCATAGAGAGACAGAGAATAGGAGATTTTGTATACATATATGTATGCATATTGTAAATGTGTGTGTATATATATACACATATGCATATATGGAGAGAGACAGAGACAAAGACAGAGAGAGAAAGATTTATTTCAAGGAATTGGCTTAATGGAATATGAGGATAACTGGCAAGTCTGAAATCCGTTAAGTCAGGTCAGTAGCAAACCGGAAACTCTTGGGCAGGGGGTGATGCTGTAGTCCACAGATGGAATTTTTTCTTTCTCACGAAAACCTCAGTTTTGCTCTAAAGGCCTGTCAACTGATTAGATAAAGCCCACCCAGATTATCAAAGATAATCATTACTTAAAATCAATTTAAGTAGCTCTTAATCACATCTACAAAACACCTCTACAGCAACACCTAAATTAGTGTTCAATAAATGACTACAGCCTGGCCAAGTGGACATGTGACATTGACCATGACAGTCCCCTACAAAGGATTTGGCCAAGAGCAGGGTGAATGAGAAGAAGGAAACCTAGGCTGTTGAGAGCTGGAAGGGGATTTGGACCAAGCTCAATTCTTCCACACACAGGGAAAGGGCCTACAGTGCTTGGTTTGTACAAAATCTTGAAAACTGATTTTCCCAACCCAGAAGTGCGTTTATGTGAGGAATTCAAGGGGATTGTTACAGATGCCTGGGGTCTAGATTTTTTCTTGACCAAGGCGTGATGGAGCAGAATGTACACAACAGGTGTCCAAACATTTTTTTTCCAAACAGTATTTTTAAATTTGGTCATATGGGTATTAGAACTGGGTCTGAGGCTTAGTTCTACCCTTTGAGAATAGGGTCCAAGACTATCGGTTCACTGATATCTCCCTAGGGCCTAGGTCGAGTTGTGGTTTGTAATAGGTGCTCAAAAGCATTGGTGGAATTCATGAATTGAATGAATGCATGGAATTTAGGCCAGATGGGTGTGCAATATCCCGGTTCTATCCATAGGAATGCAGACGCAGAAAGGAAATATTTTAAGCATGAAATACGGTATTTTCTGAGTTTCCTCATCAGTCCAATGGAAATGGTGGTATATTACCTATTTAATAGCTGTATTCTAAGGACTATATGGGTAGATAGATAGATATAGAGAGAACATTTAGCACAGCACTTGGTATATAGTAAGTGCTCAATATATGGTAGTGATCACTACAATCAACATTACTTCACACAATACAATTCCAGTAGATGCTGTTGGTGCCATACCCAGACTACTTTTAACAGCCACTGCACCCATCCCCCAGCTCTGGGAATTGAGTGCTGACAGCTCGCAGGTGCCCCCTTCTCCAGAGAATTGCCCTCCACTGACACAAAAGCTGTGTCCACCAGGTAGTTATGGTTCCCTGCTCCCAAGGGAGAGCTCATAACTAGTGACTGATTCATAGGAAAAACAGAGCCTTAAGATGGCACCAATCCTAAAGCTCATGGTAATCAAACTGCAGCTAGTGCCAAGCTGGATGCACATGTTGGCATTTCCCCTGCCTTTTTCTGCTCCTCTCACCCCATCTTCTGAAAGCAGGTCCTCAATAAATCACTTAGATAAGACTCCTTGTCTCTAGCTCTGTTTCTAGGGTATCCAGCTTAAGACACAGTTACTTGGAAATAGCTCCCCTTCCTTGTCTATGAAATAATGAGCCATTTTGCTCATTGTGGTTCTGCTATTCAGATCCTTGGGTAAGTCATATGACGCTCCAAGTCAGAAGAGTAAAATGGCTTTTCCTCTCCAGCTGGCACCTGGCTCATCCACATCACACCTACCCAGTCAGAGAGGCTGAGTGCGCTTTATCTTACATTTTGCCCAATTTCTCCTAGCCAAGTATATTCAGTTAGGTTGGCTTGCTCTTTAAACCAAATAATCACACTTTTGACCACCAAACTCGAATTGCAGGGAAAACATTCATTCATTCGTCTGTCCATCCATCCATCCAACCAACAGTTATGGAGTGTTGCCCAAGTAGCCAGGTATTGTGCTAGGGATGTGGCTATAAGCATAGACAAGATAGAGTACTTGCCCTCCAGGAACTCATTCTGGAGGGAGAAATGGACAAGCAAATAGGCAATTGTAAATGAAGTTTATGATCCATGCTCTAACATGATGCTAGGAGAACACAGAGACGCTCCTATATCAGGCTGGAGATTCAAAACACTTGGTTTTTTATTGTGGTTGACTTACACACAAGTAAATAGAATGGATATCTCCTAGAACACTGCAAACCAGAGTGGTTACTTCAAAGAATAAGGTGTTACAACGTAGAAAGAAGTGTAGTTTTAAGCACGAAGAATGGTTGCCTAGTGATAGGCAGAGTAACAAGATATAAATGCAAAGGACTCTGCCTGCTATGTTATTACTGCTGTAGCTTTGCTCCCACTCAAATGCTCACTTCCTGGGGGCCCAAAGAAAGGGGAGCTGAATTGCAGTTTCTGCCTGGGGATGTCTAGATCCATGGTAATCAAAACCAAGTTCTCCCACTGGCTTTCCAGCACCGTCATGGCTGATGGCCCACAGGCATAGTCAGGATGCAGGGGTCTCATTGCACAACTGCCTTATTGTTGCTTATTCCTCCCCCGCCATTCATCAATCTACTCCTGCAAGACATGTAGAGGTGATAGCATAGCTATGAGGTTAGGAATAGTAATTATTCTATGTTAATATTACTGTGGCTGGTGCTAATGCGAAAATAATTACTACTCTGTGCCTTTATGGCCATTTTCATTGCCCTCTGGTGGTTATGTACTTATCTGGCTATAGATGTACAGTAATGACATAATGCATGGTGGCTATTATTGCTTTAGCTATACAAGGTGGGGGCATGAGAAAGGAGGAGATGTTTGGGAAGGACTGGGGCTTGATAAATTATTTATTTATTTCCTTGAGGGTTTTTTTTTTTTTTTTTTTTTTTTTTTTGCCTTTGCAGAGAGTTCTCTTTGGCTGTAAGAGTATAAAGTCCTAAGAATACCAATGATTTGGTGATGAAGAACCCCAAGAGCTTATGCACAAGTCAGCACTTCTAGTGATTATGTGCTAAAGTCTGAAAGATAAGAAGTGGTCCTTATCTGAAAGATAAGTGAGAGGAGCACTGAGTTATAAGCCTTGCAGGTGGTCGAGATTCCTCCATCTCTCCCATTCTCCTGTGTAGTCTTCTTATAGTCTACAGAATAAAATAAAGACTTTCTGAGATGCTTCAAGATCTAATTTCTGCCCACCTTTCTAACTTCACCTCCTTTCCCATTCCCTTCTCAGTCCCAATAGCCCAGGTATGACTCATTGTTCCTCCCCAGGTCCATCATGCCTTCTCCTCACATGCTGCTCTTACTCCCTGGAATGCCCTCATCCTTCAGAGGCTAGCTCATCTGAGAGACACCCCTGACTCTGCCAGGCAAACATGATTACATCTTTCCTGTGCACTGGGTGTTCTTCCTAACACATAGAAACAACCACAGTGTATTGTAATGGTGTGTTGGTTCACCTGTTTCCCCATAAGGCTGTGAACTTCTAGAGGCTCATGAAGTTTTTCACACTTTAATTTCCAGTACCTGGTAAAGTGTCAGGCACATAGTGATTATTTAATATGTGCTGGAATAAAGGAATAAAGTGGGCTTCCTCCTCATGGGCTAGGTTCTTCTAGATTAAAATGACAGATAAATCAATTATACTTCATAAGGATCATACAAGATGTTTTTATCAATATACAGTCACAGTCCCATAATCACATCTGTTAGAAGGTCAGTTTCCCCTTCTTCATGGACCTCACATATACTGTTCCCTCTGCTTAGAACACTCTTACTTTCTCTTCATATAATTTCGGCTTAAATGTTTATTCCTTAAAGAAACTCTGATTGAGCACCTTTCCAATCACTATCAGACTAGTCTATGTCCCCTGTTATAAATCCCCATGGCATCTATATGTGGTTTTCTATTTTATTTATACAAATTATAATTAGAAAATATTTAATTATTTGTTTAGTAACTGTCTAATCTACAAAATATTAAGCTCCTTGAATGCAGGGGCTATATTTGGTTTACTCACCACTGTGTTCCCAGGCCCGGTATATTGCCTTGCCTATAGAGAGTATACAGTAAATATTCCAAATAAGGAACTTAAAAAGTCCCTAAAGCAAGACATATTTCTGTTATCTACTTATACACACAAATTAAATGGTTATATAACATCTCTTTTCAGAGATAAGCTGAAGTATACGTTTTCTTATGTAACATTTCAAAGAACACACTGAAACTTCATCAGTTTGGACTAAAGTGAATAGGGGAGAAGAAAGGTTCTTTTAAATATGTGGTAAACTTCAACTTCAATCTTATTTTTCCAGATCAGTTTAATTCAACATCTAGTGAGCACCTACTTTGTGCTAGGCACTGTCCTAGACTCACACAGCATCTATGAACATGAATACAACATGGCACCTGACTTTGAGATGCTTAAAGCCCTTTGAGAAATGTCTTTCTGTAGATTTAATAAATTTATAGTCACTCTAAGCACAAATTGTTTCTTTAAATCATGTGGTCATCTCTGCCCTTTTCTGTGTGGAATGTTCTTTCTTGCCTTGACCATTTGGTTAATTATAGTTTTTCTCTCCCATATCAAAACTTTTTAATAAGATCACACCCTCCTTTCTTTCCCCAAAATCCTACCCTCATAGCTATTTCTCTGTGCTGCTCTCCCCCAGGGCCTCTCCCCATAATGCTGTTACTCCTATTCCGTGTGCATCTTCAGGACAGGTACCATCATTTTATTCTGTCTCTAACACAGTGACTGAGCCATAGGAGATGCTCAATGATTCTTGTTGTTGTTACAATGAATGAGTAAATGAATAAAACTAGAGTTTTTAATTAGAAATCCTGCAAGACTATTTTTAATGGACTGTTTACAATTAGGAATACTCACTCTACAGAGATCTAGACCCCCAAAGTTCCTCAATCTTTTCCCTTCAATCAACTAAGTTAAACATTCCCTCATATATTCAAGATTCTATAAGATTTAGCCATATGAAGTTATCACTTTTGTGCATCAAAAATGACTGAGTATCAGCACTTCACATGTGTCAATCCAATACTTAGAAAATCCACTAGCTAATGATCGTGCCAAGGTGAACATTAAAGTGTCTATCTTTAAATGTTCCAGATTCCAAATTAAAGAACTGTCTTCCTTATCTTGGCTTGGGTCTCCCTGTCTTATACCTTCAAAGCTATTCAGAAGGGTCTGCTAAGCCCCCTGCTTCTTACATTCTCCCTAAGATCATAAATGTTGAGAGTGCTATGCAGAAATAAGATTTTTTAGGATCACTTATGAAAGGTTAGCATTTCATAGACAATTAATAAAAGCCCAGCACAAAGTAAATGTGCATAAAATAAAGCAGATGTACATTCTTTGAATGAAAACTAAGCAGCACAGCAGGTAGTATTCACATCATAAAGAAAATCACCAGTTGGTAGGGATGGAGAAGCTTGTGGGATGGTGGTTGGTGAATTCCCTTCATTTCTGGAAAAAGAGTCACCTGTTTGGCTATTGTCCCTAGGTCTTTAACTCCACTGCCCTGCTCCTGTCCCATGGGGCCAACACCCACAGGCCTGAGCTGTCCTCTGAACTGTCTGATCCACAGCCTCTAAGACTTTATTGCTCATGGCACCCCTACTCCATTTTCCAAGCAAATGGTGGCATTAGCTCCCAGCGTCTTGCCTCATCTCCTGTCTATGGGGTAATTACACTGCTAAAATCTCACAACCAATACTTCTCTACCAGGATTGCCCTAGTTTTCCCTCCTTAATAGAGACTGCATTTTCTCTGGTCACTCAGAATATCATCTCAGGATGTTGACACTTGAGACCCAACCCCCAGCACCACCCATTTGTCTGATGTTGTCTATGTACCTCTTCTATTTCCCAGCCCCAGAGATGGGTGATTTTTGTCCCCACAAAAGGCCTGGACAGAAAAGGGGATGGGAACACAGGATCCTCTAAGTCAGGTTCAAACATCATCTAATATCTCTCAAAACTTAGCCTCCATTCAGCTCTCTCTTCATACTTCCTATTTCCCAGGCTTACCGGAAAGGTGGAGGAGGAGAAGCCAGATGAGAGGGGTGAAGCCCAAGACCTTGGGTAGTTTTATTAGGCAAGAGTCAATGCTGGTCTAGACAAGGAGAAGGGTATTGTGTAGTTCAAGGCCACCATTAGCGATAGAAGCCAATGTCACTTTAGCAAGAACTCTGACCTGGTTCCCAGGGAGAACTGTTTGTTGCTTTCCCCTATAGGTATTATTCTTTTTTGTCCTCCAGTCAAATCCCTGCTCCCATCTCACAGGATTTAACCTTCAGTTTGAGTCCTTGGTCTCCTCCCAGCTACCAGGTCCCACCTCCCTCTCAATCTTTCTTTTTCCTTGTTCTGTGACACTTGCTGAATGAGGCACACAGAGTTTGCAGTCACTGCAGTGCACCTTGTGATTGTGAGGTAATTGGATAATATTATCACCTTCTCAGAAAGTCTTCAAAATTATCATGAGGAAGTGAGGCATTCCTCTCCTGGCAGGTATCTGTGTGGTCAGATAAGATGACTGCTACATTCCATTCCGACCATGTCATTCAGCCATTCTTCCATAGTGGGCACTTCCATGGAGACACTGTGGGATGTGACAGTCCAAAGCACTCAGCTAGAACAGAATTCCAAACATAGAGCTTATACTTGGGTTTCTAATCATCAGTCCATATGTAGTCTGTCTAAAGGGCTTAGTTTCCTCTCTCTGTTTTGTTCTGCTTCTCTTCCTTCTGCCCTTCAGGAGTTTTAAAAAAGTCAGAGGCATCTTGTAGATAGTGAAAAAAGTATTCATTACCAAAGAGAGCTCTTGTCCAAACCCAGTTTGTCATACAGGGTGTAAAGCACAAATATGTGGCTTTATGAGCTAGATTGGTTGGGTTTAAACCTCAGCTCTGACAATTTTTAGCTTTTTAAACATGAATATGTTATTTAACCTCTCTATGCCTCAGTTTCTCATCTATAAAGTGAGAATTTTAATAGGATGTAACTCAGGTCATTGTGAAGACTAAACAGACAGCACTTAGAACAATGCCTGGCAAAAACTGACAAAAAATATATTATAACATTATTGATAGTAGTAGTAAAAATAATGTTTAGTATTTGCCTCCGGGGAGTGTTTTCCTGCGGTGTTTCTCCTATGTGAGAACTCACTGAACCCCTTGAAGATGTCCCTGAACCCTCTGAGCTCTCAGGATCCGAGACTGGTTTAGCTGAAAGTGTGCCAGGCTGGAAGTCAGAAGACCTGGGAATTTTTGAGGCTACACACATCCTATTCACGAACAACCTACCACAGGCCAGGCCTTGTGCTCGATTCTTCTCTTGCTATTTTATGTACTCTCCACACCAGCTTCACAAGGTGGCTATTATTTCCCCCATTTCACGGATGAGGAAATAAGTTCAGAACAGTTTAACCACTGAGCCAGTGTTACCAACCTGAAAACACAGTTCTGCCTGGAACCATTACTAAAATCGCAGCACGTGGTTCTAAGGGAGAGTCAGTCCCTCAACCTCTGTGACTTACTTCTCCTGCCTGTAAAGCTGAAATATCCCTGCCGCGTCCATCTCACGGCGTCAGAAACCCACGAGAGGCTTTACGCAAGTCGGCTGTAGGCCGTCAAACGTCAGCAGGAATTAGAACCACTATTACAAGTAGAAAGAAGCACCTGGAAGAGCCGACCTGAGACACCAACGCCGCAGTAGACCCCGAATCCCGCCTCCAGGTCGGGCCCTCGGGGCGGGCACTCGACTGAGTGGCAGGAGCATAGGCCAATAAGGCTGCGGGAGGCGGCGGGGCGGGGCTGCCCCAGGGCCGCGCTGGGCCTTGTGGGAGGGTGAGCCGACCCGGGGCTCCTGGCGGTATTTATCCCTGTGGAGCGTTCGCTGAGCGAAGGTCTGTGGGGTTTTATCAAATACCCAGGCGCTCGCCGCCAGAGCTGAGAGGCCTGGCCTCGGTGTGAGGAGACTGTGGCGAAATCTCGTTAGCGAGGACAGCAGGCTGCTGGCGAAGTCACGACGTGGCACGAGTGGCCTCAGCGGGCTCTCGGGCTCTGGAATCCGGGTGTCTGTGGGCAATTGGTGGCTGTGATAAAGACCCAGGGGACCCCGGCCTTCTGCTTTCTCTGTCATTCCTGAATGTTCCACGGCCCTAATGTGATCTAGGGAAGGCTGGGGAAGAAGCAGGGATGATTTTCCTACCGGAAACACATTTGCAGTCATCCTAGAAGGAGAAATCCGGGAACAGCAGGATCTGGGGAAAGAACACCTTGGTTCTCACATTTTGATATGATCCAGTCTCTTTGCTTCTTACAGCTGCCACCACCATTCTCGCGTGCTTTTTATCACCATGATTATGGCTGTATTTCCTGCTCCCTAGATTTGCCCGTTATTGTCAGGCCCACTAGGGACCACAGTGATTGGTGCTAAATGGTCAGGACATTCCCCTGCATAAAACCCTTCTGTGATTTTCCATTGCCCTCAGGATAAAAGCCTGATGTTGAACGTGGTTTTCAGGGCGACAGAGGTTCTGGCCTCCTGCCCAGCCCCATCTCCAGATACTTTTCATTCCCTGTCCCCAATTAAGCGTGTGTGAGATTAACAAATGAATGAGTTATTTCTTGAACTATCAGCGAGTGGTATTGTCAGAAGACAAGTCCTCCACAATTTGAAAACTCATTGTGTTCAGTAATCACCTGAGTTGGAGAAGTCGACTCTGCCCTGGAATCCAAGCCTCAAATCTAGTTCTTACTCATCTGCTGGTTTTATTGTGTAATCTCCCACGTTTCTTCCAGTCTCTGTTTCTTTATTTATAAAATCGAGTCAGTGAAGTAATGTTTCCTATTCTCTTATTTTCACTTTTTCAAGGTACTTCAAAGATAAATCTAACAGTACATGGAAAAGGATTATAAATTCAAAGTATTGTTAATATGTGTCCATTATACCCAGGTACATTCCATTAATTACCTTTAAATCTTTTTCTGGGTCATGTAGAATCTCTATATACATTGTGTAATACCTGAGGTTTATTTTTATATCAGGCATGGATTTAAACCACCCCACAGGTACCTTTTCCTATGGCTGAATCTGAGGAGCAGGCCTGACTTGTAAGCCTTGTCCACATGTGCTCACTAGTTATTGTACATAACAGAGGGCTCTAGGGAGAAAGTAAAATAGAAGATGCCAGCTAAGGAGTCCTGCATGGATAAAGGATAGATGGCTCTGTCTTAAGGAAACCTCGAAAGTTCTTTTGGTGCCACATACAATGATTCCCCTCAGAGGAATTGGAATGGCATGTAAAATATTAGAATGTGGGATTGTGGGCTGTTGGAGGTCCCTGCTCATTCTATGTTCTTAATCACCTCATTGTCTCTGCCTTCAGTGCCCTTTCCCAATCTGGGGTTCATCTCTACTTTTCTTCCCCCAGCTTCCTAATATTTGTCTTTCACTTAGCTAACTCTCAGAAGAGGTATGATAAATATGGAATGAATGAATGAAGAAATGAAAGGGTGATGGAGGGAGGGTGGGGGGAGGGATGGACACCAATGGACATGAAGCCAGAAGATCTGGTTTCTTACATGGATAAACACAACAACCTTATGAAGTAAGTAGGGCAGCAATTATTTGTCCTGTTTTACAAATGATGAAAGTAAGGTTCAGAAAGTTACATGACTTGGCAGAGTACACACTGTTCAAAAGTGACAGAACTGACCTTAATTTTTACAACATTTTTCTTCCCACAGCATCATAATTCTTGAAGGTAAGAAAGACTTAATATCCACATTTTAGTCTGAGAACAAGCTGAGAAAAGAACATTGATATACCTGTCTCCTTCACCTCCTCCTCCCCTTAGCAAGTGATTTCAGAGGAAGCCAGTACTTATAGGCTAATTTTAAAGATAGGTCTGGAAAGTGACACCTGTTAGGAACATGGTAAAAAAGAGCTAGACATAATGAGATTTCAGCCCATTTTTGCACTGACTTCTAATGGAAGATTCAGTACAGTTCTCTGCTTATGAAAGGAAGCTCTTTCCATGACAGAGGAGGAGCTGAGGGAAGAAGGAGGAAAAAATGGTAAAAGCATATTTTCTCAGAATCATTTCTCCAGATACACTGGACAATTCAAAGGGTAAGAGCAGTTCCGTGATGAGGACTATGGCAGTAGGTGAGCTCTGAGAAATAAAACAACTCTTTAGGTCTCATCCAAGGGACAAGATAAATGAGAAACTTGGGCTTAAAAATGTTTCATTGAGCTCATGAGCCTGCCCTATTTCATTTACTGTGGCTCAGATCTCTTCATTTAGACTCTGAAACCAGACTTCCTGGGTTGAAACCCCGGCTCCACCACTAACCTAGCTCTGTAATCATGGGCATGATTCTTTCTGTCTATTCCCATCTGTAAAATGGGTATAATAATAAAGAACACCTCCCTTGCAGGTAGTTGTGAGAATTAATGGATTCATTTATACTAATACCCTTTGATCAATGTCTGGCATGTTGTAAATGTTGTTGTCACTAACATCATTACAGCTGCCTCTTGATAATTGAAGCAGGGCATATACTTTAAGACTTTATTTTCAATTGCATCAAAAATGAAGGAAAAAGTAGTGAGATCACCTGAAGCACTTTTACAGTCTGGCCTTCCTCTCCATCTCCTATCTCTAACCTTCTGGAAATTCAAACTCAAGAGGTCTAGGGTAAGACATAAGAAACCATATTTTGAAAAAGCATATCTAAAATGCTTTCTTTCATCTTACACCTCAACCTAACACTCCCCTGGAGCCCCACTTTAAGGGATTTCTCTGGAGGATAAAAAATATTTTTATTTCATGAGGATTACCTGAGTAATATAAACGTGGGCAGGGCATGTACATATTATTAAGTCCACTCCCTAGCTAGATTAAAACCAACCTAAGTTAGGATTCAAACTTCTGCATTATGATAAACTGATGAGCCTGTCTCAAACTCAGATGATATTGTCGTGATGATACTCCTTCTGGAGAAGCTAAGCGCTGGTGATATGAAATTTGTTCATACAGTATTGTGTGCATTAGGGTACAACCAACTTTTTTTTTTTTTTTTTTTTTTTACTTATTGATCTATGTGGACATCCTTCCAGGTTCATGTACATAGATCTAACTTATTCTTTTTACTAGCTGCATAATATTCCATAGTATATAATTTCCATGCTTTCTTCAGCCTTTCCCTATTGCAGGAAATGTGAATTGTCCGCTACCAGATATTAACCACCAAATATTATGCTGCAATAAACACCATTGCACATATACATCCTTACATACTTGGGCATTTTTTTCTTTCCTCTTAGGATAGAATCAGAAAATTTAATGGTTGGATCACAGAGTATGTACATTGTTAATTTTATGTTATTTTAAAGATTTTACTTATTTGAGAGAGAGAGAGCACACAAGTAGGGGGAGCGGCAGAGGGAGAAGCAAACTCCTCGCTGATCAGGGAGCCCAAAGTGGAGCTCAATCCTAAGACCCTGAGATCATGACTTGGGCTGAAGGCAGACGCTTAACTACTGAGCCACCCAGATGCCCCTACTCGGTTAATTTTAGATGATAGCACCAAAAAGGTTGAAACACTTCACCACTGCCCCTCCCATGAGCTCGCGTGAGCATATTATGTGGACTGTGGGAAGGGGCAGGCTGACCTGAATACCTTCAAATGGATGCAGTTGTGAGTATAACAAGACTATGAGTCATGGTTTGTGAGGTATTTTGGATTTTATGGATCTGCTAAAACCTTATCAGGTCATATACCACCTTCCCTTTTCTGCCCATTACTGAGTCTGGTGTGGCTCAATTTACCGCCCGCCATGGCATAGCCACAAACATCGATCTACCTTCCATCCCTGTTCTTAGTTGTTGTTTTTTTTTTTTAAGATTTTATTTATTTATTTGACAGAGAGACAGCAGTGAGAGAGGGAACACAAGCAGGGGGAGCGGGAGAGGAAGAAGCAGGCTCATAGCGGAGGAGCCTGATGTGGGGCTGGATCCCAGAACACCGGGATCACGCCCTGAGCCGAAGGCAGATGCTTAACCGCTGCGCTACCCAGGCGCCCCCCTGTTCTTAGTTTTATATGATATCTGCTTGAGGGAGAGAGGAAGTGGGCGGGAGTAGATGCAAAAAAAAAAAAAAAAAAAAAGTGCAGGGCAGATAAAAGGAACTGTGGGAGCAGAAACTCAAGCTCAAGTCAGAGACCACAGGAGAGAGGTCAGATGACAGGATAGAATCTATTTCCTTATTTTCGTGCTCTCTTAGCTCAGACACATTTTCGGCTTAATAGCCGCTGACTTCGGTAACACCCTCCTCTAATCTACTGCAAATCCAACGGACTCTGTTGTCACACTTCATCAGCTGTGTTATAATTCCCAATAACCGGCACACAATTGATGTGCTATCCCTGAAAAGCTGGCCCCAAAATAAATGGCTTCAGAGGGTTTAATGATAAATCAGAGGCATTCTGAATGGATTCTGAAAGTATTCTTAGTAAGTACAAATCCTCCCCGGGATCCAATTTGGCTGGTTCATTACCAGTTTTATCTCCTGCATGCAAAAGATGATAAACAACATTGTAAAGATGTAGATGAGATTGGCTTTTGTGACCTAATGTTTCTGATGAAGAGAGAAGTACATGTTGTTAAAATGAGAAAAACGCACACAACCCACTGGCGATAGATTATTATAAGCTTCATTTTGAACAGGAATCATTTGTAATTTTATTACCTTGGAGACAAAGACCTGGCTGCTTTTGCATTTTATAGTGGCTTAATTAACCTTTGTGCACAGAGATCTGGTACACCTACTCCACGAACTAAAAGCCACTTAAAAAAATCGAAAGCTGCCAGCTATTTCTGACAGACTCAGACAGAGATTCTGCAGGAGTATTTAGTGATGAAAGCAGAAGTTTCCAGGGCTAGGCTCTGGAGGACGAGTCCCAGCAAGTGACTTAACGTCTCTGTGTCTCAGTTTCATCCATTTGGAAAATGGGCTAACGGTAGTTTGTTCCTCATTTCTTTTAAATGGCACTAAGAAGAACCAATAAATAACCAAATGTGAGAGGGATCAATAACCAAATGCAAAGAGGGAACGTTTAATTAGTCAATCTAGCCTCAGAGAACTCATTACAAATCGTTGGAGTTTGGCTGTCACTTCAGGTTAAGAAATCTCCATGTGAGGGATTGGAATTGCCTGTAGAGTCTTGTGTTTCTGTTCATGGCCTTTGGAGGCAGGCCCACATGGGTTTAAAGTCATGCTCTGCTACTTAGTAGCTGTGTGAGCTCTTCACTTACCCTGTGGGGATTAACTGGAGGGCTGTGTGTCACACCATGCGTACCCAATACAATGTGAGGGTGCGATGCATGGCCCTGTGTGAGTGATCCAAAACGAAGTAAAGATTTTGTTTCTGTGGTACTGAGTTATCATTTCCAATATAAAGGTGATCCAGGTGAGGCCCCTGGATCCTGGACCTGATGGCCTAGTCAGCTCTCAGCTGTACCGTATATTAGGTGTAAACTTGGGGAATTTGCTGACCTTCCCTGTGCCTCAGTTTCCTTATCTGTAAGTGAGTACAGTTAGGGTACCCACCTTGGCATGCCCCCGAGGACTAAAAGGTGCCCAGCTCACAGTAAACACTAGGTAAGTGTTGGATGTTAACCAGGCACTTCTGTGCATACAGGTGGAGAAAAGTTTGGGAACCAGGCAGAACAGTTGCTACATTTCTAAAACTAGAAATCCCTACCATCTGGTTTTTCCTTCGAATTTCATTACTTGCCTCTACGAGTACTATGCAAAGAACATTCTGGTTAACCGAGAACCAGAGTTATCGGGACACTCATGAATTGGGATTGTCTATGTAATGTGCACTGCATTAGTCGACGTATAAAAGGGCAGACCCAATTCTGTGGGGAATGAAACTTACATAAAATGGGGGCCCCCTTGATGAAAAGGAACACAAAATCACAAATACAAAAATAGGCATAAAAGTGAATATTTACTTACAATGAGAAAAGCAAGCACAGCAAATCACTGGTTCAAGATGGTCCTGCACAGGAGGCAAATGAAATGCAGAAGTGGGGGGGGGGGCGGTGACCTGTGCACAGGGTGATAGTCTAGGTGGTAAGAGCAGCTGCACGAGTGGCAGAGTGGACGACCACATTGACGGTCCTCTCCTGGAACAGAGGTCAATAAAATTAATTCCACTTGTCAATAAAGGCAATTTATTACATGTAAACTAAAGGTAATTTGCTTTCCTTTTTTTAAGACTTCACAGATGGGGCCCCTGGGGGGCTCAGTTGGTTGGGCATTTGACTCTTGGTTTCGGCTCAGGTCATGATCTCAGGGTCTTGCGATTGAGCCCCGGGGTGGGCTCTGCACTCTGTAGGGAGTCCGCTTGAGGTTCTCTCTCTCTGCACCTTTCTGCCCACCCCCACAGGCATGGGGCATGCATGTGCACTCTTTCTCTCAAATAAATAAATAAATCTTAAAAAAGAAAAGACTTCACAGATAAAGAAATTTATAGATGTGTCTGAACCAACATTCCAACATTCCAATTTGGGATCAGGAAAATACAGTCCTATGTTTCCTTTTTTTTTTTAAAGATTTTATTTATTTATTCGACAGAGATAGAGACAGCCAGCGAGAGAGGGAACGCAAGCAGGGGGAGTGGGAGAGGAAGAAGCAGGCTCATAGCGGAGGAGCCTGATGTGGGGCTCAATCCCATAACAACGGGATCACGCCCTGAGCTGAAGGCAGACGCCTAACCGCTGTGCCACCCAGGCGCCCCCCTATGTTTCCTTTTAAGTTCTTAACCTTCATCTCAAAAAAGATTCTCCTTCCATTCTTATCTGGATGAAGAGGGGAGTCTGGAAGTGTGTACTCAGAGCACATCAAGACTGCAGTCCCTTCTCCTCCTCTCTCATTTCTCTCATATGCTTGAGTTTTCAAGTGCTCTGTGGCTGGGAGAGAAAAACATGTGTTTAAGAATTTGTGTGGTGAGTCCTCTGCCCCCCACCACCCCCACCACACACCACTTCTCAATATTGTCTGGACAATTTTGGAAGAGTCGAGGATATTCTAGGAAGTATTGTCCTATACCCACAACTACTGGAAGGGGGACAAAATCTGTCTGTAACTCTCTCTCATTTCTTTTTCTCTGTCTTCCTCACCTATCCCCACATCCCCCACCATTCCAAAATCCTACACAGATACCAAGTTAAGAAATCACTTATTAATTAAGAGCTCTGGAATACCCACAGCATGAATAACTAATGGTGAAAGAATTTTGGATGCTGTGACAGGAAAGAGGAAGTCAATATAGGGGGCTGCAGGAAGGATCAGCTTCCAGGCACTTGCCAAATGACTCAAAAGCCATGCCTGCCCACTTCTTTTACTCACCAGGTCATTGCTGCTCTTGGAGATAAGCTGATCCCTATATTGGGCAGTGCAGCGGGGCCAGCTCTGCCAGGACCAGTGAGGGTGACATGCCCACATCAGCCTGTCCACACGTCCTCCTCTGCCAGAAGCTACAGCACATAGAGGAGTGTTGTGGATTCCAGCGCGGGTTATCTCAGAACTAATGCTTCCTAAAGTCCAGGATTCATCTAAATGGTTCAGGGACAGGCAGAGAGGTAGGAACAAATGTGGCATCAAGTCCTTGATAATAAATGAGACTTGATTCTGCTGAGTGAGTCAGAGTTCCGGCTTGTTAACAAATATATATAGTAGCCATTTATTCAAATAGTCATTCAACACACAATTCTTAACACATGCCAGTATTTTATAGGTAAAAGCTACAAAGAAAAAGTTCACAAGTTTGATTATAAAAACATATAAGTATACCAGAAACAATATAGTATAATGTGGTAATTGCTGTAATGGTAGAAAAATAGAACTTTAGGGAAGTCAAGAAATGAGAATGACTGTGTTTGCATATGTGTGCATGTGTATGTAGGGGGTTCTCAACCAAAACAGGGAAATGTGATTTTGTTTCATATGTAACCCAAGGATCCGTGTGTCTCCTGACAGTATGGCCCTTTTCCCCAGTAAGAACTAGCTTCCCCCTCCCACCTTCCCATCAGGGTCACCTTCTAAGACACTTTCATAAATCAAGGTCACGCTGATGACTTTTCCTTTGAGAGGCTTCTGCCCTACACACAGAACAGCAACAGTCATGTCATCATTGTTGTTAGAGCATTTGTTTTTTACCCCCTTAAAGGTGAGAGGTGGAACAAAACTAAGTCTTACAGATCTGAGTCTCTTACGGAACCCCCTTACCCAAGAAGGTGTGGGGCGCAATATGGAGACCAGGAAGACAGGTCCCAGAGAGTGATCGCCCACTTGGGTTGAAGTTTTGCACATCTGTCGGTCAGGGGGTGTGTCCTGGACAGAGTCCTTGAATCCTCCCTCCCTTAAATACCAGAGGTTTCATGTTTTCTCTTTTACTTCAAAGTTGTGATTCTAAGCCATGAAAGAAGCCCTGAAAGGATCAAAAGTCTACTTCAGTCATGGCAGTCTCCAGCTTCTGTGTGAATGGGAGCACAGGTATGTGGGCATACCCCTTCTTTCCTTGCCAATGCAGCCTGGCCAAGTAACCTGGCCACAGTGCCTCAGATAATTCAGAAAGAGAATCAATGAAGATAAACAAGAAGAAGAAGAAGAAGAAGAAGAAGAAGAAGAAGAAGAAGAAGAAGGAGAAGGAGAAGGAGAAGGAGAAGGAGAAGAAGGAGAAGAAGGAGAAGAAGGAGGGGAAGGAGAAGAAGAAAGAAGAAGAAAAACTTGCGTTGGTTTAAATGATCTAAGCAATGTGAAAATCTTTTAAATTTATTTATTTTTTATTTAGATCATCACAGATTTAGGTCTTCTTGAATGCCTTGTAGTAATTTTTTTTTTTCTCCTGCTCTGAGAGATCGTTTCTAGCCCATTCTGAGGGCCCCAGCAGCTCTGCCAGTCAGGCTCCACTGTTGTGTTGAGGCATCCACCCCTTTGCTTTCATTGTCCTCTTGTGGAAGATCTTTGTGAAGCTTTCTTGCTGGTCAGAATCCCCTTCCCCAACATTTGGCAAGAAGGGGCTCTCTTCTGAGACAGTGGTTGGGTTCCGACATAGCAGTCCCCTGGCTGCCTGCTGGAGACTATTAGCACCACTACACGAGGCCAGGGACCTCTTCGTGCTGAATGGGTAAGAATGTTCATGGTAGTACTTAGCATCTGGGCTGTAGTTCGCCATCTGGGATAGAGCAGTCCTGAGCAGGAGGGCGCACATCCATGGAGACTCAGAATGTGTCAAACACGGCCCCTAAGGGAAAGGGGACAGGGAGACACATGGGGGAGCAAGGATGTTGTTGCTTACGAGCTTCAGGAATTCAGAGGGAATGCCACTGTTGGAGAAATGAGTGCAAAGAAAGAAGCCTAGGAGCCCCTGGGTGGCCCAGTCAGTTAAGCATCTGCCATCGGCTGAAGTCATGATCTTAGAGTCCTGGGATGGAGCCCCTCATCCGACTCTCTGCTCAGTGGGGAGTCTGCTTCTCCCTCTCCCTTTGTGATCTCTCTCACTCTCCCTCTCTCTCAAATAAATAAATAAAATCTTAAAAAAAAAAAAAAGAAAGAAAAAGAAAAAACCAACAAGAGACAACGAACCCAAATTTCTGAGACTGATAGGCAACTACTTCCAACTTGAAGCCTCACAGATCTCCCCTCTCCTGAACTCCTCTCACATTTTCCATCTTTATTACATGTTTTGGCATTTATACCATACTCTTTCTTATGTTGCTTCCCAACTGTGGTTTCATGTAAACACATGATCTCTTCCCAACTTGAATATAAACTCTTGGAGAGCAAGACCATGCCCAACAACTGGTAAAAGGGTTGAGTGAAACCAACTTTTAAAACTTGCATATATAAGACACACAGTACAATTGAGTTGTATCATGCATGGAAATAAAAAGTATTGTGAAGAAGCCAACCGGCACCATAAAAAAGCATTCTTTATGTAATTTCTTGGTCCAGAAACTATTTTTTAAGGATTTTAATAATTATAAATTCTAAACATACACTCAAGTAGAGAAAATAGTTTAACCCCCATACACCCATTATCCAGAGTCCCAAATTTTCAAGTTTTCACCACTCTTGTTTCTTTCATTCCCCCCTTTACCCAGATTAATTTAAACAATTTAATCACAAATCCCAGATATGTTACTTATTGCTATGTACTTTGGAATGCATCTCTAAAACATGTGAACACTTTCTTTCTTAACCACATGCTTTCATCAACGTGATTAGCATCAATTTAAAATTAACAACAATTCCTGGATATCATTTCAATTTCCCTGATAGTTTCCAAAGAGTAAGAACATCATTTAAAAGAAGGCCTGTCTCTCAGCCTGTCGCAGTTCATGCTGGGAGCTGATGAGAGAAGGCAGCAATTAAATTCAAGGTCAATTCTTGTTTGGCCATACTAGCCAAGTCTGACAATCATAGTTACTAGCTCAAGTAGGATTGGCTCAGAGTCCAGCTTTCTGGGAAGGAGCTGGTGGGTCCCAGACAGTTAATGCTGTGTAGAAATGTGTGTCCATCATAGGGGGCATCTCTGGGGTGTGAAATGGGAATATAGAATTCAAGAGGGTATGATAGCATTCAGGGGGGCTATGAATTTAGATGAGAACATTTAATGGAAATTCAAAATTTCTTTCTACTATAAATATGGACAACAAACCACAGAAATATTAGTATCTATGACTTTGTCACCAACAGAAATGAAAATATTAAAAAAAGAAATGAAAATATTTTAATATTCATTACAGTTGTAGATTTCATCAAATATTGTAAATACCCATTATTACTTTGAAATGATGTTAATTATTTTCCCACTTCTAGATCTTACTATATTCAATAAGAAAGTACATATATTATTACATCACAAATTTGGTTTATTTTATTTTTTTATTATTTAGATAATTGCGTTTTGATGTACTTGATTGCCTTTGTAGTACCCAGCATTTTATTTTATACATTTTAAAACAGTATTCTGGGAAAGAGTCCATAGGCTTCACCAGACAGCCGAAGGAACCCATGGCACAAAGAGAAAGGTGAAGATACCCAGAAAGCCTAAGAGCGGGAATGCTGTGGGTGATGTTTAGGGGAGAAAAGGGAATTACCCCTTGACTGGTCCATCAGTTTTTTGAACTCTGAACGTAATAACAAGGGATGAGATATCAGCCCCTATAAGGAGCCCGGAAGTTGCTGCAAGAGCCCATCTCCAAAACAACGTTTCTGCAATGCTGGCATATGAGTCACAAACATTGGCCAGCAATTCTGAAAGGATGCTCAAAGTCCTCTAGAGGCAGAGTACTATAAAAATCAAAAGTATTAATAGAATTCCTCCCACCTAAAGGCTGTGGCTCCTCCCACGGCCTCGCAGGCACCATGAGGGGCATCGTGCCAGGCTGACTGTGGGGAGGACCGATGGAGACTGCTCTCAGCTCATAGTCTGATGCCAGTACCGACTCGCTGTCGTGAATGGTGTGAGGGGGAGATAAAGTGATTTGCCTAAACTCCCTTTTCTGGGAAATGGGAGTAATGCCACTTGCCACCTACCTCACAGAGTTTTAAGTCCACCATCACGATGTTATGTTAAAGCTTAGAAGTGTCACATTATCATAGCATGAAAAACTTACCAAGCTTTGCTAAAGGCAGAGGGTAAAAATAGCCAGCTACAGCTGGGACCACATAGACCCATATTCTTTATCTGCAAATTCACCAACCTTATTTGCTTCTCACTGGCTTGTGACTATTAGCATTATGCAGTGAATTGCATATAACTGCCTTATACAGTAACCATATCTTTAAATTTTCCAAGCAGGAAAAAAACTCTTTTGCAGTTGTTTTTGCTTCCGATAGCCATAGCAATTTATCAGCCTTTGAATTTCACATTCACATCTGGTGTGACTTTTGGCAGGAGTGTGTTAACAACCATCAAATGTTAAAAACGGCTGGCAACCATTCACATTAGCTCCAAACTGGAAATGACCCAAATGTCCGTCAATAGCAGAATAAATTCAATAATTTTTGGTGCATGCCTACAAGGGCATACTATACAGTAGAGAGAATGAATGAACTATTGCTATTGGCAACCACATGTATCACTCTCTCAAATATATGGTTGAGGGAAAGAAGCCAGACAGGAAAGAGTACACATTGAATGGTTCCATTTATAGAGTTTATAAATGTGGGTTTGTGACAAAGCAAGCCTGGGGCATTAGAAGTCAGAGCAGTGGTTCTCTGTGGATGGCAAGTCGTGACTTCTTAGAAGACATGAAGGTGTTTCTGGGAAGCTAGCACTAATTCTGTTTCTTGACTTGGGTGCTGGCTACTGGGATGTACTCATTTTGTGAAAATTTACTGATCTGTACACTTATAATTTGTGTACTTTTCTGTGAGTATGTTTTAAACTTCAACAAAAAATTAGAATTAAAGACATGAACAGGATCCTCCCCCAATTTTTTTTAGTACACCTTCCTCTACAACACATACCTTTTTTTAGAGAATTGGTAATATTTTAAAATAATGTTAAGAAATCCTAAATTATTTCTTTGACTGATATAAATTTATTTATTTTTATTTTTCAGTTTTTTTAATTTTTATTATGTTATGTTAGTCACCATACAGTACTTCATTAGTTTTTGATGTAATGTTCCATGATTCATTGTTTGCATATAACACTCAGTGCTCATTGCAATACGTGTCCTCCTTAATACCCACCACCAGGCTAACCCATCTCCCCTCCACGATTCGCCCCCTTTATTTTTCCCTTCCTTCTCCTAATGTCCTCCATGCTATTCCTTATGTTCCACATATAAGTGAAAACATATGATGATTGTCTTTCTCTGCTTGACTTATTTCATTTAGCCTAATCCTCTCCAGTTTCATCAATGTGAATGCAGATGGTGGGTATTCATCCTTTCTGATGGCTGAGTAATATTCCATTGTATCTATGGGCTACATCTTCTTTATCCATTCATCTGTTGAAGGGCATCTCGCTCCTTCCACAGTTTGGCTCTTGTGGACATTACTGCTATGAACATTGGGGCGCATGTGCCCCTTCTTTTCACTACATCTGTAATTTTGGAGTAAATACCCAGTAGTGCAATTTGTGGGTAATAGGGTAGCTCTATTTTTAACTTTTTGAGGAAAAAGTTGAATACTGTTAAATACTCCATACTGTTTTCCAGAGTGGCTGTACCAACTTGCATTCTGACCAACAGTGTAAGAGGGTTCCCCTTTCTCCACATCCTCACCAACATTTGTTGTTTCTTGCCTTGTTAATTTTTGCCATTCCAACAGGTGTAAGGTGGTATCTAAATGTGGTTTTGATTTGAATTTCCCTGATGGCTAATGATGTTGAACATTTTTTCATGTGTCTGTTATCCATTCATATGTCTTCTTTGGAGAAACATCTATTCATGTCTTCTGCCCATGTTTTGACTTGATTATTTGTTTTTTGGGTGTTGAGTTTGAGAAGTTTTTTATAGATCTTGGATACCAGCCCTTTGTCTGTAGTGTCATTTGCAAATATCTTCTCCCATTCCATGGGTTGCCTCTTACTTTTGTTGACTGTTTCCTTTGCTGTGCAGAGGCTTTTTATCTTGCTGAAGTCCCAAAAGTTCATTTTTCCTTTTGTTTCCCTTGCCTTTGGAGACATGTCTTGAAAGAAGTTGCTGTGGTTGATGTCAAAGAGATTATTGCCTGTGTTCTCCTCTAGAATTTTGATGGATTCCTGTCTCACATTGAGGTCTTTCAACCATTTAGAGTTTATCTTTGTGTATGGTGTAAGAGAATGGTCAACTTTCATTCTTCTGTATAAAGCTGTCCAATTTTCCCAGCACCATTTATTGGAGAGACTGTCTTTTTTTCCATTGGATATTTTTTCCTGATTTGTCAAAGATTAGTCGACCATAGAGTTGAAGGTCCATGCCTGGACTTTCTATTCTGTTCCATTGATCCACGTGTCAGTTTTTGTGCCAGTACCATACTGTCTTGGTGATCACAGCTTTGTAATATAGCTTGAAATCAGGCAATGTGATGCCCCCAGGTTTGTTTTTCTTTTTTGGCATTTCCTTGGCCGTCCAAGCCTCACTCAAAAAAATAGAAAAATCCTGAATACACAGTTAATCTTACACCGAAAGGAACTGGGGAAAGAACAGCAAATAAAATCTAAACCAAGGATGAGAAGAGAAATAATAAAGATTAGAGCAGAGATCAATGAATTAGAAACCAGAAATAGAGTATAGCAGATCAACAAAACTAGGAGCTGGTTCTTTGAAAGAATTAATAAGATTGATAAAGCACTGGCCAGACTTATCTAAAAGAAAAGAGAAAGGACCCAAATTAATAAAATTATGAATGAAAGGGGAGAGATCACGACTAATATCAAGAAAATAGAAACAACTATTAGAAATTATTTTCAGCAAGTATATGCCAATAAATTAAGCAACCTGGAAGAAATGGATGCCTTCCTGGAAACCTATAAACTACCAAGACTGAAACAGGAAGAAATTGACAATCTGAATACACCAATAACCAGTAACGAAATTGAAGCAGTGATCAAAAACCTCCCAAAAAACAAGAGTCCAGGGCCTGATGGATTCCCAGGTGAATTCTACCAAACATTCAAAGAAGAAATAATACCTATTCTCCTGAAGTTGTTTCAAAAAATAGAAATAGAAGGAAAACTTCCAAACTTGTTCTATGAGGCCAGAATTACCTTGATTCCAAAACCAGGCAAAGATCCCATCAAAAAGGGGAATTATAGACCAATATCCCTGATGAACATGGATGCCAAAATTCTCAACAAGATCCTAGCCAATAGAATCCAACAGTACATTAAAGGGATTATCCATCACAACGACGTGGGATTATCCCTCACGACCAGGTGGGATTTATTCCTGGTATGCAAAGGTGGTTCAACATTCACAAATCAATCAATGTGATAGAACACATTAATAAAGAAGAGACAAGAACCATTTGATCCTCTCAATTGATGCAGAAAAAGCATTTGACAAAATACAGCATCCTTTCCTTATTAAAACTCTTCAGAAATTTGAAATTCTTAATTGGGGTTTTTGGTAATATGCCAATCACCAGAAAATGAGCTATCCCACCCACCTCCCCTAACTGGGTTATAATTCTTCTTATTGACTTATTTGTTCATCTTAAATGATCGACACCATGAAGCTGTCTGTGATCTGTTCTAATGACTTCTTAAAGTGGCCTTATATAAAGTGAGCAATGACGAGGATGGCTTTACAGGAAGCTTCTCCCCAGAAGGCAGGGGGTGGTGTACCTTCACCCTAGCAAGGCCAACAAGCCAGGCTGATGATCTGCATCCAGGGTAGTGTGTGCAGCAGGAAGAAGTAAACTTCTAACTGGTCAGCCCAGAGAGGGCTTTTTTCCTAATTGGTGGACCTAACTGGGTAACGTTTTAGAAAGAGGACAAGGCAGGGATGCAGCCTTGCTTCTGTCTCCTACAGTGCCCTGTCCTCTGCTCATCACTGTGGATGCAGGGCACTGTCTCTCCCTCCCCCAATTGCCTACCTTCTTTTTTCCCTGTCTTTACACAGGAAACCACTGGGAACCATGTCTTTTCTCGTATGTCTCCTTTTCATCCCACCCCCTAACTCCAGAGCAGAACTGAAGTGCTTCACTGTTTGCTTAGTAGGGATAAAAGGTGGGAGCCCTGTTTATGAGCCCTCTTTTTGGTATCGCTGAAACCCAGTCCCTATTCCAAGGTTTAGTGTTTAGGAGGAACTTAAGAAACAGTTGTTCAAAGAAGGAATTTCAGATTCTTGGTATTTCTTTTGGCCCCTTTTCATTTTTGTCTTTCCCTTATTCTGGGCTATTCTGATTATCAGTGTGGTATAGTGGAAAGAGAGTGGGTATCAGAGTTAGACAGATCCAATGCCAGAATCCTGCCAGTCACTTGTCACTGTGCTAGGGCTTATCTCTAGTTCCAGTTTCCTCAACTGTAAAATAGGGATGGTGCTGTCTTCCTTGCAAGGCTCTGGAGAGGATTATATAAACAAAATGTATGTGGCTTCTAGAACAATGTTTGCACATAGCATTGCACAGTCGTTCATTTCTCCATTCATGCATTTGATAAACAGAATCCTGGAGAGGGATGTATTTGTAATCAATAAGTGTAAAAAAGCTTTTTTGTTACAGGATTATAATAGAAATATATGCAGGGGTTATCTATCTATCTAGTCATCATTTAGCTGTTCGAGCATGCATTCTTCTATCTTTACATGTATGTGATTCTTCTATCTGTATCTGTTGTAATAATATCAGGTATTATGTGTGTTTGCTATTATTATTAATGATAATATTGTAACTGCACATACAGAAAAATGTCTGCTATAAAACTATACACACACACACACTGAGATATTTACATTGTAATTACTTCTGGGATGTAAGATCTGAAGTGGGTTTTTCAATTTCTTCTTTTAACTTTTCTATGTTGTTTGAAATCTTTAGCAGTAGCTAACATTTTCAAAAAAATTAAAACACTAATGGTTTTACGAACTAAAAAATTTGAAAACCTGTCTGGGTTCAAATATTCAAATAGTCAATGCCAAAACTGACATAAGAAACAGGGAACTGGAAGAGACCAATAAGTTTTAAAGAAATTAAATTATAATTGACAACTTCCCCTCTCAAAAAACTATACACCCAAATGGTTTTTCAGGTGAGTTCTATCAAAGTCTTGAGCAACAATAAATTTTTATTTGCATTATAAGTTACTCCAGAAGAGACAAAACCAAGAGCTACAAGCTCATTTCATAAAATTGGTATAATGAGATGAACACAGTATAAAAGGAAGAAAAACTATACCCCTTTCTCTTCTGTAAGTAGATGAAAAATCTTCTCAAATATTAGCTAATTGATCCCAACGGTATGTTTTAAAATATTACGGCTTGGCTAATTAATGGTTCATCATTAGGGATTCTGCCAACATAATACAGAAAATTAATAGATTAAAATTTTAAACTCATGATAATTTCAATTGATGCAGAAAAAGCATTTGACAAATTCTTTACTTATTTATGATAAAAACTCTTAGCAAACTAAGAGTAGAAAAGGATTTCCTTAATTCCCTTAAATGGATGATGGTTATATTCCAAAACCAATCTTACTTAATGGAAAAATTTTAAGGGCATTCCTGCTAAGACTGGAACAAGAGAAATATTGTCAGAAACCACTATGTACTACAACCAACACTACACTATTGGAAGCCCTGGCCAACATTGAAGGAAAGAAACAGAAAAGAATTGGAAAGAAAGAAACATAACTATCAGTTTTTGCAGGTGATATACTTACCTACTCAGAATAACCAATAGCATCAACAGGTAGACAGTAAGAACTTGATGGATATGTGATCACATTATGAGAGCATTTCTAACAGCAAAAACTAGAAAATGTTATTTTAAAAAGGCAAGATACCACTCACACAGCAACAACTGAAAAATGTTGGGTAATTAATCAAGAATACATATGGCCTCCTTGAGGAAACGTAAACATTCTAATAAAGGATGTAGAAAAAGCCCAAGTGAACAAGGCACACTCCTTGTTCTTGAATCAGAAGACTTAAAAATTTAAAGATATCAACTTTCCCCACATTTACCTAGTAAATACAACTAATTGCACCAAAATTCCAGTTCAATCTTTGAGATATATGATAAATATATTTTAAAATATGTCTGATGTTGACACAGTAGAGGACTTTTTAAGCAAAAACTTCCAAAAAACATATGGGATAAAACTGATTAGAGAGTACACCAAAGTCATGGATTTCTGTTATGCAAAGGGAACACGGATAATGTTAAAACATACTTCCAAATGGGAGAAGAGCCTTTACAATGTTTCAACTGGATAAACGATTCCTATCTAGCATGTAGAAGAAGACAAATCAAACAAATCAACAAGAAAAAGACAGGGACCTCAGTAGAAAAATGGGCAAAGTTTATTAAAAGGCAATTTACAGAGCGATGCACTCAGAAAGCTAACTCATCATGAATAACTCAGCCAACTGACATAACAATGGTCTATAATTTTATACCCATTTGACTGCAAAAATTTCAAAAAATTGAGTTGCACTCTATGTGGGCTGGATATGGGCCTATGTCCTGCTGGTTACTCAAGTAAGGACCAGCACAACCATTGGGAGGCACAACCTGTACTATTCAGGCAAAGTAAGAATGCCCGTGTGCTATAGTTTGCAAGATTGAAGGGAAGGGGTAAGGAAATCAGAGTAAACAACAAGGTTTCTGGCTTAATTGACAGGGTAGATTCAGGTGACAGCACCCAAGATAGAGAAAGAAGAAGGAGGAGAAGCTGGTTTGGGGATAAAGATGATGTTTTCCAATCTGAATCTGTTAAGAATTATGAATTTGCAGGGTACCTGACGGGCATAGTAGGCACTCAATCAATATTAACTTCTCCCCTTCTGTGTTTAGGAAAGATGGAATCTTATTTTCTATTTTTTTCCAACTTAAATTCTATTATTTTTTATAGCTTAAGGACCAATATTTCTATTCAACCCTTGTCAATAATAAAAGAATTAATAGATAACACCTGATTTTTCAGATCATCCAAACTTTGAAGCTATTGTTAGAAACTGAGCGGGAAAATATGCCTAGTTTTTCCAAATCACCACATGTCAATATTCTTGAGCATATTTTTTTACTTATTTAATTTTTCAAGATTTTATTTATTTTATTTTAGAGAGAGAAAGAGAGAGCGTGTGCGTGTGAGTCGGGGGAGGGGCAGAGGGAGAGGGAAAGGACCTCAAGCAAACTCCATGCCCAGCATGGGGCCTGACACAGGGCTCAATCTCATGACCCTGAGTCAGGACCTGAGCTAAAATCAAGTGTCAGATGCTCAACTGACTGCAACACCCAGGTGCCCTTCTTGGGCATATTCTTTGAAGTGAGATAAAGAATGCTTAAGAGACATCATTTCAGACTGGAAAGCTCATGTGTTTTGGTGCCAGAAAACCTGAATTCAAATACCAGCTCTACCACTAGCAAGCCATGCGCTTTGGGGGAAGATATTTAGCCTTTCAATAAATGGAACTAATAAAAATTACCTTTTGTAATGTTATTAGGGTTAAATAAAATCATATAAACCAAGTGTCAGACACAGAGTAGATGTGTCATGAAGGCTATTATTATTATTTTATCATACCATCGTAGACTTTTATCTTCAGTTATCTTATTAATTCTTTTTTTGTTTTTAAACAGGCTCCATGCCCAGCAGGAAGCCCAGTGTGGGGCTTGAACTCACGACTCTGAGATCAAGACCTGAGCTGGGATCAAGAGTTGGACGCTTAACCAACCGAGCCACCTAGGCATCCCTCAATTATCTTATTAATCCTAAATTTCACAGAATAGCCTACATCACCACTGCAAGCCACATATGTCATTTAAAACTTTTAGTAGCCATATTAAGAAAGTAAACAGAAACAAGCCAAATTGATTTTGATACTCTGCTTTAATCCAATATATACAAAATATAATTTCCACATGTGACAATATGAAAGTTATTAATAAGATATTTTACACTTTTTTTTGTATTGTTTTCAAAATCTGATGTGTATTTTATACCTTAAACCTACCTCAATTTGGATGAGCCACATCTCAAGTGCATAAAAATCACACGTGACTTAGTGGCTACTGCATTAAACAGGTCTAGATACAATGCTTTAAATCCTGCATTATTTAGACATTCTCTTTAAAATCAGTAAGTTCCTCTGTATCGTTCTCAGACAGTAAGAGTTTGTCTAACAAACAGCATGGCATTTTTTTCCACCTCAGTCATTGGAAATGGAGATTCTTTGGAACAATCATTAGGCAGTTAGTACTTATGGCAAGAGGTCTTTGCAAATTCTCCCTCCTTTCCCTCCAGTCTCTGGAGCCAGGCAGAATGGGGCCTCGGAAGGATCCCTTGAACCAGCCCACAGAGCAGTTTTGGCTGCACTTCGAGGGGCTGTAGGTTCTCTGACTCTTCTCCTCGGGGTTCAGAATGTGAATTCTAAAACAAATCTTATCCCCTCCCAGACCTGGGAAGATCCAAACCGCAGTAGCCAGGAAACAAATGGGAAGGAGAGAGGCAACTTTTTCCATTTGGGGCTTACTCACGTTCCAGTGCAATCAAGCAGACCATTTGTTCTGTTTGGAATTAGTTTGGAATGAGACAGAGAAGAAAGAAATACATATTATATAAACTTACGGGAACCACAAACTGGATGAGACAAGTATTACCAATACTCGAAACAAATGAAAATGTATGAAATTACTACCTTTTCCTGCAATATCTAATGGAATATCCTGTTTGGGGTGGGAGGGTGACTGGGTGACTTCTCTCAGATCCATTTTAAGTCTATTATTCTCTTGTTTTTTGAAGTAATTATGTAGAGAACATTTTTTTTAACTTGTGGTAAAAACACATAACATGAAATTTCCCATCTTAACCACTTTGAAGTGTACAGTTCAGTAGTGTTAAGTATATTCACATTATTATGAAACAAATCTACAGAACTTTTTCATCTTGTAAATCTGAAACTCTGTCCACATTAAACGACAACTCCCTTCCTCCCCACACCCCAGCCCCTGACAACCACCACTCTACTTTCTGTTTCTAGGAGTTTGCTGTTCTAGACACCTCATATAAATGGAATCAAACAGTATTTGTCTTCTGACTGGTTTATTTCACTTAGCACGATGTCCTCAAAGTTCATCCACCAAACTTAAACCTTCTTAAGTTTAGTTTTCCAAGTTTATTATCTTAAAAAATGCATTTGACTTGATTCACCAAACTTTTACTAAGCAACAACTATATGTTACATGCTGTACCTATTCTCTCTCTCTCTCTCTCTCTCTCTCTCTCTTTAAGTAGGTTCCACGTCCAGTGTGGAGCCCAACACAGGGCTTGACCTCACCACCCTGAGATCAAGATCCAAGCTTAGATCTAGAGTCAGACACTTAACCCACTGAGCTGCCCAGGTGCCCCATACCTATTTTCATGTTTAGTGGCTGGAAAGCTGGAATCTTCAGTCTCAAGTTAACATAGCCATGGTTGGGACTTCCTTGAGACTTACTCCAGGAAGCTCTGAAGAACACACCCAGGGACACATAGCATTGTGTCCGATTTAAATTCTATCCATGCTCCTCAACTAGGTGCTTCATTACTTTGTTTTCTCACTCTCCTAGGGGATGATTCGGGTCCACAGATTATGGGGAATATAGGTAAAAGTAAGCACAGAATATGTGTGTACCCATGAATGAAGTGGAGATCAATTCATAAGCTCATTATTTCATGCTCAGTGATTTGGATGGTTCACAGGCTGGTTATAGAGCTGCTGGCCAACGGCAAAGAATCCCACATCACCAGACTCTGTCCCCACCCTCTGTCGCTCCCACTCCCAACACTTGACATCTCCAGAGCAGCAAGGAATGCAGCCCTGCCATGTATATCTTAGCTCAAAGAGAAAAAGCACAGAGCTCCAATGTGTGATTCCCAGCCTGAAAGGAACCAAGTGTCTTCTGATAAACAACTCTTGAGAATTTTTTTTTTTTAATGGAGGCATTAAACTGACCTTCTTTTGAAATGGGCTAGACAGGGTAAACAGGAGAGATCTTGTTTTCCCTTCATCCTGGAAAAATAACATTTCTCCCTTTCCAGCTCAGTACAGTTGACTGAATTGGAAAGGAATCTATTTTCTCTGGAAAGATTTATTTGCCCAACAGTCGTGTTTTTGTATATGTGTGTGTGTTGGCAAGAGGCGATAGATTTTCAGAACAAGGGTCGTCTTGTTCACAGTTTAAAGGGGCCCAGAAGTTGACTAAGGAATTTAACGTTAGGGAAAGCTTTTGTAGCCTTCATTAATGCTATGTACAGACTCCAATGCATCTCAAGTTGGCCTGGCTATTAGGACAGGGAGGTGGGGTAGTAACTCTGTGGTACCACCACACTCATCTGAGAACAGATAGAAACATCTCTATCTCTACTTTCTTCTCCTCAATCTCAAGACATGTGATAATCAGGGTCTGTAAGAAAGCATCTGCACTTCTAGTTGTTTCCAAAAAAGTTAAACAATATTTAAGGGCTCCTGGGTGGCTCAGTCGGTTAAGTGTCTACCTTCTGGTCAGGTCATGATCCCAGGGTCCTGGAATTGAGCCCCGCTGAGCAGTGAGCCCACTTCTCCCTCTCCCTCTGTCTGCCACTCCCCCTGCTTGTGTGCTCAATCTCTCTCTCTCTAATAAATAAATAAAATCTTGTTTAAAAAGTTAAACAATATTTGAGTAAAGGCATGTGGAAAAGCTAAGAGAATTCCCTCCTTTTTCCACAACCAGACTTCTTTTCCCACCTAAGGACACATATCCCAGGATCAAGCAAAGGAGATATAAATTACTTTCTGGCCCAGTTAGAGACGAGACTTATAGGAATCGCTAGCTGTCCCCATCTCCTGTCTCCTCCCCTACCCAGCTTCACATAGGATTTGTATCACATTGAAAATTTTAGAGCAAATATGTTCTACTTTATGAAGAATGGGTTCCATTACTTTAATTTTCTCACATTGTATGCCAGGCATTAATATCATATAAAATAAACTTGTGTACTTGGGGGATATATATATATATATATATATATATATATATATATATATATACATATGTATTTTAACTTGGGATATTTCTTGAGAACATTTCTTTGAAGGTGGATGACTTCTTGTCAATTCAAAAAAAAAGTTGACTATCCATATATATTCCAACCCTAGAAATGCATTGTCCTAAGCTGCTGGTTCCTTCTCTTGATTTTTGTTAGTTTGTGTCCAAGTCACTGCTTGCTGAACTCAACTGACAGCTCAGCTGGATTTTGCACAAGTGACTTTTCACTCAGCTGGTCTTTGCCTTGCCAGGTGTGGCTGGCCAACATAAAGGAAAGAAAAGGTGTTTTTCCTTTTAGCAGGAACGTTAAAACTTTTACCACATTTTCCATCACCCGGTGTCTGTTTTCAAGGAAGCAAAGATCAGCAGAAAACAGGACTCTGAGATTTCTCCTTTATAGATGTTGGCTCTCTGCCTCTTAGCGCATTTAATTTAGCAGAAGTTCACATCATTAAACGAGGGGAAAATGTAATTTTTCTTTGATGGCAAAATGGTTTCCATGAGGAGAAACTGGCTGATGGCACGGAGTCTGGTGTTGCTGGAAGACATCAGCGGAGCCAGGCACCATCCCCCGGCGCCCGGACCCTTGTGTTCCCAGGGGCTGGCAGCGCTCACAGGGCTGAACGGCTTTCCACTTCACAAGTGTACACCTCCTTGAGGCATTTCTAACTTTTACCAAGACATTCTCATTGTGTGCCAAAGTCCACGGGCCTGGCAGAATTGGAAATTTCACTAATTCCTAATGTGCTCTGTATTAGCCTGCTTTGAACGTAGTTGGGACTGAATCTGAGCTACATGGGTTTCATACTTGTTTTCAAGTGGCCCGGCACAGTGGCTCCCGGACAACCAGCAGGCTTCTCTGGGAAACACCCCAGAAGTTTTCCAGGGTAGGGTCCAGCTTTCCTTCTTAATCTCTTCTCCAGACATCTCCCCCATGCTTGGTGTTAAATACATTTTAATTGGAAATGCTGACCACGAGGTAACAGAAGAGAGGAGAGAAAAACATGTCAGCTCACTGCAGGTTAGCAAAGGATAAAACAGAGGTGATCATCCAGGAGACCTGGACCTGATTCTCCATCTCTAAGTTATAGGACAAGGACATAGGACTCATAGGACAAGCAGCCAAGAGAAGCTTCCAGGTCTCTCTTGGCATGATCTCCTCTCTGATTTGCCTCCAGTGGTGCCCCCTCAACTCTGCCCACCTGTCCTCTATCAGTGCCCTTCCCTTCCCACCTCAAGGTGCTGAGAACCCTCCATGGTGTGCCTCTCTTGTCTCTCATCCTATCTCTTCCCCTGCAGTCAACGGCCTGGGCGAGGGTGGGGGTTGGAATTAGAAACAGCTTCTCCACCAAGAAGCAGGAAATCTCTGGGATGGAGTATTATACGGCTGGAAGAATCCTGCCCCCGGGATTTCCACATGTAGGACAAGAGGCAGCTGCCTGGAGCGATAAGGAGGAGATTTAAGGTGGGATGTTGCTACCTAATTGTCAAGGTTGGTTGTCCTCAGAGATGCATTTCCCCCCTTCAATTGTGGACAAGCTTGATGCAACAGACTAGGGTGAAAATGGACTATTTCAACAGCTGGCTTCAAAGTTTCTCTTATCTTGATGAGCCAGCCTAATGGGAAGAGATGAGCAGGAAGGTTGGGCCCCAGAAAAGTTATGGAAGAAAAAAATAGAACAAAGAGAGGGCTGAATTGCTCTAAATAAAACAATGAAACTGTAATACTTTTTGCTAGTGAGGGTGGGGGTAGAAGGAGGAAAGAGTGTTGAACTACCAGGTATTAGGTCTCAGTTAATGGACAGAATGTTTATATCATATTATTTTTAATTATTTTATTTGTTTGCATCAGTATGATGTAAACTCTAAATAAAGAGCATAAAGTACAGATATATTACAATAAAGTATATATAAAGACTGTGTGTGTGTGTGTGTACGGAGTGTGTGAAAATCAAGGGATCCTTCTGGATTTTCTACATCCAGATCCATGTTAGAAAAAGCCCACAGTGGACAACGAGATGATACACAACGAGATGATACACACAGAGTCAATATATCAATGGAACTATTGATATCAACGTCGAAATGCACATCTACCTTATGCATCCAGAATCCAAGATGCAGAAGGCGTGCAAGTTCCCTCAGATGAGAATAAAAAGCAATTCATTTGGGACTCAAAAGACAGATTTTGTTTTTCTCTGATGCCTTGGTTGAATGAAGAGCAAATTTAGCAAAGTGGGGTTAATTTGGGTCTGACTTAATTTGGGTCTAGCAGTATTACCTGGGAAAAGAGACAAATGAAAAGAAAATTTGAACTTCTATCTAGCACTTTGACTCTACTGAAAGAGATCCTTGTCTTCCTTCACAAAAATATAGGGATCATAGATATATGGAATCATCCAAAAATGTTGTCATGAACCTGGACTTGACCCCCCACTCCTTTACTTGTAAGTGACCTTTTGCAAATTTCTTAACCTGTCTGTGCTTCAGTTTCCTGTTCTCTAAAATGGGGATAATCATAGTCCCCTGCTTATAAGGTCCTTGAGAAGATGAAGTGAGTTAGAGTGTAGAAAGCACTTAGAATAGTTCTAGAACATTCAGAGCTTTAATAATTCAGAACTGAGTTATTATTATCTTGTCTTATCACAGGAAGCTTGGAAGGAGATTATGCTAGAAAATTCGGTGCATATTTCATTCCTTCCAACAATTAATTTTCATAACAATGGGACATTATTTTCTCAGCTGAAGACTTGAGACCAAGGAAGATAAGTAAATTTCCTAAGGTCACACAACTGGTTAGAAACCCATGCCTTTGTGGGTCATTTATTTTGTAAGTTTACACAGCAAATTATAATTATTGATTATAGTTCACACAGGGAATAGTGCAACATCTTATATGGCATTTAACTAGAGATGGAAATCAAAGTAGGAAATAGCTATGTTAAGTGTACTAGCTTAGCCACACACCATTTTAAATGGGAAAGTGTGAAATGTAATGAAACCTTTACGGGTAATCTCTGAGCAGAAAGTATCCTGGGATAAGCAGTGTGACTGAGCTAGCGTGTCTGCAGAAATCTGCATTTCTCAATTCCTGGTCTGCAGTTGCTTGAATTTTTTAAAACAATAGTAAGAGCAGGTTTAGCTATCATTTCACACACGAAATATATTTGTATTAGCTGAAAGAAAAATAATTTTTCTCCTTCAAGCTACATCTAAAGTGAAAGTCCCTTTTCCTCTTGGTAAGCAGTTTGGGCAAGCCCGGTTCACTGGTGGTTGGCTGTCACATCCCCTTGTGGCTTCAAGCCTGATATTGATCTGGGTTCTGGGGGCGGGCTGGGAGACTGGACAGAATCCTTCTTCACAGGAGCACCTCCTACTGCCAGTGCCCACTAGACACTTGGCAACCACCATCCCTTCCAACTCTTACTTCCATCTTCCAAGGATAGTGCGCTCATCTTTTTAGAGATGAGAAATCTGAGGCACAGAGAGGTTAGGTAACAGACTTATTTTCTCGCAGCTATTAAGTGGAGACACCAGGCTTCACACCAAGGACCGACTCCACAGCCCACGCTCCTTTTATTCATAATTTGCCTCCGTTAATTAAAGATGGATCCACATCCGCATTAAATCAAATGCCGGGCCAGGCTGAGCTGTTGTTAAGACTCGAATGTTCTTGTACACGTGCATAAAAAAGAAATAGAATTCAGGTACTTCCAAGCAATTGCTGGAGGGGCCAACAGAACACAAAGGGCCCCTTAGATCTGAACAGCTGAAGGCCTACGATTAGGTCAGATTATTTCTTACTTGGTTACTCAACAATCTTTGACACCATTCAAAGAAATTCACAGGCTCTAATCTCTTAAACCCGTGGTTCTCTTGCTTTTCACACGTGAAATTAATGGCATGTTTTGTTCTAGTGAATGATCCGCCCCCCCGGGTGTCCTTGGGGCTGTGATAAATTTGCTACATCTACATTACTTTCTCCTCCACTTATGAAAACCTATCAGAATGCAAGTGAAGTGAGCACTGTGTGCTTATTAGAGCCATAACTTTGAATCCACGCTCATTTATATAAAGCAGCACATCATTTGCAAACCTCAGCACTTCCACCATTATTTGTAATAAACTATATTAAAGGTACCAAAGAGCTGCTATTCGGACGTGCTTAAAATCTAAACTAAGCAGACATGGTGGGTGCCTATTTCAAAGCATCTCCAAAGGAACAATTGCACATATTCCTCTCTCTTTTTTCTGCGATGCTCCGTTCTGTGCTCTGTTTCCATCCATAGAACTAACTTCCCTAGAGCCGCCCAGACTCACGCTCCACGACTTCTCTCAGGCCTGGCCCCTCTTCTCCATCCTTAGTTCAGGTAGTTACTGCGGGACCATCCCCTGTTAACTTGATTCCCTGCCTCTTTTCTCTTTTCTCTGTAATAATCTTTTCATTTCATTTCTGCCAGATGAGTATCCCCAAACTACAGTCTAAATACTATAATTTTATTGTAACAGAACCTTAAAAAATGCCTCACTTGAGCCCGATAAGCCTTGTGGTTTGTTTGTTTGATGCCATCAAGCTTTCTACCCTCTGTACCCGATGTCCTCGCTGAAATATAACTGGGGTCTGTGTTTCTCTTTGCTCATCCATTCTGTATTTTATTGAAATGCTACCTATCCTTCAAGGTCCTATTTATTCTTCTCCAAAAACTTCTTTCCTGATTCTCTCAGTCAAATGGAATCATTCTTCCTTTCGACCCTCTGTCATCAATGAGCAGAAATTGCTGTATAGTGATTTCTGTTACTATCTCTAGTTCTCTGATCTTTTGCCTCTCCCCTCCCCCACCGCCCCCCCCCCCATCCTCCAGTAAAATTAGCATTTCCTTGGCAGTTGAGACTTTGTATCCCCTATAGTTCCAGTGTGGTCTTTCTCAGGCAGTGGTAATTGCAATCACAATGTTGTTGGTGTTGCTAATGAAGGAGGAGGAGGAGGAGGAGGAGGGAGAGGAAAAGATGATTAAAGAGCTCTTTTGTTTCTTTAGTCATCATGGTTGGACAGCTCTAACTGTTGAAAAGTTTTTCCCCATATTCATCTGAAATCTGTCCCATTGAAATTTGCTTCCATAAATATTTACTGAGTGACTACTACGTGCAAATTGCACCATTTTAGGCACAAATCTCACTCACTGATTCCAATATAGCCTGTATGCTCACCTTCCTATGACCCATCATCAGGGAACTTCTCACACATTGAGGAGGAAAAATGCTGGTCTTGAGTCCACACTCCTAGAAGCTTCTCTAAGCTTCTCTGACCTCTACCTTGAGCCCCTGCTCTCCAAGTGAGTTTTTTGAAAATATCTTTCTACACTCATCTCTGAGCTAGAACATTGTATGAGGGTGCATATTGGCTTGCTGAGAGATTTACTGGATTTGTTATCATAATGTATAGCAAATTCCTCGGGGTCAGAGGCAGAAAGGCTTGTTCTTCCATTTACACATACAAAAAGTGTATCTCAGTCTCATGGTGAAGTCTTAAAATATTTGAAGATCACTACTGTATTCCGCATAAATCTTCTTTGGAAAGATTTATTTACTTTGGAAATAAGGAGTGGAGGGATAGGTAAAGGTTCATAGTTAAAATACCAGGAGAAGAGCTTAAAAGGAGTGTATTTAGAAAGAGGAGTCATTTATGTAGGGTTGGGTAGATAAATGATAGTCCATAATCACAGAGATGGGGAAAGTTTGTGAGTCGGAGTGTCTGACTAAATCAGGCTTTGGTGGTACTCCTGCATAGCTGGTACGGAAATAGACCTAACTTTGGTCTCATAGGTAGATTGTGTGACTCAGACTTTACTGTAGGTAGCCATTATGCAGTGCACTTCTGATTTGACATTGGGACCAGTCAAATCCACTGATATCCTCCTTTCCATCACTGCTGCCTTTACCCTCAATGTCTCTCTCCTGGAACACGCAATGGAATGGCCTCCCAACCAGGATCCTTATCTCCAATTGCTCCTCCCACCAAACCATACCACCTGACACAATGAGGCCGATCTTGCTAAAATGCAGCTGTAATCAGCAGTCCTGTTTCTTAAACCTTAAACCTTCAACTTTGATGCCCCCCTCCCGCCTTGCCCCTAGAGGTGTTCCTAACCTCCAAATAGAGTCGACCGCCCTTACTTTTTAGCTATTACTTCTAATACGGATTTCAGTCATAGTGAATACCTGTGACACTTTATTTCGTTATATCTCTCTCCTACTTCCAAGACTGTAATTTTACATTTGTGCCTAGCAGCCAAAGAATGTCTAATATCTTATCTTAGGAATTAACATAGGATCAGAAGATATGAATAGACACTTTTCCAATGAAGACATACAAATGGCTAACAGACACATGAAAAAATGTTCAAAATCATTAGCCATCAGGGAAATTCAAATCAAAACCATACTGAGATACCACCTTATGCCAGTTAGAATGGCAAAAATTGACAAGGCAAGAAACAGCAATTGTTGGAGAGGATGTGGAGAAAGGGGATCCCTCCTACATTGTTGGTGGGAATGCAAGTTGGTATAGCCACTCTGGAAAACAGTGTGGAGGTCCCTTAAAAAGTTAAAAATTGAGCTACCTTATGATCCAGCAATTGCACTACTGGGTATTTACCCCAAAGATACAGACGTAGTGAAGAAAAGGGCCATATGTACCCCAATGTTCATAGCAGCATTGTCCATAATAGCTAAATCGTGGAAGGAGCCGAGATGCCCTTCAACAGATGACTGGATTAAGAAGATGTGGTCCATATATACAATGTAATATTACCCAGCAATCAAAAGGAACAATTTCTCAACATTTGCAGCAACATGGACGGCACTGGAGGAGATAATGCTAAGTGAAATATGTCAAGCAGAGAAAGACAATTATCATATAGTTTCTCTCATCTATGGAACATAAGAACTAGGAAGATCGATAGGAGAAGAAAGGGATAAAGAAAGGGGGGTGAGCAGAAGGGGGAATGAAGCACGAGAGACCATGGACTCTGAGAAACAAACTGAGGGCTTCAGAGGGGAGGGGGGTGGGGGAATGGGATAGACTGGTGATGGGTAGTAAGGAGGGCACGTATTGAATGGTGCACTGGGTGTTATATGCAACTAATGAATCATCGAACTTTACGTCATAAACCAGGGATGTACTGTATGGTGACTAACATAATATAATAAAAAATATTATAATAATAAAAAAAAGAACATACCTCAGTCCTCTAAGAACAGTACTCTGCTGGGACAAGAGAATTCCAACTGAACCACTCACTGATCTGGGCATATTAAAGCAATCATCACCAGTACACACCTGTTGGAACAGCTAAAATCCAGAACACTGACAACACCAAATGCTGGCAAGGATGTGGAGCTACAGGAACTCTCATTCCTCACTAATGATAATGCAAGATGGTACAGCCACTTTGGAAGATGGCTTAGAAGTTTCTTACAAAACTAAACATACTCTTATCTTGTAACTTGGCAAACATGTCCCTGGGTATTTACCCAAATGAACTGAAAACTTATGTTCACAGAAAAACTTGCACACAGATGTTTATAGCAGCTTTATCCATCATCATCAAAATCTGGAAGTAACAAGATGTCCTTTAGTAGGTGAACGGAAAAATAAACTGTGGTACATCCAGAGGATGGAGCATTATTCAGTGCTTAAAGAAGTGAGCTATCAAGCCACGAAAAGACATGGAGGAATCTTAAATGCATTTTACTAAGTGGAAGAAGTCAATCTGAAAAGGCTATACACTTTATGATTCCAACCATATGATGCTATGGAAAAGACGACACTATGGAAACAGTAAAAAGATCAGTGGCTGCCAGAGGTTGGGGAAAGGACGGATGACTAGATGGAACACAGAGGATCTTTGGGGCAATGACATTACTCCATATGATACCATAATGAAGGATATCTGTCATAATGCATTGTCCAAACCCACAGAAAGTATAACACCAAGAGTGAACCCTAATATAAACTATGGACTTCGGGGGATATTTATATGTCAGTGTAGGTTCATCAAGTAGACGGTAGGGAAAGCTGTAGATGTGTAGGGGCAGGGGCATACGGGAATTTTCTGTACCTTGCACTCAGTTTTCCAGTGAAGGTAAAACTAAAAAAATAAAGGTATTGATTTAAAAAAAAAAAGAATTAATGTAGGAGAAAATCTAGCTCCCTGGTGTAGCACCCTAGCCATTCCATAATCTTGGCCCACTCCATCTGTCCCATATGCCTACTCATGGCTGCTGTTTCTTTGCAAACCACAAAGCAAACCTTTCCCTTAACAAGACTTGAATCTTCCCACTTTGATGGGAAAATTCTCTGTCCGGTCTGTTGCTTTTGCCTGGATGGCAATTTTTGTTGTTGTTTTGTTTGTTTGTTTGTTGCTTTTTTTCCCCTCTGCTTGTTGAAACTCTACTCATTTTCCAAGAAATGGTCCAGATGTCCCTTCTTTATGAGGCCTCTCCATGCTCTGATCACACCTGGTTTGATCTGTCTTTGACAGCATTGATCAGACACTTATTTCATGACTTCATTCACTTTCAAGTTCACAGGTTTTACAATTGGCAATTGTCCAAATAGGTGGTAAGAAAATTGTGTGGAGTAGAAAAAATATGGCTACATGCCTTACTATAATAAGGCTCTGCTGACTTTGTTAAACACGCAGCCCCGTCCCACATGTCTAGATCTTGCTACTGAAAAAGTGCTAGAAAATGGCACTGAAGGCATAGTTAGAACATGATCAGGTCAAAGTCTTTTTCTCCCTTAATTTTCTCTGGAGGAGTAGTGAGCTGGGCCGCAGAGCCTAGAGCTTCCCAGCCTGTGTCCCCATAGTGATGGGTTACACACAGGTGTAACCAAGCCCCTGGGCCTCTGGGTGTTAACCAAGCATGCCTCAAAGACACTTGATGTGTGTCCTGTTCTGAAAAATAGTTGGAGAGCACACCTTAGTCAAGTAGGGCGAAACCACAAACAAGTGGGCATACATACACTGCAATGCGAAATGCCTCCGTTTGGATTTGGTGTCTCATTTGTGGGCACAACAGGAAAAGCCAGGGACCTGGAGTCAGGAGCTGTATTCCAAACCCATCCCTTATGTATGTCTGACTTTGAGCAAATCATGTACACTTTCTAGACTTCTATTTCCGAAGGACTTTTTTTTCTTCATGGATTTTTTTTTTTTTTTTTTAAGCTGGCCTCTTTTGGGGTTAGGGAAAAGCCATGGACTAAGTAATGTCCACATTCTCTTTCAATGCTCATGTCCTCAGAGTCTATGAAAACCTATTTCTTATCACTGTTGAAAGTAAGTAAATTAATACCTGTTAGGCCACAACTATTTCATTCCTAAAGTAGACTGTTTTTCTGGTCTGGTCACTGGACCATGTGGTTTTCTGAGAAAGTAGAGCCTCTGGGTGAGGTAAAAGCTTTCGTGATAGGGGTGTTAAATCTATCCAGTTAAAGGCAAAAACCATGGCTCCTCCTGGAAAAGGAACATGAACATCCTTTGGGGCATCAAATACCATAGATTTCATTTTCAGGTGGCTTAATTCTCCACCTCCCAATTAAATATGACACAACCGTGAGCTAACTTTAGAAAAATAGAATCTGTAGGTTTTGTGTTACTCATTTATTACTTCAATAATGCTTGTGGTAACCATACCGCTGTTTGCCTCAACACAGTCCAGGTTGGACTTTTTGTGCATTAGGTGATTTCTGCTAATTACCTTGAACACTCCCTTTCACTCTGCATACTGAACACCTTCTCTCTGCCAGCAATCGGCCCTTCTGGGCTGGGTGGGTATAGATTCACACATGACTCAGCTCATTCAAAACAGAGAACTGGGTCAGAATAACCTCCTGAAATCTCTGTTTCTGAACCTGATCACTTGAAGGTGGTTCATAGTAAATAAAGGGTGGTGGATTCTGAATGCATTACAGAATTTGAAATCAAGCTCTCGAGCCAAGCCCTGATTCCATCTTGGATATGCATTTTTAGAAGATTCTGAATTCACGTTTTCTCCTCTGTGTTTGTGTAATTGTGGCTTATAAAAGTTTAGTTTTCCACATCAGGAATTTTGTCCTTGGTGTGGGAACTCACCAGATCTTGACAACAGAAGCCTCTTGGTGCATCAGAAGCCAGTCCTTGAGGCAAGAATCACTTGGTGAATGAACACACCTTTTAGGTGCAAGGCATCTCCTTCACCATTCACCATTCACTCGTTGGTTCATTCACTCGTTTCCACACATTGGCTTCTGTCTTCATCCACAGAGCTAAAAAAAAAACGGGTCTTGTTTGCATAAAGGTGTTGTAAAATGAGTCCGTCCCCACAAGGCCTCCCCCTTTGCCACAGGAAGGACTCCCAGACATGCCCTGCACTGTATAAACACACACTTTCATTGACACCTGGCGTATCTTCTCCATTTAGAGCCTGCGGATTCCCTTCCCTTATTGTGACCTACTAATGCTTCTTTCTTTACTTAAAAATGTGATTGGGTTTCTGGGATCTTCTCTCTATTAATGCTCTACCACGCCAGAGTGTGGTACGGTCTCGTTTAAACACAATCTTGTCTAAAGCCTTCACTGACCACCCCCCAATGTGGAAATAAGCTCTTCTTCCTATGAAATTTCTCCATAATCTTTCTTCTTGCATTTATCATCAGGGCTGGGACTATGTAAGATAAGGGATTGTGTGAGATGCGAAATTTAGGGGATGGGGCCAAAAACCCAGCCAAAATAAATAACATTGTAATTTGACATTAAACATTGTAATGTGACATTAAAAAAAATTAGTGAAAAAATCCATGATTTTCCCATGAACAAAACATCAAAATTTTCCATAAAGATGGGATCAATATTTTTTCTTTTATTTTACCTTTTCCTTTCAGATTTTTTCTTTTGCTTTGGGCTCTGATATGGCCCAGCACTGTTTTTTATTCTGTCTTTATTGGAAATTTTGTTATTTTGTTCACCATAGATTTTTGCATTCATTTTGAGTTTTTAAAATATATTGCATTAAAGTGCTATTTATCTTGATTCCTAAATTTTTGGCATCCCCTTAAATGTTGTGCTTGAGGCCAGTGCCTCACTTGCCTTACCCTGACCCTGGCTCTGATCACCATAGCAACTGGCACAGCCCTTTGCTCCTTGATAGGCACGCAATTAATATTTCATGAATGAGTTAATGAATACTAGCAGAGATATCTTAGCTGCTTTTTTCCCCTTTTTTCTAAAGGCAAAATGACATCTACTCACAATTTAGCATCTACCATGACATCTAGATAGGCAATGACACAGGGAAGTTGTAGTGGTCTCGAGTGGCCGCCTGTAGTAGTTGTCAGTGTGGCTGCTGCCGATTAAAATAGTTGATCCTGGACCTCTTTCACTGTCACAGAGCAACCCCCCCACCCCCGGTCTTGCTTCATTTTATATACAAATAATTCTCAAGAAGCAAAATCGTGACAGAAGTACAAAATTATCTTTCACCTTCCTGAGCCACGGACAATAAAAGTGAGCCACGGACAATAAGAGTAACTTCTTTGGAAATCCAGAGTAGTGGGAGCAGGGGTTCTGTGGCTGGGTTTCTGGAAGGAGTCTCCGTGCCTCCAGGGAGAGGAAGAAGGCAGAGGGCTAGAAGACCAAATGTGGTGGAGTCTGTTCCTCCAACTCTCCTACCCAGCTTGACAGAAAGTGGAATTTTGTTTCATTACAATAGCACAGACACACAGGAAAGGTTCCCATTTCTCAGGGGAGAAAGATACAGATCATGGAGGTGTTGAGTCGGAGTCTTACACAGGTCCCAAAGAGGATAGTTGATTCCTCAGTGTATTCATCAACATTTATCTTTAAAAGACAAAAACGATCATTCACAAATCCTCTCACAAAATCATCTCTAGAAAGTTGAGCCTGTGATAACAAAATTATTTCTATGCCCTGGTAGAGCGCCCGTGAAAATAATGTTTTTGATTTAGTTACAGGAATTCTGTTCACAAACAATGCTGTGAAAGTGTTTTCTCTGGGTTCTGTCCACATAATAGTCACTGTCCCTGGGAGGGTAGATTTTATTCTGTAATAGTTATGATGATTTACACTTTTGTCCAGTTATCAAATGATCGTTAGCCTCTATTACCCCAGTGCTCTAACGTTAAGTAGTCCAACTATAAAAACATGAACTATGTTAACTTTGAAAAAAAAAAAAACCAAGAATAACCTACCCCACCCCAAATCTGGGAAGAAAGAAATCTAGAAGAAAGAAAATGGTTCTTAGAGACTGCTTTTTTTGTTTCTCTGACAGTCTTCAAATCATTTATTTTTCCATTTCGGTTTTTGGCTGTTCCATGTGGAGTGACTGAAACTTCACTTCTGCTCTACGTCCGGAAATTTGGGGCTCCGAGACCCAGCGATGCGTTCATTTTAACAAAGCATCGTACTAGAAGAATGTTTAGACATTTCCTGGGGTCTCACGGGAGTCTCGCCAGCACATTAGGTTTCGATTTCACATTTCCTGAGGGCCTAGTGTGTGGTAGCCACCATGCTTGGCGCTTTCCCATGTTAATTTATTTGACACTTTGAAGAGTCCAGAGGGAGAACAGGTATGGTCAGGCTCATGCTAAAGAAATAAAAACTAAGGCTGTAAGATGTTGTAATGTGCCCAGGGCTGCAAGACTAGTAAGGGGCGAGGCTGAGGCTTGGCCCAGATCCCCTGCTTGTCATATTACATACAACTGCCTGGTTATTGTCACAGAAGGGAAATACTTCTTCTCCAAGAGATGCAGAGAATATGTTTATCCAACCCAATTTGTCATGTGGTTAGTTTCCATGGTGAAATGAAATAATCCTAAGAGTCTTCAGACATTATTTTAACCTATTTGAAGAGACAAGCACCATCTGTCCAGCTCTCTAGACCCCGCAGATACCTTCCCTGGAATTTCAGACTTTATTAGAGAAACTTCTTCCTTTTCAAAAGTCACTGTAACTTCCAAAGAGGCTTACAAGTAATAGTTTCTGAATCACCTTGGAAGAATTGGTAAGGTGATTGTGCACGAGAAAGAACAATTTGATCCTATGCAAAGGAAAATGTACCAAAGTTGATGTGCCCAAATTTTGGGGATATATGTGGGCATAGTTTGATGTGTGCTGGGGATAGGGCGAGAACGTGTATAACAGAAATTGAATGATGCTGAAAAATACATCCTAATCACTCAGGCCCATATTTTTGATAAGCAAGCAATCAAGTATTCATGGCTACAACTATAATGGATAAAACAATTCAAGTTGAAAACAGTACAGGAGAAGTAAGAATAGCACGGCACAGTGGTTAAACGTGGGCCCTTGAAGTTGCACGAGTTTATATTCCGGTCCTGCTGCTTACTGGCTGTGTGACAGTTGAAACGTCACAAAACAACAAACAAACGCTGTGTATTCAGTATTCCTACCTATACAATGGACACAATAATAGTAAATACGAATAAGGATGTTGTGGAGATTCAATGAGAGTGCATATAAAATGTCTGACACTTCATAAAAGTGTGCTATTGTTAAAAGGGGGATATATTGAGCTCTTTGTGGTAGAATAATCTATTTCTCAGGTTCAAGACATTGGGAAAGTGTTCCTCATGACAGGAATTGTCATCAGACTTAGAGATAGAGCAGGTGATTTTATTAGTGGAAGTTAATATGATCCCTGTAAATCGGGAGCACAAGACCTACAAAGCATGGGGAAGAGGACATCCAACCAATAAATAGTAATAATTGCAATATTATTGGCAGCTGAGCCCTCAGAGCATCTACATGCCTGTAACAATTAATAGGCAAATAACTCCAATCAGTGCCAGTGGATCTGCACTAGCAATACAAGAAGCGCCAGCCAAACTAGAAAAAATCCAGCAGATGCCCCTTGTAGGAAATTTAATTAAAGTGGAAAGGACTGTAATAACATTCCCATTGTGCTCCTGCCTCAAATTGGAGAGGCAGAGCTTTTTGTGCATTCTCCAGACCAGGAGGCTGGTGTGGAAACAGCTAAACACAGCAGGCCTGCTCAGATCCTGCCAAGGGGACTCGTGGCTGTGTCAATTGATCATCACTTCCCCAAAGTCACAGGGCCCTTGCAAATCAGCACAATTCCGGGTCCTGAAACGGTGAGAAACCACAGAGCTCTCGGTCCTTTAAATGAAATGAAAGATTACACCATCTGTAATGAAACACCTTTCTATCTCCTCATGGCCACTATTTAGTCATTGATAATACGGTAAACTCTTCAGAAATAATTCAAGGAGCTAAGAAATCAAGTCCCACCCTTTTAAGTTCTGGGGCATGAGCAATGGCTCCGACTCTTGAAAGATCTACTGATCTTTCTCCAAACTCTTGGAGCAATGGCTCCAACTCTTGAAAGATCTATTACACATCCTCAGCCAGTGATACTTTCCTGCAAATGTGTGAGACCATAAATCTTGGAAGGTAGTAGGCGGTTCCACAGGGAGGTCGTGTAATGGGTACCTGCCCTGGAATAGCAGCATCTGGTTTCAAATGTGGTCTCCACACAGCACTGGGCAAATTACTTCATTCTTGGTTTCCTCATTCACAAAACTGAGTAATAATAGCGTCTACCTCCTGCAGTTCTTGTGCCTGGCACACCATAGGCACTAAATAATTGTCATCTGTGATGCCCATTCTTTCAAGCAGTTAATAATGGCCTCACTGTCCAGCAAATAATTTTTTGAAAAAAAAATACATACCCATAAAATGCATATTTCTTATAACCAAAATATCTAAGAGGATATATCCCCAAAAGTGTGATTGCCGTATCATATGGTAGTTCTGCTTTTAATATTTTGAGAAATGTCCATACTGTTTTCCATAGTGGCTGTACTATTTTATAGTCCCAGCAACAGTCCCAATTTCTCCACATCCTTGCCAACACTTGCATTGCTTTTTCTTTTTTGTTTTTTGATAAACTGGTGTAAAGTGATATATATCATTGTGGTTTGGTTTTGCTTTTTGTATATTAATTATATCTCAATAAAGTTGTTAAAAAATATCTTACATTGTTCCTTACACATTATAGGTAGCTATTGACCCTTTGATTGCTATATGAAAAGATAACATGTCTTGCTTGTTCTCTGAGTGATATTCTCCTCCTTTGATAACTCTGCTACTTTGACCTTTCCCAGTAGACCTGTTGAAAGGATGACAGATATCTGCCTTTGTCAAGTACTTACAGGGTTCATTCTAAATTACATACACCCACTAGGTGCTAAGAATAGAGAGGGGGGTACACAGGGAGGGTGTAGACGAGGCCCCTCCTTCATGGAACTTAAATTCTGGTTAGACAGGTAGTAACAACAAAACCTGAGAAATGTTAGCATCAGAAACTCTGAGTGTGAGGGAGTCATGTGGCAGGAAATCCTGGAAGGAGGAAGAAAAGGCTTCCCTCATGAAGTAAAGGTAAAACTGAAAACTGAAGGATTCTAGGGTTTGTTACCCTTGAGAAAGTGCTCCAAGAGGGTGGAAGAAGAAGGCTCCATGACCTGGAAGGAAAAGAAGCCTGGAGCTGAGAGGAGCTATCCCCCCAGCTCCTCCACCCCTGCCTGTGGCCACAAGAGATGGCAAGGTGGACGGTGGCCAGATTTTGGTGTAGGCTTGTCAAAGGGTGAGGGTTGATCCTGAGAATGATGGGGAAATCACCGATGGGTTTCAAGTAGGAGAGTGAAATGATCCGATCTGAGATTAGAAACATCATTCTGGCTGTTCCATGAGGCAAGAGGGAATGTGGGGATCCTGGTAGGAGGCATAGATGCCTCATCTCTTGATGATTCTGGCCCAGACTTGGGTGGTTTGGAAGCAAAGTAATGGATAGATTTGAGAGAAATGTAAATATTTGGCTTCAAACCAAAGCTACCACCTCCTACCACCACCGAGATAGGGATGGGATATGTAGAAACCTTAAACTTTGCCTCCCCTTCTGCAAACAACACCCAGAACATATTTAGATTGGGAAAAAGAAGGGAAGTGATATCCAAAGTGGAGCTAGGGGGTTGTCCATGTCAATTATGTGAGCTAATCTGCTTGACCCATTGCTTCAGCTAATGAAGGGCTGCTTGCCCTCCTTCCACTCCAATTACGCTTATCATCATGCTTATCATCGCAGGGCCCTAAAGAAGCCAGGAATAACTCAACACCAGTCCCTCTAGCCAAACAATCAGCAAACAAAGATAACTTTAAAGAGTGTCAAGCCCAGCTTTATGACTCCCTCATAGGCACCAAGGGCATTGTCTCAACAGCCTAAGCCATCAGACAGGATAGCCCAGGACTGTTTGTGAATTGACCTGCTGGGACCAACCATGACTCATCTGTTTACAGCAGAGCAAAGGTAACTTGGTATGCAAAAGGTGACAGCTGCCTCCCGGGAGACCATCACACCTGGAAACAAGGGCACTGGGTTTTAACTGGAAATGTTTGCATTGGCACAGACCCAGGCTGGATAAAGTGTGCCCGAGGAGAGGTCACGCCATGGGGAGGTGAGTGAGCACATGCACATATTTTAAAGAGCGGGAGTCTTCACATCCGACTGGCTGTTTCAAGGCACTCTCATGGTTGCTCTGAGCAGCTCAGAGGCTAGCGATCATCACTTGTATGTGCTCTGCTATTTACATTTGGATATAAGCAGACCTCCCCAGAACCAGAATTCCTTTCTTGGTGGAAGTAAGATTCAGGGCAGCAATAATAAAAGAGTAGTAACAGTGATATTGGCATCATTTATTAATGACATATTATATTCTGGAGGCATTATGTCATTCGCGCTATATACATTACCTCTACTCTGTCATTACAGCCTGGTGCACATACGAGCTTTAAAATACTGATGCCTGCAACATGGACGGGACTGGAGGAGATAATGCTAAGCGAAATAAGTCAAGCAGAGAATGACAATTATCATATGGTTTCACTCATTTATGGAACATAAGAAGTAGGAAGATCGGTAGGAGAAGAAAGGGAAGAAGAGAGGGGGGTAAACAGAAGGGGGAATGAACCATGAGAGACTATGGACTCTGGGAAACAAACTGAGGGCTTCAGAGGGAGGGGGGTGGGGGAATGGGATAGGCTGGTGATGGGTATTAAGGAGGGCACGTATTGCATGGTGCACTGGGTGTTATACGCAAGTAATAATCATGGAACTTTATATCAAAAACTAGGGATGTACTGTATGGTGACTAACATAACATAATAAAAAATATTATTTAAAATAAGAGAAAGAAAAAATAAAAAATAAAATAAAATACTGATGCCTGGGTCCACCCTGCAAAGGCTCTGATTTCATTGATCTGGGTGGAGCCCAGACATTGGCACTTTAGGGCTCCCCAAGGAATTCTGATGTGCAGCCAGGGTTGAGAACCAGAGCTTAATCATCATGACAACCTGCAATGCAGGGCTTTGTAGCTTTATTTTATAGATGAGGGGGGAAAATAGAGCTCAGACAGAACAAGTAATTTGCCTAAGTGCAGCCTTGAGTCTGTCTGGCCACCAACCCTCCCTCTGCAATATTGCTCCACACACTATGTAGGGAATCCTTGGGTAAAGAGTAAGCAGGGAGAGCACACAGGGGAGAAAGAGCAGCCGAGGGCAGCAGCACCCCCCGGGTACCCAGGAACTCTGAGCAGGAGGCTCCACCCCACCTGAGCCAGCTATGTACCCCGCAGGGTGAGGATCCATAAAGGAGAGGAGCTGAATGGGCAAATAACCCACCTTCATGGTTGCAGCAGCCGCTGGCGTCCCACCAAGCCCCAAGGGATGGCACAGAGGAGACATTTGGCAGAAAGTTGAACAGGGCATGGCCAGGCTGGGCAAGCAGTCCCATGCACGCTCATTTACCCCTTGCCTTGTCATACCGCTTTAGGGAGATGAACTGCCTTCCCACCTTCTGCCTTCGCATTCTCTGCTGTGTCTGCTCCAGGCTGTGCCAGGTTCCCCAGCTACCTCTGACCTGTACTTTTGAAACCTATTAACTAAAGGAGGTCACACTGATGGATACACTACTGAATGGAAAGAAGTATCCTCTCATTCTTGTTTCCCAACCATGAGCACCCTTAGCCATAACTCCCTGAAACAAATAATCAAGCGAGAACGTGAAGCTGCACTTTTCCTCCTCCCTGGTGGGAAGACCAGGCCTGGGTCCTCTGCTCTCACCCTCCTAGAATGAAGCATGGACACAAAGCCAAGAGCTGAGCTCCTCTGTACCATCCCACTCCCTAGATGAAGGTGGATCTTCCAAAGTATTTCTGATATTGCTGGGAGTGGCTGGGAAACGATCACCCTCTGAGGGATAAAGGACGGAGGGAAGAAGTTTCTGGAAATCTGAGGTGGACAGTGTCTGACCCTCTCTGTACTTCAGGTTTGAACTCTGCTCTTATACTCCCCACAAAGGCTTGGACTGGCCAACTTCATTTGTTTATTTACTCAACAGTTATTAAGGGTTTGTAGCACTGGGGATTCTTAGAGGAGGAAGACCGGTCCGTGACCTTAAGCAGCTCACAGTTTTAGCAGGGGAGAAGTCACATAAACAGCAACATCATGGCAGGGGGACGCAGTGGTATGGTGGGGGACACCGGGAGAGGCCCTGGGCCCAGTCAGAAGAGGGGGTCAGGGTCCTGGAGGGATAACCCCTCTCTGGAGACTTATTGCAAGCCTAGTAGGAGTTAGCCAGGAAGGGAGACTTTGGTTTTCTATGTGAAGCAAGCCACTTCAGCAGGGGAGCAGAGATTCTGTCCCTGGCTTCACTGAAGGACATTCCTTGCTGGAAAGTCACATTGACTTAGCTGCTGGCCCTCTTCCCTCTCTAGGGTGCAGAGATTTGGACTTCCTTCTCCACATCCAGGTCAAAGGGCTGAGTCCTAAGTGTGAATGAATTCCTCACTCAGATTTTTTCTCAACAGAAGCAGGGAGTTCTGAAGGCCTGCCAGCCACACACAAGAGCTTCTCCCGAGAAGGCACGGGCCAGGGAGAGACAGCTGTGCAAGGGAAGGAGCGTCCTGTTTTGGGCCGGAAAACACAACTCAAATGAGGCTAACAACACACAAAGCACGGGCACTGTACAGAGTCACTTCCCCCTGTTAGGTTTCATCACAGTAACTGTCGTAACAGGGCAGCTGGAGATCCATGGATGGAGGTGTACCTGGATTTCAGTCCAGGCTCAGCCACATAGAGTCTTGGATGACCTTCAGCAGGCCACTGAGCTTCCCAGTTTTTATACATAAAAGAGGGCTTAAAATCCACCATGGAGAGGAGAATTGGGTGGGATGACAGCAGGAGAGCCCTTGGACTCGGCACAGAAGGGGTCTCAGCACTTGATGGCTGTGCTGTATGCCCTCCTGCTGGGACCCTCTTCCTTCCAGTCCACTTGCCAGAGAGCCCCCTTCCAAGTCTCTGAGTTCAGTAACCCAACCCTGACCCTCAGAAATGTTTGCCTTTTTCCGAAAGTGATGATTCCATTTTGGATCCTTTGCTGCCTCTTGATACACCCTAACATGTTCCTCCTCAGGCCCCTCCAAGGAGCTCCAATGAATTGGATGCTCACCGACAGGCCTGTGTTTGGTCCTGTAGGCTGAGGGCAGGGAGGGCGGAGTGGGCTGTGGTTCTGTGAGCAGGGGCGAACCCCGCAGGGCTCCCAGCTCCATTTCTGTCTCCTCCTGGCCTGACAGAGCCACAGCCAATGCTCTTACCAGGTCACTAAATTTCCCCATCACATGACCTTCGCTTGCCCGTTTTGGAACAATACGCCCACTAATGTTAACGAGCGCTTCTTTCTGCCTGTGCCGAGCCTGTCTACCTTTGAAGAGAAATCACAAAAGTGGTCATAGTTCTCCTCTTTGCTTTCTGAGGGGAACAGTTACAGTTCCGATGTTATGTCATTTATAATTAATTATATCATATTAGGGATCTCTCTTTGATGGTAGTGGCAGAGGAGGGTTTGCTAATTCATTCCCTTAAAATGTTTTAAAAATAAGTCCTTAGACCCAAGTCCATTTCATTGTCTTCTTCTATTTTTAGATAGATTTTTTTTTAGTGCTCATCAAGTGAAAAGCTTATTTAAACACCTGTACTCTGTCATATAATGGTGACGGGGAAAAAAATCCAAAAGAAGTGGATGCCACAGAAATGTTTTAGAAGACAGTGCTTGAACATAAATCCCTTCCTTTTCATTCCCACTGTTGCCCTTGAGGTGAGGCCTCATCGGCTCATACAGAACTGTTTTGAGAACTTCGTACCTGCTCCCCAGTCTCCAGGCTCTTTCCACTGTCCTCTGTACTGCCCAAGTGTCTAAGGCATCATGTGACATGCCAGCTACAAGTGTCCAGATAGCTTCTCTGTGATTGCAGGATAAATTCTATCCTTCTTACCCATTCAAGGTACTTTTCTATCAGGCTCCTCCTGACCTTCCAGGACCCCCACAGCTATCAAATGGATCTTACTCATTGTCCTCTGAAAGCCCTGGAATCTCTTCATTTTGTGCCTAGAGTTATAGATCCCTCTACAGTCCCCCCTGTCAGAAATCCTTCCCCTTCTCCTTCATGTGGGCAAATCCTACCCATGTCCTCAAACTCCTGAGCTGAAAGCATAGTCCCCACTGAGATATGCATGTGGTTATCATTTCATGCTCTGCTTCCTTGTGCCCATACAGGGGTACACCCTGTCCCCAAGTCCTCCTTTCCCTTCAGCTACTTCATAACCTGCTTTCTTCACAAACCCAGAAAGGACTTGATGTCACTGAGATATTACTCTCTGCTGCTCTCTATGTTTTATATAGTTTTATTGTCTTGTCTCTCACACTATGCACCTACCCTCCAGACACACCTGGGCAGGTAAGAAGGGCGGAGTACAGGGTTTGCTGCACATCTGCTGTGTGTTGAGCATGGACACATTAAGATACATTTAAATTCATCTACAAATTTGTCTGGAAGTGTTTTGATCCACACTTTCTTTTTTTTTTTTTTTTAAGATTTTATTTATTTGCCAGAGATAGAGACAGTCAGCAAGAGAGGGAACACAGGCAGGGGGAGTGGGAGAGGAAGAAGCAGGCTCCCAGCGGAGAAGCCTGATGTGGGGCTCGATCCCAGTACTCTGGGATCACGCCCTGAGCCGAAGGCAGACGCTTAACGACTGAGCCACCCAGGCGCCCCTGATCCACACTTTCAAGTGAGGGAACTGAATGAAGCTCAGAGGGAGTAAATGACTTTCTCAAGGACAGTTTGATACCAGATATGGTGCCAAGGAGGAACAAAAAATTGTGGGATGGAACCTGTTAAGCCAGGCTTTGTGAATGTGGTAAGATTTGAGCCAGAGCCTGGTCTCGTGGGCAGGATGGGAGAGCCCTGGGAGTGTGAACAGCACATGAAGGTTTCAGACTCAAAGTGACAGTGTGATCATTTATGACTTTCAGAAAGTATACTTGATTTCCTTCAGGAATGAAGTATTTGAGTTAATTGCCTGGTTTTGAGCATGCAAACACGGAAATGTGCTAGACGGGCCAAAGTTCAGGGGTAACCGAACTTTCCTGCAGCATGTTAGGAACAGAATAAATGCTGACAAAGAAGCAGAGATTTTTACATTTTAACTGCAGGTCAAAAGAGGACTCTTCACAGAAGATGGCTGAAATTGAGCAAACACACAATCCCAGATGGTTTCAGACAGTAGGATAAAAATGAATAAGCCAATATGGGTTCATCGAAGATAACAAATGCACCACTCTGTGTGAGTGTGTGTATATGGCGGGAGGTACGTAGGAAATCTGTATTTTCTGCTCAATTTTGCATGGACCTAAAACTCCTCTTAAATAAAGTCTACTTTAAAAAAATAAAATGAAATGAAACAACTTCAAAAAAATGTTTTAAATTAATGAGGCCAGGTCCCAAAGCTGTGCCCTGAGGCATGAGGGGAGGAGAGTATGTGCTCTTCTCTTGGCATACTGGACCACAGACACCTTGCCCAGCTGTGGTGAGTTTCATCATCTTTTATTTTTCTAGTTCACCTGCTAAGGAGATGCTGATGAGCATTAAAGGCCCCAAAAAGCAAGATGCAAAATACAAAGAAGGAGAAAAAGGAAAATAAAGAGGAGGAATTGAAGGATGCTTTAAAAGCCTGCATATTAAAAAGTAAAAAGCTGGCTGCACGCACAGGTTGCAAAATCTTAATGATTTCAGTGCCCAAGATGAGGAGTTTTACAGAACATCCAATACATGGTAACACCGGGGGTGGCACCGTTGTTTAATTTTCCTTTATCTCTTCTCTAAAATAGGGATAAGGATACCTGCCTCCAATGCTTATGGGGAGGATTAAATGACACAATGTATATAACATTCTTAGCCCATGGGCCCCTTGGTGGCACATTCGGTTGGGCTGCCGACTTTTGGTTTCGGCTCAGGTCGTGATCTCAGGTTGTGAGATTGAGCCCCACGTCGGGCTCCGTGCTCAGTGCAGTCTTTTTGAGTTTCTCTCTCCCCTTCCCTCTGCTCCTCCTCCTCCTCTCTCTCTCTCTAATAAATAAATAAATCTTTAAAAAAATTAAATAAAATAAAATTCTTAGCCCCAAATTCTGCACTCATTCATTAAAAATAATTATTGAGTTGCTAATTAGGAGCTAGCTACCAAGTTGAACAAAACAGATGTGATGCCTCCTAACTCACAACTGAGAAGGGAGAGCCAGATGTTAAACAAAGAAACACAAAGATAATTAGTTACAAAGTGTGAAGAGTACCACAGAGGAAAACTTCAGAGTTCTGTGAGAAAATGACAGGGCCTCTGAGTCCATGCTCAATAAATAGTAGTCATTTCAACACAGACATTTCTTTGCAACTATGATAGAGTAGTTCCTATCAGACTAGATCCTTTCACAAGGAATAATTGGGAAACCGTGGATAAAAAAAATAAAAAAAGAAATCTGTTTGAAGAAATACAAGAGCTGCCAAGGCAGCAAGGGCATTAGTAGCAAGATTCCAGAGCAAAGGTAAATGCAAAGGGGTCAGATGGACATACAGCTCTACTTTCTCCTGAAAGCATGGGCAAGATCGTAAGTTGCTACAGAGAGTTTTCAGCAATCTCATGGGACAAAATTGGAGTCCACACCCTGCTAAGGAGGAGGAGGGGCACTGAGAAGCACCCAGCTTTCAGTTGGGAGCTATCAAGGGCAACAGTCAAGGAGTAAAGGCAACGTAGGTACAGACCGGCTCTCACAAAAACCGAAAGCAGCTACAGCTGAGGTTGGATTAAGGTGATTTGCTTGGCTTAACCACCTAGGAGATATCCCCTGTTGAGAAACATAATGTCACCCAGAGCCTCAAATCATCCCTATAATTTTTCATACAATAATGTCCAATATTCAGAATTTTAAAAAATTCTAGTATACCAGGAGAAAATCCAACGATCAAAAAAACATTTGAAAATGGTAAAAACAGATCTGTAGATGATTCAGATGCTCTATGGACACTGGAGTTATCAGACACACATTTTAAATACTATGCTAATTATATTGAAGCAAATTGACAGCAAGACGGAGCATTTCAACAGGTTACTATAAATCTATAGGTGAATCCATAAAAAAGAATAAGAAGGAAAGTCTAGAGCTGAAAAATAAAATAAATAAATTTAAAATTTAATAAATGAATTAGGAGCACATTGAACATAGCTGAGGAGAGAAATGATGAACCAGAATATAGGTTGGTAGAAAATATCCAGACTGAACCACAAAGAAAAGAAGGGATACAAAACAGAGGAAAAGAAGGAAAGAGATATATGGGACATTGTAAATTATTATATATAAATGTATAATTGTAGTGCCAAAAAGAGGAGAAAGAGAATGGGCAGAAGCAATATTTGAAGAGATTTTTCCAAAACCAAGAAAGGCATTAAGCCATATGCACAAGAAACCTTGTGAATTCCATGATGGATAGATACAAGTAAACTACTACCATAATAAAGCTGTTGAAAACCAAAGACAAAGATAAAAATGTTAGAAGTGGTTAGAGGAAAAAAACATTACCTTCAAAAGAACAGGACTTACTGCTGAATTCTTAAGAAAAATTATGGAAGCCGAAGACATTGGTGTACTGTTTGTTCTAAGGTGCAAAATACCCCTTCCAAACAAATATTATAGAAATTCAATTATAGAAATTGAAGATAAAATTTACTAAATTTTAATGTATTTTTATTTTTATCATTTTATTATTAAATAAAACACAGACACAGAAACCACCCGAAACAAATGTAGAGTTTAATACATGAATTTAAGACTGACATCTTTGTAACCACTATAAATAGAAACTTACCAGCCCCTCAGAAACCTCTTCTGTGGGAGCGCCTGGGTGGCACAGCAGTTAAGCGTCTGCCTTCGGCTCAGGGAGTGATCCCGGTGCTCTGGGATCGAGCCCTACATCAGGCTCCTCCGCTATGAGCCTGCTTCTTCCTCTCCCACTCCCCCTGCTTGTGTTCTCTCGCTGGCTGTCTCTATCTCTGTCGGATAAATAAAAATAAAAAAATCTAAAAAACAAAAAAACAAAAAAAACCTCTTCTGTGTGCTATTCCAATCACAATGCACTGCTTTCCCTAAAAGCAACCCTTACCCTTTAATACTTCTATTGTAATCTTTTTCTTGTATTTATACTTTGATTATCCAAATATTCATCCCTAAACATTTTAGTGTAGTCTTGCCTACTTAAAATAATTGACATGTCATGTAACTCACTTTTATCTACTGGAGCTCCTTCCATTTTTTTCTCCTAGACTTTCAACAAGTTCCTTTCTACTCTGTTTTTTGCAAATACTTAGCTGGATTCAGAACCTTGAACACTATATTTTCTGGAAGAATTCATCACCAATACTTGCATTAAAGGAAATACACAAAAGAGGTCTTTGGGCTGAAAAAAAAGTGAAGCTAAATGACAGCAAAAATTATAGGAAAGAACAAATAGTAAGGAAAAAATATATGTGTAGGTAAATCTAAATAAATATTGACTATACAGGAACAATACTAATAATGTCAGGGGGTTTTAAATATATATAGAATTAAAATAAATGGCAATGATAGGATAAAATTTGGAATGAAGATGAGTAAAGTCAAAGTGTTTAAATATCTTTCATTGTACAGGAATTGATAAAAATATACTGTTATATATTATACTTTAATAAAGTCAAGATTCATGTTAAATCTCTAAAGTAGCCTCTGAAAGAATACCAAAAGGTTTTGTAACTGCCAAAATGTCCAAAAAATGGAGTAGTGAAACCTACTTGATTAACCCAAAAGTAGGTTGGGGGGGGGGGCAGGAAGGAACATAGAATAAGTGGGATAAATTGGGAAAAAAAATAGTAAGATGGTAAATTTAAACCCAAGTGTTTCAGTAATTATATTTGTTCAAATATAATTAACAATTGCAAACAATTTTAAAAATAAATTTATATTGTCAGACTGCATTAAAAATAATAAGACCCAATAGTATATTACTTACATGAGAAGCACCTTAAAGACAAGGATACAGAAAGAATAAGAGTAAAGAATAAGGGAAGACACACTCTACAAATCCTACCAAAAGGAAGCTGGCATGGGTGATACTAGTATCAAACAAAGTAAATTGTACAGCAAAAAGGGACCATTTAAAAGTTCTAAAATGATCAGTCCTCTAGGATGATAGAATAGTCGAATAGTCTTAAATTTGTAGTATTTAATAATGCAGGTTCAGAATATATAAAGAAAAACTGATAGAATTAAAGGAGTAATAAGCAAATTCGCCAACAGTGGAAGCTTTTAAGCATATTTCTCACTGAAACTGATAGAACAAAAAATACAATAGTGAGAAAAATCCAACATAGTCTCTGTGGCATTGAACTTGCTTCAGAGTAAGGGACACAAATAGTAATCGAATAAGCACAGGAATGAATGTAAAATTGCACATTTGCTGAGTGCTTTGCAGGAAAGGAAGACAATTCTATAACAATGAACAGGCCCTGAACTGAGGGAAATGAGAAGACTTTCCTAAAAAAGGGACACTTGATTTCTGATCTAAAAGATGTGTAAGGGTTAATGAGGTGAGTGGAAGTGTGAGGCAAAGAGCTGACACAGTGGGCATCACAGCGTCTGCAGAGATCCCCCAGTAGGAGGGAGCATGTGAGTTTGAGGAGCTGGAAGGAGGCCTGAGTGACTGAAGCACAGTGGATGAAGGAGAGTAGCTCAATGTCAAGCTGGCAAGGTGGGCAAAGCTGGAACACTGAGTACTTTGTAGGCCATGTTACGGATCTTGGACTTTATCCAGAGAGTAATTGGAAAGCAATCAAGGGTGTTAAAGCAGGTTTATATTGTCATTGGATTTAAGTTTGGAAAAAGGTTATTGTAGCTGTGGCATAAGAATGGACTGTAGAGGGTCAGAATCAACAGACGAGGCTAACCAACTCCGCATTCCTCAGATAAGCAAGGATGGTGGAGACAGTGGAGATGAAGAGGAGTCAGATTCCAGAGACATTTAAGAGCTAATAAGCAACCAGACTTGCTGAAGGATTCTACATGGTGACTGAGAACAAGGGAGACATCAAGAATGTCTTCTTGGGTTCTTGCTTGTGCAAGTGTGTCCGACAGGAATGCCATCCTCGAGTTAAGAATCAGGAAGAGGGTCAGGTTTTGGAGGGAAGACCATAAATTCAGTTTTGAACATCTTGAGGCTGAGGGCTTTTTCTGTTAGAGATTATTCTGTAGAATGTCTCCTCAAGGCTCTTAATTGATTTTTCTTTGTGGTGTTCAGTTTGTTTTATTTGCTTGTCTTACCCCCTGCAGTCTAACATTTCAAAAATGCAATTGCAAGTCCTAACTGTGAATATTTATCATGTCACTGCATCAAAATATTGACATTTGCCTAATTTGAACCTTCCCAGGAAGTAATGCAAACAAGAGAAAAGATGGAAACTTTGTTGAGATCCCCAGGAGTGCTTGCAGGATATTGGACCCTGACCTCAGTTAGAGTCCAAATGTGTCAGAGAACTTTCCTGGCTCTGGTTGTCAAAGACCATTTAATGTGGCAGAATCACTTTTCTTAAAGATGCTGCACAAGGATGAGCAAGCCAAGTTTAGGAGAATTGGCTCTCAATATAAAGGGCAATTTCAAAGAAACTTTAATGAGCTCCCCATTCGTTGAAAATTAAATCTGTCAAGGATATGAATCAGGTGTCATGGGAAAGAGAGCCCGATCAACTCTTTCAAGGCAATTTCCTGTTAGAATTCCAGGATGGGAGATACCATTTCCCTTGCTCCAAGGCAGTTGAGATCTTGTTGGCAAGTTATTTTGAAGTCCTTTCCCTGAGAAAGAACACAGTGAAGATGACAGCCTGTACAGTTAATTCACACCCAGAAAAATGAAATGTATATTCATGGCTTTCTCTCTCTCTCTCTCTCTCTCTCTCTTTCTCGGCATTGACCAGTAACTTTGTGAGTGCACATCAAGCCCTTTTTTCAACATATTTTCCCCCCTACTTCTTCCTCATATGTCCTTCAATTCTTTTGAGGCTTCACTTGAAAGAAGAAATTGAATTTCTATCTATTAAGGTCTAATAACAAGTTTGCTTATATATCTGATTGGAATGAGGTTCATAGATTATAGGAAGTTTAAATTATGTATTCTTTAAGTCAGCTTAAATTTTAAGGTTTTGTCCTAAATCATTATTATTGAGCCTGCCTACAGTTTCAACAGTTGTCAAACTGGAGGGAAGATCTGCTTCCTTGCATGGACTAGAATCTTGAGCTTTGTAACTGTATGAAGAAGTTAGGAGACAGGTGATTTACAGTTGTTTCACAACCTATGAACATAAGCCAATTGTCCAAGGAGGAAAGGTGGTAGATATTCAGGAACTTATTATTTTATGTGGTTTTCTGTATTTCTGATTTGTGTGTGGCTCATCGTCTTAGAAATTTATAAAATAAAAGGTTATATACATGTAGGCTGGAACCAGGTCGAAGAGTAGTCACTTTTACCAATGAGGCTCAACCAAAAAGCACCACAGAATTTCGAAGCATACAGGCACTTAAACCCTGGTAGTCCAGGGTTCTCTGGAGGGTCTGTGATTTGGGATCCTGGTTTTAATCCTCCCCACGTCCTATTACATATAAAGGGAACAAATCCAAAAAGGGTTAAAGTCACATGGCTTGTATCTCAGAATTCACCTTCTTATGAATTTTCTTCAGAGATAAGAAGCAAAAGCTTGAGCCAGTCTTTATTCCAACAGAGGCATATTACAAATGGAAAGTCTCAAATGATAGTGCTGGGAAGAACTCTCCTACATGAGGTCCTTTTCTGGGGGTTCTGGGCTTTGGATATACTTAAGCCATTTTATTTCCATTTTGGATTCCTTTAGACTCTGTAATTTGGAGGAAGCCATCCGGTTCTTGGATGATTGCTGAGTGGAATTGAGGGAAATGAGAGGAAGGAAGCTTCTTAGAGTGTGTCTGAACTTGTTCCTTGCTTTGGACCCTTCCTACACACTGACAACTGAGTATGGATTTCATGAGCTGATAAATAAGGGTGTTGGAGTTGAGTGTTTTGCTTATTTCAAGTTTTGTGTTTATTTCCTTTCCTCTAAGAGAACATTTGCTTACTCCACTTGCGGCCCCCAACCACATATTGGGAAATATGGGCCAAGTCTACCTTTTAATAATTTATCATGTTGTTGCCTATTCTTGAATTTGATGGATGAAATAAATGACCCAGAGTTTGTGATTTATGGAACCTCATTTCCACTCCAACCACAATTCATGAACCAATGACTTCTACTTTTGCCTGTCATATTAACAAATATGTCAAAGGCCTTAATTTCAATCTGGAACTAAGCTGACGATGTCAGTTGAAATATTCCAATTCATCCTGAACCATCATTTGATAGAAGAGTCTTAGTTTTCCCATCTGTAAAATGAATTCAATGCTGGTAACTCTGGTGTTAAAGTAAAATAACTTTAAGAAAATTGCCGAAGGTTGTGACATAAACCCAGTGTATTATTATTTTATAACAGAGAGTTTTACCTACCAAAGAGAAGCGCTATCAGCTTCTCTTGGCATTGCTGGTAATTTATTATTAATGATTTCTAAAAATTCCAGCATTGCAGGAAGCTTCAAGCATCATTACTGCATTACATTTTGCTTTTGTGTTAATGGACAGCCATTTTTCACTGTCACTTTCACGGATAGCAAGAGAGCACAGATGAAAAATTTTCACAAATGTAGGACAGTACAAGACATATTCCAGGCTCTGTTCCTTGTTATTGATTGAATGATCAAATTCAGCTTTCTCAGAAGTGAGAATTTTCTAGATGTGGACAGTAACCCATATACCTCCTTCTCCTTGGTGCCCTCGATACATCACACCCACTCAGAGGCAAGGGTCAGGAAATACTGAATTTAGTTAGCACTTTCATGCTTGAAGAATTAAGAAATCTACATCATCGATTTTTTGCTTTTTTCATAATTGAGAAGAAAAAAAGTCACAGTTTAATTCCAGGCAGTGGACAAGTTCCTATTCAATTCAATTTCTCTATGGATTAGAGTAAGGAAGTCCTTTTGATATCACCAAAGAGATTCTTCCTTCTAGAAGGAGGAGAGGGTTTTCTGCTTTAAAGACTGTTCTTGGAGGTAAGGACACCCTGCTTCCACAATCTGGAATAAACTAAGACAAGCCTCGTTAACACACCATACAAGCAAAACTATGCTAACCCCCCTGATATTACAAATGGAAGCAATTCTTTTCCTGCTAAATCACATTGTACATCTCCAGCTTGTAATTTGTCTTTCTTCAAATGTTTGTGCTCTTGGGATGGCTGTATCTGAAGGTGCTAACAATCAGCAAGAACAAGGACATCAGGGGTCTTGTTCTGTCTCCTCTTCTTTTCCATGCCCACTTTGGTTAGTTGGTGCTGTGTGAACAAACTTACAAATTTGAACAGCATATTTTCAAAGGGACGAAGAACACCAAACAATAGCTCTCTGCTAATGTAGTGCAATTAGCAGATGTAAAAAGTGAAGGAAGGAGATATTTAGCGTGTATACACTCATTATTTATAGCTTACAGCTAAACGATTTCATATTTTGTTTTGATATCTTCTGACTTCACCAAGTTTTCCTTTGTGCAGTCCAAGCATGTACAGTAAAGACTTTTTCATCCACTTACAGATGGCAGTGTATTTTTTCCAATTAGCAGGGTGCTTGGGTGTGTGGTAACAGAAGAAATAAGGACATCAGGGGTCTTGTTCTCTCTGATCTTCCATGCCTGCCCTTTGTTGTTTGGCTTTAGGTCATTTTGCCAAGAAACAGCTCTAGATGCGTCATATTCACACCCATTAGTCAATGCTAATCCAAAGGAACATGAGGCATGGACAGGGAAGGTCTCTTGCCTTCACTTACAAAACAAATCAGTGTTTATACTTGGAGTATGTTCTAGACAAATTAGATAAAGGAGAATGCCCTGTCCATTAAGCATCATGACAACCTGGCTATAAAAACTCACCATTTGTTCAGAGCCAGTAAATGGATATTGTGATATTTGTAACCTGTATTATGGTCTAGTGAAGTATTTCCTAAAAGGCATTACAGGGAAAAGAAATCCCTACAGATGCTTCAGAGAAGGGATTCTGGAATTCAGTAAGTTTGGGGAATATGTCACACAAGATTTCCCTTTTAGAGACTCACAATGCATAACAGAATTTTACAGCTCTGACAACTCCTCCTGTTAAGAACAAAACAGGGAAACAAAACAATTGTACTTTGTATAACCTAGCAGCTTTAAAACTCATTTGATCACAGACCACATTTTTAAACTCATTTTTTGGGATAATACTTATTCATATCTGAAAGTAGCAAGCGAAGTAGGTGAGCTATAACCTATAGTTTGGGAGAAGGTCAGTACTTTTAATCAAAAAATTAAGTTTCAAATTCAAGGTCTGCTACTGATTTGTAGTACATCACAAATCACCATTATATCCTGCTATACCCAACAATAATCTTCACTTCTAAATGGAAATAATAATATAAGTGAAAATTTATTAAGTTCTTATGATGTGTCAGGTACTGTACTAAGTGCTTGAGATGACTTCTCATTTAATCCTTTAAACTTGTATTTATTTTTAAATGAACCAAAGTAGTGAAAGAATATATTCTTATTTTTTTAAAGTAGAAAGAAAACGTACAAAACATTCCTTTTGTTTTTGCATGTAAACATCTGCATCTTTTTCTGTGCATTTAAGTAAAACTATTTCCTTGCAAAAACATATGTATTTCCTACTTTTTACATAATCAGAATCATGTTATGTGTACTGTTGTGCACTAGCTTATTTTAAAATTTAAAGTATGTATTAGAGATATTTCTACATCAGTATGTGCATATCTACAACATTCCATTTAGTGGTTTCATGACATTTATGGTGTATACATACTTCCAATTTTTTAAAAATATTTTATTTATTTATTTGAGACAGAGAGAGAACAAGCAGGGGGAGTGGCAGAGGGAGAGGGAGAAACAGGCTCCCCACGTAACAGGGAGCCCAATGCAGGGCTTGATTCCAGGATGCTGGTATCATGACTTGAGCCAAAGGCAGATGCTCAACCGACTGAGCCACCCAGGCACCCCCATATCTCCAATTTTTTAATGTTTGATAATGTGCTTATTTTCAAATTTTTCACCAATGTAAACAATTATTTCTGGTATTATGTGAGATAGGTAACCTTGAATGATGCCCTACTTGAAACAACCACAATGCTGCAGAAAATGCAGGATTTATTAACTCATATATAAAGAAGGACTACTCAAGGCTCAAAAGACAAAGTGAAAGCATGGACTCTGTGGAGCAAGAGAGCACCAAATTCATCTTTCTCTCCAAGTTTTTTTCTACTGAACCCTGGAAAATTTGAGCTACTGTTTGAGAAGATGTAGGAGTCAGGAAGTAAAATTTAATGTTTGTATAAGGAGGTAAAGTTAATAGAAAATACCCAACATAAAGCTGGCATCCAAAGCACTATACCTTCAGTGTGACAGTGTCCCCAGAAGGGACAATTCACCTGGCTAACTCTGGGTGATGATTAAGAGATGAGGGTAATCTCTCCTGAGAGTTTAAAGCCACAAGCCTGACTTCATGTGGGTTTGAAATCTAGTTTGTGGTATCTTTGTGTTTTAAAAAATATCAAGTGGAAAATATATAGTTGATCCTTAAACAACCCAGGTTGTGTGGATCCACTTACACACGGATTTTTTTCAATAAACACACATATAGTACTGTAAATGTATTTTCTCTTCCTTATAATTTTCTTAGTAATATTTTATTTTCTCTAGCTTACTTCATTGCAAGAATACAGCATACAGTACATATAACATATAAAATATGTGTTAATCAACTGTTCGTATTACCAGTAAGGTTTCCAGTCAGCAGTAGGCCATTAGTAGTCAAGTTTGGGGGGAGTCAAAAGTTCTACACAGATTTTCAACCGTGCCAGGAGGTCAGCTTCCCTAACCGCTGCATTATTCAGGGTCAACCTGGATGCAGGTTAATGGTGCCTCTAAGCATATTATGCAAGTAAAACAAATCCAAATCCTCTTAGAGGAATTTCAACCCAGGCTTTCAAGAATTCCCACTGATAACATTATAAGAAAAATGATCAGCCTACAGTCAAAGTTCACAAGACACACAGGAACCAAGACACTGTGAGTGAAAATCAGCAGAACCAATAAACAGGAGACTCAGACTTGCAAAGACATCATATATTGGAATTATCACACACTAAATATAAAAAAGAAACAACTGTATTTAATGTTCTGAGAAACAGAACAAAGTTTGAGGATATGAACAAGAATAAGAAATTTTAAAAGAAAACTATATTTGCAAAAGAATTACTAGAAAACTTAAAGAATTCTGGAAGTCATAAATATACAGATTGAAATTAATAAGGCAATATAAACAGCAGATGAGACAGACACAGATAAAGAAGTAGTCAATTAGAAGATATAACTAAAGAAGCTATACAGAATACAGCCCAATGAGATGAAGAGACCGAGAATATGAAAGAGAGGTTAAAGACAGAGAGGATACAGTAGGGATGTCTGACATACATTAATTAAAGTTTCAGAGGGCAATAATCAAGATAATGGGGAAAAAAGCAGTACTTGAAGAGACAATGGCTGAGAATTTTCTCTAATTGCTGAGAGACTTTAATACCCATTTTCAAGAAGAACAATGAGTCACAAGTATGGTAAATAAGAGAAATGATTTTTGTTGTTTTTTTTTAAAGATTTTATTTATGTATTTATTTATTTGAGAGAGAGAGAGAGAGAAAGCACACAGGGGGAGGAGGAGAGGGAGAGGGTCAAGCTGACTCCACACTGAACAGGGAGCCTGACGTGGAGCTCAATCCCAGGACCCCGAGATCATGACCTGAGCCGAAATCAAGAGTTAGACACTTAATCGATTGAGCCACCCAGGGGCCCCAACAAGAGAAATGTTTATATCTAAGCATATCATAGTGAAGCAAAACACCGAAGACAAAGAGATAAAAAAAAAAAGGAAAGCAAGCAAGCAGTCAGCAAGAAGGCACTAAAAAGTAAATGCAATTAGAGTGATGGCTAACTTCTCAAAAGCAACAATGGCAAAAATCATCTGTTCCAGCTGAGAATATAAATGTTAATTTAGAATCTTATACTAAGAAAACATCTTTCAAGATTGAGGTAAAGATATTTTCTATCCTTTTTTTTTTTTTTTAAAGATTTTATTTATTTATTTATTTATTTAACAGAGAGAGAGACACAGCCAGCGAGAGAGGGAACACAAGCAGACGGAGTGGGAAAGGAAGAAGCAGGCTCCCAGTGGAGAAGCGTGATGTGGGACTCGATCCCAGAGCACCGGGATTACGCCCTGAGCCGAAGGCATATGCTTAACGACTGAGCCGCCCAGGTGCCCCCAGATATTTTCTATCCTTTTGCTTAGCCATTCTTACTCTGTGCTATTTCCCTTGTCACAGAATGGTCTCTTCACTTCTGATCATTGCCCCTGTATTCTGGTAGGAAAAAGGGAAACAGCAAAAGGGAAAAAAAAAAAATTTTTTTTTAAAATAGGCCAGTTACTCTGCTCCTCTTTTCCTGGAAGTCCCATCCACACTTCCACTGACATCTCGGCCAAAACTCCAACACATAGCCTCACTTACCTGCAAGGAAGCCTGAGATGCATTGCCTCCCCCAAAGAAATTTAGTTTCTACTTGTTAAATGGAGAAGTAGGTTGGATATAAGATGAGCCACTAATTAGTGATTTCGATTACAATCAAGAATAAAACATGATTTCTGTCCTCAAAGAATTCATAGACTGGTGAGAAAGATGGACCTATAAAGCACCTACCTTCAGCTCAGGGCGTAATCCCGGCGTTCTGGGATCGAGCCCCACATCAGGCTCCTCCACTATGAGCCTGCTTCTTCCTCTCCCACTCCTCCTGCTTGTGTTCCCTCTCTCGCTGGCTGTCTCTGTCGAATAAATAAATTAAAAAAAAAATCTAAAAAAAAAAAAGCTTTAAAAAAAAAAAAGAAAAGAAAGATGGACCTATAAGAAAGGTAAATGTGGAATTCCAGACATTCATTTCTACAGTTCTTTTTATAAGTTCACTGGGGAGACTATTTACTACTATTATTTTGAGTCTTTGTTTATTTATCATCCCATCAGCAAACCAACCAGTTCATTTTAGTAAGCAGGCTCTCATGCTGGGAATTATATTAGGTCAGGGGTACACAGAATAATCAAATGTGGTTTCCACTCTGTAAAGGTTTATGACTTTGTGGGAGATGTCAGGTAGAAAAAAAATACATTCATGCAAGGAATTATTACAACACAAATAGGAGAAAAGGAATAAAAGAGGATATTTTAAGTTGAATTGTGTCCTCCAAAATTTATATGTTGAAGTCTTAACGCCAAGTATCTTAGAATGTGATCTTATTTGAAGTTAGAGTCTTTACAGAGGTAATCAAATTAAAATGAAGTCATTAGGATAGGCCCTAATCCAATATGACTGGTGACCTTGTAAGAAGGGAAAATTTGGACACAGATACGTGTAGAGGGAAGGCAGCGTGGTGAGACAGGGGGAAAAGAACCAAGGAGAGAGGTCTGGAACAGATCTATCCCTCACAGACCTCAGAAGGAGCCAATCCTGCCTACACCTTGATTCCGGACTTCTGCCTCCAGACTTGTAAGACAATCAGTTACAGTTGTTTAAGGCCCCAAGGCTGTGGTACTTTTTGTCATGGCAGGCCTAGCAGATGACTACAGAGGGAGTGGTATATTCTCCTGGAGGCGTAGAGAGTAAAAATGTTTCAGAAAGGCCTTCATGGCTTACCTGAAGGTTGAGTTGTAGGATGAATAGGCATTTGCCAGGCAGAGCTGGAGAAGGAGGAGCCATAGGAATTCCATTCCGAAGGGACATCGTGACTAGAGAATGAAAAATTGAAGTGTGACAAGACTGAGAAAACAGTAAAATAGGGACATAGGTTTGGAGTAAGATGCTTCAAGGAAGGAGGCTGGAGTAGCAGGATGCTCACATTAAGAAGGACCTTTGATTTCACACACACACACAAATATCTCTTTGAAAAATAAATATGAAGCAGAGAAGACTTTGTGGCTAGTTTTGTACTAGATTGAGTCTGTTTCTGATTTATTTGATGCCATTTCAATGAGCCTTCCTCATGAGTTTAAACTGATGGTCAGATAAAATGTGCACACTCCCATGCACGTCTCCATTGCACAATACCCAGTACACTTCCAGGCACACTGGTGTTGAACAAATATCTCCTGATGGAAATACAGGTACTTGGCACTATATACTCAGTGAGCAATGAAGCTACACAGCTTAACACACTTTCATGAAGTCAAGGTCTTATTATTAATACAAATGTGTTGTTTTGATTCCTTTAAGACAGCTTTAAGAATTGGGCCTTTCCTTAAAAACATGAAGTCACTTAATGTAGAAGATTATAATGTCTAAGGATAGGTTGATATAAAACTGCTACAATTATGTCTCTGCAAATAATTGTGATATCCTTGTACCTTTCTAATTTGAAATCTCTGCTCTTGTTATACTAAATTTAATAAAATCAAGTATATGCAGGAAACGTTAGAGGAGCAACAGATAATAAGCCTTGCATGTTCAAAACCAGAGAATAGGAAACTCTTGTGTTTAAAAATAGAAACTTTTTCTTTTTCTTCTTCTTCTTCTTCTTTTTTTTTTTTTAGGGAGAACAAGAGTGTGTGTGAGTGTGGCGGGGGTGGGGGGAAAGGCAGAGGGAGAGGCAGCGAGAGAGACTCTTAAGCAGGTTCCACGCTTAGCATGGAGCCCAACGCAGGGCTCGATCTCATGACCCTGAGATCATGACCTGAGCCAAAATCAAGAGTTGGATGCTTAACCAACTGAGTCACCCAGGTGCCCCTTAAAATAGAAACTTTTCCAATTAAACCAACTCCCTCCTGCTCAATAAAATCTATATAAGTCAAATTTGATGCCAGGACTTCCTAACTATAATAAATGACTGTAAATAGCATAATCTTTATTATAATATTTGTCACACTTTGAATCGATGTTATCAAAAAGGCTGTTTTATAATAGACAACAGCCATTCATTACTGACTTTTGTTATGCTTATGCTCTAAACCAAGAGCCCATCCTCCATAGAGAAATCAAATTTTAAAAGCAATTAAATAAAACAATATATCACAAATCCTGTGAAAGGTATTATACATCAGGAAAGTCTAAATAACACAGCAACTGGATTCCATTTGAGAAATCTGCTATCCATTCATTGCGAAGCTTGGGTAAACCCTTCACCACTAGGGTACTTCTGCTTTTTCATCTGTAATATAAAAGCAGGAGAAATAGATGCCCACTCATTCAAGTGAAGCACACTGGGATCGAAGCACTGATATTCCAGCAGTCCTTGTTTAAATGCGTCCAAAAAATACTACAGAAAAATAAGCATTTTTCCTTGAAAAGACTAAAGCAATTTATAGCTAATGTTGAAAGACAATGGTCAGACAGAAAGATAAACACCAACTTTGCTTATGCAGAGATTAATTTTTTTATTCAGTGTCATTTATGAAAAAGGAGAAAGGAGAAATGAAAAGGAGAAACAGCCAAATAAATAAAAGTTATTTAGAAGAATACCAATATTAATTGAATATGAAAATTGATATCACTGGAGTTGAGCACTCTTGCTGCTTTGGGGACTGAATTTGAAAGAATTATAGTTCATAAAAAGGACTTCATACCAATTCTCACATCAGAGTAGAATCAGTAACAGATTTACAAATAGACAATGACAGCTAAAGGGGATTTAGTTTTTCAAATGCAAATAGAGGTAGACATTTGATTTTTATTTATTTATTTTTTTTAAAAGATTTTTTATTTATTTATTTGACAGAGATAGAGACAGCCAGTGAGAGAGGGAACACAAGCAGGGGGAGTGGGAGAGGAAGAAACAAGCTCATAGCGGAGGAGCCTGATGTGGGGCTTGATCCCAGAACGCTGGGATCACGCCCTGAGCTGAAGGCAGATGCTTAACCGCTGTGCCACCCAGGTGCCCCTGATTTTTATTTATTAACTAAAGTTCTGTTTGCCATAAAATAGTTGCTGGCCATCCTGAATTTTATACACTTTTCTTGTAATCTCACATTTAAAAATGGGCTGGATGATTAGGATGACCAGTGGGGAGGAGGGACAATTCTAGGACCCAATGAATGGCAATAATTCTCTGGGTCTCCAGAGTCCCTTGTTACCAGCATGGGTTGTTGGCATTGCCCTTCCCTGATATCAGTCCATTTTTGCCACAAATTGAAAGGTGCTACACTTTTTGTTAAAACATGGGTTTGAAAGTCCACCAGCACTCCCAGTCTAAAAGATTTTTAAAAGATTAGAAAATTGTCTTCAGTTTCTATAATAGTGCAGATCAATTTTTTAAAAATAGGTTGTCTATACTGTTTTTGACATCAAGATCATGTAACTAGGGAGCATTTTCAAGCATCTTTTTTCAAATTTTATCTCTACTGCTTATTCTTCCCTCAAAAGCAGTTAATTTTTCATTCCTCATTAAAATAAATGTGTTCCTGTTTTTTAATACCAGTTACCTTGCTTACTATCAGCCACTTGTCATGGTAGAAATGGTAAGCAATTTTGAATCATTCATCTTTTTAACAGGAGGAAGTAAGTCATCTTCAAATTTAACAGCTCTTTTAAATACCTCGCTGTGAGAGAACCAGGGAGCCTCTGCATCGGACAGAAGAACATTACGGTCATGGGCACAGACACGTGTCAACTGCAAAATGTCAGAACACACTGAAAATGAACAAATGCTGAAGATGAAACTACAACAGAAAAACAAGACACCTGAGTTTTGTGAGTTGTTTGGTGTCTACTAACAATTCCTCTTAAAGTAAAAGAAAGAAAAAAAGGAAAAAGTATAAGAGGTAAAAAGAGAAACCTTCTCCCTCTTTGTGTTAAGATTTTAAAGATCTATTTTGGAGAGGAGGAGGAGAGCACTAGAGGGAGCAGGGCAAAGGAAGAGGGAGAGAGAATTTCAAGCACAGTCCTTACTGAGTGCAGATCCCAAAGCCCGACTTGGGGCTTGAACTCATGACCCTGAGTTCATGACCTGAGCCAAAATCAAGAGTCGATGTTTAACCAATGGAGCCACCCAGATGCCTCTGTGTTAAGATTTTATTTTGCAGTGTTTGAATCTAGTGCTCCCAGTGCAAAGTCAAATAATGTCCTGAAACTTCGTTCAAGTGGCTATTGGCTCTTAATTCGGATTTTAAATATGCAGAATCCATAGAAGTTTAATTTTTCATCTGTATAGCTAGTGTCATTAAATCGACACCAGCTATATCTCAGACAAAACTACAAACTTTACCATTTTCATTGGTAACAAAAGTAAAATGTATTAACTTTGATTTTATTACTTTGTAACATTTAATCATTCCACGTTCATCACCTATAGACTAGTAATTACACTTTTGGCATTCAAAAGTGAGAATGTGTTAATAAAAACTTAATGTAACCTAAAATAGCAGAATGTTTTATGCAATCTAAAATAACCACTAGTAGGAGATAGTTGCATAGCCAACATTAGCTGTTGACAAAATAGCATGCAGATATGAAAGGTTATATTTATAAAACATTTTATAACATGAAAAATTCCTATAAAATTAAGTTTTAAAAGCTCTGTTCTGAATTACATATAAAATATAAATGCAACGAAGCCAAACCTTGTGTGTAGAAAAATTACTAGAAAGAAATATTACTCAGTGTTATCTTTGACTCTGTGTGGGTGCTACAATTATGGGATTTTCTTTCTTTTTCATACTTTTTCCCCCTAAATTATTTTTATTGTAGTGTATATTCCAAGCTGCCATCATCTCCTGTCTGGACTATCACAAGAACCCTCTAGCCAACCTCCCCACTTTCATTATTAAATGTTTTTTTCATTATCTATATATTAGCCAGAGTGATCTCCTTAAATAAGTTGGACCCTTCTTAAAGTAAGTTGGTTTTCTATTTCAATTAGAATACAATCCATAATCTTTAACCTGTTGACAATAACCTACTTAATCAGACCTGGTAATGTAGGTCCTGTTTTATTGGGTACATATTGAAAGGATTTCCCATTTCTCCTGAAATTCATCATTCTCTTCCTGAAATAAAACTTACATCTTATTTATGCCCTTCAGTTCAGTAAATTTCACCTAACTCACTGACTATGAATTATATTTCACACTCACAGTTTAGCCAACTTGATAATTTCAGCAACTTTTACTAAGAGAACATATGTGTATTTCACATTCCACCCATTTAAATATAGGTGCAAATATATATAAATATAAGATATAAATAAAAAATGTTGCTAGTAATAGACACTGAAGTAAGAGAGTATGAATGAATGATTGACAAGATGAATTCATATTAAGCAGCTTTTTCCTTACTGATTATATAGGAAGGGTGTGCTTTAAGCAGCAAAAACTATGATTGTTTAAGAGAGATTAAATCATTTGCTCTAGGAAAGAAGAACTGCGTTAACATTTATTGAGTTCATACCTGTGGTCGATAATTAATATTTGTCATCTCACTTAAGATGGGAAGTGTTAGTAAATACTTGATGCAAGGAAAACAAAGACTGCCAAATAGCAGTCTGAAGTAGGCTGAATCTTTTTCTTAGTTCCAGTTCAGTGGTTCTCCCTGTGTAGAAATTAAAAGAGCTAGATCAGTGTTGTCTAATAGAAAAATAAGCCACGCAGGTAATTTTAAATTTTCTAGTAGCTATATTACAAAAGTAAAAATGAAACAGGTGAAATTAATGTTAATAATATATTTTATGTAATCTAATTTGCCTAAAATATCAATATTTTAATATCTAATCAATATCAAAATTATTAATGAGATATTTTACCTTTTTTGTACTAAGTACCCAAATTCTACTGTGCATTTCATACTTAGAACCATTCCAGCTTGAACCAGCCCATTTCAAGCCCTCAACAGCCATCTCCAGCTAGGGGCCACCACATTGGACAGCATAGGGCTCAATAAGGATCCAAAAGGAGAAAGTAACCAAACAACAGAGTCTAAGTTTAATTTTCTGGGTGGCTAATGAGGCAAACTGTAATGCTTCTTTGGGATTGGTTGCCTTCAGTTTTTGAGACACCAAATCTGGGAAGTCTGGATTCAAGTAGTCTGAAATGGGTTGTCCAAGATACCAGCCAGCCTAAGTTCAATCAGTAGATGTGCCTGGTTGCACACCATTGAAACTTGGCAAGATTTCTCTTTGCCATCCAAACAAGTCTGTAATCCTCCACAGATAAGAACAAGAGTCTTTTATTGCTTCATCAACCACACTGATCTTTAGTTAGGATGGCATTATGATCGATTATTTAAACAGGGATACTTTTGAGAGAGAAAAGAGGTGCTGTTAGTAATTACCTTGGGACAATAGGCATAATAGAAGACTGTCCCTGCTGACAGATCAGGACACATGGTCATACTCAGCATTTCTACCTCTCAAAACAACCTGAGTTACCTCCATTAGGTACATACATCTTCAGGACCTATGTAACTGTGAAGAGGAGCCAGTTCCCAAAGGAGTCCTACACACAAAGCCCTAAATTCCCCCTATAGAATTCTAGGTCTCATCCCAAGAAACGGCATCATAAAGGGTCTTTTACTCACATGTCTAATAGCATTGCTTTGATGCAATTTGCAAGTTTCCTGTTTTGCAATTTTCCACTCTGGCTCTTGCTTAAATTGGGGGTTTAATGAGAAATGGCTGTTGTCAGCTAAACAGAGCTTCTTCTTGGCAGGGTCTTCCAAGGAAACTAGAGGACCAGTAAACAAAGCTGTGCACGCGGGTGGCCAGGAGAGGGTGAGTTTTGAGTGTGTTTGTGTGTTTGGCTCTTTTCTTTCCCTTCCTTTTCTTTTTTCTTTCTTTTTCTTTTCTCTTTCCTTTTCTTTTCTCTTCTTTTCTTTCTTTTTCTCCTTATATAAAAAAACAAATGGAACAATCAGCAATGACAGCTGAGAGAAATGTTTCACGCAAAGTAACAGATGGCTCAAAGCCACCCTCACTTCTGAGTGAGGAGGAGAAGGCCTGTGGGCCTGGAAGATTGAAGGTTTGGAAACTAATTTTGTTTGACTCTTTAATCCATTTCAAACATGGGCCCCAAAATGAAAGATTAAAGGATTTTACTTTTGCTGCTGAGTATATTCAGCTCAGAAGGGTAAAAGACACAGAAGTAGGATGTCTGTGGATGAAACGGCAGGAGGTTGAACAAGAGAAACTTACCTTTATTAGCCCCATGGGAGTTAGATAAAATTATCAAATTAGAATTTTGTTATTGTTGTTGTTTATGTTAAGGCTGAAGTGTTTTACACTGGATTACCGTCTGAAGCTATGTTTTATGTAGAAATTACAGGTCAGATTACTCAGAGCAAAAAGTCATAAAGTAAGATTTAGAGGTTGGTTAGTACAAGCATCATAGCAAAAGTAATGAAAAGCACAAAAGACTCAAGCCCATTCATTCATTTGTCAAATATTTATTGAGTACCTGCTATGTAGCAGGCAGTGCTCCATTTTAGGTTTGGGGATCAGCCGTGAACAAGGTGGAGAAGTACTCTGACCTCTACATTACAGCAGCAAGAAATTGACAATAGGGAAGTAAAGAAATAGTAAGATAATTTTGGAAATGTATAAATATGTGAAAAAAATGTAAAAGTGTATTATTGGGAGAAAAATAAGTTGGATGAAATGGGGGTACTTTAAATAGAGTGGCCAGGGAAGACCTCTCTGAGGAGGTGGTATTTAACCTGAAACCTGAATGGTAAAAAGGAGACTTCCAGATGGCAGGAATAGTGTGATCAAAGGCAGCTTGGCCTACTATGTGCCAGGCATTATTCTACGTAGTAGGGATATAGTGTGAACAAATCAGGCACAATTCTTGCCCTTCTAGAGTTAATCTTTTTGTGCGGGTAGAAAATTTAGTAAGGGCTAAATAGAAGAGCTTAGCTGGGGGGGGGGGGTGCTAGGTAGAAAAATCAATCAGGGAAGGCAATAGGTTATGGCTCAGAGGAGGTTTCACTGGGAAGTTGACATTTGAGCAAAGACTTATGGCGGCAAGGGAATGAGCCTTGCAAATGTATGAGGGAAGGGAAATGTTCTAGACAGAGGGCACAGCCAGTGCAAGGCCTTAGGCAAGAATCTGTGCAGCTTATTTGAGTAACAGCAAGGAGGCCAATGTAGCTAGAGTTTACCCCTGAAAAGGACAAGAGCAATTTTTACTTAATAGTTAATATCAGATGGGTGCCTTGCAGGTGGAGAAAGTCTTTATAGCCCAGAACTACCATTCCTCCTGCACAGGGAAGCTCTTTCTCTGACAGAGGAAGGCCTATATCTAGCTCTGGGGAGATAATACCCACTTTAAGTAATATCCTTTCATTTTCTTATTTTCCTCACATTCTTCAAATTCTACAATTCTTTCCAGATATTATGAACTCTACAACTTACAATGTGTGTTCAGAGGTAGTTTGCTTCAATATTTTCTAACTTGATTCTTTTAGTTGTAAGGAAAAAATTAAAGATTCCCTGGCCAAGATACAAATCAAAATCACAATGAGATACCACCTTACACCTGTCAGAATTACTAAAATTAACAATACAAGAAACAACAGGTGTTGGCGAGGTGGCAGAGAAGGGGGAACCCTCTTGCACTGTTGGTAGGAATAAAAACTGGTCCAGCCACTCTGGAGAACAGTATGAAGGTTCCTCAAAAAGTTAAAAATAGAACTACCCACCCTATGATCCAGCAACTGCACTACTTAAGTATTTACCCAAAGGATTCAAAATACACATTTGAAGGGGTACATGCACCCCGATGTTTATAGCAGCATTATTAACAATAGCCAAATTATGGAGAGAGCCCAAATGTCTATCAATTGATGAATGGATAAAGAAGATGTGGTATATATATATATATATATATATATATATACAGAGAGAGAGAATGAAATATTACTCAGCCATCAAAAATGAAATCTGGCCATTTGCAACGACGTGGATGGAGCTAGAGTGTATTATGTTAAGTGAAAGAAGTCAGTCAGAGGAAGACAATTATCATACGATTTCACTCATATATGGAATTTAAGAAACAAAACAGATAAAAATATGGGGGGAAGAGAGAGAAACAAACCATCTTAGAAACAGAGAACAAACTGAGGGGTGATTGGGGGAGGTGGGTTAAGGGTGGGCTAGATGCATGATGGGCATTAAGGAGAGTACCTGATATGATGAGCACTGGGTGTTGTAAGTGAAGAATCACTGAATTCTACTCCTAAAACCAATATTGCACTGTATGTTAACCAAATAGAATTTAAAAATTTGAAAAGGGGAAAAAAAAAAGATTCCCTGGCCAATAATATAAAACTTCAGGATTTCATCAATTATTAATATGTTGTTTAATCTTCAGTTCTCAAGGGCAACTTATAGGTATCTTTCTGCTATAATCTTTAATTCTTTGTGGGCAGAGAACATACTTTGTATGATGTAGACTATTTTATAAATATTGAGATTTGTTTAATAGTGCTCAATGTGGTCATAGTGATTGTTCTGCATACACTTGGAAAGAGTGTATTCTGCCATTGGGTAGAAGTTCTACAAATGTCAATTACATCAGTTGGTTGATAGTGTTGTTCAATCGCCTATATTTTTAAAGATTTTCTATCTAGTTTTAGTCCACCAGTTAGTGAAGTAAATGTGTTAAAATCTCCAACTATAATAGTGGATATGTTCATTTCTCTTTGAGCTCTCTCAGCTATCTCCCTTGTGTATTTTGAAGCTCTATAATAGAGACAGACACATTTATAATTGTTATGCCCCCTTAATCAATTTGTTAATCATTATAAAATACACTATCTTATTCCAGATAATAGTTCTTGAAATAAACCTTATCTGACGTTAATATAATTGAGTTTGCTTTTTTGTCTAATCTAACAATTTCTACCTTCCAATTGGAGCATTTAAACAATTAAATTTAATGTAATCTTTTATACAGTTGAATTTAAATCTACCATTTAGATATTCAATTTCTATTTTTCAGTTGTTTCTTTGTTTTCTTTTACTCTTTTCCTGCTATCTTTTGGAATGAACACTCATAGTGATTCCATGTTTTATCCACTATTGTCTTCTTAACTATACCTTTTTATATTTTTTAGCAATTATTCTTGGGATTATAATATTCATTTCTAAATTATCACTGTCTACCTTTGAATAATGGAGTGCTACCTAATGTATAAAAATCTTACAACAGAGTACTTCCTCTTCCCATCTTCTACGTTATTGCTGTGGTCAATTTTTCTTCTACATATTGTAAACCCCACAATACACTGCTACTAATTTTGCTTTAAATAGTCTGACACTTCTCATTTTTTAATGGAGATCACAATTTTCAACTAATTCCATTTCTTTCACTTCGCTTTCTTATACCATAGATCCCCTGACACTGAATTCTCTCAACTTTTCCTTTTAAAAGATCTTTCCTTTCCCTTAATTTTTCAAAGACTTTTTACTGGATATAGAATTCTAGTTAGACAGGTTTTTAAATTTTTTTTTTCATTTGATGTTTCAATCCATTGTCTACATGCTTTTATAGTTACTAAAAAGAATTCTATTATAATTCTTATATCTGACCCTCCGTACATAATGTCTCTTTCCTCTTGCTGCTTTTAAGATTTTCCTTGATTATTGATGTTCTAAAATTTAACTACAATATGACTTTGTGTGGTCTTTTTTTATTTTTATTCTTTGTAATCACTGAGCTGCTTTTACCATCATATTATTTTTTAAATTAATCCACCATTTCTTAATTTTCCATCTCTTACCTTTTCTTGGAGTAATCAAGTATTTTTATTATTTTATTTCCCCCATTAGTTTGTTAGTTATCATTCTAGTAATTAGATATTATAATATGCACACTAAACTTATTCCTGTCTAAAATAAAATTAGGATTTTTTAGCACTTCCCAGATAATACAAAGAACTTAGAATACTTTAAACTCATTTACTCCCTACTGTCTTTTGTGTTGTTGTCATGTGTGTTAATTCTGCATGCATTTTAAACCCCAGAAGATATTTTCTTTATATTATTGCTTTATTTTATTGTTTTATACAAATCAATGTATTTACTCACATAGTCACCTTTCTATCATTCTTCCCATCTTTGTGCACTTCTGTGATTTCATTTAAAACTATTTTTCTTCTTCCTGAAGAATTATTTAAAATATATTTTATTGTGTAGTTTTGCTGGTACTTAATTCTCTAAGTTTTTGTTTGCATGAAAGCATCTTTATTTCCCCTTCATTTCTGAATAATATTCTCATTCAAAATAGTGTTCTAGGTTGCCAGTTTTTTATTTCAGCACTTTTTAGATGCTACCAAATTGTCTTCTGACTTCTGGCATTTTCTGTTGAGAAGTAATCAAATTTGTAATTGTTACTTTAAAAGTAATGTCTTTTTTTTCCCAGCCACTTTTTAGTTTTTGCTTTTATTTACAGCAGTTTAACTTCATTGTGCCTCAGATGGCTTTCTTTGTATTTAATAATTTTAGGGTTCTTAGAGTTTTTGAATGTGGGTTGATAGGTTTCATCAGGTTTTGGAAATTCTCCTTATCTCTTCAAATATTGCTCCTGTCCTATTTTTCTCTTCTCTATTTTTGAATAGAGTGTTAGCCTATCACAAGTGTTAGCCTTTTTTTTTTCACTATATTTTGGCATATATATATACCCCTATACACTCTCTCTAGTTTTGGTCTTCTTTTCTCTCTGTGGTTCAAGCTGAATTTTCCCTCACTTACCTATTTTCCAGTTCACTAATTGCTTCTTCTGCTCTAATTTTCTATTAAACCCATCTATTGAGTTATTAATCTAAGATACTTTTATCTTTTGACTGTATAATTTCTATTGGATTCTTTATTTAAAGATTCCAGTTTCCTATTCTCCAGCTTGTATCAGTTTTCTCAGAATTATTGATTACAGTTAATCTGAGGTTTCCTTCAAATACCTCCAATATCTGGGTTGCCTGTGGATCCATTTCTATTACTTTCTTTTTAAGTTGTGATTTCCAGTTATTTGGTCTCTAGGCATGCCCAGTGATTTGTAATTGAGCAAAGGGTATTATCTATGAAAAATTGTAGAGGATCTTGTGACATTATTTTCTTCCATAAAATGTTAACTTTTCTTCTGGCAGGCAGAGGAGCATGTAACCTTGATTCAATGGGCTATTGGGAGAAATCAGGTTGATTTTCAGTATTTTGTGAAGGCTTGTCTATTTCTAATTTGCCTTTACTTTCCACGTGTAGTTCTTCATGGGTCTCAACTAAAAGAGTAGAATGTTTACCATTGCAATGGTAAATCCTTGGTTAGGACATGAACTCCCATTTGTGCCTCCCCAGCACTGTGATAACAACAAAAGTTTGCTAGGCTGTTAAACTCTTTTGTGTGTCATTAAGTTTGTCTTCTAATCTTTTCACCCTGCATAGCTTTTCAATGGCAAAATGTCTCCAGGGGAAAAGCAACAGAGAATGTCAAATTGTCTCATTGTGTTTTCTTCCTTTTCAGAATATTTATCCCCTACTCCTTCTCCCCTTGATTGTTCCCTAGTGCCTTCACATGGCTACATTTTAGTATTTGTCCAACTTTCAGTGAGATTATCAGAGGCAGAGTTGATTTGATATAAGCTATTGGTTCTCAAATATGTAAATTAATATATTTTAAATTTTTTTCACAATGAAATTTTAGATATCAAAGAATCATTATATTTCTGCCAAATAAAATAACAATGTGAAGTTAGGACACCTATTACTTGACAACCACACTTCTAAAGGATGACTACATTGTAATCATGCTGGAGACAGAATGAGAGGAGGAAAGAAAAAAACCATGAGATCATATTACCAGCAAGATGTTAGTTGAAACCAAAGGGGAAGATACTGGAAAACAAGTTCTGCAATGTCAGTGTGGGTGTATATAGGAGGAAGAGAGCCATTAATAGCCTATTTGTTTTTAGAATGTATCTTTTTCATTCTAAAAATATTATCATTTATCAGGTAGCAGTACAGTCTTTCAGTGTATCTTGATCAAAGATGTTGACTGAAAGGCAGGTGCTATTAATTATTCTGTGTCTGCTGAAATTTTGAAAATAAGGTGGCAGAACTAAGTGTCCCCCTTTCCTCAGCTATTAAAAAAATCACAGCTGTATCAGTTATATGAGAGACAGCTTCACACAGTAGCACTGGTGGAAAAGTGCTATTCTGTGCTCGATCTATAGTAAGAGCAGTTATGGAAACGAGTGAATGAGGGGAAAAAATGAACAAACACAACCTCTAGACCATTTGTTTGGGTTTTTCTACATCCAGCAAACTACCAACCTGCCCTCACACAACAAAAGTGCTCAACCACTGGAGAGTGATGTTACAGTTCACCAAACAGGTGATATGAGGAGGAATGAGGAGGGATCTTGGAACCATAGTAACCAAAGTTCAAATTCCTGGGTTCTGTCACTTCTTAACTATGGGGTCTTAGTCATGTTGCCCGAGTCTCTGATTTTCATGAGGATCATGATACCTACTTGCAATGTTGTTGCACAGGTAGGAAATATCCTAGCAAGAAGCACCTGGCTGGCTCAGTCGATTAGGTGTCTGCCTTCCACTCAGTTCATGAGCCCAAGGTCCTGGAATCAAGCCTCACTTCGGCTCCCTGCTCAACGGAGAGACCACTTCATCCTCTCCCTCTGCCCCTCCCCCCATGCTCTCTCATGTGCCATCTCTCTCTCTCTCAAATAAATAAATAAAATCTTTTTTAAAAATGAAATATCCTAGCAAAATAACAGACATAAATAGGGTCTCAATAAGTAACTGGTATTCTTGTAATCTCTTTCTCAAAATCATCAGGATAATAATGTCTATTTAGTTACGTACTGTCATGTAACCTTTACATGGAAGACAATTTGCCTTAGAAGTTCCTTCAGAACAAACGTTCAATTTTTATGTCAAAAGAGTCATGTAAAATTTGCAAAGGGTTAGATGATGATTTCATTAAGAGTTCATAATAATCATCTCAGGAGCTGTTGTAATTTTTTATGGAGAAAAGAAACAAACACTATAAGGTTGAGAAAAAAGGGAATATAATGAATGCTATTGTAATTATGATTTGTATTCAATTTATCATTTGAATACAGTGAGACTTCAATAGAGCCTTCCTTGTTCTCAGCAATTGTAAATACAAAATTAATTTGTGGTACAATGACCTTGACATTGCTCAGTGTACTCTTTCTGGTACCACAACTCTGACGATTATTCATAAACAAGAACATCTACTTTATTGACCTTACCACCACTGTTCATCACCTTGTTCATGTCCTCAACTTACTGCCTCACTGGGTTTAGGATCCCTGGTCCATAATTATAATCACTCAATCCCCCACTCAATCTCCTTGCTCCTTTCCCCTCCATTATGAAGGCACAGCAAAATATTAACTTTCTTACTCTAACCCATTCCTCTTTATAGAAAAACTTGAGTGTTGTACGCTTGTTCTTCCCACTCCCTCTGCACTCATTCCCTCTTAAGCCCACCCCAGCCAATCAGACTTGTACACACCCTTCCTCTCAAATTATTCTTATCAAAGGCGTCAAATCCAGTAGTCAACACCACATCTCCATCTTACTCAGCAGCATTTGATGCTGGCAGTAATTCCCTACTTTTTAGAAAACTTTCTTTAATTGGCTACAGGGATGCAATAATTGTCTACTCTGTCTCAGACACAGGTTGTTACTCCTTAGACTCCTCTGAGACTGCTCCTCCTCCTCCTTTCCTTTCCTTGATTTCTGGATGTTGCAATCCACTGGGGAAAGTCCTCTGACTCCTCTTCAACCATATTCACTCTCTTGATCATCTCGTCCAGACTGTGGCTTTAAACAGTATCTGCATATTTCATCAAGTCGGAGATTCTGCGATAGGCTGAATGGTGGCTCTCAAAGTTTTCCAGGCCCAAATCCTTGGCATCTGTACATGTTACCTTATATGGTAGAAAGGGCTTTGCAAATGTGATTCCGGGTAGGATCTTCATATGCGAAGAAGGACCAGGGTGTTCAGGTGGGCCATAAAGTAAGCACAAGTGTCCTTGTAAGAGGGAGGCAGAGGGAGATTTGAATACAGAGACAGAGGTGATGTGATGACAGAGAGAGATGCTATGCTGTTGGCTTTGAAGATGGAGGCGAGGGCCACAAGCCGAGGAATGCAAGGACCGCAGCTCTCAGAGCTGGAAAAGGCAGGGAAATGAATTCTCCCCTAGAGCCTCTGAAGGAATGCGGCTTTTGTTTTAACCCAGTGAGACCGTTCAGACTTCTGGCCTCCAGAACTGTAAAGAGTAGAAATTTGTGCTGTTTTAAGCCCTCAAGTTGGTGACAATCTACTTCAGCTGCCTTAGGGAATGGATACGGTTATACTCCTTTCTTTACATTTTAACATCTTAGAGATTGGGATTCATGTAACAATCATGGCAGTAGAATTGCTGTCAGCCAGACAGAAGTTGTGACCTCGTTCGAACAGTTCCGTAAAGTACATTCACATTGTTGTGCAACCCATCTCCAGAACTCCCTTCATCTTGCAAAACTGAAACTGCCTATTTATTAAACAACACCCCACTGCCCTCTCCTCCCAGCCCCTGGTTATCACTCCTCCACCTTCTGTCTCTATGAACTTGACCTCATGTAAGGGGAATCACACTGTTTTTGTCTTCTCATGACTGGTTTGTTTCACTTAGTATGATGTCATCAAATTTCATCCATGTTGTAGCATGTGCCTAAACTCCCTTTGTCTTTAAGACTGAATAATATTCCATTGCAGATATACCACATTTTACTTATAATGTATATACCACATTTTGTTTATCCATTGATCTGTCAAAGGACATTTGGTTTGCTCCCCCCATGGTTTTTCATCACATCTGGAATAAAATCAGAAGTCCTTACGATGGCTTACAAGGCTCTTTATGATCAGGCCCTTAGCCATCACCTTGTCCTCTTTGCCTATTAAGCTTCTCCCCACTATACTCCAGCCACCCCAGCCTCCATCACACCAATGCTGTTTCCTCTTTTTCCAGGACTCCTCTGTGTGTAGCCCACATGGCTCCTCCCTCTCTTCCCCAGGGGTCCCCTCAAATGTCCTTTCTGAGACGACACTACCCTGACCACCTCATCTAAAACAGTGCTGCTTCTGCCTGGCTGCCATTGTGCTGTGCTAACTCATGTTCCTCCATAGCTCTTACTGCCTGACATGATTTGTGTTTTTATGCATTTATTTATTGTCTGTTTACCAACCAGAATAAAATACCAAGAAGGCAGGGATTTTGTGTCATTAAATGTTGACTCCTGAGTGCCTAAAATAAGAAATAGTACATATTAGAAATTCAATAAATGTCCTCAATATTGAACGAAGTAAAAGAGATCAGATTCAGTGATTCACTTTCAGAATATTTTAAGTTTTTCAATTAAAAGACTTAATTTCTTGGGGCTCCTGGGGGGCTCAATCGGTTAAGCATCTGACTCTTGATTTTGGCTCAGGTCATGATCTCAGGGTCGTGAGATCAAGCCTCACATCAAGCTCAGCACTGGGCATGAAGCCTGCTTAAAATTCTCTCTCTCCCTCTTTCTTTGTCCTGCCCCTCCCCCTTCTCAAAAAAAAAAAGTAAGACTTTATTTCTCAGAAAAAATGCACAGAAAGTACAGAGGGTTCCCATATACACCCTCTCCTCCCTCTAGTTTCCCCTGCCATTAGCATTTTGTATTAGTGTGGCACATTTGTTGCAGTTGATAAACCAATATTAACACATTAGTATTAACTAAAACTCATGGCTTACATTAGGGTTCAGTCTTTGTATTGTACGTTCTATGGATTTTGACAAATGCATAATGTCATGTATCTACCATTAAGGTATCATACAGAATAGTTTCACTTCCCTAAAATTTTCCTGTGCTCCACCTATTCACCTCTCTTTCCTTCTCCCCAGCCTCTGACAATCCCGGGAGTGTTTCAATTTTATGTGACTAGGTGACTAGATGCTTCCCAGGACAGACATGAGAAAGCCCATGTGTGAGTTTTCTGCTGCTTCTAACACACTGTCTTCAGGCTGAATGTTCTTGCCTTTCAAAGCTATTAAGGAACCACAACACATTTCTTGGGTTAAAAAAAGAAAGGAAGGGGGAAAAAAACACTTCACCTAATAATGTTCTATCTTGTTCTCCTTTCAGAAAGATTGCTTGGTTCCTAATTATCACCCAGCTGTGGTCCCAGAGGCTGACGTCTGAAAGCTGTGATGAATAGGGGGACTCACTGGGAAATCGTTTCTCACATAGATTCATTTCCTCCTTCTAGGATTCTCCCCACTCCCACTTTTTTTTCCTCATCTTCATTTTCTAACAATTTGGAGTTATTGAGATTTCTAAACCTGTTTTTATGCAATGCCACTTTAATTAAGAAACAGCCACAAGCAAATTGATTTTTCCAGTCAGTTATGGGGGGGGAGGCTGTGCTTGAACATTTCCAAATCATAGAGGCTCTATTATGGGTATTGAGGGTGGGAGGTAGGGAATATGGAGAGCCACCAAAGGCCCGGGTGTCTTTCTGTGGGGATGGGGACAGAGGAACTGCTAAGTGAATGACTTGTCTTCCCTGATAAGGAGAGGGTCTCTATCCTATTTACTACCTGTGAAGGTGACTGAAATGTGACAAGAGGGAGTAAAGCTTTGAGATCTTTAGTTTGGCTCCTGGGGGTTCCTCTTTCCTTTACTCATATGACCACTAGCATTGGACCATTTCATTGGCCTTCAGTGCTGGGCTCTCTCCTTGGAGAAACTTGCCAGTTATAAAATCACAGCCATTGCTAAATGCAGAGAAGTCTACTGAGTGCTAAGGAAGAAGAGAATGTATTTGAGAGAGGAAATTATTTATGTTCATTGTATAAATCAAGTTCTTAAGAATGGTTTGTTTCCCCAAATTGCTTGCCATTTCCCCAGCACATAATTCTTTCTTTCATACATGTTTTCCATGTGCTCATCCCGATGTCAGTGTTCCCATTTCTTTCTTTCTCCTTCTTCTCCCTCCGTGACGTCTTCTCTGTAGCCCAAGGGAGTGAGTCATTCTTTGTTCAATCTCCCCATCGTTCCTTACATCATTTTACTGTAACACTTTTTTCTCCTCTAAGTGAGAAGTTCTTTCTTAAAGGCAAGAAGTTCATCTAGAGCTCCACAGTCCATAGTTAGGAGCTCCAGAAATTGCTGACTGCAAGAACGAGCTTGGATCTTTTAACTAGAGTGTACGTAGCAGGAGTCCTGGCTTGGGTACAAGCTGTGGGGACCCTATGGACACTCCAGCATGTCCAGAGGATAGGTGGAACCAGGCCACTACAAGCTGTTTTCATGAGGATGGAGACTCTCTGGGGAAAGAATCAGTACTACAAGACTCTTTCTTGGAAAGACCTAATCTCTCCTGCCTCCAGGCCTCTCTACACATGCTCTGCATATGTTCTGCCTGAAAGTCTTCCTCCACCTCTGTACCAAGCTAACTTCATTTATGTTGCAGAGCTGAGTTTAAATCTCATTTCCTTAGGAAGCCTCTGCTAGCCACCCAGACTGACAGCTTCCCTCATTCTTCCCTCTCAAAGCCTAGGGATTCCTGCATCAGTACCTACATCATGCTTAGTTATTGTCTAGTGTCTGTCCTGCTTGCTTGTAAATTTCTTAAGGTCAAGACCATCTCTGTTTTGTTTACTGCTTTACTCCAGAATCTGGCCCAGTTCCTGTGTACAACAGTGACTCAAAAATACCTGTTAAATAAACAAATGAGTATATGCAAATACTGCACTTCGGTGACTCATAAGCACATCAAACTGAATATGTTGCAGACTTCTGATTCCCCCTCTGACATCTGTTCTTCATCTCCTCATTTTAATAAATGCACCCATATTTATCCAGTTCCTTAGCCCAGAAACTTGGTAGTTGGTCCTGACTCTTCTTCTCCTTTACCACACCTCCATATTGAATCTATCAGCAAATCCTTCCAGAATATCTGTTCCATTTACTTAGAGCCATCTCCAGTGTCACTGTCCTCCTTCAAGCCATCATCAGCTCTCACCTGGATGACTGTAAATCTCTGCCTTGGTCACATTAGCCTTGCTGTAGACATCTGCAACAACCAGCCTCTCTGTGGGCAGTGGAGGCCAACCTCTCACCTAAGGCACAGGAATGACAGATGCAGCACAATGGAAGCCTGGACATACTGGAGTCCCATCAGGGCCAAGAAGTTTAGTTGTTTGAAACTTCGGATAGTGCCATATGGGAAGAATTTGGGCCTTGCTAGGACCCGAATGGGAAGAATTTCCAGGGGTTAAGGATTCTACAAAGTGAGTGAGAGTAGAGCTAGAAAAATGCCATCTTGTGAGCATTGTGGCCAGCCACATGTAGGTTTTGATTCATTTAAGCCTGTTCTCTTGATCAGTAACTTATTTGGGGTTTGATTTTTATCCTCAACACTTAACATAGGCAGCATTAATAATTACCGACATCCATAGCAGTGGAAGATGAGGTCTCAGGGAGTTGAATAAAACCTCAGTCCCACTGGTGGGAGTGGTTGCAACTTTATGAAGTCACTTCGGAAGTACATTAAAAAGCAGACACAAAAGGTCTTTGAGCCATGTTCCAGCTGCTGTAGAAACCCTTCAGGTATTTATGTCAATGAGTACATTAACAGTCTTAATAGGTCACAGGTGGCTGCATTTTATTTTTTAAAGCATTCCTACAAGGCGATCCAATTTAAGTATACATTTGGGCCAAATTCTCATCCTTTATGGCTCTATGGGGACATGAATTCATTAGTGAAAAGGCATTGAGTCCTTTAAAAGGAAGAATTGTCTACCAGATAGTTGGCCTAAAATATTAGGAACTCTATATCCTCTTTCCACTCCATTGTCGCATTATTTCCTTCAGTGGGGGCTAGTTTTCCTCAGGGCTGATGTTTCTTGTTGTCTTCCCCAATACGTGTTTTACAACATGAAAGTGAGATCACAGCAAACCAACATGGATTAGTCTTGCTCAATATCCGGCCTCATCAGGCTTCCTCTCTCTCTGTGAATGAGACTACATAAGCTCAGTTTCAGGCTCACCCATTCCCTAGGCTTAAACAGCAGCTAGATGTTCCAGAACACACCCTGAATCTCTGCACAAAGTCATTTGTGCTGCCCGTCCAGCTCTGACCTTGTGTAGAGGCCTTTCTGTCTAGAACTAGTCTGCACCTCTTGGGCCAGTTCTAAGTAATGGGCTTCCCCTTCACCCCTGTACCTGAGTTTCTGCACTGGAAACCCGATGCTAGCATTGTCTCTTATTTTCTCATTTACTTTTTTTCTTAAAAAATTCATTTATTGTGGTAAAATATACATAACATGATATTTCACACTTTAGCCATTTTGAAGTGCACAGTCCATTCACATTGTAAATTCATTTATGTTGCTGTACAAACGTCACTGCTATCCTTCTCCAGAACTTGTTCATCATCCCAAACTGAAACTCTGTACCTGTGAAACACTAATGCCCCATTCTCCTACCTCCATGGCCCCTGGTAACCTCTCTTTGACTTTCTTTTCTTTTTTTCTTTTTTGTGGCTTTTTTAAAAATAATATTTTTTTATTATATTATGTTAGTCACCATAGAGTACATCCCTGGTTTTTGATGTAAAGTTCCATGATTCATTACTTGCATATAACACCCAGTGCACCATGCAATACGTGCCCTCCTTAATACCCCTCACTAAGCTATCCCATTCCCCCCCCCTGAAGCCCTCAGTTTGTTTCCCAGAGTCCATAGTCTCTCATGGTTCATTCCCCCTTCTGTTTACCCCCCCCCTTTCTTCTTCCCTTTCTTCTCCTACCGATCTTCCTACTTCTTATGTTCCATAAATGAGTGAAACCATATGATAATTGTCTTTCTCTGCTTGACTTATTTCGCTTAGCATTATCTCCTCCAGTCCCATCCATGTTGCAGCAAATGTCGAGAAATCGTTCTTTTTGATGGCTGAGTAATATTCCATTGTATATATGGACCACATCTTCTTAATCCAGTCATCTGTTGAAGGGCATCTCAGCTCCTTCCACGATTTAGCTATTGTGGGCAATGCTGCTATGAACACTGGCGTGCATATGGCCCTTCTCTTCACGACATCTGTATCTTTGGGATAAATACCCAGTAGTGTAATTGCTGGATCATAGGGTAGCTCAATTTTTACTTTTTAAGAGACCTCCACACTGTTTTCCAAAGTGGCTGTACCAACTTGCATTCCCACCAACAATGTAGGAGGGATCCCCTTTCTCCACATCCTCTCCAACATTTGTTGTTTCCTGCCTTGTCCATTTTTGCCATTCTAACTGGCGTAAGGTGGTATCTCAGTGTGATTTTGATTTGAATTTCCCTGATGGCTAATGATTTTGAACATTTTTTCATGTGTCTGTTAGCCATTTGTATGTCTTCATTGGAAAAGTGTCTGTTCATATCTTCTGCCCATTTTTTGACTTGTTTATTTGTTTCTTGTGTATTGAGTTTGAGAAGTTCTTTGTAGATCTTGGATACTAGTCTTTTATCTGTAGTGTCATTTGCAAATAACTTCTCCCATTCTGTGGGCTGCCTCTTAGTTTTTTTTTTTGACTGTTTCCTTGGCTGTGCAGAAGCCTTTTATCTTGATGAAGTCCCATAAGTTCATTTTTTCTTTTGTTTCTCTTGCCTTTGGAGATGTGTCATGAAAAAGGTTGCTGTGGCCGATGTCGTAGAGGTTGTTGCCTATGTTCTCCTCTAGGATTTTGATGGATTCCTGTCTCACATTGAGGTCTTTCATCCATTTGGAGTTTATCTTTGTGTATGGTGTGAGAGAGTGGTCAAGTTTCATTCTTTTGCATGTAGCTGTCCAATTTTCCCAGCACCATTTATTGAAGAGACTGTCTTTTTTCCACTGGATGTCTTTTCCTGCTTTGTCAAAGATTAGTTGCCCAAAGAGCCGAAGGTCCATTTCTGGGTTCTCTATTCTGTTTCATTGGTCTATGTGTCTGTTTTTGTGCCAGTACCATGTTGTCTTTGTGATCACAGCTTTGTAGTACAGCTTGAAATCTGGCAATGTGATGCCCCCAACTTTGTTTTTCCTTTTCAACAATTTCTTGGTGATACGGGGCCTTTTCTGGTTCCACACAAATTTAAGGGCTGTTTGTTCCAGTTCTTTGAAAAATGTCATTGGTATTTTGATTGGCACCAGAGATGTAAAGGATCTATATTCTAGAAACTACAAATCACTCTCAAAAGACATTGAAGAAGACACAAAAAGATGGAAAATATTCCATGCTCATGGATCGGAAGAATTAACATAGTTAAAATGTTTATGCTACCTCTTTGACTTTCTGACCATTGTCCCTCATACTGAATCTTGCCTTGATTTTGCTTGCCCACCTCTTCATCCCCTAGCCACAAGGACTAGTCAGAGACCAGAATGTTATTTTTGAACTTTGATTTGAGAGATGAAGCCCTGCTACTTGCTAGCAAAATTTTTATATTTTCTGCCTGCATGGACTTCCGAGTATCCCTTCCTACCTCAGTCTTCCCTGCCTTTCTCTGCCTGTCTCTCATAGTTGCCCTACTATTTTGCTTTGATTTCCTTACCCTTTGACACACTCTTCCTACTTCCAAACTCCATTTCCCCATGTCTGTGGCTTATTTCCATACTCTCTGAAGCAGTGTTCTATCTGCCAGACTACACTTCTCAGCACCGATAGCTGGACCCTCTCCCTACCCCCTTGCTCTAAATCTTCATCCCTCCCAGCATGCTTTCCAAGGCTACCTGGCAGCAGCTTCTTGAGGCAAGAGAACATTGCCATTCAGTGATGATCACATGGAGGTGAAACTACTGGCTCTGCAAACCCTTGTATATAAAACTCTATGTCCTCTTAGAGGACATAGATTCAAGTTCAGAATTACTGGCAAAAGGCAATGAGAATTGACAAAGTACTGCACAAGGAGAACAGTCAGCACTCAGGCAACACAAATGAAATGAGTTTTAATGTACTGGAATGATCCAATATGAAATCTCATTTTCTATATAGATTTAAAAGACTGACTTCAAATGTCATTAACTCCGTTTCCCCAGGCCCTTCACACCACTGTGTGAAATGTAAATCTCTTTCCCAATACCCCCCAGAAGAAAAGGAACTAAATACATCTCCAAGTGTCCCATTGTACCTGAACAAGTTAGATTATTAAAACCTAAGATTCTATTCTGAAGAAAAGCTTGTTCTTCCAACACAGAGTATTATTCCTCTCTTCTATTAAAGACTGATTCAGCTAAAGAATTAGTTTCTATACCATTTTAATAGTAGATATTTTTAGAGGTCAGTGAAATATTACTGTGAGACTGAAAATAATGACCCAATTCCTCATCTTCTTCAAGAGAAATGACACATATTAAGACCTATCTCCCCAAGAAGAGAGATGAAGTAGAATTAGATATTCATAATAACCCTGTGAATTCTCAAGTACTTCATTTTTCAGTGAACCTTTAAAAATAGTTCAGAGAGCCTCTTTAAAATAGCATTTGGGTTGTCTATAACAGTCTAATACTCTGCCATGTGTCACTCCTGGCCAGGACCAAGGACCAAAGCAGAACAGGGACAGGGATAGGGACCAGGGTCTCAGCATGAAACAGGTAAGTAAAAAGTTTAAGGCAGGATTTTCAGCTGTGAGAGGAATAAGGTCTGAGGATCTAATGTAAAACATGGTAGCTATAGTTGATAACACGGTAGTATATAATTGAAATTTGCTAAGAGAGTAGAACTTAAATGTTATTACAAAAAAAGCTAACTTTTTTAAAAAGCTGAATTATAGTATGGAAGCAGAATTGATTAAGGCATAGAGCAACTTCTCACCAACTGAGCAGGAGTTAGAGACCTAAAAGTCTGATCAGACTCAAATAGGAAGCAGAGACAGTGAAAGCATCTGTGGGGCAAATAGAAAATAAATGACTGGAATTGATATTTGGTGATGCTTGGAAGAATTTCCCAGTTCTTTGTAGCAGTGCACATTTAGAAGGCCAAAGCCCACTTTTGGTGCCCTCACTCAAAAGGCGACATCTTTTTTATTTTTATTATTTTTATTTTTTTTAATTTCTTCTTTTAAGATTTTATTTATTATTTATTTGACAGAGAGAGACAGCCAGCGAAAGAGGGAACACAAACAGGAGGAGTGGGAGAGGAAGAAGCAGGCTCCTAGCGGAGAAGCCTGATGTGGGGCTCGATCCCAGATCTCTGGGATCACGTCCTGAGCCGAAGGCAGACGCTTAACGACTGCACCACCCAGGCGCCCCTCAACAGGTGACATCTTGTTCTAGATGCCTGCTGTCTGCTGACATGTGCCAAAGAACAGGACCAAGGCTTCCTCAAGCCACATTTAGTGGTAGAAACGGTGTTAGAATTTTTTTTTCAAACTGTATATATTTTTTAAAGATTTTATTTATTTATTTGAGAGAGAGAGTGAGTGAGATAGAGAGCAGAAGTGGGGGGGAGGAGAGGGAGGAGACTCCCCACTGAGGAGGGAGCCTGACGTGCTGGGATCATGACCTGAGCCCCAGGCAGACACTTAACCGACTGAACCACCTACATGCCCCAGAAAGAGTATTAGATTTTAATTTGCAAGAGCAGGTTTAAATTCCAATTCCATTGCTTTTTAAATATGTATTTGGAGCGAATCACTCACCATCTCCAAACCTATTTCTTTCTCTAGATAGTAACAACAAAACTCATTTTACAGAGTCCTTTTAGGCATGTAATGAGTTAAGAGGGCTTTGAGCATTGGGAAGCATTGTATAGTTATAAAGGCTAGATTTTCCTAAAAGAAGTCTTGCAGGTTCTAAAAAGAAAAATCCAGCTCTTTGTTCCATAGGAGATGTCAGCTGCATACAGAAAACCAGGTTGAGGGAGTTTGTATTTTCCTCTTCAGTTCTGTTCAAGAGTTCCATGTCATGTTTTTTCAGCTGCTAATAATGGATATTTCTGCCAAATATGTAACAATGATAATACTAACTCAAAACTTTTTCTGGCTGCCACTTTAGCACTAAGCCAGCACACAGCCAATGGTACACATTTTTCTGGAACGTTATCTGTGTGATATCAGTTAATTTTATCCCAGACTTTCTATATAGATCTTCTCTGATCAGTCCTGTAATACTGCAGAAGAGAGAGAGAGTTTTCATCTTTAGATCTGTAGAACACTTGTGAAGGTAGTTTAGAGGGTTCCCATATATCCTGCACCCAGTTGCCTCTGTCATTAATTTCTTACATATCTGTTGCAATTAGTAAGCCAACATTGAAACATTATTATTAAATGAAGTCTATAATTCAGTTCATTTTCCTTAGTTTTTACCTAATGTCCTTTTTATGCTCCAGGGTCCAATCCAGGATACCACATTACATTTACTCATTATGTCTCCTTAGGCCTCTCTTAGCTGTGACAGTTTTTCAGATTGTCCTTGTTTTTGATGACCTTGATAGTTTTGAGGAGTACTGGTCAGATATTTTATAGGATGTCCCTTAGTTGGAATTTGTCTGATATTTCTCATGGTGAGACTGGGTTTTAAAGAGAAAAACCATAGAGACAAAGTACCATTTTCATCATGTCATATTAAGGGTGCATTCTCTCAACATGATTTATCATTGCTGCTCTTCACCCTGATCACCTGGCTGAGGCAGTGTTTGTCAGGCTTCTGTACTGTGAAGTTACTTTTTTATTCCTCCTTTTCACACTACTCTTCTGAAGGAAGGCCCTGTGTGCAGACTACACGGCCACACTTAAGGAACGAGGAGTTATGCCCTACTTCCTTGAGGATGGAGTATCTACATAAATGATTTGGAATTCTTATGTGTGGAAAATATTTCTTCTCCATCCCAATTATTATTTATTCAATTATTTATATCAGTATGGACACATGGGTATTTCTCTCATACTTTGGGTTATAATCCAATAGTACTTTGAGTTTTTGCCCAAATTGTTCCAGCTTTGGACATCGGGAGCGTTCTCAGTTGGCTCCTGTACCCCTTTGTAATATCTCCCTCATTATGGGACTTTGTTTACTTTGTTTTGGTTTCTGGCTTTTGAACGCTTCCCGGCACTGTAAGATGCTCTAGTCTCATTTCCTCTTTCAGCCCTAGAATCAGCCATTTCTCCAAGGAGTCCTGGCTCCTCTTATTAGAGAGTGTTATTGGAGAAACCAAGATCTGAGTAGTGGGTGTGCTTGTTGCTATGGAGTGTTGATGTTTCTGGGATCTCACAGCTGACAGAACAAGGGAATATATGTGTATATATTAATCCATGTATTTACATAGATCTAAAAATATTTTGATATATAACCATCTTTATCTATATTAACCTAACATGAGTTTGTACTGATATCTCCAACCCTAATCCATTATCACTCGGATCATTGTGGCTCCCTCCTCTTACTTATTTGTAAACTTCCACTCTCACAGTGAGAAACCTGGCTTTCACCATCTGTTATCCATTTACTTGATTGTTCAACTTCAGTATATATGTATAGTAGTTTCAGAATTAATAAGCCATACCCTTATGGGGTAAAACTACCAACCAGAGTACAGTGCTTATGTACAGTTTCTTTTGCCTTTAATTCTTATGGATTCCGCTCATTCCCTAAATTACTTATGTCAGCACCTTTTCCCCACCTCCCTTAGTGAGGTTGTTTCATACACTGTAACACAGTTCAATTCTCTTGTGATAGTCTACATTCCTCCCTGGTATCCCTTGACATTCTAAATGGTTTCTTAAACTTTTACATAAACTAAGTTTCACTCTTTGTGCTATAAAGATCAATGGGTTTGGGCAAATGCATAGTGCTATATCCACAATTACAGTGTCATACAGAATAATTTCACTACCCTAAACTATCTCTTATACTTCACATATTCAACACTGCCCCCCACCACACGCCTGAACCCTTGATGACTACTGATCATTTTACTATTTCTATAATGTTGCCTCTTCCAGAATGTTACATTGTTGGAATCGTATGGTATATAGCACTTTCAGACTGGCTGTTTTTATAAAGCCGTATGCATTTAAGATACATTCATGTCTTTTTGTGCTTTGTTGGCACATTTCTTATTATGGCTGAATAATATTCCACTGTAGAGATGTACCGTAGTTTGTTTATCCATTCACCTATTGAGGAATATCTTGTAGTTTCCAGGTTTGGGTGATTATGACAAAAGATGCTATAAGAATTCAGAAATAATCCAGTTTTAGCCCATTTCCATCAACTGAAAAATTTCTTTGAACTATTGGCAGTCATCCTTGCTCTCTCCCTCATCCCAGGCAGTATTGCCTTTCTCAGAAATCATTTATAAATGTAATCATCATAGTCTAATGTGTCTGGCTTCTTTCACTTAGCATTATGTTTTTGATGTTCAACTGTGTTGTTCCATATGTCAGTAATCCATTCCTTTTTATTATTGTGCAATATTCCATTGTCAGGATTTACTACTTTTATGCATTCATCAGTTGATGGACATTTGCCTTTTTTTGGCATACTAACACTACCATTAGACCATTCACGTATAAGTTTTTATGTGGACATATGTTCACATTTCTCCTGGGTAGATATCTAGGAGTCAAATTGCTGGCTGTTTGGTAAGTTTTTATTTAACTTTTAAAAAGCTATGAGTTTCCCAAAGTAGTTGCACCATTTGTTCCTACCAGCAATGAATGAGGGTTCCACTTCTTCCACATCCTCACCAACACTTGGAATTTTCAGTCTTCTTGAGTTGAGCCACTCTAGTGGGCGTGAGATGGTATCTTGTGGTTTTAATTTGCATCCCTACTAATGGCATTGAGCATCTTTTCATATGTTTATTAGCTACTTGTATATCTTCTTTGGAGAAATTTATATTCAAATTGTTCATTTTTTCTTCTTTCCAGTTTGCTCATTTTTTAAGGGAGTTATTTGTCTTCTTATTGAATTGTAAAATTTATTTACTCTATATAAAAGTCCTCTATCTGATAATGTTTTGTAAATATTTTCTCCCAGTCTCTGTCTTGTCTTTTTATTTTCTTAGTGATCTCTTGTAAAGGACAAAAAATTTTGATTTTGATGAAGTCCAATTTATCAAATTTTTAATGGATGTGCTTTTGATGTCATACCCAAGAAACACTTACTAACCCAAAATCACAAACATTTTTCTCCTGTGTATCTTTTGAGACATAGTTTTAGCTCTTACATTCACATCTATGATAATTGATTTAAAGTTTGGGGAGGTCTTTTTCGTGAGGGGGTGTTTTGTTTGTTTGTTTTTGCAAATGGATTGAGCTCCATTTGTTGAAAAGATTATCTCCCCCATTGAATTACCTTGGCACATTTGTTGAAAATATATTGACCATATATATGTAGGGTTTATTTCTGGACTATTCTGCACTGTTGATCTTTATGTCTATCGTTATGCCAATATCACACTTATCTACTGTTGTCTTATCTACTATTACTTTGTGTTGACTTTTGAAATCAAGCTGTTTATTTTTTATCTTTTAAAGATTTTACTTATTTGTTTATTTGACAGAGAGAGAGACAGCCAGCGAGAGAGGGAACACAAGCAGGGGGAGTGTGAGAGGAAGAAGCAGGCTCCCAGAGGGGGAGCCTGATCCAGGGCTGGATCCCAGAATGCTGGGATCACACCCTAAGCCGAAGGCAGAAGCTTAAGGACTGCACCACCCAGGTGCCCCATGAAATCAAGCTGTTTAAGTCAACTTTGTTCCTTTATCTTAAAATTGTTTTGACTATTCTATGTTGTTTGCATTTATATATACATCCTAGGATCAGCTTATTGATATTTAATAAAGGAAGCCAGCTGGGATTTTGGTAGGGGCTATTTTGAATTTCTAGATCAGTTTGGAAAAAAATCGACATCTTAAGAATGTCAAGTTTTATAATCCATGAACATAATATATTTCTTACTTATTTAGATCTTCTTTCATTTCATTCAGTAATATAATTTTCAATGTATAGAGCAGTCTTATTTTTAAAAAATTATTCCTAAGTATTTTGTTCTTTTTGTTGTTATTGTGAATGGCATTTTTATTAATTACATTTTAGATTGTTTGTTGCTAGTATACAGGAATACAATGCTGTGTATATATTCATTTAGTATCCTATGACCTTGCTAAACTCTATTAATAGTTTAGTCTTTTTCTTAGCTTCCTTAGAATTTTCTACACAAAAGATCATTTCATCTGTGAATAAAACATTTTATTTCTTCCTTTCTAATCTATATGCATTTAACTTCTTTTTCTTGCCTTACTTCACTGGCTAGAGCCTCCAATACAGTAAATATTCCCAATCTAAGGAAGAAGGAATTTAGTCTTTTACCAGTAAGTGTGATACCAACTGTGAGTCTTTTATAGATACCCTTTATTAAGTTAAGGAATTTCTCTTTTCTTTCTAGTTTGTTGGGAGTTTTTAACATGAATGGGTATTGGCTTTTTTTTTTTTTTCAATTCTCTTTCTGTCTCTATTGAGTTGGGTTTTGCCTTTTATCCTCTTAATATTATGTATTACATTGATTGATTTTTCAACTTTACTCTTGCAAATCCCAGCTTTTCATTGTTTATAATCCTTTCCATACATTGATGAATTTGATTTGCCGATGTTCTGCTAAGGATTTTTGTGTCTGTACTCATGGGGGTTATTATTCCATAGTTTTAACAAATTATTTTTCTTGCAATGTATGTCTTACTTTGATATCAGGTTAATACTGGCCTCATTTTATCAGTAGAAAAAGTATTCCTTCCCCTATTTTTTGAGTTTTTGTAAAATTAGTGTTATTTTTTTTTCCTTTAAATGCTTGATAGATTTTATAAGTAAAATCATTTGGGACTTGGCTTTCCTATGTGGAAAGATTTTTGTGTTTTAATTCAATTTCTTTACTCAATATACATCTATTCAGAGTCACCAATTCTTTATGAGTCTGTTTTAGTAATTTGTGTACTTCTAGGACTCTATTAATTCATCAATTAGTTTCATTTAAATTATTTAATCTTTTAGCATAAAGTTTTTTATAATATTCCCTTATAGTTATTTTAATCTCTTTATGGCCTGTGTTAATGTGTCTCTTTCATTCTTGATTTTGGAAATTTCTGTCTGCTTCAACCTTTCCTTGGTCAGGCTAGGTAGAGGTTTATCAATTTTGTTGTTTTCAAAGAACCAAATTTTAATGTAATTGAAATTCTCTATTGCTTTGCATTTTCTATTTTACTTATTTGCATCCAGATCTTTATTATTTCCTTCCTTCTACTCCCTTTGAATTTGATTTGCTCTTCTTTTCCTAGCTTCTTATGATAGAAACTTAGATTATCGACTTTAGATCTTTCTTCTTTTTTAATATAAACATTTATAGCTATAAGCTCCCCTCGAAGCACTATTTTAGCTGTGTTCCATAAGCTTAGATATTGTTTGTTCTCGTTTTTTAATTAGTTCACAATATTTTCTAATTTCTCTTGTGATTTCTTTTTTGACCCATGGGTTATTTAGAAGTGTGCTGTTAAATTCTCAATTATTTGAGGATTTTCCAGATTTTTTTTGCTACTGATTTTTTATTTAGGTTTACTGGAATCAGAGAATATACTTGGTATGACTTCAATCTTATTAAATTCATTATTATTCATTTTATGAACTTGGCCTAAGATCTATACTGGGAAATTCTCTTTTTTTTTTCTTTTTTAAAGATTTTATTTATTTATTCGACAGGATAGAGACAGCCAGCAAGAGAGGGAACACAAGCAGGGGGAGTGGGAGAGGAAGAAGCAGGCTCATAGCGGAAGAGCCTGATGTGGGGCTCGATCCCATAATGCCGGGATCACGCCCTGAGCTGAAGGCAGACGCTTAACCGCTGTGCCACCCAGGCGCCCCAATATACTCGGAAATTTTCTACATGGGCCTAAAAAGAATGTGTACCCTGTGGCTGGTGATAGTGTGCTTATGTGGGTCAGCTAGGTCAAGTTGGTTGATATTGTTCAAATCTTCCTTACTGATTTTCTTTCTCGTCCTATCAATTGTTGAGAGAGAAGTATTTAAATCTCCAACGATAATTATTGATTTGTCTATTTCTACTATCATTTTGTCAGTTTTTGCTCTATGTATTTTATGGCTTGGTCGTGAGGAGCTTTACATTTAAATTGTTATATAATCCCTGCTTCCTTCTTATCATTACTAAGATTACTATCATTACTACTATCATTACCTTTTTCTCTCTAAGAATATTCCTTGTCTTAAAGTCTATTTTGTCTGATATTAGTACAGCCATTCCACCTCTCTATTACTGTTTGCATGGTATATCTATCTAAAGGTGTCTCTCGTAGCACAAACCTGCCATACTTTGCTTTTTGTTTCTCTATTGTTGGGCATTTATGTTATACATTGTTCTACAGATACTTACCCTCCACATGTTCAATTTTTTTAGAATAAGAAACCATTGTAGTTACTATCCCTCAAACAAGAAATGTTTCAAACTTTTTCCATGATTATACGGGCATAATTGTTATCCTTTCATTATAAATTAATGAAAATAAATTATTTTTAAGAGAATTGTATGATATGCTTTGTACTTACAATTTAACATAATTCTTAAAATAATCCAGTCGTGTAGATATTTTATTCTTTTTACAGGTGAATAGCCTGAGGTTCATGGAGATTAAATAAGTGACTCAGGCATACAAAACAAACATTCAGTGAAGGAGCCCATCCTGTTAGACTCCATATGATACTGTGACGTTTTTCTTCAACCCCTTCTCTCTCTTCCTTCTGTCCATGCTCTCCTTACTCCCACAATGTTTTCTCCTAACATTCCACATGTCTCTTTTAGGGACAAGGTGTTTCAGAACAAGTTATTTGTCTTTTTTTGTCAGGGCCAGAGACTATGGTAAACTCATTCAGAGTTGTTCATAATTGATGATGGGCTGCTTTATATGAGAATATGACCAAGAATGGGAATTTTCTCCCATTCTTATTTTATCACATTCTCTTACATTATCTCTAATTGCACTTGTGGCAGATCAGGAAGAGAAGCATAAGATGAGGACTGAAGAGAGGGGAGTTGTTTTCGCTGTTGCTGTTAACATACTGTGTGTGTGTGTGTGTGTGTGTGTGTCTGTTGTGGTGGCAGCCTCCTATGTATTCTCAACCAAATCTTCCCAAAGTGTCTGATCCTGTCTATTTTGGCCAAGGAGGAATATCCTTTTCAGATACGAATTAAAATCCATCACATAACATTTCACAACAGTTTCTAGAAAGAGAACCAAAACTGATATTGAGATTATATAAAGAATTGGCAAATAGATTGATGGTGGTAACATTCTTGTGTGAGTAACACACAAGAGGAATTTTGTCTGAATAAGTTTTTATATATATAATAATATAATATTAATATATAATAATGTAAGTATACATAATTGTATTTATATATACACACATATATATAGATATAACTTCTCTGTTCTGTGCCAAAATAGCGATTACCTACCTCTTCAGCATGAAATACTTCACTCAGCAATGATTTCCTTCAATGAATCCAAATGTTATTGTATCACTGAAGAGTTAAAGAGATACTTTCCTTTTCTGTGCCAATAGAAAGAAACACACAAGGAGAAGATTGGGTTTTAAACGTAGCAGATTTGAAGTGCTTAGGAATTTCATAAATGTTACAATTTTAGATATATATAGTGTTATTCCATTTTAATACTTTCCCAGAGCCACCATCCTTTTTGATTCTTCAAAGGGATTTAATTTTGATCTTTTAGAAATGTTCCTTTCTCCTGAAAAGAAAAATCTGTCATGGAAACAGTAGCAAATGTAAAAAGTTTGGGTGTTTACAATTTCTCAAACTAGTTAGAATTCTCAAGTTCTGTCCTTACTTCTTGTAGTGGTGGGAGCACTAGAGCAGAGGGCAGGGTGAAGGGAGTGTTTGCATCAAGAAGAACATCTAGAAGAGGGTGTTGCCATCAGTTTTATGCCTTATGGTGAAAGACAAAGTGTAAGATGTAGAAGGTAAGAGTAAGAGCCAGGGGACACTGGGGAGGAGAGGAGCCCTTTTGTGGGATTCTTCTGTGGAATATGATTTGGAAATGCATATACACATGCATATGCGTGTGTACACTTCCCTTTTTTTTTTAATTGGAAAAGTCTTGCGAGTATTGGAAGTCTGAAAAGCCAAACTTGAGTAACCAATAGTAATACCTATCGTTTCCATTCAATACCAAAGAAATTCTATTTACCCCGGACCCAGAAAAACCTCTTTTCTTTTTGCCCTCCTCCATCTCCATGCTCTCTGTGCACCTGGCTATTTGGTTGCTGGCCATCTCACATGGTTCATCTGGAGAGATGTGTGTGGCCAGGGCAGGTCAAGAGAGGAGATAGGGTGGACATTAGCTGTGTATCAATTGCCTTCCTCTCCTTCCCACCCAAGGGCCATGTTTCTGGGCATGTAAAATGTATTAGCTTTTATTCTGGTTTCTCAAATTTGAATGTAGATTCCTCCCTCCATTTCAAGATGTCTAGAGGGCTATCTAAGGAAGTCAGAAGTAAAACTGACCTGGGCTCTCAATCCCTTTTTTAATTCTCTCTAGAATAATAGAATATTAGGTAGACGATCCTCCAGATCAGCATAGTAATTTTGCCATTGAGACAACTGAACAGCAGAGGGGCTGAGAGGCTTTGTCAGGTCTCACAGCTGGTCCCTGCCCAGCTGGGACTCAGATTTGCTTCTCTGGCCTCCCAGGCCAACATTCTTTCCACTCAGCTACGCCATCTCCTTGATGGATGCTAGCAGGAGAAGGTTCTGATGAAAACAACCTTAATTTTTTACAGTGGCCGTGTGAAATCTTCTCTTTAGCATCACAAAGTGTTATGAGTTAGACCTTGTACATAAATGTTATTACTTACTATTATTTTTATCTTCATTTTCGACATCAGAAAACTGAGGTGCTGAGTTGCAGCAACCCCCACAGAATCTCAAAAATACACCCAGACTTCTCTTCACAGGGCAAGTCCTCAATACGGGCTTTCTATGGAGAAATGTGGCTCAAGCACGAAGTGTCCCTGCTCGTTCACATAGAGCCCAGGGGAATGGCATCTCTTAGGACAGTCTGATTCCCCCAAATAAACCAAGATTTGGATTGCCAAAGGCATTCGTAGGTGATGGTGCTATGGATGCCTGGCACTAACACCACACTTTGATCATTCAGTCAAATCAAAAAGCATTTATTAAGCATCAGTTCAAGGCTCCCTGCAGGGGCTTCTCTTTGTGTCTCTGGCATTCACACTTCCCTGCTTCTCTTCTGTGGCTCTTCACCCCTACCCAAGAAAACTCCCCAGCGCACACGCATCTCACTGCTGATATTATTGTTATTTGCTTTTTCCCAAGACTTTGAATACAAAGTCCAGGACAGAATTTATTCCACTGTAAATCTATGCACTCTCCCTACTTTCACAGGATTCTGTGTGAAGAGCACCCTAGCCAGTAGTCAAAGCTTATAGGGGTGAAATTTCAGCATCTGTTTTCTTCCTTCAAAACACAGAGTGAATATTTTAGAAGGGTTTTTAGGAAAGAAATTTACAGCCAGTAATTGGAAGTGCAGTGTTTTTGCAAGACCAATGTCTCAGATTACAGGTTTATGATTTGCCTAAAAATATATAATTTATTTTAGGCTTGGATTTTGAAAAGGAGAAAAATTAAGTTTTAGGATGATTTTCTTCAAGTTTCCCATGATATTCTTTACATCAGCAAGTGACATGTGGGAAGGCAAGATGGAGTTTCTAGAAAGGAGAAATCCAACACTGTTTTCCCTTGGTTCATTTATGACTACATTTTCCTAACCATGTACACTATTTCCAGTTTATGACTCACTCAGACAATTTACTATATTTAAAACTACATTAAATTCTCTTTGCAATGCTTAGGTCAAATATTCATACTATGTATACAGTTGGAAATTCTTCCTCATAGATCCAGTGCATGGTATGGATGTATTTGTGTCCTTGTTGCCATGGTGACTAGAAAAGGTTAAAGCCAAAGCCTCAGAAAACAGAGTGGCTGAGCAATAAAATATCATAAATATGTGTGTGCTTCTTAAAATACTCTTCTCACATATGGATTTAAAAATTTTAGAACGACTGCCTTAAGTTAATTTTCCATTTCTAGCGTGCAGGTTATTACCTAAAAAGAATATTCTCAAAACGGTCTCTTTCAACTCATTCCCTTTTCTCTCTAAACTGTAATCTATTGGCCATTTATCTCAAAAGACAGACTACGTAAATCATGAGCAATGATTTGGATTTCAGATATGGATGAGCCATGCCAATGAGAATGGAGGTCAATGAAGTTGTTTTTTGGTTGAGACACACCATCTTTTACAAATCTCCCCTTTAAATACATCTATATAGGTATAATAAAATATTTTTCCCAGTTTAAGAACTGGGAAACAAATTGGGTAATACTTGAAAGTCCCAAGATGTGAAACATGTTTCGGCTATACGAATTCAAGCCCTTCTTTCTGTCAGCTGATGGCCCTTGGTCCCTTAACCCTTTTTATTTCCTCATACATTTTAACTCTCCTGTGAGATGAATTTTCAGGGTTTATCCTCAAAATTAATGCTAAATAGAAGTAGAGAATGTAATTCCTGTAAGGCCTAGAGCCATTGCAGCAATGGGTAAGAGAAGATGGGTGAAAAACTTTCACTGAGTAATTTTCTTGTCCCTATTGCTCACTTTATAAGGATGCCAGAAAGAATATTATTACATTCCTCAGTCCATAATCCCTAGCTTAATTTTAACCTCCAACCTAGCATCTAAATTCTTCACAATCCTTTCTTTATTTCAAGATATTCCTACATAGGAAGTATAATAAAAATAAAATTATAGCAATATATTTCAGCATTTTTTCCTACCTCTGAGTAACATCTCATATTTAATATCTAAGAATCAAAGATATCTCAAACTCAATAATCTGGCCCTTCTTCTGCCATCTGGTGGAGAAATGGGGAAGCAGTTTCGTAATGAACCAAGAGTGACTTCACTGAAACCATAAACACATCAGTCAGCAAATGTTTATGGGGTTATTATTATTATTCATCATTTTTACTCAAATAGGACACATTGAGGCACTTGGTACCATTAAGGACCGTACTCATAGAATTAGTTAAACTTAGTCCCTATCCCCAAAAGGACTGTGAAATATTACATAATTAATAGCTCTCCTACAGATTAGTCATTTTTCAGCAATCGATTCAACACACAGAACACGGCAGGGACCCTTTAAGACTATGAGGTTACCACTTAGCTCATTTTAGTAGTAATTTGCTTTATAATGATATTCTGACCCTAAAATGCTCATGCTTTTCTGAGTGTTTTCTGAAGAGAAAGAAAGAGGGTAGAAGGGTGAGGGAAAAATATACGTTACAAAGCCAAAAGTAAAGTTTGGGGAACATTTTTCAGTTAACCACTTAAGAGTGCCTAAAACGTCTCAATATGAGAAAAAATAACATCTCTGTAATCTGTCTGCATTTTTATCCATTCCTAATTTACAGCCTATAGAGAGTAGGAATGTGATAGTAGAGATGTAATAGTAATCATGCTAACGGCCACAGATTTGAGGAAAGTGACAGCCTCCTCAAATTAGCTTGAATAAAATGAAACTACAAGCCTATTGAATTGGCCCATATATAGCCAAGTCTGAATTCCCTTCTTCTTGCCAAAACCCACAGAGAAGAGGCAGCCATAAATCATGTAGGAGATACTGTGGTTGTTATTAAATGTCCTGTACAATTCAAGGAAATGTGACTATGCCAGTGGATTCTGGTTGAAAGCACTTGATACAGAAGGACCATGCTGTTTTATGTCAAAAGGGGCTATTGGCTTGGCCTATTGCCATATGCTCTTTGGTTTTTAAAGGACACCGAGATCTAAGAAAAGCCCTTCATAGTGTTCCAGAATCATTACTATGGCACAGAGAGAAAGTAGTGCTTATGTAACTAACATTCTCAAATAGGGCCCTAGACTGGAATGCAGAGCACAGTTAGGCTCCCATCCCTACTTCCTGCCTTTTCCATTGTAATCCTCTTGCCCAAACCTAAGATGAACTGTCTGCCAGAAATAATTCTCATATTAAAGAAAGGACAAAATCTTGAATAACCTTCATTGCAATCATCAATGGGTACAATTTGAATAGTCACTGCACGTGTGATGTTCTTTAAGCAAAATGAAAATTTCTATAGTCTAACAATAGGCTTTAAAAATATGCCCTCTGCAGTTTTTGTAGCTGCTTCTCTACTCCAGCTTCCCCCCATGAATTCTGATTGGCTCAGCAACCTGAAAGGTCAATGCAGTCTCACAATTAACTCCTATAAATTCTTATCCCCCACCAGTGTCCACAAGAGGGCTCACAGTACATTCTATCCACAGAGGGAGGATGAGGCACCTATAGAAAAGGACCTGGCAATCACCAGAAGCCAGTATAGGTTCTTTAATATCAAGCTATGTCAGTCTAAACTTATTTTCCATTGAAATTGTTTTTATAGTTTAAGTGCAGTGTATCTTCATGACAGCAAAACATCCTTTCTTTTATTTCAGTGCTAGGGATCAATGATGGACAAGATACACAAGGTCCCATTGACATGGAGATGACTGTTCAGTGAAAACAGAAGATAAACAAATAGTTGATAAGGTAACTTTATATACTGATAACTGTTACTTTAAAAACCACCCAAACTGTGTCCCATGAAGCACAATGGAAGGGACCTAGAGACAGGATGTCTAGAGGGGAAAGATGAAAGAGACCTGCAAATGTCTTACTAAAATATGAGAAAGATTTTCTATAGGAGACACTATATTCTGTAAGGGCCTGGCAAATAGAACCATGATGTCCAATGAGAGACATGAAGACAGAATCAACTCAACATAAGACTAAACTTCCTATAAATCAGGCCACTCCAATGAAGACAGTCTTCATCAAAAGAAGAAATGGTATTTACCAACCCACTTCCCAAAGCAGAAGCTTCACAACTCCCTGCAGGAGCTGGAGGTCTGTGGCCAATGGGTCCAACCTCTGTGTCTCCAGGACCTTGTGGGTGCCTCTGTTAGCACTTCTCATTCAGTCCACTTCTCCAATCCTTGAATTAACTTCACTAGAGTTAATATGTCTGAAACCACACTCTCTAGCCTCTCCAGCTTCTATTCAGCTTCTCATTGTTACCTGGTTCCTTAAGAAATATTCAGTTACAAGTGACAAGAAACTAACTCAAGTTTACTCAGGCACAATGGAATTTGTTGGTGTGTGTAACTGGAAAGTCCATTAGTATACTGACATTAGACAGTTAGACATAGATCTCTGTTCTAGATTCTAGGGTCTCAAATAATGTCAATTAATCTGTTTCCCCATCTGTTAGTGAATTTTCCTCTAACTATTGGCCTAATGACCAGAAAGCCCTCTCCGTGTAGCAGGAAAGATGGCCTCTGGAGGCCAAAAGCTATATTCTTTCATCTTGAGGGAAAAAGAAAGAAAGAAAAATAATCCTATGTCCAGGAGTCCATAAGTGAAATTTCACAGGAGGAATCTGATTTGTGCTGCTTGGATTATGTGACCACCCCTGGGCCAATCATAGTGAACAGTGATACGGTACAATAATAGGCTGACTTTTAGTCATATATCCACTTCTCCTGTGAGGGCGTGCCAGGGGCTAAGGGCAGGGCACTTCTCTTCCAAAAGGTAGATGCTAGACAGACCCCCCCAAATATGTTAATGAAACAAGACAGAATGCAACAGATATCTTCTATAGTCTCACTATTTCAATAACTTCTTAAATGCCTCATGTTTTCTCAAGTCCATGCTTTTCTTTTCTGGAAGAAAAATCTTCCAAAATGGCAATTATAATTCTCTGCCTTCTCTCCCTAAAACCTTAAGTAGCTCCTATTTGCCTGCAGATAAAGTCAATCTCTTTGACATGCAATACATGCCATTTCTCCCTGACTGCTCTCATGGCCAAAGATCTAACCATTCTAAGTTGCTTGTAATTCCCCAAACATCCAAGATCATTCCACGCCTTCAACTCTTTCCTCACATTTTCCCTTCTACCTTGTTCGCTTAATCCCTCTAATTTCCTTTCAAAATTAACCCAAATATCCCTCATCTCCCAGCCCGTCCTGCTCTCCCTCAGGTAGATTTATCCATCTGGGCCGTGTGGACACCTCTGTCTCTTCAGCTTATGCATTTGCTTACATGCCATGTCCCTGTCTAATAACCTGTGGGTTCCTAGAGGGCAAGGATGTGTTTCTGGTAATAGCCTGGCAGATAATAGGTACGTAATAAACAGGTTTAAGAGAGAGCGGAAGGGAGAAAGGAAAATAAAAGGAGGGAAGGAAAAGGACAGATTTCCTAGGGTTTTTCTTTTCCTTCTAGATAATAAATAAATGTTGAGAATTATATTCTGGGTAAAAGGGCTTGACTTTGTGGTCTAAATCAAAGTAATGAGTAATAGAACTTTAGCCTCAGTCATGGTGAAAGGTAGATGCAGGGAACATGAGAAGAAGGAACAAAAAGGTCTTCATGATGTCTTTTTTTTTTTTTTTTTTTTTTTTTTTTTTTGGTCTATACCAAGTCAACCAGCCACTCATCCACCCATGCAAAGGGTAAGCCTGGCCACAGGCATGTGAAGCATCATCTTCAGTAATGTGCTGTGGCTACCCTGTTTCTGGCTCACTTCCAACTGGGCAATCATGTGGAGAAATGAAAGTGAATGGAGAATTTCAAAGGTGACCTAATTCTCTGCTGAAAGCATTTCCAATCACAGGTCTGAACGTATTTTAATTATACCTGGACACAGGAGCCCTCACCCAGACATGACTCAAGTCCCGAGTGGACTGTCACTGTGGCTGTAAAGATTTGTCTAAGCTTGTGGTTATCTCAAGAGCCTGACATCACACTGATCATTAAGCAACAGTGTGGAGGCGCAGCTGGGCGTTTCCATGGCAACCTGCACTGGGTTCGCCTGCAGAGCTTGGTAACAAGAGCATTTTATTATGGGTCATTAAGGGCAAAAGGCTTCATTTACATTATTTCCTGTAAAATCCTATTATTTCAGGTGTTACACTCTATCTCCATCAATGCAACTCTTCCAGAAGAAATCATAAAAGTGGGTTATTAGGTAGAGGGACAATAACAAGCTTCAGGTAAACTGTAAACCACAGTATTCTGTAGATGAGAAAAGCATTTCACAATAGCGATGTGGGCTAAAGAGGCATCCAGCATTCTCTGAAGGCAGAGAATTCTTATTCTGAAAAGAGAACCATCTTTCTTGTTATTTTCTATTCCCCAGGCCTGAGTCATGCTTTAAGAATTGTTGATAAGGATTCTTATATTAAGGATACTAAATAAGTATTGACAAATCTGCCTCTGTTGTTTTATGTTCTAAATATTATTTTATTGTGATAACACTTAACTTGAGACCGACCGTACCTTAAACGAATATTTAAATGTACAGTACAGTATTGTACAGTTACAATGTTGTATAGCTCTCTAGAGTTTATTCATTTTGCTTCAGTGAAACTTTATGTCTGCTGATTAGCAACACCCCACTTCCCCCTCGCCTGCCCCTGGCAACCACCATTCCACTCCTTGATTCTGTGAATTTGACTATTTTAGATACTTCACATGAGTGCAGTCATGCAGTATTTGTCTTCCTGTGACTTGGCCTGTTTCTTATCCTCACCAGGCACTGAGTCTTCCATGTCTTATATTCCAGAGTGCCTTTCTTTTCCAGCTCTACCAAATCCAGGAAATGGTAGCTTCTGTCAGCACTCAAGTACTTAACACTCTAGAAGGCAAGGAGCTTCTCCCTTGTTTATTTGTGCTTGGGAGTAGGGAAATTAGGCCTTCAAGCTGAGCCAGCAACCTTGTAATAGCCCAGGCCCCTGGGCAGCATTGCAGGCTGACCTGGAACTGATGGACAGTGATTGCCTTGTAGCTGTGATAACACCAAGCCAGCTTGAGGACGGGACCCTCCAAGGTCATTCATTCACCCAGAGCTCCACCTGCTACCTATAATTAAGGATATCAGTTCTACAAAGGCAATACCACAAATGCCACTGAATATGCTCTAGCTTCCAAATCCCTGTGACCTAACAATAGTTAATTTAGCTTCTTCGGAATGGTCACAAGTTCTCTCATGATCAAAAAGACTCTGGGGGGGTCTTGCATCCCAGGATGACAGCTGAGATGTAGAGATAAACAACAAAGGGTCTAATCCTTACATTTCCTGAGTTAATTTAGTATGGTCAGAAATACATGAAATGCTTCCCTGTTCAGAAACCCACTTGCCTAAATGAGTGGAACAATGGGCATGTCATTGAATTAGTTCACAATTTCACTGGCATTTTAAACCATCCTCCAAGGATGACGGTAATCAACTTCAGATGACCCAAAGTGGAGCACTGGCCAGTGAGCGGGTGATTGTCAATGCTTCGCTTATAGAGAATAGCTGGATCATATTTAAAAAACAAAATACAAAGCTGTGTCAAATTCCAATTTTTAAGTATAGAATGAAGGTATGTCTATTCTGAATGGTATGATCTCTTCTTAGGGTTAAATAACACAAGACAAGAGACAGGTGAATGAAGACAATCCAATGAATGTTCTGGGATGTATTTCCTGGTGTAACAGAGGGACCTGGGAGGTAAATTCAGTGCAGACTTCCTGTCAGGCTGTGTGAGCCAACACACAAAACCTCCCATATACTGCCAAGCCCTGAAGATACTCTTTGAGGGTTACGATGGAGAGATTAATTTACAAGTTGATTTTTTTGCCTCCTGGAAAAGGAGATCGGGCTAGATTAGATTTGGAAAATGAGGCTATACTGCAGATAAACAATAGTGGATATGTAAACACATGGTATATGTGGAACAGAGGTGAATATCAGGTTTAACTGGTGCTTTTATACCAGTGATTACCTGCTACTAAAAGGGTTGGGGCTGTATGAGATGTCAAATATCTCTTTAAAAAGATTCTAATTCAGGAAGTGCCTTATGTGGAGAGGTGAATCTTCCAGCTCCCTAAATCAATAAGTATATAATTAATTAGAGTAAAAAGGAAGCAAAGCTCTGAAGACAGGTGTTTCATAGGCAACTCCCAACAGCTGGATTAAAACATTGAATTTAACCACAAATTATTGTCCCAAATCCCCTCCTTTACCTCCGGTATATGCACAGTTAACTCTCATAAAGGTTTTACAGATGAAGAACTGCTTTTCTTGGATAAAGATAACTGAATAAGAATGGTATTTATACATAAAATTAACCTTTTGTAACCTACATTTTAAATTTCCCTTATCGGAATACATGGGATAACTTTTGAATGGAGTACTAAAATAAAATTTGTATGTTTAAATATTACAAACAGAACATACACAGATCAGAGTTAAGGAACACAAATATTTTAGACACAATAATTACAAAGATAAAAGGAGAGAACAAATTTTAAATAAAACCCAATTCAATAAAATGGAAAGGTTTTAAAAATTTAGTGGTGGTATTTACTTCTAAATGTGCTGTTCCACTGTGTACTCTTGGCTTCTAAATTATAAAAAAAAAAAGTTATAGTGATATGCTTTACCAAAAGTAACAATGGATTAATATTATGATAGTCTGAGCAAAGTGAGCTAATTTAATTAACTTGTCTATTATGTCCTAAACTATTAAAAATTAAAATAATCTTGTTCTGAATTAAAGGGCTGAGCTTCCTGTAGACATGTATTAGAGAAAATTCATCTCTTTTACCTGGTTCTTTTATTCTTAGTTCTGAAGAAAACCATTATGACCACTTTTCCAGGTCTGTCTATCCTCAGTTCCTAAAGAAATAATCACCTCATCCAGATTTGAAAGGCTGTCATACTTATCATTTAGCATTGGACCTGTGAAAAACCAAAAAGTGCTATTGAAAATGAAAGGCTTAATTATTTCAATTTTTTGGCAGAGACAGTTACTTGAATAACCTTCTGTTCTTTTTTTTTCAATGATATAGCCATTTATAAGTGTAATTTAAAAAAATTAATTGAAACCTCTCCTCATCAGAATGACAAGAAGGAGAAGCCTCCCCTCCCCCAGCAAAGAAAAGACAGTGAGTCTGTGGCCTCTGCCACAGAAATAATGGATATGGTTGTAACCAAATTATCAGAAATGGAATTCAGAGTAACGATGGTCAAAATGATGAGTAGAATTGAAAAAAGTATTAACAAAAAGGTTACTGAGAATATAGAATCCCTAAGGACAGAAATGGGAGTGAATCTGACAGAAATTAAAAATTCTATGAGCTAAATGCAGGCAAAACTAGAGGCTCTGACGGCCAGGGTCACTGAAGCAGAAGAACAGGTTAGTGAATTGGAGGATGGGTTAATAGAGGAAAAAACGAAAATAGAAGCTGGTCTTAAAAAAATCCATGCCCACGAATGTAGGTTACGGGAGATTACTGACTCAATGAAACGATCCAATGTTAGAATCATCAGCATCCCCGAGGGGGTGGAGAAAAACAGAGGTCTAGAAGAGATATTTGAACAAATTGCAGCTGAAAACTTCCCTAATCTAGCAAGGGAAACAAACATTCATGTCCAAGAGGCAGAGAGGACCCCTCCCAAGCTCAACCATGACAAACCTACACCACGTCACATCATAGTGCATTCGCAAATATTAGATCCAAGGATACAGTATTGAAAGTGGCCAGGGCAAAGAAATTTTTCATGTACCAAGGCAAAGGCATCAGAATTACGTCAGACCTGTCTACACAGACCTGGAATGAGAGAAAGGGTTGGGGGAGCATTTTTAAAGCTCTTTCAGAGAAAAACATGCAGCTAAGGATCCTTTATCCAGCAAGGCTGTCATTCAGAATTGATGGAGAAATAAAGACATTTCAGAATCGCCAGTCATTAACTAATTTCGTAACCACGAAACCAGCCCTACAGGAGATATTAAGGAGGGTTCTATAAAGGTAAAAAGGCCCCAAGAGTGATACACAAAAGAAAGTCACAACCAATACAAACAAAGACTTTACTGGCAACATGGCATCATTAAAATCATCTCTCTCAATAATCAGTCTCAATGTAAATGGCCTAAATGCTCCCATAAACGCCACAGGGTTGCAGATTGGATAAAAAGAAATGACCCATCCATTTGCTGTCTACAAGAGACTCATTTTGAACCCAAAGATGCATTCAGACTGAGAGTAAGGGGAGGGAGTACCATCTTTCACGCAAATGGACCTCAAAAGAAAGCTGTGGTAGCAATTCTCATATCAGATAAATTGGATTTTAAACTAGAGACTATAGTTAGAGACACAGAAGGGCACTATATTATTCTTAAAGGTTGTACCCAACAAGTGGATGTGACAATTATAAATATATATGCTCCCAACAGGGGAGCAGCAAGATACACAAGCCAACTCTTAACCAGAATAAAGAGACATATAGATAAAAATACATTAATAGTAGGGGACCTCAACACTCCACTATCAGAAATAGACAGAACACCCTGGCAAAAACTAAGCAAAGAATCAAAGGCTTTGAATGCCATACTTGACGAGTTGGACCTCATAGATATATTTATTTTTTTTTTTTAAAGATTTTTTATTTATTTATTCGACAGAGAGAGAGACAGCCAGCGAGAGAGGGAACACAAGCAGGGGGAGTGGGAGAGGAAGAAGCAGGCTCATAGAGGAAGAGCCTGACGTGGGGCTCGATCCCAGAACTCCGGGATCACGCCCTGAGCCAAAGGCAGACGCTTAACCGCTGTGCCACCCAGGCGCCCCCTCATAGATATATTTAGAACACTACACCCCAGAACCAAAGAATACTCATTCTATTCTAATGCCCATGGAAAATTCTCAAGAATAGACCATGTTCTGGGACACAAAACAGGTCTCAACCGATACCAAAAGATTGAAATTATCCCCTGCATATTCTCAGACGACAACGCTCTGAAATTGGAACTCAACCACAAGGAAAAATTTGGAAGAAACTCAAACACTTGGAGACTAAGTGTTTCCTGCTCAGGAATGACTCAATAAACCAGGAAATCAAAAATCAAATTAAACAATTTATGGAGACCAATGAGAATGAAAATACAACAGTCCAAAACCTATGGGATACTGCAAAGGCAGTCCTAAGGGGGAAATACATAGCCATCCAAGCCTCACTCAAAAGAATAGAAAAATCTAAAATGCAGTCTTTATATTCTCACCTCAAGAAGCTGGAACAGCAACAGAGGGACAGGCCTAATCCACGCACGAGGAAGCAGCTGACCAAGATTAGAGCAGAAATCAATCAAGCAGAAACCAGAAGTATAGTAGAGCAGATCAACAGGACTAGAAGCTAGTTCTTTGAGAGAATCAATAAAATTGACAGACCACTGGCAAGACTTATCCAAAAGAAAAGAGAAAGGACCCAGATTATTAAAATTATGAATGAAAAAGGAGAGGTCATGACGAACACCACTGAAATTGGAAGGATTATTAGAAATTTTTATCAACAGCTATATGCCAATAAACTAAGCAATCTGGAAGAGATGGAATCCTTCCTGGAAACCTATAAACTACCAAGATTGAAACAGGAAGAAATTGATTTCTTAAACAGGCCAATTAATTATGAAGAAATTGAGTCAGTGATAAACAACCTTCCAAATAACAAAACTCCAGGCCCGGACGGTTTTCCTGGGGAATTCTACCAAACATTCAAAGAAGAAATAATACCTATTCTCCTAAAGCTATTTCAAAAAATAGAAACAGAAGGAAAGCTACCAAACTCATTCTATGAGGCCAATATTACCTTGATCCCCAAACCAGGCAAAGACCCCCTCAAAAAGGAGAATTACAGACCGATCTCCCTAATGAATATGGACGCCAAAATCCTCAACAAGATACTTGCTAATAGAATCCAACAGTACATTAAAAGGATTATCCATCACGATCAAGTGGGATTCATACTTGGGATGCAAGCGTGGTTCAATATTCGCAAATCAATCAGCGTGATACATCATATCAACAAGAAAAGACTCAGGAACCATATGATCCTCTCAATTGATGCTGAAAAAGCATTTGACAAAATACAGCACCCTTTCCTGATTAAAACCCTTCAGAGTGTAGGAATAGAGGGTACATTTCTCAATCTCATAAAAGCCATCTATGAAAAGCCTACTGCAAATATTATTCTCAATGGGGAAAAGCTGGAAGCCTTTCCCTTAAGATCAGGAACTCGACAAGGATGCCCACTCTCGCCACTATTATTCAACATAGTACTAGAAGTCCTTGCAACAGCAATCAGACGACAAAAAGGGATCAAAGGTATCCAAATCGGCAAAGAAGAAGTCAAAATGTCTCTCTTCGCAGATGACATGATACTCTATATGGAAAACCCAAAAGAAGCCACTCCCAAACTATTAGAAGTTATAGAGCAATTCCGTAACGTGGCGGGATACAAAATCAATGCTCAGAAATCAGTTGCATTTCTATACACGAATAACGAGACCGAAGAAAGAGAAATTAGGGAATCCATCCCATTTACAATAGCACCAAAAACCATACGTTACCTTGGAATTAACTTAACCAGAGACGTAAAGGACCTATATTCTAGAAACTATAAATCACTCTTGAAAGACATTGAGGAAGATATAAAAAGATGGAAAGATATTCCATGCTCATGGATCGGAAGAATTAGCATAGTTAAAATGTCCATGCTACCCAGAGCAATCTACACTTTCAATGCTATCCCGATCAAAATACCAATGACATTTTTCAAAGAACTGGAACAAACAGTCCTTAAATTTGTATGGAATCAGAAAAGGCCCCGAATCGCCAAGGAACTGTTGAAAAGGAAAAACGAAGCTGGGGGTATCACAATGCCGGATTTCGAGCTGTACTACAAAGCTGTGATCACAAAGACAGCATGGTACTGGCACAAAAACAGACACATAGACCAATGGAACAGAATAGAGAACCCAGAAATGGACCCTCGGCTCTTTGGGCAATTAATATTTGATAAAGCAGGAAAAAAACATCCGGTGGGAAAAAGACAGTCTCTTCAATAAATGGTGCTGGGAAAATTGGACAGCTACATGCAAAAGAATGAGACTTGACCACTATCTCACACCATACACAAAAATAAACTCCAAATGGATGAAAGACCTCGATGTGAGACAGGAATCCATCAAAATTCTAGAGGAGAACATAGGCAGCAACCTCTACAACATCGGCCAAAGCAACCTTTTTCATGACACATCCCCAAAGGCAAGAGAAACAAAAGATAAAATGAATTTATGGGACTTCATCAAGATTAAAAGTTTCTGCACAGCCAAGGAAACAGTCAGAAAAACTAAGAGGCAGCCCACGGAATGGGAGAATATATTTGCAAATGACACTACAGATAAAGGACTAGTATCCAAGATCTACAAAGAGCTTCTCAAACGCAATACACGAGAAACAAATAAACAAATCAAAAAATGGGCAGAAGATATGAAGAGACACTTTTCCAATGAAGACATACAAATGGCTAACAGACACATGAAAAAATGTTCAAAATCATTAGCCATCAAGGAAATTCAAATCAAAACCACACTGAGATACCACCTTATGCCAGTTAGAATGGCAAAAATAGACAAGGCAAGAGACAACAATTGTTGGAGAGGATGTGGAGAAAGGGGATCCCTCCTACATTGTTGGTGGGAATGCAAGTTGGTACAGCCACTCTGGAAAATAGTGTGGAGGTCCCTTAAAAAGTTAAAAATTGAGCTACCCTATGATCCAGCCATTGCACTACTGGGTGTTTACCCCAAAGATACAGACGTAGTAAAGAGAAGGGCCATATGCACCCAATGTTCATAGCAGCAATGTCCATAATAGCTAAATCGTGGAAGGAGCCAAGATGCCCTTCAACAGATGACTGGATTAAGAAGTGGTCCATATATACAACGGAATATTACTCAGCTATCAGAAAGAACGAGTTCTCAACATTTGCTACAACATGGACGGCACTGGAGGAGATAATGCTAAGTGAAATAAGTCAAGCAGAGAAAGACAACTATCATATGATTTCTCTCATCTATGGAACATAAGAACTAGGATGATCGGTAGGGGAAGAAAGGGATAAAGAAAGGGGGGGTAATCAGAAGGGGGAATGAAGCATGACAGACAATGGACTCTGAGAAACAAACTGAGGGCCTCAGAGGGGAGGGGGGTGGGGGAATGGGATAGACTGGTGATGGGTAGTAAGGAGGGCATGTATTGCATGGTGCACTGGGTGTTATACGCAACTAATGAATCATCGAGCCTTACATTGGAAACCGGGGATGTACTGTATGGTGACTAACATAATATAATAAAAAAGTCATTAAAAAAATATATAAATAAAAATAAAAAAATTAATTGAGGTGTAGTTGACATATTTGTTACAGATGTACAACATAGTGATTCCACAATTATGTACATTACAAAATGCTCACCATGGTAAGTGTAGTTACCCTCTGCTACTATGCAAAGTTATTATGATATCACTGACTATATTCTCTATGCTATACTTTTCATCCCCATCATTTATTTATTTTATAAGTTAATCCCCTTCCAATCTTGGATTGGATGAAATGGTCAAAAGAGCACACTTATAAGACATCTTTATAGGCTAATTGGGAACAATTATCTTCAATCTTGATTAACAAAGAGATCTATAATTAAGATTCTGAGAGCTATCTATGCAGAGGAAAACTTTTGTAATGTTCATATAGAGCCCAAGTCTCAAGGGTTTTAAGGACCTCACAAACATCATCTATTGATTTTCTGCAGTGTCTTAATAAGGTAGTAGAAAGCTGGCATCCTGGCCCCGTAGCGCAGATGAGGATGCTAAGCCATAGTAGTAAGTGTTGTATTTGTACTGATAATGCATTGAGCCACAATCTTTTTATTTCCTTTTTAAGGACCTTAGATACACAGGACTGAATTGCTTATGCTCATTAGTCCAACGCCCACAATTAGCATTCATCTTAAGAAAGTCTTTGACTTGTTCTATTACTTTTCCCTTCATCTCCGTCTCTAATTCCATCCCCCTTCCTACTCTTCTGGAAAAGTATATAAAGGTATGTGCTGTCCTAAGAATACACAATGGGAAAAAGTTTCTTCAACAAATGGGGTTGGGAAAACTGGACAGCTACATGCAAAGAATGAAACTGGACCACTTTCTTACACCATACACAGAAATAAATTTAAAATGGATTAAGGACCTAAATGTGAGACCTGAAATCATAAAAATACTAGAAGAGAGCACAGGCAGTAATTTCTCTGCCATTGGCCATAGCAACATTTTTCTGGATATGTCTCCTGAGGCAAGGGAAATAAAAACAAAAATAAACTGTTGGGACTACAGCAAAATAAAATGCTTTTGCACAGCAAAGAAAACAATCAACAAAACTAAAAGACAATCTACTAAATGGGAGAAGATATTTTCAAATGATGTCTCTGATAAAGGGTTAGTATCCAAAATATATAAAGAACATATACAACTCAACACCTCCCTCAAAATAATCCAATTTAAAAATGGGCAATGGGCAGAGCATATGAACAGATATTTCTCCAAAGAAGACATACAGATGGCTGACACATGAAAAAATGCTCAACATCACCGATCATCAGGGAAATGCAAATCAGACCCACAATGAGATTATCACCTCACACCTGTCAGAATGGGTAAAATCAAAAACATAAGAAACAGCAAGAGTTGGCAAGGATGTGGAGGAAAAGAAACCCTTATGCACTGTTGGTGGGAATGCAAACTGGTATAGCCACTGTATAAACAGTATGGAGGTTCCTAACAAATTTAAAAATAGAACTATCCTATGATCTAGTAATTGCACTGTAGTGGGTATTTGACCAAAGAATACAAAACACTAATTGGACAGAATACATGCACTCCTATGTTCATAGCAGCATTATTTACAATAGCCAAATTATGGAAGCAGCCTAAGTGCTCATTGATAGATGAATGGATAAAGAAGATGTGATATACATTCATACATACATATATATATTATATATATAATTATATGTATATACATTACTCAGCCATAAAATGGATGAAATCTTGCCATTTGCAACAATATGGATAGAGCTAGAGAATAGAATGCTAAATGAAATAAGTTAGTCAAAGAAAGACAAATATCATATGATTTCACTCATATGTGGAATTTAAGAAACAAAACAAATGAGCAAAGCGAGAAAAAAAAAAAAAGAGCTAGAGGCAAACCAAGAAACAGACTCTTAACTATAGAGAACAGACTGGTGATTACCAAGGGGGACTTGGGTGAGGGGACGGGGGAAATAGATGATGGGGAATAAAGAGTACACTTATGATGAGCACTTAGTAATGTACAGAATTCAATCACTATATTGTACACATGAAACTAATATACCGGGATTAAAATAAAAAACTTAAAAAAATATATGTGCTGTCCTTCCAAGTTGACCATCTAGAAGCATATGCATTTATGACTCAGCAATTTTGCCCCTGGAAATGTACCTCAGAAAAAAGCTTGTACACATTCATAAGGAACTACATGCCTATTTGTTTATCACAGAGTTGTTTGGGAGTAGCAAAGAAATGGAAGCCACCTGTATCCACCACTAAGTGAATAGATACATTCTATATGGTTTATAGACATGACAGAATGCTATGTAACAATCAGAGATAATGAATTAAATTCTCATATAGTAACATGAGAAACGTAGGAAACAGAATGAGATCTAGAGCACAACGTCATTTACATAAAATTTTCAAACCATATGTATAAAACAATGCTATATGTGCCTTTCTTAATACCCATCACTGGCCTATCCCAATCCCCCGTGCACTGGGTGTTATACACAAATAATGAATCATGGAATATGGTATCAAAAACTGGGGATGTACTGTATGGTGACTAATACAACAAAATAAAAATTATTTAAAAAATAAATAAAGAAGATTTATCATAAAAAAATAAAACAATGCTAAATATTTCTCAGATGCATGTTTATCTCTTATTTTTAAGGGAAAAATTGATGCAGTTTATTAAGAATGCAGGGAAGAAAGGAAAGGAAAACATGTAAGGATAAGAGGGGAAAAAAGAAATTAGTCAAAGGGTCTATAGATGTAATTGATTAACTATGTACCAACACAATCCTAAGGTACTGGTATCTTATTTCAAACTTATGAAGTAGATACTATTGTTCCCCTCCTAACAGTTAAGCCAAATGAAGTTCAAAAAGGCTAAATATCTCCCCTAAGTGTTCACTGCAAGAAAGTGGCAGATTCAGCTTACAAAAGCAGGAGATCTGGCCCAAGAGTCACCAAAGCAATTATAAAACCACTCATCTCTGAGAGCTGTTTTTGGTGGAGGCAAGACTGTTCATTTTCCTACAGCCAGTTTCCTCTGTTCTACACTCTGCAATTCTATACTCTGCTCTCAACTGTTAGGTGTTTTTGTTTCCCGGACTCCTGCAAGTGAGTATAAAAAGTAGTAGACAGAAGTATAATAGACATTGATAGATATGTTCTGCTTCTGACCAATAAATACACTTGCATCTGATTTATATTTTAATGTTTCATTAATTTGGTTAGCATGAGTTAATACCTAAGAAACTAATGAGCCTAGATGCACTGTTCAAATTCTGGACATGGAAAGGCAAAAGAGTGATTCCACAGTGTGGTGGTTCATTTGCTGTCCTGACGTACCTGAAAATCTGACTTGATCGTACATATCATTTCTCTTTAAACTTTATAGGTCGTTTTGGTAGATTATTAAGGTCCTGAGAGTACGTGTTGCGTTTCTTAGTAATATAAGCTATTCCATATTTTATCTTTAAAATATTAAAGAAAAATATTAATTAAGCAAAATAATCAATTACATTATCTTCTTTGAAGTTTTATGTGATGCTTCTAGGTTGTTAGAAATTAAATTTAACAATGATGAAACCTCTTAGATATTAAAAAGAAATTGCAAAGTGCTAGGCCACACACCTACTATTGAGTTGGCTCTTTATATTCTCTATAATTGCTGAATGGAAAATGTTTTTTGAGAGCTCTCGCAGAGATGATCATTCTGATCAATGAAACAATGAGAAAGATGAGAAGGGCAACACTGATGACATCACCAAATAATATAATGCTTGAGATTTTTACTTTTCTATTAAATATGTTCAGTACGCATCCAGAGAAAGAAGTAGAAAATTTAATTAGGAAGCCACAATAAAAGGTACTACTTATTGATTATCTCACATGAATCTTCAAAAGCTAGAGAAAAAGAGTCGTGGATGAAACTAGAGGGTATAATGCTAAGTGAAATAAGTCAGAGAAAGACAAATACCATATGATTTCTCTCATATGTGGAATTTAAGAAACAAAACAGAGGGACATAGGAGAAAGGAAGGAAAAAGAAAATAAGATGAAAATAGAGAGGGAGGCAAACCATAAGTGACACTGAATTCTAGGAAACCAACGGAGGGTTGCTGGAGGGTAGGTGGGTGGGGAGATGGGGTAACTGGATGATGGGCATTAAGGAGGGCACTTCATGTAATAAGGACTGGTTGTTATACACAACTGATGAATCACTAAATTCTTCCCCTGAAACTAATAATACAGTATATGCTAACTAAATTGAATTTAAATATAGAATTTTTCAAAATAATTAAATAAATAGAATGCCTACCTACCATTTTCTTTATTATGATATGTTAGTCACCATATAGTACATTATTAGTTTTTGATGTAGTGTTCCATGATTCATTGTTTGCGTATAACACCCAGTGCTCCATGCAATACATGCCCTCCTTAATACCCATTACCAGGCTAGCCCAACCCTCCCCCCACCTTCCTCCCCTCTAAAACCCTTAGTTTGTTTCCCAGAGTGCATAGTCTCTCATGGTTCATTTCCCCCTCTGTTTACCCCTCCTTCATTTTTCCCTTCCTTCTCCTACTGATCTCCCTGCTATTCCTTATGTTCCACAAATGAGTGAAACCTTATGATAATTGTCTTTCTCTGCTTCACTTATTTTACTTAGCCTACCTAATATTTTAAAAAAGCTAGGAAAAAAAAAAGAAATTTGGGGGGTGAGGTGAGAGAGAACATGAAATATGTTGTAGATGAATTTTGAGATTCATAGTTCCAGAAATAGGAAAGAATTGAATAATAATGATAGAGGGCATAATTAATACTATCTCTTGAAAATTTACTAGTACCTATTTAAAAAATCCTATATCTCCACCAAGAAGAATCTAATTAAAGAATTCCACATGGACTTCATTTCTTTATGTGAAGCAATGATTCTTTATGTTTTGGAGGTTATGAACTTCTTTTACAATTTTGGCGAAGGTTCTGGAATATCTTTTTTCAAAATGCACATTCGTGCTCATTTTGCATAAAATTCCAAAGGCTCATAAACCTAAAACCCAAAGACTTAGACTACAAAGATCAAATTGATAGGATACATAGCAACTCAGTCTAAATTTCCTCTACTGATTCTTTTTATAAAGTTTTCTAAGAAACATCTTGACACTTACCATCTTTCTGGGTGCTCATATAATATATAGAATGAAAACGAATCATCCTACTCCAGGCAAGGTTCAATTTTGACATAATTAGATTTTGATTTTTTTACTGGGGCTGCCATTGAGTTCTGCAAATTGCAGACATTATAATGATGCTTCCAGGAACTAGTGCTGAAGGAGACAAAGGCTATCTGGTTACCAAGGAGAAGGCTAGTGAAGCCTTGTGCTGTCGAAGGAGGTGGAATTATCAGGGGCTCTATCAAACTAACAGAGAACTGAGAGTTCATCAAAGCTTACAGCTTTTTGAAAAAGTAAATCTAGACAAGTGCTCCAATAGCACAGTTGACACTCAATTAAAATAGTCTTGTCTAACCCCACATCTGGTACATCATTAAGGTTTAATGCAATCATGTCTTGAGAGCAAATAGAAATGTTATTTCCCAGGTGCACTGAATCAAATTAAAAACATTTGTAAAGCAATGAAATCCAATCCTTGTGTCTTGGGGTGATCTAATGAGAAGCATTTATCTGTTAGGAAAAGCGTTAGACTGCAAAGCTGTACCTACTACCCACCTGAATGTTCATCTCTTTTCCCCAGGGTGTCACCAAACCAAGGGTGCGAATGAGACCTAAGATAACATTAGATTCTGTCCAGTTAGCTCAGACATGACTAATGAAGGATGTAATTTTGTATATTCAGGTTTTTTTAGTTGCTACTGTGTGGGTGATATTTAAAGCAGCGTGGCAAATTTAAGGTAAAAGATAATGAGAAGCAGGAAGATATTGTGAAGCCTGAATATGAAATCAAAAAGACTGGGTTTAGTCCCTGGCTCTGTCATTTGGTAACTATGTCAACTTGCACAATTTCTTTGGGCCTCAATTTCTTTACAGGTAAAGTGAAGATATAATGTTTACCTGTTAGGGATTTTCTGAGTTTTCACATCTGTTATCACAGTGAAGTATGTTTTTTTCTATATTCCAAATACAGTTGAAATTTATTTTTTAATATTCATTATAGGGATCAATGCATAAAATTTAAAAACTCAAATATTACTACAGGTTCAAAACAATAACAATTTAAAAAGTGTCAGTTTCTTCCCAGATTCCTGCTCCCCAAGGATAGCCACTATTAACTCTTTTAACTCTGTGTATTTGGTCTTTGAAATCCACTTTTATAATATGCTTATATCTATTTCTGGATATTTTTCAACATTTAGTAACTGTGTATTGAATTCCCAAATTAGAATATGAGAAATTACTTCTCCTAAGCCACTCTCAACACACATACTTTCCCCTTATTCATTCCCCTAAAACAGTCATATCACAATTTGTGATTAAATAAGTATTTAATGCTCATATTGTTATGACAAAAAAAAATGTTCAGAGCTGAGCCACGTAATTTCGTATGATCCTATTCTTTTCTTAGGCAACTCTTCCCCCTCTTATGTGTTATTTTTATGCTTTGTATTTATTCCATTTTCTATTTACTTTTCATTAATTCCTTTTCCAAAATCTCTATCTGAACTGTAAATAGCCATTCAATGTGATCAGATGCATCAGGCGATATTAGTTCTTCCTTCCCACAACCTTCCCACAGTCCTGTCTTCTGGTTCCAATCTTCACTGATTCTAGGATGTGTGAGGACTTACCTTTACCAACAGGCTGGTAATTCCCTTTGCTTCTCTCTTGTGATTGAGCCAGGTTTCCTGAATCAGTCAATCAATTTCTTTCTTTCTTTCTTTCTTTCTTTCTTTCTTTCTTTCTTTCTTTTTCTTTCTTTCTTTCTTTCTTTCTTTTTCTTTCCTTCCTTCCTTCCTTCCTTCCTTCCTTCCTTCCTTCCTTCATCCAATACCTTCCTTCCTTCCTTCCTTCCTTCCTTCCTTCCTTCCTTCCTTCCTTCCTTCCTTCCTTCCTTCTTAATAACGTAGAGCACATTACCTTGTTGCTTCCTAAGAAACTGTGTGTGGAAAGTAAATGTGGACTACATCTGAAAATGCTTACTTAAATATTTGTTTGGGTATAGAAATCTAGGTCAGAAATCAGTTTCTTGCAGAAGATAAGGCACTGTTGTGCCTTCGATGTTATCCTTTAACAACTGATGCCATTCTAATTCCCAGCCTATCGTGTGACCTGTTTTTCCTCTTGGAAATTTACATATGCTTTATTGTTCCCAAATGTAATGGCATTTCAGGATGTTGTGGGCTGTGCTGTCTCTTTCATTTTATCATGCTGCTGTGGACTTGAAGAACTCTTTTGTCAAAATTCTCATGTTCTTCACTTCAGCAAAGTTTCCTTGGATTATCTCTATAATAATTTCCTCCCCTCTGTTTTCCATCTCCTTTTCTAAGAAGGTTTAAAACAGTTGTCCTGTTTCCCATCTGATCCCACACTTACCCCTTTAGACAAACTTGGTATCTCCACATCTGAATTCCTGTAAAGGAAAGGTACAACCACGTTGACTTCACAGGGACTCCTCACACTGGCGGTTGGCCACTGTCAGCCTAACCCTGAGCTTTCAGTCAGGTTATAAGAACCCAGCTATTGCTAATCACTTGTATAACCAAGCAGAACAAAGATTCTTACTCCATCTTCTTTTTTGTTCCTTCTTTCCACTTTCCTTCTCCTTCTCCCTCTTTTTTCCTCCTTTGTTTGACTTCTTCATCCCTCTTAGGGATGACTATTTGGTTCTCCTCTTCTTTCACTCTCCTCTTTTTTTCTTAAACATTACTATCTACCTGTATCCTAACCCTACTGGCCATCTGTCCTCATTTTAGTTCTATGGCCTGTTACCTGTCTTCTCTATAGGTTCACCTGTCACATTAGCTATAGTTACAGACCTAGCATTCTGGAGCTAAAAGGGCTCCATTTACTGGTGAGGAATTGGGCCCAAAGAACTTGGGCTGATTTGTTAGTGGCAGCAGGACTCCGATGCAAATTTGCTAACTCTGGATTCATTGCACTTCCCATTACATAACAGTTCAGGGTACCACAACACCAGGAACACAAACCTCTGGGCAATGTGCTTATGCATTTTGCAGTAGAAATTCCACTGAAAAGATAGACTTTTACATTGTGTTTGAGTTAACTAAGTCTTTAAAGACAGCCTCTGTATATTCCAAAAGTAAAATAAAACAAATAAGGAAAGGGTTTCTAGTAAACGTTAACATTTATTGAACCCTTACTATGTGGCATTCATTTTGTGTATGCTTATCTTATTTAAGCCAAATACTAACTTTATGTAATACTCTCATAAGCTGTGGTTTCAATATGATGAAAGACAGAGAAATTAATTTCTTTACTCATAGAGACATAGGAGGAACTTATTGACAAGTCTGTCTGTTTCTCAAGTTCATGCTGTTAACTAATCTATGGTGCTTCCTGACAAACATTGTTTAAGGCATTATTGTAGCCTGCTAGACAAGCTCAATAGCCCAAAAGCATGCACAATTTTAAAACAGGCTTCAAAGTGTTCATGCCCTCTGTCTATTTAGCAATATCTGCTTCTCCCATTTCCTTGCAAATCTCTAGAATCAGAGAAGGACAGACTCTCCCCAGTCCCCTGTACATCTTCATTATGAGCCCTCCCATTCTTACGGAAAAAGGTAAATATAGCAAAAGTAGAGTGTTCCAGATTGTTCCCAGTCTGGCTCACTTCTTTTCAGATAAAAAAAAAAAAAAACATTTGGTGGAGTGCTATTTTTAAAGCTATTATAACAATTATATCCAGCAAGCTTCTTAAGGTTTATTTGAATTGAAGTGATTTGCATCAATCCAAGCTCCCGATCTGCTCTCCAGGTTTTTGTGATTGCTGTTTTGAGCTATAAATCTAGCTTGGCTAATGGAGGATAATAAGCAAAATGTCTTTGCCTTCTTTCCAATATAACTCAGCTGTATAGTACAAAACCTTGATTCTGCCTTTAGACATGTGTTGACCAGCTTGTCAGAATTTCCATTGGCATTGTATATGAGGGTGGGTGGAACTGCTACAATTTAGATGTAACTAAATTTTGAAAAAAAATCTTTCTTTCAAGTGACTTCAACCCCCTGATTCATTTTAAACTTGGAAAAAATACCATATACATGGTGGTCTATGAGAGCTGTACTTTGGCAAGCACAATTTATAATTCATTATCTTTTTTTTTTTTTGTCAAGGCAATTTTTAAAAAGCTATTTCTGTCATCTTTTAAATTGATGTCTTTCTTCTTTGACTGCCATATGAGCTTTATGCCTTATTTTCAACATCTTTAGGATATTTTTTCTATTGCTTTAAAGTGTAATGAACCATATATCAGATATTGTAAAATATGTTCTAGCCTTCAAAGCAAGTGAAGTCTATCACCTGTTTCATAACAAGCAAGGAGCCATGAATGTTCTGCTGTAATCTCCACAGTAAGAAATAGTACTTTATATTAATATGGCTCTCTGGGTCTTTCAGAGTCAGTTTGGAATCCAGGACAAACAACAGTTTTGCTGTCAGCCTTGACACCACCAGGCAAGCCTGTATGGTGGATCTGTGCAGAGTGAGGATCAGTAATGTCCCTGAGTATAGTAGATTGAAAAGTGCCCCCACCCCGGAAAAATTATATCTGCCTGGAATCTGAGAATGTGACCTTATTTGAAAAAAGGGTCTTTGCAAAAGTATGTAGTTGAGATCAGGTCATACTGGATTAGACTGGGCACTAAATCCAATGACTGATATCCTTATAAGAGGAAAGACAGGGACACAGACACGGGGAAGAAGCAGAGATTGGAGTGATGCAGCTGCAAACCAAGGATTGTCAGCAATGAGGAAGAGGTAAGGAAAGCTCTTCTCTAGAGCCTTCAGAGGGAACGTGACCCCAATAATACCTTGATTTTGAATTTCTTTCAAAAAGAGGAGCTCAGACCTTTGAGAGAATAAATTTCTATTGTTTTAAGTCACCCAGGTTAGGGTAATTTGTTACAACAATCCTAGGAATGAATACACTGAGGAACTCCTGACTGATGTTACTGAAGAGGCTTGATCACAAGTAAGACTATCCAAACACTCAGGACTCCTGGGTATATGATATTAAACATCTATACATGGCTGTGGGTAAGAAGAATGAGTAGGAAACTAATGTACAGTGATCAGAGCTGGGATCATCTCATTTCAAGCAAAAGGGCAGCTGCTAAGACAGTGAGGAAAACCCAAGCTTAGTCTAAGCCTTGGAATGCAGGATTCAAGCTGCAAAGGAAGGAATAGACTTCAGGAACATTCTGGGATGGAAGAACATCAGTAACCTATTCATCTTCTCAGCTGCACCAGCACATGTATGCATAGGACAATTGAACCCAATCTGATAATTTTGCAAATAGTTCAACTACAGTAAATGGAAGGGCTTTTACTATGAATTATGGGAAGGTGTTCATTACTTTGGGAAATCCAAGCTCAGGACTGGAGCCCAGACTCCACTCTGCTTTGAGGAGCACAATTTCACACTGGGAGGCACACTGACTTTGACATCAATGAGACATGTGTTAACATCCTGGCCCCTTCACTTTCTGGCTGTAGTATTTTAACAAAATGTTGTGAGCCATGATATCCTCATTTAAAATGGGAGTAAAATGTATCTACCTTATAAAGTGGTTGTAAGGATAAACTGAGATAACATATGCAAAGCAAGTGGCATACAACAGGTGCTCATTAAATATTAATTCAGTCCCTTCTGTTCCTAGAATCCAGGGAATTAAACAATAATTGTTCTCTTCCTCTCTTTCACACTTGTATCCTTAAGAAACTAGACAAGACATGATTTCCAAAGAAACGATTAGACTGTGTTTGTCACTTAAGCTTGTATGATAATGAAATTGATATATTTTTTCCCTATTTGATGGTCAAGGATAAATTATTTTTAATAGTCATGCTTAACAATTATTTATAGGTGGTCTTCCAGAAGGCATTGATTTAACTCAGAAACAGACCTCAAAGCCTGCTATGGTGAGGAGATAAACTTCTTTGAGCTCCTCTTCTAGAGTTGAAGTGCTGGTGAGGCAAGAAATTATAAATGGCTACTCTTGTTAACAGCTTGGATTGGTACAAGATGATGATAGAATAAAGATATCCTACAGTAGGACAGAAAAGGTAGCAGTTGAAACTTTACTTTTCTTTAGTTCTGGAAAAATCATAAATTCTTTCCAAACTAATAATGCTTCGCATAGACTTTTGTGGACCCAAACTTTCAAGGCTTTAGGAAATAATGGTTTTCAAGTCTAGATTCAAACTAAGACGTAACACCTAGAGTGTCTGCCAGGCTTAACCACACAGTGCCTCCCAGGGTCTCTTCTGCATGAGTCTTCTCCTTTCCCTCTCTTGATAAAATGAAATTAGCCCAAAATTTTGCCTCTGAATTTTTACGTATGTGTGTTGTTTTTTCCCAGGGAAGAAGTCACATTCTGATCCTACAATAATTAAATCAGGAAGGAACAATGGAAGACGTTTGCTTTAATGAATTGGATGAGATGAATGGTTATCAAATCTGGAATTCAGCTTCCTGAAAAGGGAAAGGGAAGCAAAAGAGTGGGGAAGGATGGGGGAGAAGGGAGGAAGGAGTGGGAAGGGACAGGCAGAGGTCAGGAGGGCAGGGAAAGGAGAAAAAACTATAGTACCGAAGAAAGAGAATATGGAAGGAGCATTTTAGGGCATTGTTTAGCAAACACAGCTCACCTTTCCTACGCCTTCCCTGGTCTAAACTTGTTACCTCATTTCTTCCTATCTACCACAGAGTGAAATACTGTAAGCAATGACCTCTCAAAGCTTAAACTAGGCCCTGTAATTAGTTCATTATGTGCTTGCTAGAGGCTTTGCTTAGAAGAAATTATGTCCAGGACAATAGCTGACTAACATATAAAATACATACTAAGTATTAGTCATTGTCCTCACAACCACCCCTGAGGAGATGACTATTTATATTTTGACTGAGAAAAATGAGGCTTAGAGAGATTAAGAAATTTGCTTAATGCCCTATAACCAGTAGAACCAGCATTCAAAATGAGGTCAGTGATTCAATACCCCATGCATTTAAACACCAAGCCACACTGTTACCCCTAGAATGGAGAAAAGAGACTGGAATGTTCTCCTTGGGCACAATTCAGTAGCAGTGCATGGGTGTCAGTCCCTGGAAACAGTGTGGCGAAGAGATTTGCTTGGAGAAGTGACAGTATTTTTTCATTCTTCGTGTTTCCTTAGACAAGAGATTTCTACCCACTTTCTAGGAGGGAAAGGATCAGAAGAATATCCTTGCTTCTCTCTACCTCCTTCGCTGACCTTCTCCTTAGAGGAAGAGGAACAAACTCCCTGATGTGGAAGTGGAGAAAGAACCCAGTGCACTTGGCCCCACAATTTGATTTCTCCTTCCCCCAGTCTGTTTCCAGTGTACTCAGTGGCTCCTCACTTTTATGGTAAACTTTCAAGAGCAGTCTCTGTCCTGGAGGGGAAGGCCCTGGGATGGTCCTGCTGAGTCAGAAACCAGGAGGGCAAGAATTTCTAATTGTCCATAGACTAAAGGAAGCCCATTTGGCCATACATGTAGAGGCGTGCTTTGCAGTCATTTTACCAGTAAGTAAACTGATGGTTTTATCTCCATCTCTCTGTCTCTTCTGTCTCAGTTCCCAACTTCCTCAACTCTCAATTACCTCAATTCAAAGTGGGAATGTTAATACCCACTACAGGACTGGTTAACAGTTAAAAAGGGCGCCTGGGTGGCTCAGTCCTTAAGCGTCTGCCTTTGGCTAAGGGAGCCTGCTTCTCCCTCTCCCACTCTCCCTGCTTGTATTCCCTCTCTCGCTGGCTGTCTCTCTCTCTCTGTCAAATAAATATATAAAATATTAAAAAAAAACAGTTAAACAAGATAAAGTATTTAAATCTCTTTATGCCTAGTAAGCATTTAACAATTGTACCCCACCCTTCTCCTTCTCTTAGTCACAATCTAACTTTTATGACTTGTTTTTACTTTAAATATAAATATATCTCTTCCATCTTGTAATCTCTCATTGCAAAGATCTAATTCTATTCTTATAATATCTCATAGGTTTTGCCAATAAAATTAAATTTGGGAAAATAAGAAGGCTCACAGAGTTGGGATATTCTGTAAATTTGGTCTTCATATCTTAAATCTTTGAGCATATTTATCCCATTGCAAGCATCTGACGTAATTGTTTTCAGCAGCATGTAATTTTTTAATCACATGATTGGATCATAATAATTAGGCTCTTGAAAGGATCCGCAAAGTAGAAATTTGAACATGCAAAATCAGTTAGACCTTTTAGACTTCAAAGTTATTAATTTGGCTTCATTTTGTGTACCGTATTACTTAAAGACAGTGAGAAAGCGCTAAAATATCTTTAGATTTGAAGCAACTCAATATCATTTGAATTTTATTATTCAATTCTTTCACATGTGCTCTGATAAGAGAGCTAAAAAATCTCAGCCTTCAAAGGCCAGACAATGCTGTGCTCCCAGTGGGTCCATGATTAAATGTCTTCTCATGTAGAAAGACAGCAAAAACAAACAAGCAAACAACAGATGACAGACGAGAGCGGGACTTTGTCACTGACGTACACCGTGATTCTCTTTCCCGTTGTAACTAAAAATAACAAACTGGTGTGTGACACTGGAGTCAATAAGCAGTCAGCCCCAGCAAGCAGATCTTGGCAGTTCTGCTTTTAGGCCCTGTGCTTAGGCCCAGTCAGAAGACACAGCTTACAGGGCCCCTTGACCACAGAGTTTACAAACGCTGTACCTCAGGATGTGACCAAGTCTTGAGTGGAGCTTTATGGAGGCAAATACTCATTAAGACAGATCCAGGAAGGGTTCTGCTTGATTCCTGGCTCACAGCTAGTGCTTGGCTATGCTAACAAAGATAGGAAATGATGGTGGTTCCAGCTGAGCATCACTTAGGGCATTTTGGTCCCCCCCCTTTTTTTTGAATATAGACAATGGTGATTCTACATTTCTCAGTATTAACTTGCTCAGTTTTGAATTCTGTACCTTTTCATCACCTTTTGATTTCTTCCTGCACTGATTCCTATCAAGGAAAAGAGAAATAACAGAAAAACAACTTTATTTCCCTGAATTCTGGAGTGTTGTGGACCCTGAGCCAATTATGGAGAAGAGTCTAGTGGTTAGGAGACACAATATTTGGTTTCTTCTGTGCTCTCAGTCCCTCCTCAACCACCCTCAGAAGTCCATTTTTTCTGTCCAAAAATCAATCCTATTCTTTAAGAGCAGTCACAAAGGTATGGCCCTTCCCTCTCTCCCACTGGTTTGAAGGTTAGGAAAAGTAGAATGAACAGAAACAGGGAATGTTTATAGAGACCCAAATTCTACCCTCTATAGTCCTACCTTCTAGTCTTAAAGGCCAATAACTCAATGTTTACCCATCCTTCCTAAAATGGCATAGGGATTATATCTGCCATCACTTTTTAACTGCCACCAGGGTTGAGGTTTTAAAACAAAGTCATGATGCCATTCCCAATTTTTAGAATAACATGCTGTGGATATCTCCAATCTGTAGTGTTTATAGTATGGCTTAGGTTATCTCATTGTGAAGAAAACCCAACATCTATTTTTCCTTAGTAATTATTGGAAAATACCATGAGACTGTAGGATGGTTACCTACTATCTATTTAATGACTGCCTCTGAGATTGCTAATTGAACTGACTTGTTGGAACAGTAATGACATTGACTATTGCCTGCCTGGAACACAGCTTAGCTCACCAGGATCAAACAGAAAGACCTACAAGTCATAAGTAGGTATAAAACCGGTGACACCATACTTCTGAGTCAAATATTTCCAACATTTCAATAGCATAACAGAAAAGACATATGCTTTCAACTGAGACAAAGGCTAGCAGCACTCCAGCAACAACTTTGGCATTTGTCTTCCTTGAGTTTAGCAAGAAAAGGACTGACCTCTAGGACTTCACAGTAGGATGAGGGAGGAAGGTACACTAATTGAGGAAGACACAGTCGATTTCATCCCTTGTCAAAGACAGACCATCCTCCTTAGGAAAGAAGGACATGATTGGGCCTCAGATTAGAGGAAAAATTAGGATCCGTGGCAAATTTCATGATATGTACTTATGTCATATTTTTATGCAAAAATCAAAGGAATCAATGAAAAATAATCCAGTCGTATCACCTTGGTCATTTGCGAACAGTCCCATTTGCTTCCCGTCCCTTTGGAATAGTGGTGACAACTAGAGTGTAAAGACTTCCCTCTTGTTCCACTAATCATCTACACTCATCATTATGATATTACTCGCCTGTTTATTTTACCCTTTCCCATTCCCCACAGAAAGAGGTAGCCCTTCACTGAGAAAACTCTGTTAGCTGCTGAGAGGCTTGTTATGACGATTCCAGTATTACGGGATAAAAGGAACTGTTGCACAATCTTGTCCTAGACATTCAAGTACTTGAAGTCATACATAGTGATGGAGGATTATGCAAATGCCCCTGGTTTGGTTTGCAAAAGTAACCTGAGCCTTCCTGAGGAACTGACTGTTGTGGTGGAGGAACTAAAATGGCATTAGTTCGGGAGGTTTTTAGGTGTTTGGAAGCCTCTTGGAAGGCTTCCAGAGATATTATCTAGTCCGACCCACACACTTCCTGCCCTAGCCCCACTCCAGGATACTGACTGAGTGACATCTTGCAAAGACAGGGGTGATAGGTGACTATAACCTGCATTCTAGTTGGCGTAATTCCACTCTCCTTAGCAAACTTCCCTCAAAAGGTTGCAACCTTCCACAGGATACAACTTCCTTCTTGAGCTGCACTGTTATGCTAGCTGTGGTATCTTGTCTTCTTGCTCATTTCTTATTCCTCAGAGAACTTGGGGAATTTTAATAACAGGGCCTACCAGCTATGAAAATTTTGATTTATGTGTCTAAAAGAAATGGAAATAGGCTTAATACCCTGCTTCTTTCTAGTCTTCTGTATAAACTGTCTTAATCTGTTATAAGTGACATATTATAGACCAATGTTTCTCTAACTGTAGCATACTGCATGTATCAAAATCACCTAGAGGACTTATGTGGACACAGATTGCTGGGCCCCATCCCTACACTTTCTGATTCAGTAGGTCTGGGTTGGTTCCCAAGGATTTGCATTTCTAGTAAGTTTCTAGGTAAAGCTACTGGCCTGAGGACCCCACTTTGAGAACCCCTGCTGTAGTGTAAAGGCCAAATACCTGTGAGGTGGGGCTAGGGTGACTAATTTATGATGCTTCACCTGAAATTTTAGTACTAAAATTTCCACATCGCAGTGACTCCTTCAATTTAGGGCAGACCAGGCCTGTTGGTCACTCTAGGTGAGGCTAAAAATATATCCAGCTTAAAGGGAAATTTTGTAGCTCTTACTATTTCTAAAAAACTATTTTTGAGAAAGCTGTTATGATTTTATACTTAGGTGATTAAAGGGCTTTTAAAATCAGTAGGCTTAAAATACTCCACATATCTAGCTAGTATCCATAGTTCTAAAATATGAATGGTCTTAGAGTATCCTGTAATAACAGTAATGAGCTCTTAGGGAGGTCCTAAAGCTCTGTGTGCCACTATATTAGCACTTTGAATATATTACATCTAATTCCTACAACAGTACAGCTTATTAGGAATTATAGTCAATACAGATGGTAAACTAAGCTTGCAGAGGTTACAGGGACACAGCTGGTTACTATGTAGCTGGGATTTGAGCCCACAACTCTCTCACTCCAAAGCTTGTATTCTTTCCCTTATGATGATCCAAGTGGGTATTTGTTTTTCCTAAGGTTTAACATTTGCCATCACTTAATAGGTATAGATGTTCAAGGCCAGTCTTATGAGGGCTGATTATTTGTGCACTCAACCTGAGATGATAGTGCATGCCACCACATAAAAACCGATGTCTCCTCCGGGGAAAGAGGGTTTACAGACAGGCTTTCCTTAATTAGGAAAAACTGGTAGAAGAAGAAAAACAGCTAGTTAACGCTTTTTAAAATTAAAAAAAAATACATTATAGAAAGCAATTTCATTTTTATATTAAATTATTTCACAAATATAAGGCACAATATACTACAGAATAAAATTTCAAGGCATACCCTCAAATGTAACGTAATCTCTTTATCACATTTCAATGATTATCAGTCATCACTTATTGCAAGACCAAGTCTTCTTTCCTTTCCCCTCCTGGGGCACATCTGATTCATCACATACACTTGCTTATCATGATCATGTCCCAGATCCTGATCCTGTCTTGGATCCTCCAGTAGCTGGGGATGAAATTCTCTCTACTGCTTCCCCTTCTGTCCTCCTACTAGAAAGCTATTGCAGATACATTTTTCCCCCTATTTGCCATTTCTCACCTTTTCTGAAAGAGAGCTATTTATCCACCTCTCTCCCTCTCTCTCCTACTCTACAATCTGTCTTTTCAAGGCCAGATCATAGAGGAAGAACAAGAAACCTGGTCAAAATATGTTTCTTTCCCCCTTAAGCCTCTCACAATCATAATTTCCTTCCAGTCAGGAAAATTATCTTCTCAATTCCCTAAACTCATTCAATGAATTCTCTCCCCATTTCCCCCTCCCCCGCTCCATTTAACAACACCTTACAGTAATTGCAGAAACCAGTTTTTGATTAATCTGTCAATTTGGTGATTCCAAAAGGGCACTCTTCTTATTTTTGTTACTTTAAATATATTTGGGTCCATCAGGAATGCTTTAGAGGACTCGTTTTTATTTTTTCCTCGTACAGGGTATTCTCAGTTCCTAGCATCCTCTCACAATTACGTGAATATTATGGTCCACATCTTGTGTGAAATACTTCCTAGTCACCTTTTTTTCTTTCCTGATTTCTATTAAACGGAATTACTTACATGTTTCTAACCATGAGAAAATAAAAGTTATGAGGACAAAAATTCTCAAAGATTCCTAGCACTTGTTCTATTCCAGTCAATGACAGAGAACACCTATGGCCCCTTACTCCCACTAGGAGTGCTCACCTGAGGTGGGCCCAAAGATACTTGCTCATAGTAGAAAATCCAAGACAGGATGAAAAAACATCCCCGACCTTGGAGCAGAGTCTATGGGGTATAAATCACAACTTACCTCATCACATCAAGCCTACGGTTGGCCTTCTTGGCTCTGAGCCTGGATCTGCACCTACCTGGATTTTTTTGTCTTGGTCTTAAACATAGTCTGTATCTCTGGGCTTGGACCAGTCAATCTCTGCCAATGGTTCAAGATGTGAACTGGTTCCATACAACTTTTATTTTACCCGAAATGTGGCATAAAAGAGAAAGACGAAACTATGCACATCATTGTGCCCAAAATGAGGTATAGGTTGGTGAAATTTTCAAAGAAGGAGAAAGTGGCTGGAAAGGAGAATGGGTAGCAAGTAGGCAGCAGTACCAATGAGTTCAGCAAACATATAGCAAATTGCATAGTTCCAGGCTCAGCAAATAGCAACTGCATTCTCTTCTCTTTAGGCCAACATTTAAAAGTCAAATATCTTGAACCAGACACCAGGCAGAGACAACACTTATTTTCTTTTGTTTTTCATATTCGAATGAGATTATTAACAGAAAACAGATCAAGGATAAATGCTCATAACATCATAAAAACATCATAAAAGATTTTTACTTAATACATGTCTCAGAAACAAAGTAAAAATGTCCTAACAACATTTAGCATTTCAAATTAAGATAATTGTGAAACAGTTACACTGAAACCAACAACAAACAGGGTTTTGTTGTGTGTGTGTGTGTGTGGTGTGTGTTTAAATACAAAATGCCTTTTGCTGTTTGCTCATAAGATCAGATTGCCCCTTTTGGGCAAAGACAGGGGAATGATATTTTAAACTCTGAACTGAACCTGATAAAAGCTGCTGGTGGTTTCTTCCTTTTTCAGGTGTAGACCAGCAGAGCCCCTGCCAGGACTTGGGCCTCCCTCAGGCCATTTTCTGACCATGGAGCAAGGACTGTGGCAGGGCATGGGGCTACTTTGACATCTTTATTTCAGTGTAACAAGGGCACAGACGTCCATTTAAGCTTCTGGCTGGCAAGTTCCAAGGAATATGATCTTTTAGCCAGTAATCCATCTCGACATTGTCCCGAAAGGTTATAATAGCAGACACAAGTTAGTTGATTGGGTTTGCAGCCAGTTCAAGTTCTCTCCAATGCTTCTTTCTGAACGATAGGTCTTTTCGGAAAACAAGCAATTGCTACTGAGAAATTGTTTATTTTTAACCCGTGAACGGCATGAAAACACAATGTTTCTATTAGAATACCAGTTTGGTGATGTTTGTTTAATCATTAACATATTCCATTTTCCAGATTGAATAGCTGAAAGTTACTCAGAAAGTTAGAAAAGGAGAGTTTGAACCAGAAACACAGATGAAAGAATTAGAATAATCGATCATATAATTTTCCAAACTACATTCAGAAAGCTTAGGGTTATTTAGCATTACTTAATATAACCTACACTAAAGTTCATATTTCACTATGTGGAAAGAAATGTTTCGCTAAGCAAATTAATAGCGTATATAATAAAATTACATAATGCCATTTTAACTACAAAGAATAAGGTATAACTTTTTTACTCTATTTTTATGCTTCATTTCTATAGAATTTGAATGGGTAAAGGAGAATATAATGTTTTGTTTAAAAATGAAGATTTGATTTTTTTTTACATTGTGATTCATGCAATTTTCTTATGTCAGAACAAGAAGATGAAACAGTACATTTAGCAAGACTCAAATGATATTCAGAAGTTTTTGTTTCAACCTTTTCCTTCTCAATCTAGCTTTTTTACTTCTATAATTTTTAATTAATTTGTGTTATACTCAATCAACATTCATATAATTATATCACAACTGTAAGTAACTTAATCTTTTAAAAAGGCATCAAATCTAATAGGACAAGGAATGATTGATTTGTGACATACTATGGCCTTGAATTGGTAGTATTATATCAAATTACTTTTTTCTTTATGTTAAAGACTTCCTTTTCACAGTTCAGCTGATATAATTGGGCGGGGGAGCAAAAGGCAAAACAGAATTTTTCCTGGCTTAGGCAGCAGTGTCTTCATATTAAAGACCCAAGGTGTGAGGCAAGAGCCAGGTTACATGGACCAGGAAACTGGCAGCAAGTGGAAGCCAAGTAAGTCAACAACCAGATACCAAGAAGCCATTGTGTCTGGATGAAGTAACTTCAGCTAGTCTCCACTAAGGCAAGGGCAGAAAATTTCTTGCATCTGACCCAGCCAAGAAAACACAAGGAACAAATACTGAAGCACAAGATAATTATTGAGATACTACCTTACGCCAGTTAGAATGGCAAAAATTGACAAGGCAGGAAACAACAAATGTTGGAGAGGATGTGGAGAAAGGCGATCCCTCTCACACTGTTGGTGGGAATGCAAGTTGGTACAGCCACTTTGGAAAACAGTGTGGAAGTCCCTTAAGAAGTTAAAAATTGAGCTACCCTATGATCCAGCAATTGCACTACTGGGTATTTACCCCAAAGATACAGACGTAGTGAAGAAAAGGGCCATATGTACCCCAATGTTCATAGCAGCATTGTCCACAATAGCTAAATTGTGGAAGGAACCGAGATGCCCTTCAACAGATGACTGGATTAAGAAGATGTGGTTCAATATATACAATGGAATATTACTCAGCCATCAAAAAGAAATTTCACAACATTTGCAGCAACATGGATGGGACTGGAGGAGATAAAGCAAAAGAAGTCAAGCAGAGAAAGACAATTATCATATGGTTTCACTCATTTATGGAACATAAGAAGTAGGAAGATTGGTAGGAGAAGAAAGGGAAGAAGAAAGGGGGGGGTAAACGGAAGGGGGAATGAACCATGAGAGACTATGGACTCTGGGAAACAAACTGAGGGCTTCAGAGGGGAGGGGGGTGGGGGATTGGGATAGGCTGGTGATGGGTATTAAGGAGGGCACGTATTGCATGGTGCACTGGGTGTTATACGCAAGTAATGAATCGTGGAACTTTACATCAAAAACTAGGGATGTACTGTATGGTGACTAACATAATACAATAAAAAATTATTATAAAAAAAGCACAAGATAATTGTATAATTTATTGCCCAAATTGGCACACTTTGGAGAGTGAAAGATGCTACTAATAATATACCAGGACAAAAGGAATAAACCAAGCCTATTTCAGCAAAATAGAACTTATAGTCATCTAGTTAAAAGCCATCCAGGACAATGTAGTTTTCATATCATAAAAACTAAGAGCAGAGGGAATCGTCCACCAACATTTTCATTTTGCAGGTGGAGCAGTAAAGGTGTAGAGCTAAGAAGAGGACTTTCTTGAAGCCTGACAGCAATTTCCTGGCAGAGTTAGGACTAGAACTAGAACTTCCTGCTTCCAGCTCAGTGTTTTCCTAATGCATCACATATTTCTATCATGTTTCACTCTCTTCAAACTGTAGCCTCAAGTTTCCTCAGGCTATAACATTCGGGAATATAAACTAAGGTCATAGTAACAATAACAAATAATAATTTCCTGGTTCTTCATCTCCTTGTGGGGTTGGTTCATGTTTGCTCATGAATAAAATCCTCCCTACATTGTGTAGAATCCACCACTTCCTTCAAATTCAACCTTCACACCAGAGACAATTTCCACAAGTTGGAGACAGAGTCAGAGCTGGATTCTACTTCCTTGCTAGTATTATGGCTTTGAACACAGTTTTTAACCTTTCTGGGACTACAATTGCTCTAGGCGTGAAATTTTATAAAATGTGGCCTTATAGCATTGCTTTCTGGAACTAGGACTATAAGTGAAGTAATGTCCAGTTCTTATTATTTGTGGTAGTTCTGTTCTATAAAGTCACCCACAAACATTTAAATAGCAAATACTGAGCCACGGCTCCTAGGGAAAAGAGTGAGGTTCCTGTGAGCCTCTGGTCACATTTTTGTCAACTGAACAATTCATAACGTTGTTTTATGTGTGTTTCTATTTAAGGACACCTTATTTCATATATATTATTGATTCCTTAACATTAAACTCATGGCCAGCAGCACCATAACTCATGCCTGAATGAAGCTTATCTAACATACCTGTATTTCCCTAAGGCGGATCTCAGCCTTCTCATGCTGAGGAACACTAGACAACACTCCAACATTACACTTGGGAGCCATTGCAAACAGCATAGTCACCAACAGAAAGCACACAAAAAGTGTGAAAACATGGCACTGGATAGACAGCGAAAGGACACTTTCTTATAGTATGATAGTTTTACCCTATTTGACCTCAGCTAGGAACACACGTGCATGCCAGGGCACTCAAATTTTTCTCTGTACTCCTCTATGAATGACCACAAAAGCCTGTGATTTTGGAGTCACAAGCAAATTTTAGTGAGTAGGCAAACATGGAATCTGCAAATAATGAGGATCTACTACTTATAAAGAGCTTAGCACAGTAATGACATGGAAACCACAATAAATGTTAACTATTATTTTTGTATGATCTTTGTTAAGAAAAGCCTGCTAAGGCTTAAGACAGGGAGGCCACCCCCACAATTACTGAATACCCCAGTACTACCTACTCCTGATGTCAATCAAAGGAGATGGTTTTTCACTAATACAAACAGTAAGCTGGTTTAGCCCTGGTACTCAGGCTGTACATCCCAGAGAGGAAACGTGTTGTGAATTTTTCCCAAAAGGCTCCAACATCCACCAGGTAATGAATGGACTCTAGAGAGACTACTTTCTAGGTTCTCTACAGTCAAACACTAACTGGGACATCCTCTTCTCCCTCCTAGGTGTCGCCTTTCTTCATTTGACCCTCACAAGGTATTTATATGTTATATATGCAAATGCATGGCACACCAGATTGAGTTAATGACCCATCATCAAACAAATTCCACACACACTTCAACGGTTTCCAGTTTCTCATACAAAAGGTACTCAGATTTTCTACTCCCTTCTTTTCATTTATTTTTGTTTTGTTTTATTTCTCAAGTTCTTCTCTTAGCTCTCTCTGTGGCCTTGCATATTCTCCTATTCTTAGAGCATGTTTTTGAAGTGACTTTAACTCCTCCTTTGGCTGCCCTCAGGGTTTTCTCTTTCCCTATTCTCTTTGACTCCTTGATTTCTGCCTTATTCACTGTCTCAAATTCCAAATACTCCCTCCTCCAGGAGATCCTCTTCCTGCAAATCTTTCTATAATTGAGCTTGTTGTTCTCCTCTGGCTGTCTTAACTTCCTAGAATGGCCTCCTCCCTGTGCCCTCTCCTCCCTTGTGGCCTCTTGGACAGGGTTGTTTTCTCTGGGGCAGGACCAGACTGTCGCCTTCCCTCAGCGGGAGGTGTCTTCTCCCTACAATCTTCTTCCTGTGCTTTGTGTGGAGCCCTAGCTGCATTCCCCATTTCCTGCTTCCCCTTTTCCTCTTATCTCTGTCTGAAATCCATCACCCTTAATGCATGTGATATGTAGGTTTGGATTTTGTAAAAATTGGATTGTCTTAAAATAGGTCGTGCTGAACACTCTGTGTACACCCCTTATAGAACAGTTCATTATCACATGCATTTGGATACACTGCAGGTCATATCCCAGCCTCTAAATTGCAACTAAACACAGGTAAGCCCATTGTGATTTCCAACCAAGTGTGTGCCTTAGATTTGTCTTTTAATACCAGCATCAGAAAGAGCTAATAGTTACTTACAGTTCTGGAGTTTTAAATATTATGCCCAAATATTACTTTGCTCTATGATTCTTGCTGCTTCTATTTCTACTACGCTGTCCCACTTACCCAGTCCTCAATTATTCCACTGAAACTACTCTCAATAAGACTGTCAAGGACTTCCAAAAACATCAGTCTAGTGACCTTGCCCTTCTCCCATTCTCCTTGCCTTCCCAGCACTGTCCAACACTGCTCATTCTTTTCTTCAACAAATAGTCCCTGAGTATTTCTTTATACCAAGCACTGTTCCAGCCACTGAGGACAGGTCAATAAAACAAAGATTCCTGCCCTTGTCAGGTTATGTTTTATTAGACTGTGGGGGCAGACATTAAAAACATAAATAACAAATTATTATTATTATGTAGACAAACTAGTAAGTAAATTATTTGCTATATTAAATAGTCCTAAAGAACAAAAGGGAAGGTAGAGCAGGGTAAGGCAGTCAGGGAGGTGCAGGTATTGAGAAGCTTCAGTGTTCCAAGAGTGGTCAAGTAGAGGTCACTGAGAAGGTGACAAGTTAACAGACTTGAAGGACGTGAGAGAGGAAGCCATGTGGCCATCTCAGGGAGCATGTTTCAGGCAGAGAGGATAGCCAGCTCTGTGGTCCTAAGGTGAGGGACATCTGAGTGTTCAAGGACTGGCAAGAAGTCTAGCACACTGGAGAGATCCGAGGGGAGGGTCCTAGGGGATGAAGCCAGAGAGCTAATAGACCTCCGCTATCTTGGGCTTGTAAACCTTGTTACCATATTACCCCTTTGGCCTCCATAAATGTACTCTGCTGGTTCTCTCTTCATTTCCTTCCTTTGCTTCCTCTTCCAGGGCCTTTGTCTTCAGCTGATCCCCCCAGAGGTGGGTTTTTCAGATGCTCTTTTCTTATCCTCTTCTGCTCCTTCACCATCTCTTCCTTTCTGTTCATATCTACTTCCTTTGTTTCTCTCATATTACTAATTCCCAAACTTTTCTCCAGGTGACTCCTACTTCCAAGGTACTGTTTCTAATTTGGTGTCTTACCAACATCTCACACTCAATATGTAATAAATCAGCTATCTCTCAAGCCAGTAATTCCTGGGCTCTTTTCTATTTCCATAAATGAAAACTATTTCTTTCATTATTTGTATTTTAAATTGCATAGTTACCATCATCCTTCCTATCTAATCAGTTTCTACGTGCTCTTAAATCTATCTCCAAGCAAGGAGACTTCACGTGGGTATCATATGTGCAAGAGAACCATAATCTTAACTACAGTTCACTTTTAGACTTTTATACTATTGTCATATGTGCCTATGAGAACTCTGATTACCAATATTTTTGTAATGAGTTTAACAAATTAGGAATTAATTTTAGATTTTAAATGATTAGAATCATTTGAAAGTTTATAATAAAGGGAAATTCCAAGGTGTCAACTAGACCAGGTAGCTGTAGGTTTGTAAAAACGAACAGAATAATAGGATCTGAGTTGCAAGCTCTATTTTCAGTGCCAGAACACTTACATCCTGCCCTTTTCTGGGTCTTCACTCATGTTCATTTATCATCACTTAGGCTGCTTCGCAGCTCCTGCCTGGCACTATAATGCAGCAGTTTATCACAGATCCACCAAGAAAAGAATTCAAGGAATGAGTGAAATCCCTGGAAGTAACCTATTCACCCTCCAGCCTATGGAAGATTGCATGACTTACAAGTTTGTAACTCCCCACCAGTCAGTTTTAAACAAGAACCCCATCATTCACCCCCATTCCCGCCTTGAGCCATAGAGTACAAGCTGCCTTATTTGCATTTTTTCCAGGCATTGCCATTTCCTGTGATACTTCTACAACAACAAGATGAGGGGTTATTCCCTGCCCTACCTGTTGCCCCATTCTCTCCCTATTTCCTTCACTCCCTTCTTCCTTCCCTCTGAGCAGCCCTTACACCTGCCTTTAATCAGATGGAGAAAGATAGTTGAATCACAGCAGCTCCATATAATAAGTGAGTGCCATTTCTCCTTCTTAGGGGTGCGCCCTTCCTGGGGCACATAATATGGTCTCCATTCCTGTTTGCAAAACTGTCCACTCATTTTCATTTGGGGAGGAGGGGACAGTCTCCAGGGAAGGGCTGTGCTTGCTACACATGGCTCAAGCTCTGGCTCTGTAATGTTGGCAAAGATTCACAAATGACATTGGAACAAGGTGGTGTCAGCAGCAGGGTCTTTATGCGGGGGCTGGTAAGGGTGGATAGGGCAAGAGTGGCCCCAAACCCTAACAGGCAAGCAATGGCCTCACTTGCAGAGATAGGCCATGGGGCTCAGGAGCTGGAAGAGTCTGATGACAGATGCCCTGGGTGAGAGTGAGAGCAGAGAACAAGGTTCACAAAGAAGTAAGGCCAAAGGGTTTTGTTCCCTTCCTATGGAGCTCCTAGTCACCATACAAAGGACCTCTGGACCTCAAAGAGGCTTTACACAGCTCACTGGCCTGTCTGACCTCATCCTAATGGCGAGACCAGGAACAGGTGGAGTTATTGATGCAACTAATGCGTCCTAAAGTCCACAGACCTACTACACTCCTTGCACATCTGTGTGAAGAGTCCAGCTTATTTAGACTGGGGTCTATAGGTTGGAAACTCAGTAAAATTTTGTTAGGGGCTCTCATTATAAATTCTAGTGTCTCCAACAGCTGTGCCTACTTTGTGTCCACTCTTCATGTGCCCCTCCCACACCTACGCCTGAGGCCTATGATGCTGCCATAAAGGTGCTGTGACTTCTGAGATCAGTGAATTCTCCTGAAGCCTCATGGTCTAAACTCTGAACCTCATCATACATCATTCTACTCAGCTCCTACTGCAGTAGATTTCTCAGTGTCGTGTCCCTTTCCTGTGCTACCCCACTTGGAACCGGTATTTGAGTTCAGAACAGGCATTGTTGGCCTGCAATCCCTGTGGAAAGCTGATTCACATAATTTTCCCCAGGCTCTATTTTCTGCTCTCATGGGTAAGAGGTACCCAAGACACCAACAGCCGGGCAGGGAGTGTAGACAAATAGTATGTTTCCTCAATATAATAGGATCTGGTGATTGGCTGTGGGGTGGGAAAATATCTGAGAGGAGGAGAAACTTGCACATAAAACAGAACAGGGGTAAACATCTGATAGTGGCAAAAAACTTGAGAATGCATAGCTTAACCATTCTTCATTGGCTTGACAAATAGTGATACTGATTGAAATTAGGAAAAACACATCAAACAATCTGACTAGCCAATACTAATAAGCAAATTCAATGAAAAAACATTCAACTGCAGTGAACAACAAATGTATGTTTTATCGTAGCTGTTATTAAAAATTATCTGGTTAATTTAGCCAACATATGCACAAATTCGTTATGCATATCACATTTCTGGAAAATACATTTGGTTCTTCTGTTTACTATCTCTGCTGAGGAGTGTCCAGGGTTGTTTAGCTTGCGTCATTCATCATTGACTAGTTAGCCTTTAACTGCTTTCATCTTATGAAGGAAGAGAATTATGGGAAGAGTACAAAGGGAGAAGTTTCTGGAAATGATATAAAACTAACATAACTTCCTGAACCATCCTCTTGTTCTTTGGTGACCCAGATTGAAGAGTCAAGTGCACAGATGTGCTTAGGAGGCCAACAGTGCCAAGTGGCCCCGGGGCCTTGGAGATGGAAGTATGGGTGCACCCAACTCCCACAGAGCTGAGTCTGAGCTCAATGCCCAGATGGTTGCAATAAAACCCTTCTTTCACATAAAAGAAAAACATTTTAAAAGATCCTTCCCATGTACAGTATTATCTGAGGCAAGCATAGGAAATCAAGTCTGAGTCATTCATTTAAATCCAAAGCACTATTTTTAGTTGACAGTGTCAGCTGTTACTTAACATGCTGTCCTGACCTCCAGGCCTCTTGGCTAGACTTCCAATCATTTACTGATCATTAATGGAGTAGATGAGATATGACTTATTAGCAAGTTTCAGTTTGAGGCCTTGAATTCGTGGCATAATGGTCTTGCCCCTTCTCCCCTGAATGATCAAAGTTCAGTAGCTAAGAAGCTGTGACCAAACATGGCTCCCACCCACATCTTTCTCATCTCCGCTCTTCCAGAAATAGGCAGAATTTTATCAAAGAGCTTTCTTGTTTGATGCCACTATATAAGTGTAATTTGGAAAAGGCGCATTTTGAAAACCAGATATTTTTAAAAGGGGCTTTTGTTAAAAAATAAAAGCTGGATTTCCCCTACTGATGTGTTTGTATTCGTGGATCACCCAGGCTTTCTGTGGCCCAAGATTCTTACAAATTCCCAGAAATTTGGCAAAACCTTCTGAGAGAAAGCCTCTGGAAAGGTCTGTTTATAGCATCTCATTTGTCCTCAGGCTATTCAGCAAAATCCTAGAACTTGGGGACCAGGGAATGATCAGGAAGAGGTCAGGACTCAGGACCTCCTGGGGTACTAGGCAAGATGTAGGTCTTTCAGCCTCTCCCTGAGGTCAGACTTATTATTCTGGGCTGGCTGCCCCTTATGCATCTACCATACCAGTTTGTTTATTTCATGGACACAGCCTTCCTCATGTTGCTTCTCATGTTTCTGGATTCCAGCATAATGTGCCTGCTGACTGCCAGGAAGTTTTTTTCACCCCAGGCTGACCAGTCAGGGCAGTAACCACAGTCTGGGGACCAGAGAAATTCAATGGCAAGTCTGAAGCAATTTAATTTAATCTTAATAAATTTTCACAATAAGTGGAAAATATGGAAGTCAGTTCTCCATTACTGAGTAAATTCAAAATATGGGCAAAAACAATCAAAACTCCAGTTTTTACCCAAATGTGTCACATGACTGCTTCAGCTTTTCCATATTATTGTGTTATTCAAATGTGTTTCACCAAATGCAAATGCTTATGGTCTCTCAGTGCTTCATTATCATCAAACATTTGAGAAGCCAGGAAAGCATTTTGGCAATATGTATCAAAAGCCATAAAAACATGCATATCTTTGTACAAGAGATTCCATTTCTTGGAATTTTTTGAAATTTATCCTCAGGAAGTAAGTAACTACTGTACGCAGAAAGTTAGATAACTGAGTAATCATCTTGAAACAAACCGAATGTCCTACAAGACATTTAGGATAAGTAATGGCTAATCCATGCTACAGAACACTATGCAGCCTCTCAAAGCTGTATCTTTGAAGAACAGTAATGGCATGGGAAATACTTCATATTACCAAAAGAAGGGGTATGGATGGAGAGACAGAGACAGAGGACTGGGGGAAGGGGCAAGATCGGACAATGGGAGAGCGGAGGAGAACAGAATATGAACAGCAGCACCTTCGACGTGTGGGATGGTAAAGGCAGGGCTGAAGTGTGGGTTACTGCCTGGAATGTTGAGGTGAGCATGTATAGACTCCTCCGAGGACTTGCCTATTTGCTCACTTGCTCAGTTGGTTGATGTTGGTAAGCTATTCTAGAGAATTTTATCGTCCTGAGAAGCAGGTGGGTGAAATTATGAACAGATGGAGACCCCACGCCCTCTGCTAAGAACAGGGAAAATACTCTCTACTTACCAACTGCCATACATGACCTTTTTTTTTTTTTTTAGAGAGAAAAAGAGAGAGAGAGTGGGGTGGGGTGGGCAGAGGGAGAGGGAGAGAGAGAATCTTAAGGAGGTTCCACACCCAGCTCAGAGCCCAACCTGGGGCTTGATCTCATGACCCCGAGATCATGACCTGAGCTGAAATTACGTGTCCGACACAACTCCACAATAGCCAAACTATGGAAAGAGCCCAGATGTCCATCGACAGATGAATGGATAAAGAAAATGTGGTATATATATATATATGTACAATGGAATACTACTCAGCCATCAGAAAAAAATAATTACTGCCATTTGCAATGACATGGATGGAACTAGAGGGTATTATGCTAAGCAAAATAAGTCAATCAGAGAAAGACAATTACCATATGATCTCACTCATACGTGGAATTTAAGAAACAAAACAGAGGATCACAAGGGAAGGGAGGGAAAAATAAAACAAGATGAAATCAGAGAGGGAGACAAACCATAAGAGACTCATAATCATAGGGAAAAAACTGAGTGTTGCTGGAGGAGGGGGTGTAAGGGAATGGGGTAACTGGGTGATGGACATTAAAGGGGGTACATGATGTAATGAGCACTGGGTGTTATAAAAGACTGATGAATCATTGACCTCTACCTCTGAAACTAACAATACACTATATGTTAATTAATTGAATTTAATTTTTAAAAAAAAAGAGTCCAACACAACTGACTAGGCCACCCAGGCACCCTTATCCCACATGACATTTTTAACATGCTTGGTCACGATTTTCCTTAATTAAAAAAACAATACTAATGAAGTTTCCCTCATCTCTAAATTTTCTTATAACCACACACGGTCTCTTCTTCCCTTCTCAGAAACACTTCTTAAAGGAATAGAATCAAGATATCTGCTTCCTCATTATCTATTCACTTCTCATTCCATCGAAATCAGGCCTTGACTCCCACCACATCGAGACTGCTGTGGCAAAGGTCACCAAATGGTTTCTTTTTTTTTTTTTTTAAGATTTTATTTATTTATTTGACAGAGAGAAAGGCAGCGAGAGAGGGAACACAAGCAGGGGGAGTGGAAGAGAGAGAAGCAGGCTTCCTGCTGAGCAGGGAGCCCGATGTGGGGCTCAATCCAAGAACACTGGGATCATGACCTGAGCTGAAGGCCAACGCTTAACGACTGAGCCACCCAGGCACCCCCACCACGTGGTTTTTAACTGCCATATCCAATAGACTCTTTCATGTTCTTGACTTCTTGGACCCAATATAACATTGAACTATTCCTTATTGAAATTTTCTCTAAAACTCTTCAAAGGCACCATTCTCACCTGATTTTCCTTCTTTCACTGTTTCCATCACCTCTTTGTCTCTTTTACTGGCACCTCCTACTAGGCCTGGCCATTCTCATTGACCTGAAAAAGATCTTCTTATCTTTCAAGACTCAGCTCCAAGTTCCATACCACTGTGAAGTCTGTGTTCACCTACTCAAGTTAGCTGCCTGCCTCCTCAGAGGTAGA